>NC_059490.1:11899689-13140533 GCF_018139145.2 Gymnogyps californianus | reverse complement strand
GGGACACCCACGGACACGGGGGCCGGCGGGGGGGGGGGGGGCGGGAGCCACCCACGGACACGGGGGCCGGGGGGGGGGCAGGGGGCGGGAGCCACCCACGGACACGGGGGCCGGGGCGGGGGGGGCAGGGGGGCGGGAGCCACCCACGGACACGGGGGCCGGGGGGGGGGGCAGGGGGGGCGGGAGCCACCCACGGACACGGGGGCCGGGGCGGGGGGGGGGGGCGGGGGGCGGGAGCCACCCACGGACACGGGGGCCGGGGGGGGGGGGGGCAGGGGGCGGGAGCCACCCACGGACACGGGGGCCGGGGGGGGGGGGGGGGGGGGGGGGGGGGGGGGGGGCGGGAGCCACCCACGGACACGGGGGCCGGGGGGGGGGGGGGGGGGGGGCGGGAGCCACCCACGGACACGGGGGCCGGGGGGGGGGGGGGGGGCGGGAGCCACCCACGGACACGGGGGCCGGGGGGGGGGGGGGGCGGGAGCCACCCACGGACACGGGGGCCGGGGGGGGACATGCTTTGGAGGGTGGTCCCCCGGAACAGTTGCAGCTCCCTCAGCCCCTCTCTTGCAGGCTGGCAACTGCTGCCGCGGGGGGCAGCGGGGCGGGGGGCAGCGTGCCCGAGCACGGTGCCACCTCCCTTGCTCAGGCTCTGCTCTGGGATGTTTCCCCTCCGTTCCCACGCTGGGAGGGGCTCCCCAGGGCAACAAACGCCCCCGGTCCCTCTCGGCCCCGGACTCTCCCCCCCCCCCACGGCCCTTGCTGCCGCACCTGCGGGGCACCCGCTGCAGAGAGAGCCCGGAGCCTCCAGGCACAGGGCCGGCCCCTTACGGTGAGTCTTCTTAGCCACCGGCAGGCAAAGCTGGGTGGGGGGGGAATCTGCTGAGCATCACGAGATGCTTACACCACCGCATCTGAAAAACAAAAATCCCAAACTATATTTCAGCCTATTAAAATAACACATCTTGCTTGCCTGGTCAACAAAATTGGAAGGGAAGCATAAAACTTTAGAGAGTGAAATAAAAAATAAAGAATAAATCTCAGTAATTCACTTCATACTAAACAGGTGTGCATATGTTTATATACATCCAATAACAATACCTATACTAGAAAAGTATTTGGTTTTCCTTTTGCATTAGTTTAACTTGCATAGCTGTGAATTGATACCATTAGATTACCTGTCTCCAAAATACACAGCTATAAGTTGACTAGGGGTTTTTTTTGTGTTACATAATTAGGATGGACATCTGGCCAGCTGCAGTGCCCAAGAGAGATGCTACTGAACTGCCAGGGAAATGCACCATTGAAAGCCAGACAGAAATAAAGGACTTCAGAACACTCCGTCAAAAGATCAGGGAAAAAAAACCCATAACATTCAGTTGCCTGTCTTTTTCAAGATTTAGACAAAATACCCAACTGCTTAAGTACACCTAAATTACATGCTACAGCTGTTTGGCAGTTACAGTTTAAACAATGCAAGTCAATTCGCAAGTTAGACAATTTAACTTTTTTTAAAGTTTCATTTATGACAGAAAAACCAGTGAGATACAAGTAAAACCATATAGGGGATCTTCTGAAAAAGAAAAAAAAAAATCCAGTCTCCAGGGCTGCAATACATAAGGCTATGAAAAAGGATTGGCAGATTTGCTAATGCTCTTAGCTGTACCGAAGCACGCAGAGGAACATGTTTTTATGATATCTCAACTGTTACAACTGAGAACCCAAAGACCAGCAATGCCATCGACTTTTGGAAGACATGTTGTGCTTGGGTCTTTGGAAGGAAGTAAATATTTTCTTTTTTTTTTTTTTTTTTTTTTTTTTAAAAGAGAGTGAAAAGTCTTGCTGCTGGTGACTTCTACTGCCAAGTACATCACCTCCGAAGAGCCACTCTGATGGGAAGTTCAATAAAATGCAACTTCTTTGAACGAGAAAGATTTCCGCTTTGGACAATTTCTTTCCAACTGAAGTCAAAATTACACACTGTAGGGCAGTGGTCCCCAGTCCCTCAACTTAGCTGTCAGACAGCAGGGGTCTGAATCCATCCTCAGCAAAAAACACATCAGTGAACCGGGATATTCCTGCAGTTGCCAGGTTCCTCTTCATCATCTGGAAAGACACCAGTGCCAGCAGTAAGCATGGTGCCGGTCGACACAGACCTCTTCCACAACACCCTCCTCCTCAAAAGCAACGTGGCCTTCCGCTCACCTGCTCCGCAGGAATTCCAGTGTCGGACGCTGTGGCCGTCATCCCTTGTGGCACCTAAGATACCAAAAGACAGAAAGCTACCGTTGCACTTGCGAGAAATCACCAGCCCCATGCTCCTCCTCTCTACCACCCCAGCTCACCTCAAATGCTCATCCAATTCCAAAGGCTGCCTGCATGGCGCCTGCGAGACCAAAGAGAAATGCTTAACCGAGTTGCCATATAATACTTTGCTATTAGACACCGACCTGGCCAACAACCGCCTCACCTTCTCGGACCGCTCCTCAGCATGCGGCTTCGCCCCTCTGAGCCTCTTGCAGCATCTGAAAAAAACCAAAGCAAAAGACACATGCTGAGTGTCCCGGTTTCGGCTGGGACAGAGTTAACTCTCTTAGTAGCTGGTACAGTGTGTGTTTTGGATTTAGTGTGACAATACTGTTGATAACACCCTGATGTTTTAGTTGTTGCTAGTAGCACTTATCTTAAGCCAAGGACTTTTCAGTTTCCCATGCTCTGCTAGCAAGCAGGTGTGCAAGAAGCTGGGAGGGAGCATAGCCGGGGCAGCTGACCCAAACTAGCCAAAGGGGTATTCCATAGCATGGAACGTCACACCCAGTATATAAACAGGGGGGAGCTGGCCGGGAGGGCGGATCGCGGCTCTGGCATCGGTCAGCAGGTGGTGAGCAATTGCATTGTGCATCACTGTTGTTTTTTTTTCTTCCCCCCCCTCCTTTTTTTGTTATATTCCTTTTCATTATTATTAGTAGTAGTAGTAGTAGTATATTTTACTTTAGTTATTAAGCTGTTCTTATCTCAACCCATGAGTTCTGCCTTCTTTCCCTCCCCATCCACAGGAGCAAGTTGGGGGGGACGACAGGGAGTGAGGGAGTGGCTGTGTGGTCCTTGGCTGCTGACTGGGGTTAAACCACGACACTGAGATACTGCCCAAAACCACGGCCTGTCCGCACTGATTCCCATCTCCCGCTCCTTTACCTTGGCCGCTCGCCCGCACCGCCTCTGCTGTTTACAGGTTGCCACGTCGAGGCTCGGCTATCACCTGTAAAACACAAACGACAAGGGATGCTTCTAACTTCACCAACGCTACAACACCTGAAAAATAACTGCTCCTTCAGCCCACCAGACATGGCTCACCTTGCCCGAATCAGCTCTGGTGCCGATATCCCGCTTTGCGCCTTCAAAATAAAAAAAGTAACCCAAACCCTAGAAGCTAGTCATAAGCCACTAGTCGCATCTTCCCTCCAACACTACTCACCGACTCACCTTCTTACAGTGCTCCGCTCGCCTCTCCTCTGTTGCCCTTTGGCACACAGCTCGTCCCGCTGCATCTGCAAAAACAATATCGAACATGTCACCCGGATGCTGATCAATAGCTTAACAATTCCAGCGGTCTTGTTTCCATTTAGGAATACCATCTAGATTCCAACAACAGCCCGCCATTAAAAACACAAAAGTAGTTCGCATGATGCTGATAAGCGGAGGCACACAAGACCCTCGGTATAGCTACCGATGTGCTGGCCTAACACAAAAACAACCATGGGAACATCAAGACCTGAATAACATATGGTATGGCACACAGAAAACAAGCAACACAAACTACCTCCTCACCTACAAAGCCCCTAAGGGAATTACAGTGGCGGTCAGCCGATGGAAAAAACCCCAATGGCGTGACATGGTGACTCAAAGATCTAAAAGGGACACCTTACGACTACAGAAACTGGTGCTAAAAACAATAGGTAAGCAAGAACAAGAGAACATAACTGCCGTGACTGATGCTAGAGCAAACCTCAGTGGACACTTCAGGAAAAAGGCAAAACTGGAATAACAGAAAAAGCTTGCGTGCCCGGGACTGTGATAAAAGATGACCCCTGGCTCAGATGACTGTTACGAGCACAAATAATACACATCCTCTTCTCCAAAACATTCCAGGGAAGACAATGACGCAAACCTGCACTGGAAAGAAGTGCCTAGTCAGGGACTCTAAGTAACAATGACTGTGACATCCGGATGGACGCACAAATTAAGTCAGGGAATGAAGTAAGTAAAAGGCACAGAGAAGCAGAGACCTCAGAGTTCTGGGGGGTATATTTTTATGTACCTAAGGTTTTACAAGACGAGACTCATCTGACATTCAGCCCTGCATATTGAGATGCAGAGGCCTGGATGGTTTACGCCGCATCTCCTGTGACCTTGTCGTACCTCCCATCAGCTGCGGGGAAACTAAAACAGAACAGACCTCATCAACGTCCAAATCCAACTGCAAAACCCATCTGAGAAAGGCTGACGAACCCTCCTTCCTTTCCCAGCCATCCCCCAGTCTCAAAACCTTACAAACCCCTTCTCCTCTCCTGAACTGTCTGGGAAGGAACCCCACTGCTTCCCGACAGCTCCTGCCCTGTATTTGCACCCCTCAACCCCCCGCATTGGTCACTCCTCAGGAGCTGTTCTTGTGAGCCGCACCCTGCATTCTGCAGCCACCTCCTATCTTACACCTTCCCACTGACTCCGGGCTCTGCTACAGGCCCACAACACAAGTGAAGTCCTGATGCTTAGAATCTACAAGGGGCCTGCCACAAGCTGCAAAGGCTCTAGGGACAACATGCTTCTCTGTGGGCGATTGGGAAAGGTGATGAGCCATCCCGTACCCTGAAAGACACTACGCCTTACATCCCTGTCGCTTTCTTGAAAAATGCCAAAGTTTCATATACAGATGCATACAAGATGCGGACAAGATGCTCACCCTAACCACTGCTAGATAATCTCACCATCAGCCCTGTTAAGAGAGATGATATCAGCAACTAACACAGTATACAGCAAAAAGACCCAGACACCTCTACTTCTCTAAATGCCAACACACATCTACCCAAACAGCTTAGACAACTCAAAACCTGCCACCAACTGAAGAAACAGCAGAGTACCAACACCACTAGAAGCCCTAGAACAGAATGAGCTCCTGGAGGAGAGGCTGTGGCTCATATACCCTGGGCCCCGCCCACCACCCTTCCCACAATCCCCTGGGAAAGGGGAGGGGCCAACCACCAGACAACATGGAGGCAGCCGGAGGAGCAGCAGGGAGTTTTCTCATCTGCCTTCAGTTTAGGTGTGCAAAGCGCTGAGCAGAGAAAGCGACCCTTACTGGAAATGACGATGCCTGCTCTTTTACTACAACTGCATCTACACTGCATCAGCAATGTGACCGGGTAGGGAATTAGACTTAATTTTTCTGGAGCGTAGATAGATGTCCTACTAAGCTCTGTAAGAAAGTAGTTTGTTAAATGTAATAACAATATTGTTATCAAAAATGATGTGCTTTAGTTTCCTATAAAAAAAACCCAAAATGCTATGGGATTACACTTAATTTCTAGCAAGACCCCACATACTACCTAAATTCTACCAGAACTGCCTTCTGGATAGGACTGAATGACAAAGCAGAATTAGATCACGTAAGACTCCCTTCTCAACAATATCTCTGGTAGCAAAGGAAATTTTTTACCGTAAATCGCCGACGGTTCAGAGTCACCTCGGCGGTCTCTCTGACCGACTGCCTTAACGGAACTAGATAAGTCCCAAGAACAGAAAACACCAAAAAAACATGGAAAAACAAGAAAGTATCAGACACTGTAGAAGCAGCAGCAGCCTAATTAACACCTAAGTAGCTAGACCAAAAACAAATTGCAAAACAGAACAAAAACCACCACGGGAGATGTGTTGATAAAAATAGATGAAGGCCGCTGCCTTCTCTGAAAAACCTCAAGAGGAGATCTGAGCTGACGATAGACATCTTTGGGATACCAGCTACCAAATAGAAACATACTATAAGATGGAAAACAAAAAGACTGCTCTGGAGCATAAAGATGGCGTCGGAAAAGGTTCTGACAGAACAAGAGGCATCGTCACAGGGATTAGAGAGAGCCTGAAGGGGCCAGAGCGACCAAAGAAGTCTCAGGGATGCAATGAGCTCAAACGGGAATTGAACAAAGTACAGGTGTCCTCAGGGGACCGGGGACCGAATGGAGGCGCACCAAAGAGACAAGAGGACAGAAAGACCGACCGGGGTAACATATGCAGACTCAGGAAGGGTTCTGAGGGGAAGAGAGGGGTGCAAAGTGCCCTCCCGAGCTAAAACGGGGCTCTAGGGCGTCAGGGATGTCTCGCAAGAGCTCAGCAAAGGGAGCGGAGGAGTCCCAAGGGGGCCTGAGAGACCAAAGAAGCCTCAGAGGTAACAATGAGGAGCTCTGAAGGGGATTTCAACAAAGTACAGATGTTGTCAGGGGCCGGGGCTCAATGAAGGCATCCTAAATGGCGAGAAGTAAGATAAGAGCGCTCTGAAGAGCACAAAAAAATAAAATTGAAAGGGAGCTAAAGTGCTACAAGAGTGCTGTGGAGTACAAGAAAGGACTCGGAAGACAATGTTATAGAGAGTAGAGGAATTAGGAGGGGGCAGGGTAAGAAAAGAAGACTTGGAGACACAGCGAGGGCCTTGGAGTCTCAGGAGGGCGTCTAGGCAAACTACAGATGACTGAGTGGGAGAGGAACCGAGTGGAGACACCCTCGATGGCAGAGAGAAAGACAAAGGAGCGCTGCATAGCAAAGAAAGAAGGGACGCTTTCATGGAACAAGAGAGATAGAAAGGGAGATAAAGTGCTCCAAGGTGCTGTGGAGATAGAGGAAGGTCTCGGGAGGCATCGCGACTGTGAGGAGAGGGGTGTTGAGGGGGGCTGACGGGCAAAAGAAGGCTTAGGGACGACAAGGAGGAACTTGGGTGGTCATCCAGCAGAGTACAGATGGTCTCGGGTGGCCAGAGACTGAACACAGGAATCCTAGACAGTGTAGAGGAACAAATGAGTGTTCTGTGGCTCAAAGATGGCCCCACCTGAAGTGCTACAAGATGGATGTGGAGCACGAGGAAGGTCTCAGGAGGCATCGTGACCTGGAGAAGAAATGTCCCGAGGGAGCCAGAGAGACAGAAAAATGGATTGGAGACACAACGATTAAATGCAGAGGGGATCTGAACCGAGTAAACATGTCATCGGAGGGCCAGGGAACAAATAGAAGCATGGCTAGAGGGAAGAGAGGACAGAATGACTGGGCTGGGTCACAGATATGGACTCAGGAAGTCCTCTGAGGGAACGAGAGGGATGTGAGGTCTGCTACAAAGCTAAAAGTGTGCTAAGGGCGACCTCGAAGGCATCGATAGGCATCGTGACACCATTAGAGGGGTTCCGGTTGGGCCAAAGACACCAAAGGTGGCTCAGGGACACAAGGAGGAAGTCTGGAGGGGATTTGAACAGAGTACAGATGTCGTCGGGAGGCCGGGGACCAAATGGAGGCACCCTCGATGGCAGAGGGGATGATAAGAGCGCTCTGAGGCACAAACAAAGCCGAGGATGGGTTTCTGAGGGACCGTGAGAGGATCAAAGTCCGCTACAGAGCTCAGACAGGGCTGTGGTACTACAAAGAAGGTGTCTGAAGAGGCAGGGTGACTTGTAGCAGAGGGGGCGTGAAAGGCTCAGAGGGATAAGAGAGATTGAAAGGGAGGCAGAGTGCTACCAAAATGCTGTGGAGCGCAAGGAAGGTCTCGGGAGGCATCCTAGCTGGCATAGAGAAGAAAAAGAATGCGCTTATTTGGGAACGGAGATCTTGGGAGAGGCGCGATTGCAACAAAACAAGTCCAAAGGGGGCTCACGGAGCTAAAAGTGTGCTGCAGGGAACATCGAAGACCTCAGGAGGCATCGTGACAGTAGCAGAGGGGTTCCGAGAGGGACAGACAAAAGAAGGCTCGAGGACATGATGAAGAAGTCGAGAGGGATTTGAACAGACTACAGATGTCCTCAGGGGACCAGGGACTGCACAGAGGTATCCTAGCTAGCATAGAGGACAACAAGAGCATCCCGGAGATGAAAGGTGGCATCAGGAAGGGTTCTCGGGGGGGGAGAAGGGTGCAAAGTGCGCTACAGAGCCAAGAGAGGGCTGTGGGGCACGAGGATGGCGTCAGGAGGCACGATGACAGCAGCAGAAGGGGTGCTGAGAGTGAAAGAGAAACAGAAGGCAGCTCTGGGACAGAATGCAAAACTGAAGAAGGTGTCCCCGCAATGTACAGATGTCCTCAGGGGACGAGCAACTGAATGGAGACATCCTAGATGGCAGTGAACAAGGTAAGAGAGCTCTGGGGCACAGAGCAAGCCCGAGGAAGGGTTCCGTCTGAATAAGAGAGATACAAAGAGGGCTGCAGAGCTCCAAGGGTGCCATGGGACACGAGGACAGTCTCGGGAGGCGTCGTGATGGGAACGAGAGGGCCCCGGGGGGGACAGAGACCAACAAAGTATTGCTGACACAATGAGGTGCTCGGGAAGGGATCTGAACAGAGTACAGATGTCCTCAGGGGACCAGGGACCAAATGGAGGCATCCGACATGGCGGAGGGGAAGGCAAGAGTGCTCTGGGGCACAATGAAAGCCCGAGGAAGAGTTGTGTCTGAATAAGAAAGATACAAAGCCTGCTGCAGAACTAAAGGATGGTCGTGGAACGCAAGGACGCTCACAGGCGGCGGCGTGACAGAAATAGACGGGTGCTGAGGTGGCCAGAGAACCATCAAAGGTACTCAGGAGGGGATTTGAACAGAGCATAGATGTTGTGAGGGAGACGCTGACCCACTGGAGGCAAGCGAGGCGGAGGAGAGGACAAAAAGACCGCTCTGAGGAAGAGGAGATGTTCTGACAAACCGAGAGGGGTACAAATTATGCTCCAGAGATAAAAGCGTGCCGAGGAGACCCTCTAAAGCCTTGGGATGAACCGAGGGAAAAGGAAAAAAATAAGATGCAAAGAAAACTTAAAAAGCAACAGGGTACGTGACAAACAACAAAGAATTACAAAAGAGGGATAGACAGCTTGATAAAAGTAGACATAGGGAAAAAGTGAAAAATGAAGGCATTAAAGGAGAAAAAAACTACAAAATAGGGACAAACTAAATAAACAGAGACATAGAAAGAAAATTGAAAAATAAAGACAGTGAACTGGATAAAAGTAGATATAGAAAAAAATGTAAAAGCAATGTGATACAGGACAGACAGGAAATAATAAAAAAATAGGGTTAGGCATCTTGATAGAAGTAAACATAGGAAAATTCTTGAAGTGACAACATAGAGGACAGATAGGAAAAAAGTAAATAATAGAGACAGAAAAATGCATAAAAGTGAAGATAGAAACAAAAATTCACACATGAAAACATTGAGAGGAAAAAAATTAAAAAATAGCGAAGAAACCTGAGTAGAGGGAGACATAGAAAGAAAATTTTTAAAGCAACTGGGTACAGGACAGACTAGAATGAATTAAAAAGTAAAGACAGTGAACTGGGTAAAAATAGATGAGGAAAGAAAATTTAAAAGCTATGGCGTACAGGACAGACAGGAAAAGTTTAAAAAATAGAACGGAAATTTAGAAGCGACGGGGCACAGGACAGAGGAAAAAATTAAAAAATAAAGATAGTGAACTGGCTAAACGTAGACATAGAAAGAAAATTTTTAAAGCGACAGGGTACGTGACAGACAGGAAATAAAAAAATAGCAAGGCAGCTTCATAAAAGTAGACATAGCATTGTGGTTTTACCCCGGCTGGCAACTAAGCACCATACAGCTGCTTGCTCACTCCCTCACAGTGAGGATGGGGGGAGAATTGGAAGGGTAAATGTGAGAAAGAAGCTCATAAGTTGACATAAAAAAAAAAGGCGGGGGGACCAACAAAGAGAGAGGAAAATAAAACCCAAGAAAAACAAGCGGTGCAAATGAAAACAATTGCTCACCACCGACCACCCGATGACCACCCAGTTCTGAGCAACCCCCACCACCACCACCAACCTCCACCCCCAGTTTTATATGCTGAGCATGATGTCATACAGTCTGGAATATCCCTTTGGGCAGTTGGGGTCAGCTGTCCCGGCTGTGTCCCCTCCCAACAAATTGCGCACCCCCAGCCTGCTCGCTGGCGGGGCAGGGTAAGGAGCAGAAAAGCCCTTGGCGCTGTGCAAACGCTGCTCAGCGATAACTAACGCATCCCTGTGTTATCAACACTGTTTTCAGCACAAATCCAAAATGTAGCCCCATACCAGCTACGATGAAGAAAACTAACTCTATCCCATCCAAAACCACATGCAGAAATAAAATTTTAAAAGTGAAGTGGTACAGGAAACGATTAAAAAATGGGGACAGAAAAGTAGATAAATGGAGACATAGAAAGAAAATTTAAAAGCGGCGGGGTACAGGAAAGACAGGAAAACAATAAAAAATAGGGACAGCAAACAATGAATGTTGACATAGCAAATGTAATAAGCGATGGCATTAAGGAAAGACGAGAAAAAAATAAAAAATACGGATAAGGTAAAAAATAGACACACACATGGAAATATAATCTTAGAAGTGACGGGGCACACGACGAATAAATTAAAAAATATGAACAGAGAGTTTGATAAAAGTAGACATAGAATGAAAATTGAAAAAGCAAAAGGGTTCAGGACAGACAGGAAAAAAAATAAAAAATAAAGACAGTGAATTGGTTAAAGGAGACAGAAAATTTTAAAAGCGACTGGGTAAAGGACAAACAGGAAAAAAAATTAAAAATGGGGACAAAAAACTGGATAAAAGTTGATGTAGAAAGAAAATGTAAAAAGCAAAGGCGTTAAAGAAAGACAAAAAAATTAAAAATAAAGGTCAAGCGATAGAGAGAGACATAGGAAGAAAATTATAAAAGTGGAGGCCTTAAGGAAAGACAAGAAAAAGTTACTGTCGTGGTTTAACCCCAGCTGGCAACTAAGCACCACCCAGCCGCTCGCTCACTCCCCCCGCCGGCGGGATGGGGGAGAGAATCGGAAGGGTAAAAGTGAGAAAACTCATGGATTGAGATAAAGACAGTTTAATAGGTAAAGCAAAAGCCACGCGCACAAGCAAAGCAAAATGAGGAATTCATTCACCGTTTCCCATTGGCAGGCAGGTGTTCAGCCATCTCCAGGAAAGCAGGGCTCCATCGCACATAACGGTAACTTGGGAAGACAAACACCATCACTCCGATCGTCCCTGCCTTCCCTCTTCTTGCCCCAGCTTTATATGCTGAGCATGACGTCCTATGGTCTGGAATATCCCTTTGGGCAGTTGGGGTCAGCTGTCCCGGCTGTGTCCCCTCCCAACTTCTCGTGCACCCCCAGCCTGCTCGCTGGCGGGGTGGGGTGAGGAGCAGAAAAGGCCTTGACTCTGTGTAAGCACTGCTCAGCAATAACGAAAACATCCCTGTGTTATCAACACTGTTTTCAGCACAAATCCAAAATGTAGCCCCATACTAGCTACTATGAAGAAAATTAACTCTATCCCAGCCAAAACCAGCACAGTTACAAAATAAGAATAGGGAGAAAAATACAGAGAGATATCGGAAGACAATTTCAAAAGCAATGGGGTACAGAACAGACAAGAAACAAATAAAAAAGACAGTAAATTGATTAAAGTAGACATGGAAAGAAAAATTTAAAAGCGACAGGGTACAGGATAGACAGGAAAACATGAAAAATAGGGACACCAAAGTGGATAAACTTTGACATAGAAAGAAAATTGAAGAAGCGGCAGGGTACAGGACAGACAGGAGAGAATTAGAAAATGAAGACAGTCAACTGGATAAAAGTAGCCATAGAAGCAAAATTTAAAATTGACGGAGTATAGTATAGACAGGAAAAAAATTTTAAAAGGAGGACAGGAAACTAAATAAATGGAGGCACAGAAAGAAAATTTTTAAAGCAACTGGGTACAGGACAGAGAGAGAGAGAGGAAGTAATAAATGGGGACAGGGAATTGGATAGAGGGAGACAGAAATGTTAAAAAGGGACAGGGTACAAGAAACACAGGAAAGAATTAAAAAATAGGAACAGGGATGAGAACAGAAGGAAACATTGAAAGAAAATTTGAAAAGTGGCAGGGTATAAGGAAGAAAGGGAGAAATTAAAATTTAGGGAAAAGAGGCCAGATAAAGGGAATTGTTGAAAGAGAAATTAAATAGCAATGGGGTACAAGAAATATAGGGAGGAATTAAACAATCCAGAAAAGGAGCCGGATAGAGGGCAACGTAGAAGGAATTTTAAAAAGCAACTGAGTACAAGAAACATAGACAAGAATTAAAACACAGGGACAGGGAGATGGATAGAGGACAATGTAGAAAGAAAATTTAAGCAGTGATTGGGTACAAGAAACACAGGCATATTAAAAGAACAGGGACAGGGAGATGGATAGAAGGAACCATAATAAGAAAATTGTAAAAGCAATGGGGTACAAGAAACACAGGAAATACTTAAAAAACAGGGACAGGGAGATGGATAGAAGGAAACGCAGAAAGAAAATGTAAAAAGTGATGGGGTACAGGGCAGAGAGGGTGCCAGAGAGAGGGAAATGTAGGAAGAGAAATTAAAATGCAACAGGGTACCAGAAACACAGGAAAGCATTAAAAAAATAGGGAGAGGGAGCCGCAGAGAGAGAAACTTAGGAAAAAATTAATAGATGAAGTGGTACAGGGCAGAGTTGGCAGAAGAGAACAAGTTTTGGGGAGCCAGATGGGTAGCTGGGGAGGCAGAGATCCGGGGAAGGGCGGCAGAGATGGACCGGGACGCACACGAGACAATGCACGGCTCACCACAGCTCCTGGCACCGGCAGGAGACCTTCACCGACCCAACGCTTTTCTCTCTGCCTCAGTGGCAGGTGCCTGGACACTCCTCTCCCACGAGGCTTCCCAGCGGCTCGCACGAGCAGCTGATGGAGGCACCGAGCTCCCAGCACCGTGTGCTGGTGGTCTGCTCTGTCGGGGACGGCTCAGAGAGATCCTTCCTTGCCACAGGGACTGGGCATTCCTTGCTGGAGTCACCTGCCTGCGGGACCCCCTTGGATTCCCTCCTCAGGCAGTTCCCCTTCCTCAGTTCCCTCAGGCAGGTGTGCCTGGGCAGACCCTTCCCCAGCTAAAGGGAGGAATTAAAAAATAGGGGCACTGAGCTGGATAAAGAGAGACACAGAAATAAAATTTTAAAAGCGATGGGGTACAGGACAGATAGGAAGACATTAAGAAATAAAGACAGGGAGATGGATAGGGGGATACATAGAAAGAGACTAGAAAGCGGCAGGATACAGGAAACACAGGAAAGAATTTAAAAATAGGGACAGGGAGGAAGATAGAGGGAGAAATAGAAAGAAAATTCAAAAAGCAATGGGGTACAAGTCACACAGACTCAAATTAAAAAAATAAGGCCAGGGAGCTGGAGAGAGAGAGACATATGTATAAAGAAAATTTTAAAACCGACGGGGTAAAGGAAAGAGCAAGAAGCAATAAAAAATAGGAGCCAGATAGAGCAAGAAGAAATAAAAAAGGGAGCCAGATAGAGGGAGGCATAGCAAGTTTGAAAAGCGATGGGGTACAGAGCAGAGGGAGTGTCCTGGTTTTGGCTGGAATAAAGTTAAACTTCTTCTTAGTAGCTGCTATAGTGCTGTGTTTTGGATTTAGGATGAGAATAATGTTGATAACACGCTGATGTTTTAGTTGTTGCTAAGCAGTGTTTATAGTAAGTCAAGAACCTCTCACCTTCTCATACTGCCCTGCCAGCGGAGGCTGGGAGTGCACAAGGAGTGCACAAGAAGCTGGGAGGGGACACAGCAAGGGCAGTTGACCCAAACGAGCCAAAGGGATATTCCACACCATATGATGTCATGCCCAGTACATAAACTGGGGAAGTTGGCCAGGGGACACCGTGGCTCAGAGATTAGCTGGGCACTGGTCAGCAGGTGGTGAGCAATTCTATTGTGCATCACTTGTTTTGTATATTCTATTATTATTTTTTCCCCCCCTTCCTTTTCTGTCCTATTAAACTGTCTTTATCTCAGCCCACAAGTTTTTCTCCCCTCCCCCCCCCCCCCCCAATTCTCTCCTCCATCCCACGGAGGGGAGGGGGGAGGACAGGCAAGCAAGCGAGCGAGCAGCTGTGTGGTGCTTAGTTACTGGCTGGGGTCAAACCATGACAGGGAGATATTAAAAAATAGGGTCAGGGAGCCAGATAGGGTGAGACATAGAAATAACATTTTAAAAGTAATGGGGTACAAGGCAGTGCAAAAAACCTAAATAATAGGGAGAGGGAGCTGGTTAGAGAGAGACACACAAAAAATTTAAAAGGCAACGGGGTACTGGGCAGAGTTGGCAGAAGAATAGGTTTTCAGGAGCCATACAGGGAGGTGGGCGGGCAGAGAGGAAGATGGAGGAATGGAGGCAGGCAGACATCTGGAGAAGGGTGGCAGAGATGGGCCAGGATGCAGAGGAGAGGACGTGTGACTCACCGCAGCTCCTGGTGCTGGCAGGAGACCTTCACCACCCCGATGCTTCTCTCTCTGCCCTTCCCTCCTCTGCAGTGCCACCTACCCGACCCTTGCCCACTCAGCAGCACGCAGCGGAGGCCTTGATGCTCCTCATCTGGAAGAATTCCTCAATACATGGCAGCTCACGCACAGTCAACAGAGGCATCGAGCTCCCAGCACCATGTGCTGGTGGTCTGCTGTGTTCGGGATGGCTTGGAGGGATCCTTCCTCACCACAGGGACTGCCTGTTCCTTGCTGGAGGCAGCTGCCTGTGCAGGACCCCCTTGGATTCCCTCCTCAGCCAGTTCCCCTTCCTCAGCTCCCTCAGGCAGCCATGCCCAGGCAGCCCCCTCTCCAGCTAGAGCCCCTTCCCACAGCAGGGCCAGCCCCATCCTCAGCCTCACTGGCCACACCTGGGGCTGCCCCAGCTCCAGCCCCAGCTGGGGCCCATCGGGAACAGGGGCCGTTGCCAAAGCCCCACAGCACATCACCCCCTGCCCTGCTCCTGTCCACAGCCAGGAGCTCTGCACCCAGGGGCTGCAAACACAGCCAGGGGCACAGAGGAGGCAGGAGAAGTTTATGCCTTAAGGCACATAAGAAATCCCGGCAGTGAGCTGGCTACAAGGCTCAGTGCCCAAAGGCAGCAGGACAGAGGGAGAAAAGGGAAGAGAAAAGCAGGAGGAAGGACAGAGGTGTTATCGTTTCTTTTTCCTGACTTCTGAAACACAGACAGAAAGGCCACATTTGGGAAGGAGACATTGCTTTATTCGATAGTGCGCAGAATCGGACGCTCGGGGGAAGTTCCCCAAATTGAGTGCAAAATCAAATATAAAACTTAGCCTATTTATACATCCCATTTCATACATCCTATTCACATTACATACATGTCACACTAATCCCTCCTATTTACTACATTTACGTATTGGTAACGTTGCAAAACTATACTACACATGAGCGGGGGTTCCGAGTGGTCTCGGTGGTCCGAGACAAAGTTCACATTAAGTTGTTATTTTTGTCAAGTAAGCATTCTATCCCTTGTTGACTGAACGTGTCCTTGTGGTTGTTACTTTAGGGAAAGGTCCTGTTAAAAAAAGCTCTGTCTGTCCTTGCACATGCTTCACATAACTTCTAGCAGTTACAAGATAACAGCTACTAAGGTGTATTTACATGCAATTAGAACAGCTGGTATCAGAGGGACATAGAGGTGTGGGACAGGGAAGCCAGAAAAGGGGATGCTGCAAACAAGAGAGGGACGGGGAGCAGGACAATGATGTAGACAGAGGAGAGCAGAGAGATTGTGCAACCAACCAGGGACAGAGAGATGGAGGAATAAATAAGAGAGACGGGGACCAGGGGAGGGAGGCGGAAGGGACCGGCAGGACAACAAGACAGAGAAAAGACAAGGGATGGGAAAAGTTTATAGTGATAGGGGAAAAGAAACATAGGCAAGAAATAAAAGAGAGAAACAGGGAGCCGGATAGAGGTAGACGTAGAAAGAACATTTTGAAAAGCAACAGGGTACAAGAAACATAGGCAAGAACTAACACATAGGGAGAGGGAGATGGATAGAGAGAGACATGAAGAAAATCTGAAAAGCAACAGAGTACAAGAAACGCAGGCAAGAAATTAAAAGTAGGTCAGGAAGACAGAGGGAAAGGTAGCAAGAAAATCTGACAAGTGACTGGGTTCAAGAAACATAGGCAAGAATTAAAAAATAGGGACAGGGAGCCTGATAGAAGGAAACTGGTGGGGTGACCTTGGCTGCCCACCAAGCCATTCTGTCACTCCCCCTTCTCAACAAGATGGGGAGACAATACAACAAAAAAGCTTGTGGGTCGAGATAAGGACAAAGAGATCACTCCCCAGTTACTGTCACAGGCAAAACAGCCTCAACTTGGGGAAATTAATTTATTGTCGACCAAAATCAGAGTAGGATAATGAGAAATAAGAACAAATCTAAAAAACACCTTCCCCCCACCCCTCTCTTTTTTTCCTGGGCTCATCTTCACTCCTGACTTCTCCACCTCCTTCCCCCGAGCAGCGCAGGGGGACAGGGAGCAGGGGTTGCGGTCAGTTCATCACATGTTGTCTCTGCCGCTCCTTCCTCCTCACGCTCTTCTTCTGCTCCAGTGTGGGGTCCCTCCCATGGGGCCACAGGTCCTGCCAGCAAGCCTGCTCCAGCATGGGCTCCTCTCCATGGGGCCACAGCTGCTGACAGGAGCCTGCTCCAGCATGGGCTCTCCATGGGGTCACAGCTTCCTTCAGGCACATCCCCCTGCTCCAGCATGGGGTCCTCCACAGGCTGCAGGTGGATGTCTGCTCTGCCATACACCTCCATGGGCTGCAGGGGGACAGCCTGCCTCACCATGGTCTTCACCACGGGCTGCAGGGGAATCTCTGCCTTGGTGCCTGGAGCACCTCATCCCCCCACCACCTTCTTCACTGACCTTGGTGTCTGCAGGGCTGTTTCACACTCCCATTTCCTTTGTCACAGCTTCTGCGCAGCATTTTTCAGCCCTTCTTAAATATGCCATCACAGAGGCGCTACCAGCGTTGCTGATGGGCTCAGCTTTGACCAGCAGCAGATCTGTCTTGGAGCTGGCTGGAACTGGCTGTGCCCAACATGGGGGCAACTCCTGGTGTCTTCTCACAGAAGCCACCCCTGCAGCCCCTGCCCCCCGCCCCCAGCTAACAAAACCTTGCTGCGTAAAGCTGATACAGCAGCGATCGGCTACAGGGCAGAGAGAGGCAGAGGGGAAAAAAACCATAGCGATGGGCTACAGGCCAGAGAAGAGGAAGGGACAGGGAACCAGACTGAGAGAGATGGAGAAAAACAAAGAATAGCGATGGCCCACAGGGCAGAGAGGGAGGAATTAAAAAGGGGACAGTGAGGTGGGCAGAGAGAGACTGAGGTTTTTGTTTGTTTTTAAATCGATGAGCTAAAGGGGAGAGACAGAGGAATTAAAGAATAGGGACAGGGAGCCAGACAGAGAGAGAACAATAAAGACAAAAATGGGCTATGGGACAGAGGGAAGAAATGAAAACATTGGGACAGGGACCTGGAACAAGAAAATATAAGCAAGAAAAAGCATATCTAGAATACAGGGCAGAGAGAGAGGAATTTAGAAATAGGGACATGGAGCCAGACAGAGAGAATTGGGGTTGAGAATTGTGAAGGGCTAAAGGGCAGACAGGGAGGAATTAAAAAGAATTGGGATAGGAAGACAGACAGATAGATGGAGAAAGACAGAAATAGTGATGGGCTGCAGGACAGAGACAGAGGATGAAAAAAAGAGGGACAGGGAACAGGACAGAAGCACACAGAGAGAAAAAGAACGTGGAAAGGTACAATGACAGAGAAAGAGGGAGACTTGGGAGAATGAGAGAGGGAGAGGTACAGGGAAGTGAAAAAAATGACAGCAATGAGAGAAACAGAATGGAGGGGACCGGGATGCTGAAGAGGGGCAACATGGCCCCAAGGGTCCAGGACTCGCCACAGCTGCCACTCCCAAGAGCTGCTGGGAAAATCTGACAGTTCGGATGCGTCTTTGTCTGTCTCTCTCCCCCACCCCCCTCCCTTCCTCCTCTGTAGCGCCAGTCACTTGACTGTCATCCACCCAAAAGAATAGATTGGTGTCTTTACAGCTCTTACAGTATGAGGCTTCCCAGATACATAGCCTCACACGAGCACACACTACATGGCTGTAGTGTGCTTTTGGTTGCACATATAGACCCTGCAGTGCACACTGGTGATCGGATCTGCTGAGGACTATACTGAGAGGGATCCTTCCTCACCCGGAGAGGCAGGCTGTCTCCTGTCTGCAGCTGGAGGCTGCTGCTGGCTGGATCCCCTTTATTTTAGTCTTCAGCTGCTTTCCTTTTTCTGGCCTCTCCAGCTTCAGCCCCAGCAGCTCCTGTCCACAGCCAGTAAGCGCTCGGAGAACGAGGCCAAAGGCAACCCACCCAAACCTGAGCCAGATGCAGTCCACAACATCCCCGGAGAGGAACTGACAACCGAGTCCTCAGCGCTGCCTCTGGGAGAGGGAAAGAGCAAGCAATTGTTATCCACAGGGCTGACTGTAGCTCTCCTCAGGCAGGAACCCCTCCTTCCGCAGGAGCTTCTGGAGGCAGCGCTCTTTCCCCGGACTGATGCTAAAGGCACCTGCATTGATGGAGAATAAAGCCTATTGGAGGGGCAGCTTGCTGCCATGAGGACAGGGTTTGGGAGCAGCCTGTGGCTATGGGCCAGGCTTCAGGAGAGGTGCTGGAGCTGGGGGCAGCTGCATGGGGTGAGCGGGGCTGGAGGAGTTTTGTTGAGCTGGGGAGGCACCCGGCGCCTTTTCCAGGGGGTGGGAAGGCCTCCAGGTCCCCAGAGGGGTGGGGGCATCCATCTCCTGCCCCTCTTCCTGCTTCCTCTCCACCAGCTCTCAGAAAAATCCCTGGGAGCTGCCCTGATGGGGCCTGACTCCAACTGACCACCAACCTCTCGGTTGGAAACATCCTTGCAGCTCGTTGGCACTCTCAGGCAGGCATGCCCCAGCAGCACCATCCCCTGGGGCTGCAGCCCTGTGATACAGAGGGGCCATCCCCATCAGCCCCACTGGCCCCCCCGGGGCTCTTCCAGCTCCAGCCCACAGCTGCAGCCATGGCCCCTTACACCCACTAGGTAACCTGCTCCCCTGGACTGGGTGACAGCCACTCACCAAGTACAAAGGGCTACAAACACAGCCATGAGTGCAAAGGAGACAACGCGTGTTTATTCGTTAATGTCAGTAAGTCCCAGGAATGAGTCTGCTCTGGGGCTCGGTGCCTGTACACTCACCCTTCCTCTGGGACAACTTGGCAGTCGTTACTGGAGCAGCAGCTACAGAGAACGAAAATACAGCGATGGGGAGCAGGAGAAAGGAACAGAAAGAGAAAAATAAAATGAGGTAGAAGGACTGAGGAGCAAAGAAACAAACAGGTACAGGGAAAAGGACAGTGAGATGGAGAAATCAATAAAAAAAGGGATGAGGAGCCCTGCAGGGATATGGCTGAAGAAAAACAGGGTCAGGGAGGAGGACAGAGGGAAAGAGAGAGCAAGTGATGAGCAGGCAGCAGAACAGATGGATGAAGAGAGAAATTGAATGAGAGGAACAAAGAAGGTGGGAGGGAGAGAAAAAGACAGGGAAAAAGCCAGAGGGATTGAGGGGGGGGGGGGAAGAGACACACAGATGAGGACAAAGAGAGGGAGAAAGATTAAACAGTGATGGACTGCAGGATGAGAAAAAAGGCCAGGGATCAGGACAGAGGGGAATAATGGGACAGCGAGCTGGGCAGGGGGATATAGCGAGAAATGGCGGGACAGGCAGTGGTATGGAGACATACAGACAAGAAGTTAGGGGGAGGATGGAGGACAGAGGGAATAAGAGAAAAGGGACAGGGAGCGGGGCAGAAATGGAGAAAGAAACATTAGAGACAGAGAGAGGAGGAGAGTGACAGGACCGAGGCAGAGAGGGGGAGAAAGAAAAAAAAAAGATAGTGATGGGTAGCAGGCCAGAGGGACAAGGAAAGACAGGAGGAAGGACAGAGGGATATAGAAAACAGGTGAGGGACAGGGAGCCAGAAAGCAGGATACTGCAAAAGAGAGAGGGACAGGGAGCAGGATGCTGGGATAGAGACACAATGAGAGCAACAGAGAGAATTACAGAAAGATGGAGCACGAGAGAAAACAGAGACAGAAAGCGGGACAGACAGGTGAAGCAATAAATAATAGGGACAGGGAGCAAGACAGAGGGGGAGAGAGAGAGAGGGACAGGTAAGACAACAGATAATTGGAGAAAGAAAGGAAAGGGAACAGCACAGAGGGTCACAGCGAAAAAGAGAGGGATGGCAGAAAGAGAAAAATAAGACGAGGGAGAAGGACTGAGGGGCAGAGAGAAAAAGGTACAGGGAAAAGGACAGAGATGGAGAAAACAAAGAAAGACCGGAGGCAGAACAAAGGGAAAGATTGACAAGGACAGGGAGCAGGACAAAGGGGTGGAAAAGGAAAAAACAGTGATGGCAGCAGGATAGAGGAAGAGCGAAAAAGAGCAAGAAGAGCAAGAGAAGGAGAATGACAGAAGGATGTAGAGAGAAAGACTGGGACATGTAAAAGGGGGGGGTTGGGGGACACACACATCAGAAGGGCAGAAAGAAAAGAGAGGGATGGGGAGCAAGACAGTGTGACAGAGAGGGAGAAGAGGGAGTGGGTTGCAAGGATACAGAAAAGCAGAGGTACAGGGAAGAGGAAAGAATGACAGAGCGAGAAAGGGGAGGATGGGGAGCAGGAGAGAGAGATGGAGAATGAAAAAATAGCAATGGGCAGAAGAAGAGAAATACACAATAAAAAAAATACTTCTAGGGAGCACGACAGACGGATAGAGCAAGAGGAAAAAAATCAACAGGGAGAAGGACGGGTAACACACAGCAGGACACTGGGGGAGTGAGAGGGAGGGAACACAGAGCAGGACAGAGGGATGAAGAGAGGAAAAAAAATAGGGACAGGAAGAAAAGCAGAGTAACCAAGAGAGGGAAAAAAAAAAGAAAGGGAACTGGACAGAGATGGGCAGCAGGACAAAGAGATGGAGAAAGAAAAAACAGGGACAAGGACAGGGACAGAGGGGTAGAGAGGCAAAGAGAGGGACAGGGACAGGGACCAGGACAGCGGGATATAAACAGAGAGGGACAAGGAGCGGGACACAAGATTTCAGAGAGAGAGGTACAGGGAAGTGACAGAGAGAAAAAGAGCGGGGCAGGGAGCAGGTCAGAGAGCTGGAGAAAGAAAAAATACTGCTGGGGAGAAGGACAGGAGGATAGAGCCGAAAGAGATGAACGGGAAGCAGGCCAGTGGGATGCAGACAGCAAAAATAATGATAGGCAACAGGACAGAGGGACTGACAGAGAAGTAAGGGACAGGGAGCAAGACAGAGGAATGGAAGGAAAAAACACTGATGAGCAACAGGACAAAGGGACGCAGAGAAAAAGGAGGGAAAAGGAAGGAGGGGAGAGAGAGAGAAAGATGGGGATAGAGCGTGGGAGATGGAGACACAAAAAGCGGGACAAGGAACAGGACTGAGGGACTGGGGGCAGGGCGGGGGAACCAGATGCAGATTAAGACAAAGAGACAGAGAAGGAAAAAAAAATGACGATGGGCTGATGGACAGAGATGGAGCAAGAAAAAGTAGGGCCAGAGTAGGGAAGAGAGGAAGGAAAAAAGGGACAGCTGGCTGGACAGGGGGATATAACTAGAAACAATGAGACAGGCAGCAGGACAGAGGGATAAAGGCAGAATAACCAGAGAGAGGAAGCAGGACAGATGGACAGTGGGAGGAAAAAAGGGGCAGGGAGCAGGACTGAGAGATGGAGAAAGAAGCGTTAGGGGCAGAGGGATAGAGAGCGGAAAACACAGGTTGGAGGAAGGACAGAGGGACAGAGAGAGAACGAGAGGGACAGAACCCAGAGAGTGGGAGAAAGAAAAACCAGTGACAAGCAGCAGGCCAGAGGCAGGGGGAAGGAAGGACAGGAGGAAGGAAAGAGGAATACAGAAAACAAGTGAGGGACAGGGAGGAAGAAAATGGGATACAGAGAAAAAGAGAGGGATGGAGAGCAGGACACTGGGATAGAAACCAAGCGAAAGCAACAGGGAGAATGAGAGAGAGATGAGGTCAGAGGAAAAACAGGGACTGAAAGCAGGACAGAGAAATGGAAAAGGAAAATTAGGGATGGGGAGAGTGGAGAGACAATGAGGGATGCAAGGATAACGATAGAGAAAGAGGGAGGGAGAGAGGGAAGGAGGGATGGTGAGCAGCACAGCGGGATGGAGAAAGAAAGAGAGAGATGGGGAGCGGGGCAGAGAAATGGAGAAAGAAAATACAGTGATGGAGAGCAGGACAGAGGACTAGAAAGAGAAAAATAAGACAAGGGAGAAGACCAAGGAGCAGAGAGAGAAAGAAAGGTAGAAAGAAAAGGTACAAAAATCAAGAAAAACAGGAATGAGGAGCCCTGCAGGAGATGGAGCAAGAAAATGTAGGGTCAGTGAGCAGCAAAGAGGGATAGAGAGATGGCGGGGGGGAAGGAGAGGAAGAAGAAAGGAGGGTCAAAGACGGTGACAGGGCACAGGGCATACAGAGAGAGAAAAAGGACAGGAAACAGGACAAAGGGATTGAGAAATAAAGAATGGGTCAGATCTGTACAAAGAGACCAAGAAGGGGGGGTGGGGAGGGGGAAACCAGCAATGGGCTAGAGGACAGAGACAGAGGCAGAGAAAAAAGGGCCAGGGAGCAAGACAGAGGAGGAGAGAAAGGAAAAAAGGGAGAGCCAGCTGGACAGGGAGGTATAGCAAGAAACGACTGGACAGGCAGCGGGACAGAGAAATAAAGACAGAAAAGATAGGACGGAAAGCAGGACAAAGAGACAGTGAGAGGAAACAAGGGGCAGGGAGCAGGACAGAGATCGACAAAGAAGCATTGAGGCAGAAGGATAGAAAGAGAAAAAAGGAAGACAGGAAGAAGCATGGGGGATGATAGAGAGGGGATAAAGATGGACAAGGAGCAGGGGACATTGTCAGAGAAAGACAGGGACAGGGAGCAGGAGAAGGTGATACAGAGAGAGAAAAAAGGGACAGGGAGGCAGGACAGGCAAAAATAAGAGACAGGGGCAGGACAAAGATGGAGGGGAAAAAGCCTAGGATGGGCAGCAGGACAGATAGACAGAAAAGGAAAAAAAAAAGCACTGGGCTGCAGGACAGAGATGGAGTGAGAAAAAACAGTGACAGGGAGCAGGACGGAGTTACAGAGAACAAAAAAAAAAAAGACGGAACAGGACAGAGATATGGGGGTAAAGACAAGGAGAAGGACAGAGAAACAGAGAGAGAGTGAGAAGGATAGGGAGCAGGATAGAGAGATGGAGCAAGAAAGGAAAAAAGGACGGGAGGCATAAAAAAGGGAAAGAGAGAAGGACTGGGAGCAGGACAAAGGGATGGAAGAGGAAAAAAACAGTGATGGGCTGCAGGACAGAGACGGAGGAATTAAAAAATAGACACAGGGAGCATGACAGAATGACAGAGAGAGAAAAAAGGGACAGAGAGCAGGACAGCACTGGAGGAAAAAAAACAACTGCGATGGGCAGTGGGAGAGAGATATGGAGAAAGAAAAAAATACTGAGGAAGAGAGAAAGGAAAGAAGAGCCAGCTAGCTGGACAGGGGGGTACAGTTAGAAAGGATGGGTGAGGGAATGGGAGAGAGACAGACAGACAGAAAATATAGCGAGAGGAAGCAGGGCAGAGGGACAGCAAAAGGGAAAAAAAAAGGGACAGGGATCTGGACAGAGATAAAGAAAAAAGCAGCAGGGACAGAGAAAAGGAGACAGAAAGAGCGACAGGGAGCAGGGCAGAGAAAGAAAAATCAGGGCAGCGGCAGGATGGAGATGGAGAAAAAAACCTGGGATGGTCAACAGGACAGAGAGGAATAAGAATATGGGCAGGGAGCAGGACAAAAGGATATAGTGAGAAACAACGGGACAGGAAGCAAGAGAGTGACAGACAAGAATAATCACACGAAAGAGAGAGAAAGACAGAGACCGTGAGAAGCACAGGGGATTGGAGAAAGAAAGAAAGGTATTAGAAGCCCTGCAGAGAGATGGAGGTGAAAAAAAAAAAAGGGGCAGGCAGCAGCACAAAGGGTCAGAGAAAGTAAGAGATGAACAGGAAGGAGGATGGGGACAGTGAGATACAGAATGAAAAAAAAAAAAACCAGTGACAGCGAGCAAGACAAAGGGATAGAGAGAGAAAGAGAAGGAGAGAGAGAGAAAGAGAAGGCAGGGACACAGAGTGGCACGTACAAGCACAGAGAGGAAAAGAACACCAGGGAACAGGCCAGAGAAATTGTGGGAAAAAAAGGAGATGGATGCAGCTCAGGACAAAGAGATGGAAAAGGAAAAAACAGCGATGGGCTGCAGGACAGAGACGAAGGATGACAAAAAGGAAGGAGAGAGAACAGGACAAAAACACAGGCAGAAAAAGAAAAGGGAGCGGTAGAACAAGAGAGAAAAAGCGAGAGAGGAAGAGGGAGCAGGACAGAAGAATACAGAGAAGAGGAGAAGTACAGGGAAGCAAAGAAAATCACAGCAGCGTGGGAAAGAGAGGGGGCCAGGGGAGGGACAGGGAGGGACCGGGACACAGAGGAGGGGCAACAGGGCCTCAAGGGCCCAGAATTCACCACAGCTCTTGCTCTCGGCGCTGCCAGAAGAATTTGTCAGTTCAGACCCTTCTTTCTCCTGCTCTCCTCCCTTCCTCTCCTGTAACTCTGGTCACTTGGCTGTCCTCCACCTAAGAGAATACGTGGGTGTCTCACAGCTCTTACGAGACGAAGCTTCCTAGACACGCAGCCTCGCTCGCTCGCGCACTACATGGCCGTACCACGCTTTGGGTTACGCATACAGACCCCGCGGTGCACACTGGCGGTCTGGCCTGCTGTGGACTACGAAGAGGGATCCTTCCTCACCCGGAGAGGCAGGCTTTCTCTTGCCTGCAGCGGGAGGCAGCTGCCGGCCAGATGGCCTTTGATTTCTTCTTCTTTACCTTTCTCTGGCCTCTCCAGCTTCAGCCGCAGCAGCTCCTGTCCACAGCCAGTAAGTGCTCTGCCTGTCCCTTTTCACCCCCACGCCGCGAGGAAAGTGAGGCCAGGCAGAGACAATCCATGCAAGCCTGAGGTGGGTGCAGTCAACGGCATCCCCAGGGGAGGAACGGACAACTGCATCCTCGGTGTGGCCTCTGGGAGAGGGAAAAAAGAAGCAGCGACCGTTATTATCGTAGCTTGCCCCTGGCCAGAGCCCCTCCTTCCACAGGGGCTTCTGGAGACGCATCGAGGGCCAGCTTGCCACTGTCATGACAGGGCTTGGGGGTGACTTGGGGCTACAGGACAGGCTTCAGGGGAGGTGCTGGAGCTGGGGGCAGCTGCATGGGGTGACCAGAGCAGGGGGAGGCTTGGGGGGAAGCTCTGGCAAGTTGGGGAGTGTCCTGGTTTAACCTGGCAGGCAGCTAAACACCACACAGCTGTTTGCTCGCTCTCTCCCCCGCCCCCAGTGGGATGGGGGAAGAGAACTGGAAAAAAAAAAAAAAATTTGTGGGTTGAGATAAAGACAGTTTAATAGGACAGAAAAGGAAGGGAAAATAATAATAATAATGATGATAAAAGAATTAGAGTATACAAAACAAGTGATGCACAATGCAATTGCTCACCACCCACTGACTGATGCCCAGCCAGTTCCCGAGCAGCAGCCCCCAGCCAGCTTTTCCCCTAGTTTATATGCTGAGCATGACGTCACATGGTATGGAATATCCCTTTGGCCAGTTTGGGTCAGGTATCCTGGCTGCGTCTCCTCCCAACTTCTCGTACCCCCCAGCCTACTCGCTGGCAAGGCAGTACGAGAAGCTGAAGAGTCCCTGACCACTGCTTAGCAACAACTAAAACATCAGCATGTTATCAACATTATTCTCATCCTAAATCCAAACACAGCACTATACCAGCTACTGGGATGCAAATTAACTCTGTCCCAGCCGAAACCAGGACAGGGAGGTGCCCAGCATCTGCGCCTGGGGAGTTGTCCTCCTCCTTCCCCGCTTCCCTTCTATCAGCTCCCGGGTAACTCCCTGGGGCTGCCCTGACCCGGCTCGCCTCCAGCACACCGGGAGCCTGCCGCAGCGGGCGGTTTGAAGCTCCCCCTCCCGCCACCCCCGGGCGGCCAGCGGGCAGGAGACACCCCCGCACCCGCCAAAGGGGCTCGCTCGCCTCACCGGTGGCCTCAGCCCTCACCGACTGTCGCTGCCGGGACCCGCGCCGGGCGCGCCGCCATGCTGCTCCCGGGGACCTCGCATGATGCACCGGCTGCCGACGGCGCGCCGGAGGGGCCAGACCCGGCGCGCGAACGCCGGGCTGCAGTACCGCGCTGCGGCCACCAGGCGGCAGCAGCAGCGAGCGCCCGGCGGGCGGCGCTCGCCCCGGGGCGGCACCGGCGCTGCAGTGCCGCGCTTTGCGCGCCGAGCGCCCGCCGGCACCGCACACGGGGGGCGGCAGCGGCGTTTCCTTACGGGAGGCAGCGACGAGCGCGGGGGCACCACCCGGCAGGCACCGCCGTATCGCATTGCCGTTACCGGCGGACGGCAGCGTGGAGGATCAGGCACCACCGCGCATGCGCGGCTCCAGAGCTGCAGTACCGAATTTCGGTCGCCTGGAGGCAGTAGCGAGAGCTGCAAAGCGCGCCACCGCGCATGCGCGACGCCTGAGCTGCAGTACCGACTTTTGGTCGCCGGGAGACAGTAGCGAGCGCTGCAAAACGCTACACCACGCATGCGCGACGCCCGACCCGCAGTACCCAATTTTGGTCGCGTGGAGGCAGCAGCGAGCACGGCAAAGCGCTCCATTGCGCATGAGCAATTCCAGAGCTGCAGTACCTAAATTCGGTCATCGGGCGGCAGCAGCGAGCACGGCAAAGAGCACCACCGCGCATGCGCGGCCCCCGAGCTGCAGTACCCAACGTTGGTCGCCTGGAGGCAGCAGCGAGCGCGGCGAAGCGCTACACCGCGCATGCGCAGCTCCCGAGCTGCAGTACCGAGTTTTGGTCGCCGGGCGGCAGCAGCGAGCGCTGCAAAGAGCGCCACCGCGCATGCGCGGCTCCAGAGCTGCAGTACCCAATTTCGGTCGTCGGGCGGCAGCAGCGAGCACGGCGAGCGCCACCGCGCATGCGCGAGCCCGAGCTGCACTACCCAATTTCGGTCGCCTGGAGGCAGCAGAGAGCACGGCAAAGCGCTCCACCGCGCATGCGCGACGCCCGAGCTGCAGTACCGACTTTTGGTCGCCGGGCGGCAGCAGCGAGCGCTGCAAAGAGCGCCATCGCGCATGCGCGGCTCCAGAGCTGCAGTACCCAATTTCGTTCGCCTGGAGGCAGCAGAGAGCACGGCAAAGAGCGCCAGTGCGCATGCGCGACGCCCGAGCTGCAGTACCCAATTTCGGTCGCCTGGAGGCAGTAGCGAGCGCTGTAGAGCGCTCTACTGCGCATGCGCGACGCCCGAGCTGCAGTACCGAATTTTGGTCGCCGGGCGGCAGCAGCGAGCGCTGCAAAGAGCGCCACCGCGCATGCGCGGCCTCAGAGCTGCAGTACCAACTTTTGGTCGCCTGGAGGCAGTAGCGAGCGCTGCAAAGAGCGCCACCGCGCATGCGCGGCTCCCGAGCTGCAGTACCCAATTTCGGTCGCCTGGAGGCAGTAGCGAGCGCTCCAAAGAGCGCCACCGCGCACGCGCGGCGCCCGAGCTGCAGTACCCAGTTTCGGTCGCCTGGAGGCAGCAGCGAGCGCTGCAAAGAGCGCCACCGCGCACGCGCGGCGCCCGAGCTGCAGTACCGACTTTTGGTCGCCGGGCGGCAGCAGCGAGCGCTGCAGAGCGCACCACCGCGCACACGCGACGGCCGAGCCGCAGTACCCAATTTGGTCGCCGGGCGGCAGCATCAGCTTAACTTTCCTTTTCTGATTCTTCAGTAGGATGAGAAATGACCGCTGTCTCAGCCCAGTTTATACCGTCCAAAGACGGTATCTACTTACTGGGGTTTCAGGGCTTACATTTCTCTGCCCTTTTCCCATTCGCAGCCCAGGCAGTAATATTCATTGCCTCTGTACCAAAAAGCATCCAAGTGGCTCAAGCATTTCAGTCCTTTGCATTTGACTGCTTTAAGAGTCCGGTGGTTGTTTCTGCCCATGCCCCCCACTCCATTACCTTATGGAAGAGAAGCAGCGCAGCACACCTGTGGAACAGGTTTTTTTTCCTCCGGCGTAAGCCCTAGGGATTGCTGTATCAGTCTGCATGTGGCATCAGGGTTGTGGGAGTGACAACAGCAAGTTAACAGATGCTGGCAAGAGATTTTAAAAAAATAAGGCAACACAGATGACATCCTGAAGGCAGGTGAGAAGAGACTAAAAGCTGCTTTGTGTGAGAGGGGCAGCTATGTTTAGCAGGAAACAGTGCATCTGAGAAGACCATATGCAAGTGGCTGATCTGCAAATGAGTGATATGCTGGTGATCCTTGGGCTTTGTTGTGTTGTTTGCACCTTTCCTCACCACTGTGCTATCAGTAGTCTGCTCTCCTAATCCTGCATGCACACAAGGCTTCCTGTGCAGGCCTTATCACTTAGATAAGAGACACTGCACAATATTACTTACCACCCTGCCCTCCAGCATGCAAAAGACATGAAGCAGAGAAAGCCAAGAGGCATGTTTGTATATTAGATGTCCTTAGCAGATGACCGTAGAGCCCTGGACAGGAGTGTAGCTCTGCACTCTTTGCCACTCCTGCCAGCAAGCATCACAGTTGCTCTTTGCTGCCTGCAACATGCAATACTTGGTAGGTTGGATGGGCTGTTCTGCCACTGTGTCAGGTGAGAAGCTCAGTCCCTTTAGCTGCCTAATTCATTTCCTTAAAACAAACACTTCAACACTTGCTTTCTTTAATTCAGACCCCTCTAAATATCTCCTGGCCTGCAAGCCATTTTCAACTAGCAATACAGCTGAAATACAGTGCTGGTAGAAATCTAGCCCTGACCTTGGATTGATGTCAAAAGGCTTTTGTATCTTGAACCTGATTGTTTTGGCATCAAAACTGCAAGGCAAGAAATATGCCTCCACTTGAGCAAGCAAGACACCTGCCAAATAGCTGTGCACAGTGATACATGGCTGCCTGTGACTGACACCTTCTTCTGCTAAAACCAGAGCATGGTTCCCTTGTGAAGAGCCATTGGCAGTGCAGAATGTACCTCAGCTTTCCCTGCACCAGGTCCCCAGAGAACAGCGTCTTAGTCTGACTGCAGTGTGCAGCAGTCTGTTGCCATCCCAGCCCCCTGCCGTTGAGAAAGCGGCTGCCTGTAGCAGCAGCAGAACTGCTGCTGCCCAAAAGGAGAAAGAAATGACTTGGCATAAAGCTCTCCAGGCTGCCTGTGTCCCATGCCGAGTCGATGACCTTGGCAGCCTATACATAGGGCCAAGCTAACAACCTGAGAGGGAATCACAGAGTGTAGCAGTTCCTGCAACAACCGTACTTTCCAGCCTAGCTAGACAGAGTAAGAGGCAAGAGAAGGGGGCCTGCTGGGTCCCTTGAGAGGCAGAATCGCTGTAGACTGTGCCATCGCTGTTCCGCTCTTCGTCTGGGGCAGAGTTACCAGTCTCCCAGCCTCTGGGAAGTATGTTTGCACAGCATGAGCACTGCTGCTTACAGAGCAAAAGACACTATAAAGCAGCAATGAAGAACAAGGATGGCCTATCAAGGTGGCAGGAATAACATTGAGAGCCTAAAGCATCAGCCAGGCACGGCTTGCAACTAACCTTGCGTTGTGGTTTAACCCCAGCCGGCAACTAAGCACCACACCACCACTCACTCACTCTTCCCCCCGGTGGGATGCGGGAGAGAATCAAAAAGGTAAAAGTGAGAAAACTCATGGGCTGAGATAAAAACAGTTTAATAATTAAAAAGAAACAACAGCAACAATAGTGTGGAAGGAAGAGAGGGGGAAAACAATAACAAAGAGAAAGAAAAAGAAAACCCAGAAGGACAAGTAATACAAATGAAAACAATTGCTCACCACCATCCAACCAACGCCCAGCCAGTCCCAAATAGTGCCCCACCACCACCAACCTCCACCCCCAGTTTTATTGCTAAGCATAACATCATATGGTCTGGAATAGCCATTTGGTCAGTTGGGGTCAGCTGTCCCAGCTGTGTCCCCTCCCAGCTCCTTGTGCACCTCCAGCACACTCACTGGTGGGGCGGTGCGAGGAGCAGAACAGCCCCCGATAGCGTGCAAGCGCTGCTCAGCAATAACACACACATCCCTGTGTCATCAACACTGTTTTCAGCACAAATCCAAAACGTAGGAGGAGGGAGAGTGGGGTGGGAGTGGGGTGCAGGGAGGTGGGAGGGGGGTGTCAGAGTTTGGGTGGGGGGCACAGGCAGTGCCCCAGGGGTCCAGAGGCAGAGGGGTTGGGGGGGGGCAGTACAGAATGGGGGGGAGGGTGGAGAAGGGACACAAGATAGGAGGGCAGGGATTGTGGGGGGCATGTTGCGCGGGGGGGGGATGGGACACAGATGCGCACGCAGGGAAAAGAGACAGATACGGACCCAGGGGAGGGGGGACAAGGCAGGGAGGCAGACACAGGATGGGGGGAGGCAGGGAGGTGGGGAGGCAGGCTCCGGTCATCCCCTCTGCTTCCTCACCAGCTGCAGATACCTACTTGCTCCGAGATGGACTGTACAGCCTTTGCCTACAAAGTCTAGGCATATCAACATAACCATAGACTCTTATTGCTATTCTTCGCCTGACTCTACCATTGCTATGCCCCCGGGCAGAGCAGCTCCAAACCTGACACACACATCCACAGACCAACACTGCACAAACAATACAAACAACATAACCCAAAGATGTGAGAAAATTCTTGGCCAGAAGAATGACTCCCAGACCAGAGATGCCGTCGGGCAAGAAGACTTACAGGGCCATGAGGAAGAATCCACAGCAGCCTTGGAAAATTCAAATGCCATGGCCTGTGACAAAAAGATATGGCCCCAGCTGGGACAATGGATGCACCAGAAGCCCATCTCTAAGACCTAAGAACATAAGGACACAGGGAAGAAGTCCCAGAAAAGGCCTCCCTGAAAATGGATGGCTCGAGAGTGGAGATGCTGACACTGCCTGGAACACCACTGCAAAAAAAATGACCATCTGTAAACTTCTGGCAGGCAAGACACACAAGACAGATACATGCATTAAACTTCTAACGCAAAAAAGGAAGAGCTCCGTTAGCATTATGCTGATGAGTCAAGGCATGCAAGACCCTCTGTATGGCTGCTGATGTGCCTGCCAGGCACAAAGATCAATGGGAACATCAAGACCTGATTAAGGTATCGCATAGGACACATAAAACAGACTACACAAACTACACAACACCACATAGATGGGCTGGAACTGCCCTGCCCAGCAGACGCTTGCATTTTGCACAAAGGAATCCGGACCCTCTCTCTGCCCAAACGTGTCCTATTCAGAACCGCCCTCTCTGCCACGCTGAATTTAAAACCCCTCTCTGCCACCCCACACAAAGATAGCATGGGCCCCTCAGCTTAGCTTTGAGAGGGCTGGGGGTCAGAATCCATCCTCAATGAAGATTGGCTAGGCTAACTAGGATGTTGCTGCGATCACCCAGTTCCTCTTCTTCATCTGCAAGTGGAGTGCCATCAGTCAGTTTCACACCAGTCAACACTGACCTCTTCTGCAATGATGGCCTCTTTGGAAGTGCCATGGCATTCTGCTCCACTCCCAGTCTAACACCAGATGATGTGGCTGGCATCGCCTGTGGCACCTAGAAAACCAGAGGGGCAAAGTAACCATTGTGCCTGGAAGCAGTCACCTGCTCACAAACAACATGATGGCTCAAAAATAACTGCCACTATGTTTTGGTGTTGCACCTTGCCCAACACGCTCAGGGGCAGACATCCCACTTCACACATGGTTTCATGAGTTGTTTCACACCTTCAAAACAGAGCCTTAACCGGTCATATAGGCACTGACAGTGGAACTATTCCCTCCATTGTTGCGTGCTGACTGACCTTCTTACGGCACTCCGCTTGCCATCTGCCTTCACTGTCCAACTCCCTGCTCTGCATCTGCAGCAACAAAATAAAACAGTCATGCTGACTGGATGCTGACAAACACCCTAACAAACAGAAAACTCTCCCCATTCTGACTTCTTTGCTCCCCTAACCTTGTCAACCTGTGTTTTGCACTCCAATCCACCATGCTGAGACAGTTACATCAGCGAGTCCGAGAAAAACAGTAGTACCCATGAAAAGTATACGCCTTTCCCTCCTTCCCCAACCCAGATAGCCACACCGCAGACTCACTCTTTCTGCCCACCTCCCGTGCCACACCTCTGGGGTCAGTCTCCATGTCAGGTACCTGCTTGCATAGTCAGTGCATCTCCAGTGTCCCCGAAGTCCATCCGGAACCTTCAATGCCAGGCTTACCTCAGGAAAATGCAGAGGTACACAGATGTTACATTCTGCTTTCTGACAGAGAGCGCCTGCCGTGCAAAACAGACTAATAAATCCCACTGACTGACTTATACACTCAGGCAATACAGAGAGACCCCAAATGCACAAAATCCAAACTATTGACCTCATGCCCTGTGGTGCCATCTGCTTGCCTTCACTGTCACGCCTTGCTCATCTGTCCTGCTTAGCCCAGACCTATACTTAAACTGCATGAATAAGTCAAACCACTCATCAACACATAAAAATGACAGTTACCGCCAGATGACTCAAACTTGGGGGTAGACAGACAGAGCTGAAACACTCAGGCCTGCAAATGCCAAAACAGGTATGTGTAGCTAGCGTCTGTGGCTGGCATAATGACAGACTTTTCCTTTATGGATAACTAACTCCTAAATGACTCCATGAAATGCAGTAAGGAGAACCCCTTGGTAGACAGCATTCTCAAACGAGAGTGCCAACGTAAATGGGACACAAAACTGGGCTGCCAGAAGCTACTCACATACAGAATGCTATTATTAGATAACACTGTGCTAAAGAGTCTTAGGCCACAACTGCATAGGAGTTACAGGAGACCTGAGTGCAGACAGATGCTGAATATGACTCGATGGTCACAAAATCTAATGGAGACCAGCACCAAAAATCTAATGGAGATCCCTCAGACCCAAATGCTTGATGAGACCCACTTCTTGCCAAAATACAAGCTCAATGAAGAAAAGCCAAAGGTTATGCAGACCAAGCTATTAAAAACTCGGTACAGAAGTATGCATTACTTCAGATGGTAGGATGGCTCTGCCAGGTCGGTCAGACCTGGGCACCAAGTTCTAATGCCTGTCCAGTGGTGTCTATGATATGCCTCGCAGCCTTGAGCTTAATAGAAAGCTTCCCCCATCCAGGACCATGTTCGCATGTCCAAGCCCCTGCCCACCCCCTGTGACCGAGCTCCCCTCTGATGAAGATCAAACAGAACAAACACAGACTCTGCTTCATCACCTTGGCCTCCAAAAGATTATTCCTTCCTCTGCTGCCGGTTGACACAGATATCCTCATGCCATTCCTCAAATGTGGGCTGGCCCTTAGGTGCCTGTAATGCCAAAGGAAGTAAAAATTATTATTCTCCGATAACCTGCTCCATCATCCTCTTGTTCTTCAAGAAATCTAAAGAAAGCTACCATCCCAATCACTACATAACAGAAGAAGTTTGTGCAGGAGGTTACTGAGCCCATCCCCGTAAATGGAAAACTCTATGACCCCGCTTTGCTTTTTGGCAACGGCACCTGCCATCAGGGTACCCCGAACCCCTTTGTGAATTGCCGGGAAAAATCAGATACAATTAGTTCAAAACATCTGGCAAATGAGATACACACGTTTTCAGGTCTATCCCACTTTATCCCAAAAACAGTCAGATAGATGTAAGCTTTGTGTGGGAGGAAGCCAGCTTCGACAAGCGCAGAAAACAGAACAACATTACACCAAGCAGAACAAAAACCTTACTCTCTGACACGCTCTGAAAGGGATTGGTGCAGTCACATCACATATACTCACACAATCAACCCATGTACTGCATTTCCTCAGGGTCAGCCCTGCAAAGATGAGAGGAAGCCCGACGCTACCTCCCTGGATGCCCCAGAGCTCCGAGCACTCTGCTCCCCTCTCTGCCACTCCCATTGTGGGAAAATGCTGGTGAGGATACCTGGCAAAAAAAGAGGAAAGCAAGCCATGGGGACCTTGATGTCAAAAGAAGACCTGACTTTACCCGCAGGAATAAACAAAAGAAACCCTGTCAAAAAAAGTCAAACTAAAAAACAGAAAACATGAAAAACCCAGAACACTCAAAAAGACAGGAAACTGCACCATGCCACAACTGAGACTGCCTAACACATGAAGCCAGGAGGACAAGAGGTCCGCCGCAAAAGTGGCACGAGACACCCGAGCCCAATTACCCACAAAGCCCCTTAGGGAATTACAGAGGCAGTCAGCCAATGGAAAAACCACAATGGTGTGACATAGTGACTTGAAGATCTAAAATAGACACTTTACGACTGCAGAAACTGGTGCTAAAAATACAGTAAGAGAACTTAACTGCCATGACTGATAGTAGAACAAACCTCATTGGACACTTAAGGAAAAAAACAAAACTAGAATAGTTTTGTGCCCAAGGACTGTGATAAAGGAAAGACCAGTGGCTAGAGATTCTTATGAGCACAAATAGTATGCATCCTCTTCTACAATAAATTCCAGGAAAGACAGTGACACAAACCTGCGCTGGAAATAAATGCCTAGTCAATGCCTCCAAGTAACAGTGACCATGATATCTGTGGTGAATGGAGGGATGCAAAAATTAAGTCAGGGAATGAAGTAAGCAAAAGGCATAGAAAAGCAGAGATCTTGGAGTTCTGGAAGGCATGTCCCTGAGGCGGCAGGCCTGAGAAGAAGACTACAATTACAAAAACTGTTGCTAAGTCAGAGAGGGGAAAACAACGACATGGAAACAAAACTGCCACCGCTATACCACTTTGTGCTATGCCCACAGCTTAGCCTTGGCACAGCCTGTTGCTCTTACCTCAGATAGGACCCTCTGCTTCCCTGAGCGTGAAAACGTACCTTCCCAGATATCTTCAATAGCTCAAAGACCACTAGCAAAAAAAAAAAAACCCCAAACCGAAACCTAGACCACTAACCTCATTGGAAGCCAGAAGCAGAATGAAATGCCTATGGTGAGACCTGAGGTTGATATACCACTAAGCCCCACCTACCATCCCACCTACAATCTCCTGAGGAAGGGGAGGGGTAAACGGGGAAAACGCATAAAGACAGCCAGCTGGGCAGTAGTAAGTCTTTTACTCTGTCTTAGGTTTAAGTATACAAAGCACAGAAAAGGGAAATAGACTGATACCGTGAAAGACTGCATGCATTACAGCAATGATATGAACAGGTAGATAATTTAAACTTGTTTTTACTCTAGCAAATATGAACCTTTATTTTAAGCTGTTAAAAGCATGTAAGATTATCGGAGGCTTAGTGTCATCTAAAAGGGATGAGAGGAAGGAAATCTCTGACACAGAATAAGAGGCGCAGAAGCGCTCCCAGCAGGGCCAGCCCGGCAGACAGGCGGCTCGGGGCGGCGCCTCCCGGCGCGACCGACGGGAAGCCGACTGCCCGAGAACGCCATCTCCCGGCATGCCGCGCGGAACAACATGGCCGACCGGCAGTCAGGCGCCGGAAGACTACGTCTCCCGGCAGGCGGCGGAGAACAAAGTGCCCGGCCAGCATCCCGGTGCCGGAGGACTACATCTCCCGGCATGTTGCAGTGCGTATTGCTGCGGGAGCGGGAACGCTCGGGAGAGGTCTTTCTCCTGTCCGGACCCGGAAGCCACTTTGGAGCGCAGAGCTTCCGGAACGGCCCCGAACTGCTGTAACCCTTCCCCTCCCACCGTGACCCGGGATTCCCCCGCGACTCCCCGCTCCGACGTGGCCCCGACGTGGCTCAGGTCCGTGCCCAACTGACCTAAGGCTACTTCGACTCCTCAGTAAGCTCTCCCCCGTCGGCCTCCTCTGGCGCGCCCCCGGCGCTCCGACAGCCTCGCATCGCTTCCGAGCGGCCCCTCTGCGATTGCGGCCCGTCGCCAGCGCAGCGCACCGGCCTGCTGCGGCTTCCCCTATGACTAGGCTGGTTCTCTCCTTGCTCGTTGCGTGTCGGCACCCCCACCGTTTCTGCCCCCCCTGGAATGGGCGGGACCCGCTGCCCGAGCACAAAACCGCCCGCCGTCGGCGCTCGCCTGTTTCACGGTTGCAGCCGTAGTTCTGGTCCTAGCCGGCGATGTTCGGCAAGTCCCTGGCGCACGACTGTTCCCCGGGGGCAGCTCGCCCCTACCCATCTGCCCGCAGCTGCAGTCCGGTCCACCAGCCCCTTGGTCCAGAGCTGCCGTCCATCGGTAACACGTGAGCCATCGCCGTTAGCCCCATCAGGGTCAGCTGGGTCTGCCAAAGCAGCTGAGGTGTGCCCCAGCTCCTGAAAATGGCACGCTGAAAGCTAAATAGACCTGGATTGTACAAGGAGAAGTAGTATGAAGAGAACAAGAGAACAGATGGAGAACTTTGCACTGCAACAAAAGATAAAAAGAAACGCTGGGGGTGACACACAAATGGATGACTCTGGGAGCACAGAAAGGCAAAAGAGTGGCCTGGTGGCATGCCAAAAGGAAATCAGAAAACTGTGAAGCACACCAAAAAGCACCTGGAAAAGTCTGAGACAGAAAGAAAGGCTAAACAGAAAACTTCGTCACACCTTGCATGACAAACGGCAGGCCTTGGTACACACCAAAACGCCCCTAATGCATGTAGTGGGGCTCAGTGGGGCTGAAAGGAAGTCACCTGTCCCTATGGGAATTCCAACTCGCACCCCCACTACTGAAGGCCCCAGCCCTTGGCGCCAGACACACCAGGAATGTCTCAGGGTGCTGACAGATAATCCAGGAGCGGCTTTCAGGACCTTGCACAGCACTGGAGGGACCCTGGCTGCCCCCAGGATGATGCAAACGGTTCCTAACAGCCAAATGTCCATGGCAATGTGAGAGAAACTCCCTGGACCCCTGTGAACAGCACAGGGGTTGCTCTAGAACCTTAAGGAACCTTGAAATGGTCCAAGAGCCCTTAGGACTGGTCCCCATCTCCTCAGACACGATGTGTAATGTCCTCCCTGGACCTCTGTGTTGAGACACTTTTTATTGATTGCAAAGGGACATGGATTTGAGTGGCCCCCATGGGAAGCGGCTGCCGGGCACAGCCTCAGCGGCACGTCCGAGAGCCAAGCCTGCGGGAGCTCCACTCGTGAATGATGACATGGCGTGTCCATCAGAGACTGTGGGTCCTGAGGCCAGGGGAAGTTGGGTGTGTCCCCCATGGGGTGATGGTAATGCTGGGCAGCGTGTGAGTCCAGCCCCACAGAAAGGAGGCACGTGGCCCACATCTCACTGGGACACACCGCAGTCATGCCTTTGGAGCGCCTCTGGGGAAGCATCCTTGCTGAGGGCTGTTTGTGCCGTCTGAGAAAGGCACAATGAGATCTAGTGCTTGGAAGCAGAAATGAAGCATATTCAGACAGTAGAAACAAGTTTGTTTATTTGCTTTTCCTCCGTGGGAGGAATCAACTGTTAGAACAACTTGTCCAAGGAGGTACTGGGTTTGCTAGTGCTTGGAGCTTTCCGATCAAGATTATATATCTGTATAAAATCAAAGTGCTGTATTTTATGACAGTGAGGCAGTTTGGCCACTCTCTCTTGTGTCCTAAGTTTAGTTAGCTGAACGTACTGAAGGACAGTAGGAGTTTACTTCTTTCTAGTACGGGTGATCCAGAGTTTCTCTTTCATCAGCTACATGGGAATGATAGACAGGTGGGACAACTGAAAATTGGTCTAGAGGAGTTAAGTCAGTGTCACAGGCCTCAAGACAGCAAAGGGTATTTGAGGGAGCATGTTACTAAAATCTTAGCTGTATGCTCTTAGCTAACAGGCCCTGCCTGAAGAAGGAAGTTATCCCAATGCCCATTTCTCTTAGGACGGGACTGATCCATTTTCTCTGGTGAGAAAGTTCCTGCCCTCCGGGGCTTGTGCTTGCCCTTGCCCTCCAATTAATTCAGTACCTCCCTGGTTTGGTAAGTTGAGTGTCACTGAGGCTGTGCTGTGACACCGTTACTTCTAGCTTGCTTTCTTTAAGCAAACAAACAAAAACCTCCATCCTGGGGATTATCTCCGTTGTCTAGTTTATACCGTGACTGCTCAGACCATTGTAGCAGCTCTGTAAAGAGAAGGGTAGATGGGATGGTGAGAAGGAACTACGTATCCTAGCTTCACTGCCTGAGCAAGCCTGCCTGTGTATTTCGCCCTGAGGCCAGAAAGAGATAGGTGATTTGCCCAGCTCAAAGGTAAGTTAGCACTTGACCATAGCTGGCTTCTGGCCTGCAGGCAAAATGCCAGTACCCTGGCTCAGTTTGTATGTATTTGCAAAGTGTAACACAGAATATCCACTTCTCTGCTCCTGCATCCAAAGCAAGGGAGTGAGAATATGACAAGCAACTGAGAGCACTGTGCAGATTTATGGTCCTAGGGGAGTTTTACTCATGCTATCGAGGATTTCAAAGAGATGTTTTGAGAGATTCAGAAGATGTGATCAAGTCACAATGGCTGTGTGTGTTTGAGGCCAGAGTCACACAGCATCGTTTTAGCTGCGTTGCTCAGCTTCTTTCTTTGGCTTGTATTGTAGGTAACGATTACAGTTATTTTGTGGGTGGTAGGTCTGGATTAAGAGGCTCTGACCCACCTTGGGGGGCATTAATGTCCTGTCTGTAGTTCTTTGGGGGTGTGTAAAGTGATTGAGTTGTAAAACAAAACACCTGGGGAGAAGATTTTTCTTTTAAAACCAAATAACTCTCTAGATGTGCTGTAGCTGGCAGCCCCACACAGCTGCTGTGGCTATGGTCACCTTTGTTCTGAGGGGACAGAAGTGAGCAAAAGGAGGTGGTGCTGGTGTGGAAGTGGCCATAGGAGCCGCTGCTAAAGGAAGTACTGCTCATTCAGATCCTTGCAGCCTGACACATCCTGCTTGACTTCCTTCTGTGCTGTGTCTTGACTGAGGACAGGGTCCATGGAATCTAGGTTCAGTAGTATTTACCTTGCTCTGTCTCTTGGACACTTGGAAGGGTTTTGCAGACTCTTGCTTGCTGTCCATTTAGCTGTCACTGGCCTTTCTTGGTATGGGACAGCCACAATGGGGCTGTCAAACCCAGTTTTTCCAAGAGCTGTTTCACTGTAGCTTCCGCTGTCTTGACTGCCAGGACTTGACTCTTTACCCAAGAGACATGTCTGCTCTACGTCGTTGCATGGGCGAGGGATCTTTCCCACAGAGGCTTTTCTGCACTGCACATTTACTTAGCCAGTCTCCTCTCTGGAGAGAAGGCAAGGCTTCTTGACTGTTAATAACCTTCATTTGGAGCCAGTTGTTGCTTTTCTTAGGAAAATTGTGACATGGTCGAAGGCTGAGTCTACCCTTAGAAACACAGCATGACTGACAAGGCGATCTGTGGAGCATGTGCCATCTCCAGAGAGAGATTCAGTGACAGTTACTTGGGTTGTAGGAAGACGGCTGGTGACAGCTGGTGAGTTTATCCTTTTATCATCGTGGCTGTCAATGCTGCTGTTCTTCCCTTAGTTTCATGCATGTCAGTGCTACAGCTGTGTTGACTAAGTACAGAGGATGAATTCACTCGCTTGTTATTTCAGCCTCTTATAGATCCAGATCCCACTAATGGGTCGACCTGGCAGAGACAAGAGGAGAGTTTGTTTGGGGTTTTTTTATCTTTTTTTTTTTTTTTTCCCCTCACCCTTTTGTAATTTGGTTGATAAGAGGTAATTCTACAACTTGGTTTTCGCTCCTGCTGGAGCTATAGTATCATGCTTAGCAGGGAAAGCTGCAAGTGAATGAATGCACATTGCATTCAGCTCTCAGGATTAGTTTCCCATCTGTCCATCTGCATCGCAGCACAAAATTAGAAAGCAGTCCTTCCAGCATGCGGTCCATTTCCCCCAACCAAGTTATTCAATCCCCAAATTGTCAGTTTTGTAATCTTCTCAACTTTTCTTCCCAACCAACAAAATACGTGTGAAAAGGAACTGCCTCCAAGCCATAAAAGTATAACTGCAAGTACTGAATGAAAGCTGAGCTAAGCTTCCCAGTCTTTTCACAGCTTTCTTGCCAAACTCTTTGGCCTCTCTGGCTCTCAGTTCTCTATGGAAGAAGGAGCCTGTAAAAGCCACACTGAAACGTTAACTGGCAAGGGCAGAGTAGCCTTCCCTCCCCTCAGCTGCAGGTTTTGTTACCCTCTCTTTGGCATACACAGTGGTGTACTGAGCTGAGTCAGGGCTGAGAATGGCGGGAGAGAAGTTAAGTCTAAGGACTGGAGTCACAAGTGGCAACGGCGGCCTTTGTACTCCGAGCCTTTTTTGTGGCCTCTTTTTCGAGGCCTTGGGTAAGTGAAGCCCCTCGTGCTTTCAGGGGAATAAAACTCTTCTTTCCAGCCTTTGCCTGCCTCTGTGGCATACTCAGGGGACAGGCTGTCACTGAATAGGGGCACGTGACCCAGCAGGGACCCTGTTTTGATCAAGTCGTGACTGCCACAAATGGAAGACTGCGCTTGTAAAGTTACCCCAAACGCTAAAGTGGAGGAAAGTGCCACCTTCTCCTTGAGGACTGCTGTAGCCAATTCTTCTTCCTGAGCAACTTACTAATGTGGTTTGCAGAGTTCTGGTAACGAGATGGGGAGGGGGACCAGACGGAACGCTGCTCCTTTTTTTCCTGCAGTCATATGTCCTGGTCCTTTGCAGCCTGAAATGGTATGTAGCCCGGTCAGTCTTCGTGTTAAGCACTGTAGCACGGCCTATGATTTTCACAAGTCTCTGCTGATAAACTATTTTGGTTGCGTTAGCCCATGTATCTCAGCCACTTAACTTCTGACAGTTGTTCTGATGAAGCGCAGACCTTTTAGAAGTCAGCTCACCTGTGGCCTTCTCATCGCCCCACCAACACTGACTCTGGTATCATCTTTTATTTCCAGTTTGCAGATTCTGAAATGTAAAACCCTCTTTCCATCTTGTTCCCTGCCCACTGCACTCACTATCTGTCAGCTCTCACACAATCAGAATGCTTTTGAGGATTGGGACAGACTTGGTTCTCTCTGTACTGCCTCAAGTATGACGGAGTCCTGATTCTTTACTGAATTTCCTCTCTGACTGGATAAATTCCATAGCTTGTGTTATGTAGGAGGTCAGCTTGGAACAGGCATTCCCAGATGCTTTGGGTCATGAGTGAATGTACTTTCTTGCGAACGGCCAGCAACTGTTCCCTTTAAATTTGGAATGAGAACAGTATATGTTTCATGGGCCTGCTGTGAATCACTTACCTGCACCCTTCTGACTGCCGGTGGGCTGCAGAGCATGGTTGGGAATGCCAATGAGATGATCTAATTGTCCCATCTGGTTTTAAAATCTAGTAAGTGAGACCTATAGGCATTACTTTAACTTTCATAGTCATGCCTGATATGTTTAAGCAGCACAGAGGTTACTTCTAAGAGCCTTCAGAATGTCTTTTTTGTGCTAATAAGTAACAATGCAGTAAATAATGCGGAACACGACTATTTACAGAGTATATATTTTCCCCCAAAGCTCTGAAAGGCTCAATAAGGGAGGAATATCTCTGGGGCTCACTGAGATACAGCTCCCTGAGACAGAATACAGCAGATGTTTAACAAGCTTTAACAGCCCCCAGACAATAATTCAGGACCAGGTCTGAGGGGTACTGTGTACAATGGGAGGCAATACTGGGAATTGTGGAATGTCAGAAGAGAGTCATTCCCAAATGATAGGTGGGCCAAAATAGAAGTAGTGACAGTGTCCAAGAAGTGCCAGTGTAAGCTCCTCGCTTCTGTGTTTTGTCCAAATCATGGTGCCTCTGTTGACACAAACCTGTCAAACACCCTGCAGATTGAACAGGGGCTGTTGCCAGAGAGGAGCATGATACCAGATTAATCGCTGCTTGCTCCAGAGTTTGGCTTGCATTTTTCATGTTGGCTTGGCTTGGTTTGGCTTGTGATTTCATTGTTACTCTTATTACATTCCCAGTTGGTTCAGTAGGTATCATCGGAAAGCAATAATTTGCATTCTTCACCGTGGCGTAATTTACAGATTCCTGACTCTTAGGCTGTAGTCTTCTGTGCGAGATAAGGAGTAGGGGAGGAGGAGGGCATGGAAGATCATTTTATTCGGACTTTAATTCTCACCTTCCAAAGATGCGGGCTTTGTTTCTAACAGTTTGTTGGCTGCTGCAGAGCTGCTCAAGGGAGGTGACCAGATGTCTGCATTTTGCCTCTACTGTCTGGAATACAGGGTGGTACCCAGTGTCCTGTTGAAAATTTCTACAAGGTTATTTTTTTTTTCTGAATTCTGTTTGGGTCTTGAGGCTTTCCTTGTCTCTCCCTTTCAGTGATATCCAGCACCAAGGCAGAGCCTTAGTAGACCAGGAGCAATCCTGCACCCATGACATCCTGCGACCGTAGTCTGCAAGATGCTGCTTCTGTTACAAGCTCCTTAACGAAACCAAAGCGGTGAGTTTTCTCAAGGGGAATATTTTCCGTAAGGGAATATCACAGCCTGACTGTCTGTACTCTGTCTGATGTTGTAAATATCTAGTTCCTAGAGTTCATCTTCCTTCTCATTCAGCTATTCACTGTGTCAGAGATGCCCCCTACTCCTGTTAGGCAGTGCTATAAAGAGCCTGATACCCTGGAGTTAAAATCTCACCCACCAGAGGCTGAAAAACAAGCCATTATATTGCAGTTGCTCTCCTGAGAAATGGCTTCTGTCTCTCTCTCCCCCCTCTCTCCTCTCTTCTTTTTTAAACCAGGCAGTATGGTTGCAATTCTTGCATTTAGCTGGTTGATTGTAGCTCAAATTGCAGATCTCTTCTCTCTGCTTTACTCTGATCACTTTGTCATCTTACGATGCTAGAGATATGCCATGTCTTACTCTCAAATGCTATGCTCTTGGGCATTTGCATTCCATTCCGTTCTCCAAAGATGCTTATGCTGTACACCTCATCATATTGGGTGCCTTCCAGTTGTGCATCAAATGAGGTGGCTAACATCTGTCACTCTTTCTTTTTGAACTCCTCACTTTCCCTGGGGGAGAAGAGCGTGCCGTGGAAGTTCTGCTTTGGTAGCATGTTTTGGCTTCCCCATTTTCTTGGGAAGATTTGGGGTTATTTATTTTGGTGTGTTTTTTCTTTTTCTACAGATCTAGGTTAGGAGAGATGCATTCAAAAGAATGCAACTTATTCTTGGAAGGGCAGGAGAAGAGATGAGTCGTGGTCCTAGTTTCTGGAGTGTGATCGAGAGCATTGGGAAGGCTCTTTTCATAGATTTGAATCAGCCTGTAAGAAAGGCCGATTTTCAAAGCAAGAAAACGGTCTACCAATCATCTTGATCGGTGATTCACAGTACTCAGAAAATGTAATGCCTCAGATGTGGCAAATGCTAAGTGCTATACAGCATTTAGCTATACAGTCCCAGAGTGGACTGGGAGATTAAAATTAATGACAGCTTTGATCGTTTGGGTTGGGAGTGCTGAGGAGAGACAGAGAGAGAGGTCAGTTTGATCTGTGGGGAAAGCAGGAGTTGCTTCCAAAATTTGAGTGTGGGTCAGGGCATACATCTGAAAGTTGAGCTGTGTAGTGTTCCATCTGATCCCCCTAGATTACAAGAGCAAAGACAGTGAGTATGATATGAATCTTGAAAACTATTTAATATGCAATGACATTTTGATCAGGTTGAGGAGCTTTTCAGCATGTCTGTGCACAGTGGGTGTGGATGTAGTCACTATCTACCTTCCCAGGCTTTGCATGGTCCTCTTGATGTAGCTGTAAGTGGCAGTATTTATACTTTAGGCTTGGGTGAATCATTTAAAAGTCCACGTCTCCCTAGGTCTCTCTGTCTTGTTGATGGAGTGAGAGGTTCCTCCAGAGAGCCATTCAGAGTACCATTCAGATTTACCCCAAATCTAGCCATCTTAAATGCCTTTGTAGGTGCTGTGTGAATATAATTCACAGGCCTTTGGCTTTCTCTTTATCTTATTCTATTATTGAAGGTACCCCTTCTGCATTCAGGTTTCTCACGGGTTCTCTGGGTTTAAGTGTTTAGAAAGCATCTCATTCAGCCATCTGCTCCAGGCAGTACCCTGCAGCTTGGAAAGTCATTCGTGCTTGGTGTTAATAGATTTTGTTTTTTCCATCGACATGGGGAACATTAAATACCAATTCCTTTCAGCGGACATGGATGGAGCAGATCCAGAATTCTGGGAAAATGTTTCAGAGTTGATTTGGTTTTGGTAGGATTCTATTGAAAGTGCTAAAGGTGACCTAAATTGCTAGGGATGGACCACAGGTGCAGATTTGAAGGGACAGTAACCTCTAGCAGGGAAAGAGGAAGCAGTGGATGAGCAGGAACAACACATTTGGTACGAGTTTGAATGACTTGACGGAGGTCATGCACCAAACCCACAGCAGAGTCGGAACAAGAATCAAAGCTACCAATTTATTCTGCAACGTCTTCATCTTGGGACTTTCAGCCATTCATTCAACGCTCCAGTGAGGTGCTATGCAGCTCAGAAGTGGGGGTTAAGAGACTGGGTTAATTACTTGTTTGGCAGAATCTCTTTGCTTAGGCACATCCATTCAAAGTGAACCCTTCTAATCACTGGCCTTCTGATCTCAGTGTTCCTCACTGATCATTGTCAAATGCATGCACAGTGATACTGTGGTTCTAAGTCACAGTGGGCATCTTGTTACAAAGCTCGCTGCCTTGTAAACATGCGGAATCATCCTGCCGGTAATAGCATCGTCCGTCTATTTCCCGCCCCCCTCCCCACCCCCTTCTTGGCTGTTTGTTTGTATGTTTGTATTTCATGAAAATAATATCCCTTTGCCATAAAGAGCGCAATGTCCAAGCTGCGACTCGCATTACCGCATTTTATTTGCTCCTGCTGTCACACAGCCCCTGCAGGTCATAATTCACTGTGAGTGTCATCACAGAACAACCCTGCTGGCCCTGTTATTGTTATTGGGTCTAGAAAGATGAGTTGCTGACCTTTCCCATGCGCTATTTCTGTTGACTGCTAAAAACCTTCAGAACAAAGTTGCATGTTTCTTAGTGGTGCGAGCCAGACTCTTTATCTGCCTGCGAGCTTTCTGAATCTTAGCGCATCTGTGAAGATAGCTCCAGGTATTTCAAAGGAGAGCCTAGTCTATTCTGCATATACTCTGAGGAAGAGTAAGCTTCAGGCCCTGACTACAGGTACTAAGTACTACTGGTTAATCACATTCACGTAGCTTCCGGTTTGCTTGTAACAGAAAAGTGAGCTCACCTCTGCTTGCGAGCTCCCATGTAGAAGGCATACTGCTGACCACCACATAGACTGCCTGCTGTTGGTGTGGGCAGCCCAGTGCTGGTCTACGCTGTAAGGAGCTCATTAGGAATACAGTAGCAAGGCTGGAAACAAGGCATTGTATATTCCACTGGTTTCAGGATAACAGTTGTCAAATGCCTGCTATTCTGCTCTGCATCTCAACTCTTTTGGGCATTACTTGCAATACTAATTTGGAGCAAAGCTCCCAAGCTGTACCAAGCCATACAGTATATAGGTAAAGGAACTGCCAGTTCCACAATCCTGCAGATTATGGAAGAAACCCCTGCCTTTCTAAACACATCATGGGGGGGGGATTTCTGGAAAGATTTGATGTTGATGTTCATGGGAAAGTTTAAAACCAGAAGCATATGAAAGGTCCCCATATTTTCTCTGATTTTAGGGTGAATGATGAGGAAGTCGTATTAGTTTAATTCCATCAGGGAAGTCTTAAGTATTTCTTTGCTGAGGAATGTATCTTAGGGCAGCGAGAAAGAGACAAACGGATAGGTGCACTCCCCCAGCTTCCTCCTTTCACAGCTGTCAGGGCACACGCTGAAGCAGCATGGAGGCAAAGCTCAGGCCTGATGCTAGAGGACTAAATGGGAACTGTACAAAGCTGAGTTCTCATCCAGCAGCTTAACCACTGGCACTGTAGGCAGATCGCTTCAGAAAATGCGTCCGTTTCTGTCCTGTCTGTAAAATAAGGATAAAAATCTTGGCTTTCTTAAAGGACTTAGTGATCTACTGACAGGAAGAGGTATATGTATCTAAGGAATCAGGAATTAGTTTGGTTCTATATAAAATGAGTTGAAGCAAGGTCATTGGCAAGCACACTGCTGCTCTCCGCATCTCAGTGTTCATTGCTCTGATGTTAATGCCTCACCAGGGTCCAGCTAGCGTGTCCGGTTATTCTAGACTAGTGCCTTTCAGTTGCTTGCACTAGCACTTGGGTAGTGCCTAAGAAATGCTTAGCAACAGTTGCGATCAAAGGTTTTTGATGAAGCAAAACACAAATGAGAAGAGAATGCTTTTCTCTGCCTCTTTTTGTGAATGTTCTTGTAAGCCTAGATAAAGAACACCTTCCTTTGTTACTCATTTATTGTCCCATAGGAGAGGATAACAATCCTCTTTTATAGAATTGTTTGGGGTTTTTTTTCACTCCTGTGCTGAAGGTCACGATTTTAAACCACCTTGATGACCTATGGGGGGAACTGTTATGCTTAGGCAAAACATGATTACTCACTAGTGTGAAATGCTCAGATAAGCTGTACAAATAGTAAAAGCATGGGAACTGTTATTCAAATAGTTGCCTGAGGAAAAGGGACATGGTTTCTAGCTGCTTCCGTTTTTCAATGTTGAATTCTGTGCACTCGCGGATAAATCAGCGTCTAGTGTCACACAAGCCTCAGCTTTTGAATGCCAATTTTGGAGGACCAAACTCTGTATGCACCCAGCCAGGTAACTGAAGGCACAGTGATGGGTATGCGGGGCCATGGCATGTTCTCTTTCTGGCTATACAAATGCACGCTCCCGCCACCCCCCAGAATAACCTCGCACTTAGTTTGGTCTGTCAGTTAGCCAGCCAGCGTTCCCAGTAGCTGGGTGAAGGCCATCTGGACACCAATTGCCTCTTCATGTTCCAGATCATAATCTGCAAGGTGTACAGTATTTATGGTACTGTGACCAAAGCACTGATGTGGAAGCTCTCTCAGAGTTACCTGTGTCCTTATATCATCAGCATGCTATATCCTGTTATACTACAGATGCCTGGGGGAGCGACTCTGCACTGAATTTAAATATTTTTAGTTTTAGTAACTTCAGATGGTCTAGGACAGTTGGTGCTGGCTACAGATTAGCTCCCACTTCTTTATGTACACTTGAACTACACTAAAGTCAAGGTCTTAACGATTCATCCAAATACCACTGTCATCAATGGGAGTCAGTCCTTTATTTTGTCTGTATTTAAACAATGCAGTTAAGTGGAGGAATGGAGTTCAGTGTTGAGAAGCAGAACTTTGTGAAGGGTCTGGACATAATTGTTGCATGTGAGAGGTGACAAGGAATGCTAGTGTAATATCAGTGCATTGGTACTGCCTTAAGTAACAGGAAACTCAGGCTCGTTCTTATAGTGGGTTTGCATTAAATAGATAGGTGTATCATCAGAAGTCGTCTTTAGCATTGTTTTACTTCACTGTTAATACAGTTTAAGAATTTAAGAGAGGGTAATCACCTTGAGATTGTATCTCACCACTGCCCCCCTTTTATTGTTTGAACAGCTGGTTTCTGGGAATATACTGAAGTGGCCTTTAAGTTTAATATCTACCATAAGGTTTTACATGTTTTCAGTGCCAAAGTTTATATGTCCAAATGATGCTCTGGTATCCTTGTTATTTTAGTGGCTTGTTATAGCTGAAACGTAGTCTCCCTGCATGGTTCTCGCTAGTTCTGTGACTGCAAATATATAAGCAGCTGAGATAGCTTGCTTGTTAGCTCAGAAGTCCCTGAACAGCAATAAAGGGAGAACAGAGCTAGTGAATTAGAGCATGTTTAGCCATTTATGAAGGATCACATATGAAGGCAGAGTTGGAGGTGGTGGCTCAGTGGAAACAAAATGTGACTCCATTGAGGTCAAAGCAGTTACATCAGGATTCATCTGTAGCCCCCATTTATTTTTAGTTTCCCTGTTAACATTCTTTCTTATGTACTTACAGTGTGCCCCTCCCAATATTCTCCTCACCCACTCAGTTTCCTTGTCCTTTCTCATGACAGAGGGTTGGGGCTCTGGTTTCACTTATGGTCAGATATTTTTAAAAAGACAAACAAACAACCAAAACAAAAAAACCCAAACAACAACAACAACAAAAGACACTTAACTGCCATTGCTGTTGGCGGAATTTGGCTGGGAAAACATCGTAATAAATCCAGTACTTAGTATGTGCAATCTTCGAAATCAAGACCAAGGCCTGCATTCTGATTTTAGAGACACAACTGTAAATCTCAAGTAACTCTGCAGGAATTGATAGAATAACTGCACATTTACCCTAGTATTTTAGCTGAGACTGGAATTTGCCCTGTTATCTTTTAAATTACCAGCATAGCATATGTGTATTTGCCTTGATTAGGAGCTTCAGATCATTCCTTCCATTATGTTTAATGCGAATATGCAAGGTCTGGGTTCTGTCTTCAGTAGAAGTCTTTCCCAGCCTTTCAGAAATCGTATTGCAAACATTACATGGCTGTCCTTGGTATATGTCTGACTCTATTGCCAATTGCTGGTACAGTCAGTGATTTAATGAACATTAACCATGTCACCTATGTCACACAGGCCGAAACGCCACAGCAGCCAATGGCTAAAATTATCCTGTTGAAGGAAGAGAGCTGATTGCTCTCTCTTTGGGACTGTATCAAATTTGTACAGGTTTGCCATAGGCTGTGAGCATGTTTTAACACTCGCGATCTCCCTCCAAAAGGAGACATAATGAAATTGGTTCGCCGTAGAACAAGAAAGAGAGGGACAGATCGTAGCAAGCTGGGAAGGATAACAAGCCAGAAAAGCAGAGCATTCAGGAGAAAGGGAACCCCAGTTGGGAAGAGACAAGCCAACATACTGGTCAGGCCACTATCCAAATGGTGGGAATTCTATGTGGTACACAGGAATGTGTTGGAGGGTTTGTGAAGGATTACTGAGGAGCTCATCAACCAGCATTATCAGACAGGAAAGCCACTATCGAGCCCTGGCCTGATAAATGGTCAGAGAGCCCTGAAGAATTCCGTAATGGAAGCTGGAGTAGTTTATGAAGTGTTTGGGGAATGCAGAGTGAGATAGTGGGGTACCTAGCAGTAGATTATGCCTGAGACATGAGCAAGAACAGCATGCAGTAGCTGTAGGTCTCTTGACATTCCTGAAACTTTCCAGATGCTTGGCAAAGGTGTTTCTTAGAATGAAGACAAAAGCAGACTGCAATTAGCTGATTTGGGAACAAAGCACTGGCCATTTTAGCCAGAGTTTTGCATGTCTTTTGGCAACTCCACAGGGGGAGCTCCCCAGCCATGGACACATGCAGCGGTGTCCCAGCCTGATGGAATGTTGGGATGCTAACCGCTGAGCTGTCACCTTCCCATAGTGTTGGGCGACCCTGTTCCTTTGAAATGCAAAATCTAAAGGTCAATTACTACAGTGGCAAGTTTTCATCCTCCCTCCCAGGGATTTGCTTGTGAGACCCTCGGCCTGGGTCACTCTCACAGTGCACCGGAGCCCCATGAGACTCGCGGTTACTTCTCCCTTTTGCCCACCTCTGCCTCGGTCTCAGAATTTCCAGTGGTGTCACCTCTGGCCCCAGACTGGGTAAGCTAAGTACTGTGGAAAATAATGGCTAATAATAAGCCACATTGTAAGATGCTGTGCATGATGAAGCAGGTGCTAAGGAGGAGATGTGATTAAGGAACTGTTTTTGGTGAAGTGACTGTAGATTTTTTCCACTTCTTCTGTAACAGAGCGCTTTGAGACAGGTGCTGACAAAAAATGTCCCATCGCTGAGGCCTTCCCCTCGTCTGGCAGTCCTGTGTAAGCTGGAGCTGGGCCAGAGTATCAGGTTGCCTTCTGCCATGAAAAGCTAGAACTCTGATCTGGAAAGAATTGGAACTGCCCATGGAACGCTGTCAGACACACGATCGGATAGCGATTTGCTGAGGAGAGGATGACCGGGCCTCAGTGTTATCTGAGATCAGTATTGAGAAAACAAAGTTTGCAGCCATGGCAGCAACTGCTGTCTCTTAAATGTTACCCTTTACAGGGCTTGCCACCCTGAAGTGTAACAGAGACTGTTAGTCCTTCTTGTGGTGAGTGAACGGGGCCAAAAGAGCTGAAAGACCTTGCACAAATCGGGGAAGGGCTGCTCCTTTTGCTGCCTGTGGATAAATGTGATTGCACATATATCTGCAGGCACATGCCTTGTGCATGCGCTCTGTTACTTTCTGCCATCGTCATTTCAGTGTTGTGATAATTCCCGGTGCCAAGCAAGGATGACACAGAAAACTTGCCTGTCAGTTATGTTAAACAACTGAGAAGTCTTGGCTATTAGCCCACACAAAGTGATTGTTATCTTCAGCTGTTTTCAAATAGGCTTTGCAGATTAGAACTAATGACCAAGATAAGTCACTAAGAACATAACTGATTTTTAATATTTAGAATGTTTATGCTCCTTTAGTTGCTAAAATCTTGTAATTTCACATGCCATCAGGCTGTGAAACTTCATCTGAGCAGTGATTGTTCACATGTGCTCACCTCATCCCATTTTAGAATCAGCTTGTTATTTAAACTATCCAAAGTCTTTCTACACCTAAGGCACTTCTTTAAGTCCCTGTTGCATAAATTCCAGTGCATTACTTGCTTTTAGATTAGTCCATTTTAGTAAGTTGTGTTTTCTCAAGGTCTGAAATGAGTATGACTTAAGACAAGTCTAGAAAGAACTTATTTTCAGGGGAGGATTCCCCAGCTCATGCTTCAGCTCACAAGTGCACATGGGCACACCTACGCGTGTTATATGGGCAAACGGTACCGGTCACACAAAGACACATGCACACTCCTGTGTGCAGAAGGGGAGAGAAAAGGCAAGCTATTGAAACAAGCAAGGAAAAATGGTATTTCACTTTCTCAGTGTCTCTTGGGGGGAGGAAGGATGGTGACACTTAACAAAGAATGGAAAGGTTAGCTGAAACTTACCAAGTTGCCAGACCGTTGTGGGAAGAAAGGGAGCCTATCCCCTTCCTCAACTGGGTAGAACAACTCCACAATCAGTGGGCTGCACTCCCCTACTCTTCTTACACTGGTTTCATCCAGGTAGAGCCCCACTAGCTTTGGAGGGATACCTCCTCTGGCCGATGGGAGTAAACAGACAGGCATCTGTTTTCAGATGCTGGCTAGTGGGAGATGATAGGCATGATCCTAGGCTTCCCTGCAGAGGAGTAACTTCCAAAGGGTGGAATGTGGAAAGTCCTCTGATACATCAGCTTGTTTTCTGCAGTGCTTAGTTGTCGTTCCAAATGTAAGTCATCAACAGTGCTGTCCAGGAAGATCAGTTCACAGAACCCAGTAACATATCCGAGCTACTGTGGAGTAGGAACCTACTTCTTTCTCTAGATGATCCTGGCTTTTTAAAGAAGCCTTACAGCAAACTGAAGTCACATCCACTTCCTGTCACCCCAGTTTTGGCAGAAGAGTGTAAAGGGCCTTTAAGCCTCAGTAGTCCCAGAGATTCAATAGCTTGCCCAATGATTGCTGGAGAGTCAGTGGCAGAGGGAAGACTGGAGCCCAGTTGCTAGTCCTTGCTCTGACTGGTCTGCTAACATGAATGAAAAGAGACTCAAGGAACTAAAACAGTTCATAAAATAAAACAAACTTAAAAATGACGTCCAAAGAGGAACAAATCTGAAGTAAGGAAATCCAACAGCGAAGCACTTATCATATGCAGCTGTAGTGCACAATTGATTTTAAGGGCTCTGGAATTATGACTGCAGCATGCTGTGTTGATCAGCATGCGACACACCGGCAAATCACATCGAGGACGCTAGCAATCTATTTGCGTGTGCACTTGCCTTCTGGTAATAATCACGTTTCACACAGTAAGTGCAAAGCCTCTGGTCTTTTGCATGTGCGTTGATGTGGTTTGCGCTTGCTTTCACACTGCACGTCTACGTTTCTTGTGTCATGCTGAAGTACAGCAAAACACTCAAGAGTATCTGTCTTTAAGAACAAAGCCAATCAGATGCAAATTTGGACACAGGCGTACGCATGTTTTTGAGTCGGAGTTCAAGTGGACATGTATGCATTTCATTGATGCGGTCATTCCCTCTGCTTTGCCTGATGCCATGAAGCTTCCTGCTTAATCCAGCGCTTTTACAAATGGTATTTTTCAGCTCTGCTTTGACGCTGCCAGTCATTATAGTATGTTTTAAGCACGTATGCTGATTAATCCAAGCTGTCTTGTTGGCAGCAACCTAGAACTTTGAATCTTGTTCTCTAACTTCATCTCCTCATTCGTTAGAGGATTAATTTTGGAATACAAATAACAGCAAGCAGGAGTGAGCCATGGAAGATGCCAGGCACCACTTGCTGGGTGGATGGGGAATGGTCTCCCTGTGGAAGGCTTGAGCTATCTTGCAGGTTGCTGCTTAAACTCTGGTAGCCTGGAACCTGTCAGACGAAGGGGACAGAAGGAATGTAGGCTGGCAAAATGTCACATCCTAACAGCTGGACACGTATCCTGGCGGTCGGTCATAGTCATAAAGATTCCAAGCCTAAACCTGTGAATGTGCCGAGAGCTGATGGGTTAAGCTGGTGGTTAGGATGGCATGCTGCCTTATGAATGGTGCCAGTGTTACAAGTAGTTCTACTATAGGAGTACTGAGAGCTCCCAGTTATGCCGGATGCCGCCTGGTAATTCACGGAGTAAAAAATAGTCTGTGGCCAAAACAGCTGACTGCCATATTCGGCAAGACAGTCAACAGAACGTGCTTTACCTGCGGGGATGTTATTAGGTGTATTCTGCATATAGGGGAACTGAGGTAGAGGAGGGATGGATGGAGATGATTAGTGCAGGAAGGATGTCTCTGACAGAGTGGTTGAAGTGACTTGGGCTACCACATTAAGCGGTTATGCCTGTAGTTTTAGAAGCGTCTGGCCTGGCATGAAAATAAGAAAACTGCTGTCTTGAAAATGAATAAGAAAGGAACATTTCCCACCCTTAATCCATTGCACCTCTACGTCCAGTCTGTACAGTGCATTTCAGACTCCTTTGGAACCAAATCTTGGTGGTGGTTGTTGTTAGTGTGAAAGTGTGCTTTCTGCAATAACTGCCAAGACTGCTTCTTGCAGGAAAAGCCTGAGGCAGCATCCCGTACATCACTGGCAAATCTCCTACTGACTTGGCCAGCAGGATCTCACCCAAGCCATCTTTACAAAGCACAGCATCTGGCAATGAGCAGAAGCCGGTTGATTGTTTTCTTTTTTTAGCCAGTTTCCCAGTACAGAGTGGAAAAAGGCCAACTCCATCAGAATCGGCAGAGGACAAGAGGATGTTAGGATGGGGCTTGGCAAAGAACAAATGGGCAAAAGTGAAGATACTGCCACATGACCCACTTCTTGCAGGGAAAATCCATTCTGTTCTTTCCCAGAGCACTCCCAGCTGGAATGCCAGGGAGAGGAATAGCAATGTTTTTGGCATATAAGTTGCAGTCAGGACTAGGATAAGCTGAGGAAGGACTGGCATAATTTGAAGAGCACGTTTACTTTGTCGGAGGAATATAAATAATAATGTTCTTCCATTGCAGATCCAATGCAGACCTGCTACAAAATTGGCTGGCTCATGAACAAACTGCCCTCACACAGCAGTAACCTCTTACTCGTCAGTGCACACCCATGCAGACACTCGGTTTAAACATTAGAGATGTTTAGAGATTGCCAGAAGGGACAGAATTTGTGATGTACTGTCTCTGGGCTTAAACTCTTAAACAATAGACACTCATGTGGTAAGCCTTTCTACAGGAGTCTTGTCCAAAAGAAGGCATTTTGCAGGTCACTGGGAAATGGAGAGTCAGCAGGAGGATGAGCAGATGCCTGCTAGGATAAAAAGCCTGCCACATTTTTCCTCTGAAACTTTCAAGTGCTCCCGTGTGCTTGCCACCTGGTTGTGTTTGAAGGTCATCTGTGTGCAGGAAGACAGCAGATTCTGTGGAAATCGGGTACATGCCGGCTCCTCTCTGAGCTTCTCCATTTGCCAGTCCTTGTCAGGCCACCGTTTACTAAGGTGAAATGTCCATATCTGCAAAACTCAGTCATTAATGTTGCAGAAGTAGGAGCCCTGAACCGAGTTCTCTTTGAGGTCAGTCACTGTGCTTCTGCTCTGCCCCAGCAATGACAGGAAAACAACGATTCAAAAATACTCTGAGGAGTTTCCTCACCAGAGGGAGGCAACACAGACTGACCTGTTAGTCTGTGCAGAAAAACCAAAGACAGCTTTACCTTCAGCTTTTAGCTAGAGATAGCGCTTCCTTGGCAAGCGGAAAAGGTACAGTATGAGAAGTGGTTAAGCATCTGTGGGCAACACTAAATTTATTCTCACAGCCCAATTTAAGAGTAAAAGTGGAGATAGGATAGACCTATGTGTACCGAAACTCCAGGTGCTTATACAACACCACACATCACACACATCCATTCCTCATCCTACTGCCTGCTCTTCAATGCTTCATTTTAGCTTCTTCACTCCTTTGTTGCTTTCAGTATCGAGACCCTGAGGATGCTGCTTTATTCTCACTACTCTTTTGGCGGTGGCAGCAGAGAGCGGTGGTGGAGAGATACAGTCTGACTCTCTTCACGAGCAGAATTTTGGCTGGCAGCAGTACGGAGGTTTCCAGTACCAGGACTGTCCAGCATCTGTCACAGCAAGCCCTTTAGACTCTTTTGATGGCATAGAACAAGGCCTTCAGTTACTTTACAGAATTTAAGGCATGGTTTTCAAGCTGTTGAGGAGAGGGGAAGGGAGAGGCAGACTCGCCCTGGGAAGCAACATACCACAGGAGATAAATGGCTGCTGCTCCAGCCAGATAAAGGGTGCAAGTAACTGTGAGAACAAAAGATAGAAGGAGACATGGAAAAAACATGAGTGTGGCCAGGGCTGGTGACAGCATTGTTCTCTGACGCCTTGCCAAAAGCAGCTTTCCCACAGAGAAAACATTTTCCACCCCAGTGGGTAGCTGTCAGAGAATACAGTAGTTGCATCCCACCGCCCTTCTGGAAGGAAAGCATCTCTTCGATTATTTTTTTTTCAAGGCAGGGACAGCTTCCCTGCTGGGATCGATCCCTGCCACCCTATTGGTTTGTGAAGCTTTGCCAGCGTGGTGAGAGCTGTGTCTGCTGTTGGAAGTTACTAGGCAATGAGGTATGATACAAATTTGCTGTGCGCTAATTAATCAGCATGATTTATGCAGAGTGAGACTGAGGAACTGACTCCATTCAAGGGTAGTCTTACTGCATGCTAAGAACCAGACTAGCCGCTCACCACTGCCCAGCAGAAGTGGTTGTCTTCCTTTCCCGGTCACTGCTCTGAGTGCTACCCAGTTCTTTCCTTCTCCTTCCATTGGCTCCTGGGCTCTTCAGACTCTATTCTGGGCTGACTCAGCTTACTAGCCCAGAACAGAGCAAATTCATTTCTTTTTCACTTGGACTGGTTTTCTGCTGAGTTGAATGATTGAATTGGTTCATGAAGTGTTCTGATGAACCTGGAGCTGGTGCGACACAAACAGTGGGAGTGAGGATGGTAACAGGGGACTTGGCTCTCCATCTCAGCCACAGTGTACCATTAGATCAGATCAACTGTATCATCTCTCTATAAGGAACAGGTGTAGAATACGCCATACACTGCACGTTCGTGACCTCCCTCACTCTAAATGAACTTCCTTTTAGATGGCAGTTCCTTCCTTTCAGAAGGGTGTGCTTTTCTGGTCAAATTGCTGAGGAGGATCTTTTCTTGATTACTCCTAGGTGCATTCACATCAAATTTCTGTCTTTTTCATTGTCTCCTCTGCGTTGTCGTGTACTTCAAAGGGGATGGAGGAGAAAGGCCGCTATATTGTGTCTGTTCTGCAGAGGAATAAGATCCATCTATCCTTTTTTCACCTGTGTTGGCAACCACCCAGAGTCTTAGTCTCCTGAAAACACAGGAAAGTGTATGTGAGTTTTATGCTGGTCCTTAAAGGCCAAGGGAGTGTGTCCTTTAGAAGACTGCTGTTAACAAACCTGTAAGCAGAGGAGTTTGACTTCGTGGACAGTAATAGGGTCATCAGCGGAGATAAAGTTCTATCCGTAAATGATCCTTTAACCTAGCAGAACTTTCCAGTTGCTCCAGAGTTTGTCAAGGCCTCTAACCTTAACGTGCACTTTGCCAGTTTGAGCCCTGAAAGCGAAGGAAAAAAAATTGGCCAGTTTTACACTGTGTCCTGGTTTCAGCTAGGACAGAGTTAATTTTCTTCCTAGTAGCTGGTACAGTGCTGTGCTTTGGATTTAGTAGGAAAATAATGTTGATAACACACTGATGTTTTCAGTTGTTGCTAAGTAGTGTTTATACTAAGTCAAGGATTTTTCAGCTTCTCATGCCCAGCCAGCAAGAAGGCTGGAGGGGGCACAAGAAGCTGGGAGGGGACACAGCCGGGACAGCTGACCCAAACTGGCCAAAGAGCTATTCCATACCATATGACATCATGCCCAGTATATAAACTGGGGGAGCTGGCTGGGAGGGGGGATCACGGCTCGGGAACTAACTGGGCATCGGTCAACGAGTGGTGAGCAATTGCATTGTGCACAACTTGCTTTGTATAGTTTAATTCTTTTAGTATTACTATTGTCATATTATTATTATCATTATCATTGTTTTTCATTCCTTTCTGTCCTATTAAACTCTCTTTATCTCAACTCACGAGGTTTTTTTCCTGATTCTCTCCCCCATCCCAGGGGTGGGGGGGGAGTGAGCGAGCGGCTGCACGGTGCTTAGCTGCCGGCTGGGGTTAAACCACGACACACTGGAACTGGAGAAACGAGTGGAACTATGTTGCCTTGTGTGTGATGGTGGTAACTGATGAGGAAATTATCAGTATGTATCTTTTTGCCAAGGAAAGAGGTTTTGCACTCTTACAGTATGGCATTCCAAGTGTCCCTGTCTTGCACATCCATCTTTCCATTTCATGTATCTCACATGGTCTCCTTCCTCATGCCTGAGAGCATTGCGCTAAGCTCCTCCTTATTTCAAAGGCATTTTGATGACCAAAAAGGACATGGAAGATGTCTATGGGCCAGGAGCACTTGGAATCCTTGAATCAATATATCATGTCTCATTGTTTTCATTACTGTCTTAATTTTGCTTTTCCAATTAGGAAGGAAGCCAAAATGGAAAGGTAAAAATAGAATGTATGTTGGGAAAGGGAGATGTTGATCCCATGAGTTACTTACAATGCAGAGCTTTGCCCAATCCGTGCTTGTCATCTGGGCCGCAGGCCAAATGTTTGGCTGATACAAATCTGCATGGTTCCAAAACATTGTGTTAATCTACGTGCTTTATTGCAACACCATTGAATAAGAGCATATTTCTCTTTAGTAAACATCTGATAGCATGATAAAACCAGTCATATTTTCAGAGAAGCTACCCTAGCTCCAGCCATGATATCAGAGCAAGCAAGAACAGCCACACAATTTTGCATGTCTGGCTTTCTTCTTGAGCCTGTCTCCTATTTGGGTCAAATCACATCATACCCAGGAAAGTTTGGATGGATACCAAAAAATAACCCAATATCGGGGTAGTAATTCCAATTTAGTATCCTCGGCAAATAAGGGGGGGAAATGAACGGTTCCATAGTTATTTTCAGTACTCATACATTTTTGCAAGGTTTTACCCAATTGCCTAGTCACTTTGACCTTAAAGAACTTAAAATATAAGATAGTCCCCTGCCCTGCAAAGATCAGTCCAACTGCTTAAGCTCACGCACTTCCAGTGTTCATTGAATTCAGTGAGTTTACTCATTACCTGTTGATGAGCATATACCTTTTTCATAGCAACCGAGGCACTCGGGTATGGAGGTGGTAACAACAGGGGCTATCAGGACAGTGTTGAATTTGAAAATGGAAGAAGTCACTCCTTTCCTCCCTGTGGAGTAGACAGTGTCAGGATAGATCACCCCTTCCAGGAACGCTTTCCTTTGTTGTGGATTCACTGCATTCTTATCTCAATGTTTCTCTCCTGGGACTGATGAATTCTGATGCAACTGGATTCACCTCTGGCGTAACAAAGACCCAGTTTTGTCCTTAGAGGCAGTGGAGTGATCCCAGGCTTTTTATTCTACTGCTGGTTTGCTCGTCTCAGGTCATTCTTTATTCATGGAATGAGCTTTCTTGTTAGCCCTGAATATGGCCCTGCACCATCCCCAGTCCCAGCAACTCTGAAAAGAAACCTGCCCAATAGAAGATGGGATAAGCAGCGACATTCTTGTATCCATAAGGCTCGATCCTCCCCCTCTCTGCTCTGGTTGAAGTGAGGAGATTCTGTATTGTGGGAGACCAGGCTCTTTCTTTCTGACTTGAACAGCAGACTCGATTCTGCTTGCTTAGATGCTGCAGTGGAGTAAAACAGGAACAGCTCTGCTAGCAATGAGAAGGAGAGAAGGCAGCCAAGAATAGGAAATTTTTGTTAGATGGGGAGTTTGTAGGGACAAGGACTTTGGTCTCCCTCCGTTAAGATCCTCATTCACAAAAGATGCTGGAGAAAAAGCTGTTGATGAGATATATATGCACTGGTATGTGGGGACTTGCGTTACCACACAAATGAACAGAGTTGGCACAGGAGTAGAGGGACTTGTGGTGTCAATATATAACTTGTCCCGGCAAAGAAGAGTATTTTGGGACAGCCAGCTTCTGCTGTTGAGGTGCCTCAGCCTCACAGTTTCTAGGGACAGCATTGGTTGTCCGTGTCCTTTTGCTAATGCTGCCTGGCAACGTGGCATGTCTCTCCTTACATTATTTTTACTTCAGCTTACCCATCCATCTGCGGCAAATGTGCGGATGAAAGAAAGCTTCAGTCACCAAAGCAGCGGTAGCCACCCACCTGTCTAGGACATGGTGCACAGCATGTTGATGTCAGGCAGAGTCATGGCTTGTTAGTGAGGGGTGAATAAATGATGCTGCTGTTTCCTGGGGAATGACAATACTCCAGTGATGGGATGTATTACTGCCAACAAAATTGGCAGTCTGGGTTCTGCCTGTCCTGGAAAACTTTACTGTCCGTAAGGTGCTGATGTGTATAACGACTAGGAGGGCAGTTCTGCCCGGGGTTCAACTGACTTATTCTAGGTTTGCAGGGTTTTTGAGACTGACAAAGCTAGTGACCTCACTGTTTACATAATTAATCTCTCATATATTGTCAAATATGTTGTAAAATGCAAAGCGACACAGTACTGTAAGTACTTAGTTGTCATTGTCTTGTCTGCAGTGATTTGACCCTTATCAAAAAAATGACGAAGGGCTCACTAGAAAACCCTGGAAGCCAGAATATCTGACTGTAATTGTGTATGTCTTGATAAATCCCTAGCAGTTGCTTGCTGTAGTAATACCTGATTGAAGCCAATTCTGCATAGGCAGCTTTATGCTCTTACTTAGAAGGTCTTTCTGAGGCTACTTGGGGAAGGAAACTGAAGCTTAGAAATAATGTTTTCTTTGGGCCCAGTAGTCTAGTTGCAAGTCCAGATCTGGAAATGGGTTATTTCAATGTTTAAAGAAGGTCTGATGTGGGGATTGGTTTAAGTCCCTCTGAGGTTCTCTACCTTGATGAGACTGTGTCAGGTGATAGGCTCAATGGTGTAAAGACTCTTCTGACCATGTTACAAGTAGGTCAAAGATGGTAGAAACTAAGATTCGCCTTGTCTCACCAGAGTTCTTTTAAAGCTTTGTTGTGAATTTGAGGCTGGGGAAGGGTGTCTAGTTACCAGCCTCAGACATGTGGGTCTTCTGTCCACACACCAGCTACAACATGAACAGCGTAGCCTCGAAGCCAGCAGGCTGCAGCTTTCCTACCTTAAAAAGTTACACCATTTAATATGTAGTGGCATATGGCACACTCTGGGGCTGCTATTTGAACTCAAAAAAAGCAACAGAAACATATTACATTGTTATACTTCACTCCAAAGCATAGAGCAGTTCTGAGAGGAGCATATTGCAAGAATAAAAAATACAAACAAGCCGGTGAGGGTGTTCTTCCATTTCAAACTTTCTCTGATTAAGGAGCATGCAAGATGTCACATTTCTATTCCATGCTTCACTGAATAAGCAAGGAATAAATTCTTTCCTGAGAGTACCAGACTGGCTGATTATCTCTTAAGTTCAGAGCATTGCTTTTGAAAAATAAAGATCTAATATGGAAAAGCAACAGCATGTGCTTTTGCCCTTTTGTGTCTCACTGCAGGATCCAGTTGGCACAGACTGGCACAATGACTTACTCTGGGGACTGTTCTTTCAAAGGCAGCATTGGGACCTTGTGTGCCAGTGGCACTTGTGAAACAGGCTATGCCATTGGCAAACTAGACACTTCTCAGAAATTCAGAAGGTACCACACAAGCAGATATTTATCTGCTCAGTGTGCAGGAATGCAGAACTTTCCATCATCTGGTCAAGGAGGAAGTGGCCTCTTCAGTACTGGAAATAACTGAAAGTTCTGAGCATAAGGATACTGCAGTAGTTTGTAGGATGCTACCTCCCATGAACTGAGCTGGCCTGGAAAGAATGTTAAATGTGCCTGACAAGAAGCTCTGCTCAGTTATCCTGAAGTTCAGGGTGAGCCGAGCCTCCTAGCAACTGCTACTGTCATTTATTGGTGGGCGCTACCAAAGCCAATAGAAAACGATGCTGTTGTGCCAAGTTGCTCGGAGAAGTGAAAGGCAGAGAAGCATCTTAGCTGCAACGGTGGTGCGTGGAGTAGAATCTGCGTGATCTTGCATATCTGTGACAGCAGTGGACAGCTTTTACTGGCCCTATGCAGACCATGCTTAGCATCTGGGTGAATGACTCTGCTCTTCACATGGTGTATGATAGCATTTTTGAGACAAAATTTGGCAGTGTTGAGGTCACAGACCAATGCTATTTGTCTGCATCGCCATTTGTCTGTTGTCATTTACTTATACGGTACAGGGAATAGCCTGTCCTTCACTGTTAGTTTAGCACTAACACAAATGGAGTTCTGGCCTGTGACTGAGTTTCCCTTGTGCGATCATCATACAAATAAGTAAATAGTAATATTAAAAAGAGGGGGGACAAATGTGTTGTCTTGAGTAGAGCAGGTTGGATATTCCAGTGTTTCAGGCTGTGCTCAGCACCTTGCGGGATTTGGCCTTGCATGTTTTGGTGGCTGATTAATTTTTTTTGCCTTTGGGAGGGGAGATAAGAAGCTTTCACTGCTGGGCCAAAGCATCTAAATCATCTATTTATATATTCTACAGGACTAGAGATTTCAGGAGGTTGCCAAGCATTTTCTGATTAAGGGAAATACAGTAGGGATTTCTGTAAAAATTCCATGAAGAGAGCAGTTTGCTGTAGGGACATTGTAGCATTCTGCCTGCAGGACAGACTAACTTTAAACTTTCTACATATGTGGCAACCTGCTGTAATTAAGGTATCACATGTTCATCATGACTGTGTCAGCAGAGGTAAATCCAGGCGTGGCTTCTGTTGTTGGAGTTGTGAGAGTAGTCGAATTGACTGTCTTGGGTTTTAGTGCAAAACAGAAGGGCCTCTAAATGGTGCTTCTGTCATAGGAGTTGAATCCTATTTGGTAAAAGGAATAAGCTCTACCCTTATGAGTAACGTAAGTGGTGATATAACTACATTAATGCTAGGTGTTGTGTAAATATTTCAGTTTAGGAAAATGATACTCCTAACTTACATTATGTAATGTCATTACCAAAATTCAGGGTTTTCTAAGAACTGAAAGATGGAATCCAGGTCACGCTGTCTTTCCGCTCTTACGCTTGGAATGCATTTAATCTCTCAAGCCTTACAGGCCTTCAGATGCAGCTGTCCAGGTGAAAAACAACTGCAGTGACCCACAGGTTTTATAAAAACGTGGAAGGTAGAGGCTCTTAGTATGACAGCCCTCCGCTTCTTTCCTTCCCCTCAAAATGCTTCAGAAAGGCAGAAACTATATCTGGCTTGAATTTTACTGAGTCGCTGCCTTGTGTTACAGTTTATCGCATCAGGGTTTTTCTAAGACGCTGACCACTATCAGAAGTGTCTCTGTGTAAACCAACTGCAGAATAAGCCATTATCTTTACTGTGCTACAGAATTAAGTTACGGAGCCCACGTCAAAGAGAATTAAACATCTACAGAGCGGAATAAATCCTCACTCTGATATAATTCACAGCAAAATGCACAAAAAAAATTCAACTCTGTATACGCCACTGGTTAATATGCTGTAAATGGGTATTTCCTGAAAGGAGGTTGTAGCGAGGTGGGTGTCGGTCTCTTCTCCCAAGTAACAAGCAATAGGACAAGAGGAAATGGCCTCAAGTTGCACCAGGGGAGGTTTAGATCGGATATTAGGAAAGATTTCTTTACTGAAAGGGTTGTCAAACATTGGAACAGGCTGCCCAGGGAAGTGGTGGAGTCACCATCCCTGGAGGTATTTAAAAGACGTGTAGATGTGACACTTAGGGACATGGTTTAGTGGTGGACTTGGCAGTGTTAGGTTAACAGTTAGACTTGATCATCTTAAAGGTCCTTTCCAACCTAAATGATTCTATGTGTCTGATTCCTCATTTGCCCCGTTAATTAAGGAACACTCGCAAGTATTGGTAACTGCCAAAACGGTGTCAATAATCTAAGTTAACAGAAGGAGAAAATGAAGCGTGAAGTAAAATGATTTCGTCAAAGCCATGCAAAGAAAATGTGCCAGAGAGGAGTAGTTCTGCCTCCAAGTCCTATTTTCAAGCCATGAACAGACCTCCCTTCTTCACATAGGGTTGCAGTATAATGATAGAATATCTCTCCTAGGTAGCGGACAGACTTCTTTTTCCGCACTCAACTTTGCCAGATTGTTGCAGGTGATTGATGAAAAGCTGGAGGTGATATCCCCTACCACTGAAATAGCAGAATCCTGAAGGGGACATCTGTCCACTGCCTTCGATACCTACATGCTGATTCTCTTCTCATTCAGCTTTATACAACCTTAATTCCACTGAGCACATAGAATTAGTCTAGATTTACACTAGAGGTAAACAGAACCTGGGTCAGACCTTTGGAACTAAACTGATAACAGGCATAAGAACCCATGACTTTAAATCATCCATATTACTGTGCTAAACCTGATTACCCTCTAGTTCAGTAGTCACAGTGGACGCAGTTGTAATTTATATCCTTAAAGATTATGTTAGGAGGAGGAGGCAGCAAGAGCCATGCTTCATCTCAGGGCCAACTTGCAATAACCTGAGTAAACGGGAGTCATCAAGAGTTACTCCAGTTGTAATCACAGTGGTGCACCTGCACAGAGAACATGGCCCATGCTGGAAGGAACAAACTAGCTTTGCGCAAATCCTTCTGCAACTAGAGGGGAGAACCAAGAGAAAATCACAGGCGGTTGCTGTGTGCGGTGTTGCCACAGACTTCTTAGGGGGAGCTCCATGGAGGTATGCTAGCATCTGTGTGCATAGAGCCCCTTGGAGAAAAAGCTCAAGCATTTCTGGGTCCTATCCTATGAGATGCCATGCATCAGATATTGTGTAACAGGGCCACGCATGTGTATGCCAATGTCTTGCAGCAGGGAACAGGCGATGGCTGCATCCAGAGACAGGATGCCTTTTAGTTGGGCTCCTTCGAATTAAACACCTACTTAAAAGGCTCGCTCTCTCTGGCTACTGCTCAGCACAGATGCAGTTACACCTGTGTCCCTTCAACTATGCTGGCCTTTGGGCAACAATGCTGAGCGTGTAACTCACTGCAGGCCACCACTCTTCTCTCCTTGGTTGGCCTGGGCTTTAAATGTAGAATGTCATGTGGAAGGAGTAATCTCAGAAGGTCCCATAAGGCAGACATTGTCTGCAAGGTGGGGATTGAACACTGACAACCGCTGAGGGTGCCACAGAACAGAAGTGGAAAGGACTGCAGCAAATGCCGATTCTGGAGGTTAAAAGGAAGGAGTGGAGGAAGGCTCTGTGTGGAATCTCAGCCTGTTCCAAGGGAGATAAGTAATATGATGTCAGTGCTCACACTGATTTAAATCATGTGAGAGAAGACAGACCCACGGCCCGAGAAGATCTGTGACAAGAAGTGAAAGCCTCATTTTGAACTCTTCATCATCCTGCTCTGCTCACAATGAAAACAAAGACAGCAGTTGCTGAGTCTGAGCTTTTATTCTGTTCCCGGCCCTGTGCCTCGCAGGAGAGAACTGAAAGGAAATTCCATCCCATCCCATTGAGCTTCCCAGTTCCTGAAAACAGTAACAGAGAGATGGGTAGGAGGTGGAGGCTACCAAGACAGGAAGGATGCCAGATTTTAAAAGCCTTAAAACTTTCAAAAACCTTGAAAGAGATAGCTGGATACTCCTCTCACACCAAAATAAAACAGAAGTATCTTCCAGATGTTTACACCAAATGAATGTCTAGATTAGATCCAAAGTGTTAACAAATTCCCTCAGTGATTTATAGAGATGTAGTGAGACCCTCATCCAATGTAGCTCATCCTCCTTCCACTGAATTCAACGGAGCTTTACCACTTCATGCATATTTAAGAAGCGACCCATTAAATCTCCAAAGAAAGCACCTCCAATATGTGTGTCCATTATATTCATGTCACCATTTGCCATTGAAATACATATTTCAGCATACTCCTTAAATGCCTTCTGGCAAAATGATACTATAGTTATGCATGTATTTGTAACACCACAGTGCTATTAAAATATCGTGAAAAGCAGTTTACTATGCAGTGGAAGTAATCTGTGAACACCCAAGACTAAAAGAAAACTTCTTTCACAAATCTGAAGCTCAAATGTACACATTAAAGGGAACCTCTGGATCATGCAGAACTTGCCAACCAATATTGACTTATATTTATTTTAGGTCCATTTTATGCCAGTGACTGAGTAATCACGTATTTTATCATGTTCTATATATGCTAGCAGATAATCCAAGACAATGTAAGTCCAAATGCTTGGACATAAATTTGCTTACTGTTTACAGGAGTGGGTTCAATTGTTTGGATGAAGTTTAATTTGAATTATCTTGTGGCCTGTTTGATGTGCCAAATTTTCACGCTCAAACCACAGGGAAAACAATTTAGAGCTTAGCACTGCGAATTAAACTATTTTAGTCTAGTGTCGTTGTACGAGAGCACTGTGTTGATGTCTGAGATTTGAAGCACTGGGTGAAAAAAATTATGGCAACGGATCAGTACAGATCTGCCAGAACAGCTACACAGGTTTTTACAAAAACACACACACATATAAAACCATTGGCATTGAGCTTTAATGTGAAATGAAGCTTGGAACATTTAATAGATTATGTAATACAGTGTTATTTCCTGTCCCCCAGGCAAATGAGACAGACTTCTTTCTCCCCTTTCCCATCTTTGCAGGAATCTTAATAGACTTGTGGAAGTGTTTCTGTTCTCTGCTTAGAAATGCAAATATGATGAACTTCCCTGGGCAACGCTGGGAAAATGATCATGCAACTGTTGCATACCCTAGCTGTTCTACTGGGCGCAGATCAGTTTGCAAAAGGATTATTCATACTTGCACGAGGATCAGCGACTCATATTGCTCTAGTCCATAGTTCCTGACCAGGACCACTGAAGGCAGTGGATTTACACAGAAGACAAAATGGGCATCTTGTAGCCTGTTGTACATTATCATTCCTGGTGGGGCACCAGATGGAAAGAACTCAAACTTGTTTATCAAAGCCTGTGGTGAGCATGTTGGACTGGCATTTATTTAAAGACAAACTCAAAACTCCTCTATATGTAAACTGAGCATATTTTGTTCTGGACTGAAACATTTTTGGTTTTTCCTTAGTTTGGTGCCTGGCCGTACCATTTTTCAATGACAGTTTTCCAAGCAGAACCTTGCCTTAAGACAGCTAAACTGGCTCTTTGAGATGGGCTGTGGAATGTAGTATGTTTCATGGATGCTGGCTTGCTTGCAGGGTAGATCAGATACCTAGAAGTGCCGTAAGGCCCTTACAAAAAAACGTGATATTGCTACAGAAATTTTTCAAACTATTGTATTACTGTAGGCTGTAGTATTTGGACCATTGTTAACAGAATATTGACAGGGTTATCATAAGTCAGGTTTTCCTGGGTGTTTCCTCTTCTCCTGCCGGGAGATTTTGCCAAATGAGATTTTGAGGATTTTATAGTCCTTGTCTAGGTTTCCCACATGCCAAATATCTTCAGCCAGGCTATCCTTCCTCTAGAAATCCTGGATATAACCACAGCACATTTTTAATATTATTTGTTCATCCTCCCCATGACGTCCAGCCAAGCCATGTTACCAGCTAGTTTAGCTGGAACTGTATGTTCTTCAAGGTTCTAAATCGTGTCTGAAGACATGGTAACTGGGACCTCTTTCTTCCTGGCAGGAGAGATTTTATTTCATCATAGTAGACAAATGTCAAGAAGCCTTGTTTGGAGAAATGGAGGAAAGCAAACAGAGTTTGTTTTAATGAAATGGCATGTTGCTGCTGTTCTAGGACAGTTTTTCTTTCTGCCTAGTACTCCAGACTGATTCTAAAAAGTGGTAAACACGAGCGCTCAGGGAACTATTGAGACCCCATGAACAGAAAAACACCCATTGATCTTGGTCTTCGGGCTGTGGCTCAGACTTGAAAAGAGGTCCTTAATTGCTTATACTTCAAAAGAAATCTTATTTCCTGATAGAATTTTATTGAAGAAAAAGAGCATCAGATACTGAGACAGAGAGAAGGAAGGAGAGCTGAACATCAAATTCCTAGTGTGATTTGGGCATCAAAATCTCTTAAGTAAAGTTAAGCTCTGAGAATCTGAGCGTCGTCTTTCCATCTTTGAATCATATCATTTGGTTTGGGCTTCACTTCTGGTGTTTACTTACAATACTATCTGTTTTGAGAGGCTTTTGGAGACTAATACATTCCTATGCTGTGTCCAGCTGCAAGAGCTCAAAAGGAGATTTCAAACGGGAACAGAAAGGTGGGTGTGGTTTTAGACTATTGAAGTATGAAGCCAATTCCTCATTTGTGGCAGGGCAAAGAGACAGAGTGAAAGTTGTACTTAAATTTGCTGTGAGATTAGGAAGTATCTGAATTGTTGGTATCCTAACCCGCACTGTAAATTGTTCTAGATGCATGAACGAGAGGCAGTTTTAGATATACTAGGTTTTTATGATTATTCTGTGGTTTCTGAGTCTGGAAACAACAGAAGAATTTGATTTTCTTGGCTCTGCTAGACCCTGCTGACAGTGGGTTAAAAATTTTCTTTCAAAACACCTTTTGTCAGAAAACTGAACTTTCAACTAGATTAATATTCTGTGAAAAAGTATAAGCTCTCCTTAGTAATTAAAAAATATTGTAAAAATAGAAATCTTCGCCATGGAGGGAGGAATATTTTCCAAAGAATTACAGTATTAGTACCATTAGCAAATAGCTGATAGCTGTGAGCTGTCAACTGTAATATTCACACACACATACACACACATATATTATTGTTAGATAAGGTTGTATATGTTAAGAAATTACTTATGAGCAAGTGGTAATTGACTTCTGGTATTATTGCTCCAGGGTTTTACACATACTGACTTAAACCCATTGCAACCTGGAGGTGGGGTTAAAAGTCAAGGCAGAATTTCTCCAACTTTCCCTGCTCGTTCTAGATTTACAGGCTGAGCTATTTGCTGCTGCATGTTAAGAGAACAACTGTTGACAACTGTTAAATGATGACTCCTTTCTGTAAGAAAGCAGTCATTATCTTGTAAGACATTGGCATTTTTCTACAGCAGTGTTTCAATGCTGTAAAATAGGTCCCACAAAAGAGCTTGGCGTAAGAGAAGGGGAGGGCAGGGAATGCATACCGTGGTACTGGGAAAAACAGATAAGTTGGTATTTAAAGTTATCAGTAGCTTAGATAAATGGGTAAATATTGCATACAAATACACACACATACACATGTCCACAGAGGAGCGTAAGTTTGTACATACAAAAATTATCAAATGCAAAAAGCTTTAAATTACAGTGTGCATCTTTGTCCTGCTTCACTCCTGGAGGATTCTGATACAGACCTGCAGGGATTATCTCTGTAGTGTTCTGCAAACATCTGGGAGTCTAGCCATGCTCGTAAATGTGTGTGTAAGTGAATTAGTTTTGCACGTGAATGCAGTGTTCCTCAGAGAAAAAGGCAATGATTCAGTCATATGGTAAATTTTATATGGTACCAAAAAACTTGTAGCTACCTGACATAAAGTGCTGAACACATATAGGCTAACTCTGATGGTGTAAATTTGCTTAAAATATCTTACAGATTTCCTTTTCCTGTGAGGCTTTATGCATGAGGTATTGTCTTGTGCTGCAGTAGGCAATAAAGAATAAACCCGAGAGCATTCCCCATCATGCGTCTGGCTAGTTTGACAGAAATGTGTATCTCATCCTGCATGCACACACATTGGATCTGCTGGATGATTTGGCAGTTTAGTGTTAACTGCATTAATTAAGCCCATTGAATCGCACCCCACAGTGGGAAGCTCTCGAGCGTGAGGGTGAGTATGGTGGGTGCGTGTACAAGTTTGTGTGCGTGAAGGGACGTGAGCCTTCAGCATGCGTGTCTAAAGGCGCGTGCGTGTGCATTTCTGTCTCTCTTCTCCCAGGGACGATTCTCTCCCTTTGCCTCAGTGGTCCCCCCGGAAGAGATAAGCTATGCTTATTTTGGCACCATCATCCAAGCAACCCGGGAAAGACCAGATACTTACCCCTCCTCTCCTGTTCCTCCGCCACCCCCATCGCCCGCCCCCTCCCCTCCCCTCCCCTCCCCTCCCCTCCCCTCCCTTCCCCTCCCCTCCCCTCCCTTCCCCACACCGGCGCCGCGGCCCGCTTCAGGCCGTCTCGCTCCCGCGGCCCCGCCCGCAGCCCACCACGCCCGGCCCTCTCAGGCCTCCACAGCCCGGGGCAGCTGTGAACAAGCCAGCGCCCCCGCCCCTTCTCCCTCCCTCCTCCACCCCAGCTCCTGAAATTACCTCTCCCCCGCTGAGGGGCCACAAGCTGAGCAGGGCGGCCTGCGCAGCTGCCCTGCTCCCGCGCGCGTTCCCTCCGTGCCCCGCTGCTGCGCGGCGCCCCCCGCCGGGCGCGGCGCCGGCTCTGCGGGGCTCTTCCTTCGCACCATGAGAGCGGGCCGCGGCCCGGCGGCAAGGCGGGCCGGCCAGCGCGGGGGCCGGGCTTAGGGCCGCCGGGAGGCAGAGGGCGCCCTCCGAGGGGAGGAGAGGCGGCGGCGGGAGCGGAGGCCGCCGGGCGTCTGCCGCTAGCGGCTCCCCAGCCGCCCCCCCCCCCCCGCCTCCCTGGCCGCGCCGCGCAGCCTGCGGTCCGCGGACGCCATGGCCAGCGAGATCGAGGATCTGAGCGGCCGGGAGGCGCAGACCGTCTGCGAGGCCCTGGGGCGCTACGAGGACACGCTGCGGGGCGCCGTCCGGGAGATCCATGTGGACATCCAGGTGTTCAAGCAGGGGGTAGGCCGGCAGGTGGAGGAGGTGCTGCGCCTCGCCAGCCCCCTGGCACACACCGTCTCTGAGCTGCAGCAGGAGAACCGGCGCCTGCGGGCGCAGCTGGAGCGCCTGTCTCGGCAGGTGGAGGCCCTCGGCCGGTCGGCGGGGCTGCCGCAGGAGTGGGCGGACGAGGCGGCGGAGAGCCCCCCGGCCGCGGGGCCCTGCTCTCCGGGGCAGGGTCCGGCCGGCGGCAGGTTCTCCAGCCACGCCAAGCTAGCGGTCACTGGCCGGAGCCAGGTAAGTGCTGGCTGCAGCCAGGGAGGCGGCGGGAGGGAGGGCCGAGAGGGTGCACGAGGGGATGCTTCACGGGTGTTGTCAGGCTCAGCGCTGGCGTGGGGGAGCGTTTAGGGACACGGGGCTCCTCTTTTGCAGTGCAGGGTCAGTGGGCTTTTGGGAGGTGCTCTGAGAAATGGCCTTGGCCCCGATACCACCTGGAGATGTTCCTGATTACAGCACTGCTTGGGCAAACTGGGATCTTGGTTAGAGTGGTAGCAACGTGTCAGTTCAGTGTGGTTAGAAGTAAGAAGAAAAGCAGAGGCAGTCTCAGCTATCAGTATACATATGTATGTGAATATCTGTGTATCCTTTCTGGACTCAATTCAAGGGGATCTGTGTGCCAGCAATGCTGTTTGCCAGTTGGCAAGCTCACAAAGGAGAACAGCTCAGTATATAGCAGGCAGTAACATGTTTTCCTAAGATAGTGACTTAGCATCTTGCAGTGAGACAGTCTTGCTGCACAACCACTGCCCCGCACTGCTGCAGCTCATCCGTGAGAGGTGGGCCTCACACAAGCTATCATGGTCTCCATGACTTAAACTAGCACAAGCACATACATTCCTCCCAGTGATAAAACTCTTTCTGCAGCGTAGTGGAGCCTTGTAACTCTGTGCATGGAAACCCCAGTTAGTGGGAAGCTCATCTGGCACTGAGACATTTTGTGTAATACTTTTTCTATGTGTCTGGCTCTATGGAAAGAGTTGAGAGCTCCTGTACAATCCTTGATACCAGGAGGTGGCAGCCAGACAGTACACCGTGAGTCAGTCACATAAAACTGTGCAATGCTAGAGACTTGGCTTTCACAGATGACAGCCTATTTCGTGTAATCTTGATTAAGCCATGTCTTAAGGGGTCTTTAAGACTTGGAGCATGAAAAGCTGATCTGTGGTCTCTCCAGGCTTTGGGGATGGAAAATAAAAGCTTGGAAATGAAATTCATTCAAAGTTAAATTGGTGGGAATGAGCAGAGAGTCTGTATTGCATTCCAGCCCTTTTCCTACTGACTCAAGAATGGGGGCATAGGGCTTCCCACAGCTGGGCAAGTGAAAAGGTAAAGCTGCTGCTTGATGCATTGTTCCAACATAGTCGTGGCAGCTGCTGCCTTTTCCCCCACATGACAAAGGTAAGCAGCAACAACTGTCAGATCCATTCCTTTTTGTTCTATGGAGCCATCCATACTTGTTTGTACTGCAAGGAACAGAAGTGAGCTGAGTGACATGGAAGGGACAAGGGGGTGTAGTCCCTCACACCATCTCACCTGCTCCATCACCACTGCCTACATTGTAGTGTGTACTTCATGCTCTGTGAAAAGTCTTGCATCGAGGTTATGGCAGTATCCACCTTTAGGTATCAGTCTGCGTTAAAGCACAGAATGAGCTTTTGTTTGAATGGGAACCTTCCCACTTTGCTTTGAGGGTTCAGGGAAGATCACTTAAGTACTGATAGTTCTTCAGTGCCCTCCCAACAATTTTCCCCGGAAGGCTGGACAACTTCCCGAGTTAGCATAGCTGACCGAGAAGGAATTTCAGTACTGAGAACCATGGGAGATGCAACTAGAGCTACACACACCAAATGCACGCAGTGAAAACATGATTTTGTGGGTAAGGGTCTGATGTGGCTATGCTCAGATGGCTAAAGAGCAAGCCTTGGTTGCTGTCCTCGTCACCCATGTTCTCTGTAATGAAGAAAATGTTCCCTCAGTTGCTTGCAATTTCTGGTTATATGACCAAAGCACTTGAAACAAGAGTACCATAAATGACACTGTGTATGTTTTCAGATAAACAAGTACCTGTGATAAAATTGGTGACACTTTTAGCCTTAGTAAATACTTCTATAAGTGTGAGATACGAGGAGTAAATAATACTGACCTGGAAATAGTAGCAAATCAAGATGTGTTCTTTTGCTCCTGAAAAGATTTATTCGTTGAGTTCCTTTTTACTGTGTGGTCAATGCAGCATTTATGCCAACAAAAGGCTGGGTTCTGCTGCCTTCAACATTTCTAGCAAAATACTTGAGGTAAGAGTTAAGACTATCTTTTGCAGATTGTAGATTGGATACTGGAGAGTCAGAACATCTTCAGTGTCTGAGCCATTATTTTCTAATATTGCTAGATTATTTTTCGAGGAAATCTGATTGAAAAAAGTGAAGCCAAGGAGTTGCAAGCATAGTTCAGAAGTAAGGACACAAATCTCCTTTTAATTCTAATCTTCAGGCAATCTCTGCTATGCTGTCCTTGAAATCTGGTGGTATACAACAGTCTTAAGTGCTGATTTGGGTGGAATTTACACGGCCATTAGCCACTGTGATTTGGAGGTGAGTCTTTCTGGTATTTTGATGCCAAACTTAAATTTGGCTCTCTAACCAGGCCAGAATCTGAGAGCTGCTTTCGCAAAGGTGGAAAATAGGATACGTTTGAAGAAATAATTTTAAAGCAGGATCTTGGAGCCATAGCTGCACTACTGAGGATTTATCCCTCACTGAGCAGTTTGTTGCTGTTTGTCATCCGTTGCAGTCACTGAGGTCTCTTTCCTACCTGCCTGTGATTGTTAGAAAGGAAGAGTTTTAACCTTCTTGTTGATCAGATCTTACATTTTGGCAGGAGCTTTATCACTAACGATCTTTCCGTAGTGTTTGTGGTTGAGCATGATGCCTTTGTGAACAGGGAGGACTAAAAATGCTGTAAGGGTGTTCTGTTTTCATACTGTCAGAAGAGTTTCAGTACAATGCAGACAGACTGTTGGACAGACTGCTGCAGAGAACCTGCCTGCAGTGGTCAAAGCAGCAGAGAGACGAATAGCTGGCTATGACAACCTGGGAAGATCTAAATAAATATGACCCATTGGTATCTCTCTGTGGTGACCTGATGGCACCCAACAGTTAGCCTGGGAGTAACTGCATGAGACATAATGACCTGGGGTGTACAGGCAGGGAGACTAAGTGATCCAGCAGTCACCTGGCATTACATACTATGATTCTAAACCATCTCAACTCCTATATTTGGTAAAGGAAGTCCGGTAGTTCCGTTTCCTTATATTATTCTCTTACACTTCCTGCAAGTGTCCTTTTGGAATGGTGGCATTCCAACGTTGCCTTGATCCTTATCGAGATTGTTGTTGTTGTTGTTTGGGGTTTTTTTTGTTTTAATTCACTGTGACATAGCTGTGGGTACCTGCTGAAGCTGCCAAGGTAGAATTGTTCCATGCTGTCCATTTTTATCCAGCCTTGCTTCAAAAAAGGTTCTGTGAAGAGTGCTTCTACTGTTTTTCTTCAGTGATTACTCCATGTGCAAAAGCTTTCCTTATATGCTCATGGTGTTCAAGCAAGCTGCAGGGTCAGTTACGGATAGAGAATACTTGTGTTACCTGACCAACAGTGGCTTTCTAGTAGAAGAATTAAGGGGTAAATGTGCAGTTTTGCTGGCATCTAGGAGCCTTGTTTGCATTTCCCCACACACTTCATCATTCTCCATTTCTGATGTATCAATGATCTCTATATGCAAGGAAAAGAGTGTCAAATCTTGCCTTGCAGAAGTCAGTGGTGGCTTTGCTCTTCACCAAAATGAAGCATCAGTTTTATCCGGCATGTGTAACAAGAGAGGGAGCTACCTCTCACAGATAAACAGCATTTCTAGATCCAGTGATTTTTATCATGACCGTTTTGATAATTGGTGCTTTTATGAAAGGCTTTGGATGACTACTGAGATCTCTCATTTGAGAGAGGAATCTCATTTGTCTGTCATTCTTCTACAGTTTGACCTTGTTGCAGGCAAAAGCTTGAAGACATAACACGTGCACCTGAGAGGCTCAGAGAGGAAATAAAAATTGTATTTCTTTTCTTTCTAATCTCATGATCTGGTGCTTGCTTTTTCTGAATGCGTGGCATTTTCACTACTGGGTTACGATATTTGCCTATTTTATAGCAGCTTCCAGTTATGAATCTCCAAGGTCTAACTTCTTTGCAGTGAAGGAGGAATTCCAGCAGCCCTACAACTATGGAAAGTATTATCACCCTGCATTACATGGAGACTTCTGAGCTACAGAGAGATTAGTTCTAAGAGCAATCCTGAGTAAGACATGCAAAACATTAGTGTTAACTTTCTTTTCTTCAACTTCACCAGTTCCTCATCATGTTGTTGTTACATGAGTTGTACAAATGAGTACTTCTCATTATTAAGCACAGATATAAGTACCTGTGCCCCTAGTATTTACAATCTGTGTAGCCAGCATTGACAGAGGAAGTATTGTTACACACATGGGTTTGTCAGAAGCTTGGCATCTCCAAACAAAGTGGGTTTTAAAGTGCTTCAGCCTGACACTACTAAATGCACGGTAGAATCTGATCCCAGATCCTCCTAGTGTTTTATCAGCACATGGGCCTTAGCTGTCCTCCAGCCTGGTATCAGTTTCTTCCCCAGCACTGTTAGCCAAAATGTGGTAATCAGGTTTGCATAAAATAAATTAATGCAACACCTGTCACTGCACGAGGAAGCCAGTTCAGTGGGTAGGATGCTACGTGATCTTTGCAATGACCACCTCATTTGACTGTTTTGCTCGCCCCCACCCCCCCCAGCTTATAAAGTAGATTCATGTTTACAGTCTACGCAGGCATTTGACACATTCAGGTGATAATGGCTGACATGAATGGCTAAACAGTTCTAACTGTATGCCACGGGTACATTCTAGGGAGCTGCATTAGTTGTGCTTTACATTTCAGTTCTGGATATGGGCAATAATTGTTGACTAGGATCTCAATTACACTAAATACAGCAATAAAAGTTCTGAACCCCTGATTCTGCGTGGTTTGTATAATTAACATTTGGTGTACTTTTCTCACGTTAATCCTGGCAGCTAGTGATAACTGAATTTACTCATGCATAGTACCTTCTTCTTGACAAATATAAAAGTTTCGAAATAATTTTATTTTCACAAATTAAAAGATCTGGACACAATGACACAGATCCAGTTTAGTGGCAGTAAGTCAGACTGTGCGTGCGTATGGAAGCATTCTGTGTGGCGATAGCAGATGGTATAAAAATGAAAAATATTTTTGATTTTCAGAGATGTTATTTTATAGAAGTTGTTCTTCTCGTGCTGTGTTGTGAAAAAAGTTTGCAGACTAGCTTTGCAGAACTCATCACTCCTTTTGGGCCTAAGATGAGTAACTATCTAAAGAGCGCAGCTTTGTTGGATGTGAGCTCTTCTGAAAACCTGTCTGTAATGAAGCCTCTAAATGGGAGAGATCGCACAAAAATCAGTGGAGCCTAGATAGCTGAATTGTAGTGCTTTTGCTTGTAAGAAAGTTTTAGATGCTGGGAAAGAGTGAGAAGTGAATGTTCCAACTTCCCCAATCTAGTTTATTTTCCTTTCTTTTTAAATTAGAGGAAAATTAAAATGAAGGAAAAGTTCTCCTTGTTCGGTTTGATATACTGAACTTCATTATGGATTTGATTTGTAGAACTTGCAGTATGTCTTAAGGCAGGCTAACCTAGTTGTGAATGGACATTCTAACTCCCAGCTACCATAGGTGCACCTGAAGCCTTCGTTCAGCATCAGTGGAAATCTGTCAGTCTTGTTAACAGGGCTAGAAGCAACATTGTGCTAAAACATGGTGTTGTGCATGGTTGGTTGGTTGGTTGAGTGGTGGTGGTTGTTTTTTGGTTTGGTTTGTTTTTTTTTTTTTTAAAGCAGCCTCTGTCATGCATTTTAGTGGTAAACAGACTAAGGAATGTCTTGGCTCGTCATGTAACCTATGCGCTTTTATCTAGCAGAGCATGTAAGTGCATATATAATCCCAGGAAGGTCATTGATTTAGGAACTAGGCATGAGAATTAAATGAAAGCTCCTGGCTGAGAAACCTTTAAAAGTCTTCTTTTCTGAGAATACGTCTTCCACATTTTCAAGAAGTCTCCAGTCCTCTTCTGAACTTTGTATTGTTTTATTTGAAAATCATATCCAGGTGATCTTATCTCTTTTCCTCACTGTCATGGCTTAACCCCAGCCAGCAACTAAGCACCACGCAGCCGCTCCCTCATTCCTCCCCCCTCCCGGTGGGATGGGGAGGAGGATCGGAGGAAAAAAAAGTAAAATTCGTGGGTTGAGATAAGAACAGTTTAATAACTAAAATAAAATATAATAATAGTAAAAAATATAGTAATGATAATAATAATTGTAATGAAAAGGAATATAACAAAAAAAGAAAAATTAGACCCAAGAAAAGACAAATGATGCACAATGCAGTTGCTCACCACCCGCTGACCGATGCCCGAGCAGCGATCTGCCCCTCCTGGCCAACTCCCCTGCCGTTTATATACTGAGCATGATGTTCCATGGTATGGAATATCCCTTTGGCTAGTTCGGGTCAGCTCTCCTGGCCATGCTTCCTCCCAGCTTCTTGCACACCTGCTTGCTGGCAGAGCATGGGAAAGTGAAAAATCCTTAACTTAGGATAAGTGCTACTTAGCAACAACTAAAACATCAGGGTGTTATCAACAGTATTCTCACACTAAATCCAGAACACACTGTACCAGCTACTAGGAGGAGAATTAACTCTATCCCAGCTGAAACCAGGACACTCACCTAGTGTAGAAAAAATTGACATGAGAATCTGACCCCAGGTTAAAAAATAGTGTACAACCCAATATAATAAAATACACCATCTAAGCTGAGCCTTAAAGACAGCTCACAGTATCTCAGTGTCTCGCCGCCATTCCTTTCTGTGTTTTATTGTAATATATCTTTGTAAGACACTTGCTTACAAGGCAATAGGTCCTCATTTTGAAGTCAGGTTAACGGGGTTTTACCACACTTTAATGGTTTCTTCAAGTTACGTTGTAGTCTTGAAAAGCCTGGATACCAGTTGTGATCGGAGAATGTAGGGCCCAACCTTAAAGTCAAGAGAAGGATTTTCCTCGACTTCAGTAGCGTAGGCGTGTAGCTCAAATTCTGCTATGTACACCTGTGTTCCATTGAAATCAGTTGGAGGTTGACACTTAAATATCTAGGAGGATCAGAATCTAAGCCCACAACTGTATACTCTATGACAAAATTGTGTTTAGGCTACCTTACTGTAATCTAATATTAGTTAACAAATTCGTAGCAAGATCTCAGACCATAGTTACCAGGAGTTGACTGGGATTTATGCTTGAGGTAATGAAAGTTCTAGTATCTCAAGTGATGAATATTAAAACAGTCTGTGCACTCTGCAGCATCTAACAAGATTAAACGCTTTTAAAAAATCTCCAAGGTGCATTAACGTTGTTGTCTAGTGGTCTTAAGTTTGGATGAGTGTAAACAGATGCATGGTAAACAGCAGACAGGTTCCAAGAAACTATTTTTGTTGATTTATCTTGAATTGATCATATGGTTTCTGTAGTTTATGAGATATATTTTTCTACCCTATAAATAAATTATTCTAATAATTTGTGATGAAGCTATGGAATAAATAAGTAAAATCAAACTACTGTTTGCTCTGTATTTCCTGTGTACGAAAAGCAGAGACAAATTAAGTTATTACATGTATACACGCTGCCTCTTTCCTTTTCTGTTGTGTTCTGTTGGTTTTATACTTACCTGCAGTATAAAATCTTCTTCAGTCTTTCTATCTGTTGTGTCTGTAAAAAAAACAAAACAAAACTTGTTTGGATTGAGTTTATAAGAATTTTGGATTATGTTTATAACGGCACATTACAGATTTTTTTTCTTTATTCATAAAATTTTTGGCCAATCTGGTAGTTAGATATCTGTCTAGAATCAATTAAAACTTTTTCATGGACTTTGTGTTGGGGAATTTCACTCTACTGCTTGTATATGCTGCTTCTTGGAAGCTACATTTTTTTAATTGAAGTAATTGTGTGTCTGTGAAGCAATTTCTTCTTTCTTTAGTTCCTGCACCCAAAAATCACAGTTCCTCATGATTTTTTGCATGCCCACACACACACACCAACCAAAAAAAAAATCACCAAAAAAATTTTTGGCTGATTTTTCTGGAACTATATTGGCAAACATTATGGGAAAAATTGGTGCTTTTCCCTGAAAAAACTAACCTTGCAGAAGCTGCAGATTATAATGCAGCTGTAAAGTTCTAGGATCATACTTACTTTATGTAATGCTTTTACAATACGTTACCAGAATGTCATTTTTTCTGCAGCAAACAGAAAAAAACTGCAGAGCATTAAGCGTCTTATGCAATCTCAACCAATCTCTCCACTATTGTGCAGCGTCTTCTGTTTATCACCTTCACAGTGGATGGTGATACCTTTATCTAACAAAAGTGGAAGACCCCTACTAGGTGCATGGGGTCTTTGAGGACAAGTATTTGAAGGTTGATACCAGTCCTGCATTGCCAGTGCTCAGTTCACAGGTTTGGCTCTTGGGGTTAGATGATTGGTCCCTTCTTGTACTGTGGTCACTAGCACAAGGAAGACCTGTTCTTGGCAGATGTTTCTGGATATTCTTCTAACTTTTGCTGCTGTTTGAAATTTAGTTGTCGTGTCTGTTGTCTGTTCTGACAGAGTGTAGACCTGGATGACCACCGCAAACCTGAGTTTAGAAGAGTTTTTAGTTCTTCCATCATTGAAAATGGGCATCAGTCTTCATCAGGTAGGGACAGGGCATGAAATGAAGTAGCACTACTTATAAAATGCCTGATCCTGGCAGTCACAGAGCAGCTCTCACATGCTGGAAGCATTAGAATCTGGTATGGTTTCAGCATGGATATTGTACTCTGGCACTGATACCGTTTAACTTTATTTCCTAATAGGAGTTTAACTTTTGAACTTTAACTTTATTGTTAAGCATGCACTATGGTGTTTCATAAATTAGAGACTACTACTGTCACATTATCTTGGGGCACTAGTGATAATAAGGCCTGCTGTTCTGGGTGCCATTGTAGCCTTGCATCCCAAAACATTTTGCAAATTACCTGTCTGCTTCCATCATCCTTCAGTGGAGGAAGGACTTAGTATCTCTATTTTAGAGAAAACTGAGGCACACAGCGTTTCATAAAACCATGAAAAGAACAAGAATGCTGACTCCTAACCCACAGCAGGAGATTGGGGGTCTGTGCTGCACAAAGGAAGAGGAGGAGCTTACCAAATGCAGATGCTAGTGGATTAATGATCTGAAGAAGTTGTTCTTGCTGACATTCATGTAGGACAGGTATGATCGCTGCAAGGATCACTTACATCAGGGTTGTTTCTGCAGCGTGCTGTAAATGGTATAATGTTCCACAGGGAGAACTAGGCGGAATAATTCCCATGACTTGTAAAATAAAGTTGTTGCATGGAAATTGGTTTGTGACTTTGGTACGAATCTGCAGATAAATTTACTTCCTCTCTCCTTTTCTTTTTATTCACTAGGTCAGGCAAAAGTCTCCCATGAACTGACCTCTTTTCACATGTCAGACTCTTCCCCTGAAGCCCATGCCCCTGCAGTCACCTTACAGATGCCCCACCTTCCCGTTACTGCAGTAACCAGGATATCAGAGAAGTTTTCAGGAGAGACCATCTGTTCAACAGGAACAACTAATGCGTCTGCTGGCCTGCTGGGACAGAGCAAGAGCAAAAATGCGATGGCAATGAAAACTTCCAACCAGTCAGGTAAAAGAGACAAAAATAATTTGTTTGCTGAAGCTGTGTCCCATTTCTTTACTTCAAGAAACGGGTAGTACGGGGATTGTCCTGTGACCTAGTGGTAATTATGAAACCTCACTTCTATGGCTACATATCCCATGGTGGGACACTCTGATTTAGAATAGACTAAATCTCCTGAGTCCTAGGTGGAGCTTTAGGCTATAATGTCACATCTGCTGGGAATTTTTGCTGCCTAATGTAGTTGAGTTCATAGTGCAGCCTGTCTTCTAGCACAGTTACTGAATAAGTATCTCTTCAATGTGGCCAGCTATTTTAAATAAATTTGCAGGAGTTCTTAGTGCTTTGAGACCTGAGGCCCCTTGAGAAGTTAGGCAGATAGTTGGCTAATGGGTTCAACAGTCATTTGGAGGGAGGAATGACTGACAGCAGACTGACACATATACACAAGTCAGAGTGATTGTAGAATCTTATTTATGTCTAACTTGAGTTTAAAAAAAGGAAATCTCATTTCATTCATATTGAAGTCATTAATCTTTGAGCTGTATTTCATATACATTTAGTGATAGTGACGCTTACAGGTCAGACTATATATATGGGTCAGAAATTACAGAGAGAGACCAGATGGAATTGCCAGCGAGAGATAGGGATTATTTGCAGATTATTAAAGCTAAGAATGTAGCAAAGCCTTCCTTTGTCTTTTTTTCTGCTGTTTCAGTGAAGGCCTGGAATTCAAGTACGATGAGAACAATGGTTTCATCTGCCAGTGGAGGTGAGTGTTCCTATCAGCGTGTCCTTATGCAACACAAATTGAGAGGAATTCCATGCTCCATGTCTGGGGGATTCAGATCTGAGCATGTAGTTCCGATTAGTAGGTACATGATAATATTAAAATTGCTAACAAGACTGCATGCAGTCCCTGTATCCTGATCCCTGGTATCATGGAAACTTGTTCCGCAGTATCAGATTCTCACTTCAAAGCAAGGGGTACTTATGCTTATCTGCACAGTGGTGTACATGTGTACTGTTAGGCAATCTCTGCAGTGGAAACAATAGGTGCCAGAAAAGCGTGTGTTGTGGTTTAGCCTCAGCCAGCAACTAAGCACCACCCAGCCGCTCGCTCGCTCGCTCCCCCTCAGTGGGATGGGGGAGAGAATCAGAAAAGTAAAAGTGAGAAAACTCGCGGGTTGAGACAAAGACAGTTCAATAGGTAAAGCAAAAGCAGCGCGCACAAGCAAAGCAAAACAAGGAATTCGTTCCCCGCTTATCATCGGCAGGCAGGTGTTCAGCCATCTCCAGGAAAGCTGGGCTCCATCACGCGTAGCGGTTACTTGAGAAGACAAACGCCATCACTCCAAACATCCCCCCGCTTCCTCCTTCTTCCCCCAGCTTTATATGCTGAGCATGACATCATATGGTCTGGAATATCCCTTTGGTCATTTGGGGTCAGCTGTCCCAGCCATGTCTCCTCCCAACTTTTTGTGCACCCCCAGCCTGCTCGCTGGTGGGGTGGGGTGAGCAGCAGAAAAGGCCTTGACTCTGTGTAAGCGCTGCTCAGCAATAATGAAAACATCCCTGAATTATCAACACTGTTTCCAGCACAAATCCAAAACATAGCCCATACTAGCTCCTATGAAGAAAATTAACTCTACTCCAGCCAAAACCAGCGCAGTGTGGCAGAACAGACGGTTTGAGCAGTGAAGATTTCAGCTGACCAAGTGAAGACTGTGACTGAACACAAGGTAATGGCAGTTCGGAAGTGGTGGGCCCACCCTATGGATGTTGAAGCAAATTCCTTTGAGCAGAATAGCAGTAAGTAGTCTTCGTATATGAATGTGACAAAGGACAAAATGCCTTAAGGATTTTCAATTTCAGGCAAAATAGATGAGTTGAGCTCTATCCAAAAGTACTTCTGATTGATGTCCCTAAGCTGTTACTGTCTACACAATGTACTGGCATTTCACAGTGGTCTCAAGTGTCAGTTTAGCAAAGATGTAGCTCATCCAGAATAGGGATCACACTCCTTCTCAGCTTAAAACCTCTGAGATTTGCACAAATATCTGGCAATTGTTTGTGGTCCCAAATTTGTCACATCTGTATGCTGGCATTTACCAGGGTGTTTTACATGAGAAATCTAGTTATCTGGATCCCTTCTATAAGCAGTGGGGAGAATGCAGCATTTTCAGAGTGTGATCAGGTTGGATTGCTTCTAAGATGCCAGTCTTTCTTCTTTGCGTATAGAAGGAGCCCTCAATAAATGAGCTACTGGCTTATGCAACAAGTTTTGGCTTTAGTGTGTTAAAACTGGGCAAGCCACTCCGTTGTTCTGCATTTACAGAGCATAGCTGGAGTCCAGAGCTGGGCTCCAAGACGCAAAGCACAAAGGTAGAACCTCAGGGGTGGGGGGAGGAAGTTGGTTTTAAGCCACCTTTGCAGCCTTTGGAGTCTGTTGTACTTTACAAACTAAAATGTTTCCTGGTGGAAACTAGGTAATTTAAATTACGCTCTCAATCATGGCAGAGTTCCCAGGACTCCTTATGTCTGCCAGAATGACTGTTGCAAGCTGAGCTGTAGCACCATTTCTTCCTTTCACTGAAATGCCCATGGCAGTGTGCCCTCCTCTGAGGTTTGCACAAGGCCCTGAAATGATCCAAGGTTCCCAATGCAGTTTTATCAAAGGCATCTCTCACAGCCCTTTCTGGTACGTTTACTCTATCCTCGCTGCAGTGCAACAATTTTGCAGAGGGATTGAACCCCTGGGGAAAATCCCTCCCCAGCTTGTTAGCTAGTACTGGAAGTTAGACAGAGGCCTGCAGCTTTTCACTGTGGTGAGTAAAAGTCAATGTGTGGCTGTCTATCAGGAAATGGTTTGAAAACATTTGAGGAAAGGAGATAAAAGACGTTTCTGCCCTGATGCATCTTGTTTTTCCTGCTTTTATACAGAGAGTACCACTTCTGTCACTAAGTCTGTCTCAACTGTGAGCCATGGGACGAGTAGTGGAACCAAAACTGGTGAAAGGTATGCGTTTTTCGTGACATTTTGTTAGGCCATTGTGGTCAGTATAGTCTCAAGGGACAGCTGTTCTGCTGGCTTGGAGAACAGCTGTGTCTCAGGTGCTGTATTTTAGGCCCGTTAAAGGTTGTGAGCTTTCCTGAGGGCTAAGTGGAACAGAGATGGGAAGGGATAAAAATCTTTTGTAGAGCAGTTTAAAGCAGACCTAATTGTGGATTTCTGCATTGTTACAGTGTTAGTCAGTAAAACTCTCAGTGGCAGCGGTGGATTTTTGTTAGGAGGAGCAACTTGTCAGGCCCTTCGAAAACACTTTTAAAAATACTCAGCTGCGTTGAAATTTGTACTTCGGACTTACTTTTGGAAACCAACATATGACTGCTGTCAAATATCCTTAGTTTGGCTAGCCTAGAGTTTAGTTTGTAGATAAATGCCTTGCTGAGGACTAAGGACTGAGGACTTACTACACATTCTTGATTAACTCGGAGTCGCAGTTGCTTCGTATAGGATTACATGGTATCACAATTACTACTGGCATATCCAGGCATCCTCAGCATGCAAAATATCCATCAAGAAAAATGGGAGGGCAGCCAATTTAAATCTCTTAAATTGGGCTTGCATCTGCCTTGAAAATTATCCCAAGTTTGGCATTACATTTATTCTGAGTTAGTTCCAACATCAGCACTTCAATATTTGAGTCATGATACACTGAGCACCCTAGAGAACTTGCTGTCAGATCTGACCTCTATCTGTACCAGAAATTAATGTGTGACACTGATGTCATCGCTCTTTGCCTCAGTTTCCCCATCTCTGTCATGGGGAACATTTCCAAATGCAATGTGTGGCTTACTTCATTAATGCTGATGAAGTGGTTTGTGTCTCAAATAAACACAAATTAGAATATAATCCTATATTTTTCCATCAAATTACCAGCTTGTGGTCAGTGAAGCAACACTGACATGAGCTCAGGATTCTGTGTACTATAAGTAAAAATTTCAAAAGTACTTCCTGAATTACTCTTCAAGTTCCATTTTTAAAATGTGACTTGCCCTCCAGGAACCCCAAAGTTGGAAATTAAAGGGATTTAGGGCTCTTGTGTGGCCACAAGTTTTTTCCTTTTCTTTTCTTTTTTTCTTTTTTCTTAGAGGTGTTTAATTGTTGTTCTACTCAGTGCTACAAAGCATGTGACTTGTCCAGCTACGTCTCATTTGTAAAATTACCTTAGATTCTTCTATACTTAAGTGCTGTTGTCTGTCAATAAAACTTTGATTTTTACTTAAATTGCTTTTGACTCATTCAGGTCCTCTTGAAACGGCTGTTTTGGGGGGTTTAGAGTAGGCAACAGTTCGACCTTTATGCTGACTCCTGGCACTGCAGAGAGTTACTTATTTGTTTATCCACATACTTTTCATGTTATGTTTCTCGAGTGCCACTGACAGTTACTGTGATGTGACCCCCAGCTCCCACTCCTCTCCTACTGTACATCGCCAAGTTGAAAGAAGGCGAGAACTGGTGCGGTCTCAGACGCTCCCACGGACTATAGGAACGCAGGCCAGGAAAGCACTTTTCGAGAAATTTGAACACGACGGTGGAAAGTACGTCACACCCCCTGTCTCCAGAATGGGTTTGTTAATGGGAAACTAATTTGTCAATTATTACCAGCAGAGGACAACTGGGAGGGAGGACTCTCTCAATGTAGGATCGTGAGCTAAGGGACAATATGAGGTCACGTATAGCTTTGCTGACGTGACGGACTGAGCCCTGGAAATTCATAGCTACAGATTCCTCTGGCTTTGGAGTTGTTCAGCTGAAGAAGCAGGTGCCTTTTATGAGGACAGAGTGCTGTGAAAGCTGCCTTCTCTGTCATTATAAGAGACTGGGAATATAGTGACTTTCTGTTGCCATTCATTAAGGATCAAAAGCATGGACTGTTCTTTATGCACCGTGATGGGGATATGATTTAAAGAGAAGAGGGCTTGGAATCCTGGCTTTAGTGACATGAAAATGAGTTTTTCTTGCAGGACAAACAAGTTGAAGTTTCAGCAACGTGTTTCTTAAATATCACCGGGACAGGGGCTGACCTGGGCAAGGTTGCATAGATATTGCTGACAAGTAGGTTTAAGTTTTTCTAGAATGTAATTTAATCTGGTCTCTGTTAATTTTCCAGAGGAAAAGGAGAATCCAGAGCTAAGCTGAAGAGGTCGCAGAGTTTTGGGGTTGCCAGCGCTAGCAGCATTAAACAAATTCTGTTAGACTGGTGTCGCTCAAAAACCATAGGATACAAGGTGAAGACATGCTAGCACTTTCAGCTTTCTCTTTTTCAGGAGAATTTCCCGAAAAAGCATACTCAAAAAGTGAATGTAAAACATGCTAGACAATGAGTTAACTTCCTCAAGGTCATCAAGTTTTGTGCGAGTAATGCAAACCATGGTTTGCATGGGCAGCACTTCAAGACAGTCAGTGATTGCATGAGTGAGATTCTGTATGGCTGTCAAAGCATGCATTAGTGTTTGTCTGAAAGCCTACGTTATTGTGCTTATGGATATAGACTTCAGTATACACTCACACATTTTTTCTTAGTTGCAGGCTGTGATTTTTGCATTCTCATTGTATATGGCAAGATCTGAATAACATTTTGCCAGTACGTGGAGACTATGGCCCTTTTGCTACACAGCAGACCAAAGTACTCTCTACTGATATTAGACAAGTGAATTTGTAGTAAATGGGTGAGGTTGAATTAAACGGTGTTAGTGAGCTAATTTCTATGAGGTAACATCAGTGTAGCTAAAAGAATTCGGCAGTTGAGATTTTAGTTCTTTTACCTGGCCTTGAACTGCAATTGCCAAAGCAATTTCCAGGAGAAAGAACTTTTTTTCCTAGGTTTTTTTTTGTGTAATGTATTTTTCAATGTTATTGTAAAATGTGCATTATTATTGCTGGACTCTAAATTACAGTATATGTAAGCAGAACTAGTGAAAATTACTGTTAGTTGCTTACCGGAAAAGGTGGGGCTTGAATTTTATATGATGGGAAAGCAGCATGAGACAAGAGCCCCAATATGTTTCTCTTCACTGTGGCAGTTGAAAGTAACAATAAGCATTTGTTTTAAGAATCAGGTTTTGCAGTAGGCATAATTCTTCCTATATTTCTTCCTGTATTTCTACCTATCTGTGTGTAAACAGGCATTGACTTGGGCCTTACTGAAAAGCAAAGCAAGCAAGCATAGTCTTTATGTAGTGTTATTCACAGCCACAAAATGAACTGTTCTTCAGTTATAAATACTTCAGAGGGATAAGCAGTGTCCTTAGTTTCCGCAGATACTGAGCTGGTGCATTGGGCTGGCTCCAGAGCTCACTGACGTTGACAAGATTCTTCCCAGTATTTTCAGTAGGCTTTGGATCAGGGACCTTGACTGTGTGTCTGCTTTGCATCTGGGCATTTCAGGCAAAAGGCTTTCATTGCTGAGCGTGCCATTTTTTCTCAGAATACAAGTAATGTAATGGATATACAAAGAGGGGAAGAAAAACATAAAGCCTGTGCTCTGTTGCTTTGGTTAGTGGGAGAGAAGGACAGAAAACTGCAGTGAGCAAAAGCAACTCCTCTTCCCTGTTCCACTGTGCTGCATTAACATGCATGTTTTTTTCATCATGACAGCACATTGATCTCCAGAACTTCTCCTCAAGCTGGAATGATGGGATGGCATTCTGTGCTCTTGTGCATTCTTTCTTTCCTGAAGCTTTTGATTATAATAAGCTTGACCCAGCTAATCGCAAGCAGAACTTTGAGCTGGCCTTCACCATCGCTGAGTGAGTATCACATTAGATCTCTGTGAAGTGCTTCCAGTTCAAGTCTAATGTGGCTGGGCAGCAGTGAAGAGTTTAATCATTCTTCTTGTAGATCCTATATCACTAGCTTACATGTGTCATGCCAAAAAGGATAATAAAGCTCTGCATAGAGAATGCGTAAGAACAGGAGACTCAGCAGTCTAAAATCAGAGGTGGTTTTACCAGGCACAGGATAATTCACTGGAGTCCTATGTTCAGGTCTTGCATATTCTTCAGGCAGTACTTGAATTCTGCTTTCTCACCTCTGTGATTCTCACCAGCCTTAGCACTCACAGACTAAACTTGAGAAATCAGCCTCCTGAGTTATGCTTGGACAGAAGAGGAAAAAACCCTACTTCTCTCTGTGTTTGTGTTCTGAGTGGTTTTTTTTTATTATTTTGTTCTTGAAGTAATAAATGATTCTTAATGAATTTGCCAATATCAATCATAAAAAAGAAATTTGAGTTCATAGAGCACAAGGCATCCAATGTTTACTGACAGTCCATAGGAACTGTACATACAACTTGTAGTTTCTTAGCCTGCTTGATACCTGATTTGAATTTGAGGCATGTTAATACATCCATCCAGCCTCTCTGGAAAAACCGTGACCCCTGAACAGCAGGGAGCAAGTAGATTAACTTTTGGAATTGGGTTTTGTGGAAGGGTTCACCTGTCTGTACGTTGCTTTGGTTGAACAAGAATGAAGGTTGTAAGTAGAGTTAGGTCAAGGCTGAGAGCTTCTCAATATCTCAACCTGGTAACTGCATTTTTGTAAAACAGACAGAGCTAATACCCTCAGTCACACTGTCCAGATCCTTTTTGATGCAGTATACCAGGCAATTAAATGATAACTTATTTGTTAAAGTAATTATGTGTGAACTTGTCAGCTAGAAATGGTGACTTTTTTGACCCAGTATCAATATGATTCTTACTTGGTGTTTTGTTTGACTTGTGTAACAGTAAGAACACTCCATGTGGTATGCAGCTGGGTTTGGTACACGCTTTCTGAATACTAACAGGATGTGGGAATACATGGCTAAAGTTTCCTGCAGCTTCTTATTACAGCCCCTAGCAAAGGAATTCATTTGGGAATTACAAGGTTTTTATACACACACATATATATGTATATATAAAAAATTTTGTTGCTTGTCAGTTGAAGGAGATTCTATGACACCTTTAGTTGGTTGATCTCTAAAGTAAAACTATCTACAACTCTCAAAGGAAAGTTGCAGTGTTTTTCTATCTCAGTTTATGTATAACAGTAAGTATAGGGGAGAACAGAAGACAGCATGCACACAACGGTAAGAAACATTAGGTAAGAGGTATCTACAGAAATGACTACTTCATAGATGTGATTGCCTTTTAACTAACTATTCTCTTCTAGTGCTAGAAAAGGCTCTTCTCTCAGTTATTACTGTTCACCCCAGTATGAGCTCTGCTGATCAGATTGCTTCCTGCCCTTGTGATTTTTTCATCTTAGGCCTCAGCAGATCTGTTCCTTTCTGCTGGTCCAGATCTCAGCAGGCTTCTGCTCTCCAACCTGATCATCTGAGATTGTTGTCCAAGTCATTCACACCTTGAAGATACGGGGGTGGTGGAGAACAAACAGTCCACAGTCATGTGGGTCTTCAGTGGCACATCTCATCTCTTCTCATGTTTTCCCATTCTTTTGGAGCTTCCTATATAATAACCAGAAAAACTCATGATTTGCAAACTCGCATGACCCTGCTTACTGAGACTTGGGCAGAGGAATGTGAGATTGGGCTACATGCTACAGATACCAGGGATGTGAATGGCAGTCAGTGGGGAAAAAAAAAAAAAACTACAGGGCTTTGGATCAGATCCCAGTATAGAGGAAGAGAGGGAAAGAACAGGAATATTCCATGGTGACAAAAATAACAATCTCCAACCTGAGTCTGACCATTTCATTGTGAAATGAAATGTCGCAGATGAACCTCAGGATTTCTTAAATGCCTCAGTGATGCTCAAATCAGAGCAGCAAATGAATCTTGGAAGTAGTTCCAGGCCTTAGATTTAACTCTTGATTCGCTGTATCTGTTTTATTATTACTACAGGAAAATGGCTCACTGCGATCGTCTGATAGAAGTGGATGACATGATGGTGATGGGTCACAAGCCAGATCCCATGTGTGTCTTCACCTATGTCCAGTCTCTGTACAATCATCTACGACGCTTTGAGTAAAACCATCGACACCTCTCCAGCAAGAAGGGTCAAGTACAGTATGCTAATGGGAAGAGTGACATTTTGCAAATGGAAGGCAGTGTTATTTCTTGCTTTTTACTGTCCCTTAGCTTACATTCAACTGCGTGGCTGGCTGACTGAAGTGTTGCAGAGCAGCGCCCCAAAGTGTTGATCACATCAGCATGTCAGTAATACAGAAAAATGTTTGAAAAAGACAAAAAAACGTAGGGAAAGGCAAATGCTGTCATTTTGGTGCTAGTAGTAGGTTGGATTTTTAATATTCTTGTGTTTAAAGATCACAGGAAGCTAATTTGCTGCTCCTGTCTCTGTTAGGCTGGGGACACAGTTTTATGCAGTGACAGGTAACTCTGCTATGAAGGTGTTCCCTCTTAAAATGCAGGTAAAACTCCAGAAGGTAGCACCTTCAGTTCCACTTCTCTGTTGAGCATAGCACAAAAGAAATAGCAGATGGACAAGGAAAATTCCATTTAGCAAATAATAACCTAGAGTACTCAATCACTAGGGCAATATTGCCTCTCCTCCAACCCAGCCCCCAACTCCAGCGTACATGCACGCGCGCACAGACATCAAACAGGTTTTGTTCTGTTCTCTTAAAGCAGAAAGAGAACATAGCCTCTTACCTGCTGACTGGGGCGACAGATAACTACCATGTTACACAACCGCGTTTGTCTGTAATGGTCAAATCTGAAGTGATTTGCTTAGAGGCTTGCTAAAGCCTCTACTGGCAGTCCTGGATTAATTTCTTGATCATGAAGAATAGCAACAGCTGGGTCTGTTCTGCGGATGCGATTGTGTGTTTGCATGATTTAGGATTACAGGAAAGGAGGGAGCTAGCAAGGTACAAAATCCTCTGAACAGTTGTAATAGAAGCAAGACTGTAGTGCGCTTTGACCTGGACTCTGGGGAAGAGCAACTCTCCAGTGTGGACAGGAATTAAGTCTTTACGATTTGCTCAGTCCTCATGCTGACTCTGAGGTGGAGAGGCAATATACCAAAAAAGTATGAAAGATGTGGAAGTTTTGAAATGCCTTGGACTAGTTTCTGTTTTCAGTTAAATTAGCATTAAAACCACAATACAGTGGGATTAGAGATTATTCCAGATTTACTGGACAAAAAGGTCATGTGTCACCCTTTCTGGTTTTCTCTTTGATAAATCAGCAGAGCTTTGTTTTCACAGTGAATGTTAAAAAAAATCCACTAAAAAAGCATACTTTAAAAAAAAAGCCTTTTAAAATTATTTCTTCCCTAAGAACAGGCTCATAGAAAGTGAAAACTGAAAGCCACGAGCCCTCTGCTCATGCTAGAGAATGTTTTTTAACCTGCATTTGTGCTTTTTGTAGATATTTATAAAGATGACTTTGGTTCTGTATTGATGACCATTTATAATAAAATATGTCAAACGCTCTTCAGATTTACTGCTTCTCTTTAGAATGAAGTGACAGATAACAAAGTAAAATCAGTGAAAAGAACCCAGAGCTTCTGCTTAGAAGATTTTTGTTCTAGTCATGATGCTGTGTGCTCTGAATTTCAGTTTAAAAAAGTACAGAAGTTCAGTGGCATTTGGAATAGTATTTTAGTTCAGCCTCCCTATCTAGTGGTTTACTTAAGAAATGATGAATGAAGCAACCACTTTATTAGCAGTCTCAGGAAAAAAAAAACCTAAACACCAGGCACAAAGGTAAAGTATAAGTTAACTGCTGAAGGTCTGGATCATCAAGTTCTGTTTGAAGCGTAGCTAGGCTGTTGCAATGACACTATGGAAACAGTCTGAAAGACTTTTAAATACGCATCTTAATAAAAGTACCTGAAAGATACTTGGTCAAACTAGCAGGATCCTTGGTGTTGCTAATCTCACAGCTTTAATGCAAGTGGACAGAGGTTGGGTGGGCTGTTTGTATTTGTCATATGACTGCCATTGTCTTCAGTTTTTTACTTCGTCTTGAATGACCATAATTCTGAGGAGTAAGTGTGCACCTGTTGCTCCACCAAATGCACTGTAAGGATAAACACACTGTACTTGTGTTTTGGAGAACTGATTAGACTAAGCATGATGAGAAATCTGTCCACAACTGGCATATGCGATACACATACTTACATTCTTACAGCAGAATACTTTTCATTGACTAGCAGAGCCAAGTTCCATCGTAGCTACAATAAGAGGGGCAATTTGTACATCACATTCCTTCACAGTTCCAGGTCATGGATGGTTTTCCTGTGTGATGCGAATGCTAAAGACACAGGTAAGTGCTTGGCCAATTTAGGCCTAGTAGCAAATAACTGTATAAAGGAAGTTTTAGACAGTAAAATTATTGCCAGTTCACCAGTGGGAGTTTACATCCTTTCTATAATTTAGCTTGTTTTCACAGCTACCCAGAAGCTATTTGTATAGATTTTCTAAAGTTTTCCCACTTCAGAGAGGTGATGGTAAAGATACCTGGTACTTGCCAGCAAACTGATTGCAGGGGAGTGGAAGACTGTAAGCTGATTTTAACTGCTGGTGGTTTGCGTGTAAGATGAGGGAGATGGTGCTATGACATAATTTTAGAAAAACCTACAGCTTTGTGCATTAAGAGAAGAAGTCTGAGCTATATGAATAACCTTGACTATTAGATTGTATGATTAAATTGAAATTAAATTACATAATGTATGCCCCCTGCTGGATTTTTTAGTATTTTTAGTTCAAAAAAAATGCAGTGTGTGTGTATATATGACAGTAAATGTGTTTAGCATGAGTGATAAAGAGAACAATATATTAAGTCGACATAGTATATGTTTTACACAGATGGAATGTTTCCTGGCTTTTCTAATGTTTCTGCACTGTATCTAAAATTCAGTACTAAGGTGGTTTAGTGGCAACTTGATCCTACTTTTAAAGGCTAGATCAATTCATTCTGTGCAAGATTTTCAAAATCATCTCAGCAGAGACATCACCTACTTTTTAAAATTATGCTTGCATGTAGCTTCCCACAGAAGGGAAGTCCTCCTCCTTGAAAGTACAGTAATTGGATGGATGCCTTTCATCACCTCTCCCTTTGTGTGACATTTCCAATGAAGTGTTTAATCTAAGCATATGCTCAAACCAGTGCAAACTCTTGGATACATGTAATTAGGTATAAAACTAGCCCACATGGTTCAACCTGTGTCGTTAATTTAAACCTGGCCTGGCTTACAGAGATGGTTTTAAAGTGTCCAAAATAAAAGTTGGCATTGCTTTATGTAAGGTGCATTTAAAAGCCACTTTTGGTTATGCTAAAATAGCTCTATGTCTAGATAAAGCCTCAGTGGAGTTAACATAGAATTATAGAATAGTTTGGGTTGGAAGGGACCTTTAAAGGTCAGCTAGTCCAAACCCTCCTGCAATGAGCAGGGACATCTTCAACTAGATCAGGTTGCTCAGAGCCCCATGCAAACTGACCTTCAATATTTCCAGGAATGAGGTATCTACCACCTCTCTGTTCCAGTGTTTTGCCACCCTCATTGTAAAAAATTTCTTCCTTGTATCTAGTCTAAATCTACTCTCCTTTAGTTTAAAACCATTACCCCTTGTCTTATCACTACAGGTCCTACTAAAAAGTTTGTCCCCATCTTTCTTATAACCCCCCTTTAAGTATTGAAAGGCCGCAATAAGGTCTCCCCGGAGCCTTCTCTCCTCCAGGCTGAACAATCCCAACTCTCTCAGCCTGTCTTCATAGATTATTCCAGACGCTAGTGGAACACCAGAATTCAGACCTGTTATGTTAGTCTGCTTTGCAATTTCGGCAACGTTGAAAACAAGCAGTTAATGATGCTGCAGTATCAGCTCAACGTAGAGAATGCTCCCACTTCAGCGTACTCACAGCAGTTTGGATGACAGTTTAATCCTCTGACGAACGAGACTATCAGTGGTATTTTTAATGCATCTAATAAGGAACATGGCAACACATTTAATTTAGTCTCATTAATGCTGGTTATTTAGACTCCTCCACAGAAAACATAAGATATTTTTCCAGAGTCTGAGGACTTTGGCCACTTCTTCATAAATAATGAACCCAGTTTCTAATTCCAGACCCAATTCACCAAGGTGAGGAACTGCTCCTTTGTAAAATCCTTTACAAAGGCATTAGTATGGGATGTGGTACGTGAACAGCATTTCAGCAGCACAGAAGTTGGTGTTACCTTACCAATACTTCTATACCGAGGAGGATTGCTTTTTCATCCAGCTGTAACTGTGCTTGTACATGTTGTGTGGGAAAGGTGATGCAGGCTTCAATACACCCAGCAGTGCCACCCGCACAGAACGCAGTGGAAGGCACTATGCGACGCCTCACTCGCCGATGAGGACGGCGCTGCCCGCGCGACCCTGCCGCCGCCACGCGCGCGGGCCTGCGACCGTTAGTGCGAAGCGCGCGCGGCTGCGGAGACAGCCGATTGGCTGCGGCGGCTGGAGCGGGGAGGTGGCGGGGGCGCGTGGCAGGCGTTGTGCTGCTGGCGGGAGGAGCCGGGCCGGCGCTCGGCGCGGCGGGGCCGTTACGTGCGGCGGCGGGCCCCGCTCTGCCTCGGCGTCCTTTTCTCCCCTTGATAATTGCTAGAGGTTTCCAGGAATTAACCAGCCTTTTCATTCCTTTCCAAATTGTCCGAATTGCCGAGTTGATTTTACCTCTGTTACTCGACGGACAGCACTGGCGTCAGCCTCGGGAAGTCTAATGATTTAACCCCTGAAAACCATCTGAGGTAAAAATAAAACTTTCTTATGTCGTATAATTCATACTGAAGGATCAGTTGTAAATTTCATATTAACAGTTTAAAAGGAAATAATCTCTTATGGTAAGCTAACAATAAAAAACAGATTTAGGGTTGGTAGCTACCAATGAATTACTTTATGATGGTGTCACTCACAAGTTGGGTCAGGACAGCATCAGATAACTGGGTTTCCAGAACAAAACTGCATGAAGTCCAACAGATCTCACAATAACGTCTTGGAGGACCATCACTCGGGGATTCCTCAGCTTTTAAAATGACCGAGCACTTTTTCAGAAATATAAGACATTCATTGTTCTCAACCACCATTCAGACATCTCAGCATTTCAGTTTATTATAAATCATTTTGTCATCCCTCTTTAATTTGCTCATATTTCTAAAAGCCTTGGAATGTTACTGAGAGTAGAGATAATAAAATTTTGTGGAAGACGACTAATATGCAGCCTGCTACATATTCTGTGACTCACGCTGGCCAAAGTAAACCTCTGTTCAAACTAGCTTCGAGTTCAGATCTACTTGAGTCATTGGAAATCTTTCAGTTATTATGGAAATGGCTCCAGTTCCTGCTCCAGCTGTTCATGTGACAAAAATTACTGCTTTCAGCTAACTCATTTTAGCATGTTACATTAAGAATCTGTTAAAAAAATATTCAGGGGGGGAAGGTATAATTAGACCAAGGGGGGCCAGAATGTACAAATCAAAGGACAGCTCATAGAACCATTGCTCTCGTACAAATAGTTGCAGACTTCATGTGTGCAGTACCATATAAATTGATTTGCAGGTCTGCCTCAGTAGTGATCTATGTAATTGATTCTGATCAGTGTTCAGCCTAGTCATAGTTTTGCTTTGCCTCGTGAATCAGGAGCGTGCCGAGTGTCTGTGACCACAGTTTTCCATCCTCCTGCATCAGTTAGCATATATTGTTCATTCTCCTTGCTTGCCTTGCACCCCATTCTCTGCTGCTTCTTGAATCTCTAGGTCCTTCTCCTGTCAGGCTAATGGCTTCAGTTCTAATGTCAACCCTGTCTTCTGAAGCCTGTATTTTTCTTTGGCTAACTCTGAAATACCTGCATTTTTCTATAAGACAGTGTTTCTTCAGCGGAAACCCCTTTTTGCTCCTCTGGAGTATGTGCAGATTTCTGTTTAACATGGCAGCTGGCATGAGAGGCACTGTAGTTACCGGTTTTAATGATCACTGAGAGAATTTAGCTACTGTTTGAAATTAAAGATTAGCAGCTTTCTAGCTGTCACTGCACTATATTTGCAGCCAACAATTGCAGTTGCTTCCCACTTTACTGTCTTGGACCAGCTCAACTTCTTTTGACCAATGCTACTTGCTGCTTTATCACTTTGCAATCTCTTTGAACCCTGTTGGGAACTCTGAGAAACGCTGCTCTAATCTAAACTACATCAGGGCTATATGGAGGGGGCATAACTGTACCATCTGATGTAATGCTCTTTTGTCTCCTTCATTTCTTCTGTCTGGCTCCCAATCTTTTTTTGTCCTAGTAAAGAATATAGTTGCCACAAAGATGCAGCATACTGCTATTTTATGACTGACATTTTAGATAGCTAGGTACTTAACATGCCTTTCATTTGCTTTCACAATCTTTATGCATTTCTGCAATAAATCAATGAAAAATTACTGTCTGAAGCTGTGGGAACTCTCAATTACTGTACAAAGAATACGTTTTTATTTCCAGACAGATCTTAACCGGGAATGGGTGAAAGGAAGCACCACTGGCTTGTGTGTGCTGTGCTTCTTCCACCTGGTGCAACAGCAGAAGGCTGCTAGAGGCAGTTGCTGTTCCCACAGCAACTGGTTTGTTTACAGTCCATGCTGTTCTGAGCCACCTCCTGCAATATTTAGTCGCACATTGAAAAAGAAACTATATATGCTGCTGCTGTGGAGATTGAGGCTGGAAGACAGTTGGGAGCAAACCCCCCTCAGTGAAGGGGAACTGAGGACATGGCACTTAGCCAGAGTTTGACCTTGGGAGCAGTCCAGCGTAGGAGCAGTATCAGCCAAGAGGTATGTGAGGGAGAAGGGGGATTGTTTTAAGGGTACCTGTGCTGGAGTGGAGGCAAAGCTGTGTGTTGCTGAGGAGCAGCTGTGTGCATTTGGGGTGAGTTGTCGCCTCAGGAACACTGGATGAGCATAGTGCAAGAATAGGAAAATTGATAATCAGACTGCTGTGACTTTGCATATATTTTGGGCATTGATTTCACCCTACATTAAACCAGTGTCCCCAGTATGCTTTGTTCTTTGTTCTGCTTTAGCCCTTCCTAGGCTTTTTCATTTCCTCATTTACCTGCTGTATTTTCTCCTTCAGCTTTTCAGGTCCTGTTTTCTTTTTTTTCCCCATCTCTTTTTTACAACCTAGAGTTCATCCACCTCTCCAGCCATATTCTTAAAAGGTGTTTACTTCTCCAGCCTGTGGGAGACTATTTATCTTTTATATTTGTTCACTTTTTCTCAGTTTTCTGTGATTGTCCATTTAGTAATTCTGTCCTTCCTCACAGGTCTCCTTTTCTTTCCCGTCTCTTCTCCCTCCTATTGCAGACAGCCCATATTTTCCTCTCAGTTCCACTTTCAAGCCTCTTTTACTCTGTCTCCTCCTAGCTTCCATTCCCAAGTTCTTTTGTTTCTTCATTCTGCCACTCCAAACTCTCTCCCCCACACCTTAGCAAAGTCTTGGGGAGCCTTAAGCAAGAAGTCTTTTCTTTTCATACCTGTATCATTTTGCAGGTAAAAAGGGGCAAGAATTTTTCTCACCCTCATGGACCTGTCTTCTCCCCTTCTTGCTTCTGCAGCCAAATATAACGCTATTCCTGTTTTCAGGTTCCACATTCCAAGAACTGACCTGCGTTATATCCAGAAACTTTCCAAAAAACAATGGCCAGACTGTTGCAAGCTCCACCCAAGTTTCATCCCTCAGAATGGGACATTGCCAACAAGATGCAGTGTGCCAGTACAGAGTCTCAGAAATCCAGGTCAGAGCGCGTGGTAGCTGAGAGCCAGAGGCTGCTGGATGAAATAGAAAAGACAACTCAGAAAACCCGAAGTGATGTCAACAAGAAAATAGGTAATCATCTTGTGTTCTGCAAATGTCAAGATGTGTTATTTGAGCTATATGTTTAAGATGGACTTAGAAAATTAGTTGATAGTGAATCGTGAATATATTGCAATGGTATGCTCTCTGATCTCATGGAAAAATTCAAAATATTTTAAAAAATATTTTGAGGCAGATCCTTTATTTTATAACAAATAAATTACTTCTCCAAAACACACAGAAAGCTATTCCACCCAAACCTCCTGACACAGGGTTGCAACACAAACCTCCTGACACAGGTAGCCTACAGCACTACATGCACTCCACTATGGAATAAGTATTTTTAGCCATATCTAAAATCTGACCCACAGTGCTCTGGCATATAAGATGGGCTTGTATTAATACCTGTTTGCAATTTTCATTCTGCAGAACAGAGACAGGAAGAAATAAAATTCTGGAAGCAAGAATTAGATAACAAACTTGAACAAATTGTTCATGAGACAGAGGTACTGTTGACTTTCAAGACTAGGCTGGAGAAATCTTTGGAGAGCTGCAAAGAGCCACTTGTCATTGCCCAAAAGTGTCTCCTGAACAGGTGAGATGATTAAGAAGAAAAGCATTCAGGGAAAGAAAAAAAATCTGGGTTATGAACCTTTAACAAATAATAACAAAGGCTGCAAACTAAGGGCCTGCTTCTCTTTGCAGTGGAGTCACAGTCTGATTTAGGCGTTATGACATTGGGGAACCAAGGCCATAAAGGAAAAACTTCCCATGAGGCAAGGAACAGCCTTCAATTTGGAAAGCTGGGCTTCATCATCTTCTGTTAGCTGCAGGCATTTGAACAATGATGTGGCTGATATTGATAGCTTTTCCTCTTTTTGTTTAGGCAGAGGCGAGCTGGGATTGACTTGGTGCATGATGAAGTGGAACAGGAACTGGTGAAGGAAGCTGAAGTCCTCCAGGGGGTTATTGCTTTGCTTGGACGTACATTGGAACAAACCAATGAGCAAATCAGGTGCAGAGGCAAAGAGCGTAACTGACCACTGATTATCTGAAAAGTAGGACAGCCATAATCCTGAGAAGTTGTAGGGTCAGGCTGAGCACAGGTCCAAAGCTACCTTCAGTGCTAAACAGTTACAGGAGGTCAGTCCTAATTCATACCACTCGATCAGTAATGGTGAGAGGTTCTGTTTGTTAGAACTCAAAGTACTTGCACATGATCCCTGGTCTTCTCATGATCCAGTCGTGTGCCTTTAATTCCAATGGGAATTGTACCATCCATTTATACGGAGGCAGCTTCATGCTCTAGATTTTGGGACTTTGCAACTAACAGTTCGTACAGGAAGAATTTCATAACAGCATTTGTATTACCTAATGCATGTATGCATGCTTGTTAGGGACACCTGTGAGTGCCTACACTTTCGCTCAACGTCTGTTTTTTTCTCCTCCTAGACTAAACCGTTCAGCAAAATACAACCTGGAAATGGATCTGAAGGACAAGTTCACAGCTTTGATGATTGATGATTACTGTGCTAGCTTGACAAACAACACTCCTGATATCAGATATGCTGATAATGCAGTGAAAATAGAAGGAAAGTAAGTGGTTATTTAGTTCAATGAACATATGATAATTATACAGCTAGTATGAGCTGTTCCAGTAATAGCAAGATTAAAGTAATTTTGTGTAAAACAGACTATATCTGTCCATCATCTGTCTGTTGTAGATTGTTTTTTATACTTCTGTCCATCACTTTAGTATCTGTGTAATATGTCTGTGAAATAAGCCACAATAATCATGTTCCCAGTGAACTGCAGTTTACTAAAAGTTTTTGAGGCTCACAGTTAGCTAAGGGAAAATTTCACACATTGCTTAAACCCAGAATAGATTTACTAATCTAACTTCTTCTCCTCTCCCAGGGTGTCCTAGTGGGGAGAACGCTGGACTGGGACACATGAGGTGTGGAGTCTGTTTCTGACTCAGTCATTAACCTGTCAAATGCGCCCCTTCTGTGTGGGATAGTGTGAATGGTTTAGATGGAGAAATAGCTAGCACAGAAAAACGGGCTGAAAAGAGGAAACATACTGAGAAAGCAGTGTGTGTGAGACAGTCTCCCAAGGACACTGTTGGTTGTGCGAGAACTGACGAACTTGGAACACCAAGAGACTGACAGCTCTTGCTGCTAGCACGTTAGTGTGCATCAACAACAGGTTGTATAACTCAGACCACACCCAGAGTGGTGTTGGCTGCTATATACAAATGACAATTACAACTTTATATATCCATCCAATGAAAAAAGGAACCCTCTGAGGAACTTTCCAAACACCTGCCTGCAAGCCACTGATGCACAAGTATGACCCTCTAATTCTGGGGATACAGTGGCAGGGTTGGCTTCCCAACTATTGCTCCAACCAGGCACTATAAGCAACTGTCTTATAGGTGGTGAACTGTGTGAGAGAATAAGTGAATATTTTGTGTGAATAGTTACCTGCTATTAATAGTAACAGCTAAATTATATTAGTAATAACAGCTTAATTAATGAAAGGTGTTGTAAGAAATCTTGGTTATTATTATCTGTGTTTCCCCCACAACAACTTAATCCTTTATCAGGGAAAGGAAAGTTATAACAAAGTTGCTCTGTGACTTTAGCAAATTTGTTTCCATCCTACCCTTGTCTACTTCATTCTGAAATGTTTGCGACAGGGAGGGTCTTTATTTTGTATCTGTAGAATTCCCAGCACAACTGGCGCTCTGGAACATGCAGTTAATAGTACTGCTTTGTTCTCAGTTTTGTGGAGTAATTATAGATTTATGAAGTCACAGAGGGCCTGATGCTGCCAGCTGATGACCTTTTATTTTGAATCTCTTTCAGTTTTATTAGCCCTGAAGACTGGCTAAATTTCTCAAACATAAATGTTGAAAAGGCTGACAAGCAGAGAAACAATTCTTTGGCACTGAGGGCGCTGATTGATGGCATCCTCTCGCAGACAGCGAATGACATGCGCAAGCAATGCGAGATGGTGAATATTGCGTTTAGAAATAGGGTGAAGGAAGTCAAGGATGCCAAGCACAAGCTAGAGACACTCCTTGCAATGGTAAGTGGTAGGGGACAGTCACTGAAAAAGTGGAAACAATGGGCTTCGGTTATCTACCAGTTTTCTCAATCCAGTGGCTTGAGGTACTTTGCTTTAAGAATTTTACCTTTGCAATATTGGCAACCCCTGTCACATTCCTCCTCCTCCCCCACAAGTCGTCTTAGATTTTATTTTCTCAGCTCTGTATGCACCACTACAGAGGTGAATTTCTGGAATCACTCACTCAATGTAAGTGTTGCTGTAGACATCAGTAAAGTCAGGATTTCCCTTGTGATTTTTAGTTACATGGGGCTTCTATAGAATTTTCACGATTGTGATATAAGAGCCTAATAACTTATAAAATCAGGGTCAATGTGCTTGAAATTTGATACATGAAATGTGAGTGTTAATATTAAAAATTAATTGCTGAGCGTAAATCTCCAGTTTCACTCAGAACAGTGTCACCTGCTTTCCAATGAAGGAATCATAATCCTGGCTGACCTTTGTAAAATATCCTTTGAAGAAATAACAAAATAATGAGTGTTACTGTGATTGTTATTACCGTAACTATTAAAGAAGATGTTGATGATTTCACCCATTGTCAGAGACAGTGTGCAGCACTTAGTTCTGTTGGATTTGTTAAGGTGATGGATGAGACTGCCTCACAGGAGAAGAATATTGCAGCCTTAAAGAAAGCAATCACTGATAAAGAAGGACCTGTTAGAGTGGCTCAAACCCGCCTGGAAGCAAGAAACCATCGCCCCAATGTGGAATTGTGTTATGACACAGTACAATACAGGCTGATTAGTGAAGTTCAAGAGATTACAAAAAATATTCAAAGGCAAGTGGAAATTATGAAAGAGGGGAAAATCTGTGGTATAGATTACTGGGTTAATTTAGTGAGTCAAAGTAACATTGAATCCCAGCTGTTCTCCCTGAGAGGTTGGGAATTGCTTTTCCCTTAAGGGCAGGACACTTTAAGGGAAGCTGCACGGATATTGTCTCTCTGTGAATCCCCTTCCATCTTTTTTTTTCACTCAGAATTCTTATCCCATATGAAAAAAAAACTATCCATGTGTTTTCAACTAATGTCTGTGTGTATTATTTTCCCTGTTAGACTAAAGGACACACTGGCACAGGCTGAGACAGAGCTGAAAGGTCTGAGCCGCCGACAGCTTTCCTTGGAGGAGGAGATCCAGGTCAAGGAGAATACATTGTACATTGACGAAGTGCTCTGCATGCAAATGAGAGAGTCTGTTTACATTAACAACTTCTGAAGCGGTCATACTGGGAGATTGTGTGTGCTCCAAAGAGCCAGCTCCTCCTGAAATTTTATTGACAAACCTCCAGATTTATTGTTTTGGCTCAATGCTGTCCTGGTTCTAGTTGTGCAAAGTAATTAAAACAGGCCTAGTACTTACAGCTATCTATGCTCTAAAATGCCTGATGAAATCTCCCACTTGGCAATAAAATTCCAGAAGAAGAGGAAATGTCCTTTCTTCCATGTTATTTATCTCATGTGCAACCAATGATATCCTTTGCCATTGAAAGGTCTAGAAGCTGTGGAAGCTAGAGCAGGAGTCTCCTTGTAAGTCACTTGTTGGTAAGCTGGGCAAGTGGGAGGGGTGACTCTCAGGACCAGCCATGGTATGTTTTGTTCTTAACATCTGCTGTTAAGAACTAGGCACAGGGTGTATATGAAACAACAGGAGGTAGGGACTGGTGACACACTGGATAGTGCATCTGACTGCATCTGAGTCAAGATCAAGCCAAGGCTGACTTTGGGCTAATCACTTCCTCACCCCATGTCTCAGTTTCCCTATCGGTAAAATGGAAACAACGAGATGGGCTTCATTGGTAAGGTGTTCGAAGCTCTACAATGAGAAGTGCTGAAAAAAGAGGAGGGCGTTATTTTTACTAGAGATGCCTGTAAGGGTGGAAAAGGTCTCACTGCTTCCTTTGGTTCTGGCGAGGTAAAACAAAGCAAGGGCAAGAATAAATGATGCTGGAGACATAGAAGGCCGGTTCCAAAGTCCAACATTTTAATGGATGAAGTGTAAAATTGTCCGTTGCCTCTCTCTTGCTGTAATGGTATTTCCCTTTCAGAGGCACTGCTGTCAAGATTCAAATCCCTTACTAATGCCCCCCAAAGGATCCGTTCTTTGCTTGCAGATGTCACTGGGTGTTCTTCTCTCCCGCTGTGGTTTACACCATTGGGTAGGTGATGACAAAATAATTAAGCTCTGAGTCAATCAGGTATTTGAACTTCCTGTAAATATCACACAACAGCCGATCCTCCTCACTGCTCTCTTGTCGGGCTGTGTAAATCCTGACCTGTATGCATGAATGACAGTCATGTCTCTCAGATACATGGAGCAGGCTCAGCCCATTAAAGCTCGTGACAACAAGAAGCCTCTGTGACTAATGAGGAATCTAGAGAAGCCAAATTCCTTGGGTTTGAGTAAAATCTTGAGGTTATACTCTGTTTTCACTCTGCAAACATCATCTCCTGCCAAAAAATTTTTGGGAAGAGAAAGGTTCCTTTTACCCCCAGAACTGATGCATCCCTGGGATCTGCACGGATCTGGGAGGATCTACTGAATTCAGAATCTAGCACGCAAAGTAGCATGACAGCATGGTTTACACTAGGTACAGTTGTCATCTGGCCCCAGTTCAACACAGCATCCCTAAAGAGTGAGATGTGTTTATATCTTTTTGCAGTTTCGTGGGATTCAACCCACCTGCCTCAATTTAAGCATAGACGTAAGCACTGAGCCTGGGAGGTGACTGAGAATCCCTAGCTTGAACTAGAGATGACAGAGGAAACCCCAGTCTAGGAAGGACTTGTAGAATTGTTGGGGCTTGTTATTAAACTTCTATAGTATTCTGTATATTGCCAAGTAGGTTGGAAAGCCCCATTTCTGTGAGTGGTTCTCAGGCTCGTTATAATGCTAAAACACAATATAGGGAAGGTAGTTATTTTAACATTTCCGTAAGTGACCTTTCTGTAGGCATGGGGACCTCACCTTTCTCTGGGTATTGGAGAGAGGAAGGGAATGGGAGTTTTGAAGCACAAAGTCTTACCTTTATGGTAGTCAAAATGCATTTCCTTTCTGCACGGTTTTGTAGCAGCCTCTCCATAAAGGTGACACTTAGAAATGCCCAGACTTTCAGAAATAACAACCTCTTGCATGATAAGATGAGCTGTAGCAGCTCATCGTCCAGCAGCTCATGGTCATTGTTTAATTCAAGTGTTAATTTCTTGAAAAAGAATGAACATTGTTAGTGCTACTGAACAAAGCTTGTGAGCACAGTAACTAGAATTCAATAAACAAGAGCTTCCCAATTTTACCAACAGAAGTGACTGTCAGCAGATCAATTTTGTACCTTGACATTAGCAGAGAATCAGTTTTGTATTATGACAACAGTATATGCTACAGTGATCTCCACTGTCCTGTTAAGATGGGGGAGTCCCTTGTGCATTACATACCATTCTCAGAGAGACAACTTCTACTACCATTAGAAGACGCTACACCCACAGCTCATGCCATGATCTTATTTGGCATATTGGAAATTATCCCAGATACGAGAGCAGATCAGAAGACAATTTCTAGAAAGCTTTACAGATCTCTGATGTTTATTGGAAACTCTGCAATGCAACAGAAATCAAAGTTGTCAGCAACCATCAGGTATAAGGCTGTGTGCTTCCCTCAGGCATGCAAAGACCTGATGCTCATTTACATGGGTCAGCTGTTGCACACCTTTGGTGACACATCCTTGGTGACACCAAAGTGCTTTGACGTGGGCACCAGTTAATTTACATGTCCTGTAAGACATTTGTGCATTGCCAAAATGGAGCAAAACCATCAGTGTAGGTTGATGCAGGTTACAGCTCTGTAAGCAAACAAGGTGTACAGACTATTTCCCTCATATGCAGATTTCCCTGCAAAAGGGTGGGGTTCAGAAAAATCTGAAAGGATAAGAATGTTATCAGTTACTAAAAATGAGGTGTCTAACCAGAATAAGCCTAAAGCTTTCTTACAAAAATGACGTTTTCCTGCCTGAAAGGTTCTTTTTGCTCACAGCTGACATTACAACCACCAGTATTTCGGGTGTTTTAGTTTTTTATGAGGGCAACCTGACATCAGCCTGACAGCGAAGACTAGCATAATGGGGATTGTAACTGGACAAGGGTAATTACCTGAACTATACTATACGTGGAACACTGGAATGGCTCACTTATGAAAATTACCCTCTCTATATAAAACTGAAGCAGTCGGGAATGCCTATTGATGACTACTGTTATGCAGAAAGCCTACACGATTGCTTAGCTTTGTGATACTGCACTAAGATGTCACTATTGTTTCCCTTACCTGCAGAACATGCCAGTAGGCTGGGAGGAGGTTGGTGAGGGTAGGTCTCATTGTCCACTCTGGGTCACTGAAATAGCAGCTCCGTAGACTGATGCTCCTGACTGGGATCTCCGCTAGCAGGATTCTGGCTAGGTGATCATGCTTCATGACTCTTTCAAAGAAGAAGTTTACGTTCAGTTTTGGGGCTGCCTTAGCCAAGTTTGCCCACGACATTCCCCAGACCACTTGCCCATGAGGGTCATGGATATGACATTTGATATTCAAGGTGCACAGGGAATGAGCGCTGTGCTCCCGCAGGATGTCCAGCAGTTCATCAGAGATGCAGTTATAATTGAAAGTCAGGATGACCAGGCTGTGGAACTTGGACATAGTTTGGTGGAACAAGGTGCTGCTGTAGACAGGAAGGTGGAGATGGAAGAAATCCTCAATATTGATTTCAGATATAAAGCTTTTATTTGTCAAGCAGCTCAGAGAATTCAGAAGCTCACAGCCTTCTTCCAAGGTTACTCTTGCTCCTTTTAGGTTGAAATAATCAAGCTGTTTGCTCATTCTTTTCAGGAAGGTAGCCAAGTTCTTGATAAACTGAGCCCTGACCACATTTTTCCAGATCAAGCGGTCTAATTCCAGGTACTTGATGCTCAGGGATACTAGGCGACTGTTACGCTTACCCAGGTGTGAAAGAAGACCTCTCATAGTCACTTGAAATTTTTGGGTAAAGGCAGTATTGTAAGGATTCGATAACTTGATCTCAAGGTGCTCCAAATACTTGCCAAATTTCTTGACATACCACAGTGCACTTTGAAACTCCAATGAGTGTGCCCTTGATGGTCGGCCGTAGAATGTGATGGTTCTGCTTCTCCAGAGGGATCCCGAGTACATGGCCCAACTCCATTTCTTACAGACCAAGGCAGCCTGAGACCTATCCCTGTCGTCTAACCAATGGAAGACATGCCTCAGACAGACATCAGGTAGATGAGCCCAGGAGCTCTGCTCAGGTTCACCGTCATCCTCCATTGAGGAGACAGTTTTTCACTTCTCTTCTGGGTGTTGAGCCAAACCTAAATGAAGAAGGCTGTGGGTAGATTTCTTGCCATTCCCAACAGAATAGGCTTCCAAGCAAATGGATGAAAGTTTGCTTCTTCACATTCAAAAACAACAATCCTTTCTTTGCCTCTGTACTCAAGCAGTCAGGGTCAAACAAGCTCTTGGGTCTAAACTATAGTCTAACCTAAATCAAAAGAAAAAAGCAATGAAGAACAATCACAGTACAAGCACAGACACATCTTTCAACTTTCTGGCCTTCAGTCTAGCTAAACAGTGAAATGGTATCAACTGCTGATAGAGCAGCCACAGCCTCTAGAAACCTTTGGTTAGCATCAGCTGTGATTGATAACAGTTTGTGGCCTGATGCCTCGCAACTAAAAGTACCCAGTGCTTTGGGCTATACACATTTGAACAGTACTGTCGGCACAAAACCAGTGCAAATTACTTTTCTTATCCTTCTGGGGTACTGTTCCATGAGAATCACCTGAGCCAGTAGATTAAGGTACAATCCCTGTTGAGAGTAATAAGCAAGATAAGCTGTTCCATTACTCAGTTCGAGCAGGATGTTCAGTCATTGTGCTCCAATGGACAGGGAGAACGCTGGCGAGTCAGAAGACCAGCTGGGTAATGGTAAAACACATAAGTAAACAACCACAATGCAAGAAGTTACCAGTTCCACTCTCAAGGCTGGACTGTGTAAGTATTCAGCTCCCTGCACACTTTTCCAGCTCTCATAGTCTCCCTCCAGAGTTCAAGATTTGTTTTCTCTGCCTCCCACCCCTCCCTCCACAAAGTTCAGCCATTGCCATGGAGCAAAGAGGTAACGTTTGTGATGTCATGGCAACTGAATTTATTTATGCAAGGGCAAACAGTGAACAATGCCTACTTGAGCCAAGTCATTTGGGCTAAGGTGAAGACAGGGAAAAGGAAAAGCAGACTTGTTTGGTAGTCCCTTAGGAAGTGAGAAATACAGGCCACAATCTACAAGCCAGGTGCAGGCTGTATGTCTTGTCTTGTCACTTTTCACCGACCAGATAAATGGATCAAGCGGCTGCGCAATAAACAGCCAAGAGGGGAAGTGATGCATCCTCTTTCAGCTATGAATTGCAAACTTCAGCTGTGAAATGCAAACTACATCCCACTGGCCTGTTTGTTAGGTGCTCGTTTTCATGAGGCCTTTTCCAGATCAGGCTATTAGTTGGCTCTGCGAACAGCCAAAGGGCATGGAAAGCTAGTGTTCCATTAGTAGCTTTGCAGAGAGGCAAAAATTCAGAATGTATTTACTTCCCACCTCTGTAGTGCATACGTCTTACCGTGTCCACTTGGTAAATCACTCCTTAGCTCTTGAGGATGAAACTGGAAAAACATCTAGCGATACTTTCTTATGGTCTACCCCAAAATCAAGGCTTATTGGCTGACAGGACTACAAGAAGATGCAACTCAAAAGTACGTGATGCCAATTTCCAAACAATCTACCTTTCCTCCTTTGCGCGTGCTGTTCTGTTGGTTAACAAAGTCGAAATGGATGGAAACAACAGAGGCACCATAAGAAGATGAAGAAAACATGCATACCCCTGAGAGTCTGTTTACAACTACAAAGGCTCAGATATTTCTATTTTAATTTTATAAACAGGCATGAAAGGACAGGCTGACTGCCCAGTTCAGCTTCAGCCTGCTGCTTCTCTTTTGGCCTACAGTTCTTCTGTCACACATTATCTCTCTGCCTGTATGTGCTGTCTGTTCAATTAGCACCGTGTCTATTCCTAGGGATTCCCCCTCTCCCCCTTCCCATCCAAAACACCGATCCAAACCCCCAGCTCTCAAGATAACCCTTAGAAACTGAGCATGTGGATCTGATTACCACCTGACTCCACCTCTTGTATTTAGTGCCCCCATCTCCCCCCAAGAACTCTGTTTTGCAGAACTGTCAGTCATTTAGAAGGTCTTTAGATGAATGACCGCATTTTGCCTGTCCAGACAAAGATCCAAGCCAAGTCTTAAAATATGGTGGCTCAAGCTTCAGTTTGCTAGTGAGAAGAGCCTGAAACTTTCCCTATGGAGATGGGGGGCAGGGGAAGAAGCATAACACATCTGCAACTATCTGGAAGCCATAAAGCCAATGGGCAGAGGAAAGCAGAACAGCATATACGGCTGTAATACATACAAATGCATCTATTAATAAGGGATATTTATTGAGCTATACTCACCCATATTATAGTGTGTGAATGCAAAGGGGTACAAACACCAACACGTGGAACTTTTTTTAAACCATAGCTCTTAGGAACTTATAGAAGGTGTGTTTATAAGCCAAGAGGCACCCTGCAGTGTTACTTGGGTTGGCTTCTGGCTTCCCCATGGTGCTAAGACAAGTCTTAGCTATGAAGCTGTCTCAGCTGTCAGCTCTGAGTTTAACTCGATGGGGGGGGACACCAAACCAAACCTTTGGAAAAAACCACAAGCTGCTACAGCTCTTCCAGAGAGATTTTTCAGGTAGAAATATTTTAAAGATAAATGCTTTGCATGTCTTGTTTTCCTCTAGGGTACAATTAAAAAAAACCCGCCAAACAAAATAAAACAAAAAAAACCTCAACCCCAACCCCAACACAAACCACATTCTCTGCACTTGGCCTTTCTTTGCTGCCTGCTTTGCTACGGAGGACATCCCAGATGGTTTCCAGTACAACACTGTGCAGTTACACCAGCTCTCTCCTCCAGCAAGAGCTGCAGAAGCCGGCGGAGAAAAAGCAAACAAAAACCTTCTAAGAAGTCGGCTCATAATTAATTACCAGAAGAGGCGCCGTGGCTTGCATACCCAAGTGGGCAGCCTAGCCTCTGAATCCTTTTGCTATTCCTGCTGACGTGCATCTCTAGGCCACAGGTCCGCCAAGGCGCAAACCCGCGGGGCGCGGGCAGCAGAGCTGCCGAGCTCGGGCAGAGTCGCCATCTGCGTCTCTACAGCACCTGCGACTGCTCGGGACACACACCGCCGCCTCCCCCGCCTCGCCCCCCATCCTCGCCCCCCATGCTCGCCGCCCCGCCCGCCGGCGCCGGCCGGCCGCGGCCCGCCCCGCGGCACCCCCGTCCCCGCTCCCCCGGCGGGGCAGCCGCGGCTGGTGCGCAGGCGCCGAGCCGCGTAACGGCCGCCGCGCGTGCGAGGGGCGCAGCCAATGGGGGCGGGCCGCGGCAGCGGCGCCAATCCGGGGAGCCGGGGCGCGCGGTGCGCCGTTCAAACGCGGCGGCGGAGGCGCGCGGCGGCTCCCGTTGTGTGGCGGCAGGTCGGCGCCCGTCCCGTCCGTCGCTGTGAGTACGGCCCCGAGCAGCTGCCGGGGCGCTCCGGCCGCGGCCCGCGTTTCCTGGCCGTGCGAGGGGCCTGAGCCGGCCTCCTCCGGCGGTCTCCTCCGGCCTTGGCGTCGCCTTTCGCACTTGTTTCAGCCGTCCCTGGCGGGCGAAATAACGGCGTCGGCTGGGCTCGCCCTGTGCCGCCGTGTCAGCTCCCGCGGTGCAGAGCCGGTGCTGTACGGGCCGCAGCTGTACGGGCGGTTCTGGCCGCGGCTGTCAGTAGGGAGCACGGGGAATGCCAGCCACGAGAGCCAAGTCCTGCCCGAGCAGCGTGAACTGCTTGGATGAGCTCCAGGGGCACAGTCGCGTTACCGCGACAGGAATATCTGAGGTGCCTGGCGTAGAAGCTGCCTGTAGTCTTTGCCGTGGGTTCCAGATGAACTGGAGCACCGCGCTGTATTGTGCAGTGCCAGTTTGATAACGGATAAACGTAACCCTGGGACGGTAGCTACTCCCCTCTGGATGTTTCACCCGAGTAATATTTTCTAGCACAAATTAATCAACAGTAGTTAGCAGTTTATCAAAAGGAAGCTGGATAAGCTGTGAGCTAGTAAGAGAGCTGACTGGTTGCCCGATTACTAGCCTTTCCTTGTTGCCACATGCAGGAATGCATTAAAGGTGTTAATATCCCAAACACCTTCAGGATTAAAAGATTTCAATAAGCCTTATTGCTTTCTGACACAAGTAAGGACACTTGTGAGACATGGAGACAATTTGGGAGATCAGAGATAGTAAGGAATATCAACAGGCTTTCCTAATATGTGGTATAATGATGGTAGAGACCTCCCAGCTTTTTTTATTAACAGTAATCTGCAATGAAGTATTGGTAAAATTCATTCACTCTCAATTCCGATTGCTAAAATGTATTTGCATTTCAATTGCTTTTTAGAAGTAATTAGCTAGCGGTATCCTAGCTTGATAGCTAGTTAAAATGAAGAATTTAAACTATATACATATATATGTTTAAGTTGTCATATATCATATAGATAACAGGCATTTTAGCCCTTCCCACCAATGTCTTCTGCCAGTAACAATCCTGTCCGTTTCAGGACTTATGTATCCCCAATCATAACTGTGACTTAAGCGTGAGCCTTCAGCTAGTAACTCAGGCAGGAGACAACAGCAGCTGTGTGAACTTGTCTGGCAGTGGAACGCTGTTTTGATTAACGAAGGCAAAAATTTGGGATATGAGACCTTAGTCTGAGACACCAACAAGAAACTTGCAGTTACAGTGCATTCTACCTCACAAGCTTGAGTCTCGCAGCTTACCAGGTCTGATGTCCAATGCTGGAAATGCAGTATAAGACTTCTTCATGGACATGCACAGACCTAAATAGCTGTAGGAATCGATGCTGATCTCCTTCAAGCCTCCAAGTAAAAGTCTGCTCAGCTCTGATTTTGTTGTTTCAGGCAAATGTAACTAAATATATTGTATAACAATTTCCATTTCTCCTTTTTCACACTGCTCTGTACCTTGCTCTGTCTAATTCTTGCTCTCATTCTGATTGTTTTAGAGATAAGGTTGACCAAGAACTGGAACAAGATGGTATCTGTGCTCCAAAATGTCAAGGCAACAATGGCCTGGCGGAAACACCAGCTCCTAGCTGACTTCGATGAGAATGAGAGCCCTGTACCTGACAAATTCAAGAGAAGGGCTTCTTTGAGTTCTTTCAATACCATCCGCATGTCCCTAAGGAAGCGAGTACCATTAAAGCAAGTAGAGCTGAATTTTCAGAAGACCCCAACTTGGGAAAGTCTAGAAGCAAGACAGAAGTGTCAAACTCTTCAGACTATTAAAAGAACAGCAAAAAATGCTTTTGGAACAGTGTCCCAGGTACTTTGCCTTTGCAGTGGAGTGTGGATAGAGTTTAGTTTTTGCTTCAACTTCAGTACTAAGATTTCTGGACTGTGTACAGAATGCTGTATTCCAGAGAGTCTATCCCACGCACTTGCACACCATAATGCTTGTCTCATAGCTACTAACTAGTAAAATCTTTAATATCCTTGCTAAAGTATAGACAGGCAAATTATGGATCTGGCAGAACAGGGAGGAAGGTGAAAAGAAATATGAGATGTAGTTTCATCAAAACTTTTGTTACTAAATAAATGCTTTTCCCCTACTGTATTTCATCATGTATGGCAGAGCAGCCTTCACAAGGAGGAAGGTGGGTAGAGACTGCCATTGCTTGCAAAGAATTGTTTCTGAGAAATGTGTAGCACTTTGGATTTTTTTTTTTTTTAATTCCTTTTCCTGTACCCATACTACTTATTAGCATGTTCTTCATTATAGTCAATCTAAATCTGGACTGACAAAAACCACTAGATGGTAGCAGGGTAGCAAACTCAAGCTTGCACTTCCCTTTGGTGGAGACCTCTGATTTTAACCGCACCAATTATATGTTAGGGAGCCTGGCTCTTTCCTGCATAAGAGCAGCAGGAGCTCTGTTCCAATGTCTGCTGAAGTCCTTGACAAGTTCCAAGGATTGGGGGAGCAAATGACTCCTCCAATGCAAATGGGTACAGAGGGTTAAGAAGCATTCATGCTAGACTAAACCTGATATGAGAATGAAAGCTAGGGATTCAGCTCAAATGTTCCATGTCTTTCTGGTTCCAAACTCTAGGCTAATTGAGTTCATTTAGACATGTCTGTCTAACGCTTCTTTCAGAAAATACAGAAGTCTTGCCAAAGCCCAGTACACTCGCTGGTGACCTTTCCAGCTGAATCTATGAGCAGAAGCTGTGCAACCAGTTCTACCAAGAAAAGAAGTACTACACCTCGAACCCCTTGCCATAAGAAGAGTGTTACTCCAGCAGCCAGTTCCAAAGGCACCCCAAGATCCAGCCAAAGAGCCTTGCTTAGGCCAACAAGGGTGTCAGAACATAGAGAATGGAAGAGTTTCTCATCCTGGCTTGGTAAAGATGCTGTCTCTCTCCGGAGATCAAGAAGAGCAGCAGCACTGAAGAGCCCTTATTCATCACCTGCTCCTGCCAGCAGAAAGATGTAAGCCACATCCTTTTGTAAACTTTATTCCGTTTTTAAATTATTACTGTGATTAGAATATCTTGTAAGGTGAAAGGCAAGATATGAAGGTTGCTATCCTATTCCCCTGAAAGGGTGTGCTGTTCAAACAGTTAAGAAAGTAGTTACAGGTCCCTGTATAGACAGGGACTGAGCACTGCATAAAGCTGAAACATGAAACTTAATTTTGTGCTGTGACAAGAACTTTTTAAAAATCAGTCTCCCACTGGGTAAGTTTACACCATGTTTCTCAGCACCAGTCCCCATCAGACACTAGAGACATACCTGAGTTCTTTGCTGATGCCTTTCTGGTAAAGAAAAATGCTCTCAATGCATCTCACTCCTACTTAGCTCTAACTTTTCCAAAGTTGCTATTTGTATTGCAAAGATACCTGGAATAGCTCCGCTTATGCTGAGCTCTTGTTTGCCTCAAAGATTTAATACAAATTAGATAAAGGGTTGTGAGCTAGGGAAGTACTTCATAATGCACACATAGGTTTTTGTTTTGGTCAAAGTCACATGAGAAATGTCAAAGATAGAAGCTGAATCCAAGCCTTGTGAATCTGAACCCAGTGTTTGAATTGGAAGATAGCTGCCTTGGGGATGAATGGAGATGTGAAGCAGTTGGTCAGTGGAATTAAGAGCATGATTGCTACAGCCCTTAACTTCTCTGGGTAAAGTCTGGAGGTAACTAGAGTTGTTACTGCAGGGATAGGCTTGAGTAGTGTCACCTAGTCAGTCTGTCCTGTGTGATCTTTAGTAATGACTGTTCTGTTTGCAGAGAGTTTGACTGCGAGTTGGAGCTGGTCTCCTCAGGGATTTGCCAATTGAAGCATATCTCCCAGGCATTTGATGATGCCATTGTGCAAGAGGAGAGGTAAATACTGCTAACTGTCCCTCAACTTTTAGCAACAGGTTACCTCTGTCATGGCTTAACCCCAGCCAGCAACTAAGCACCACACAGCTGCTTGCTTGCTCGCTCTCTCCACCCAGTGGGATGGGGGAGAGAATTGGGAAAAAAAGTAAAACTCGTGGGTTGAGATAAAGACAGTTTAATAGGACAGAAAAGGAAGAAAATAATAATAATGGTAATAATAATAATACTAAAAGAATTTGAATATACAAAACAAGTGATGCACAATGCAAAATGCTTAGGAAATTCTCATTGGAAACTAGGAAAAAAAAAATGGTGAGCATGAAATTTTCACTGGGACCACTCGCCAACCAATGCCCAGTTAGTTCCTGAGCAGTGGTCCCCAGCCAGCTTTCCCCCCAGTTTATATACTGGGCATGACATCATATGGCATGGAATATCCCTTTGGCCAGTTTGGGTCAGCTGTCCTGGCTGTGTCCCTTCCCAACTTCTTGTGCCCCTCCAGCCTTCTTGCTGGCTGGGCATGAGAAGCTGAAAAATCCTTGACTTAGGATAAGCACTACTTAGCAACAACTAAAAACGTCAGTGTGTTATCAACATTATTCTCCTACTAAATCCAAAACACAGCACTATACCAGCTACTAGGAAGAAAATGAACTCTATCCCAGCCGAAACCAGGACAACCTCCCACTCGGACACTGCCAGTTGCAGGCTGAGTGATCCCTGTAACTCAGGATAAGGAATAGTTGCATAACTTTCTCAGCTGTAATGTAGCAGAGCCTTTCTTTCTTCAAGATACCTGTGCAGATTAAATCTGCAGTGGGACTTGCAGCTTCTAAAACCTGTCAAATGCTCTCCTTGTCTTCAGGTTTCTTGCTGTGGAAGTCAGATTTTTCCCAGCAAGAGCCTCCCTTCGACCTTGTGTGAGAACAGTACCTCCCTGCCTCTGTCTAAAGAGGTGTCAATCCAGGCTGGGGGAAGCGGGGGAAATCCCATTGCACTGACACTGTCATTGGTGCCTGCACGTTTCTAAGAACCTTTTATTAGGTAGCATTATGTTAACCAATAGTCCATGGTACCCATAACTCAAATATTTAGAGGATGCAGAAGCCTCTTATGCAACACTTTGGTTAATCCATGAGGTGGTAGGCTGCTGTGTTTGTAAAGGTTATGTCATTCTGAATTAGACATTAAGACAGTAAAAACTAAAGGCCAGAAGTCTTGTCACAGGGCAATTCCCTAAACCTCTTCCCCTCTTAGACCACTTGATCTTAGAACACTATGTCAAGCATTCAATAATTAAAAGTCAAGCACCTAAAATCCTCTAGAGAGGGCTTAGCATTAAGTACTTTTATCTACAAAGACATAAGGGCTTAAAATCCTACATAATTCCAAAAATTCAATTTTTACCAATGGGACCATTTCTAGATAACTATAGGTTAAATCTTGTATTAAGTTAATGATCATATCCATTGAAAGTTCACTAAATCTCACTCCTAATATTCTCCCATCTGTTAGTGATATGACAGTTTCTCTCATTCGTAACTGAAGATAGTATCAACCAGGTAAAGTAGTTGTTCACTTACCTTGTCTATACCTGCATGCATCTGTGGGGAGAAAACCTGCTGTTTGGAGAGAGAAAGGCTCATTGAAGTATTATTATGTGGAACCACAGGGTTCTTCCCTCATATTCACTGTGGCTGTCTCTGCTACAGCAGATCATTGTGCAGTTGTAAAACTTCACCTCCACACTGCGGATTAGCGAAACCTTGTGGGTTCGCAATGAACCCTAAAGCTGGGCTTCTATGCCAACAGCAGCTTTTTTCACCCCAGACCAGAAAACTACTGGTACTAATGTCTTTGTCACTCAACCTCAGTTGTCACTGATACTAATGAAGATCACAAAGCATGACAGAACAAACTATTACCCTGAGCTGTCTAATTTTACAGCCTTTCTTTTCCATCCCTAGCATTGTCTTAGCAGTTGAGACGATGCTATCACAGTAACAGCAGTTGATACCTGTACTGCTGGCATTTTTAAACACAGCAATTGTACCTAAATGGATGGGAACAGGAATTCTTTGCTGTAAGTTTCTAAACATCACTTCTAGTTTCAATTCATTGAACCATTACCAGGTAAATGCCTCTCTTACCTTCACTGAGATTTGTATTGTGACATTAATATCTTCACCCATTATATGGGAAGTGTTCCTTTTGTGAAAGTTACATCCAGAATACTATGTCCTATTTTAGCAGCAAAGATAGGTGTAAGATGTTGATTGCTGTAACTTCTCAGGAAAAATAAGAGCAGTTTCAAATGCTTGACTGAAGCTTTAAACAGTGATGTGTACTACTTCCACTAAGCAATTTGGTCCAGTTCTGCATGTGTAGATGCATACAATGTGCTCTGTCACTGGCTGGTTTGTAGGTTGCCTACTGGAATAATTGTGAAATAAACTTTTTTGGAGGTGCTCTTGCAGGCTTGCATGAGACTTTCTGTTCTGGTATCCAACTGCTGTGAGTTTTAGTGTTACAGCTCCCTTTTCATCTTTTCCATGATGAAACAAACCTTGATCTCAAACTGTTTATAGTTGCCAGCTCCATGTATTGTTCTAATGTTTTTCATTTTAATGAATTAGATTATATCACAAGAAATGCTCCTGTTGCTAGTTAAAGTATTGCAGTACTTAATTTGTGTACTGCCATTTATGCTCACTGAAGGTAACAAAATATTTTCTTGCTAGTGTTTAGAACTGTTATACAGTGAAAGTGTACAGGTCCCAGGCCTCTTCCTTGCTCCCATCTAACAGTTTTCCAGCAATTTGTGTGACAACCAGTTAATTAACCTTACTGACTTCATGCTGCTAACAGCAGTCTTGTTCTTCTGCAGGCAACACGCAATATCAAACTACTACTATCTAATGGCACAAAACTTAAAGTCTGCGCATCGATCTCAGAAACTTTCTCAAGCTATCGGAAGGCGAGCAAAGAAACTCCATCGAGCACTTGGTACCTAGACAGAGATGACTGTAACTATTGTTAGTTTATGAGCATATATAAAGGAGAGCTCTGTGTAGCACTTGAACGGGTGCACTCTATACACTGAACAAGCCATTTTATAACCTTTCTTGACAAAGCAGCTCAGGACTTCCCTTGCTTTCTCTTTTCAAGCGAACAGGAGAATCAAAATTGTACCACAGTGTATTATCTCCTGCTGAGATGAGGGACCATCTTGAATGTGACTTTCATAAGGCAGTAAGTACTTTGAAACTTATGTTGAACTGACCAGTAGGAATGGCCAGAGCAAGGGCCGCAGACTTATGAAGGGTGATCATAGGTAATAGTAGTATTTAGACTGGTATCCAATTGCCATGAGTTTTAGTATGAGTACTTTGCATACTAAAAGTACTGGTCCATTATTTTGAAAGCCTAACAATTTTTTTCTGTATACGAACAACCCAAAAGTTAAGCATCACGTTTAACTGGAAGTTAATGAAACAGTAGTGGCTTGTTTGAGTTCTGACCACAACTGCCATTCCAAGGCAACAGGTTTCTGTGGAGTCACTCATGCCACAAGAGAGGAGCCTCATTAGGACTCTAATTCATGGCCTTAAGGATTGCTATTAGATTAGCCTAACTAATCCTATCTTAAGTAGCTGGGTTCCAGACAAATCAGAGCAACTTTATGTCATTTCTTGCTGCTGCTTTAAATAGTATCTTGGCAGTTGAGTTAAACATTGCTTTTGTACTACAACATCTGTCTTTTAGTTATACACAGAAATTAGTTACTACAATTATTGTAACCTCTTACAACTACTGTTATTAGCTAATATCACAGTGCAGGTATTTTATTTGATGAAGTATACTAAGCATTTGATACCTGTATTTTGCTTCTAATTACTTTTTTAAAAAAGTAAGGTTCATTTGACAAGCCTTTTTTGGTAGGTGATTCAGTTTAACAAAGTTTAGTCTTTCAAACTAAAGCAAAGATTTCTCAAGCTTCTAGAATTCAACACCAGGGCTGTTATCCATGGTAGCAGCTTTGTGCAGGCTTCTCAGATTACATTCACTCTAAGATGAACCTTCAAACAAAAGATTGATTTGGGAAACTTTGCTCTACTTGATAATTTTTAAGATGCACGTGTAATTTAGTAAAACTGGGACTACTAAAATTTTAATGGTATTAAGTATAAATATGGGAAGTAGTCATGTTCAATTCTGATTTATGTGTAAGTATTGATTTTAAACTTGCTCCTGATTTTTCTTTTTTCTTGTCAAACTAGATTGTTTTAAAATATTGAAACAGTTAATGAGGCCTGGAAACATGAAAACAACCCTGACTTCCAGGCTTTCAGATGACTGAGAGCTTTAGCTTGTGTTATTTCTTGATGTAGTTTTGTGTTGCGGTTCTGTTTGTTGGTTGTTTTTTTTAACCACGTTTCTATATGGAATAGTAGCTTGAAGTTATTCTTTGCATGTATTGGAACTAGTTCTATAAAGCTTTCACAAAGATGGTGTCTCATTACTGAAGTATTTTCTTATATGACTTTTCAAAAGGAAGGAGGGTTGGAGTTTTGTCAAAAGTCATCTCCAATCTAAGTATTATTTCAGATAGTCAGATCTATTAAATAGCCTCTATTTATACTGTTTCCACTGGCTACTAGGACCATGTACAATGATGATCTAATACTTCCCACATCACTGGTAAGAAAAATCAGTGACGCTGTTTGCTTAAAGGCAAGGAAGGTTTTATTTAAGTGACTAATCTGTTATAAGATTTTAAAAACCAGCTCACATCAAAATCTATACCAGTTGTAGAAATCTTACTCCTTATTTCATATTAAGAAATTCATTATTGTACATTTTTGAATCTTTACAAGGCAGCCATAAGAAATATAAACATTTGTCACCAGATAGAACCTTCTCACTGACAAACAATATTTAAAAGTATGCACTTAATAAAACTATAGACTGAAAGAACATGTACAATTTCAAGTTTCCTTGTATGAATTCAGTTGTAAGTGGACTGCCCCCTTCCCTCCCCCACAAATAGAAAAATAAGTTATGGAGAAGGCTTGGGGTTCTGCGAGAGGACTGCCATTCTGGGCCCTACACCAGTCCTCCCAGAATAACCTTGTCTTTAAAGTTTGCAATCTGTAAATGACGTTTCAACGTTGTAATCTCTGGTATACCATCTCCCAGCATGTCACAGTAAACCTGCCTCTCTCTCCCTCTTCTCCCCCATACGTTCTGTACATCCTTACAAATGAGAAATGAACTGTCAAATTTGTTTCATGTTCCCCTGTCCCCCACAATTATATCCAGTTTCAAAGGTAGTTTACTGAGGTAAATACAAATAGAGGGTAAACTGTAATCCCTTTACCTTGCGCTTGAACTAAAATGAGAGAAAAAGCAAATACCAACACCTGATTTCAATTCCAGAGTCCATGGCACAGGATTCTAGCTGCTCCAGGGCATTTCTTATTTCTGAAAAAAAAAGAGCTCTTTTCATCCTGAAAAATGTGTTATTACCTCCATTTTTCATGGGGGACTGAATTTAGGATCATCTGTAGGAACCTATATTTACACTTGAGTGATTAAACATCATGGAAGTCAAATTACCTTGTTAAACCCACAATTTCTGCTGAAGCTATAAAAACAGACCATCAGGAATCATTGCTCTTAGACAAGGTGAGGAGGTAAGTTGGAAAGTTTTTTGTTTATGGGAATTCTATCCTGTACCGGTTCCAGATGAGGATGGAAAGTGCCACTTTCTCCCCTGCATGCCTGAAATGAACAATTCAATGCCAAAATCTTGAGTTCAGATCCCACATTTCAAGCTCTAATCAGAAAAATGAATAAACTGCAGTATACAATCTCTTCTTCTCTCCATTATTAAGCCAATGAGCTTATTACAAAGGTGCCCATACTCCAATCATCTAGTATTTTGATGATGTACTCACCTTTCTGTGGCTTAGATGCAAGAGGGGGAAAAAAACCTGGGGAAAATCCTATTTGTTCAGTAACAACTGTTGCACTTACAAATTTAAAAAACTGAAAATACCTATTGATTTCAGGTATTATTAAAATGCTTATAAACAAAGTTTTTAGCAAATTTAAGACAGGAAACTATAGAAAGAAGAAAAAATTTCTTTTTTTCCCTTCTAAATTTATTCCGTGAAGTACATGATGATACTATAGACCTAAGTATTGGGCATTTTCTTAAATACACACGTTAGTAGTGCCCTGGCCTAAAGACTCCAATGTATAAATGGGACAATTTGTTCACTAATAATGGCAAACAAAAGCTATTTTGCAGAATGGTGGAGCTTCAAGTGTCATTGTTCTGCTTATTTTACTAGTAGACTAAGGTGTGTCATTTTTTTCTCTAGTTTACTGATAGTTCCACTCCTACATAACCAGTGAAAGTTTTAACTCTGTTTAGAAGCAACTTTTCTATGTACTAGAGGAACAGGTGAAGTAATCTGTAAGAATTAAGACTCTATTTTCATGTAAACATAAAAATGGCAGCTCTTATGAACCCCAATGAACAAGAAGAATTATCAATGCCATGTCATTTTTACACCTAACAAAATATTATGCTGAATAGATATAAACCATGCCACAAAACTAAATAGGAGTACTTTGGTCAAGCAAGAATCTGTTCCAAGAGCACTAGTGTATGCAAACACTTAAAAAAAAAAGGTTATTAAAAATAAGCAGATTTGGATCAACATCACTATTCAGGTCTGTGGAATATTCTGCACTCTTTATACAATGATATCTTTTTTCAAACTTACCTAACTAGACAACAAAATTGAATAAACAGCCATTTTTTTTTTTTTTTTAAAAGTATATTGGTTACAGATTTGCTGTGAAAGCAGAACCAAAACTTCACTTAAGGTGTCTTCCAGTAGCTACACACACGTACACACACACAAAAACAAAACACCATAGTTGTGAAGGTGTGTTTTCACAATATCTCAGGTAAGTCTACCACTGCTATTAATCACAGCCATTTTTTTACAGTAATTTAAAACTGGATCCATATCAACAGAGCAAAGAAGTAAATGCTTCCAACTGTGGCCTACTTTGCACTGACTTGTACTGCTGCCTTAGCACTCACTGGAATAACAATTTTGTGTTTTACAGTTTCACTTATGCTTCCTCCATTTAGCAGGTTAAAAGAATGTGCTGTTCTGTAACAGACTGGAGGCACTAAAGGTGCTGAAACTACTGATGAGTCTAACCTGTGTTCCTTGGACACCCACCATCCCCGCCTGACTTCTCTGTCCCTTTCCCTTCTGTGTATGCTTTAACACTTCCACAGCCTATAAGATTTAAGTGCGTACTGACTGCACAGAGACTGCAGCAATGAGGACTTGCAATCAGAGAGTAAGATGACTATAGGATCAAGCTTATCCTCAGCAAATGGCCTGCTTAGGAGGACTGATAATCCTTCTGTGAAACCACAAGTAAAACTGAAATCCAATTCCAGCTGAATGCCCACGAACCACTGTATGCAGTTTCATGTGGACAAAGTGTATAACTAAAATTCTGACCAGAAGGAAATGTTTTAAGAGAAAACATGACAGAAATTATGCTATAAAACTAGTGATTCATCAGGCAAACCTCAGGGATTGCCCCAAGCATAGCTGGGGCGGGGAAAGCTAGTGGTTCAACATGCATGAGGTCCCCAGCCATTGCCACAGAGTATTTGTTGAACTGCCAGCCTAGTTGTGAGATGCCTAAAATCACACTCATCTTGTTCATACTCTCAGTTCTAACAGAAGTTGTTTTACCATTTTAGTGGCAATTGGCTAGTGCTTTCAAAACAAATGCATCTGGCATCTGATGTTTCAGAAGATCAGCTCCTAATTACCATGAAGCCTTAACCTCCAAGCTAATGCCTGTATTACTGTTTGCCAAAGGGCTCAGCTGGAGGCATGTGATCAGGGGATAAACCATTCTATCCCTGAGCAATAAGTAGTGTTGGAATTATGCAAAGGCCACATAAGCTCTCATATATTGTAGGAAACTAAGTGAGGGAAAATATTTTCATATTGATTTCAATACCATGTGTAGACACTTTGAAATTGTTACCGCTCTAAATCATGCACACACACACACACTAGCATTTGTTTTACTACTATTAGCTCATAATATTCTTAAGAGAAGCCAGCACAGTGACTGCTGTAAAGGTGACCCAGTTATTAATAGAAATACACAAAATCAGAGTTTTCATGACATGGTACCCTGCAAAATGACATTGTGTCTGCAAGAGTAAAAGACAGACCTTAACAACCTAGGAGATGCCTCTAATCTTGTGCTCAGACGCTAGTTCCTTTAATACAGTCACAGAATTACGCACAGATCCCTCTTTTGAAAGGAAGTAGGCCTTTCTACTACAGCAACTTAAAATGAAAATAGATTTTGGAGTCTCTTGGATGATAGAGGTAGATGGCTAAAGCAACATCAGCTTTGAATTTTGCAGCAGGAACAGTGATTACTGTCAGGAGACACGCTACACAACACCCAGTGCTTAAAAACAACTTTGCGATCAATCAATGTTGCTTTTAGGTCCCCTCAGCAAATTTAGAATTTGCCTAGTGAGTTCCTCCCTCACAAGCCTTGGATTCCCACGCCTATTTAAAACTAACAAGCAGGAGCATGCTAACAGTGAACTGACTGCAGGGAGATGGAGTCTGGTGTACCTGTGCAATCTCCTCCTAGCTGCAGAGGACAGGAGAAGAAATGGACTGTGGTAAGAATTAATACACACAGTGGGCCAAGACAGAACACAGAATCAGTGTTTGTGAGTTAAAGAACTAGGTGTGATACTACTGGGAAAGCATTCGTAAACCTGAAGACGGCTTCAATGTAGTCTGTGGATATCTTTCATTTAGCTTTTGTAGCTGGCTGACTTGGCAACAGAACATAAAAACCCAGCCCTCCTGTCATGTAGTTACCTGCTCCCAATTAGTGTGAGCTACCAAACTTTTAATCTCTTTCCTAAATCTTCAGCAAAGACTACCCCTTCGCTTAAAGGAAGCATTATAAAAAACAAACTACTGATGTGCCAGAAATCTTTCAGGAAGTTTGAAATAGGTAACTGACAATCTTGCCAAGTAATGTCTAAAAAATAAATCAAAGATCTCCATTTATAAGCTACTTTGCTGCCTTTTAAGGCAAAAGCCACACTACTATGCCCTTCAAAAAGCATGCTGAAACTTTTGGGTGAATAGGGAGTATAGACTTGGGTTTACTTCTGCACTGTCTTAATAGTTTTCCATTGCATTTCTTGTTTGCTTTACATGTCAACTTTCAAAATCATTAACCAACAGACTTACTGAGAGACTGTTTCTGGTCTAGCTACAGCCTAGGAAAACCTGAAAGTAAGGGTGTGGGGGGAAAGGCATGACACCCTCTCCACCCCAACTCCCTGAAATTAAAAACAAACAAACAAACCTGGAAAAGAAATCTCCTATTGACTTCAAGCTTTCTCAGTCTCAATACTCTGGTTTTAACTTTTAAAGAAAAGTTTTTTTATATGCACTTGTAACTTCACTGCATGTTTTAAAACATTCTTCAGTTCAGTCATGAAAGTTCTCTTGGTGAATTTAGTGCAGTGGAAGTATCTGCATGAAGAATCTGCAAACTGCTACTATGTTAAACTAACTACAACACTTTAGAAATATTACCACTTAGGGAAAATTTCACACATTTTACTTCTAGTAAGTTCACTGAGAGATCCGAGAGAAATTTAAATCAGTAGGAAAATGTCTATTTGGCACCTGTAATTTGGCATGTCCATTCTTTGAAGCTCAAATGCTGTAATTCTGAATGCTACAGATTGTCTTAACACAGCAGTTGCTATAATACATGAGAAGGTAAACAATTTACCCATAGGAATTCCATTACTTTTTTCTTCCTCCAGTGTAAAGATTCTAGTTAGAATAATGAAAAAAGTGATAGCTCTGAAGTTTGCAGATCCCTTAGTAAAAGGGCTCCCTTTAGCTTACCATCTTAGGATCTGTCTCTCGGACTGAGATGGTCAGAGCCATCTCCTTACTCGTAGTAGTCCACACACTTTGCACAGTCACCAAGTTCCACAAAACAATGTGATCTTCGTACACTTGCACATTACTTTGTATACAGCAACACTAACTGCTTCAAACTGTGGCAGACACATTTATTTCTCACATGAAGTTTTTATGATTTGGTTCTTAAGTGGAGTTCTCCCATTTACTTGATGTCCTGCACCTCACACAAACACGAGTGCCCATGTCGGGGTCTGTTGACAAACACTGTAAGCTGAAAGGAAATCTTGGGTTTAAGGCACCCAAAAAGCATCTTGCTGTACAAATCCTGACCACCCATTACTGTAGTTCCCACCTCTCCTTCCCTTGCAAGTGTATCGCTTTATCAAAAGTGAAGTGGAAAGAGATACAACTATTTAATGTTTAAAGTGTAAACCTTCTCTGTAACCTATGGGACCTACTGTTTATACTATTTTGGGTGAGGCTAGTTAGCTGATACCACAATCCTTCTTCTGAGTAAAATCAGCCTGTTACAGCTTTTTCTCTTATTGCACATTTTATTATATCTGCTGTAAAAAATAACCAAAGATATTTCCTGTTGCTTTGATGTTATAAGCACTTGCAATAGTTTTAGATTGTTTTAAAATTTCCCAATAAACATGTCAAGAGGAACGGACTGGAAGTTCCCCAGTTGGTGTAAGAAGGCAGATTCCAGGGCAGGGAAGACTCCGAGGTACAGGTTCCCCTCTACATCTCTTAGTTTGAAGCTGCCTAAATATTATCTTTGAGGCATGCCTACAAGTTTAATGGGGTGCACTCAAGATCTATATTCCCAAACTTCCTAGGGGACAGATTCAAATTTGTGAACTCCACCTCGAACCCAAGCAATGGAGGGCAAATGCCTGTCATGATCTTTGTCTGATTCGGGCTGGCTCTGGGCACGCTCTGGCTTGGGGTTCGAAGAAGGTGGGTCAGGTTGCTGTACAGACATAGTCCTGCGGAGATGGTTTCTCTTGCGCAAAAACTCAGGTTGGGAGTGGAGGCCAAAGCTGCCTTTTCTCAAGATCATCCGAGAGTTGTTCTTTTTGGGTCGTGAATGGAGACTGAACTCCAGCGAAGCCAAGTGGGCTGCATAACCTTCACTGAGGAACTGAAATAGGAAGGAAAGAAAGGGAGTGACAAATTACTGCTGCCTTGACCTATGAGCTCTATGAGGAATTACGTTCCTATCTTTGGCATCCCAGTTAGATACCTACAGAGTACTAATACTCCTCTCTCCTCACTTTTTTTTTCAGCGACCTGTTCCATTTTGTCCTTCAGCAATATGCAATGCATGCACTTGCAGATACAACCTATGACCGCTCAATTCTCTTTACTGTTCACCCTGCCAGAAAATGCCTCATCTGAAACCAAAACTGCCCTTCTTTTTCTGAAACACTGTCCCTGCTCTTTATCCTTTTTTGTTTGTTTGTGTGTGTGTGTTGGCACATGCATTCACATGCATGCATTTCCTTGTTCCCCCTAGGACTTCCTGATTGAGTAGCAAGAGTTACTTACTTGACACTGCGCCTGATATTTCTTTGTTGATCGTCCAACTATGTAGATCTGGGATGGCGACAGAGCCAAGACACTGTACACAGAAATATCCTTCATGGAACCATATGCGGCACAGATTTTGATGTGGCACTGAAACAAATATTACTTCCAAAGTGAATGCTCTATTGAACACCATGCACTACAAGGATGGCACTTGTTTTGCAATGAAGCAGCAGATGAGTTCATTGTTAGCAACCTCATTCTGTAAACCACAGAAAGCTAAATCTGTCTGCCTGCATGCCAGCAAGAACTACAGATATGCACACAGGACAGAACAAGCAGTTCATTTATTTGTCATGCCAGGAGGCCCCTTTGGATGTTTAATTAGCCTTCCTTGCTCTTTAAAAAGTGAGAAAAGAAATGAGGAATGGCAAAAAGACTTTGTGCTGGCCAGTGAGATTTACTGTTCAAAAGGAAGGGAGAACTCTAACTTCACTGAATGACATTCTCTGGAAAAAGGTTTTAAGGCTATAAACAGGTTTTTAGTACCTCTTGCATGAGATTCCGGAGAAAAATGGTCTTTTGTCGCAGTGGGTCATGAACAAGTCCATCTGAGAAGAAGATCATTCCTTGTGGGAAGTTGTGTTGAGACAACCATGAAACCACACGCTGTTTTTGCATATCTGGACGGCCAGTAATATAGATAATCAGATATCCCAGGTCCTGCCAATGCCTGTCAGAAACAGCAGGTAAATTACGTAGGTACAGAAAGAGAAACAATACCCACAGGTCAGGTCAGCATTTCTTTGCTCAGCACAGACCCAGTTAGAAGTCAGACGTTATCCTTCAACAAGTGGAAAGCAGCATGCCTAAGTCTCTGCTCCTATCAAGAAATTAATAATGTCTACATCTTGAGGGAGATGGAGGGAAGCAAGAGAGATTCTTATACAATGAGATATAAAATATGAGAGCTATTTAAAAATGTATTTAGAATAGAATTTGCATGAAGTCCTGCTACCTTTGAAACCTTTAGCAAGATTTCCTGCCATTTCAGCTGCAAGGAGTGGAAACCCTTGAAAACTGACATCCCTCCATTCCCATGCAAGTTCCAAAATGAGAGCTGTGTTTCCCCATCCAGTGTGACATTAACAGACTTGCAAGAATGGATTAAAAGGCCTTTTAATTTTTCCTCAAAAAAATGCTCTTGCATTCGTGGCACTTGATATTTTTGAAGTAGACGTATGTCCTTATTTGAAGTTACTGAAACACAAAATACACTCTTTGCTAATCACAGTAACACATGGAATCATTATTAATTCACTGCACACTCTTTAAGGCCACGTTCCCAAGAAGCAACTTTTAATCTTTAGGCAACTTAAACTACAAATTTCAAAGTAAACCATAGCATTCTAAGATTCCTTTGAAAATCAGGTACACCTGATGTCCAAGATATATAGAAATATATCTGCAAAGAATCCTGGCCTTTAAAGAACTGTTGTTTCTTTAGTGAAAAAAACCTATTCTGCCCTCTTCCTTCCTATTGTGTTCAAACAGGAAAGTTGGAGATTTAAAAAGTGGAGTGTGCAAACTCACTTACCTGACAACATCAACAGCCCCAGCTCGGACTTTGGGGTCACTTCCCATAATTGAAACACTTGCTGCAAATGAACCGTCAATGCTGAACACAACACATTCCATTCCTCGGGGAAGCACAGTCAGGTAACTTGCAGCACTGCTCTGGTCCCCCCTGGAGAGCCAAAGCAATAAATACATTTAAAAAGCAAAATGTCAGAATATATTTTCTGCATGTTCTAATTAAGACCTGAAATTAGATCTGTCTGGATCTACAGCTTCAAAAATCGCTGTCAAATAGGGCTTCTGATTTCAGTCCTATGTGGGGCAATTAAAACTTACACTTTTAGAAAACAGCTTTCCAAAGAGAAATGTGGAAGCTGACTTTAATAAGAAATCACATGTGTATAAATACCTGTCCTGGTTTCAGCTGGGACAGAGTTAATTTTCTTCTTAGTAGCTGGTACAGTGCTGTGTTTTGGATTTAGTGTGAGAATACTGTTGATAACACCCTGATGTTTTAGTTGTTGCTAAGCAGCGCTTATCCTAAGTCAAGGATTTTTCAGTTTCCCATGCTTTGCCAGCAAGCAGGTGTGCAAGAAGCTGGGAGGGAGCATGGCCAGGAGAGCTGACCTGAACTAGCCAGGGGGATATTCCATACCATGGAACGTCATGCTCAGTATATGAACTAGGGGGAGTTGGCCGGGAGGGGCGGATCACTGCTCAGGCATCAGTCAGTGAGTGGTGAGCAATTGCATTGTGCATCACTTGTCTTTTCTTGTTTGTTTTTTTTTTCTCTTGTTTTTTTTTTTTTGTTATATTCCTTTTCATTACTATTATTATTATATTTTTATTATTATTAGTTAGTGTTATATTTTATTTTACTTTAGTTATTAAACTGCTCTTATCTCAACCCATGAGTTTTACTTTTTTCTCCCAATCCTCCTCCCCATCCCACTGGGAGGGGAGCAGGGGTGAGTGGCTGCGTGGTGCTTAGTTGCTGGCTGGGGTTAAACCACGACAATACCTAAAAGAATTAGGAAAAAAACTCCAAAACAGCCTGAAGTACTCAAACTACTACTCAAACATGCTATCTGTCTATATATGTGTATATATATATGTCTATATATGTACACATATAAGACATGAATGCTATATATATGCACACACACACGTACATACACACATAGCACACAGAAATTACCTACTTTTTCCAGTAGTCTACAGTTACTGGCAAATTATTAGAAATTACAAGGGAAGAATTGATATGCACCTTTTATTGGCATGTACTTACACAAAATAGCTTTTCTCCATTAGATAAACAGTTGGTAATACTAATTACCAATGTTATGGGCATTACCCATCCCTCTATCCTTGCAAATTACAACAGGAATGCCAATCCAGAAAAGTAAAAAAACAAAAAAACAAAAAACAAAAAAAAGCCCACCCTAAAACAAACCTAAACCAAAAGAAAAATGCAATCATAGATGGCGTTTCTCATGGAAAGGCATATGAAATGCTATCTTCTCCTCATCATGTATTCTCCCCAAGAGGTCTGGACATTAAGACACTAATAAAGCACAAAGCAATCCAAAGCTCTTACCATCCTATGACCTCATGTTCCCTAAAAAATGTAATCTGAAGACATCTTCTTTCCTTTAGAAAGATGATTATCGTGTGATCTAGAAATTTATATCTAGTGATGAAGATTCTTACAATATGTGTGCACAGCTTAATGAGCAAAGACAGGACAATTTCTTTCATTCCCGTTTGAAACTTACTCCTGCAGTCTAAAAGCCCATGGGAGCTTAGCTTCTGAATACACCTTAATTTGTTTTTAAGTAACTCTCTTTTCTTGAATTGATTTTCTGTTCTATTACACTGAGGTAAAACATTTCTTCCTCCTCAATTAGCACTACATAAGATTGTAAATTGACTTTGGACTTGGTTAACTGGTGGGTAACAACACATTCTGTTTCAGCTAAATTCATCCCACTGATTTGGCCTCCAAAGTAGGGACTGAAAGGAAGCTGTAAAGCTACTTCCTAAGTGGCTAGGCAATTTAATTCTAAGTGCAATATTAAACCTCTACTGTTAATTTCAATAAGAAAAGCTTATCAGTCTGAAGAACACAAAGCTATACCCTTCAGCAGTCTTTTCCCCAATGAACAGGCTGCAAAATACCCCAAGTCGTACATTCTTGCCACAAGAAGACTGATTACAGTCATCCAGTCCCCATATTTTGCAAGACTAAGTGCTCCTAAATTGAATTGCATTGAGGATTTGTGTGGCACTAGTGATAAACCCATTGGCCTGGGCACCTCCAACCTGGCCAGTAAACAGATGGTCACTGCTTCAAATCTAAGCTGACAACACAGTGACAAGACTAAGAAAAGCTAACCAACTGACCAAAATCTCCCTCTGCACCCCCTTCAATCTTACACACCTCGGTGTCTTCCTGATCACAACAACCCATCGCAGCTGTAGTTCCAGCTTGGAGCTATTACCTGACCACCATTTTGATGGGATATACACCAACTCTCAGTCTCTTCTGTTTGGGTATGTTGTAGGATATCCGGCCACTGCTGTTGGATATCTCTGTGTCAAAGTACACCCACCTACCCGAAGATGGCTCAGTCATTATGAAGATATCAACCTGCAAAAACAACAGAACAGTCATCTAGTGTGATAGCAGGCAACACACTCCCTATTTACAAGGCCTGCCAAGCCTAGATCACGTTAGTATCTCCAACTATGGCTTGTACTAAAAGCTTACAAGGAAGTTCGAAGGAACTTCAAATCTCAGTAAAAACTTCACAGAGGGTCCTCTCAATTAGAAAATGCTTCCGAACACACAATACAAGAGCTTATTGCCTTCATCATTTAAAGCACTCAGCTTAGCATTGCAGGTGTGAAAAAGAGGGTACAGAGCTCAGAAATCTGGCAGGAATCCTAAACTAGAAAAAAAGATCATTTCAGCTTGCATGTGTGTATTACATTTTTGCATACTAAACCTACAAAATGAAAAATTTCATCTGGTTATTAGCAAAATGAAATCTTTCTCAAATCATAACCTTGCCTACAAATGCAAAACCTAAACACTTCAAATCATCAAGATTTTTTTTTTTCCAAAAGGTTTCATGAATCTGGTTTTCTTCAACTGAAATATTTCATCAAAATTAACATAAAGTGTATGAAATACTTTTTCTGACTTGAACTGGCACTTTTTAGCAAGTTTAATAAATTTCCCCTTTAATAAATTTTCTGAAGTCAAGCCATTAAAGATGGGGGCGCAGGGAGTGTGTGTATGTGTGGTTCAGAAAAATAGTTTTTAAGTTTGCATTGGGCATTGTGAAAAATCTGCACAACTACAGTCCTTTCAGATCAACATTTTCTTTTTTCAATATCAATGTGAAAGCTACTAGAATAGCATTCTACCGACTGTGGTCATTGAACTGTTCTGGCTCAGTTTTCCCTCTCCACATCACGAGATTATGAAATATAGCCTTTTATGTAAAGTTACTTGAGAACCTTGGAGGGACAACATACAAGTGTTAAAGAAAAACAGTATTTCTATTAGTTTTGAAACCCCTCAAAATTAGAATGAAAACTATCAGTATTTCATCGAGTATGGTATTCTCCCCAGTGCAATAATTAGTAATAATCTTAACATTTTTACTTAGCAATTTCTTTCAAGAGATTTTAATTACAGGATTCTATTCAATACCCAAGCATAATATGAATCTGTTTTCCCACTGCAGAAACACAGCTTATTGTCCCTATCCTTCTGAAATGGGAATATGACTTCAAGGCAACCAGCCAGCACACAATAATCTATGTAGGAAGGAAAAACATTAGACTATAATGCCCAGAAAATAACGGGTTAAGTAAATCCCAGAGAGACACCTCTGGCCTCAGGAAAAGCACCGAAATGCTGAAATGCATCTTCAACCTAGCTTGCATTTGCACACTAAAACACTAAATATGTTGTCTTTTTTACCAACCCAAATTCATCTCAGTAAAAGACTAAGGGCTAAAATGAATCCAGTCTACAAACCTGTAGAAACCCCAACAGGCTCCTTTTAGGAATTCTTGGGAAAACAAGGGTAGTCTCCAGGACTGATCCTTGCCTCAGTAAAAACTGGCATGTCAAGCCCACCTCAAGTTAATTAATGTTTTCCAACAGGTCGACAGACTGAGGCTGAGATTACCTAGGTGGCCAGTCCCATGCGAGCATGAGAGGATGCGACTGGCAGAGACTCTCAGAGAAGCTTAAGCTCCTGTCTCCTTGTCTTGACCAGATGGCCTCGTCGCCATTATCACTACTCTGTTGTGTCTCAACAGGAGCCACCCAAAGCAGATAAGGTTCAAGGAAAATTTCCTGCCTGCTGAGGACAGCACCGTGATGTGACAGAGCAGATCGGGCTCACCTGTCACAAGCAAACTAACACTTCAAGGTCTGTTCAAGTCTGCAGACCACACTGCTAATTGACATAAATCCTTCCCCCACTCTAATTCCCACTAGTGAAGGTGGGAGAGGGATGGCCTTTCCTTTGACAGATTCAATGGTCTTGTGGTAAAAACAGTTTCTTCTAATTTCTGCACTGTACCAGTTACAAGAGTGTCCAACTTTTGACACTCTGAGGAGACACAATTCTGAGGAATCGCTAGGATATAGGCACAAATAATGCATGCCAGGAGATTCATTACATACACAGCTTTGATTTGCAGTCTTCCTGACTGTAGATCTAACTGAAGACCTTCAATGCAATCCAATACACTCAGATACATTTAACTGACATTTTGAACTTACATTTGAGAAATGGCACAAAGAGGAAAATATTAAGTCTTGGAACCATACAATTTTGGTGTTCTTCATAGGACCACTATGAAGCCCTTTGGTGTCCTATTCATCATTGTGCCAGAGGAACCTTATCAATGAATAAAATGTGATCAGATTGAAGAAATTTATAAAAGCTAACAAAGAGCTGTGATAAAAACTTCAAAATCAGACAAAATCTGTGATCCTGTCTTGCATGTAAGCTCAAGTGATGGGGCTGCTTTAAGTTTTTTACAAACCATATGGGACAAGATTGAAGCAGTGATGGTCTTAAAAATATAACCATAATTTATATTGACAGTTCAATGTGTATCAGCACAGGTATGCTGAATTCTATGACAAAATCTTAGAAGCAGCACATCACTTATGTCTTGTGGAGTTCACTAACAAAGCCCAGCTGTGACAGAAGCATGGTTATCAGAGACATGATTCCAGAAACATCCATCCCTCCCATTTGCACTAGCAAATATACTCCAAAGAAGGCATGCCGTCAGCAGGCTGATCCCTAGAGGCATCAGGTTAGTACTGCATCTTAGCAGAATGGGCATCCACAAAACAGGCCAAGTGCAGCCTCCACGCTTCAGTTTTACCCTCAGCTCAGCAGCATTGCTCTCTTAATTTCCACAAAAAATCTTAGTCTCGGTGAATATGAACAAATGTGTTCACTTAACTCTTGGCTTTGTTAGCTGTAAGCCTGGCTACTGCAGGCAGCTTTAGGAGTGACAGTTCCAATCGTGTCACATTACTACTTAAATTCTAAAACTAATCTTTACTCTTCCATGTATAAGAGAAACAGCAGCCACCCAGCCTCTAGAATGCCTATTCGTTTATCTAGTTGCCTTACCTGGATAGGAGGATATACATTTTTCTTTTGGTGATTTGCCAACCACTATAAAATTATTTTTCCTCCTTGCTCAAAAAGGTAATTGTCTCCAGTAGGTGGTACAATCAGATGGCAGGTTCAGAAATCGCTGCACAGCACACTCATCATTAATGAGAGGAGATGGCCAGCAGCATGTAAGAATGATGAGAGCTGGGAAAAAGGTCAGCTATCAGGAAAGCCCACTTACAGCATATTTTTGCCAAAGCAGTTGGGGCTAGTGACATACTTCCCCTCACTGTAAGGCTTTCTCTGGTACTATATGTGGGTGCTACATTCAACAACTGTTTCTAGTAAAAGTTGGTTCAGAAAAATAAGGAAATTGATTACTCAGACCCTACCTTTTCACCTGTTAAAGCTACCATGTCCAGAGGTCCATACATAAAGCGTCCAACTAGTACCTGAGGACCGTCTTCTGCTGCAATGACGTCATTAGCTCGGTGATTAGCAGTCACATTCTGAAATAAGAGCAGAAAGTGGGAAGGGTAGTGCTTGCTTTTGTAATGAGGCTACTGTCTCTATTATGTTATTATGAACAGTGACACAGAAACACAGTCCCGGACAGTGTGTCTGAGGTACGTCCAGTGCACCTTAGAGCACCTAGCAAAACTGCGTTCCTATTTCAGCTGGACCCAGGTTTCCAGTAATGGTGGGTTCCTGAATAGACCTTCTAGTGAGAGCGCTCAAGATGACCAAATAAGAGAGAACATTTAAGGGAATGCCAATTATCTTTCACTTCAAGGGGTGCCATAGATTCACACGATTATGTGCAAGACACATGCATCTTAATGGACATTTCTAACTGAAGTGGCATCTGAAGAATGAAGAAAATATTTTTTCTTGAGTTATGGATTCATCTAGCATATAAGAAAATAGAAGAACAAACTCTTTGCTTAACTGAAACTTAAGGCCCCTCTGTTATTTAAAGAAATAAATATACTTTCTCCCAACGTGGAGCGATAAAACAAGAATAAATTGTTCCTATTCCCTAACTGTTTATTTGTTTGCTTCTGGATTACGTTAGCAGTTTTCAGCTCTTTAGTAATATTCAGTTATGTATACTCCTGCTTTGGGAGATCAAACTCCATTTAAATTGCTGCCAAACCCAAGTTCTATAGCTGCCATATATATTCAGATTTACTCTTACTCTCAATTTGACATGTGTCCTTTTGCGTAGCCATTTTTCTCGTGGATTGGATGGACTTAGTGTTGCTGGATCCAGGTTGTCATTTTCCTTGAAATTTACATTTTCATACCTCATCACCTGAAATTATATTAATATTTTAATAAACAGTGTGTGGCCTAGGGAGTCCTGGTACTTGGCAAAGAAAGAGAAAGTACACTGCTGCCCCAGCTGAATGACACTGCAGAGCCAAAAGCACAATGAAAGTAGAAAGAGATACAGGCCATATATTCACATTAATTGTACAGACAAATAAACTGCTTTCACTCTGTTGGCCAACACTTAATCTCAAGTACTTATGGAACAGCTTTTCCATTCACAACAGAGCTTGCACATTCTTCCAGAGAAAACGGTGAAAACATTAGGATGGTATCAAGCGACAGTCACATTGTCTGCTCATCGTCTCCAAAGTCAGTAAAGCAGCTTAAGACCACAGAAGTATTTTTTAATGTCCTTTGTGGGGCAGAGGTCAGATTCCTGACTCCATCTGTACTGATTTTCTATACATATACCCAGACAGAATGGTTCTTATCACCTTTTGGATATTACTCACCACTGCAGCAGGTGATAGGCTCAGGATTTGGCTTGTGGCTAGTAACATCTGAAGATTATAACTTGTGAACATGCAGAACCCTAATATGCCATACAAGCTACACATTCTTACAACCTAAATATCACACACTTACCAAGAAACCTGCATGTCCAACTCAGATTTCAGGACACAACCCACAGATTTCAGAATCTGTGGGTTATGTCCTGTTTCAATTGAAACGACAAGCCCTGTCTTACTGAAATCTGTGGGTTGCACCCTGGGATCATGGATAGCATGCGGCTACATCATTTTGAATGAGAAATAGCTTAGTCTGTCTCTTTCACAAGCCAGCAGAAAATTACTCAAGTTGAACAGTTGGTTTTCTGTGCTGAAATCTTCCGCCCTGGGTGCTGTCTCTGGAAGACTGGCCTAGAATCATTTTGAAAGATGTCTTGTATGAAGTCCCTTGAGTAAAATCCTACTGCATCCAGCCTTAGCAAAGCAGTTGGCTTACAACAAATCATAGTAATGCTGAGAGGTCAGTGTGTTTTTTAACAAATTGGCATAAATTCTATTCACTGGAGGTCATGTGCAGGAAATATATGTGCCCACAGGGTATTCAGGAGCCATTAGCCTTAATCTTAACCCCCAGCAAGGGCAGAATGTCCAGGCTATGCTGGAACTAACCAGTCCTTTACGTAGTGCGGTAAGCTCACATATTGCTTTACAGGCACGTTCCAAATGCTTGAAGGGCTTATTAAATTCTAAAAGCTGTAATGCACATACAAGGCTAGGCAAGACACAACAAAGCAACTTGATATGAATGCACAGAAATAACAAGTAGAATAAAGAAGGAATGATTGCTAACAGACAACTGGGCTCGGGGAGGCATTTGAAAGGAAAGATGGGAGAATGTTCTGATGGATTCAAGGCAAAAAATGTCCTGAGAGAGAAGACGAGATGACAAGAGCTATAAGAGAACTGCAAAGGAGAGGAGAAACATCTATGTACAATTATCTAGGGCCCCTGAACAGAAAAAACAGGGATTTGCATCCTGTCACTTCCAGTAGAAACCTCTCCTCTACTTTGGGATGAGCATCAAATAAGATTCCTGTTCTGAAGACTGTTCTCATTCATGGAAAAACTCTTCAGCAACTTTTCCTTTGCCTTGATTACTGTGACGCTAGTTATAAACAAAGTTTTTTAAATGACCTTTTAAAATTCTGCATTGCTTAATGATACATTTTGACTGGAATCAGATATACTAAAGGATGCTCTGAAAGGACAGCAAGAGGTTGTAGGACTCTTATAATTTCATCAATTAAAAACAGCAATCAAAAACTCTGCAAGTGGTCCGGTTACCAGCCAGATTGTCTGCTGCACACTCCACTCACAGACTGCCATGTAAAGATGGGGGCTCGGTACAATTGCACAGTATGACTCAGCAGCAGTTCCGGACTGGAGGGAACTCAGCCACTGAGCTTCCATTCCCAGGAGCTACCAGATGAGCCTCCAGGGAACAAACATCATTGACACCACCACTAAGAGCAAGAGGTGGAGGGAGTTAACACTCAGAGACCAGCTAAAAGGAGCTGCCAGAGAGGAACGCACACTGACATCTGCCAAACTGATTTAATGAAGAAAAGTCACCTTGCAGTTTTCTGCATTATTCTCTCTACTGTTTGCCTGGCAGCAGCTGTTTCATCATTCACTGGATGTAAAAAACACACTGATTCTTGGGTTAATCCAAATTAAACTGCTTGTGACTGGCTTTTGGGTGAGGGTCACTTTGGATTCTTGGAGGGACACTTATCCTGCAGGCTTCACTTGAACACCACTTAATTTTTTTTTTTTTTACCCCAGGGGAGATTTCTCAACCTCACCACTTTCTCTAGAGGTCGGAGCACTGCATTATCCCTAAGTCATTGCGAGCTGCTGTCTAATTACTGACACAGTAGGAACAAGAGACCCATCATATGATTCAGAAATAAATTCTGAGGAGACAGTGCACACAATGCCTCGAAATACCCTAGCATAGTTACAGGAGAGACTTGATTTTCTTATAGGAGCAGTACTTTCAAACTGCTGGTTTATTATCAAATGTATGCAAATAACTTGATATTTAGTAGGGAAATACATAATTAAGTAAGGCTGGAGATAGCCTATTCCTTCGAAAACCAGGAGGAAATTAATACATCATACAGGGTTATACTGATCTGGGGCATGGGAGGGGTGAGTAAGGTATGCATGACAGCACATTGTTCCCAGGCACACAGTCAGCAGTAAGAACACCAGCCAGCAGTGCTAATGGTGGGCCTACTGTCCCCTTCACCTCTCCAATAAATCCACATCTGTCATTCCTACATCCAGTTTTATGGGATGCAACCACAGTTAGCCATCTAACTGAACTAAAGATTAAAAGACTGATCACTCTTGGAAGATGCAATTAACAATCACAAGGTTATTTGTTGCAGAGAGAAAAAGAGATCAATGACCTGTCTTAAAATGAAGGCCACAACGTCTGTTGATTCCCAGTAGCTGGCATGGAAAAGATGCGGCAGGGCCACAGTTGGAAAGGCTGTCAGCACGTCTGGACAATACAAGGCATAATCTATTCGTTTTGTTCCCCACCACTTTGCAGTAACTACAAAAAAACCAAACAAAATAGCATCACATTTCTATAAGATATCTTCTTAATAAATCTCTTGCTGTCTTTATGTTTAAGCTAGATAATTGAGTGAAGTCTTCTGCTTTTTTAATCTTGACATTTAGAGTCTTTTAAAGGTATCTATCAAACACGAGAGTACTGTTGTCACTGACTGCATCATCACTTAAATGTCTGCAATCTAAACAGTTCTATTGGGTCCAAGTTTTGGGAAGCAGAAATCACCTCAGCATGATTCCCATTGCTTCCTAGTCCACAGAAAGTGTACAGTGAAAGACTAGTACTTTTATGATCATGTTATAGAGTAAGAATTGCAAATGCTTCCCAAATAGTGAATGGAATATTGATACATGACTACAGTCCACAACAGGACAATACCATGATTTATAGCACTTTTAATTATGGGTAACAAATCTTATCTATTTATATTCCTTCATGCCTGGAACATGCTTCTAAACCCCTGTTAGTATGAAACCCTTAATGACTATTTATGAGTGGCACCTTAATATAAAACTGTGACTTCACTTCTATTACTTTATCTACTTAGTTACAAACAGAAGAGGAAGCCAAATTGTGTTATTTAAAATTGCAGCAACTTAGGCTGTTCTCATTCTCCCCACATTTCCAAGCAGGTAATTTTCCTTTTCATAATAAACTTTTCCACAGAAAGGATGTGGAGGGAAGGGTTGTTGCCATATCAGATAGCACATGGCACCAGGCTTCACTCACTGTTGGTGAGGTATGCTGATGGCAAGCTTTCTGTTGACCCTGAGTTTTCACTGTTTGTGCTGGCCAAGCTCAACTTTCTTGTTTTTCCTTGTGGTTGATCAGATGCATTTGGAGATCCAGGACTCTCCCGAGAGAAAGGTATGTTCAAAGAGCTGTTCTCAAGGAACAGAGCACTGTGGTTGTGGATAGCATCACCTGCAGGTTACAGAAATGAAAATAATTTAAAAAAAACCCAATGGGATGAACAACATGGCTTTGAAACTAGTGTGTGTGTGGTTTTTTATTTAACTTTTTTAAAATACAGAGCTAATAAGCGTTTTCCTGAATAATATCAGATTTAATGACCATGGATGAAACTCCTTCAGAGTGAGGAGGACAGCATGAGACAGCATGACTAAATGGAGAAAGCACACCCTACTGCCATCAAAATGCAATGGCAGCTGGGTGCTTTTGGCCAAGATCTTCCAAACTGGGTAGTGACGTTGGGAGGCTATTTTACTTCACACTCAACCCTATCCATTTTAAAGTCACTCTCTGAGAAGAGCTACACAGGCCTGGGAGTCTGTGATACTTCTCTTGTCCTCTTCCTGACATGAGCAAAATGACTTTAGAAAGAGAACCTTCAGCAGGGCTATCTACTGGTTTGTGTGTTCCCAAATGGGACAGAATTCTCATTTATTCATGCCCCTCTAACAAAGCTATGGGCCATGGCTAACAGCTCTACTTAATGAAACAAAACACAGCCTTCCTCCTGAGGTGTTCTGAAACATGTAAGAACAGACATGCATTTAAATAAAAGCATTACTGATAATTTTGCTTGAAGCAGCCTGCACATCCCTTCTGTACCTAGGAAAGGCAGAACCTCAACTGAGAGATAGGCAATGTGCATATCAAAAGCAGCTGACTCCTCAGTGTTGTTTTTCAGAGAACAAACCCCTTGGAGAGATTAAAACAGTGAACAAAAGAAAAAGGAGGCCCAGTTCAATGCACATAATACAAAAGAAAGCAGATGGCCCTTGATGATGTATTGCTCTATTTCTGAGCATATTTCAGTCCCATTCAGACAAATAACTGTAATCATGCTGTGCTCATCTTTCATATGGTCTTGGGCTGGGGACTATGTCATACAATTCTTTATGTAGTGGAGGCCTGGAATAAGTTTCTCTTCAACTTTCCAAGTCTTACCAACTCTCAATGCAATGAATACCTCAATGGCACACACAGGAGAACACAACAAGAAGTTGCTGCTTTCAAGGACACCATTCCTTAAAAAAACACACTGGAAGCATAAGTACCTATAGATTATCAGAACTGGTAAAACATGTCACCATTAAATGAAAAGGAATAGCAGCACAGCTCCCTACAATCTCCTCCCTTTCAAAAAGCAGATGTGGCTAGAAAGATTCTGGCTTGTTTTGACATAAGCTTGAATATCTCAACTGCATGAGACAACACAAGGAGCTGCCCTGCAACTGAATCAGAGAAACAATTAAATTCTAACATTTCGTGATGGGTATGTAGTTTGGACAGAATATGTTCAACAGTAGTTTCCATGGGAACATGTGCTTTGAGTTTTCATTAAAGAAACTGCAAGTACTGTTCTTTCAAAGGAATCTTGTTGACGTCATACAGTAAGGAAAGCTATGTGTGGCTACAGAAAAGCTTGATGGAGGTGAAAAGAATGGAAGGATAATTTTATTACTTCCCTTGTCTCAGGCGAACTATATAGACTCCAACACAGACAACTGAAAAGAAAACACAATGCTGCTTTTCTATTACTTAGCTCACAAGATGAGGAAGTATTATACACTCTTTGTAGTGAAAGAAGCAGCATAAAGAAGTAAAAGGTCTAATTCTATGTCATACTAAATACTGAACAGCAAGGCACCTGGTCCTTCTGACAACAAACCCCAAATCATGTGGCCTAAAATATCACAGCAAATCAGTTCACTGAAAAGAGTAGCAGAATCCACGGGCATAAGCAGTAAGGAACAGGGAAGCTGCCAAATTGCACCCCATTAGGGGTCTATCTGAACCAGAACCCTGATCCAAACATCAACCAACAGGAAATTCCACAGAAGAAGGTGCAATGAAGCCCATAAATGAGAGATATATCTCCATGAAGTGCTCATGATTGGCAGTATTCCGATGCATACTTCCTGCTTCCCCTTCCAAAAGATTCACTGAAATAAAAAAGGTTGCGCTTTTTAAATAAATTTTCTGCTTCTGAATTGTTGTTGCTCTGCTGAAACAGTCATAAATTGACCCTAATCTAATCCTTCCTCCCCCATTACAATTTTGCAAGAGTTTTGGTTTTTCATTCCCACTAAAATGGAGACGGAGAGAGAAGTAAAAATAGTAACTTTGCACAGAATGGAAAACATGTTGTCAGCCAACATATCTGTTAGCCTTTTCCATATTATTGGCTAGCTTAAGACCAGCTTGGTAAGAGGTCTGGTGCCTTGAAACCTGTTGTTTATTTTGTAATACTGTTATTCTAAGCTCAGTAACCCTTCTCCCTATGAAGAGATCATATCAATAACATGGAAGGCATTTTTGGCAGTTTTTTCTCTCCTGTTGCCTGAATTGTCTTTCTTTTAAACAGGTGGGGCAGCCTGCCTCCTTCTCTATAGGTCAGGTCTTTGTTGAATTGTAAAGGAGGCCAGAGACTACCCGTTAGAGATTAATAAAATACACGTAATACTATTTTTTTCTAAAAGCCTTGTGCTCAACTTTTGACTAGGACAGTCTACTTGCATAATTCTTCCATTTAAATAACTGAAACAGATACTTCCCACCCAGAGTGGGAAAAAAAACCTCTCTCATGGCTCTGACGGACACTAAAGGTTCTTATCATTTATCCCACTAACCTAAATTTACTATCATGCTTGATAAGAAATAAAACAAAGGCAGATCGTTTTACAGAGTCTCATCTTGGATAATTACGATAGTTACAGCCAATACAAAGAGGCAAAGCAACTTCCTCAAGGCCACACAGTAACCATCTCCAGCAAAATTAACAATACTTTATTTTATGCATATACAATTGGAGAAGTACTGTGCTTTTAGACCTTAATTTCTATCTATCCATAATGAAGCAGACCAGTTGGATCAGCCATAGTCTGGACTGGCACTCCTGCACATTCCTTATAAATAAAACTTTGCAAGAGAAAAATTTTGCAATTATTTCAATTGTGCTGCAAAGTAAAATGTGAGGTAGAAGCTCAAACAGTAAAGAGGATTACGATTAGCTACGTTCTGCTATGTTAAATGTCTAAAAAGTAGGATTGCTTGAAACCAGGTGTTTTGAATTAATACATAACAACCATATTTTTAACCCCCAAGGAGATACAATGCATCATGTCATAAGCAGCAAAGCAAAAAAAGGAATTAAATCCCACACATTAGTAAGTGTCAAAAGACATGGCTGGTGGTAGATCAGAGACCTGTCACAAAGCTAAGGCTCACGTATAATAGCTACAAAAGCACTTTGTTTATGAAATACCAACTAGGCAGCAGCTCAGAAAGCTGCTGTTTAATGAAAGGTCAAGACAGCACGGCTTTCTCTGGGCTGTAACATAACCTGAACTTTGTACCTTGCCCTTATACTAAAAAAACCCCACCAATTAATAAATCACATTTTTGTCTGAACCATTATCTACTGCTATGTCTTCTGTCAGCAATCACCATAGATGAAAGAGTTACGAAGATAAATGTTTTCTCCACCTGCTCCGTATGTCTGGCTGTACTTTCAATGCAGTTTCTTTTACTTTCACTTGTCTGTACATCACAGCAACACGAGATAAATATCCTCTTAAGAGGTGACTTCTGAAAAACTGGGATGCCTTATGTGATTATTTCCATTCTATCTATCCAGCGCATAGGTCGAAGATATCTCAGATATTAAAACTTAATCTTTGCTATTTTTTCTTTCTCTCTGCATATAACGTGTTGACCATCCTATACATTCAGAAAACTGAATTTAAATCATGCCTCAAATAATTTTATTTTATTAAGCTATTTTATCAATAGCCTAATAATGTCATCACGTCCACATTAGGAATTGTATCAACAGAAGATACAGTTGCAACTGACCAAGTAATTGACAGAAAGAGGAATAATTCTCTGGGCTAGTCAAGTCTCTGTGATTGTCAAAATCAAGCCTGGTAAGAGTCAGCTTTCGTCATCATTAAGCTCTTAATAGATCAATCCATCACACACACAAAGAATACCACATTACTACAAACTGAATGATCCTGGGGGCAGTCTTAGTGATAAGTATTGATGCCTGCTGGATGCAAAAGGCAATCGTCTAGATAAAGGTGTGCCCTGCTCTTTAAGTCCTGCCATGTAAGTCTTATATGTGTCCTGAATCTCAATGGAAAAAGTAAATTTGATAAACTAAAAGCTTCAAGATAAACCCTATGCACAGAGCAGCTGGATCCAAGAGCTTCATTTGATTGGCAAGAACTGAAAGACAGCTACAGATATGCCCCCCCTGCAGTTTTCATCATGTTCCTGTGTTATCGCTGAACTGTTCCCTATGAATCATATGGTGAAATTCTCTTCTACTAGTAAATTTTTTTCATGTGGCTTCCAGACCAGAATTTTTTTCCACAGAGGCACCTGTCAGGAATGTCAGGCAGACAACAGAATCATTCCGATTTTAATCATCAGTTCTTATGAGAAAGGGAACAGGGAGTGAGATTAATTAATGACATGAAAGATTATCAGAAAAGGCTGAAGGTTTTGGGCAGTGCATAATAACTAGAGTTTGGTGTAACTAGGTCTCCTCATAACTGAATAATAAACTACCATTCCAGTTGACAGCACAAAGGCTCTCATTTTAAGAAATACTTTCAACAAGCCCAGCTATCAGAGAAAGGAAAAAAAAAATTGTACAGTCACTAGAATCAATCCTTTGTGAATTAAGAACCTTAAATTTCAAAAGGATCTCAAAGCACTTGCATTTAAATGGGAGGATTTCACATTCATTGAAATACAACGCAGCTTAGGTGTAAAGCATGGCAATGATTTAACTCTGCACAGAGCTGTAAATACAAAACCATACCACAGAACATTTGCTGGTCATTACCACTCAGGAATTTTTATTTTATAATACATCCAACAGACAGGGTTTCCAGATTTACATGCTCTGTAGGGGAATCTTCTGACCCAGTGCCTTAGATGAACTCAAAAAGAACACCAGTTGTTCCTAAATCACTTATAAAGCCTCTGCTTCAAGAATCACTGTATCTGAAGGGTTTACTTTAACATAACAAAGCTGGTAAAATGTACCAAAGCAACGTTTTCAATTTGAAAAGCAGCCTAAGAGAACTGTTCTTCCTACGACAGTTATTTAAAGGAGGGTTCCACTTTTCAAGATAGCCTTAGATACGTCTCAGTGACAGATTTTGTGCCTAACGAACCAGCAGGATTTCCAAGTGCACAGTCAGGCTCCAAGTCAGAATGCAAAGCAGGGTATATATTTCCATTAAAAGAAAACTCAGACATGGGGGTGAGGAGAGAGCACATATTCCCTAGTTTGGACTGTCCCTCACCTTAGCTATTCCTTAAGTCAATTCCTGAGGAACAGCCAGATCTTCACATGTTTCAGTGAAGCCAACACCTAGAAACCAACCTTCTGCAACTCAGGATCAACTGTTGCTTTTCAAACATTGATTTAATCAGATTCAAACCGATTTGCATCGTATGTACACCATATTTGAGCAGATAAAACAAAGGAGTTGTGTGTATCCTACTGCACAGAACAGAAAACACTGCCATTTTGCTATATTAGCCTCCAACTTTAAACTCTGAATCCTGAAAAGCCTTTTGAAATATCCTGCTGAGGCTTGAATTCATATCTGAATCTGTAGCAAAAAAGAATAAATCTAATGTGCATGCATGTACAGATACACACTGATCAATTCCTTTTTTGCATAACACAACAGGTCAAGATACTTCGCACCTATATGATTTTATCTCATTTTCTATAAAGTCAAAACAGCACAATTCCTTCTACTAGCACGTTGCTCATCCACATCTTCCTCTCTCCTGCCTACACATCAGTCTATTTCTGTTTCTTCCTGGATTCAAACATTTATTACCCAACATAACTATTGTTTAGTAGCCTACCTAGGAAAAGAGCAATCAAAAGACAATTTGCCTGGTGCTCTGATTTGTCCTAGTAGATATCCGCAATAAACCAACAACAAGTGACCAAGAGAAACAATATCTGAAGATCTAGGCAAAGGTCGACTAATTGTAAAAATAAATCATTTAAAATTATAGTCAAAGACATGGAAGTTTGCAACTGACACTTCAACTAAAGCAGTGGTATCACCTTCCAACCCTTCTTTAACACAACTAATATCATAAAGCTCATACGCCAGAATGATTTTTTCTTAGTAATCTTTGGCTCCACACTTGCTAAATGTGTCTGTACCATGCTGTCCCAGATGACTTGTTTTTAGCATGTTAGCACATTGGTACTTCAAATCCTCTTGAGCTGTGTAAGGAGAGAATGCTTAAGAGAACAACAGGTAAGGAGAGCTATGAAAACAGGCACTGTACCTAACTGGTGAGATCTTCCATCCCCTAGTGGGTATCTCTGGTACCGTGGGACACTGAAGGGAGGCAGGAGATGGAATCTTTTCTCCAGCAATGGTTCAAGTCTGCAGGCAGAGGGGTCAGCAGAATGAAAGAAACTGTACACTTGGCTGCAGGCTGGGCGGACCTGGCATACTTGGACGAGAGTGAGACAGAGAAAGAGAGTTCAGTATTGGCCCTTTACAATTTTCAAGGAGTCTATACAGAAACATGGTTAATACGGTCTTCTGCAAACTCCAGGCTAGCATACATCTGGCCACAAGAAATTTAACCAAATTGTTTGCTATTTCGTATGTAAAGAACATTTCACTGCAAAGGAGTTTACAGAAACATCACAATCTGAGATGCAGGCATGTAGCAGATGTGAAGACCAGCCATAGAAACAGACAGAAGTAAGGAAGGAAAAAGAAGTTTAAAAATCTTATAAATATATTATTGAGCATTACAGCTATGATGCTCAGCACTTCTACCAGCAAAATGGTTTGACGGGCCTGTTACATCCAGAGGACTTAAATCTAGGTGATTGCAGTTTCTGAAGTCACCTTATGGAAGCTAATGTATAGAAATGAGGCTGGTCATACTATAACAGCAAAGCAATGTTTATGATTCTTGATGAAGGTGTGCAGCTCCTGAGGTTTTTGGGCTGCAACTGTAAATGAAAACTGAAAATCACTTACTCAGCTAATAAGGCATTCTTTTGACTAACACACAGCACTGAAGCATAACTTATACTCAGATGGGTGATCACACCAGACTGCTAAGGTCTATAAAACGGTCAGTGTAGTCACTTCTTACCACACCACACTTCAATCACACTGCATCTTGCCAGCGTGAGCAAATCAATTCATTATAGGCTCATTAAACTTAGTATGGTTTGTATAGTACTGCATTACATGTTACAAGAGTCAGCTTATTAACTACAAGAGTAAAGGAATGACTAAAGTATTTATAAAACATATTTGGGACTATTATGTCTGCTCCCCATGAACTCCATGCAAGCAAGACATGTTTTCAAACCTGCTGTGCTATACAATAAAGTCTAAATGTTCTTTTGATAGAATTACTATTTCCTTGTGGTGGTAACAAAAACCTGGTAACATGTAGGATGTTTTTCGTTACAAGACATGTTTGGTATAGCATTGTTCCCACGCACAAGCCGAACACATACTTAACTGGAAACCATGAAGAAAGATGTTAGAGTTTTAATATAAGGTGTCATGGAATATTAAATCTAATGGAGTCTATCTTAAGTGACATCTCTCACCAGAGCACCCATCATGGAATTTAAAAAAAAAAAAAAAACCACAAAAAAATCAAACCCACACTACTTAGGTTCTTTCTCATTTTCAAGAGCAACAGTCAAGGTATTTGTACATAAGCAAAACTACAATGAGCAAACTTGATGCTGTACATCTTCCTCGGCTGCAGTCACAGACAGTCGCTAAGAGCTACATCAGAAAACACTACATTCTTACAGGTTTTCTCAAGTGCTTTCCATGTTGCTGGAAGGACTCTAAAAATTCATGTTCTGGTGCTTGCTGCTACTAATGGTATATAGGGACAAATCTTGATATAGACTATGCCGATGTTACCAAGTTCTAAGCTTAAAAGATTGATACTGAGTTGTAATAGCAGCATTGCCACAAGCAGGTCAGAGCAATACTTTGTTTTGTTCTGTTCTAGATGAATGTTTCTTCTATAAAGGCTACAGCACAGGCACACAATGTTTCTTCTCAAACTAGTAAGACAATTAACCTTCTATTGATCATAGTAAAAACCTTCTCAAGATACTTTGAGTATGATGATGAATCACATCCATGGGGACCACTTTATTGCATGCGCTCTGTGCTAAACCGTCTAGGAGACTTATCTTCATGTCATGAAGATGTCAATACTCATAGCCTCTCAACAAATGCTCGGGGACAAATCTTCCAATAAGAATATACCTATAGACAATCCAGTTCTGCCAAACCATGAACTTTTTTCTTCTTTGGGCATGCAGTGTGCATTGTATTTTGCAGTCACTGACTCACTCTGAGGATGGTGCAACATCTCTTTAATTTTGCAGGATTTTTGTCACACAAAGTGAACAATGTGGGTGTCTTTGGGGGCATTAAGTGAAGCTTTGTAGGCTGTTTTTTTCTCCCCAAGCTCTCTTTGTAAAACATTTTAAGATTGTTACCAGTGGCAATTACCAGGTTTCTAGCTGCAGGATAACCAAAACCTACTTTTGATGTCTGTTGTATGTTGATTTTTCTAGAAAGGATGGCTCTGTGCATCAATCAGCACACCTGGTAGCAGATGAAAAGAAAGTGGGAGATAATAAGACTGCTTGTTGAGGACACCACAGAATCTCTTCCCTTTCTCACTATCAAATAAATAGGAGCTTCATGCCACCTTTGTCCCTTTCCCACCATTAAGCCAGCCATATGCAAAAACTATGGCCTGTGAGATTCTTCTGTGAAGCATCTTTCCACAGTTCTCTGGGAACCACTATCAAGTACCCTTTTTTCTTAACATATTCTCCAAGTAGGGTACAAAATGTGCTCATCAGTTTATTGTGCTACGAAAACTGAGTAAATTCTCCCATGTATTCCAGTTAATTGCATCACAAGAGAAGCAGAAGGGAAACACCAGCAAGACTGCAAAGATCCAAGACTACTTTTGACGGCTTTCTTCAAGCTGTATTTTGTTCTTAGTATTTGCCAGAAAAAATGGAAACATGTCACCTGTCTGAGAGCATTCAAGCACAGCAGAAATTAATTCTTTGCAAGGAAAGTATAATTCTCTTGCAGAGCCCAAGTAGTGTGAAATACATTCTGTGAGGTAAAGCATTGCACTGCATTATAATTAAAACCATATTTTGGCAAGCCTGTAACTTTGACGTATGTATTTAGGGATCTAGTGCTTATAAAGTAGAGCAGTAAATTGGGTATTATCCTACTAAGCTAGAGCTTCCTTCCCTAGTGGGTAGTATATTGGTTTACTCTTTCTTTCTTGTCATGCTTAATATTAACTGTCAGAGCCAAACATAAATGAAGTGTTTAATGTAACTAAATCAGTTGCCTAATTGCACCTTCTAATACTTCTTGTACAGGAACTTTTTCTGTATATGTCTGCCTTCTGTATACGCACAGAAGGCAGACAGAGACAAAGAAAGCCAGGAAAGCAAACAGCAGGGTTATGAAAGTTGTCAGCATAGGGCGAATTATGATATTTAGTGGCAACAAGAAAGCATGTCCTCTGAGTTATCAGCTGTTTTCATATCCCTGTTCCAACTTGGCAAAGGAATATAGCACATCATGTTCCAAAGGAGATTACTTCCTACTACTGTGCATTTAGCAGTATTAGTTCCCATTGAGAGCAAGTGCAAAACACTCTACCACTACAACCACCCTAAGGCAGAACAGTGCCACTTTGTGGATGTAGCTAAATGCTTATGATACATTCGGAATTCTAAAAACCATTTGACATCTTCATAGGGTAGCAAGCCTCTTCCAAGGATAATCAGCACACAGAGAGTGGAAGACTCTGGCAGAGACACACAAATGATCAGTACTTTAGAAAATAAGAACTGAGACTAGACAGTGGGAGGACCACAGAAGAGAGTGCTAGAGGGTAACAAGAAGCACTGTCAAGGAAGCACTAAGGGACCAACAGAATAATCGACAGAAGAGAATTAAAGGGCATTTGGCAAGGAAATAAAAAATTGGAATTAAGATTTGGTTGTAGCCACACTCTTATTAGTGTAAAAATAAATAAATATTCAGAAAGTAAAACATGACAAAATGCATCTGTTCTGCAGACAGAACAGGCAAACCTCTGGATATAATTTTCTTCCCTTTTATTTTAAAACCCGACTCTAACAAAACAAATAAATAAAAACATCCTGAATTTTACTTCTCACATTTCCAGGTAGATTTCTACCTTTGATTTCAGTAAAAAGGGCACCTGACTCTTCTCACCTAACTTCCAACTGTCTGCATGATAGGTTTCAATTTGTCTGTTTTCCCCTCAGCTGCACCATAATTATCACTTTAAAATGGGATTCTCTTATCATATGTACCTCTAAAGGCTAATTACGCTTCAAGTAGACTCTGCTCACCTTGGAATGTGTTTGAAATGCTGGTCAGTTGAGCTGCTCTCAAAGCATGCTCCCTGCAGGATACCAGACGGAGGTTGGAAGTGAGAGCTAATTTGAAGAAAATAGTTTAAAATACTAGTAATTAATGTGAAATTTTCCTGTCAAAGTGTCTGGAGGGTATCAGAGCTGAGACTGGGGAAAGAAGGACTATCGGCTAGAGAGTTTAGAAACATACAGTCCCAGTCCAGTAAAGTATTTAAGCATTGAATTTGCCATCCATCTCTACCTAATCCCAATTCTTTATCGTTATCTCATTCATCCACTATAAATTTGAGAAGGGAACTTTGACCTGTGCACAGAGCTGCCACCAAAATATTATAGAAGGACTCAGAAGTTGCGTTTGCTCTTTGCTTTCTAGTATATAAAGGTAAAAATGTAACTGTATGGTACATTAATTTCTTCCAAACTGGTAACAGGAACACTTGCTGTGCAGAAGAGCTTGCTTTAGATTCCTGTAGCAAGTGGAAAACTGTGGAATAGACACATTATATCTTGCCCCAATCTTATCAGTTTCACTGTCCATAAGCCATGCCTCAGACATCTTGCTAAAGGAAGCTATCAGAACTCAAAGACATCGTGTCTTCTCTTTACTGATACATTCTCATCAATAAATGGCAAGCACATACAGCAATCAGAGTCATGGTAACCTTCAGAAATTTCCTTCTTACCAGTCAGGGCAAAGCTGTCTCTTTTTTCTTCTCTTGCCTTGCAGCCTTCCCCAGTAACACAGATGAGTTTCAAGTTCAAAACAGCATTATGGCCTCATACAAAACATAGTCAAAATATGGTAAGTCACTTTGTTTTTAAAATTACCACCTGAGACAAATGCCAGTAGCCTCATTTTTACCTTGTTCATGCTTTGCCTGGATTTCAGATAGGGAAAGGTTATGATCAACTTGCAGAGCTTCCCCTGTCCCAGTGATCCTACTTCACAATATAAGGCTTCAGGAAGACAGCTCTCACCTCTGTGAATCCAACATTACTTCTAAAGGGCATGTTTATATGGCCAACAATGACTTTTAAATGTAATTGTCACACTTTTGAACACACAAATGCTTTCATATGCAGCACAGCATTCAAGGGAAGACTTTCAGGGCAATCCCTCTTGCAAAAAGCCACAATTCCATTACATTTTCACACATTTTCAATACACGTGTACATTCCCTTGAAGTGAAATGTGAATTTCATCTGTGCTTATCAGGACTGACTGATAGGAGGGTTTACCACACACAGTCAACGGCTGACAGCCACCACTGGCTGTACGAAAAGATGTGTCAATGTCTGCCACTGAGGTACTCTCATACCAGACACTGCCAGTATTTTCTACTTACTGTGCTGTAACTGGCATCTGCTAATCAGCATTTGTCCTCAAAGACTCTAAAAAGGTTTCTAATGAAACAGATGTATGCTCTATTTCATATGTGATTCCAGAGTAAATGTGTCCATTCTGATTCATTAAATGGAAATCAGGACATCTTGCAAAAATACGAATTCTAGCTCAAAGAATTTGAATCCTTGTGCACAGATTAATACTGATAGATTTTTCCACGTGAAGTCCTACAAAAAAACCCCTCAACTCCCTGCCCCAAACCCCCCAGCAAAACCCCCATCATCTTCAGAGGGAAGTGTTGCTGATCTTGTAAAGAAATTCCTAAGACAGAAAAACAAATTGCAGTGCAGTTTTCAAAGCCAGCCATCACCTATGTAATTTTCGTTCATTTCCCTGACAGCTCTTTCACAGAAGCAAAAAGCCTTAGTTTGTGGGAAAATATATATGAATTCCCATTCTCTTTAGCTGAGCTTTGTTTTGGTTTTTTTTTTGTTTGAACAAAACTGAGTACTGCAAATATGAGGAATGAAATGCAAAATGGGAGTTTAATTATGCTCTCTTGTAAGTCCATGGAACTTGCTAAAAAAAATCCTACCAGATTTCTAAAGGCTCTGAAAAACATGAGTTTGGTAATTTTTTTAATTATGGCAGGTAAAATAATTTTCAGTTTATATTACATTTGTCCTGGTTTCGGCTAGGACAGAGTTAATTTTCTTCCTAGTAGCTGGTACAGTGCTGTGCTTTGGATTTAGTAGGAAAATAATGTTGATAACACGCTGATGTTTTTAGTTGTTGCTAAGTAGTGTTTATACTAAGTCAAGGATTTTTCAGCTTCTCGTGCCCAGCCAGCAAGAAGGCTGGAGGGGGCACAAGAAGCTGGGAGGGGACACAGCCAGGACAGCTGACCCAAACTGGCCAAAGAGCTATTCCATACCATATGACATCATGCCCAGTATATAAACTGGGGGGAGTTAACTGGGAGGGGGGATTGTGGCTCGGGAACTAACTCGGCATCAGTCAACGAGTGGTGAGCAATTGCATTGTGCACCACTTGCTTTGTATAGTTTAATTCTTTTAGTATTACTATTGTCATATTATTATTATCATTATCATTGTTTTTCATTCCTTTCTGTCCTATTAAACTGTCTTTATCTCAACTCACGAGTTTTTTTTTCCTGATTCTCTCCCCCATCCCAGGGGTGGGGGGGAGTGAGCAAGCGGCTGCGTGGTGCTTAGCTGCCGGCTGGGGTTAAACCACGACAACATTCCACTTTATTCCCGCAATCAAATGTGACTTTGAAAGCTCAGTCAAATGACATTACTCAAAAGTCTATAAATTGAGAAGAAAAAAATCGGGAATCCTGAATTGCTGTCTCTTCTCACTGTTGCAACTGATTTTTCTCTCTCACCTGATAAATGAACATATCATTTCCTATGAAGATGCTGTGCTATCCAAATCTCATACAATGCAAAGAGGCAAAACACATACTGAATTCTGGGAAGTAAAGTAAGCTCTTAATTAATTGAACACTTGAAAAAATCCAGACGTATTTAGAAATAAAACAAAAAAATCCTGCATGTGTCTGATCACTAGGCTCTGTTACCAGAGAGGAAAAAATGGCTCACAACCAACACATCCGGGGGCCAAATTTACCCATGAAGCCAGACGTGAACAAGATGCAATGCTGAACCAAGCACAGATGTTCTTTTTGGTATCTTTTTCAAGGACTGATCCTCGGTGAGGTGTAAGCTTCATGTTGTATGACATGGAATATATGATTAACAGCAGAGCAAAAGACACACTACTGTAAATGCGTAAGCAGTGACATCCCCGGAAAAACCCTCATCACCTCAGTACCTACCTACACTAACACTCCCATCTTTTAGAGGAAGAAACTTACCTCACTCACCAGTCTTTAACTAGGCTCCTTTATTTACCTCCTTTTATATGACTCTCTTTGTTTACAAAGGTCATTAAGCAGCCTGTATTCTAACCCCAGAAAGAGCTTACCATCCAGGCCAGGCAGAACAGTAGTCCTCATGGCCAGCACCAAACCAAGCGGCGATCCAAAGAGGAAGAAATCAGACACCTCGAATTCAAATCGGCCCAGGTTTACTTCTGAGAGACTGGAATTCACAGGAGGAAAGTCTGCACCATCTTTCAACACACTTGAGTGGATGCTGAGCAAAGAAAATGCACTGATTCAACAATAATGAAGAGGGCATCCAGAGAAAAAAATCCATTCCCAAAACAGGCTGCTTAGAAAGCTCTAGCATCTGTATCTAGATCTAAGCAATATGCCTTAAACTGTAGACAGATATTGCAGTATAGCAGCTACTTATCATGATTTCCAGTGCGACTATTCAGTAAATTTACTACCTTCAACATGTAAGAGTTTTCTACAGTTATTCTACAGAATATTTATTGGTAAGTTACACTAGGACTCTGAAGATTGAAGTTTACCTGTCCTCCCTTTTAGCAGTACAGATGTATGTAAGCTTATTCTGAAACTTCTACAAATTCTAACCTACTCAAGTTGTATAAGTACAATGGTATTAAATGCTTACAGTCATAAAGTATGTTACATGGGTACACAAAAAGCGTTGTTCTAATCAGTTCTCTGAGCTATGAACTAGAATTTCACTACTTTTCAACTACTTATTACAGATTAAAATTAGTGATGCTTACAGACAGCTTTTAATCTCTTAAGTGATTTAAACACTTCCATTTACTTCGTATGCCACACATGCAAGAGGTAAATACAGATCACCTATCCCTCACTGACAGAGAAAAGACTCGCCCCTCATTCAGTTCTGCTGGAGGTGAAATAACTACATTCAGAAGCAGAAAAGTAGCATATATACCTGCTGTCCAGTCATGAGACAGAGCAGAACATGCGTGCAGAGCCTGACTGAGAGATGCTGACCATGCTGACTTCAACCAGAGCTGTAACTGAAGCCCTCATGAATTATCTGCACACTATACTCTGCATCAGTGGCCAATCCAGAAATCCTGAAGATTGGTCCCAAATCAGGCCAAGACATCAGGCCTCTCTTTCAATCTGAGAACGTAGGGACATTCTCAATTTATAACCTGATATTAACTGAAACTCCGGGGACCAAGCCTGGGGCCCCTTTAGGGTAGAAATGAAGAAAGCCAAGAATTAAATCCATCATCGGCACAGCACTTAGGAGTTACCTCTCCATGCCAAAAGCACTCGGACAAAAAGCACAAGCTGACACACTGAAACACAACCACAGTGTGTAGGACAAGGACATTTCTGTGTGAAAGAGCGATCTTTGTAACCTCATTACTCACACTGACGCACCACCTCTAAATTGCAGTAAAAGAGCTCATGGGGAAAAAAGTATTAACGATCTTACGCAAGTCTCACAGACAGGAAACCAAAGGCTTGGAATCTCTATGTACAGGGTGGGTCAGAGGATGACATGGTTTGGTTTGTGTTTCCCCCCCCCTTTACCTTACCAAGGAATTTTTTCTGCCATCTTTAGCCTATGTTTGTCCAACTATTCCTCAATAACTTAGCAACAGCCTGAAGTCTGAGGAGTCCAAAACGTGAATGGAAGGTAACACTTTTCTATCTGCTTGCATAAATACAACTGCATGTAAAGCTTTCGGCTTAAAATCAGAGATAAACAGGAAATGAAAAAAGGCTTGGAAGAGAACTGTTATCTTTGTCTTTTAATTATCCCCCAAGTCTGAAGTGCTTTATACAAGCCAACACTGTGCTTTAAACATAACACAGTATTCCTTCTATGCAAGAACCTAAAAGTGACTGACCAAAAAAATCTTCATGTTTTCAGTCGTAGACAAGTGAAAAACAACCATTCTGCCTCAGAAGAAAGACATGTTATGACATATTGATATCCAGAAAACCCAATGATTTGAAAATAAAAGCCGAACAGTCAACAAAAGCAAAGCAAAGTACATTCAGTCAAAGCAAGAAAATAAAATTACCTTAAACTGCTACTAACAAAACTGCCAGACTTGAAATAAAGCACAGTAGTAAGTCTGCACTGAACTCAATGGTAGCAGAACTGAAACTTCAACACACAATAAAACTTCTCCCTCTGCATCACTCCCAATGAAATAAAGGAAATAAGATGATGGATAGAAGAAACAAAGCACAAAGAATTCAGATAAGCAAAAAACCAAATAGCTTAGAACAGGCAGAAACAATGACACAAAGGGAATGCTTATGTTCCCATCAAATCTGTGTTTTAAAGGTTTCTTAGGATCCAGGAAAGCTAATTAAGTTAACTCTCCTCCCCCAGCCTCCTCCTCATTTAAGCCAAATGTTTATGCAGGTTTTTTTTTTCTTTTAAAGCTGATCTGAATAGGTCATAGACTAATGGGAGCACATAAAGCAATTATCTCACTCTTTACAGAATAACAGAAAGCCTGTAAGTGAAGTCAGAGGGATCTTTAGAAAGAAAAATGTAACAGACATTTGGAATTATAAAGCATTCATCCATCTTGACTTATGTGGGCTGCACTGAAGAAACGGAACTACCTGCATTCAGTTCTGCATATTCAAAACTCTCACAACTGAATAAAGATTAAATAAAAAACTCTCCATGTGTGAGTAAGTTCATACTAGACCCACTGTATCTATGGTTTTCTTTGAGGAGTATACAGGGACTTTACGCAAACCTCCAGAAACACACCACACACAATAAAAATGATTTTGCTGCTCTGGCGTTGACAGGCTCCATTCAATGGCAAGCCTATTTCTTTTACTCAGTCATCAAATACTAGTTACCTAGACAGGAAAGCATGATGTTGGGTTATAGTATCACAGTCATAGGTGGATGAGTCACTCTGTTTCCTAGGCAACGGCTGCCTTGGCTTCTCATCCTCCATGATTCCCGAGATGTCAATATTGCTTTTGCTCAGGCGTTTGCTGCCACCCAGACTGGAGTCTTCTGCTAAGAGGGGATTATCCTTCAGAGAATGAACAGAGCAAAAGGAAGATTTAGACAGTGACCAAAACACAACAGAGCATATATGAAATGGCTGCATTTATACATTTGACTTCACTCTATCCAAGAAAGGGTGGAAGGGGTTAGACTTTCTCTCTGCAGTAGAAGATAAGGAAAGAGATGAAGACTAAATTTCCCTGTAAGATGTATAGCCTAAAAGCTGGAATGAGAATCAGGAATTTTAGGGGGGAGGAGTAGGAGTAACACAAAAGCTTTATCCCTCATGACTTCATCATTCTTAGAGAACTATAAATATCATAAGGTAATCAGAAGGGGTCTTACCTGAGTGCACAAAATGCCCATTAACAACATTAATGGTCTTGCTCATCATGTTCCATGGATGCGGGACCTGATTTTTTAAGAATGTGAACTTCTGCGGGATGCAAGAGGAGACCAGTGGTACCATATCTTTAAGGTACCCCTTAAAATAGGAAATAGATTTATTTATTGTTCATTTCCTCCAGCACTTCTGCAGCTTGCACCAGCATCCTCCCTGACGTATCCCTACTACCGTCAGACTTTTATTCCTGCGTCCATTTCAGTAGCCAATGCAAACACTGCTTTTCAGAACAAATGCCATTGGACTGAATCCCCCCATTCACGCATGAGATCCGGGCGCGTGAGGCATGCAAGATCTGGTTCTTTCTAACAACTGTGTAATCCAATTCTCTGTAAATCTCCTTCTATTCAGATCAACAAAATAAGACAGCGTGAAAATGCCTGACATCTATTTTTACAAAACTTCAAAGATACGAACACCAACAAGGCACACTGGGAGAACAGGTAACAGTTAAACCCCTTCTAATTGCGTAGTTATTGGTTTTCATCCATATTCTACTAACTCTTGCAATGCAGTACTAGAATTCATGAGATGATATGATACAACTAGCATTAGCATCTTAATAACATGCAGAAGATTAGTTTAGGACCAGCATGTTCACAGACAATTATTCCTGTGATGGTACAATGAAAAAACTTAACATGCGCGTAGGAATCTCTTTCTGCAGTTCATAGTAACATCGCAAAATTCATGTCATGTCAACTTTCATACTAAAGTTGTGTAAGACTTAGGACTTTGCTTGGCATAATGCTAATGTATCTACAACATCAAAACTAAGCCTCACTTCTTGTAGTTGTTACTGTTAATGAGTGCAGAGAACTATTTCACAGGGTCAGGTAGGAGGTGAGGGCTCCTGCTGTGTGTTGGCAGCTGAATGCCCCCACCGTTTTGTGTGCTAAAGTGATGTAAAACCAAAATAAAGTCTCCACCTAAAATATGTGCTTCTGTTGAATTCAAGCCAGAACTAACTACAGGCCCTACTTGTATTTTTTTATGTAACCAGTAACTTTTTTTTCAGCCTGACACTGACTCTATGTAGCTTGATTTGCCCCGCAGTTTACCACCTTACATTGAAGCTCTGTTGTAACATCAGTCCTTTTTAGCAACTCTATTCTCCAGAAAACCAGGGACCTTTCAAAGCCAAAATTCCTATAACCAGTGTTCCTGATAGAGTTTCTTACAGAGTAACTTTTTATAAGTGAATTCTCAAGAGCGTAAGTGAGCAACATTTCTTTATCTGCTCGTGTCTCATGATTATCTCAAACTGATTCAGCAAAGGTATTTATTTATCTCTTAGCCTTCATGATGAGTTCTGATCTCTAGCTCGTTCCCAAGCAACAGTGCCATGAAAATGCAAAATATTTATGATTTTAAATTGTAATTTGCATGCTACAAATATTCTGCAACCTTTGCCTAAAATTCCAATTTGGTGTTTTTACTATGAATAAATTTATTAGAGTGCGTAAGAATATTCATGGCGGTACACAAAAGGGAGGTGAATCCACATACACATAGCTGAAAGGGAATTTTTACAGATTGAACCAAAGCCCATGAAATGCACTGACAAATCCATTGATGTAAATGGGCTGTAGGTCAAGCTCTTAAACATCATACCACCAGTGACTTCTGAAAACCATATCAGTGCTGTCAAGGCTCAGAGTTTCATCAGAACTCTGGTGACATTTTAAGGCTCTCTTCGTTAAAATCACATAGCAGATATGTCAGCATCTCAGCTCCCATTACTTTTTAAAAAGGAATTCCTGTCAATGGATTGAGAAAAACGGGAACCCTTGAAGGTGCCAGAGCAAGAAAGCAGATGCAAGGAACTCAAGATGATTAAATATTTTTGTTTAGGTCTCTTGATTTCCTGGTGGTCTTCTTCCAGGAAGAAGGCTGGCTGTTGGAAAGGCATAGAGTTGGCAGTACCGTAACACCAAACGTTTTTCTTTTAGTCACACGCATGTTCCTCCACAGTATTTAAAAACTAGCTTGTGTCACCACAGAACTAGCTAGGAAGACTTTTTAGTAATGGAAGCTAATATCTTCATCCCTGAAAGCTGGCAACAATTCACCTTTGTCCTCTAAGCTTCAATAACAGGTTCTGCTTGCAGAAGGTGTGTTCTTCTCTCCTGTCATAAGACAATCTCAGACAGGTCAAATTTTGCAGGAGTTTGACAGTCTTGGAACAATACTGTGTGGGAAAAGCATCAAGCTCCCGCTTCTGCACTGCTATCATTAAGGTTAACCTAGCATACCTAGCATTTCAGTTGTGCATGTTGATTTACTGGGCACGACGTTTCTGTCAGACACAGTAGAATGCTAGCGGCTTTTTCTTTTTCTTTTTTTTTGGAGGGGGGGTTTAAACTCTAGAATAATAACCATCACCTAAAGCGAGTTAACAGGACATGGCATGCTATTATTGCACTGCAGAAGAAAGCCTTCATTTTCTTTGGTCAAAATCAACACATTTTAAGCTTGATTTTCTTCCATAGACCTAAACTCAGGTCTTCCAAAGCATACATGCCACAGGCAGTTCAATGAGGGAAGAAAAGAGTAGTTTTAGAAGGACAAGGGACTAGACCTCTGTGAGACCTAGGGAAGGCCACTGGGAAATTGGCTAGGCATTGTACAAGAGAGCAGGATCCAAAGTTGTTCTTTTCCTTGTTGCATACAACTCTCTCCCCACACTCTTTTACATTTTCTCCACCACTGCTCCCTGCACCTGTCTTCTTGGACATAGCATTATGCCACTGCATTACACTGTTGAAGTGTCACTGGAACATTCTTCACAATTCATAACAGCAAATGCCCCAAGTGAAAATAGACTTTATCATGCTCAGTACTTTTAAGCAACTTGCAAAGAGGGTAAAATCCAACTAGACAAAACAGAGGATGTGAGAAAGAGTGCAAGGCTTACAGATGAGGACTGAGGCATGACAGATCAAGAAACTTGGCCAAAGTCATGCAGACAGACTATGGAAAACATGCTAATTGAATCTATTTCTCTGAAGCTACAGAAAGAACAAGTTCATAGGACAGGTATTTCCCATACCCTCACTCAGTACTGGAGCACATTAGCAGCCCCGTGCACGTGGGGTGAGATTTCATGTCAAGAAGAGATGCTGAAGAACATAATCTGGTCTCCAGAATTATGCAGATGAGTTGCAGGAAAATGAAACCAAGACAGAAGCAGTATATGATCTATAAGATGAACCTTCCCACGCAGTTCCACCTGTAGTCTTCAACAGCCAAGAGGACCTCCTGGCTTCTGTGATAAGTGAACAATTAGTCTTATTTCTGAGAACAGGGAACCTGGGAACTATAGTTAGTGCCCATTCTGGAGCTGGCTTTTATCTCATGAACAACCTGTTCATGTGATAGTCCCTTGGGGACTGAACTGGGACCAAATTCATTTTACACGTTACTGAACAGCCATTCAACAGAGAAAGCCTGACAACCATTTCACAGAGACAGAAGGTTATTTGGTGAGAACTATCACTAAGCAATTAACTTCTTTAAACCATCTGGGCCTTCTCTGCATCTGAGTGGTGAAAATTACATCAGAGGCTAAGAGTATGTCAAAATGTCTGCACACTGTGGTGTCATGGTGAAGAGAAAGTGTTCAAATTTATAGTAGTCTGATAGATTTAAAAAAAAAAGTCTTGTTAAAAAGTCTCGTATCCAAACCTATTCAAAAAACCTGGCCAGATTTTAATCTCACTGGTTGGAGCATTTAGGTTCACCTTCATGACACAGTCTTTCTTGTTTACTGCAAAAGAGGCTGAGCCAATTCGGCATTTATATCAGCCAGATCAGGGAGTGAGATACAGTTCCAAAAAATACACTAAACCACTTAAAAAGACATTAGGCAACACATTAGAAGAAGGTTGAGGTGATCAGTATAGAGACTATTCGCTGCATTTTAAGCAGTTAAAAAGCTTGTTTTCCATTGCTACAAGCTCTTTCAACTCCCCCACATGCCACAATTAAAAGCTCATCTGCAGTAAACTGGTATCAATGCTGGGATTTGAATTAGTCACCCAGAGGTGGCTTTTATTTATCTTTGATCCATGTGAAGCAAATCGTCAACTTTCTCCATTCGTCCTAATGAAGAGTTGTCTACTTCTAAATTATGAGCATTTTAGCTGTTGCAACAAAAACGAACCATCTCCCTCTTCTAAAAGACAGTGTTCCCAACCAAGTACAGTGATTGCTAATGTAAGAGTTTGGGTTTCTGCTTCTGATGATGGACCAAGTTCACTTCATCCTTCTGTCCTTTAATAACCCAAGGAGTGATATGATGATGACGATGACAACAACACTGGCTTTCTTTGTTAAGTATTTTGACATTTACAAATGTAACTGATTTTTAAAGAGCAAGAGTTACTAGTCTGGTCTGAGCAGAGTGACATTTGCTCTACTGCAGATTCTTTTATTGAACATGCAGGTAAATTTTCAAATACTGCCCAGTACAAGCATGTACACGCAACAATCATCACAATCTCAGTAATCATTCACATTTCTGCCTATACTGTAGAAGTCACTACCTATTATGGATAATCCTGACTTGATTATTTAGTGTATATTGGAAACTGAAATACAGAAAACAGACTACACACAAACTGACAAATACTCACCTGGGGTAGTAGAAGAATGCACCATTCTAATTCCTTATTTACATTGCCTCATTGAATTAACAGGCCCTCTCTCTACAAAAGGCAGTTTCTAGTGCCTAAAACTGTGAACTAGTCAGAGAATGTAACGGTCACTGCATCACCAATCTAGCTTATTATTATAGACCACTTTGAAATAAACAGAGTAAGAAGGGAACTATATAAACCTAATTTACTGTATTTTCACGGTTTATAACCAGAACATAAAATGCAATGGTTGAGAGTACCTCAGTCTCATCCTTATTTCCAACTGGTTTAATTTCACAAATGCCCCTGACATTTGTGAAATGGTAAAGTAAAAAAACTCCCTTATATTTCTGTGTCTCAAACTCTTCCAATAAGATCCATTTCTACTGGAGACACCAAGGAAGGGGAGGGGGGGGGACACACCCAACTGTAAAAAAAAAAGAGTCCTCTTGAACGTGTTTCACAGGAGCAAGCTGAGAACAACGGACAGAAAGACAAGATAAGGAAGGAAGAGCATACTTAGTTCTTCTGAACACACAGGGTAGTAGAGATGAAGATGGGAGGAGAAGACAGAAAAGATGGAGAGAGGAATGGGAAGAGAAGCTCTGTGGTATCAGAAAAGAGAGGAATACAAGAAAGTTGAAACTGTAAGAGCAGGGAAGTCAAAAGAACCTATACTCCCTAAAGCCTGATCCTGACTCTCAGATTCAGCAGCAGCCCTTGCACAATCAACCCCACTATAGCACTGGGATCCAGGAGGACCACTTCTCCATTTACTTTGCTTGCACTGCCCTGTCCTCAGTGCTGGTACTATCCAAAGGCTGGCTGCTGAGGATCCAGAGCCATTAAGTAACTCTCCTTCCTGGAAACATTTAGAGGATGTCTCTCTGCTTGAGAGTACTCCCATCACACATAGCTCTCAACTGAACCAAGCAGGTTGGTATCACTGAGCCCATTTTTGAGGAGAGAGGTAACTAAAGAGTCAAGAGATGAAACAGTTTGGTCAGGGTCACAAAACTGTCGAAGAACGGAGCGCGGGCACCTCACTCAGTGTCAACTCTAATACACCACACCCCCTCTCCATATCCACTTGAGTCTGAAGTACGTAAGATTAGTTGAACTTCAACTTTCTTTCTTAAGTGTTGAACACAATAACGAAGATTACATGCTAGCATTACTTTAAAAAATTGTGCTTTTACTATCATAAAATCTTTCCTGGATCACAGTTAGAATTAATCCTCCCTTCTCTCCAAATGTAGCACTCATATAGACACTGTTATGCTCAGTGGTCCATTCACAGACCCTCAGGTGACTTGCATTCCTTATCAGGAAGGAGGCATTCTTTCACCAGTCACTAAAACTTATTCATGAACACATCTTAATGCTAGACTACCCCCAGGCAGTAGCATAAGGCATTCCAGACCCTATGTGAACAAATAAAAAAATTATAAAAAGAAAGATAAAAGATTTTGGCAAAACCAGGAGCCTACCAGAGATTACTGAGAGAGGACATATTTGCATCTACAGTTAGGGATACAATAAAGGGCACTTGGTAACCCTACTTTAAAGATTTATAGATAAAGCCTTCACTAGTGATTTCTGTATATCATAAAACTGAAGCTTCAGACTTAATTTTCAGACAGCAATTTTTTGATATATGAGCAAAATCCCATGCTATCACGGCAATTTACCAAATCCTTAAATTTTCTCTGGTTTATATGGAGCTGATTTCCTCCAGGGAATGAATCTATAGGGTTTCAGCTGTGTGGATTTTTTCTCTTCACCTGGATGCTGCTGCTGCTTCCTCTCCTGCTACTGTTCCGACTCTCGTCAGCTGTATTAGAATTATAGCAGATGGCATCAAAGCCCAAAATTCCTCCAATGCAGTCACCAATGAGACACACCTGAGGAAATAAAAAGATTTTTTTGGGAGATGTAGCAAGTGTTTTAAAAGAAACAAAAAGCATCACAGCACTGCAGAGGAGTTGCTGTCTTACACCCTTGTTCCTGTTTTTTTACACCTTGGTTCCTATTGCAGCTGAAAATGTGTAGCCACTTTCTCCCACTTCCTTTTATCTCCAGACATACGCCCTATGCCAAGAATACCTGTCCCAGGGACTATTTTGACCAGCTGGGAGTTCTGCCAAACAGGCTAGAATTCTTTCAGCTGCTTGCAGCCAGATTCCAGCTCAAAAAGTCCAGATCACTGGACAACCAGTCTCACAAAGATTTCAAGCCACTTAACATTTCCTTCAGAGTCATACAGGGAAGAGGATCTCAACAGATTAAAAACAGATTGGTACTCCCCTGTCAGGACTAGGGAATGCAACGGAACTTTTAAATGAGGTATTAAGTAGAAAGATTCACTCTTGCTTCACATTTAATATAAACATACAAGCTACTTTCAAAGTATGGACCTGGGAATTAAAATACATAGACTACTAAAATTGGGAATTCAATAGTTGGAGTAATTTTATGCCACACTAGAATCTACCTCACAAGCCAAATCCGCTGAACACCTCCCCATCCCATAGGAGATGATTCCTGTCCCCCGGCCTGTGTCTGAGGATGAGTAATAGCTGTATTACCTTTCTCCTTGATAACAACCTCCATGGTTCCACAGGTTCCAGCAACCCTTTCTCTCCAATTCTCAAACTGAAGCAAACGTCTAATCTGTTGTTCCCAACTCCAATTAGTTTAACAGAAGACATTACCTCTCCTTGCAAACCTTAACTTGCTTCTAGCCTTAATTCAGCTTGGCTACAACACTAAACTATAAGTTTTGGATAACAGGATGTTGTGCATGATTTCTTCATGCAAGTGAAGCGCGGTAGGCAAAGCAAGTGCTTCAAGATGCAGGTAGGGAAAAACCTCAAACTTCTCTTGGTGCATCTCCACATACCACACTCTCTTAATTAAGTACATTTCTTGGGATAAAAACATTTTTAAAAATAAAATAAAATATCAAAATACATTAAGGTAACATCTATCCTAAGACAATTTTGGTTCTAAAGTTGTACACAACTGAACAGCATGCTGATTTACTTTCTGATTTTCAAATTCCTACGCCACGCAATGAAGTCCACAAAGAACTGAAAATTATATGATACAGGTAACCTTAATAAAATTAGCAGCACATTTTGTGGGGGATTAATAGTATTTCCTTCAATTTACCATTCCATTTCTAATCCTCATTATTATTGGCATTAAGGTAATGGTGTTAACTTGTTCCAGATACTGTATAAAACCAAAAAGACAATCTCTGATCTAATGAACTTGCAATATAAATGGACAGAAGAGACCAAAATATGAAAGGAAAGATACACACAGGGTGGGGGTCAGGTTATATGGTATGTATTTTAGAAGTACAGGACTTATTCAGAGGCAGAGTTGAGATTTCTATCTAAGGACCAAAGCAAAGCACTGTAGACAGCACAGAGAAGTCACTTTCATTTTAACAATGCTGGTAATTGTTGATGGTGAAAATTCTGTGGAGCATACAGAGGTTGTGCAGACTTTTTCACGTGAAATATTAATATATATGGTTTGTATAACACACCAAGGAGACTTCTTTGTAGCTTTGTCAAAGAAAAAAACCCCGTAACACTCAATTTCTGTCGAGAGAATTGTTTTCACAATTCTTTCTGTAACTGGTATAATTCTTCTTTACATAATCTCACCTTTCATAATGTTCTGTCACTGCAGCCGGGCTGTTTTTATGCTTCAAGCAAGAATAGTTTACTATGGATATTCAAACTGGCTTCAAACAAAATTGTAGTCTAAAAATACTGATATGCCACAGCACAATCTTATTACTGCTATGGAAAAGAATTCATTTGTGTAATAAGACACATGCTTTCCTTCAAAGATTACACTGTACTCTATATTAAATGCCTTTTTTTCTCTTTTTCTGAAGTCTGGAGGTCACTGTACTTTAAGGAAGTGCATGTTTCCGGGGGTAGCAGTATCATATTTATTCTATGTGAAGCAGGAAAGTACTGGTTTTTGTAGTCTAAAGATGAAGAAGCAGGAACAGTAACCGTGACACGTCGGCCGGAAGAAGCCTGCAGGTGACTTCACTGGGGAGGGGGTCACACCAGAAAAATTACATGACTTTCCCAAAGTTACACAGGAAATCTGCAACACTGCTGGCAACTGAGTATTTGTCTTCTAAGTTTCTTTACTGTCAATTGTTTTCTTACTACTGTGATGGAGGCAAAAAAGAAATAGCAATAGTTAAATGTTGGATTCCCTATGCTCTTAGTCAGACATGTCCCAACTTTTCTATTAGCTATAGCAGGTGTGTGAGGAACTCAGTAACATAGATTATCATTTGCCTTGGGCTGCCATGCTTGTTCACTGATTAGCATACCATGCTTACCGCACAACTAAGGCTCTTAACCATTACCAGAGTTCGTAGCAATACTTAGTAAGACCTTAGGGGTCAAAATGCTTGTGGGAGAAGGTATAGTATCTTCTACCAACTGAGTAAGTCCAGGTTAGATACTGCACAGGATTCCAGAAGCGTCTTTCTCATGCTGGGCACTGAGAAGGCATTTTGCATGGGTAACACCCTGCTAACATTCATTCATCATATTTGCAGTATTGTCCCACGCTCGTAACTCAAAACCCTCAACACAATGGCTTAAAAAGAAACAGCCTTGCTCTGAAGGAATTTTACTTTGATGTAATAGAAAATAGTCCTACCTGTCCATTAAAACCAGCCCCATCTGTAGATTTGAGAAATTCATTGTAAACTTGATTGGCTCTACTGATCACCATGGCAACTGCATCCTGGTATTGAGGGGATGAAACAGCCAGCAAGGGCAAGGCAGCCAGTGGGATGTGGTCTTCACTGCTGCTGAGACAGCTCTCATCATAGCTGTAGGGATTTAGGCTGGAGAAGGACATGCTATCATCAGGAAAAAATGCAAGAGGCAGCACACAGCATTAGAGAATGAACAGTTACTTATTAACAGAAACGGGTTGGGCTATTGCAGTTCACAATGACAGAATACAGGAAGGATCATTTTCTCACGGAATTCAACTGCTTAAAAAACCAAGGAGTTACTGCTTTATGTGAATGAGATCATGCTAGAAGGCATTTCTGTAGTTAAACACATTTGGTGCAATTTTCCCACATACAAGTAGACAACTCAGAACAGCAAAGAGATTATTTCGTTTCAGCTTTTTTTTTCCCCATATAACAACTTACTACATCCAAGAATGGGATCCAATCATCACAATGGAATATTGTTTCCTTGAACACAAGTGTGACATGTATTGTTCAAAAGCATATAAAAACATTTTTCCCAGTGTCCCACCCTTTCAAAAAGATGGAACAAAGCTGCACACACTCTGAAATCATACGTAAATGTTTGCACAGTGACATTTTGCAAAAAGGAGGTGACTCGACTGAAAACGCAAGCTTAAATTTGATAGGATGGCAGCTTTATTTTAGCTTGGATGTGCACCCTGCAAGTTTCTCAGTAAACCTGCCAATTGTCTTGACTGATTTTTATTGATGAGTGGGGAAAACAATCACAGAGAGCCAAAGATGCAACGCACATTAGTGTGTGCCAGATTCTCTTACAGCAATTTGACTGTCCTTTAGAGATTAAAGGAAAGTCAGAAGTATTTTGGATAATTCAGCTCATCCAAAGTTCATCCAAAGCTGCAGGCAGGCAACTTCAACGCTATTTTGTATTCGCTTTCTTTAGGAACTTGGTGGGCTCTCACAATATTAAAAAGCAAGCTGCCTGAAATGGAATTAGTCTATGTCTTTGCTAAAACCTGCATCCTTGAGACTATTACCAGGGTAATGGAAGAAGAACAGAAGACTTGCAACGCTTAAGCATGGAAGCTGGTCAGTGTTCATGTCCTGAGCCTCACCGGACATTTCCACACTCGCCTCTTGCTGAAGCACTCCAATGATTTGCTACTTTTCATCCAAAGTAGTATAACAGTTTCTATGTCCTGGAGCTCAGCTGGCCTGCCAAGCTGTGTCAATTTACTAGTTAACACAGCTTCATTTTGCCAGCTGATCAGATCATCTAAATGCAGAGCAGACATACAGTTATGAATACTAACTCTCAAAAATGAAAAACGAACCTTAAAAACCTACATAAAAAGGCCTCATTTACTATAACAATTGGCAGATAACACTTCAGAAAGGGAAAGGAAGAAAACACAGGAGGAAAAAAAATTATGAAGTGAATGTTTGAAATGGAAAAAAATACCTGCATATGTTTTCATAATAGAAGTAAAATGCAAACAATATTCACAAGAGAACTACACAAAACAGAGTCAATGGAAAAATAAATAGCTGGTAATATTTTTTTTCGTGGCTAAAGGAATATAGATCAAACTGAAATTGAGCAATTATTGTCTAGACAATTAATCACAGTGAACTCGCTTGGAAATGAGGGTTTGGGTTTTTTAATTCCAATTTATTTTATTGTAAAGGTTGCAGCCACAGAGACCTCCGTTGTTATTGTAGACACAACACAAAGGGAAGCAAGATCCAGACCACTGAAAGAGTGTATGGAGGAGATGAAGTTGTTTATCACAGGGGACATGCTAAGTATTAGTGCTGAAGCTGAGACAAACAGGTAAAATATCAGTGCTGGAGCTGAGAGGAGCACAAGTCTTGTTATCTTGATGCACTGGCAGGACACTGCAGGAGGTCCTTCCAAAGCACCAGCTTGGAAACATCACACTTGCACAAAGGCTGGAGATGGAGAGGGAAATCACAAGGAAGTAGCTGAAATCATTAAGTGTAAGAGCCTGACAGATAAAGCCACCAGTGTTAGAACCCAACACCTCCCTGATAAAAGGCAGCAAACGACTAGGCTGCAAGACAGAACTGGTCTTCCGTGGTGGGTAAGAGTACACCTGGTGCCCAGGGGAGAAGTGATTGATGGCACAGTGGCATCTGCCAGCAGGGATAACTGAGACTGCACCATGGAGATGGGAGGTGAGGGGTTATTCAACCCGGGGGGCAGGGGGGAGGAAAGGAGGAACAAGGGAACAGGAGCTTATTCTGAGTGCAGACAGCATCTGGCTAGATGCAGATCAAGACAGAACACTGGTCCCTCCTCAAAACTTCCTCAGGTCAGCAGTCCCTGACCATGGCAGAGGTGAGAGGAGAAAGCAACAGGCAGAAATCACCCACATGGTAACATTTGTTTGGGTAACTGTCACACAACAGTTTTTTGACATTTATGATTTGGCTATCTGCACTCCATGTTGACAGTCCTAGGGACTTGCTATTGCTGTTTCTGAATGCCAGAATATGCATTTACTTCCTCCACTTTCAGGATAAAGGAAAAACAAGGAATAGAAATACTCAAATCATAATGACTGGACTTCTCCATACACTTTCTAATTAAATTATAAAAGTATTTTTAAAAATTGATTAGGAAAACGCAACACCAAGAGCTTACACTGTGGGACCCACCACTGTGCAAGGAGCATGCAAGGGGCTGAGCACTCCAAAACTCATCCAACAAAACACTTTCATCTCATTTGATTATTCATATGCTTACTTTCCTACTTAAGTGTTTGCTTCCTAAATGTAACTTTTGTTTCGGCCTTTTTCCCCTTCTCTTTTCTTCCCCTCCACTCCCCGCCCCCCGCCCCCAAATCTGCATTTACTATTCTCCAGTTTGGCTAATACTGTAATTTAGGAGCTCTAGTCTGAGGTGTGAATCAATGTATGTTCATCAAATCATATGCTATAAAAAGCATAACAGTTGATCCACTCTGGGATATTTTTCTCCCTGAAAAAGGAAGAGATGGCTCTCAAGTCATCTAGCGGGAACAAGAATGTGCCTTAGTTTTAACCCTTGTCTGTCCTTAGCAGCAAAGATGGAGGTAAGTGTCACAGGAGATCAGTCATGCATTATAAATCTACACAGGTTGCATAAACAGTGTCTTTCTGATTTATATGAGAGATACAGGAAACTGAAAGTGATGGGAGTAGATGGGAGCAGACCAGATTAAACAATCTGAAACATTTACTAGATGGAGTGATTTAGCCCTGAAAGATCCCTTTCCTTTAAGCCACTATTTGCAAGGCAGGGAGGAGAACTGCATAGGTGCATTCACATGAAAAGTCCCAGTGGAATCCCTCTGAACCTAGGCACTCAGCACACAGACACAGCATAATTCAAAACCTATGCCAAGGTAAACAGAGGGTTGTACTGCCTTGGCATGCACTACGCCCACACATTCAGAAAATGGAAGATACATTCAAACCAAACAAGAAATCTTGTGCTGCTGCTTAGTCAGTCATCTGGCTCACCCTCGATGAAACATTACAGTAATTAAAACCACACTTCGTCCCCCACCATTTGCTAAATGGAATGTTTACCACAAGTTTATGTTCCACAACTGCATCCTGGAGTTCTGGCTATGAAAGCTGCTGGCATGAAGCTGCAGAAATGTGAGAGCAGGGAATCATCTCTCCTTTTGTCAGCCCCAAATGGGTGCATCACAAGCAGCTCCACGCAAGAACATACCAAGGCAATATCAATCTTATGTCAGTGCTGGCACTGATTCTCTAGGACATTCAAACATCCAGCTTGGCTATTTTCAGTCTGGCTGAATACTGTGTGCTGCAACAAGAGGAAATCAAAAAACAGAGAAAGAAAGTGGGAGCTCTGTTCATTTGGGCTACCAACACACACTCTTCCTTCCACTCTACCAGCTCTTCTTCCAGACAGTTGAGACCTGCAGGCACTGCATTATGGGATACCTAACACACTGTAACACGCTGAGCCCTGTGTTAATCAATGGCCCAAATGGGCAAGGATGATCTCCCAAACACTCTTTGATGGTTCACCTCTTCTACTATCAGTCCTCTTGCTTTACAGGGCAGCGACCTGGACATACACACACTTCTTTCCTGGTTGTTTCAGTGTATTCCCCCCTGAAGCGAACAGTCAGGCACACCTTCCACCAGTCTGGTCTGCACCCTGCCACCTCTTCTTCCTATATGCCTGTCAAAGCTTGAAGTCCAGCTAGTATTTCAGAACTTTAATGTATTCCCCATCTCTCCTCTCTAACTCTCATCTGGACAGCAGGCATCACCACGGTTGTAGACCTCCTCAGCTCTTCTGCAGGGTTTTCTCCTCTACATGAGGTTCAAATGTAACCTTGGGCACTATATTGCAACAAAAAGACTATAAAAGCGACCATCACTTAGGGGAAGCCCAGACAATACCAAGAGAAGTTTCTCTTTGCTTAGAAAAGAAGAAATCAAGCAAATCTGATTCTCTCCTCCCCATCACGACAGAGTTCACTAGTTATTCCTGGTTTACACTTGTAGAAGAATTGAAGCAGGCCCAAGAGCATGTGGTTCTTTCTCCTTTCTCTATCATGCCATTTAAAATATTTATGTCAAGGAAAATATCACTAAGGAAAGAAATGTTACCTGAAAAGGTTCTCTCATTTAATGAGTGAATTTCAAGACTGAAAAAGTGGGCGAGGAAGAGCAGCTACTGAAGTGGATACATCCAATGGAAAATTCCATTTGTTATTTCTAAATTCATTTCACTAGAGCCACAGGGACAAATAACAACATCAAAAAGATTTTAATCCTTTCCCTTACTGAATATTCTGTATCTGCTCAGCTATCCTCTAGAATACTGCTTGGGCTGGTACCAGAACTAGAGCGCAATAAGAACTACACTACCAGAATTGATAGAATATAATCAATTATCATTATGACAATGTGGAAGCCAATCATACAGCACTCAGTGAAAAGTTTGCTCACTACCTGCTAAAACTTTCATTCATTTAGTGTGCAAGTTATGCTGCACGGAAAAGTTGTTTCAGTGGGGGGAAAAAAGTAAAATTAAGTTGGTTACACTACTGCTGCTACGGTCCCCGTTTCTGCACGAATCTTGTAAGGCAATCTGGCCATTTAATAGGCTTGGAACGAAAGTGTAACATCTCCTCAATCATATAGGCTAAGATCAGCCTTTGTTCCCTGGTATTAATAACCCGACAAAGAAACACCCAGATCACCCTCCTTCCCTCACAAATCATCTCCTCTCATGCTTTACAAGGTACGAGTTTGTCAGAGTAAAGTCTCAGCATAGCTGTTTCCTTTCCAGCTTTCAGGGAAAACGCAGTAACCACAGTACCCTCTTACTCCTACATCCCTTAAGCTTTTCTCATATATCCCAGGCTAGAGGCACAATCCAGACAGCAGAAATCTTCCTGTTTCTTTCTCAGGCTTTATGTTAGGTCTTTGGTTAATGACAGAAAAATTCCTCCTTGTATCATTTTAGCCTTGTTTCTGTTCAACAAATTTGAGAAGTGAGGCACCGACAGACTGATTTTCTCATTTATGGTCAACCAGGAAATGTGTTACAGACCCAGGAATAGCATCCATATCTCCTGATCCCCAAGCGGACACTATAACTAGACTTATATTACCTCCCTGAAGGAGTTGCTACATGTCATTTTTTACATCTCACAGCATTGTCAAAAAGAGTGCATATCCAAAATTGTTACTGCCATACACATAACAATTGTTAAAATTAATAATAGTAATAGTTTTGCAAGGCGACGACACCTCTCATATGAGCATGCACACAGGAACTTCAAACTTATCATTGTTGACGCACAGTTAACAGTTCAGAGTTATGTTCTTGCTTTGAGTGCAGAAGTGGTTGAGTCACCATCCCTGGAGGTATTTAAAAGATGTGTAGATATGGCTTTTAGGGACATGGTTTAGTGGTGGACTTGGCAGTGTTAGGTTTACAGTTGGACTCGATGATCTTAAAGGTCTTTTCGAACCTAAATGATTCTATGATTCTGTGAAATACTACACTAAGCAGGTCTCTGAGATGCAGTTGCTAACTACTCTTTCTCTGAAAGTTGCATTTAGTATTTCATAGTGACTTGTTTTTGTATCGAAATGTTATCACAGCTTTTTACACAACAATAATTTTCAAATGCAGAAGTGACTAACAGGAATCTCAGAAAGTCACTAGACTTAATGCCAATGTGATCTGATGAACTCTCTCTTCAAGCCAGACACTAAGAGACATGTACTAAAACATTTTTGTGGGAATTTTCTTAACCCCCCATCCAAAACAACCTCCCCCCAAAAATCCCAACACCCTCAAAATTCTCCCCAAATCCCAAATTTACCAAACTATTTTTTTTCAGTTAATAGGCAACTTCCTAAAATGAAATCATTATCTCTGCTTCGTCTAGCGACTAGTGTTTCCTAGCAGAACCTGGTCTCAGACAGAAACAGGACCTGGCAGCTAGAAATGTAAATGTGAATGTCATGTAGCATAACCATACTATATAGCTCAGCGTCATTTAAGTTTGCAGAGTTATGCTCGCTGAGGAATTTACTAATTTTATCAATGACAAGACGTTTGAGGTATTCTTGCCTAGTACTCTTCATTAATGAAAAGCTGATCCAGTATCTACTGTAATGCACAGCATTCTCTCCCAGTTGCTCTCTAGAAGCCCTGAACTGGGGTCTATCTACCTTTATGCAAGTGAATTACCAAACTGCTTGAAGCAAACCACCCATCCGTCATGTTAGTAAGGGGAACCTCGTGAGTGCCACCTCCATTTACATCAGTTAGCAAATGGATCTGCTCAGACAGGAAATGTCATCAAAGCTAGTGGACCCCTCACTGTGCGTGCAACCAAATCCTAGTTGTACTGTGAACTGAAGCCTTCGTTAGCCAAAAGCACTGTTTCCTAGAGATGCATCCTTTGTAGCCCATTCAAGACACTTCTGTATATGGCATTTTTGTAGGTTAATGACGATAAATGAGTGGTCTACCACAAAACACTACAGGACCTCAAAGTGCAGTAGCTGCTATTGGGAATGAACAGATACTAAAGTTTTGTCATCTTAAAATGTAAAAACCATGTTCATATGTAAATTCTCTCTCACCAAGAAGACATGTTAAATCACTCTTGGTTTAGATATTTCTTTCTGTTCTCAATTTCCAGTGCAAAGCAGAATTTATTTAAATCAGTCTACGTTTCTCAGCAACGCTTCACAATCTCCACTTTATTCCTAAACCAATGTTAGCAATATGCAATTTTTGTTTCTAAAACAGGAAACATTAAAACTATCAGGAGAGTCTTCTATAACATCCTGTCCCTACAATGGCCAAATAATGAACAGATAAATAAGACAGACAAACATCAGTTGGCATATCCGCAGGCAGATCTAGCTATGTTTCAATTTTAAAATAAGATAAAAGTTGACTACTGATTTTTTGGGGTCAGATTTGGCAGGGTGGAGGAAAAGTTAACAGTTATCACAGTTTTCTTCTTCTGTCCAGATTTCTTCCGGAATTTTTTTTTTTCTTTTGGATGCATGTGGACAATAGGCTGTAGTCCACCATGGGTTTTGGTTTTTTTTCGTTTTGGTGTTTTTTTGTGTTTGTTTGTTTTTTTTTTTTTAAACAAACGCATCCACTTAGAAAAGGATGAAAGATCCTTCCAAGTCTTGCAGTAAGCAAAAGGTTAAGAAGGATTTGCAATGTTTCATTATGAAAAAGACAGGTCACAGAAAGCCATTCAAAACCACACTGCAAAGCCAAACATAAGAAAATGCAAATCAACTTACTTGGAAACAAGAGAGAAAGCTGCTGAACAGATTGCTGGGCAGGGAACAAGTCTGATTAAGATGTGGCCCAAAGCAGCAGGGAAATGGGCTTGGGTCACTTTCTCAAACACAGAGCTGAAGGTGTTGATGTCTGCCAGCTTGCTGCTGTGGTCCCCACCTCCAGCGTCTAAGATGTTCCCCCCATGTAGGATCAAAATTAGCACATGAGTTTTGCAGTTCTGGTGTTGAACTCCTTCCTGTGAGAAAAACAGGGAATAAGAAGGGAGGAAGCATTTTTATGGACAGTGTTGGTATACTTGGTGTCAAGTTCACAAGCAGTTAGCAGTGGTTTTTTTCTCCGTCCTGTGTCCCTCCCCGTGATCTTTTCGTGATATTTGCCTTCACGGGGGGGGGGGGGGGGGGGGGGCGCGGTGCGTGTGTGTGTGTGTGTGCCCCTGTGTTCCATTTAAGTCATGTATGTCTGAACCAGGTAGAGCACACTATGCTCTGCCAGCAAACCCTTGCAGCACAGATGTAGGTTTCAGATCAACAAAGATTATAAACAGCTTTGTGTACATCAAAAGCTATTTTAAATATATTGAGACTGGAGAAGAATTCCAACATCCACAGACAGCCTAAGTGAACATCTGTCTAGGTATTGTGAACGAGGCTGCTGCATTTACTGGAAAGGTTCTAACTCAAATCATCACAGGTTCTAAAAAGACAAATTTCTCTGCCAATGAAAACATTCAGCAAAAGCCAATGATACAGTTATCTCAGCCTTTTGAGACTGGCAACTTCTTATTAAAATGAAAAACGGGGCTAACTTACCCAGACATTTACTGAAAGAGTAAAAAAATGTATCATTGCTCGTATCCATAAACCTCACAAATAAATTTATTAATATGTGAATATGTGCATACACAGACAATAATCAGTGTGCTCCATAGAATAATCAAGATGTTATCTACTTGAGACTGGAAAAACATTTTGAATGTCTCACAACTCCGCTTTTTTTTCTTTCTTTATCCCTTGAGAGTTATGTGCACTCAAAGAAGAACTCAGTAATACATTAAAAGATTCGGAGATTTTTTTGTTTTTAAATCTTGACTGCCATTTTTTTCTTCGCTTTGGATCACATGATTCCTGGAGACTTCTAGTCCCTGACCAAATATGAACATACAATAAAAATAACAGTAACATTTCTTGTATTTGTCTGAGGATTGTTAATTGCTACATTGGGTGATTTACTGAGAAACAGGCAATGTTCTGGACACTTTATTCTTAAGTTCTGGAACGAAAGCCACAGTCTTCAACAGTAAATATAAAATGAGAAGAATTGCTCTGAGTTTAAAAAGAATAACATTAATCAGAAAAGGTGACAAGTAAACACACACACACACACTTCAGGCTGCAGTTTAGTGAGGAGCAGGGGTAGAAATGTGATTGATATGAATAAGACAAAGAAATTGGTAACTTTAGCACCTGTATAACGGTGACAAAGAAATGGTTGAAAATGAGAGAATTATAAGTTGTTCCATAAAGCCACTATCTCTGTTCAGCCCATGATTTTTAGTATCCAGTACAAGTATTCATTGTGAAGGCATTTTGCTGACCTGCCTTGTATCTGCTTAAGTACTGGATCTTATGAGAATTTTTAAGGTTCCACTTTTCCTTGCTCTAATTTACGATTTCCCTCTCCATATGGTCCCATTCCAGTTATTCAGAAGAGAAATTTAATTCCCTTTAAAAGCTAAGAGTAGCTTCTTCCACAGTCAATGCCAGCTTGTAAGTGGCACTGCTGATGGGTTGGTGGAACTGAAAGCTTCAAAACAGAGGGAAAAATTCAAGCGGGTCAACATTGTTAAAGTCACTGTCATAAAAGGTCTCTCAGCTGGATTTAACTGGTATCCTTCACAGCAGGACTCAAAGGGAATGAAATTAATTTGCCTCTCAGCAGCAGTTAGCCATGACTGAGACAAGGGGCTCAAGGGCTAATCAAAAGGACATCTGAAGTCTATCAAAGACTGTCATAATTTTCAGGGGACTGTATGATTGAAATTCTTCAAAAATGGAAAAGTAGACATTTCCGTTGCCTGTCCTGTGTGTGGACAGAGGACCTTAATCAGTTAACTGGAAGGAACACAACTTGTTTAGATTCTTTGCTGCTTCTCAAAAAAGCAGTTCTGTTACTATCAATTTCATGACTGCTGCTGAATCTGCTTCACAAATCTGCATTTCCACTGAAGTACTAAGCAGACATAACAATTTCTCTTCAGAGAACTGGGTCATATTTCCACCTAAGTTAATTATGCAATCTCTAAAAAGCTTGTGATGATTTTCAGTGATTGCACATGCACCTACTCAACAAGAGAAAGACACACTAAGCCACCAAACGTGTTTATAATTCCATAATACAATATGAGAGTACTTCCACATGTCTACTCCTTGGAAATCAGCACAGCTCGTTTTGGGAAACAATCTCACCTCATTGTCCTCATGTATTTCAATACTGCCTTGTGCCGGGAACCTTTGTTTTCTTAAAGAGGCTCTATATAATTCACCTGAAAGGAAAAGAGACATAATTGATCATACAAATATTTGGCTTCCTCATCTTTTACAGACATCTATGGAGGCAAGGCACATTTCTAGTTTGAAGACAAGAACGATCTGTTCACAGGAAACCCTGTGGACAAACAGAACAATAGACAAAGTTTCTTGCAGCCCTACATATTAGAGGCTCTTCTATTCTTAACAGCAACATTTAGAACAGGATTCAAGTCCTTATACAGAGGTGTGTAGTAGCGGTACAGCTGCTGTTGGTCATCTGTGCCTTTCTGGAACAGCAGCAGAAGAGGTCACCTGAGGTTCTGCATCATCTCTGCTTGTCCCACACAGGTATCTTAGATACTCTGCTATGTCTTAAACGGCACTAAACACCTATAGATAGGCAAGTGAATTAAGCCTTTAAAGTTCTCCAAAGACCTTCAGGATCCAGCTCTTCCACAAACCTCTGTGACTACCTGGGAAACTCCCAGAAGCAACCGCAGTGCTCCATTACCAGGATGCAAAACAGGAGTAACAGACCATAGAGCAAAACACAGGAGGTGACACTGCAGAGAAACACAGTGCTTTGCTAATACCTTTTCACAACAGGATCATGCATGCAACTTCCTCTGTTATAAACACAATAATGAAAGTCTCTGCATTGACTTCGCAGCATGACCAAACAGACCCAAAGACCCACTTGGGACTACCTGGCTGGACAGCAACCTGCTCTAACTGGTGCAACATTCATGATGCCAGCTTTAAGACCATGAGACTGTCCACTGTCTGGCCTTGGGAAGCAAAACTTAGGAAGCATTTCTTTGCAGAGAGAGTGATCAAACACTAGAACAGGCTTCCTAGAGAGGTGGTCGATGCCCCATGCCTGTCAGTGTTTAAGAGGCATTTGGACGATGCCCTTAATAATATGCTTAAACTTTTGGTCAACCCTGAAGTGGTCAGGCAGTCGGACTAGATGATCGTTGTAGGTCCCTTCCAACTGAAAATATTCTATTCTATAAAACTTCTACAGCTGGCTATGAAAAGGCTTGCCCTCTGAACAAATCTTCTCTGTCCTTGAGGACAAAGAAGAAGATGATATAGTACTATCCACTTTTTTTTTTGCACTGTGTTTCTTCAGTCATTGACGAGAATTGCTACAGGATCTTTCTGGTCTCTTTATAATGCAGTCTTTTTTCTACAGCTGCATGTGTTAGTTACCTAGGAAACAGCTGTAGGATGAAATTTGATTAGCACTGTTGTCAGCTTCATTGTCACATTTATACATAGGGCCAATCTCTTCCTTATAAATTAAAGGAATGTTCCATACTCCTGTCTCTCACTGCATTTATGAGACATCTACATCAGAGGAGATGAGCAAAGTTTTGCAAAAAACACACTGAAGCCCACTTACTCACACTTTAGCTTACAGAGTTCTGCAATCAGATCCTGGAACACTGATTTCTCAGGTAAAGAAAGAGGAGGCAAGAAGAAAAACATCAAACTTCTGATTTGCTGCTGTCTCTAAGAGGTATTCTACTAGCCATTGTGCTTAGTTTCCAAACACAAGAACAAGAAAGTGACGGCTGGTAGTCAGCATGGACTTAGAAAGGGAAAATCATGCCCAACCAATCTGATAGCCTTCTATGATGAGATGACTGGCTTGGTGGATGAACAGAGAGCATCGGATGTTGTTTCTCTCAATTTTAGTAGGGCTTTCAACACTGTCTCTCATAACATCCTCATAGAGAAACTGAGAAAGTGCGGGCTACATAAGTGGACAGTGAGATGGACTGAAAACTGCCTGAACCGCCAGGTTTAAAGGGTTGTGACCAGCAGCACAAAGTCCAGCTGGAAGCCAGTGACTAGTGGTATCCCCCAAGGGGACTACTGGGTCCAGTCCTGTGTAGCATCTTTATTAATGACCTAGATGATGGAACAAAGTGTACTCTCGGCAAGCTTGCAGACAATACAAAACTGAGGGGAGTAGCTGAAACACCAGATGGTTGTGCTGCCATTCAGAAGGATCTCAACAGGCTGGAGAAATGGGTCAAAAGGAATCTCATGAAGTTCAACCAACTGAAATGCGAAGTCCTGCATCTGGGGAGGAATAACCCCACTTAACAGTACAGGCTGGGGACCAACCATCTGGAAAGCAGCTTTGCAGAAAAGGACCTGAGGATCCTGGTGGACAACAAGTTGACCTGGACTCAGCAATGTGCCCTTGCAGCAGAGTGCCAACCGCATCCTGGACTGTGTGCTGTTCCTTTGAAAATCTTGTGCTAAAGATACACTTTTAGAAAGCAGAGGGTAGTTTGCTTTTTTCCCTAATGCATCAAATGCCAGGTTGCAGGATAGTTCCTTGCTTCACACACACAAAAATGTCATAGATAACTGGACACTAGGATTCCAGGCATTGTTTTAATCACAATTTCTATTCTATTGTTAAAGTAGACCTCTATCATAAAATTGGGCTTCTTTCAAAACTGCTTTCTCACTTCGGTGGAGAAAAAGAAAGAAAAAAGCATATCAACTTGCAATATTAGAGATTACAGAAACGATGATGCACAGATCAGTCTAGGGAAGCATGCAAAGTATTCTTTTCTTTCAGACATACAAATGTGCACAGTTCAACTGTCTTCAGAACACTGCTACACTGCCAAAAGTTCAAGCTGCAGTAATGTTAGAATGTATACTGTCTTGTTTTGAAAATCTGCACCTAGAAGTACAGTTTTAACATAAAAAGAATGAAGAGATCTAAAAAAAAAAAAAAAGGCAAAGGCAAATGGGAGCCAGGTGGGTTTTTTTGTTGATTTGCAGCACAAGTCAGGAATTTCAGTGGATAGATCTTCAGCACTGTGCTGCCCAAAGAAGCAAACTTGCCTGAATTCGAAGCAGTCCCACAGTGGTGGAGGCAGGGGGCTGCGTGTCACGCGTGTGGCATTTCAAGAGATTTACTGATCGTATACTTTGGAAGATAATCAGACTTTGGGTCTACATAGGTTCAGCTTTATTGTTTAGGTTAAATACCAGAGACTTAAATAACTGGGGGACCTTCTCTGTCATGATGAAAATATAAAGGGTTAGACTATTCAGCAGCTAAAGCTCTAAAAGAGACCGAAATGGACAGCATGACCTACTAGAGAAAATGACAGAAATTTAATTAGGCACTGAAATGAAACTGATTACACAGAAATTATGTGTTTTACTATTTACTGGAAGGGCTTTAATTAGGTAAAATAATAACACTGTTTTGCTGGACCAAACCTCTCTGATGACATTATCAACATTTTACAGATTTTTCCAGCTGTCTTGATTCATACCATCATTATACCAATTTATGTTAATTGTATCATTATGTAAATTACAGTAACAAAAAAGGTACTCAAATCCCATACAGAGTCAGAAACCAGTGGGTTGTAATAGCTTATATTCTAACAGCTAGTGATGCAGTCAGGAAAGGTCAGGGTGGGATAAGATAAAAAACTTTCTGTTCATTTGTCTTGTTTTTTAGTTAACCTGCAAATGCACCAGCTACAGAGTCCACTAGGTTTCTCAAATCTGGCACAAGGACAGGAATAAGAGAACGTGCTGAAATCTCATTGCTCAAGAAGGTCAGCTCCTCTGCAGACACCCAAACTAGCTGATCAGTAGTGGGTAGGTGGTAGTAGCGGTTAGTTCCAACTGGTGTCCTAATGTCCAAGTTTACAAAAGCAACCAGGTCTCTGAACACACAGAGCTTTCAAAAACCCAGCCTTTGTTTTAATGCTTTCCTGGGAGCAAACCACTTGAAAACTCAATCTAGACACAGCTGCTGAGCCACCCTACATAGCTCTGGCTCGTATTACTGAGCAGAGTAAATTCTTCATGCTATTGAGTGAACTTGGCCTAATATCACTGCATTGGTTTCCTGCAGGCTACAAGTCAGAATGCAAATTCCTAGTATCTCTTTTCCCAGATGCTTTCTCAGCCCAGGCAGCATGGCAGGATATAAAAATCACAATCAGTTGTTCTGCTTCTAAGGTGCAATGACCTCCCTCTAAAAGGGTAAATAATCTTGCCTCTGCAGACGGGAGCATCTTTTCCAGAGCTAGTCTGAGACTGTGGAATTAACTCACCTATCACAAAACTTTACACCTCCCACTCCCCCTGCAAAACGCTCTGTCTGTCAGAGAACAGAGTTGAATGTATAGTAGCATGGCAATAAAAAGTAAAAAAAAAAAAAAAAAAAAAAAAAAAAAGAACAAGAAGCAAAATCTGCTAACAGAAAGAAAAAAATGCATGGCATATGATGGATTTAAGCTACAACACTTTACCACACTCATAAAGGCAGTGAGATACATAAGGGTTCTTGTAGGGTGAAAGTGGTGTTACTCAGATCTCGCCTTCCCCAAGCCTGAGCTGTCCTTTTCTAAATTATGCACTGGAATCTTAAAATGCACAAAATCAATACACAAAACCAACAAGCAGGAATAAAAACGAAATAGAAATACAGATACAGGTTTTGCATATCATCAGAATGCTTTTACACGTTGTAGAAGCTAACCTTAGTACTCAGTAATTCTCCCACGCTACAAGAACACTGCTAACAAATGCTAAGAAAGTAATTACTGTCTAGCTATTCAAAACCTCACTAGTCTACTGATTAACAAATGTATGGTCAAAAATTACTTGTTAGAAGCGCAACCCTGCCTATTCTTTATTCAGAAATATGCAGATATTTATTAGCTCTCAAATCTTTATTGCTTCTTCAATAGCAGAAAGTTTCAAAACCACATACTGAATGCAAGGGGGAGTAATTCTGCTATCCCTTCCTCAGACGCAGCTTCTGCCAAATCTTTAGCTTACGCATTCATGTAATTGCATCAACTGAAGTGATTACAGGGAAGCAGCACTGCCATCGTGCACTAAGCAATAGCCTCTCAGATAGCTCTGGGCAGCTCAGCTGAGTAGTATAAGCACAGGGCTGGATAATTCAGCATTCTGGAACAGCATCAGCTGAAATACGGAAAGGGGAGGGAGTACTTTCATTAAAATAACAACAATTTTTAAAATGTTCAATTTCCCATTTCCTCTCCAGGGAAATTTCTTGACATTTTAATATAAACTCTGCTCAGGAGTTGTAATCCAGGCTCTGACAAATGCCTTTTGTAACTTTCTACAGGTCTGTAGTATGATACCAGCAACAGAAGTATCAGGGATGGAAAGAACAAAATTAATGCTATTATATTCCAACTGCCACCAGTCAAATGAAAAGAATACATGTCTCCCATTCTCTTTGCGGGGGAGAGAAAGCAAGAGAGAGAGGCTGAAGCCTTGGAGAAAGAGTAAACCCTCTCAACCCAATCTGAAAACTGAAAACAGAAAATCCCATGTCTGGATGAAAATCTGAGACAAAATAGCATCCTGGAGACACATCCTATAATCTGGGGCTAACTCGGCCAACCTATAATACCTGGTAACCTTAATTAAAACAGGTGGCCAAATGTAAGTACTGTGACTAATTTGATTTAGCTGAGATCATAGTACATACTCAACTATCACATGGAAACAGTGACCTCATTATTAAACAACTATGTCAACAGTATGAAGTTTAGAAGTTCCGTCTTTTGGGAGATCATCAATTGATACCATTTAAAACACAAGGCTGCATTATAAAAAACAGCAGGAACTATTAAGCAATTTTTGTCAGGACAGCCACTGGACCATGTATCAGCTCATTGAGAACTACCCTAGGTAGTTAAATGGCTCTTAGCAATATGCAGTACCAAAACAAATTAAAGTGAAGGAGATGAGTAAAAACAGAAACTGACACTTACCTATTGCTGATCAGATGCTGAACTATAAGGAAGATAGCTCACAGTCCTAAATTAATCCAACCATGTTACAGAAATTATACTGCTTTTCAGTCTAGCAGTCAATATCCAGGAACAGTGGGTACCATCTAAGCCAACTGATTTAATGACTAGGGAAGAGATTTACCAAGTATTTCTGGAGACAGAAACATACGCTGCTACCGCAGATACCAATGAGCCAGCGTCTCTGGCAGGGATTGTTTTGCACTCCAGTTCCCACTGGAATTGGTATATATATGTTGCACATGTTCATCAGTGACTTACAGAGACATCAAGCAAGCTGTGTGTCTATAAGCCTTGCCTGAAATAACTCATTGCCCAGTCTCTTCACGCGGAGTACCTCAGATCTCAAGATCAGCCATCAGCATGAGAGGAGAACCAGGTGAAAGGAAAAGCTCAGACAGCGATTCAACACCCCAAATCACCCATGAAAAACATCAGTTCAACCCGTGACAAAAAAATAAGTGATTAAGTACCCTGAATCTAGGAGAAAAGAATTCGCATCATCATTCCCAAACTTCTGAGAACATGAGGTACAGTTCAAACCTGTACTAAGAATCAAGCCAGGTCCTCTTTTTTTTTCCCCAGACCATTTCAAGCATCTCTAATATTTTGCCATGTTAATGAGGGAGGAATTTAGAGTAAAAACAAGAGAACTTGCTTTAGGTACAAAGCATAAGGTGGTGATAGTCCCCAAAGAAAACTGCTATTTCCATTATCGCACTCCCATGAGAAATTATGCCGTTTCTTGCCATCTGCTGTGCTATTACTAGCTGTTTATAATGACAAATCCGTCATGAGAAATATTTTCACATGAAGGCTGTAACATATGCTTTCTATTAACAAATGATAAAGAATATTGTAATACACTGCAGATGCAGTTTCACAAACGGCACTGTTTAGAGGAAAATAATGGCACGCATGACTGAGTCCAATCCTGTTCTGGAAGCCACAACATAAGATAGTGCCTGTGTTAACTTCCACACTGTTTCTTCATTGAATGAGTCTTACACACATACACTACCAGATCTTGTACATGACTACTATGGAACACTGGAGTAGAAGCAACACACAGGGTTTAGCCAAGGATCTAGACTCCAACTGCTCCTCAGCTCCACTTCTCAGACCAGGCCAGATGAGCGAGGCAAAGCATGATTTCCAAAGGGGAAGGGGTTGGCACAGAGTGACAACATGTGCTTATGAATGTAGTTGCAGAAATAGCAAACAGACTTTTCACCATGAAACGTGATGAGGGCAACCAACAATTGTTCCCACAGAGAACTGACCAAAGAAAACACCCTCATTAACACCACTCATTTCTATAAGCCAATCTGCTCTCTTCAGCAAGCAATGCAAAACCACAGAAGGATCAACAGCACAGTGACACATGAATACGCTCCTCAAAGTGGGGCACCAGCAGCAAAGGAACCCTAGCAATGCCAGGCATAGCACTACTTTTCATTCCTACAGCACTCAGAAACTTTTAACAGCAACACCTCTAGCACCTCTTTAAGCAGAGATGGGAGAAGGAAGTCCAGAGCACAAAGCACTGAAGGCTTCTACGCTCCAAATCGAGCCACGTTGTACTGTCCTGTAGGAGCTATCATGTATACCAGCAGCTTCACCCTCCAATGCTCCACCTCTGCCACTCTAGCCAATGCTATAAGGCACTATCTAATGCGTTAAATAATGTTACAGGCACTTTCCTGCTACATTTTCATAATCCACGTTAAAAATAAATACATTTAAAACAAAACTCAAAAGAATCCTGGTCCCTCCACACCCATCTCCCTTCTCAACATAACACCAGACCTGTGCTGGCTAACATTTCTATTCTATTATTATCTCTAGTTGTTGAACAGCCTTGGTACGAAGAAAAATGAGAAGAACTTCAACTCACGTTGTTTTTCCTGTAGAAAGTCAGATGAGCAAAATGCAGACTCTTCACCTGCAAAAGGAAAAAAACACAACGTGAAACAGGATTGCTTTACGTGAACATCAAGCTCTTTACTTTTTCTACTGTAGCTGATTTCTAAAACTCCCATTGGCTTCAGTGGGAATAGCTCAGCATATGACAAACTTGAAAACTGCTCTAATCTATTCACCAAAATGCTTAGTCTAGAAGCTAGATTTTACTCTTCATTTCAAGAAAGGCATCATAAGCAATGAAACTGTAGCTAGGAATCTATTTGATTACCTGTAGCATTAGCCACTGAATCTCTAAATAACTAAGAATTAGCATAACTTATCAAGCAACACAAAATAGATTCTTATTCCAAATATCTAATTAGCAGTGTTTTTAAGAATGTCTCTGTCCTTCCATTCCCTCCCACGGTCCACCTGTCCAAGCAAAGTTGCAAGTACAAAGGGATTTTCTCAGATCTAAACACAAAAACCTAAAATACAGAGACACAAGGACATGGGAATAGAAGGGCCTTTCATTAGTTCGCACATATAGATAAAGGCCTCCTACGGCACTGAGGCCATTTCTGCCATGGAGGGTAAACACCTTTGCCATCATTCCACCACTACAAAAATGAAAGCCCAATGGTACCAGCCCACAGCTACCATCAGAGCTGGGATGGGAACACAGATCTCTCAATCCCTTCTGTCATGGTTTAACCCCAGCCAGCAACTAAGCACCACGCAGCCGCTCCCTCACTCCTCCCCCCTCCCAGTGGGATGGGGAGGAGAATTGGGAAAGAAGGTAAAACTCATGGGTTGAGATAAGAACGGTTTAATAACACTAACAATGATAATAATGAAATATAATAATAATAATAATAATAATAATGAAAAGGAATATTTTTTTTAAAAGGGGAAAAAAAAAAAAAGAAAAAAGCTCAAGGGAAAAAAAAAACAGTGATGCACAATGCAATTGCTCACCACCCGCTGACCGATGCCAGAGCAGCAATCCGCCCCTCCCGGCCAACTCCCCCCAGTTTATATACTGAGCATGACGTTCCATGGTACGGAATATCCCCCTGGCTAGTTTGGGTCAGCTCTCCTGGCCGTGCTCCCTCCCAGCTTCTTGCACACCTGCTTGCTGGCAGAGCATGGGAAACTGAAAAATCCTTGACTTCGGATAAGCACTACTTAGCAACAACTAAAACATCAGGGTGTTATCAACAGTATTCTCACACTAAATCCAAAACACAGTACTGTACCAGCTACTAAGAAGAAAATTAACTCTATCCCAGCTGAAACCAGGACACTTTCTCTAGATGCCTTCTTCAGAGGCCTAGGCAAAATTTACTCTTTTTCCTGGAGCCTACCTACCATTTGAGTATATTCAAACAAGCGATAGAGACGGCACTCTTCCGCTGAGACACAGTCTGAATGAACAACAGAGGCAATGTTATGTTCTGTGTATTTGGAAACAAAAACCAGACTGGTCAAATGACAAGGACCAGGGAAGCTTGTGGAACTCCATGATATGTGAATAAAACGGTGCACGTGTTGCAATCGCCTGCCCACTGATTTTCTTGTGTTCAGTGAAAGCTTCCGCCCAGTGCCTTAAGAAGTCTATAGAACTTGTATGCACGGTTCCTCATCTCATGAATTAAAAATGCTGTTACACTAAAACCCACTAGGGTTAATATATAATGAATAGTAATAATTTTTAATTCTTCTGATGGAAGCAGCAGTACAGAATAAGAGGTCTGCCACAATCGTCTTTTCCTTCAGATGCCCCAGCTATCACAATTGACAACTCGGCTTTTAAAGGGAGTAAAAAGAAAAGAAAAAATTACAGGCTCTTCAATATACAGCATAGAAATCTGCTTTTCTCCACTCTTTGTGCTGAAACTGCCAGCAAGGAGACCACCTCCGTACCTGACTTTTGAGGAATGAAAATTATTTGAATTAACCATTTTCCAAACTTCACATACAATCTCTTTCATTTTGAGTTCCTCACCAGGGCAATTCACAGACTGTTGTTCTGCCAAAGAGCTTGGGTCACAACTGTTACCTGCTTTCAGCTTATTAGGGAAGAAGTACTATCTGCAATAGCTCACAGGGAGAGTAATTGTTGAGGCAAAGCAGCTATCAGTCATTGCCTTGGGAAGAACCTGTGAAGCTCTCAGGAATGTGAGAGCTAAAAGCAAAAACCAGGCCTCCACGTCAAGAGCACAGAGCAGCCTTCTAAAGTGCTTGTATACACGATTCTATGAATTATGACTGGAAACCAACTAGTTTCACAAAGAAAGCTCCTTCTCTTGACAGCTTTAAATGGCTGTGCAGATAGGAAAGAACAGCTCTTGATAGAATGTGAAGCCAATTTCACTACGGAATTGAAATTCATTTTTATTTGGCAGGTTTCAAAAATAGACAATTACTTTTTTTAAAACCTTACTAACAAATTTCAACTTTGAATATAAGTTTTTAACATCTAGATTTAGGTCTTCTGGTATGCATTACTGTGCTTGTCCCACATTTTTCACTGTTTATGAGAGAAAAATAAGAAGAGGTCAGGGGAAAAAAATTAAACAAAAACATGAAGGCAAAACAAAAACACCAGAAAGGAAACACTTGTTTTCAGATGCTAAGCAGTATATAAAAGTCAATACATTCTAGATCTGCCCCACGTTTTCATGCATGTTTTCTAGTTCTTTTTCTGTAAAAAGCTCCCATCACATTGGTGCCACTGCCTTATGCAGGATATGGTGAATGACAATCGCTTTGCAGGCACAGCACATACTGTTAAAGAGCAAGTGCAGCAAGGAAATGTGATAGTGGGGACACAGATATTTCTAAAGGTTTTTTAAATTGCAGTGGTTTTGACAGGGATAGAGTTAAATTTCTTCATAGTAGCTTGTATGGTGCTAAGTTTTGGATTTGTGATGAAAATAGTGTTGATAATGTCTTTCAGCCATAGGTTCCTAGACTTAGGTTCTGTTCTTACGTCTTCCTCCTTCTCATGAGTGAAATGTTCTCCAGCTTCAGGATACATGCCACAGCACAGGCTACAATGCAAGTCTAAAAGCCCCCTAAATCACATTACATTTCTCTTCACATCGTCATCCCTCAAGAGGTTCAAGGAATATGAACCTAGACTGAAATGCAGACCTGGCATATTTTAAATTACCCTTCTGAAGATATTCACTCTGATATGATGGGAAAAACTTGGGGGGAAAATCTCGTGCCTGATTAACCACTTGAGGGCATTCTACTTCATCTGTGTAACTATGGTCCTTGAAAACTAGACTACTAAAGTGCCAAGATGTTAGTCCTACATTGAGAGACAAATTCAAGAAGACAGCGTAGTTTATGAGGAGTCTCACCAAATTCAAAGAACTTGATCAAAAGAAAACATGCTAGTGAAATTAAGGCAGTAGGAACTCTATGCTCCAAAGAAGTGTTAACTATGCTCATCAGAGGGGTCCAGATATTTTCATCACACAGTAATTTCCACAGACTCTGCAGAAAATTGCCACTTCTCTGGCCTGGAATTAGAAGATGATCTGCAATTACTCTAGTTGCATGCTACCACCTATTGCAATGCTACAAAAAAAAATTAGCGAGCAGTTTTTTGGGCAGTATTGAAACCAGAATAGAATCCACCTTACTCTCCCACAAAGGATTGGTAACACCAGTAGAAATAAACATATCTATTCACCAGAGAAAGTAGCTACAGGTAAAAACAAGATTCACAAAGTTACCTTTAGTGTCATGCTCTGGTACACAGGCATTACACATACATGTATCTTTGCAGATCTGTGCTCCTGAGGGAGGGCATGTCAGAGGGCATTTTGTACAATTCTTGCCTCTTGTTTTGCTCTCTCCTGGGATCACACTGCTAACGAGATCAGCATCAGACAACAGCACAGCAGAACAGAGCTGTGTGCCTCAGCACCAGTGAGATATTAGGGGGATCCTTCTTCCCCACACATGCAGTCTTGCAACATTAGCTACTGGACTGCCAGTAGGCTTTATGGTATGCATGACTTTCTCCGTTCTAATCATCTGAATTCATTTAACAACATAACCATGCCACTGGAACAAACAACGTTCATGCTCCACTTCAGAATGTGGCTTCCGCCCCAGCAAGAGTACTGTGAAATTTAACTTCTGAATAGAAAAATCCGTTTTGTTAATATTTTTTTTAAAATGCCATGGCAAATGTAACACTGGTGTGAGCAAAATTATGTCAAACTTGGGAAAGTAGGGGGAGAGGAAAGGAGGTAATATACCTACAGATGGTATGACCCTCTGGATGGGAATGGCAGCCAGGGAAACTCTAGGCCCAATGAAACTGATGCAAGAACACATGCTGATTTCAGCATGAGGACCGGATCTTAATACAAATCAAAAAAGGAAAAGGGAATCTGTGGAGGGACTGCAAGGAAAGCAATACTCTCTGCAGCAGGACTCAGCTCTCAGCTAAAAAATATCTTAGCGGCTAGTTTAAGCTTACTCCATTTTGCATGTATTTGCTGAGCTGTATTCTAGAACATACAGCATCACAAAATTAAATGACAGCAGTTGCAGAACACTGGTAACCTGCCCTAGTGTGAACTGCTACCATGGATGATTTGCAGAAATCGAATTCACTGCTTCTCTCTAAAACCTGATGCTAGAAGTAAATATGTTCTTTATGCAAGCTATCTGATGTGTTTGGAACGCTGTTGACTATTCTAGTTTCCATCCTTCCCTTCCACTGTTCACTCCACTAAGCCAAATTTTCTGTTTGCCATTCTTCACATTATTAGGCAGTGGCAGATGCTATTGCAATAAATTTAATAGCAGCGTAAACACTACAGTCAGCTATGTACAAACACCCTTTAATTAATTATATGACTCTAGGAGGACATGACATGGAGGGGGAGATCACATGCTACTGGGGGGAAGGAAGAGAGCAGTTTGTTTACACAGAACATTCACTGTGGACAAAATTAGGTAAGGCAGCCTTCAGAGGAGAGAGAGAGAGATAAACACTAGTACAAGGTAAAAATCAGCATACTGAAAGCAGAGTCATGAGGGTGTAGAGATTCTTCTGTTATATTGTGTGTTTTGACCATTGTATAAATGTTGGAGAACCTTTGAGATGCATGGCAGATGTAGCAAAGGAGACTGAATCAGTGAGCCAATGAAAAATGAGACCAGATGAAGAGCTTGCTAAAAACATCTTAACGTGCACCCAGTCTTGCACAGAAACGCTAGTTTTCTGTAGGAGTTTAATGCATCCAACTCAACATAGCTCACAATTTCAGATACTATGGGTTAGTATCCACATCACAACTGACACGTATCTTAACAAAAAGTCTAAACCATTCAATGCAAAAAATTAACCATTCCCGTTTAAGTGGAAAATGCTAATTCACAGCCAAGTTGGCATATCTGCAACATTTTCTCTTTATTCTCTTGACCTAATCATCAAATCTAACTTTTTTTTAAACATTAGAAATGAAAAATTCAACAAAACAATTACGACCCACATATAATTACGCTGAAAAGAAATTAGCTGATTCCATCTCTACAGGTTTTATACAGAGGAAAGAATCAAGTGAGAAGGAAATATATATATTTCACATTATTATACAAGGAAATTAAACAAATATACAAATTATACAAGGAAAGAAAACGAGAGAAAAAAAATATACTCCAATCTTGCCTGAAAAAACTGACCTTAAAAATCAAATTAACAGCTGCCTTCCTGCCATACTTTGCAGTTAACTCAGGGCTGATTACTAGCATCTTGGCAGTTTTCCTTGCCAAAGGTGTGTTTAACCATTGCACAGGGAGCTGCAGGCTCTGCTTTACTCCTAACCAAGCACCATATGTACAGATTTAAACACTGTACAAGCTTTATTATTGACTTAAACCAAGATTATTTTTATTTTACAAGAAACAATAGACGGTTTTCAGACTACAGTGTCTTTCTCCTTCTGCAAAAACATCAGTCTGGAGAGTGATGTAGCTAAACTCTCCTCTTACACTTAGGCTTTGTACCCACTTAGCAACAATCCAGTTGAAAGTCTGAAGAAGACAAACCTCCTGAAGTTGATTCATTACTTCTCTCTCATGTTAACGTTTCTCCATAATACATGACTGGTTAGACTCTTAATTTGATTGAAAGATAAAGCAATACCGTTCCACAGCCAAATTAAGAACTGCTTATGCCCTATTAAGTAATAAAATAGTAATTACTTTCTGATTCACTTCCCTATCTCTACCTTCCACTGAGAGCGCTAAATTTTTGTAAATTAGGGTAAATTTCTGCAGCAGCTGTCAGTGTCTGGTGTTGTCTTACCCTGTGCTGCATCAAGTTAGTCCAACCAGAGATTCAAGAGGTCTGGGACAAGGACAAAGGCATTTGCATAAGTGCTTAATGCTCTTGAATGCCCAATACAATTTATGGGAGCTCAGTGCACTTTGAAAAGCTAGCCCTTGTGAACAGTCCACTCAAAAGCAAACCAAACCAAAACAAACTTTCTCAAAACAGAAGAAGAATCACTGTCATCGAGTTAAGTCTTTACAGCAGCCTTGTGCACACAAGACAACAGAAAAGATGAATTCCAAGTAGTGGAACAAAAGCTGTTGTGAATCCTAGGGCTTTAGAATTGCAACAGCAGCACCAAACAGAAGGGTGCCCAATGTACTATTGTGGAAGTAGCCAGTGACTGACCATCCCTTCCACGCAGTAAGTCTCTGCTAAAAGCTACTAGGACAGATTCTGCTCTCCATTTTACTGCTCTAAGTCCAGTTTCTTCAGCGGGGTAACTCTCTTGACAGTAGTCTTTGCAAAGGATCAAAGGGTACTTGCATCAAAAGGCATTGCAATTGGGAGATGACTGCTGCACATTTTCTGGAAGCATGAATATGTTAAAATGCTTGTTTCAAATTAGTGTGAAATACAATAGTATAATTGGACAATGCTCTTAGTCATAGAATCATAGAATGGTTTGGATTGGAAGGGATCTTAAAGATCATCTAGTTCCAAACCCCCTGCCATGGAGTCATATGGTTTAGTTTAGGTAGTCCTGTGCGGAGCAGGAAGTTGCACTTGATGATCCTTATGTGTCCCTTCCAACTTGAAATATTCTATGATTCTATGAATTAGCTTACTCCACAGATGTATATTAAACTTAATCTTAACTAAAAACATTATTCTAGTCTTCCAGTGCCTTGTAGACACTATGACAGGAGAACAGAAATAGCAGTTGACAGAATCAACAGGAAATTGCTCCATCATCTCTTAGAAATGTCCTGCTTCACATATAAACCAGGCTTTTTTTCCCCTTATGCTAGATGGAAAAAGATGAGATCCAAAAGATATGATATCAGAGAGTTTAAAAAAAAAAATCATCATTCAGTGATGTATTTACTGTACTTAAGATCTCAGGAAATATTTTTTTAAAGGAGAGTTCCAAAGAATGGCTGGAGTGGTGGGGAGTCATAGTGCATGCTGTGAATTCAACAGAATTTTATGGTCTACCATTCATAAGCCACAGTCTTTGGAGAACAATTCTTTGTAATTTTTAAGGTAAGAAGCACAGAATCTGTAATTTTAAAAAATCAGTAGGAATTGCACAGCTCAGTCCTAGGTGGCATAGAAAGGGCAGGAATTGCAGGTTTCCATACACAGACCTAACAACTTGCCCAATAGTAGCACCTCCCAGCTCCAAACTACTATCTTGTAACGGGCTGGATGTGAAGAATAGAAGTTTAATCTAAACCAACAATTCAAATAAGTCCCAGAAAGACAGCGATATTACTGTCAGCACTATTTTCCAGATAGAAAATCAATGTATTAAAAGATTAAAAGATCTGAGTAACCTGGTTTTGTGCAATGGGACCAAGAAAGGCCTTTCACTCACCTGATATGAAAATTTCCAGTTGTGAAAGCTGATCATGTCCATCTATTTTGCTGGTTACCAGTAAAGCAATCCATCAGTCTGTATGTGTGGCATATGAAGCACAGGAAAAGTGAATTTCACAGGCATTTTACAGTCAGTTATGTTTTAAACAACTAAAAATTAAATTGCATTTCGTCAATTGCCTACCTGAGAATTCATCCTCATTTGAAGCATTGTAATTCAACCAGCTGGATTTGCAGCATAAAATAGTAGCATATTGCTGACAAAATTGACTAATGGCTCTTAAAATTTAATTAGGGTGAATTACATCAATAGCCATCCTTTGTGGCAAGCTGTATTACGGAAATTACATTGTTATTTGTTTGCTTGCTTGCTTTATAGTCTACAAAAATACCACTAATGCCAGCCTCTTTTTTTTTTTTTTTTTTTTTTTTTTTTTTAAGATCAAGATCTTCATATTGCAGAAATAAGGTTGCAAGCCCAGGGTATGCAGCAGATTTTAGAATGTCTTCTTGGCTTCAGGCGTCAGAAGCATATTGACAATTCCAATCCTACCAATTTAAGGATGCTGTGATTGGGGAACGAAAGATGACTGCCTTAAGTCTGTTGTACAAATTAAGTTTCAAAACAAAGAAACAGTCACGGTTCATTGGGGTTTTGCCTGTTTCACTTTTTTTTGGTGTGCATTTGTGGGTTTTTTAATGTTTACATTTTGGAAAATGCAAATGTATTAAAACCAAAACTATCCACAGAAATGTGACTTTTTTTTTCCCCAGGAAGACTTCAAAAGAGACAAACTCACTGCAAAACAGCCAACAGCCAAGTGTTTATGGAACCCTTCTAAAAGAAGCCCAAGTTCAAGCCCCTGTTACAAATATGGTAGAACTGGAATTTAAACCATTTTACAGACAAGTAAAGCAATTGTATTGGGTTTACACAGCAAGGTCCTGGTAGCAGGGGGGCTAGAGGGGTGACTTCTGTGAGAACACAAAAGGAGCTGTCCCCATGTCCAACAGAGCCAGCTCCAGCACGGACCCACCACTGCCCAAAGCTGAGCCCATCAGCAACGCTGGTAGTGCCTCTGTGATAACATATTTAAGAAGGGGTAAAAAGTGCTGTGCAACAACTGTGAGAGAGAGAAGTGAGAAAATGTGAGAGAAACAACTCCGCAGACACCAAAGTCAGTGAAGAAGGAGGGGGAGGCGGTGCTCCAGGCGCCAGAGCAGAGATTCCCCTGCAGCCCATGGGGAAGACCATGGTGAGGCAGGCTGTCCCCCTGCAGCCCATGGAGGTCCACGGTGGAGCAGATATCCACCTGCAGCCCGTGGAGGACCCCGCGCTGGAGCAAGCAGATGCCCAAAGGAGGCTGTGACCCCGTGGGAAGCCCGCGCTGGAGCAGGCTCCTGCAGGAACTGTGGCCCACGGAGAGGAGCCCATTCTGGAGCAGGTTTGCTGGCAGGAGCTGTGGCCCATGGGGGACCCACAGGGGACCCACGCTGGAGCAGTCCTTTCCTGAACAACTGCAGCCCATGGAAAGGGCCCATGCTGCAGCAGTTCTTGAAGAACTGCAGCCTGTGGGAAGGACCCACATTGGTAAAGTTTATGAAGGATTGTATACCATGGGAGGGATCCCAGGCTGGAGCAGGGGAAGAGCATGGGGATGAAGGAGCAGCAGAGACAAAGTGTTAAGAACTGACCGCAACCCTTGCTCCCCATCTCCTTGCATCACTCCGGGAGGGGGGAGGAGGTAGAAGAGTTGGGAATGAAGTCGAGCCTGGGAAGTAGGGAAGAGTTGGGGGAAGGTGTTTTTAGTTTTATTTCGCACTAGCCTACTCTGTTACAATTAATTGGCAATAAATTAAATTGATTTCCCCAAGTCGAGTCTGTTTTGCCTGTAATGGTAACTGGTAAGTAACCTCCATGCCCTTATCTCAACCCACAAGCTTTTCTTTGTATTTTCTCCCCCTGTTCTGCTGAGAAGGGGGAGTGATAGAGCAGCTTAGTGGGACCAAAAAAAATTGTCTTTAAAATATAAATGTACTTTCCATAGCAAAGGGTGGAATGATGAATCAAGAGAGAACAGTGAAATCTGTAAATATCCCATATGAATTTATAATGGTTACTTCAGAATCCGGGATCTGAAACCAAATCCCCTTCAACCAGCTGAGGGCAATGGAGGCTATTATCACCCATCCCTTTGGAACAGTTTTCACCTCTCACAATGGACCAACTGACCCTGTAGAGCTTCCTTTCATATGGTATACTACTCCACTTCAGTCTTGAAAGCTCTTGTTTGGGTACTCTGGATAATAGCCTGGTTGATTTCTCTCTTCAGTGGGCCAGACAACCACTTCACACACTCATGAACAAAACCTTGTATGACTACAATCTTCTAATTCTCCGTGGTCTTTTCATGATGTGGCAGTCATTCTAGACACCAAGATTTCTGAATTCTCTACGTGCAAAAAAAGTGACCGAGAAGAAAAAGGTCCTCCAAATCATTCAAAAGATATGACCTACTTGAAAGGAGATTGCTATCCTCTTAGGTGTACCCTTGCACTAGAATCATCAATATGACCATCTTATCATAAGGAGATGCACAGTTCACAATGAATTCCTGTTCCCAAATTCCAGCCTCTGGGACCAGCTCCAGTTGTTCTTCTGTGCTACCAGGACACCTTGTTCTTATATAGCACCATTGTCCCAAAAATCAGGGTTCTTTCACCCAGTGTGCAAAATAGCCAATTAACACACAGAGTCGAGGTATTTGTTTATTTCATGTCTGCGCAGAGATGGGTGCTAGGTGGTAACTCCACAAAGCTAGCACACCCGGTTAACACACGGTGGACATTTTATACTGTTTGACCATTCGTTATCAGGACAATACTGTTTACACGTAATCTTTCAAGATTCTTATTGGTCCCCGTAGTCCTTGGTTTCATTTAAAGGTACAGAGTTTCCTTTTTCTACCACGCATGCTCAGAGAGGAAGGGGCTTCTGTGAGTAACGGGCTTCTACGTTTGTGGGTGTGATTCTAAGTATTCTAATGAGACAGTTCATTTAAAGGGTAACTTAACTCCACAATACTGCTGAGTCTGTTTCAAAGTTATCTAAGTAATGTTGATTAGCTACTGTCTGTTTGCATCCTCCTTCAAGATGCACCAGCTATATCGGCCTTCAGAACATCCTGAAGTGATCAGCCGTCCTTTTGTAATCCTCTATATACATATAAGATAAGATTACTTCATGCGTGACAGCTTACGTATTACAGCACTGCATAGCCCAATAAATCAACGCAAGTTACAAGTTTACACAAACATATCCTCATAGTTGGGGGTGAAGAAAGGTTAAAAAAATCCCACATTTTCAAACGTGATCTATAGTAGATAACTCAATAAAGTATATGTCTCAATATGCTTGAGTATGAGCTGCATGGAAGACCACAGAGCGTCAGAAGAGATGAATGAAAAGAATGAAGAAGTCTTGACTACCAAACTCCTGCCTAGGACACAAATCTACTCTGCACCAAGTGTAGGCACATTAATTTCACTTAAGTTGGACCAACCTCAAAGCAGAGGAGCTTCAGGCACCTGAACAAGAATGAAACAAATCAAACAGAAGGTAATAGGTGATTAAAATCCCTGCATTTAAGCACGAACTGCTTAAAAACACACACATGCAAAATCAGTTGTCACAAGAGGTATTAGTCACTCTAATTTTCATCAACTTTTCAGTTAGACTATTTTAAAAGGCAGCAAAGCACTCACCACATTCATGCTAGCATAAAAACCAGTTATTTTGTGAGGTATGTCAAGCATTGACATACAGTTAGAAAACAAGGGTCTAATTATTAATAGAGTAGCCACTATGCAGTCATGATCCATTTTCCTTTTACTGCAATTAAATACAAATGATGTCTGTCAGGATCAAAAGTGTTTCATCAATAAGAAGCCAAATTCTACGTTTTGCCTTATGTGCAATAATATATACCACAGTCACTTTATTGGGACTCCATGCAGTAATCAAGCACAGAATTTGGCTCTTTTAACAGAGTAGCTAGGGGTTGTCTCTGGAATAGAAATCTGCAGAATGATACTGTTGTAACCAGGGCCTTAAATACACCAGTTCTCAAACACAAGGTAAGCATCTTTCCCTCGCTTCAACGATAGCCACACCTATCAAAGATTTACCTCCATAAACATGTAGTGATAATGACTGCACTGAGACACAGCAGTACCTCAACGTTAAAGCCACTCAGACGCTTGAACAAAACACTTTTTTTTGTTTCTCCAAACAAAATCTGGAGAAAACAAACAGTAACTAGGAAATGCTAAAAAGACCACTCCATTTCAACACAGCTGCCTTTCCCATCCTGCCATGATCAGTCGGTCCTGGTTGGAGTATTTCACTATACCAAGAAACAGCAGCAAGAGCACAACCTGCAGTGAAAGGAACATTACTATGGTCATGAAAAGGATGCATATCTTTGTTGATCAGCTCCACTGCTTGTGTGGTCATTATGCAAGTGCCCTAGCCATTGCAAAATTTTTCCACAATTGTACCAAGGTCAACTATAGGTGGAATTCTGTTATTTTCCTTGCTGCACGACACATGCAGCATATACAGCTGGTGTACAGAAGACCTTTCTCCTTTCCAGACACCACCTACATCATCTCTCAGTGAAAGAAGGCAGTACAAGAAAAGCAAAGTCTAGCAACTTTTGCCTAGAAGAAACCTCCCTGGCATTTCTGGTAAGACGGCCAGGAATCAGAGCTGTCCAGCAATGGTTGTTGGCTCACTGAGGACAGGCAGAAAACTAGAGTGCCACAGACAAAAGCAGAAACTCAACACAAGAAAAACTGTAAAGCTTGCGTGTTTTATTAGATCTGATGCAAAAACAGAGGCCTGAAGTTGCAATGTAGCCTGCACAAGTTTATGCACAGCAGCTGTCTGTGGCAACAATCCAGAAAATGCCAGCTGCTTCTGCTCACCAGTTAGGAAGGCAGAGGTGAATAAAATTCCCCAGTGTGGAAGTCACCAGCTCGGGAAGGGCAATCTGATCTACTAAAGCTGCAGAACAACACAACCTTTTTCTCACTGCAGTTCAATGTAATTAAAGCTGGTTCATGTTCATGGATGTGTGATGATGGTCAGCTGGCAAAGCCCAGATACGTTGGCATTGAACTGCATTGCCCATTCCTTGACAGCTGCATGTTTCTTTTACTCTTTAGAAAAATAAGATGGATTGGGGGGGGACACGACACATGGAAGGGAGGTGACAAAATGAAGGGCGAAGAGCAGTAAAGCCTGCTGTCTGCACATGGAGACACAATCATAGCAGGACTGCTCATCTCCAACTGCAATGGCAAGCACTTATCTCCCTACGGAGCTCTGTGGTTCTTCATCCATTTCAGATATTTCTGGATTCCCTCATACTTTAATTTGCATGTGTGAGAGACAAGAAAAAAGAAATGGTATGTTAAACTCTTACACTTTCCAGCTCCCAAGTCCACATTTTAAAAAGGCCAAATATAACAAGAGACGGGCAACTGAGGGAGAGAGGACAACCCTACTATTCAAGTGACCTTATTTTAAGTCTTATGCAGGTTTGGTCTCAGACAAACATGTCTTGACCTCACAGGTAATGTGTACTCCAGCTATGGCATTTTTTCCTGAGGATTTCACCCTTTGAAATGCTGACACAGGTTTAAGTTTACATGTCGATTACTAGCTTAGATTGAATGACATATTTCTTCTGTAACAAGTATTTGCCTGGATTGTCAGTTAAAATGTATAGTAACCTAATTTCCCGCTATAAAGAAACTCAAGTAATGAAATACAAAGCACATATTGAATTAAAAGTATACAAATAGTCTTTGCTGCATTTGCAAAGACTTCTTCACCTTCACTGCACTGTGTCAAGAGTACAAAAACAAACCAAGAACTTCAACCTTACAAACATTAACAATATATACTTAAAGTAAGGATATGAACTCAAGATAGCTGGAAGAAATGCAAAGCACTGAAATCCAACAGGCTGAATTTGTTCCTAGTGCTCAGTAGATGCAATTTTCTTTAACATAACGGACAGATACTTTGCACCAGGAGTGAATTTAAATGCATGACTATGATGTGTGAAAATGCTTTAGTTCCACAACAGGGAAGGCATCTGCATCAACATAATTTATGCAGCTGTATGAGTTTTTAATTCAGCTTGATTGCTGTTTGTGTTATTTTCTGTAATGAAAACTTAATAAATTTAAATGCTGCTGCCAGTTTTCCCCCAAAGACTTATTTCTACCTCTGATGAGAAAGGTTGTGCTGGTCAAGTGCTCTCAGTCGTACTTACTAAGAATCAATGATTGAATTAAATTATATACTTGCCATTTATAAAGTTCCTGAGGACCTTGTCTGTCTCACATTGGAACTGTAACATCACTTAAGTAAGCAGCATCCAGTGGGTCTTCAGCTATGCCCAGAGCACACTGCATCTTCTCAGACATCTTCATTTGTTGAAAGAGCCCATAATTATGTGCTTTATTAATCAATTTATTAAACCATGAAAAAGAACCAGTGCTCTGCTCTCTGCACAGGCACCTAGCAAAACCACTGGCCCTAGAGACCGACTGAATTGTAACAAAGCTCTCTGCAACCAAAGCCAATGAACTCATCATTCTCTGAGAGCCGTAAGTAAATCCAGCTGGGGGGGGAAGGGGGGAAGTCTCCCTGAATCAGCAGACCATACTCCTCAGATCTTTCCATTGAACGAGTGAAGTACCCTGGGAAAGAAGCCATATAGGACATCTTTCTCTTTTCTACATAATGTTTTTAAAGAGCGAATCCAGCTTTACCTGAACTTCTAATTTTCTACTATGTACAATTGGGCTAAAGCTGAAATATCTTTCTACTGTGGCACAGAACACAACATAGTCTTCCTTCAAACATCCTCCTCCTTCCCTCTTTGCCTTCATCATTTGTATCTGACGGTTGCTAATCACAGACTTTTCTAAAATTGCTGAATCAGTAACACTTGTTAAGCTATAACAAAAGCATTGTACAATTATCTGCACTAACAACACTGCAATGCAACCTATCAGCAGACATTTCCATGAAGATACAGATGAGCACATGTAGAGAAAAAAAAGAAAAAATAATAATTAAAAAAAAAGAATAATCAACAAGTAGCTAATCAATAGGACTAAATCTGAGAGTGTAAGGTGGCAGAGGAAAGAAGGAAATGCACATAAGTGCCTCACCTGTTTAGAAATCTGATGTATTTAGCAGGGGTGCCTCAGGGAAAACTTCTAACTGGCAGTGTGCATTACAGCCAGAACTCTACTTTCTTTTGCATTACTGAAGCAGTGAAATCACATTCTGGCATAATGAGATATGGTACATGTAATACTGGCTCAGACTTGTACTAGCCCAGTTCTTAATGACTTCAGTCCTTGCCTGACATCTCTATTCAAGAATGGTCAAAATCAGCACAATGAACCATGACCTAAAAGCCATAGTACGCTTGCAGCATACGTGAAGCAGTATCAGAATGTAGATGCATCTTACACATAGGCCAATTCATCAAATACATTGAGTTAGGTACACTGGCTCTAAAGCCTCTTCTAACAGCTGTGTGTGAACAGAAATGAAGTAAAAGAAGAGAATGGGTGAGAATTCTTTCTTTTACAAAACATCACAGAGAATTAGATTAAATGAAAATAGAAACCCTTTGTATGAAGAAGGATGGACTATAACTCAGAGGACTGCTTCATTTGTTTCTGCACAGATCTTCCATGCAGCCCTGGGTCTCACATTCTCTTTGCTACAGCTATTCAACTGCATAATGCAAACAAATAATCCTTTTACCAGCCTTGTTTCTTAACAGCAGAAACCCTTAAAAACAGTGTCTTACAACTCCTTCCTTAGTACCCAACACAAAGGGCACTACGAAAAAAAACAAACAAAACCATTCTCATATAATGGGTGCTAAAATGAAAATAAGCATTCTAAATCTTTGCCAGCCCTGAAAGAAATAGAGAAATATCTGCAAGAATGCAAGGATAGCTGGTTCTTGGCAAGTCATTTAGAAGATTAACTCATATTTGATGCAATACTGTATTAATTTTTCTTGCTACTTTGTAGCAGAGAAAATGACATATTTACAACACATATAGTATCTCTTACAAATTGCCATTGAATCTCTGACTCCAAATGAAGTTACCAAGCAACATGAGGCCTTGATATTTTTGTCAAGAGCAAATGCAAAACAGAGAAGTTTTTTCTTCTCTAATTACCTATTGAACAATTGTAAACACACTGTGTGTATTGTGTCTACCTGTCACTTCAATACTATCAAAATAAATCATTCTCATGGTAGGTAATCAAGAAGTTTGTGACTCAGATAAATATTACTTTTATGTACCTGTATATTAAAATAGACCTGTTCACAGCTATCTTCAGGATTGACTACATGTAGCAAATCCATAAAGAAAAGCCTCCTGAAAAGGCTCTTAAAATGGACAAATCCATCAAATTCTTTAAAAAGTTAGATTAATTAACAAGCACCATCATACATGAGCCCCATATCACCGATGGGTAAGGAAGTTAGGTCCTTCTCTCTCCCTAAAGTCAATGAGGTAATTTTAATTTTCAAACGGCTAGGCAATTTAGGAGCCAAAGTAACAATTAAAGGAAGACTGCTTAGGCTTTTGTCCTAGGTACCAGATTCTTACTGGTGTATCAGTGCCCATTTCCCGCTCATTTCAGTGGCACACAGTTACCTAAATGTTTACCTAAAACTGGCCCCAAATACTCCTGAAAGTACGTGTTCCCTTGAAAATTCGAGATAATGGTTTGCTGACTTTAAGGAGCAAAATAATCCAGTGACAATGACCAACAAGTTTCTTCGTATGTTGATTACAGGAAACATGCAAAACATGAGCTGTGGTGTTGTAATCTATCTCGTAGTTGTTGAGCTGAGTCCAACATTGACTTCCCACTGAAGTCAATAAATTTGTATCACCTGGCCTGCCAGAGAAGTAGTTTCCTCCTGAAGGAGATCGTTGCAATTCATTTCCGAGCACTAAAATACAGCTTACACTTCTATGTAAATCTTTTAACTATGGGATGCTGTAAATGATATTTCTGTTGCGTATTTACATAATATCTGACAACTAATTGCTTCAGTAGTCAGATTTTCTTGTTAACTTTAAATTAATATGTAAGGCAAGCTAAACATTACCTTGATTTTCTTCCAGCTTCCCAATTGTTTCTATCTGCTCAACAAGGTCATTTGAGTTCCACTGGCTCATGCCTATGAGAATGGCACTTTTTCCTTCCACCATCTCTTCTGTAGGAGGAAAAAGGAGAACAGAATAAATTGCAGTGATGAACAGGAGAAAAAAGGCAGGGTGAGAACTAGTAATTGAGAGAGAAATAAACATTGATCATGGTCCCTAATAGGAATATATAACAGGTTAGCATATGCAGGACTCTCCAGGGAAGCTTCTTGCTTACTGATATGACCTACAGCGTACCTACATGCTTCATATATTGTGTGCAGGAAAATCATGGAAAAGAGAGGACTGTCTGAATTTTTGCTCTTACCTTGAGCACTCACTTAAAAACAAAATGTATAATAAATCACTTCGAGTGTTTAATATCAAGTAACAGAATTAGTCAGAATTCTTCCCCCCTCCTGGAAAAAATCCGTAAGTTTTTACCTTTTTTTTTTTTTTTTTACTTTTACTTCAGAACATTCAAAAGGCAGAGCAGAGGGAAGAATGACCAGTTTAAGGCTTTTCAAGCATGTTTTTTCCCCTTTTATCAAAGCCACCTGTGCTACACAAAGCTTTAAATTTTCATCCAGGGACACAGAGACATAATGGAATGGCACCAAGCCCACAGCACAGAGAACAGCCTCTTTTATTGGGATCCCATCCAGGGAGGGGCTGGGAAAAGCTGAAAGCACAAAACACAAGCCACAGATATTCTCTCTCTTAAAAAAACCCAAAAGACAAACAGGCCTAGAAGCTGTAGGAAAACATTTTCCTTCAATTTAACAGCTGTTTGGCAAGAAGGGTGCATTAGTCCTTTCTGAATAGCCCTCAAGACCTCTTTAAGGCCTAACAGTGGTGAGTGTCAGGCTGACAGGTGAGACACGTTATCCACAGATAAAATGGGGTGATAATGGTTTTCCCCTGTAGCTTTTTTTTTTCTCCTCCTCCTTTGTTCTTCTTGAACGAAGTTCAGTGTTGGCATTGCAAGACAAAGGAGCAGCACAGCAGATGGCTTTTACCATCAGTAGATGCATGCAGCATGCATTTATAGCAGTGAAAAAGAACTGAAAGCAACTGAAATAGGTGTGCCTCCATGGCTGTGTTTTGAAAGATGTGTCTTCTGCTTAAAGGTTTTGGGGGGGGTGGGGTGGTGTTTGCCTGTCTGTTTTGGAAGTCTGATAAAATGGCCAAATGGGAATGTGCAGGCTTCTTTGAGCAGCTTTTCAAATCTGAGAAAAAAATCCTAGTTAATCAGTGGAATTTCATACTCTGACCATTTTGTGAAGATGTATTCAGCTGTAACTTTCATCTTCTGTGATCAAACAAAGGTATATTGCAGTTAAATGATAGCGTAGTTTCCTGCATCAAATATCACTAGTTAGCAACATGTTGAGATGTAGCTGTACTTTTAAAAATGCTTATTGTTTGTATTATAGTAGAACCTATGGATTTCAAAGAGGCTGGGAAATGCATTCAGTTTGCAGATGAGAAGCTTGAAGCAGAAAGCCCAAATGCTCTCAAGTTTTGTGTATAGCTTCACTTAAGAAAGCCAATGTTTCATCTACAAGTGATCATGTTTTTGCAGTGACAAAGTGCAAGACGAATGCATGGAGAGGCAAAAGCCTTACAGGTTTCAGTGGGATCTCCATGCATGTGGGATCTCTCTGTTTTGGTGGGTTCTTTGTAGAAGAACCAGCATTCTCTTTCCTATTTCATAGATGCAGCAGTCAGGCACAACCAGTCCTTAAGTAGTAGAGACTTGAACTTTCAAGGGTATTTTGGTTGGATTTGTAATCTGGTAGATCTGTATGTAGGTAGCAAGTCTAACAGTCACCTTTGCAAGTGTGAAACTCGTGTTCTCTTTCAGTAGAGAGTAACCTTTTCAGAAACAAACATTTAAATCTCCTGTAGGTTAAATGTGATTAAAGCAGGCTCTAGTCTTCAGTGTTGCTCCTGAACAACTGTTCAGGTCTGTGAACAGTTTTGGAATGTATTTGGGAGACAATGGTGTAGCCTAAAAATTCCAACTCTTTTTCATCAATCCCAGTTTACTCTCAGTCCCAGGACTGTTAGAAGAGCAATAAAACAGTTAGTTTCTTCCAGTTCAGAAGGAGCAGATACAGACCTGGATGAAGACCTATCAGGGACTACACTGCCCACCCATCCCAGGGAAACTTGAGGAAGGAGTATTGCAGTACTCTATCTCTCCTGATTGCTAGGAAATGTATGCCAATGCAGTGGCTGTTACATCAGACTTCAAGAACCAAAAGCCTTAACATTTTCCACAAGGCCATCAACATGAAAGGACCAGAGAAAAACCTGTAATACGTAACACATTCAACACGCTTTGCCAGCACATGCAGGAACAGTAACACTTGAGCACAGCCTCCGTGGTCTCTGTTTTCTGCCTCCACTTCCAAATTCCAGAGCACTTATGAGAAGGGCAAGCAGAGACTTCAATGCATTTCCTCTTACCTTTTTGTTAAACCAGCTTTTGTATTGGCATGAAAAATTTCAAAGCAGAAATATTTCTATCTCTAGCACGTTCAGCAGGAGCATAAACTATTAAGGTGCCTTGGGTTAAAGAAACAAGTCTCAGGCAATCTGTTCAGTCAAACCAACACTATGCAAGAGGTTGTCACAGCAAATTATTAAAAGGGTTACAAAGAAGGTCTGGGGACAAGATAGAGCTAAAAGTCACTCAGCAAGAGAAATAAAACAAAACAGATGCATCCACAAGAAAGGAATTCTGCATTAAGAATAAAAATCAAGCTTAAAACTTTGGATTTTACTCAAACTGCAGTGATTTATATGTACGGTAACTGAGATGGATTTTGAACTGCATGAGGTTAGAAAGCCAGCTAACTTGGATCACTACTACTGCTCTGGGGGCAACGAACATTTTTGTAGATGAAAACCAGCAGGACAGCTTGAGTACATCCATGACTACCAACAGGTTGCTATACTTGGAAAATAACATGTACCTGAAATTCTTTGTTCAAGTATAATTCGTCTTCAAGCAGAGCAAGACATATATTGTTTTTCACACTCAGGATATAAATATACAGTACTCCCTATGGCTAACTAACATTTTGCAGCAAGAATCATGAGCTTGTGCCTCTTGTGATTATCGATGATTTTTATCTTCCATTTAAATGCTTCAAGGAAATGATGGGAAAAAACATAAACTTTTAAAATGAATGTTAATATGAATAACACTGTTTACAGAGGAGAGATTTTTCTCTGCTTACTGTAAACACAAAGATCAGTGTTGAAGAGCTCAATACAGCATAGGTGGTCTGGGTAAAAGATACTTTCAAATAGCAAGAACAAAGACAAGTACTGCTGAAAGGCCTTCACATGTACCTTGAGTAGTCTTCATGTTACACAGTCCTCTGTGAAATCAGAGTAGCCCTCTAATTTGAGCAAGGGCTGGCCCCTTACCCCTGGGCCATTCCACTTTAAAACTCTCCTAACAGGCAAAGGGCTTCCGAGTACACAAATTTGGGCTTGAGTTTTTGCTCCCATTTAAACCTTTAGCATGCCACAGTGTTTCTGAATCGCAGCTTGTCTGAGAAGAATGCAACTATATGCATCTAAGCAAAAGATTCCCCCTCCTCTCCTCACGTGTTTGCTTATCCCCACCCCTCCACTGCTGAGGTGATGGCAGCAGAATACACTTGAAGTCTGAAGGACAGAGAGGGTGCTAGCACACCTAAAGGCAGCCGACTCTTACTCAAAAGACCTGGACTCTCTCTGTGGCTGTCACAGAACCTGGGGTCCTGCTTGACCCTGGGAAAGCCATGCAGTTTTTTCTTGCCTCCGGTGCCTTGCCAGCAAAACACAGGATGGCCCTGCATCTTTCCTTCCATCCCTTCCCTGGTCAAACTGTGAAAAGCTTCTTACCTTGTTCACACACAGCTGGAAGTTCACATTGGTAGGACATTTGATACACAGAGAAAATATTTTTAGTGATCATCATTTACCTGAGGAAAATCTGCTAACACCAAGGCAAAAAAATCTAATAAGCCTGAAGTTTCCAACATGGAAGCATCACTCAGTCCTGCTATGAACTGAGAACTTTCTGCCTAACTTACTGCATGCCACATGGAAAACCAGAAACAAAGGAAAGTTGGGCAAAAGAAAACAGTAAAATATTACTTCTCCCTTTCTCTATGGATTTCACTACATTAAGTAGCTAGCCAGGGCAGATGAATCAACAGTCCAAACATGTACAGCTGCTCCATCTCAAACACAGGTGCTTGATTCTCTGTTTACAAGGCTGTCAGCCAGAAATTTCTTTGAGGAACTGGGTTTGACCCCAGCTGTTTTTGAGAATGCAAAAGCAGCTCACTAATGTTATGTTTTAATTGTGCCCACTGCTGTGCCCTCTGCCTCCTACTTCAGGCTGTCTCTGAAGTGCAATTACACATGGGTAGATGTAGAGTCTGGGATAGCTTCCAAATTCTCCCATAAAGAAACACAGTACTCAACTCCAGCTGCACTGTGCAGAAAGTCCTTTCAGCTGCAAGGAAATCAAGCATTGATGAAGCACTCTGTATAAATAACAGAGATTGGGTGAGAAATACAGGTAAGAAACATTACAGGAAATGTAATGCTGGAGACAGAATAAGGGTATCAACCTACTTCATTTTTAGGAGGTAAAAGCCACAGTCTCTCTCCTGGACAGGTTCTCCTCACTCCAGCACAAACTCCTGCAGTTTTTCTAGTGCTATGTTTAATCCACTGATAATGCCAATTACTTTAGCCCACACATATGCTTTCCTCTACCGAAGATACAAGCTCTTTCATCACCCAGAGAGCTTCTGAGCGTAGAAACGCCTTCTGCCTCTTTTGCAAGTATCTCTGCTTTTGTGCACATTTATTTTCCTGACATTTAAACACTTCATTATTCCTGAAAGGCTGTTTGGGAGAAAGCGGAGATGATGCTAAATTAGGAGGAGCTGTGGACTTCCTCGAGGGTAGAGAGGCCTTACACAAGAGATGTGGATAGACTAGAGAGCTGGGCAATCACCAACCGTATGAAATTTAATAAGAGCAAGTGCCAGATTCTCCACCTGGGACAGCATAATCCTGGTTATACATACAAACTGGGGGACAAGAGGCTGGAGAGCAGCCCCACGGAAAAAGACATGGGGGTTTGGGTTGATGGCAAGTTGAATAGGTGTCAACAGTGTGCCCTGGCAGCCAAAAGGGCCAACTGTGTCTAGGGGTACATCAAGCACAGCATAAAGCTGGTCAAGGGGGGTGATTGTCCCACTCTACACTGCACTGGTGTGGCCCCACCTTGAGTACTGTGTGCAGTTTTGGATGCCTTAATATAAGGACATCAAACTATTAGTGTGTCCAGAGGAGAGCAACCAAGATGGTGAAAGATCTCGAGGGCAAGACTTACGAGGAGCAGCTGAGGTCACTTGATTTGTTCAGCTTGGAGAAGAGAAGGCTGAGGGGTGCCCTCATCGCAGTCTACACCTTCCTCAAGGGGGGCAGCGGAGGTGGAGGTGCTGCTCTCCTCTCTCTGGTGACCAGCGATAGGACATGAGGAAATGGAATGAAGCTGCGTCAGGGGAAGTTCAGATTGGACATTAGGAAAAGGTTCTTCACTGAGAGGGTGGTCATCACCGGAACAGGCTCCCCAGGGAAGTAGTCAGAGTACCAAGCCTGTCAGAGTTCAAGGAGTTCTTAGTCATATGATTTAGTTTTAGGTAGTCCTGAGAGGGGCAGGGATTTGGAATTGATGATCCTTATGGGTCCCTTCCAACTTGAGATATTCTGTGATTCTACAAAAGAGTACATGCACAAAAATAACAGAATACCAAATCCTCCTTTCCTTTCTTTACCTCTCATAGATGGCCTATTGTTTTGGGGTTTTTTTCCTTTTCTTTATTAATTGCTGATGTTAATCGGATTGACAGAACAGCGTGGTCACTGTTATATGGTTTACAGCACAGCACCAGAAAACAAGAAACTTCAAAAGCAAGTGCAAGAAGCCAATAATGAGATAATCTCTACCAGAGAAGGTTTTCTACCTATGCCCTATTGGTAATATACAGGCCAGCAAACATAAGAGTTTATGTTCCCACTAGTAAATCACAGAATATAAATGCAGTACTGTCATCCTTCAGGTAATCCAGTAACAGGTCCTTGTAAACACCATCTTTTCCTTCAAACAATTTGGAGATTTTGAAGCTTGCTGCCAGATTGGAAAGCAGGTTGATAACATCAATTTAGTAATCTTCACTTCTGCCTCACAAGGACTCTCTCTTAGAATGGACAGCTCACTCACACCTTCCATCCCATCTTTCTAAGAGCTGATACTAAAAACTATCCACCATTTCTGCTTTTTTTCAGAAGCACAAAAACCAGCAAAAGGCTTGTATCAGAATCCTCTTCTTTCAACTTAAAAATCTATTGGAACAAGCACAGATATCAACTTATGAACAGACAACGTAATGGCATCCTTCTTGCACTCTTTTCAAAATTGGGTTATGCTTTTCCTTCAAGACTTATTAATAAGAGATGCAAGATTTTAATGGCTGGGATCTGATGATACAAACACATAATTGACCAGTTAGGCTAGGACATCACCTTGGTGCTGTACAAGCAAATCAAAGCCACCCTCCTGCTTCACTGTCTTTACCAAAACACTTGCAAGGGAGTCAGGACTAGCACACCACTGAGAAAGCCTCCACATTTGCTTCAATGAGGCCAGTGATGGACACCAGTATGAAAACATGTGACTGTTTGATTCTTCTTTTCTTCCTTACATATTTAAACTTAAGAGAAAGTCCACTAACAATGCCCGGCTCCCAGCATAAAGAACAGAAAAATTGAAATCTCAACCATCTCAAACAGGAATTTCCCATAAAGTAATACTCTCTTCCATCCACTCTTCCAAAAATGCATGAACATCAGGAGTTCTGATTACCTCTGCAACAGGTACAGGGGAGCAGCAGCTACCAAACCAACTTCAGAAGTGCCTAGAGAGTGAGAGCTTGACTATCACAACAGTTTGAGTAGTGGAGGAAGGGGATACACCATGCACTCCCTAGCACAAAGTCCATTTCCTGAGGGAAGAGTCAGCTTCACCCTTGCTGTGGGACACGTTATCTTTGAGTAATGACAAAGGGAGGCATAGCAGCAGGACCAATTGCTCGGATGACAAAGTGTCCATTCGGAGACCCCAAGGGCTGACATCAAATGCCAAACATAGCCAGAAAGAATATGATCTGGGATCATTTACCTATGGATTGATTGATTAATCAAACTGTTTCTTCTCCTCACTTCTTTATTAAAACACAGTACTTTCAGGCTGTAACACCTAGTGAACCCGTTTTGCATATGAAGCAGTACTGACCAAGGCAAATGAAATACCCCAAGGCCTCAAACATAACTGGATCTCCTTGAAACGTTCCAGAAAAACCAACAACCAGCAGTAAGATACTGACTTAACATGTTTAAACATGTATTGTATTCTCTAGAAAGTAAATTTAATTGTAGATAGACTATGGGAATAGAACCATTTTTTCCCCTAGTTCAGCCACTGATACAGTTTATGGCTCTGGGTAAGATGATTCCGCTCTGTGCTGATTTCTTCAGCCTGCCTCCACCCATCTATTCAGAATGAAAGGTGACAAAGACAAGACTGCAAAAGACATCCCTTGTGCTTTTGCAAAGGGTTTAGTAAAATACGGCTTTTGTACTGGCCAAAGCCTATATGTGATCATTATAAGATACTACACATAAACAATGTTATCTTTGGTTGCTTAATAGACCAATGACACTTACTGTAGAAATGAAGGAGTCCATTTCCCCATACTACTTTTCTTCTGGAAATCTATCTGAACAAAACTTGATCTGAAGAGCATTTTTACAAGCTAACTACAAAGTAATCAAAACTTGGAAATACTTGTGTCAAACTCTCTTGGTACAGTGGGCAATCACTGTTTATCAACACTTTAGTCTCCTGCAAAATGTATTTTGAAGTCTGTTCTATGACTTAGCCTGAATACGGACTATGTTCAGCAAATTCCAAGTGCATTTTTTGTTCTCATTAGTCTATGATCCATGCCTCAGCAACTCCAAAAATGCATCCATCACACTGACCTTCAAAGTATTCTTGAACAATGGATGTTGACAATTCAAAAGAATATTCGATCAAGCACAGTAAGCGATCATACACGCAAAGAGAGAACCCAATAACATTTTTTGCATGAAAGAAACTACCTCATCTAAAATGTCTGAATCATCATTTTCGTTCTCTTTTTAGACAAAATTTGAAGTACGAGTTGGTGCTCAAAGTTACAATTCCAGCTTCACATGGAATTTGGAAACATCGCTGAAACCCTCAAGACAGCTGTTTTAAGCACATGGTAGGAGACGACTGAAAAGCACAAAGGCAGCGTGGAGGAAAATCAGCAGAGGCTATTTTTCTTTTCTATTTCCAACTCTTCCACTCACTAAAGCTTAAGATTTCAATGCAGCTTAAACAATTTAGGTATCCTATTCTCACTGAACATCCAGTGGGAACAGAGCACCATCTCTCATTCTTTTCATGCCTAGATGACTCCAATACACATTTAATTTTGATCCACATAAGCAGTTTATCACATATTAAATTATTATCTCTCACTAAAAGTCTGTTATTAGAGGATTAACAACTCAGTAACAGATGTCGTTCATTATCTATACATAGCAGTCACTTTTTATTTCAAGTAACAATTATAAAAAGGATAGCTACTGCCATCACAAGCAATTCAGACTACATAGACTGCTCCTGACATTAAAAAATTAAGAAGTATTTAATGAAAGCTGTATTACATACTAAATCAATATACTTTACACACAGCATTCTGTGCTCAAAAACTAGGAGTATCATGACATTTCTCCCAAATATAATTAAAATATAATACGTAAAATATTATACATACACACTTACCCTCTTCCTTCCAAACTTTGGAAATGATCCTGCCATAGAAGAGCTGAGACAGTGGACAGCATTAGAAATGGAAAAATTATTGCACAGACATTCTGATTTTAAAGTAGTTTATCTCAAAAAAGAGGAATTGAGAGAACAGAGGCAGTAGACTGGGACAAGGAATATTTGGGATTATCTTCTCCATTCCAAAATGCAATGCATTATATACAAAGTGTTCTTGCTAAAGTTTGCCACTGCAGTAGCCACACAGCTAAACAGCACTGGCTAGCACATCGAATACAGCATACTAGGTCCAGAACTGTTACTGATAAAAAATGAGGCCCATTTCAGTTGGGCCTAAGCAACTCCTGCTACATCCTATTCTAGGCAAGCGCAGAGTGAGCGAGGTTTTGGGAGGGAGGGTTGCATAAGCCTTTGAATCACTTCAGTTTGACAGAAATGTAGAGAATATTCTCGAGCATGAAGAGGAAGAAGGGCTTAATGGGAGCATGGGATGCCTTTCAAAAATGAAGATTAAGATTTCATCTTTCCTTTTTCCAAATCTTTCCAATTTGAGGATTCTCAATTTATGTAACTTTCAGTATTCTTGATTTTCAGAGCCTGGGTCTCTGAAAAAATAGACTTAAAAAAACCCCTTCAAACCAGACACCTCAAATTATAGTACTTAAGCAGTCAGTGTTGACTTTGTTTTTAATTTTATCGGGGTTTTTCACCCAAAAAGAATCTAGACTAACTTCAGTGAACTGTGAGGTTGCTTTAACATGCATGAACTCCAGAAAGAGGGTACTTTCCTCACATTTCTGAAGCGTTGTGTGAACCTGGTGCAGTAATAAGTTACTGCTCATACATCAGTATCATCATCTGCACTAAACAAAATGGGAAACATACCACGTTACGAGAAGTGATGACACTCTGAATAAACTCACAGCACTTCACACTGATCAACAATAAAAGTATTTTAGATAGATTTTCAAAGCATCAAAATATTGAAACTGGTATTGTCATGATATGACAATGTCTGCTACGGAACAACTCAATTCCAGCATCAAATCTGCCATCTGACAAAAGACACTGCACTGGCTTTAAATTACACAGCTAAGTACCCGTAATCAAGAATAGACACTATCTATCTGTTTTAGGCAACAGCTAAAAAAGATTTATGAACAGGGGGGTTTAGAATACTGTTGCATACAGTTTGCACAGAAATATCTGGAAAATTTAATACCTATATTTGTCTCTTGGGAAGTCCTGTAAGCAGAGGAGGCGACGGAAGAGTCCATAGATATAATACACTACAAACATCAGAGACAAAGAGCTACTCTAATGCCACAGATGCAGGAGTAGCACTAGCAACGTCAAGCACTTGGGTCTCTTCCAAATGGATGGTAAACCACATATCATCAGCAATGAATGTATCACATGGAAAATAACATGCTTACAGAAGTGCCTTCCATTGATGTTTAAACTCGGGGGGGGGGGGGGGGGGGGGAATGACACCCACTAAAAACTGAGGCAGGAAAAGATAGATATCTTGACATTAAGACATTCACAAGCCATCTTTGCAACACAGCCTTTTTTTAAAATTCATGTACTTCAGTGAATGAGGGTCAGCATCCTCACACCTTGGGAGGCTTTTTCCTAAGCACAATAGAATTTTACATCACAGTGTTGCCTTAGAGCACAAACATGCTGAGGAGTGTTTAGACCTCCCAAACTTCCACTTTAGTTCATTGGCAGCATTTCCAAATAATCAAGTTGCTCAGCAGAGCATTTTAAAATTAAATAAATGAGACTAGTGGATCTATTTTCAGGAGAGGAAGGTGCAGCAAATTAAGAGCAGCTCTTAATTAGCAGAGAGCTACCACAGCCTCTTTCATGAATAAGAATCTTGAGAAAGCACACGCAAAGCCTGGCTTGAAATATATACCATGTTATCTATTGGCTTCAGCTTTATATGAACATAGTAATACAGAAGACAGTGCCATAAGGCTCATTTTGAGAAGGGAAAACTAATGACGAAAGTTTTTATGCAGACTAAACTCATCTGGAGAAAATGAGGCAGCTGTATTCCACGCCACTTCTTCAATCTTTAGCAAAGCTGTCAGCAGGCTTTTGATTGTAATATCTGCTATAGTTACACACTTAGGAAGCAAGAAAAAAAAAATGCCCTCACATTCTAAATCAGAAGCCTAATGCACAGATAAAGAAATTACGAAGAAGGTATGTTTCTGATAGGTCACATTCTCATCTGCTGGACTAGTTTAAATCCAGAATAACTGCTGAAGTCAGAGTTCATTTGAATTTAAAGTAGGTCAGAAAGTATCTACGGGATCCCCTGCAAACAGCAGTACTACCATTTGCATCTTATCACAAACATGGTATCACCTGTTAACTTTGCTTCTTCTGAGGGAGTCCACAAAAAGCCTGAAATCACCTCCCAGGTACTTTAATAATAACCATCATCAACAGCTTCCTCTTAAATACCACTCGTAATTTCCAGCCACCTGCCAGAAAAGATTTCTCGTAGTTTACAATTGGAGAAATGAAAACCTAGAAATAAAATGAATCGTTTTATATGACTCAGAAAATCAGTGCCCTAAAATAGACCGTATGTACCCACAGTCCATCTATTTTCTACCCACTGCCTCATACTGCCTCCTATAAAGAGTCCAGTGCCCAAATGGGACCAGTCTTTAAGTCAGATAATCACACCTTTCTGTCATATGGCATGATCCAACATCATCAGTTTTGCCATGTCTTCTCCCCATTATTCCCAAGTTAGACCTTTAAAGTCTTTCTACTCCTGGAAAGGACATCTTGCTAACTTTGTGATGTGGTATGAGGAAAGTGTTTGCTGAATGAGAACTTGTACCAGAGCTCAAATGCTGTAGGGAACGCTTCTGTCAGTCCACAGGGCATGGATAAAAGGCTCACGATAAGTACGTAGGTGGAAGCTTAGATACACTGGCTTTGTTTTAACGTCCAAACATATGGATTGCTCCTTGTGCTCTGCTCCGCCAGCTGCTCCAGCCAGTAGGCTCTGTGCTGAAATTAGAGCTGCAAGTTGCTAGACTTGTCAACAGCACATAAAACTCCCCAAAAAGGGCAGGGAAATAAGGAGAGCAATTTTTTTAGCACAAAATCAAGATACCAAGAACAAAATTAATCAAGGTAACAGGGCCACAACAAGAAGAAAAACCTTAAATTTGTCTTCATAATAGTGGTTGGAGTCTAGGTTATAAAAAAGAAGAATTGGAATTGTTCATTTAGGAGCATGAATGCAACCTAGTTTGCAGTACATGGACTCAATGAGAAGAGTTACACAGCAACTGTTAAAATAAATGCTTATAGCCTGTTTAGGAAGCAGTACACTGACCAAGGGAGGGGAGGGGCATGCAGTTTGTCAAAAACAGTATTTCCTGCTTCTGCACCACCACATGAAGTCAGAACCAACTGAAATGCTTACCAACAAATGCTCCAACACCCAACGCCCACCCCCAGAACACACAACAGTTTCTGTTCTTAATGCACATACATCCTTCTTCTACACTTCTACATTTATTCACCAACTTCAACAAAAAATAGCAACTTCCACAATTAGCTGCTTTGGACATAACCCCAGACTGAGATTACCTTTGGCCAGCTTCCTACTCACATTTTGCTCTTAGATCTCCTGTTGCTAAAGCCAAATTATGCTTCTCTCATGACTACATCTGGCTGCTATTTAAACCACCAGGGATCTGGAGTGGTAAACGTGCCATGTTTTAGTGGCCTGACTAGCAAAGACAGCCTCACTGCAATGTCAGTACATGCTGCTGAGATCTCTCCTCATTATCAACTTTTGCTTCATGCTCTCAAGCTCAGCTATCAGGGAGTATCAGCTAAAAGGGAGGTTAGAGGGTTTTATTATTATGTATTCACATATTGGAAGATACACATTTGAATACACATGACTCATCCCTCAGTTTTCCTCTTCTTCAACCTAGTTTTCTAGAAAAGTCATAGTCCTAGAAACATGATGAAATTATTACAACAATTTCACATTACGGACCCCATTCAGAGCAGCACCCTATACAAAAGCCTACAGGCCATTCCTTCTCAAGAAAGCACAAAACCTCCCATTTGTATCAACAGCTTGTAAGCACTTCCAAGTCTTTTCACGGTCCACTTGACAGCAGATGGCACATGATCACTGTTCTTGACAGCTTGTGGCAGTACACAGACTTATGGCCCCCTCAGAAGCCCAAAGTAGTCTATTTGCAACTCAATACAGCATTTACCTAAGTTGTGAATACACACCAGGAAAAACTACTTGCGTACATAGCACACAGTTCTCCGGCCCAAAGACCAAAAAAAAAAAACCACCCAAAAAAAAACCTCAAAAAGCCCAAAAACCCAAAACAACCCACACCGAACAGCCTTGTATTCTATGCTTCATCGTCGTGCTGTGCAGCAACTGTCCACCTGCCCTTTGGTGTGAATTCAGCAACAATTTTCCATAGCTGAAGCTCTCTTCCCACCTTCCAGCCAAGAGGCAAAGCAGCATTAACTGCAGGTTTTCAGACCATGAAGCATGTAGCATTGGGTATAGCAGAGCCATTTACCTTAGCAGGACTCAATACACATGGGGCAGCAATATCACAGCAGCAAAGTGCCAAGAAAAAATGAGAGAGCTTAAAACAGTGGCAAATTCTGAATGGCAAATAAACTATAGTGTCCTGGTGATTCCTTTCAGCTGTTGTTACTGCCTGGAATTTGATACTGTCCACAATTACCTTACCATGAGTATTTCAGTACATGCATTTCATGAAACCTAGCCATAAGCAGCCCCATGGAAAGAAGAGAGACTAGTATTTCCTCAGCAAAAACCCTGGAGATTGATATTTCATCCTGCCTACTCCTCACTGCCAGGATCTGCGAACCCCTGTACGATACAGAATACATTTCTGTGATCCCCTGAAGGCATTTTCTGCTTCACAGGAACATCTACTTAGTGTCTCCTCCACTCCAGAGCTTTGATACAGGCAATACAGATTCTACCTCAAAATGTAAGTAAGATGGCAGACAATGCATCAGAAAGAAAAGAAAAGAAAAAAAAGAATGTCTATCAACCTGAAAGCAGTGATAGCAAAATGACTGGTGTGATGACAGACTTGAGGAACATGACCCAGTCATAAGCAATGTCCCTGGGAACGTGGACAGTACAGACCAAAGATCTGAGAATCTCAGCTCCTACTTGGTATCTTAATCAAAAGGCAGCCACCTCCCCTAAAATTTCCATTTGTTTTTTCATTTAGCAAAGTCACAGTTCAGTCAGCAACACCAAAACGATATCCAGACTCTGACAGAACGGACACGAGCTCCTGCACCCCTGCTCTGAGGGCAGTAAAGATCCACATTTGCAAACTAGGTGTAGCCAAGTCTGATGCTTGAGGAAATGGCAGCAAGACTTTTGCGCTGGGGTCAAACACAGCAGTGTAAAGTCAGCATGGGGTAAGCAGGAACCCCCATTTAGGGCTATACGAAGGAAAGAATTTAAGAAAACTCATTAGATCAGACTGTACTGGACTTCTCTGGCAGTCCCTCATCTTCTACACACACATCTATTCTTGCATGTCATAGCTTTTAAAAATATAAGCAAAACTGAAATCAGTCTTTTACATGCAAATATATTTGTTGGGGAGAGACTTGATTCCTGCAGTAATGTGGCTTTTCCAGTTTCTATAACTTTTACACTCCAAACAGATTAGAATTCCAGATGCCCTCGCTCTTCCTTGCTTTAAATGGTTCCGAGTGAAAATGTTCCTGTTACTCATTTTAAACAAAGAAATCCAAGGCCTGAGTCTTCTGTCAATTGCACTGATTTGCTTCCCTTGGTTCTTCTCAATTCTGTCAGCACAGAGTATAAAGGAGGAGGGAGCAGCCTGTTTTACAACTGCACATAGGATTACTTTTTGTCAGGTTTTTTCTTTACTTTTTGATGAATTAAATAGCAGACTGAATTGGTACACATCCACTCATTTCCAGAGAGCTCTCCTGACGCATAGTAACTATTGGCCCCGCCTGCATCTCTTCCTACAACTCTAAGAAATTTCTCTTTCTTTGTGGATACGTATTTGAGAAATGAGAAGGTGCAACTAAAACATTTTGATTTCTCCAGTTTTCTTATGGAATAAGATTTGGAAATCTGTACTAGACATTATTTCTTCTCAAAATCAATCCAGACAGGCTGCTTTTCATAAGCTACTCACCAAGATAGCCTGCAGCACCTTTTTATAACCATGCTCTAACCCACATGTCAGCCCCAGAATCCCAGGACACATTTTGCCCAGGGAACCACACACTACTGTTACAGCTGTGGCCTTGTTTCAGTATCACTGTGGCTAGAATCCTTCTCTCCTTATTGCTCAGAAAAATTAAACACATTTCTTGAAGGCTGTAGAATTTACCCTTCCCAAATAGCACTACAATCTATATAATGCTTCAAGGGTCAAATATTCAACAACAGTTCTCAGACAAGTTGCAGTAGCCAACCCACAATCAGGCCAAGTTAGCTGAAGTTTCACAAGTGAGAATACAAAGATTACAACATCTAAAATTATGGTCATAAGTAATCAGTGAAAGTTATTACTTACTCAGTGTGACCATGAAGTGAAACTCTCTGAATGAGGCTTAGAGTAGTTGTACATGTAAATGTTTGCAAATTTGGCCCTAGCCTGTCAAGTAACAATATTCAACCCCAAACCTCTACTGCTATAGTCAATCCTGTGGACTAGGCACTAGGAGAGATGCAGCAAGTCAAACTTAAGCACAGTGGTCATTATCTTATTTAACATTGTGCTTTCTCCCTACAGTGACAGCTTTTCACAGCGCCAAACAGATTCACTTCACTTTGAGTATCTGCAATGCAGAACAGCATCTTCAACACTGATTTTCATGTGTGTCACAGGGCATTGCTTCTATCACATTACACTTTCGCTGCTTAGCAGAAGCACGCAACTCTGCCATAGCTAAAGCCCCTTCCCAAAAGAGCAGACTTCCTCCTGACCGGCAAAGCCAAACCAAGCTTGGAGACTTGATCAACAAGAATGTAGAAAGCTTTTCTGTACTGGTGAATTAATTTATTGTTTACTAGTTCTCCCAATGCAAGGAGACTTCCATAGACTGAGATGGATTTCAAGGGCATGGATTTTCATGAGACATGACACAAATACTTTGAGATTTTGGTTTTGCCTGCAAAACACAAGACAACTAGCTGCCATTCCTATGGTTAAAAAAGCAAGTAAAATATGTATCTACACACACATGCCACACACAGCCTCTCCCCTAAAATCTCAGTTACATGTCCACATCAGCTTTGTACCTATGACAATTTACAGCACTCACAATCTGATGTTAAATTCCCATAATAACAAAGCATCCATCTGGGGAAAGGAAAAAAAAGAAATCTAGGTGCAAGGATCACCTGAGTACCAGCTGCAGTGTCTGTGTGCCTACCCACTGACAATAAAGATTACAAGGGACAAATCAGCTTATAACATCCATATTTCTTTCCTCTCTCTGTGCAGACAGCTGGAACATCCCTGTGCTAAAAGTCTCTTTCAGATAAGATAGCCTTTTGGTTCAGAACAAGGAGAAAAAAAATCAGTGTTCAGCAATGTACTCATGTGCATGCACACACACAGAGCTCAGAGCTCTTCACTCAGAGATCTCAAATCCCTCTTCAAATTGAGCTGGGATTTAGCAACCCATCTCTGAAGTGCAGATCTGAGCTGATTTCAGGCTGGGCATGAGCTGGCATTGTGACATCAGATAACATACAGTCAGGCTTTGTGCCTCAGCCTACCTATAAATTTTTAAAAAACTCTCTCATTTATTTACCTTTCTGGGTCACTTATTTCTTTACTCTTCTGTGGATGGCTTCTTGATTCTCAGATATAGAACCCTCTACGCCAGCCAAGTAGTTATTACTGTAAGCCTAGCTGTACAGGAACAGGGAAGAAAACTGGTATTTGATGCATATCTCATGTCTCAGACTTTGAAAAGGCTCTGAACTGAATACACACATTATTAATACAGGGAAGAAATGAGTGAATTTTGTTCCCTGGAATGTACTTCAGAGTGGTTTTAAAACAAAACAAACCCCAAACAACAAACCAACCTACCATAGGTCAGAAAGAACATCTGCATCTCTTTTTCTGCACAGTGGCTGTAGCATACTTGTACAGCCAGGGACTCATTTCTAGCTGTGGTAAATCAAGAGGATGCAAGCATGTTTCTGAAAGAACATTAAGTCCACAGTCAATTTCACAGATTCTAGAGATTGCAGGATCCATTAAATCATTTCACCAGACTTCCTGAACAAACCACACCAAATAGTTTTATCCTGCTATACCTGATCAACCAAACCCAAATCAGTTGGCTTTCATAAAAACGTTATTCCAATATCCATCTCCATTTAGAACTGCCTGATTTCAATAGACAATTGTAGTGTTCTAGACAAGGCCAGAATTTTGTGCCACATTTTCAAATCCCATTTTATTTTGAAAACTTTTCTTTTGCCATTTGATTGAGTCTGTTGCCTACTGGGGGGGGCGGTGTGATAAAAAGAAAAATCTGACTCTCATGTAAGCAGCTTGTCTTTCAAGTTTAAAGTTGTCATAAATTTTATAGCTACAGTAGGCAATTTACAGAAAGGAGAATGGAAAAATAAGTGGTTCACCATCAGATAAAGTCACCATCATTGTCAGAGCAACTGGCAGATAAACTGAAGTCAAGGCATCCTGGATCCAAACCTGTACTTTGAATAATACACAGTAATAATCTGATTAATATTAATTATGCCTCTGCAAAACCAGCTTGTTTAGGAAAATAATATCGCAAATTCAGCCGCACAGAAATAAATCAGCGAGTTATCAGTGAAGTTGCTTCAGAGCTTCTAAACCATTCAGAGCACAGAGCTGATCCCCCCACAAAAGCTGTTTCATTTTCACTGCCTGCCTCCTACCCTCTGCATTTTTAAAGCAACTAAAAAGCTCCTGAACTAACAACTCCTTCATGCTGAATTTCAAATCAAGCTTATGCCAGCATGAAAACACAAGAGTCGGTCGCCAACCATTCCTGCAACAACTCCACCCACAAAGAAAATTAAAACATGCTGAAATATGAAGTTCACTGCAAGACAGCAGACATTTAATGCCAAATACTGCCTTAAAAGCACCAACTGCCATTTGCAATACCACCATGCATCTCCAGACATCAAATGAGCACACAGCAATGAGACTGAAGCCAATGCAGTCCTATAAAAGAAAAATAATTTGCTCAGAAACTGGCCTCATTCAGGAAGAACAGAATGCTGGGAAGGGAGGGGATTTTCTTTCTGCACAATAAATATCAACAAAGGGAGAAACTGAGTGACAATCTTAGCCATGCAAATGTTTTTGCACTTAGACATCAGCAGAATGTCTGATGAGTGTGCTGTCAATGAAGCAACCAAACTAAAAATAAAAAGCACATCCAAACCCAAGCCAAGTTTCCCATGGGACAGCTGAGTTGTCCACTTTGGATTAGGTTTACTTTAAACTAGAAAAGAAGTCTCAACAAATATTTGGGAGGAGGGGAATCCCTCTCCTTTTGTAAGAGACCTTTAAAGGTCATCTAGTCCAACCCCTTCTGCCATGGGCAGGGACATCTTGCACTAGATCAGGTTGCTCAAAGCCACAGGGATTGCTCTGTACTTAATGAATCCAGTTTGCTACAAAAGCCAAAGGACATTCAACAAGTTTATTCCATCACCCTTCACTCCTGACTTCCAGGTAACATGAGGACATAAGGACAGCTCAGTCTGACCTCAACAGCCTACACTATGAAAGATCCTACAGTTGGATTTCACAGTAGTAGCAGAATTAATCCTCCCTTGCTGGTTATTCTCTTCAGAAAAGCAAATGAAACATGTCAGAAAAGCATTAGGTTTGGCTCCTGCAAACAAAACCAAAAACAGAGCCCCCGTCTCCCACTGTAGGTGGGAGGTTGTGTGCGCACACAACCTACAAACTTTACTCTCACTTCAGAACAAAACTTGGCATGTTAAAGAGCATGCCAAGATTCAGGGTCTCGTTAGATGTTGTAGGGAGCGTTGCATTTTGGATTCACCCGATCAAATCCACAAGCATTCAGATACTGCTTCCTCTTGAACAAGCAGAGGTCCCAGTCACTTCAGTGAAAGTTTTGCCAGAGTGGAAAACCTAGGCCATTGGTTTTAAAAGTTGGCCATCAGTAACACAGACACTCATGGCCTTCATCAGGAACCGTAAACAAGAGCACTCCAACTGTAACATCATATACTACCTGACGTGTAAACAAGCTGGGTCCAAGAGACCCCATGAATCATAGAACCATAGAATGGTTTGTTTGGGTGGGAAGGGACCTTAAAGATCATCTAGTTCCAACCCCCCTGCTACAGGCAGGGACACCTTCCACTACACCAGCTTGCTCTGTACTGTTGTAGTCTTGCTGCTTCTGATGCCAGATCCAGTTCATGGCAGCTCGCTCATCCACCCCAGCACTTCACCCATCTCCTGTAAATGTAGGCCCATTCACAAATCCTTGAGAGACGATCTGATAGGGTTTTTTCAGATTTCAGTCTGATGAGGACAATGTTGTCAGTTCATCGCCAAGGGAGCTTAGTTACTTGCTGCAAAATTGGGGAAAGAATGGGGATGTGAAGACAAAAACGTGTACTGACCTCGCGCATCGAAGAATTCATCATCAGAGCTCTCCACAGAGTCGTTGAGGACATTCTGCATGTGCCACTGAGCACCACTGAATCGGCGCGGGCCAGCTGGAAATACAGAGAGATTCACATTAACCCAAGGGAATGCTCACCTCTGCTTCAGGCTTAAAGAAAAAAAATACATTAATAACAGTTTGTGTAGATGGCTCAGGAGGATCATTTTGGTCAGCACACATACTTTAATCTCAACGGTCAGCCACAGTTCTCAGGATGGCACAAAAATTACACCTCTTTCTTCCACCTAACAAAAGTGATTAAAACAAGTTCTTGTTAAAGATAAGCCTGCATCACTTTCACCTAATGCAGTGACTTGAAAAGATAAACTCTTCCGTGTTGAATTCACCAGGCTGTTCAATTCCAACACTCAAACTGTATTAAGACTGTTTCTAAGACATAAAGCAACATTTCCCCAGGACATGGCAGTAGCTCCCATTTAAATTCAATTTCACTTCTAAAAGAAGTGCCATCCTATTTGGCTCACAGATTTACAGACAAACTACTGAATTTTCACTCACTGAGCTGTTTTCACCAGACAGCTTTGTTTTGCTGGAGCCTGGGGCTTTCATTTGAAGCTTGCCATTTGAAGACAGGAAGGCAAAACCACATTAGAATAGGTACAGTAACAGACATAGTCATGACAGCTTAGATGGTCCCAGTGGATTATCATACTCAAACTAATTTGTAATTAGTAAACCAGACCTGCCTAACTATATCAGCTCTCCTTACATCTACAGCAACCCAACACTAGAAAGTAGTAGTGAAATGTATTCCTTGTATTAACAATAAAGTCTCCCCCAAGTCAGTGGGGAACCAGGGATCAAATCCACCACATCCATAACAACACTACAGCTATTGTAGAAAGGACCCTCATTACCAACCAGAATAGTGTCCTCGGTTTTATTCATTTCTCCAAATGATGACATCAGACCTGAAATCTAATATCCTGAGGCCCTGTCCACAAAAGCATTCTCCTTCTCCCAGCAGTAAAAGAGCAACTCAAGCAGGGGAGGCATCCTTCTACATTATTCTGGGGGAAACACGCCACTAGGTCACAGCCTTTTGTTCTACTTTTACTCCCTCTATATCTGAACTAATGAGAAATATAAATGAAAGGTGGTAGGAAGAAGCAGATTTTAGCTGGCCAAGAAGACAGTAAAATAATCAGTTAATAGCATTTTAATAGCTTAAAAAAACCAAACAACCAAAACCAAAACCATTCAAAATAATTGGTTATTAAGGAGTCAGTGTTCATTACAAGAGTACAGTGTGTATTGGGAATGTGTCCAGTGATATTTGGCAGCTACCAGAGAATGCATACAGATCATTACATTTACTGTTACAGATTTCTGGAACCTTTCACTAACGATAGGGAACAGCAAACTGAATTATTCCTTACCAAACACCACCCTGCTGTCCCTCCATTCAAATATATATATATATACTAAAACTTATCACTATAGTCATCAAAATAATGGTAGAAAGAACACCATTCTGAACTTCTAATGAAGAAAAGTCTGCATTTGGTTAATGCTTGGAAGAATGGAATTCAAAAATTTCAAAGCACGAGACTGGGAAGCACCACAAAAAAGCCAGAGTGACAGATGGGAAAGGGAGAATTTGCAAAATTCAGTCTTTGGATAAGAGCCCAAACGCTACAGAAGAGCTGTGTTGGGTTTGTGTGGTGGGGTTTTGGTAGCGGGGTGGGGGCTACAGGGGTGGCTCCTGTCAGAAGCTGCTAGAAGCTCCCCTGGCTCCAAGTCAGACCTGCCTCTGGCCAAGGCTGAGCCCATCAGCAATGCCTCTGTGTTAATGTGTTAACCCCCCTGCTGAAGCAGGTCACCTAGAGCAGGTTGCTCAGGACTGTGTGCAGACAGCTTTTGAATATCTCCAAGGAGGGAGACTCCACAGCCTCTCTGGGAAACCTGTGCCAGTGCTCGGTCACCCTCACAGAAAAAAAAAAAAAAAAGGCGTTTCCTGACGTTTGGAGGGAACCTCCTGTGTTTCAGTTTGTGCCCATTGCTTCTTGCCCTGTCACTGGGCACCACTGAAAAGAAGCTGGCTCCATCTTCTTTACACCCTCCCTTCAGATATTTGTTGAGCTGGTGAGAGCAATACAAGACCACTGACCAAACACAAATACAACAGAAGAAACATCGATGAGTACTGCTGTCACCTCACCTCTCCATTTCCAAGACCATCTTCCCAGTCCACTACACTCAAGACCAATACACTTCCAACTTCTACAGACTACCATTAAGTAAAGGTATCATGGCTGATATCTATTACTGTATTTCCTAGCTGCTGCAAAGTATATTCATCCCAGCAAAGCAGAGAACATTCTTCCTCCTCAATGATGCATAACTTCCCAAGGCCAGCCCACTAACAGTAATTACAGAATACAGTTGATCGCATTTAAATCCCCACAGGGTGCAGAAAACTGTTTGCTACTGAAGCCATGGTTTGACAGTCTCATTAGAGAGAGAATGCTAAACAAAAGCTTAAAAAGTATGTTTCTTCTAACTGAAGCAGTGGTGCTACTAAGTGCCCATTTCACATTTTCACCTTTTTTTTTACTTCTGTTTTTATTTCTGTCTAAGAAAACCTCTGTAACAATATACAATGTTTTTAAAGGCTGCAATTTTTTAAACCATCACACCAATATGGAAGAGTTATTTCAAGCTTTTACTTAACACAGTAATGTGCATATTTAAATTGTTTGTTAAAAAATACCACCGCAAAAGCATGGTTTGCAAGTTATCAGATTGATACACAGAAGATGAGTTTCTGTTGAAAGGCATTTAACAACTATTTGCACAAGACGCTCCAAGTCACATTCACAGGAATGTACTTTATCCACTGCAATTACAAGAAATTGTCCCATCGGTAAAGTCAACTTACGACCTCAGATTCATCTGTCTCAGCCTTAGGCATGTAACTGAGGCACACAAGCCAGGGCTTCAGTGCTCCTTGACAGTAGAGACAGCAGGGGAAAGTTATCACACTTCAGAAAAGTACCTCTTTCTTGACATCTAGCCTCCTAAATTAGGTTGCAGATACCCAGGCTTGGTTGGATTGATTGTATATCATCATTACTAGGAAGATAAACAATCACAATATTCTTATCTTGCAGCATGTACAGCAATACACAGCACCTCCTCCAAAGCAGAGACTGGTTTATGTATTCTGTGTTTCCCACCACTTCATATAATGTCATCTCAGTCTGGGACTGAAGTTCCTGGTTACTGTAACAAATCAAAGAACAGAAATCCCACAGACTAGGTAAAAAAATGCACATGGAAGAGTAACAAAACAAAAAGGCAATTCTACTTTTATTACTTGTGATTATGTTTAAAACCATGCTGATTGGCTAAACTTAGGAAAAAACAAAACAAAACAAACCCCACACAATACACCATCAGGCACTAGGATCACACTTGGTACTGTATTTTTTTTTCTGTCAAGCATCCACTTGAAAAACTCTACAATTATGCATTCACCTGATACAGTAAGTATGATTCATTGAAGACTCATTCCTCATTATGATTATCATTCATTTGCTATGATTCATTGATACAGTAGAGCGACTGTTTAAAGACTTCATAACAGCCACTACTTTTCCTCAACTCCCAGTTCCCTTAAAAATATAGATAAATTTGTACTCATTTTAAGAAAAAGAGAAAAAGAAGATTCTCACCCTGAGCTGTTTCCAGACCAAAATAAGGAATAATAAAGCCAAGGTAGACAATTGTGTGCACATGTTTGCAAGCGTGCAGATAAGAAGCCTTGTGACATGAAGGAAGTATCCTAGAGAGACAGTTCCTAACTGTGTGCCTCAAGCTCACACTGCTTAATTGCATAAATGGCACAAAAGGGCATGGAACTTTATTGGAAAGGGAGCAATCTACAAACTCCGTAACGGCAACGGTGGTGGAGGAAGCATAAGCAAGAGAAGATATGCTGGTGTGGAAAAAAGGCATTGGAGATGAAGGAAAGTGAGGACAAGTACAGACCTGTGTATGAAAAGCTCTGCATGCTTTGGCTAGGTCAGGCAATGTAGCCCAGTAGCAACTTGGTGGGCAGATCTGAGATTTACAATGCAGGACTCTGCCCGAGCAAGCACCCTTCATTTAAGAACCTCCCAGTTAAACCTTTCCTCATCACCTTGGTGTCCAGTGGGTCAGATCTTTAGCTCATATGCTAGCAACGCCAAGAAATCAACATGTCTATGTTAATTTGTCCATTTGAATAAGGAAAAGGTGTTGCACAGTTTAAAGACCCTCTTCATTCTAGGAAAATCATATACCTGCATGTGACAGAAAAAGTTTTACATATAATAATGAAAAATAGTCTCCTATTGCAGTGGCCCCTGCAGATTTTCACGCTGCACTTTACTTTGGCTTTTGGTGTTTACTAAACCAAAGAAAACTCTCAGAGTTCTGAGACAGATTAGATGATTCTAAAACTCTGACAGGTTTTATACAAGTTTTATCTTTTTTAAATCAAAATGTTGAAATAGGACACAACTGCTTTGAGTTTAGAGGACTTTGATTTGAAAATATTGAAAAGTTGACCTTCCTATCTAAGATTCTAATTGAATCTTACCAGTTAATAGAAGTTTTACACCCTTACAAGAAAAGGAAGTATTAGCAGGTCTATTTTATGGACAGGCACTCCCAGGGACAAACAAACGAAGCAGATGGATCCAAGTCTCATTTTTGTCACTGAACTTCCTTCCCATACAGTTGCCTGATGATGAAAGGCTAAGGGAACAGGGCTTGTTCAACCTGGAAATGAGAAGGCTTAAGGGGGAGCAGACAGCAGCCTGCCAGTGCCTGTGAAGAAAGTGTCGAGGAGCAGAGCAAGACTCTTCACAGTGGTGCAGGATGGGAAAACAGGAGACACTGGATGTAAGTAGAAATGAGTTTCATATTGGGTTTTTCCTTAAACATTTTCCCCAGAAGAAAAGTCATTCTTTGGAAGCAGCTGCCCAGAGTTGCGCAATCTTCATCCTTTGAAATTTGCAAGGCCCAGCTGGACAGAGCCCTTAACAACCTCATGTGCTCCCATAGTTGACCCTGCTTTGAGCAGGAGGTTGGACCAGAAACCTCCTCGGGTCCCTTGCAATCTGAATTGTTCTATAATCCTAAATCAGAAGGAAAAAAAATTGTGGTCTGCTGGGGTAACAGGAAGTAATGGAAACATCTGTGGGTGCACTGAAGAAAAATTTATGGCAAAGACCACATTCATTCATAGAGTACTGGCAGGAGATGTTTCTGCTCTAAGAGTAAACAGGAGGTAGTATGAGAAATTGGCATTGGCTAAACTACTGGTACAAAAGGGCAACCTCCAAGGTGAGATATACAGATCTTAAGACTATGGAGTGTACTTAGAAGCAGGCTGGCTCTATTACTTCAGTAAGTTCACAGCAACCAGTCAAGATTGTGCCAGGCCCTGCAAAAACATAGAGCAGCAGACATCCTGTTACCCTGCAGAACACACAATTTAAACACTTCGTTTCGAGAAAAAGCCAATTTCCCCAGCATTCACAACTGAGTAGGGACGGTCTGATGGTTTGGTTCAGGCCTATTCTTTCAAATGTACTTATTTATGTATTTTTTAAACACAGTTGTCTATTATGAACATATGATTCATTTTGAAAATGATCAGGCATGATCCTGGGAAACAGAAGAGCTGGATTCCATTCTCAGCCCACTCCAGACTCCTTTTTCATCTCATGCAAAACCAAGGCTAGTATTTCCAGAAGAAGCACTAATACCTATACAACAGAAGCACAATGGAAAAGTGCAATTGTCAGACCTTGGTATTATATTTTAACTTCATAATCCATTTTAAAAGTCAGCTAACGTTATATTCTGTGAAAGCATTTTCTTCCCTCCCTTCTAAAGATAATGGAAATTAAAGGGTTTCTAAGCATTAGAGATGTTATAATCAAATTCTCAGCCAGTTTTTCATTTCTGTATTTTCACTGAAGATTACAGATTCATCTGCTGTGTGTTTAATCACATTGGAAGCGCTTTATCTTCACTGTGCTGAGCCCCTTAGGACACAAAGTAATTTTCTAAGCCATGCAAAGATCATGAGACAGGTTCTTCTGTTTGATTGTTTCAGGGTTTGTTTTGGTTTTACCAGTCAGGTTTAAAATGGGTTCTCTGAAATACAGATAACAGCCACCTGGATCATGAGTACTACACTACAACCACTTGCACTTTCTATTGCACTTTCAGACAGGCTACACTGCATTAGAAGACACAGAGGCAAAATCAGAATTGAAAGAAAACTCATAAACAAACTCAAAAGTGACAGTCACTGTTTCAGGCAAATCTCAACATGGGCAGACAGCAGACTATTATGGCTTATCTCGTAGATAAGTGCATAACTAGTAAATGCTTAACCAGTAAATTCCTAAACTAGGAATTCCTAGTTTAGCTCTACCAGACTCACTCCACCTTTTCAAGCTGCCTAGGCTACATAAGGCCTCATCATATATCCAAAAAAAAGCTTTCAACTGTATTGTTACAGATTACTCTTCTAATGAGTCAAGTAATGAATATATTATGAGGCTGGACAAAGGAGTTAAAACACAAAAGTGAGGAAGGTACAACAGGGATACATTGGACATAGGGGACAGCATGCCCAAACAGAACCACCATCTTTAGATCACACAGTTGATGTCTTCACCCTTTTATAATAATTAAGGTGAATATAAACCACCAGCTTTTAATACAGCCTTTGAAAACTGAAGTTTGAAAAACCTGCAAGCAGTTTCTGTCCTTTCTCTCAACGGTCCTTATGAAAGAACCAGCATTTTCTTCAGTTATCTTACTGATAATGTTTTAAAGCTAACACTTTATTTTGGTTTTCAGTGACAAAAGCCTTCCCCTCAAGTCCATTTCCCATACAAAGTGCATAAGAGTTATTCTATTAAACATCCAGTCTTCGGTCTCCAGCCAAACAAACTATTACTTCAGCTAACAATGTTAGTGCATAATAAGCACTGAACATTATTTAAAAGCTCTTAAAATTTTAAAGAGCAGCAACATCAGTTTGAAAAAGATATATTCTACTGTTTGGGCTTTTCGCTTTACTTCTGACCTATGGAAATTCAAAGTTGGGCTGATAGCTGCTGCCTTGCAAATCAAGCTCCTACAGACACATGCCTGAGGAGAAAGGATGCTCTTGGCATGGGAGTTAAGAGTTGAAATGCAGCCATGTTATATGAAAGACAGATATAAAACACTAAATCAGGATCGAACTGTTCTGAAGATTGTAGAAAGACTCAATCAAAAGCTCTACTGCTGCTGTTAACAGACCCCAACATAGGTCACAGACACCTTATGTCCAACACAACCTTATGCCTTTCCAAGGAGGGGAAAAGATCACAGGTTTCAATTCCAATACAGTGGCAGGATTAGTCTTCACAACCATAATCCTGTAGAAGTCTCATCTTTAAACAGTAAACTAAATACATGTGTAGACTTACACCTTGCTAATGTAGTGGGAAACAACTGCAAGTCCTCTCCATTCCAGTGCTCTGCCTTTTTCCATCTATTTATTATCCACGTAAGACTAAAGCAAATACCTGCAGCATTAAATGAGGCTAACAGCACCAAATCTGTCTTCTGGCATAACTTCACTGAGGTCAATAGTTATATCAGCAGGGATCCATCTGTACAGATGAAGTCAGCATATCAAATGAGTTTAAGTGTCTGCCTCCAAGCTCAGCAACCATAATGAAGCCATAGCCCCGTATCAGCCTCCTGTAAATAACTCTGGCCATTCATTCAGGTGTTTAAACAATGATTCAGAAATCTGGCTACAGCATCACTTCACAGGCAAATCCCTGGGGCAAACTCAGATTAAAAGAAATAGGTAGATAGCCTCAGAGTATACGCAGTGAATCCATATAATTCTACTTCATGTCCTGTTACTCATTATCTTAGCATGCAACAGGACAAGTTTGCTTTCCTGCTTATTTCCCAGACCAGCAAGAATCCAGGTCTCCTTAAAACTTGCATGAGGAAAAACTGATGTGGAACAACATAATCATTAACCAATATTAAACACTTATCTGAAGCACTCCAAAAACTTTAAAAAAACCCATATATTCACGGCAGGTTTATGTTCACTACATAAGGCTAGACAGATATAACCATGGAAATAGAGAAAGTACAGCAAATCATAATTACATCTCAGCAAGGGTGGGGGGAAACTAGATGAGCATGCATTAACTATTTCCAATGACGTGAAGAGCACAAAAGCTGCAGAACCCCTCTACATAACTTTTATTTTCATTTATTTACTGCCAATCAAATTTTATCATTTAGCTCACAATACTGGAAGCAATTAAAAGAATCGATCCATCTCTTTTTTTTTTCCTAGCAGCAGCTTTTTGTTCTGCTTTTGTCTGTAGAGCAGATTTATCTTAAACCAGATCGGTACTGAGAAAATCAGCCGAGGTGGGGAGGAAGAACATATAAGTGCATATATGCACACACACAAGCGTGTGTGCATGTAAATGAAATTGTGGTGTAGACACTCCAACTTGAAAGATAAAAATACTCCCTGTGATGACACACAGCGCACTCTGATCAGAGGGAATGCATAGAAGAGAATGCCAATAAGCTCCTATTGCCGCAACTGCACAGACTGCATTTCTGAGCAGGCCAAGTTTCTGCACATTGTCAACACCTCACTTACAGGCAGTTCTGCAAGACCCTGCTCCACCACAGAAAGGGATAGGTTCAGTCATTTTAGAAAAGGTCACCAGAGGCTGAAGCCCACTGTGCACAAAGCAACCAGAGCAAAAACCTGCAAGGTAAAAGCATGACTTTCTTTTCTGGGGAGAAGCATTAAACGTCCGTAACCCTGTTAGAGATTTAAGGAAGCAAGTATGTCAAAGGGATCACTGGACTCCTGTCCAAAAGGGCGTGTCGCCTAGCAACAACAAGAATAGTTGGAAGAGTAACAATCTACAGTAAAAACTTTATTCATATGTAAAGAAAAGTCTCATGTATGACCCCAGAAGATCTTTGTAGCTGGGGATAGTGGTGGAGGGCAGGGAAGAAAAGCAGACACCCTTCCTGAAGTGAGTTAAAGGAATTAAGAAAGATTGTGCAAGAATCCATAGAGGAGCAAATCTATTTCAAAACCAGTAGTATGACAATGAATTGAAAAAAGGATGGCAGCTCAAAGCTAAAGCTAATTGAAGCATTAATGTTTCATTGCATCTATTTCCATTTTTCATTTTTACTTCCTCTTTGAATATGTTACCAAAAAATACACTGGGAGCCTGTCCACTTCCTGGTGGCATCTGCTGGGTTTCAGACAGGTGACATGCAGGTCTGTTAAGACACAGAACTTGCCCAGATACCCTTTCAAACCCAGTATATATTGTACCTGGAGGCAGAGCAAAGAGGATGCCAATAGCTCTATGCAGGCTGCTAACTGCACAGCTAGTGCATTGTCTGGAAAGTCACATGTGCAAAGGGGCACTATGATCAATGCTGCATCCCCAAATGCCATATTAAATGTTTAAATACAGCAGAGAACAATTGGAGTCGTGTATTCTGCCCACTGCATGGGAAACTTAGCCAGCAGCTCCCACTGACAGCCACAGTTCTCAGTATCTCTAAGTACAAAGACCAAAAAAGTCCCATCAGTCCTTCTATGGAGTCACTTTTATGTTCTTCTGACCGATCAGCTTAGAAACAAAATGTCTTTTTGTCCCCTGGGCAGACCATAGCCTTGTGTAAACCCACTGCACCTCTGGCAAGCAGAGAGGTGAAGCACAAGGAGGAAGGAATGGGTGCACAGGGTACTTAAGTGACCCTATTATACAACAAATCACTGCAGCACTCAGCACAGATATTCTCTGTTGTGCAGGTCAAGAAAGCCAAGAAGCAAGCTAAAATCCTCATAACCTTCTGGGAAGAGACAACTGTACAAGCTGGTCCCATTAGACGGCTCTTGGAAAAGATCTTATTAATCCTCATTCTCTTATCTCAGAGCAAAGACTCATTCTCATGCCCTTCTACTGTCAAGGGATGTCTGGCATGTGCCAGAAGAGGCAAAATGCCTTCCTTTTTTTAAAGAGTCATGCTGAGAGAAGTTTCCAAAGTCATCACGATATGCTTGAAAAAGCACCAAAGGAAGATAAAATACTTTGAACTCTTGTTTCTTACTCATTAGAGTGGCAATTAAAAGAAAAACAAAACAGAAAACAAAACAAAAAAACTCACCACATTCACAGTCATTGGGCAGTACAGGTTCTAACACAATGCTTATAAAAATGCTGTCTCCATAAAATGGAAAAGAATTACCTTGAAACAGCAAGAAAACAAAAACACGAGCATCGAGGAATTGAAAGGGAAGATGTTCCAGGGAATAATTTTTTCCTGTAACACTAACAGCAGCTTAAGTCAGGCTATTCTCCAGAAAATAAAACTGTTTTCCATGTTTTAAAACATGCAGAAAAGCACAAAGTATGGGGCAACCCCAGTTTTACCGTAACACCAAAGGCCTATTTCTCACACAGAGAGACTGCCTCACTGCACCAAGTGTCATGAAACGAGTATAAAGATGTATCTGCAACAATCTTAAAGCAGGGGTTTCTTTTTTGTGAGCAGCTTAATGTTCTCATTCTTGGTAACACAAGCATCCTGCCAGCTTCTGCTCTATAAAAAGTGTGCTTATGCAGAGTAATTCAAGTGACAAATCTATTCCCGTATCTCTAGACAGGCAGATAACCCTTCACGCATGACAATGCTTTCCACCTGTGTATGCCCTCTGGTTCATTAGTACTGACTGTTACCAGGGCTCTTGGGCCAGGGTTTGGGTTTAGCTCACATTTTTATATCCAAATTAGACAAGCTTAAGCACTTGACCTATCTCAGTAATTAGGTGTCATGGTTTAGGCCCAGCCGGCAACAAAGCACCATGCCGCTGCTCGCTCAGTCCTCCCGCCCGGCGGGATAGGAAGGAGAAAATACAACGAAAGGCTCATGAGTCGAGACAAGGACAGGGAGGGATCACTCACCAATTATGGTCACAGGCAAAAACCAGACTCGACTTGCGGGGAAAGAAAGGAAACCAATTTAATTTGTTACCAACCAAATCAGAGTAGAATGATGAGAAATAGAACCGTATCTTAAAAACACACCTTCCCCCCGCCCCTCCCTTCTTCCCGGGCTCAGCTTTGCTCCCGATTCCTCTACCTCCTCCCCCAGCAGCACGGGGACGGGGAACGGTGGTTTGGGTCAGTTCATCACACGTTGTCTCTGCCGCTCCTTCCTCCTCAGGGGAGGACTCCTCACACTCTGCCCCTGCTCCAGCGTGGGGTCCCTCCCACGGGGGTCAGCCCTCCACCAGCTTCTCCAACCCAAGTCCTTCCCACGGGCTGCAGTCCTCCACGAACTGCTCCAGCGTGGGCTTTCCCACGGAGTCACGGCCTTTTCCAGGCCCAGACACCTGCTCCGGCGTGGGGTTCTCCACGGGCTGCAGGGGAGTCTCTGCTCCGCCGTTAACCTCCATGGGCGGCCGGGGACAGCCTGCCCTCTCACCACGGGCTGCAGGGGAACCTCTGCTCCCCCGCACCTCCTCCCTCTCCTTCTTCCCTGGCCTCGGGGTCTGCATGGTTCTTTCTCTCACATCCCACTCCTCTCTCCGCTGCTGCTCTCTCCTCTCTTCCTTCCCCTTCTTAAATATGTTATCACAGAGGCACTACCACCATTGCTGATGGGCTCGGCCTTGGCCAGAGGCAGGTCTGACTTGGAGCCAGGGAAGCGTCTACCAGCTTCTCAGAAGAGCGATGCCTGTGGCCCCTCTCCCGCTACCAAAGCCCTGACACACAAACCCAACACATTAGGTCTAAGTTATCTTGACAAGACCATAAAATCTGAGCTGGAAGGCTCTCCTTAGCTTCCCTCAGTTCAGGTTACCATCACACAGATATCGAAAGCAGGACTGGAACTTGGAAAGACAAAATCTGACTCAGGTAAAAACAGCAGCCCTCTACACATAGTCCACACTCAAACACACACTGAGCCTACTGTGCTACTGCAACTACTTAATTCTTGTTTCTCCACTCATTCAACTGGCACTGCTCAGCAAACAGGCTCTGGGGAGGGGGGAGGAACAAATGAACTCCAAAACTTAGCAATTCTTTAAAAGGGTGCCCACATTCCTATCTTTAAGGGAAGGAAAACAAATCTTAAAGAATTTAATTCCCACTGAAGAACAGTTCCATAAGAGATATTTGCCTTACATGTTTGTGATGTACTTTGGAGGCAGCCACCCAGCACACAAGATGTAATAAAGACAAAAAGGAGTGAAAACAAGAGTTAGGTGGTTTTGTTATGGTCTTCTTTCTTCCCTGCACAAAATTATTGGAAAATCTTGAGTGACAAAGACAGCCAAGAACTCAAGGGGCAAGCAAAGTGGTTTCTGTTAAGTCAATACACAGCCGATCAGCCACAGTGCCACCCCGAAAAGTTCAGTGACACTGCATAAATTCACTGTCTTGACTTAAAATTGATCCATACCTATAAATGATAAGCAATGCAGAATGTCTGTGCAGCATCTGCTCATATTAATAACTGTTCTTTCCTGTACATTTCTTACCACAATCTATCCAATTTGCTTGGTTTTTGTTCTCTTCTCCTGACCCCCAAGTTCTTTTGTTTTCTCTTTTGTTTTTTCTTTGGCAGTAGGGGAGAATATCTTCTGATGTGTTCATTTTTAAGGCTTAGAGAGGTTGTTCTGGTTTTTCACGGCAGGGGGAGACAAAGAACAACTGATTTCAAGCATGGCAATTTTAAAATGTTTCTACAAAACAGTCCTGTTTCTTAGTAATAACCTTAAAATAAACCCAGTCAGCCAGGAAGAATGTGAATCTCGAGGCACAGCAATGTAATGCAGCAATGAGCACATGCAGATTTTCACATAATCTGTAGAAGCCCCAAATATAAAGACAAGTGAAAAACTGTACCTCAATCCCTAATCAAAGCCCTTAAAAAGATGCCTAAGTACCCTTGAAGTCCTAACAAAGATAACTACTTAATTACTTACTCCGATCATCAGCAGAGTCCTGCTCTGTCCTGCAGCTCAGCCACATTTCATTGCTAGCAACTTGACGGGATGCAGAAGATGCCCGAGTTATGCAGAGTTTGTCAGAATCAAAAGCTGTTCTCTACAGGTTTTTCTACTCTGGTGATGGTAGTAACTGCTCTAGGGACTCCTGCCCTTTATGTTCAACTGTCTAAGCTCTGATCCCAAAGTCCAACATCAAAGAGTTCAACTATGTTTACACCAGAGAAAGCTATGAAATTGTATTGGGTTTATGTGGCAAGGTTTTGGTAGCAGGTGGGCTACACGGGTGGCTTCTGTGAGAAGATGCCAGAAGCTTCCCCAATGTCCAACAGAGCCAGTTCCAGCTCCAAGACGGACTCACTGCTGGCCAAGGCTGAGTCCACCAGTGATGTTGGTAGCGCCTCTGTGATAACGTATTTAAGAAGGGGTAAAAAATACTGTGCAACAGCAGCTGGGAGAGGGGACTGACAACATGTGAGAGAAACAGCCCTGCAGACACCAAGGTCAGTGAAGAAGGAGGGGGAGGAGGTGCTCCAGGCGCCAGAGCAGAGATTCCCCTGCAGCCCATGGGGAAGACCATGGTGAGGCAGGCTGTCCCCCTGCAGCCCATGGAGGTCCACGGTGGAGCAGATATCCACCTGCAGCCCGTGGAGGACCCCACACCGGAGCAGGGGGATGCCCGAAGGAGGCTGTGACCCCCTGGCGAGCCTGCGCTGGAGGTTTACCCAGGTTTGTACTTCCCTAGTGTTGGATGCAGTGGCTTCCAGGAATGTTTCATACATGGAAGTAAGGCCCCGTCCAAAAGTGGAAACTGCCAATTCCCTCAGCCACGAAGCCAGTGCTGGCATGACAGCTTTAAGGTGTTCACCTCAAGCACAGCATGCTGCCCATGGAAAATGGAAGTAAATACAAATGCACCTCCCACCAGGGAAAAGAATGCCAGTGGTTACACTAACACTTTCAACTTGAATTCAAAAGACCATGAGCACCTCCCTAACCAACACCATTCTAGCGTTACTTAATCTGGATTAAGTGTCTCCTGATGAATAATGTAAAGTTGAAGGAACTTCTGGCTGAAGAAGAGCCTAAAAGGCCTTGTAGGGATTGTTGCTTTTTTGCCAGAATAGAAAGCTTTCTGTTTCAGCCACTAGAATTTCCTGGGGAGGGAGGGAGGAAGGCAGAAGGCTATATAAATATAAAATTGTAAAGATTTCACAAGTACTCTGAAGAAAACAGCAGCTCCCTGGAGAAGAACTGCCACTAGCCTGGCTGGAAATCAGTAAAAGTGCTGGCCCCACAAAGAAAGCTCATGCTTCCAGTGACCTTGGAGTTTGATGCAGAATGTGAAGGGAGGGCAGATAAAAGTGTCACAAATCTCCAGGCATAAATTCTGGCTACGAGAAAAGCCCTTGAGAGCATCAGTTTTATTATATTGCACTAGGAATGCTTCTAGATTTAGAAGCAGCTTAAACAGCCACAGTCAGCAGCACAAGTCTGCGTAAGCTCACTGCAGCAGTTCTTCACATCTACATTTATTTGCTGGCTGGACTGCGTTGCATCGCCCTAATACATTAGTCTTATTGAGTCTGCTTCCTTCTGTGCCAACAGATTAGCATTAGCCACCTTAATAGGACTCTATTAACATTTCTTGATTGCATTAGACACTGGCATTGCCTGGACTCACTGATTTGATTTACAGTGTCAATTACTGCGTATTTTATTTTATTATTTTGTTTCAGAGAACGAAAAGACCTGCCCTACTTCAAAATACAGGCTAACTCCTCGGTAATGACACTTGATGCTTCTATGTCAGCGAACTTTATCAGATTTGTTGACTGATTCTTAGCAGCCAGATTTCAGCAATTTTTGCAAACAGCGTAGCAACTTACATTTCATTTCAGTTGTTCAGTATCACAATTTCTGAGGATAGAAGGGGAAACCATGTAGAAATGCAATGCCTTTAACAGAAATCCACTACATCACTAATTTGCCAGTCACAATAGTTGAACTAGAAGCACACGTGGTAGCTCCCATAGGCTGCTGAGGCAGCACGACACACTGACAGTAGGATAGAAGGGGAACATTTCCAAGTGGCAGAAGGAGAGTTCACGGAAATGCACAGGTGCTTTTCTTCTAGGAGAAGCAGAAGCAAAGTTTCCTACCTAAACTGTTTTCTTTTGCGTAGTACTGCAGGTTGCTACACTTGCCTGTTACAGAGGGTGCTGACTGGGGGCTTGCCCTGAGCACACAGCCACAATAACAGCAGGGGAGAAGAAAAAAGCAGAGCCATCTTGCAGCACCATGCACAGAAGCTGAATTCTCTAGTTAGGCTAGCACTAACTGTAATTAATTGTAATTAGGATTAATTATAATTAAGATTACAATCAGTTATTTTCTTCTGTAAAAAAGTCTTGCTTTCTTTCTTCAACAAAGAACAGCTGGAATTCCATTGGTACTTTGCTGCATCTGTGATCTGGTGACATGAGGTGAGGTGATGTGATGCATGAGTAAAATGCAACGTTGAAAAGCACTCTCTTGATTTTACCTGCACTAAATCATTTCACATTTTAATTTTTCTGTGGCTGATGCTATCACGTATCTGCATGGAGACAACTCTTGCAGGACCTACAGAAAACAATTTTCCACGTCATGGATATACTACATCTGGGTTCGTCACTCACCATACTTCACCATACACCCCAACCTCACAGTAGCTCTCATTATATAAATTGCTAATTAAAAGCAAAGTCACTTCTAAACGTTGCTGAAAAAGAATCAGTTAAAGTAAGATTTATACATTTATAATATGCTCATTAGCCAATTTACCCATGTTAGATATTGATTTCCTTACCACTAAGATGTATATGTAAGGATCACAACTGAAACCTATACCCTGTACAGCAGGAGCTTCCATAAGGAGAGAGCAGCAGATACAATCAGTTGCATCCTCTTGTGATAGGCAGTAAAATAGCTAACTGACCCCACACTTGAATGAGCACCTAAACTCATCCCTGAAGAACGTTCAGCCACTCTGACCCTCATTTACCAAAAAACCCCCCCAAAACCCAAAACAAAAAGAAAATAAGAAAATCCTCTTCCCAGGAACTTCCAGGATCTTACTTGAATAAGAATTGCTACAGAAACAGTTCCACGTCCTGTTACGTGATACTCGTACTTCTGTTTGAGGGCAAGTCAGACTGCACCTCTGTAGATGTCATCCAAATTAAGACAGGAAGCAAATTTCATCCTTGGTGTTTAGTCACTGTACATAGTTCCACCGAACTGCAGAAGAAATAGTTCCTACTCATGTATCAGCAGCTTCTAATGCTATCTATCCAAAGAAGAAGAAAAAAACCACTATGATCATGCAATCTCTGATATGTTCCACAAATAGACCTAAGGAGCAGAACAGCCACGGGAAAGGCCAATTCCACTTTCACCCACAAACACCAGCAGGGCTCATTTTCTCATAGTTTCATAAGCAAATTATCCTGCTGAAATCAACAGTAGTTGAAAAGTGTATATAAGAGAAGAATCAAGTCTAGTTTCTCCTGGTCAGGAAGCATAAACCCAAATTCTTTCCAAAGGCACCTTTTTTTTTTGGTTTGGTCTGGGTTTTTTTGGGGGGGGTTGTTTTGTTTTTAAGAAATGTGACAAACTGGCAGTGATAAGCAGTGCATAAGTGCACTTCATTCCATGTGATCTCAGGGTGTTTCTAAAAGAGAAAAAAAACCAAAAAACCACAAGAGGAATTAAAGTGACCTTACTGGTCTGTAGTCAACACTCTCAGGACTAAGGAAATGGAAGAAGAAAAACAGACAAGAAGTGAAGTAAGGCCTAAGAGGCTCTGAAAAGCACTTTAAGAAACAAAGGTCTTCCTCTGAAAATTGAATAGCTAATGCTGCTGATTCCCGACTTCAATTCAACCACTTTCCTATATCATTTTAAAAGGTCTGGTGTCCAAAACCCATTCATCTTGTAAGTCCCAAGCATCCTAAGACAGAAGGGCTCACCACTGTCACTCAATAATTCCACACGCTCTGCTATCAGTACCAAAACTGCTGTTTCAATATTACTTGTTATGCAAAGATTGTATTTAAAATGCCTGTCAAGTCAGGAGAAAGAAAAGGCATCTACTTGTTCCATTCCAGTAACTGGCATTACCTCTGACTTAGAATAAACCAATACTGTACACGGTAGGCCCCAGATCTTTAGGTGCAATACACGCGGAGATGAAATGTGTGCAGAGCACAGTAATACCTTCTGTAAAACGGAAGGAACGTTGGCCTGCGGAAATGATGTCCTCTAGTCGACAGCACACTTTACCAAGAGAAAGGGCTCTGCCATTGGATCTAATGAGTTGAAAAGTCATTTTACAAATGCACCGGGAAATAAGCCTAGCCCTTCTGTGAAACCACAGCCATGTTACCTTTCTTCACTGGTTCTGCCTTCTCCTCAGCTTAAATTAGCTTTTACAAACACTGACTGCAGCTGAAAAAGAAAACCATGACTCGAGTCATCACTGTTTACAGCAGAACTTCATCAGCAGGATCAGCACAAACACTTTGGGAATGAAATAGCAATGATTTTATACCTGAAGTGTATTTGTGAGAGGGCAGAGTAGCAGAACAGTAGGCACAGTCCAGAAGCATCAGTTTAAGAATCACTCCAGCATCTCCTAAAGGCCCCCTTCTCCTTAACAATGCACAAATCAATGGTTACTTTGTCAGGCAAATAGGACAGATGGAAAGAAAGCCAGCTGATCTGAACGCCAGTCATAGCAGCCCCTCACGTGCAGTGGCAGTATCACTAATGTACCAGGCTAGTCCAATAGACCATCCAGGCTCAGGTGTGCTTGTACCAGACCTTCCAGGAAGATGCATTCAAGCAGCCTGGGATAAGAACAGCAGTTTTCATTCGATGTAATTACAGCAGTGGGCTTTCCTGTAAAACTAATTCAATGCAATTCACGTCAGTGTCATAATATTACAGATTTCAAGCTTTGCAGCAGGCCCAGCAGTTTGCTACATCTTTTGCTTGGTAATAAGCATTTGCCAATCAAGCCTAGACATAAGCACATGCCACAGACAGGCAACTATGAAAAAAGCACTCCTGAATACTACTACCACACCAACCTAGTTAACAGAGACTAAATAGCATACAATGTTCTCATAGCTACTGAAAACTCAGTCTTTTACCTAGCAAAGTATTGAAGATTAATTCAATCTCAATAAAAAAATAATCAAAACTAGACTCTGTTGCTCAGATTAAAACATTTCCACTTGTCAAAACTTGCTTTAGAACTGTGACCATTTTGAATTCAGGGATGGTTTTCCTAATAAAACTAAAAAGCAGAAGTCATTTTTCCATTTGGAAAGAGATGCTGGGTAGAAGGAATGACCTTTGCTGTTGCCATTGACTGCTGTTGCATAATAATTCTTCTTTCTGTTCTGCTGGTTTCTGATGCCTCCTGCCCACCCATTAAGTGATTTAACTGAGCTACCCACACAGTGCTACCTAGTGACTACGCAGTTAAGACTTACTGGAGGCCAAAATTACCTCGTTATTTTCCAGATAAGCTTTATGTCTTCTTTGGCAAACGTAATACTGAAGATGTACTTTAAAAAGACGTGAATTTAACTACTGGAGGCACTCCTCAGACTGAGGAGCTCAGGGAAGACAGAGGCAGATGCTGATCCTCCCTCCAGTTATTCCAGAGTGAAAACTACAGTACGCTCAGAGTAAGCCCTCACCTGTGCACAGACCACCAGAAAAGAAGGACCGTATTGCCATTATTGTTGGCAGGGCCACACAGAACTCATCCAAAGTCACACAGTGAATCTGCAGCAGAGACTGGAATTGAAATTAAATCAGTTGAAGTTGAAATGAAATCCACTGCAAGTGGAAGGGGCTGGGGGGGGAGTGGGAGGCCTATGGAAGTGTGAGGCCAAAGGGAGAGAGGGAGAAAAAGAAAAGTGGGAGGCGAGAGGGAGGTCGGAGAGAGAGAGCACACAAGGCCAAGGGAGATAAGGAAGAAAAAAGTGGAAGGCCAAGGGGGAGAGTGCTCAGAGGGGAAAGTGGGAGGCCAGACAGGTGGAGGAGAGAAGGAGGAAAATATAAGAGAGAACCTGATGGGAGAGATGGAGGCTGAGAGTGATAGGAAGGGGGAGGGATGGGCTGACGGGGAGACAGCAGGAGGCCAAAGGGAGAGCAGGCGCAAGGCCAACAGGATGGGGTGGCCGGAGTGGGAGCAGGTGGCTGGCCGGCGGGGGAAGCAGGAGGGGAACGGGAGGCCAAGGGGGAGAGCGCGCAAGGCCAGAGGAAGATGGGGAGCCAGAGTGGGGAGGGGGGAGCCCCAAGGAGAGAGGGGGAGGAAAATAAAAGAGTGGCAGGCCATGGGGGAGGGGGAGGAAAATAGGGAGCCAGAGAGGGGAGGCAAATAAAGGAGTGAGAGGCCAATGGAGGGTGGGAGAGGCATCCAACCAGCCTAACTGGTAGCTGCTTAAAAGGGATGTGATCCTGTTTCCTTCTTCCCACCAGGGAGAGCAGTCACCTGACCCTGCAGTTGAGCCTGTAAAGACTGTAAAACCAGCAGAAAACAAACTTTCTAAAAATTTAAGATAACAAAGAGTTTTCCACCTGTTTGGTTCCCAGAACTAGACTGCAGAAGAGCTGGGGAAGCTTGGGAGCTGGCATGGGAAAGAGGTGGAAATACGCAAAATTTCTCTTACTGTTGGCAGCAAGCCACCAGATCATCAAACCATACCTTCCATTCATGAACCTGCAGTACTCTAAGTACAGGCTGAGTCGTGCCCTGCTGAAATCTGTGTACATTCACAGTCTTGTGAACTGCAGACTTGGAAGCATTGCTGGCACTTCAGAAAGAGGACAGAAGAGGAAGAATTAAAAGGGACAGAGGTGCAAGCTTTGAGGACAAGTACCAAGAGAAAGTTCCTGGTTTAAGAGGCAGCAAGACGAAAGGCAAGAAGTCAGGAGCATATAAGTGGGAGAAAAGGAGAAGAAAGGTAATCCTGAAAGGGCAATAAAGCAGGGTCTTAGAGTGAACAAAGTCACTAAGTTTATCAGAGAAGCTGCAGCCCAGAGAAGAGATGTTACAATACTCCCCCTGAGAGCAGTCCTGGGCTGACAGAGGCAGTGTACTGAGACAGGATTTCTAAGAGGTGGGAAAAGGGTTGACAGGTACAAAGGAAAAGTTGAGAGGTGAAGGGAAGCATTAAGGGAAGAATAAAGTGGTCAGTTTTGGAAAGAAAGCAGCTTGGGACAGGAAACAGAGAGGAGAAGCAGCTTGAAGACAGTCAGCAAGATCGAGCAGATACCAGGAAAGGCTAGAAAGGGGAAACGGTCAGGAGCTCGCTTTATTCTCATTGTGGCTGCATTAGTCTCTAAATAAAAATCAAAAGGAGAGCAAAGAGCACAGGTGACAAAGCCAGAGACATAGTTAAAGGCCGAAGAAAGTCCACACAAAATGCAGGTTCCCTTGTCAAGAAGTCAAGTGAAAGAGCTAACTGTCCAGACACCACTGTGGTCAGAAGTACCCAATATAACCAACTCCTCTCTCCCATTCCTCACTCAGTGTCTTTCGCCTCATAGCAATTCAGCAGTGACAAGTCCCTGGTTACCTACTCTGTACATCCTTCAACTGCTAGTTCTGCAACAGATGGTAAGGACAGGCATACATTTGCTTATTGAGTACAGGAAACAAATCAAGAAACTAAGCCATGCAGGCCTTTAAGCCCCTATTTTAAGGTACCAGTGACATTTCCAGTCTTGCACTTTATGGGATTAGTGGTGAGATGGAAGAAGAGAGAGAGGAGGTTTAATATGGCTCCAAATCCTCGATCAAGCTTTCCTGTAAATGTGGTACATCTCTTAGAGCTGTTTCTTGATGCTTCAGATGCCAGCTTCCTCACAGCAGAAATTAACTTCACCCTCCCTCTCAGCAGTATCATCACCTCCTCCAAACTCACTCCTCAAAACCAGAGAAGATATGAATATTCTCTAACCTTTTCCTGCAATGACTGTAGGTGGACTGCCTGCATTACATCTGAAAGACTCTACTTTCACAGTGCAGACATTTTGGCTTTCTGAGGAGGATCTGGCATTTTTGAGTCACTGCTGTCAAAAAATGAAGTAGGAGATGAAGAGCAGATACCACACCACCCTCACAGGGACACGTCAGGTAGCGATCTGCAGTTGCCGCTATGTGGTTTTGCAACCTACAATCCTGCAAATATCCAAGCATTTCTGCGCAGGGACTATTCTAAGTGCTTAAGATCTGGAGTCCATTAGTGAGATCTGGCTACTCAAACGAGTCAAGTTGACCACCTCTAAAAGCCCTTTATAAGCACACGTGACATTCAACAGTGATCCAGCAGCAGATTTCATGGCTACTAGAATGATGGTCTTTCTTTGTATTTGTGATAAGGCTACAGCACTGGCAGAGGCTGCAAGGCAGGGTACGTACAAGCAAAACAGCCACAACATTTCTATATTTGTGCACATTTCAGCTCATGTTGATAAAATCAGTAGGCTCAATTTATAAAAGCAGCATGTTTCCCCTGCTCCTAACCCAGATATGTTCTGCCAGAGCTCCTCTGTGAATGGTCAGTTCTTGCTTTTCTTTACAATAAGTAGTGACAACATCGTAAAGCTGGCACCAAAAGTCATATTTTGTCTACCGAAGTGAGTGGAATCACATCCAAGAGAAGTACCATCCTTTAAAATTCCTGTGCAAAGTTGGGTTTGAACAAGCAAGCTATGTATGCAGGCTACATTACTCAAGTACCGCTGAAAGTGAAAGCAATGCTCCCTTATTTTCCTACCAAAGTTAAAAGGACTGCAAACCAATGCCAAAGAAAAAACAATGAGTCTTTTTTCCTATTTGATTATTTCTTCATCTTCCAAAGACGGAAAACCACCATTTAGTTCAATACTATACTTGCATCTTCTGAAATTATTGATGCCTTCATGTTCCTGAGCGCTATGTCTCTGGGCTGCCATCAATCCATGCCTATTTTGGGGGGATAATAATAAAAAAAATAAACACTGCTGGGCAAAAACTTTGGGTTTAGCTTTAATATTACCATGCCGCTGTAAAGCTGTGCCAAGAACTGGCACCAAACACCAGGCAAGTTTCACATACAGACCGGCAGGCATTCAGTCATAACACAGTTAGGCCTTCACCTTCAAAAGCAATGGGCTCTGTATGCAACCTTAGAAGAAAACCACTTCTGCAACAGCAAAAGGTTTCTCATCTGTTCTGCTAGCTGGCACCGGTCATTCATGCAGACAGAGTACATGCCACCTGGTGCGGGGCTGCCACTGCCACCAGGCATGGCGCGTCAGGGCTTTGCTGCTGAGTATCCCCAAGCCCTCTGGCCCCAGCCCCAGCCAACCGACCTCCAAATTGCTCAGACTCTGGAGGAAGCATGAGTTAAAACATGTGAACCTGCAAGGCGCAGGAGAGACTGCATCTGCCGTTTCATTTCAGCAAGTCCGACCCAACAAGCACACCTTTATTATTTCCAGAGGAGCCCGTGGCTGCTGCGTCCCAGCCGATTTCTCCCGAGCAGGCGGCAGCGAGCATCGGCTCCACAAGGCGGCAGCCACAGAGCTCCTCCAGAGCTCGGAGAGACCCCTCCCGGCCCAGCAGCGGCAAAGAGAGCCGGGAGGAGGCCAGACAGCAGCGACCGGGGCGGACGCCCGCGACGCCCCCGCAGCCCCGCGCGGCACTCCCGCGACCACCGGCACCGGCCGAGGCGGGCGCCGAAGGCGGAGCGGACGGCGCTCGGAAAAGACGAGGAGGGGAAACGCACCTGTGTCTCCCTCACAGAAGTTTCCATTTACCGTCGCGGTGGGCCGGCGGCGGGGTCCGCCCGGCGCGGCGCGCGCGGAGCCGGGACCGCCCGCGAGGCCGCCGGTGGGCGGGGAGCGCGCGGCAGCCTCACCTCCCGCCGCGCGGGGCCCCGCGCTCCCCTCAGGGCTGCGCCCGCCCCGCCCCGCGCTCCCCTCAGCGCGGCCCCGCGCTCCCCTCAGGGCTGTCCCGTCCCGCCGCGCGGGCGCGGCGCTCACCTGGGCGCGGAGCTTTCGCCATTTCAGGGCTGCCCGCTCGCAGCCGAGCCGTCGCCAGCCGCGTCAGGTGCTCGCCCGCGGGGCCCTCCCGGCGCGGCGGCACCCCGCGCTTCGCCACCCCATCTGCTCCCGGCGGAGGCCCCGCACCGCCCACTCGCCTGCGGCGCTGAAAGACGCGGCCGGGAGACGCCGCCGCGCCGCTCGGTCCCGCCGCGCAGCCCGCCCGCCGCGGCGCAGCCGCCGTCGTTAAAGGCGCAGCGAGCGGCTCCGCGGCGAGCGGGGGCCGGGCCCGGCCAGCGGGGGGATGTGGCCGCTCATAAGCGGCCCGGAGAGAGCGGCTGGCGAGGTCCGCGCAGTCCTCCGGCGCGGGGAGGGGCTCAGCGGCGGAGTCTCCCCGAGCCCGCCCGCAGGGCTTGCCTCGTCTCGTCGCTGCCGGCAGGGACCCGAGCCGGTGCGAGGCACAGGCCGAGACCGCCTGCTACTGCGGGCGGCGGGGCCCGGAGCGGAGGCCCTCCAGGGCTGCGGCCGGCTCGCCCCGCCCGGTAGCCCCCGCGGCGCGCCCGCCGGGGAGGGGTCGCGGGGCTCTCTTGCCGTCGTGGTGCTCCTCGGAGCCGCGGGCGCGGAGCGGTCAGAGGAGGAAAGGGGACGGCGTCTGCCGCCCCGCTTCTGCCCCGCACCGTGCCCGACTCCGGTGCCCTGTCCGACTCCTCACTCCCCAGGGGAGTGAATTACCGCTGGCCTGCTGCTCTGGCCCGGGGTGCCAGAGGGCACAGAGTTCAGTCACTGCTGCAGCATTACCCGTGCAAACCGCTCCTGCAAGTGGTTGCTCTGGATTTTAACAGCCAAAATCCTTTGGCTGTTGCCAAGTCCTTTGTCAATGCAGTGGTTGAACTGCTGCAACGCACTGCCTTTTAAGTCGGCTGTAGGCAAGTAGCTTACAGTCTGCTGAGAGAATCTACGAAGTTGGCATACACAAAGGCATAATTTAATCTCTTATTTCCAAAGCTGATGCTGTCACCTATGCAGAAGCCCAGCACAAGACTTATGCTTCACATCAGCATTATTTCAAGAAACCTACCTATGCTGAAGGCACATGCTAGCAAGGGTCTGTCAGTGATGCACATCCAAGAAAATAACCATTACAGACCAGACACTGACCTACTTGCACTGTAGCCTTCTGAAAAGTCTTCATCCTTCCCATATTTGCATTCAGTCTGGGCATACAAAAGCACGAGCAATGAGAAGCTGTTCCTAGGCTGAATTCACCCAACCCTAACTAACTGCTGTTAAGCAGTTTCATAAAAGTAACTGAAGTGAACCACAGTAACTTTTGAGAAGTGTCAGGCTAGCAGTCTCCATGTCAGCTACCATGTAGAAGACACACCAAAACAGATTCTCATAATCATCTGAACAGAACTTTGAATGAGAAGAGAAGTTTTTCTAGGGCTTGGAAGAACTTTGTTTCCAGGTAGCAAACAACCAGGGAGACTCCCATGAGACATTTACCTGTCTTATTATCTCTGTCCTTCACTAACTGCACTCAATTTAATAGCCAGACCAAGAATAAAATGAAAGTGATTTCTTTTCCATGCTCCCCAAATCTTCATTGGGCAAGAAAGAGAGAGAACTTGCCTAGAATAGCTCTTCTATTTAGAGATGTGAAGCAGTTCACACAGACACAAAACAATGCAGCCATTTACACAAAATGTCTGTACAATGTATCCAAAATTGTTTTATCAATAAAATTTCTGCATAATATTCTGGGTAAATACAAATATCAAACTAAGTCAATTCAGTCTCTTCCTTAAGCAGAAAACACAAGATGCAACAATTTAGGCATTAACATGTATATGAGACTCAAGCTCTGCAAAGTGTTTTCAAAACCACCATATTCTATGCTCCAAAAAGATTTGGCTGATTTTACTGGAAGAATAACTTCTCTTCTGAAATGCCTCGAGAATTTGAACTGTATGGAGAACAAGAACAATACTGTACTCAGATCCGATAAACATTAAATTCCTCTCTCCTCCTTTGTCCTCTACCCCCTTTTGCTGACAGGGAAAGCAAAGTACAAAGACCAGAGGCAGAAGTGGAATCTAGGTGTACATTCCCAGAGCTCTGCCCACCATGCTCAGAGGTTCTTCATTAAGCAACTCCTTTCAACTTACATCACAAAGAGCAAATTTACACCTAGCAGTGACACCACACTACAGGATATATCCCCAGCTACTATATTTACATAATATGGTAGTAGGCAAAGGCTGGAACTTGGGTCAGGAGGCACTACTACCATATCAGTTTGATAGACACTGCTTTTTCCTGCCAGCTCAGCTCTCTCTTCCCTGCACTCCTTTGCTCAGAGAAAGTAGACCCTGAATAACATGTAAGAGCAATCTTTGCCTTTAATCAAAGTTATATTAGTGCCTCTTTGAAAACACACTTTAAAATCAGATTCTGACCCAGCCATTGAAAGAAGATTGGATTAGCATTTGATAACAGTTTAATAGGATTGGTTTGCAATTTGAACATAAATTGGCACCACCATCAACAGGTGCCCCATCCATTGTTCAACAATTTTTTATGGAAATCATACCAGCACACTGTACTGGAAGAACATGGTTTACAAAGCAGCTTTTCCATTTTCCATGCCCCAGATTCTATCATCTAGGAGTCATTGCAGATGTGCTGTCTCCCCACCCACCATCCTCCCCCAAGGAGACAGAAAGAAGTTAGACCTTTGCACAATAGCTCTGGATGTAAGAAAGCACAAGCTTTGTTGTTGTTCACACACACCACCACAGTTATTCCAACACATATTCATCCTTAGCGGCTCTTTTGCACTGGGCTAGATGCAGTGACTGAAAAAACAAAAAGGCTCTCCATTGGCATGGCTGCTTGAGCAGGCAGTTAACTGCAGCCTCTGAAGGCAGTAAGAACCACAATGCCTCCCTCAAGGGGAAAAGATTAATTTACATTGTCCTGAGTCCTGAAAGCAGACAACTGCCAGCCCTTGACAACATAAACCTCCAGAAATTTTTTCTTTCTCCTGAAGACTTGCAAAAGCTCCAGAGATTGCCATTAAATCCTTGTGGTACATTAAGGCACACAGTTTTTCTCACGCATTACAGAGGACATGTAGAACCTCTACAAGAGTCATAGCCAAATAATAACGTAAGAAAAATACACTAAGTCGTGCAATGGCCTGAGCTGGAATGCCTTTAAAGATATTTATACATCCAAGTACCTGTTGAGAAAAGAATCTAATTCCAAACACATTTACTCTTAATTCCGAACACGTTCTGTTTTACTGGTGACCGAAGTTCTTCTCCTTACAATATGTCAGAGAAACTCCTCTCAAGACAAAGCCTCTCTCAAAGGATGCTCGCCATCATTACTAGGTCTTCTGGTGTTGCAAGGTGTCTAATTATAGAAATCAAACCTTGTACAAAACATGGTTTGCATGCTAATTCATGCAGAAGAAGATCAACACAATAGGCAGTGCCATGTGTTAGAGGCAATGCAGAGCCACCTGAGGATGGGAGCTTGGAGGAGAATGCTATCAACTGACACTATTGACCCCTTGAAAACATCTGCCCACCTAATGATCCAAACCTGCTCAAACTGGGCCGGGAAAGTTGCTCTAGCTGTACACCTTAGGTCCTAGGCAGCAAAGCTGAAGGTTGACTGGATGTTTAATATCTCCAGGACTGAATTCAAGTCTGGCTTCTATAGAGTTGTGCCTGCTGACACTAGGTTCCATCTTGTTTAAGCAGCCTTCGGAGCCAAACCAGGAGACTGCTGAGGAAGTAAGGGAAATGGAAGATCTGTCCTCTAGAGCCAACATTGTTTGTCCAAAGTCAGAAGACAATTGCTTATTTCAAGAAGGGGTGATGCTGAGTGCAGTTCCGTCCGCAGTTGTGGGACTTCCGTGATAGAGCAGCGTGGGAGGCAAGGAAAGCAGCTGATGAGGAGGGTGCAATGAAGGTCAGGAAAACCCTTTAAGCTCAGTTTCTATATCCTCCTTGAAGTCACCGCAGAATCTGAGAGGCAGCCCTAAGGAGCAGACACCACATTGAGTCAGAGAAAACAGCAAGCGGTAGAGCAGCTCACAGCCAAGTGTCGCACGTCAGCCACCCACTAGAAATGGGTTGCACTACGCTGTTTTACTTGGAAGGACTGAGAAATTCTCTGGCACCAGATACACCTGCTTTGTGGCTGCTCATGCCAGTGAAACAGCCAAAGCAGCTGTCCAGGATCCAAGAACAAGCCTTGAGATGGCAACTCTTGGCAACATAACTTCAAATAGCTTGAGAGGCCTCTCCGCACTGTTTATATGTCACCCACAGCCAAAATAAAAAAGAGGCAGGATATGTCAGAGTCCAGCACTTTAGACGAAAGCAGCATTCTGCCAAAAACCAAAGGGAACAAAATCATAATCCACTGAGGCATAACAGAAGACAGCAATGGATGGGCAACTGGTCCCAACAAAGACTTCATGGTATTCCCAGGTACAGGGAATTGTCTAGCAGGACGGTACGTGGCTTGGTGAGGAGGCTGTGATGTTGCCAGGTTGCTGCTAGCTCTAGTTAATCCCAGACACCAGAAAGGCCTCATACATCCCTTATTATTAAGGTTGCACTGACTGACATCAGGATTACTCAGCTTTGCAGCTGAAGCTGGATGTGTGGCTGTAAAAAGTCCACAACAGACACAAGGCAGCCAGACAAATGCCTGGGCCTGGCAATGAAAATTTTCCTAACAATATCACAGGTCTTGCTCGGTAGAGAAGGAGGGTCTAACTAATGGCCAAGACAGCTGTCAATAGCTGCAGAAGCAAGAGCTGAGGGAGGCTCAGTCCTGAACCAGTCAGCCCCCTCATCTGTTACTTCTTCATTGGCTCTGAACTGAAAGATGCTCTTTCCTCCTGCCTCAAGTCTTATCAATAGCCAGAGCCTATCCAATTAAAGGTCTATCAGAGCAGGAGCAGACTTGTACTGATCAATAATGTCAGGGCTGAGGCCTTCTTAAATGCAGGCAAGGAAAAACAGTACTTGCTGTTTCAACTCCAGTGTTCTCCACTATTGGTAGCTACATGAGGAGGAAGGCACAAGGTATAAAAACAGATGGAAAGAAAGAAGATAAGAATTAAAATCACAGGATTTAAGCAGGATTTCATAAGTAATTAATTTATATCTAGTATTTGTTACCAGACTGCAGAATCACTACTTTAATCAAGACTGTCTGTTTTCTCTGCACTGTTTACAATTCTTTAATAAAAGGGAGAGATTTGCTGAGCACAAGGCAAACAGCTTCCAGTTCCAGATGGGAGACAGAAATACAGCTCACAAAAACTCCTTGGGTACAAACGAGAGGACATGGAAGATGTGCTCCAGATCCTACAGGAAAGCTCCCACATTCAAATATGCCCATATAGTCATGACTTTTCATACCTGGTAGTGCTGCAGAAAGAGTTACTTAGAAGCAGCAATCCTCCATGTCCACGCTAAATAGCACACCAAGGACAGTGATCTCAGCAATTTTCAGAAGACCAGTTCCACAGATTAAAAAAAGCAAGTGTTCAGAAACTAATGAATCAAAACTTAAAGGAATAGTATGAAATTGTAGCAGCTGTAGATTTTTATGCTGTTACTTTAGGGCAATTTTGGCAGCTTTTTTGTCAAGTTTTGACATGGGGAGGGGAGGAAGATGGAAAAGGAGGGCAATGTCTTAATTTTCAAAATGTTAGAATACAGGTCGCGTTTGTCAAGCTTTCCACTCTCAAAAATCAGGACAGGAAAGTGACAAAACACCACATTGAGAGGGAAAGGAGGAAGAAGCAAGCAAACCTAAAGATACAAGTTTTATCTAGATTGCTGCAGACACACAGAAAAAGCCTAAGTTAATCAGCATCTACCAATTAAAAACAAAAGCTAAAACCTGCCATGCCTACATACTGGTTTGCTCATACTATAATCTTATCTTTCTGGTTAGATATCTCATTCTTTCAATATGGAATAGCTCAGATTTTGTCCTCTCTTGCCTCCCAATCTAACCCACTGTTAAAGAATAACCCAGACTCCCCAATCTCCAATATTACTGATATTTGCTCTGCTTTATTGAGCCCTTTCTGATTTTTCCCATTAAAAAAAGAGGAAGACTGTGATAAAATTGCAGGGTCTCTCCATTCCAGTGGATAAGCACAGGACATCTATTCCTTCCATGTGGAAAAGTCTATCAGTTTCCCAATGTTATTTTTCATAAGGGCAGCCTGTTTTTTCTAAAACATTGTTATAGTGGCTTCATGCGTTGCTAGGAAGCCTTCTTCCCAGAGCCTGATTGCTGGTCCATAGCAGAGCAGAATGTTAGGAAACATCAGCAGGAGGAAGGACTATGATAAATGCAAGAAGATTTGTTGATGAATATCAGCTTGATCCTAAATCCATCTTTTTTTACTAAATGAGGGACTGAGTATTTGAAAAAAAAGCTGGATACATTCAGGAGAACAAAATTTAAATGCTAAAGGAGTAATCAGACAGCACAGCTCTCTGTGTGCTTTAGACAGTAGGCTATTTTTACTCATCTGTTTCCTAACTGAAATGCCGAGGGGAGAGGGAGAGACCATGATGCCAGGATTTTGAGAAGCATCTATGGAGCATTCCTGTTCTGCAGTGCAGCAGCTGTTTGCACAGACATACCCAATCGCAATTTCCACTGGCTTTCTCAGGCACAGACCAATCTCAGCTAGGGCAAGCTGCTCATCCTGCTTCTGGGAGCGACACTGCAAAGCGGCTGAACTCTGCTACAGGTCCACAGCTCATGGCACCCAGCCAGGCTCGTGGATGGCTAGCTGCATGACAGACAAACCTGCATGAACCATGCTCACGCTCCAGTCCTACTATGAGCGAGGTAAGGTAGAGGAGCCCAAGGAGTCAGGGAAAGAAGGGTAGCTGAAGTTGTAGCTACTCTATTCAGCAGGATGGAGACTTTCACACCATCCTGCCATGCCACCCATGTCACTTTGAAGTTAGATCTATCCTTGATAATTATGTGACCGTCACAGCTGAGAAACTCAGAGTGGCACAGCTAGGCTGGCATTAAATTGTCACTGTCAGATACCAATAGCTGTGTAGCTGTGGTATCAAAATGCTTATCTGAAGCTGCAAAGGGAGTTACTCGTGTAGTTAGGCCCTCTGAGTTCTCTGCTACTACAGGTATATTGCAATGAATAACCAAGTAAGACTGTCAGCTATCAACAGCCATTATAGCTTGACAATAGCATACACATTTCTTTATACCATGTTTACAGAGTTAACAGTTTGGAAAATCCCATCATAGATAAACTGGAAATGCACAATGCTCCTAAAAAAGCATTTTTCCCCCAGGACTTGCACCTTGGTTTCTGCTGGTACACAAGTTATTCAGTACCAGCTCTCAAAAACATTCATGGGTAAAGAAATGCAGATTGTTTGGGTTTTTTTTTTTATTTCCTGCATATTCAGAAGGTACAAATATTCTCAGTTCACTCAGAGCTGGTTCCTCCTCCAAATTCAGCTAAAAAATTCAGCTAATAATTTGGTAAAAAGATGTAGGGTGGGTGGGAGGAAAGCCCCCCAACCCATATTTTTCTATCCATCAACACACAAAGGCACAGACTGAGTCAAGAGACTGACTCCTGTCGTGGTTTAGGCCCAGCCGGCAACAAAGCACCATGCCGCTGCTCGCTCAGTCCTCCCGCCCGGCGGGATAGGAAGGAGAAAATACAACGAAAGGCTCATGAGTCGAGACAAGGACAGGGAGGGATCACTCACCAATTATGGTCACAGGCAAAAACCAGACTCGACTTGCGGGGAAAGAAAGGAAACCAATTTAATTTGTTACCAATCAAATCAGAGTAGAATGATGAGAAATAGAACCGTATCTTAAAAACACACCTTCCCCCCGCCCCTCCCTTCTTCCCGGGCTCAGCTTTGCTCCCGATTCCTCTACCTCCTCCCCCAGCAGCACGGGGACGGGGAACGGTGGTTTGGGTCAGTTCATCACACGTTGTCTCTGCCGCTCCTTCCTCCTCAGGGGGAGGACTCCTCACACTCTGCCCCTGCTCCAGCGTGGGGTCCCTCCCACGGGGGTCAGCCCTCCACCAGCTTCTCCAACCCAAGTCCTTCCCACGGGCTGCAGTCCTCCACGAACTGCTCCAGCGTGGGCTTTCCCACGGAGTCACGGCCTTTTCCAGGCCCAGACACCTGCTCCGGCGTGGGGTTCTCCACGGGCTGCAGGGGAGTCTCTGCTCCGCCGTTAACCTCCATGGGCGGCCGGGGGACAGCCTGCCCTCTCACCACGGGCTGCAGGGGAACCTCTGCTCCCCCGCACCTCCTCCCTCTCCTTCTTCCCTGGCCTCGGGGTCTGCATGGTTCTTTCTCTCACATCCCACTCCTCTCTCCGCTGCTGCTCTCTCCTCTCTTCCTTCCCCTTCTTAAATATGTTATCACAGAGGCACTACCACCATTGCTGATGGGCTCGGCCTTGGCCAGAGGCAGGTCTGACTTGGAGCCAGGGAAGCGTCTACCAGCTTCTGACAGGAGCCACCCCTGTAGCCCCCGCCCCGCTACCAAAACCCCACCACACAAACCCAACACACTCTGCAGCCAGCTGTGCATATGTTGGGTGACTCCTTGCATTTCACTTCATTTCCCTGAGCCCCATTTCCTCCTGTCTGTAAAGAGAGGCATGTGATGCATTTCATCGCCTGTAATACAATTCTAGATTTATTAAGATTTCCAGTAATGGTTTCTCTTGAAGCAAGCAAGACTTACCTACTACAACTCCCAAACTGCCAGCTTCTTCCTTCTTTAGAAGGTATCTGATCTTCACATTTTGAGGAAACAGCCTCCTAAGGTATTCACAGCTTCCCGCCAATAGACAATTATCATTGTCCTGCTGATACACACAGAGTGAGACCGCATACTAGGCATTGGCTATTTCAATACCGCTTTATCTCAGTAAGAGGAGTAAAACAAAAAAGTCTCTACCTGTAGGCAAAGTCACAGAATGCTGTGCAAAGGAGAGGGAAAAATCTCAACATTAATTAGAAACTTCCCTAGAAGTCACAGACTGGGGGGGATTGGGCAAAGCTGACACTCTAGTGGCAGAACTCTGGCTAAGGGTGCTCTAATTTGTAAAGTAGATTGTCTCAAGGGTCTATTTAAACAAATTAATGCAATAATGCAGCTGAGATGCAATGAGAGCACAATGACTCAATTTCCTCTGGCGATACTACTAGCAATAGCTAGTCGGTACCAGCATTGATATGATTTAGCTTCTTCAACGTGGTAAGAAGGTGTGGATTGAAGAAGTGATATGCGCCCTTCAATCCTGCTAAGATGGATCAGATCCAGTTAGGTTACTGTCTCAGCAAAAGCCACCACAGTGCTATTAAGAATTAAAAAAAGTTTTCCATTGTTAGAGTGTTTCCAAATAAAGCAAGAAGGTACACACCTTGGGCATACCAACCTATCCACTTTGGTAAACATCTGTCAAAATGGAAAAGTAAAAACATTTATTATCCAAATCAAAAAACACTGACACAGTGCATTGGAAAGACAATGCTACTTGGCGCTTTGGAGACTTGAAACTGCTCTGTGGGCATCTGGCAGACTTCAGCAAGCTTTCCTCCCACGCATGTATGTGGAGCTTTTTTCAGCTCACACAATTTCAGTTCAACAGATGAATCTTCCCCTGGCTCAGCTTTGCTAAGACATGCTGCCTAGAACCACAAATGAAGCTGATGCAACTGGATTACTCAGTTCCAAAATCAGGCCTCCATATAAGCCAGGGCAATGCCATCAGTGTAACGCAGAAGAGCAAGTTAGTAATCCATGAGTGGAAACATTCCCCCCCCCCCCCCCATTCCCACTGCTGTTAATAACCTCTCGTTAGGGAAGTCTTCATGCTGATGTTAAATGTCACTCTACACTCCTGCCTCAGACTAGTAACTTACTCACAGAACATTTTTTCCCCGTGGCACCCAGGGCCCTCTTATTTATCAGTACCATGTAAGAGGCAGCTATGGAATCATCTGTGTAATCCATAGGGAGAAACAATGTCAAGCATGCAGAAACTATGCTTCCAAGGCTGACATTTTCAAACTCCTTCATGACCCTTCAAGCTCAGCTACTCCAGGTTACAGTCAACCTTTCCCCTTCTCTGACAAAGGGGATTTTGCTACATATTTTACAATGAGGCTTCATCCTGGAGCCACAGTACCTGGTGAGCTTTCAAAGAACATTACTGGACTCCAGATATTTTTTTCCCCTGCTTCCTCACCACAACCCAATTCATCCTACCTTTTGGCACAAGCCAGGTGCATTAGGCAGACATTCATGGTTTTCAGATTTGGGAACAGTTTTGGGGAAGATTGAACCTGGCAGCAAGGCTATAGTGGAGAGAGATTTGCCTCTTCCACTTGTTCTGCTTCTGCGTAACTCGCTGCCTAAAGGGTCAGTGTCACATTTCCCTCAGGACTAAACATACACAAGGCAAAATAAATCCATTGCATCTTTCCCACGGCGTTGACACTCACTGATCCAGAGCCCTGCCCTGTCTGGGACTGGGTGGCAGGGCTCTGCTGGTCTTAGACTGGTAATGATACTGGTCCCCTTCTTAGTAAGACCCACACGGCACAACATGTCACTAACTTCCACCCCAGCCCTGGGGAGTTCTGGCTGTGCCTGCAGGTAAAGTCCAAGCCTGCAAATGTTTCCAGACTGTTCTTCAGGTTCTGGGAATGGATTGAAATCTGGATTAGAAAACAGTTTATTGGGGCTTAAATTCATAGACAAAATGTGCCATCAACAGCTTTGTCACAAAGCAGGAAAGCAAAGTCCCTGGACCTCAAGAGCATGTATTTTAGAGCCAGCACCCCCCCACCCCCAAAACACAAGGCTCACGAGGGCTGTTGGAGAAGCAAAGGGTGATGTTTCAGAAAGGGAACAAATGTGCTAGTTGCTGACTTTTCTTTGATGGGCTGTATTATTCTCTGGGCAGCCTTCATCTTATACAGTTGGTTCTGTTTTGGACAGATTCCAGGACACTGGAAGAGCCAGCTTAAGGAGCTGTCTATATGGAATAGCCCAGCTTGATCTCCCTTGAGCATTTCAAGTTGGGTCCATTTGAACAATGCTATTTATGTTTCATTAATACTGTGGACTTTTTGTTCTGTGCCAGCTCAAAAAGGGACAGAAATTGCTACAGTGAGTTAAAAAAAGGAAGAGGAAGAAGAAGAAAAAAAAAGAGAGCATGTGCATTTTAAGAGGTTTATTAATAACTGACACCGATGGTGCCACCTCCCGCTGATATAATCATTGTTAAGCATGTGCTCCTGAGGTTGTTAGAAATCCACGCTGGAAGTCTTGACAACAGAGAAACCACTCTTTTCTTTCTTCCCCTTTTAAAGAAGTTTACTTGTTCTCTGTCTCCTTCCTGCTCACCCAGTTATGTTCGGCTGTTTTTTCCTCAGCCTAAATACTCAGACTGGTTGCAGAAGCAGGAGAGGGAAGCCAGAGGAATGGGGGCTGGGGGTGGGGGGGAAGGCAGCAGCAGCCTTACCTTTAGTTAAATTGATACTACTTAGTTTCATATTCAGAACAAGCTTCTTTTCCCAACTGAAAGACAACAGACAATTATAGAGCACGTAACCTTTCATTTGCATTTCAGCCACACGTACAAACCTCAGAGACAAATGAAAGTTCCAGTGAAAACACCTTGACAGTGAGCTAGCTTTCATTCAGCTGCCTGCACTGGTGTAGCCCGCAGAATTTACAATATGAAGACCAGGGTCTTTGCAGATTGCCCCAAACTGAAGGCCAAATCCTGACAATTGCTGAGCACTATACTCCAACTGAAGTTGTAGCAGCTTGTCCCTACCAAGAATTCACTGGAACAACTAAAGACCAACTCCCCAGACATGAACCTTCATAACATTGCTATTCTCATGTTTGACTCACAGAAGGAAAAGAATAGCCAAATATAAAAAATTAAATCAGTGCAATAAATAAATGAGACTCAGATTCCCAAGAGAGGTTAAAGCCCGCAGAAATTTGGGATTTCTTAATTTCTATCAGGCAGATGCAAGTAAGATGTCTCAAGCTTTTGTTCTGCTCCTTAGAAGGCTGAGCAAAACTTCCCTGAAGACAAAGGGGGTGGTAGCGGAAAAAGAATTGCAATTTAATTAAAAAAAAATCAGCATTTTCTGCCCATGACTTCATCAGCACTGATTGTTCTCTTGCTCTGCATTTTGTTTGATCAAGATAACGTCACTGACTACCACTTGCTCAGAGACAAGTGCATTACAGAATAAGAATTTAGACTGCTGTAACAGAGCAGAACACAAGACATCAGTCCGTTCTAGGTAGCCTCACAGGGTTTACTGTATGAAGAGTAGCTGGTGCCGGACTGGCAGTGCCAAGTTGTTGATGGCCTCACAGCAGTCTTCAGCCAGGCCAGAAGACCAGCCTTTTGCTATGTTAGCCGCTGCGGCACAGAGTGCAGGGGTTGGGGCAGACTTCTTCCTCCCGGCCATGGCACCTTAAAACACCAGCCATAAAATAGCAGTGCTCTATTGCTGTCATTTGATTTCCAGTTCAAACACAGCCCGTAGAGAGACTCTGTACAGTTACTAATCCCACACAGGCCCCTGCTGAAGGACTTTTACAACTACAGGGATAATGAAGGGCTGTTGACTGGTAGAATGGGCAACCTATTGACAGCCATTTCACTCACAAAATGATCTAAGTTATAGGCTTTCCTTGCGTCCAGGCCTGTTAAATCTTATTGTTTCCTAACCTCTGACACATGCACAAACAGGAAGCCAAAACCTTTCTAAAAAGAGGCAACAACAAAGGAATTCTAATCAGTTAACACGGACCAGAGTAAGTCTTTCTGCAGAAAATCTTCTTTATAGGATATCCACCCTTCCTCCCTCTCCCAGCTCCTAAATCTTCCACAGGTAATAAGCCCAGTTTACATTACACAGTGGCCAGGCTGAGATAAACCAAAGGGCTTGGCAGGCTACAGCATCCCTCAGCTTTCAGTCCTGCAGGTTTATTCCTCTACGACAATGTGCTGTTATACACTGATCCAGCCCTTTTGGATCAGGGCTGCATCCACTCCCAACCGTGTCGGTTGGCTCAAGGTCAGGTTTATGTAATGAGGGTGTGAGAAACAACACTGAAACAGATCCTTAAGGGAACTAGATCAAGACACCAGTGACATTCAGTCCCTACTGATTTTAGTGGGAGTCCAAAGGAGTAGCAAGCAGCTTCAAAAATCACCACAGTGAGCCAGGTTCTGGCTTCACAGAGCTTTCAGGTACCAAACAGAGGGTAGAGGATAAGTGCTTATTGCATAAGGAAAGGTTACAATTCTCAGTATATACAAAGTATATGAAAAAAAAAAAAATCTGTATTATAGAAGTCCTGAGAAAACATTCCTCCCTATATTAAACAGCTAACTGAGCATGACTGAGAGCTACTCAGACATAATTCATTCTCTCTCTTTATTCCTATCCCTTCCTCCCCCAGTTCTCACACTAATCTAATGGTCTGGTGCACCATGGACTCCCCATAGGAAGTCTACCTACATTAACCTCCAGAGAGCTGGCCTGCTCCAGAAACCTGAGCTCTGAGCAGAGACCAGTCTCACTCCTTCAGCGGCACTCAGGCAGCTTTCCCGGCCCCAGAAGGAAACACACAAAGTAATCCAGCAACGCCTTCTGCAGAGCGAGGTGGAAACAGCAAGCCCATAGCCCCACACGGTCCCAAGCTGCAGCATTTTCACCCTGGTTACCTTCTCACACAGGCTAAGACCAGTAACACCAGAGTCACTGCAGCTGTGGCCAGTCTAACCCACTCAGCTCCTCTGCTCCTGCACAGAACCACGGGCTCTTTCCTTGTCGTGGCCACTACAAGATTGCTTTGTCTTGGCCCCTTGAGCCACTAGTCACAGCAACAGCACCCTCCCAGGTATCGTCCGTGGCATGCACCCCAGTTTATCAGGGTGACCCTGTCTTTTGTGTGTGTGCCTCTGGCACAGCTAGACTGAAAATACAAATCTCCACTGAGGGAAAACGGGGCAAAAGGAAAGCACCGACTACAACCTTGATGCTGTGGGACCATATTCTGTGTTTTTTTAAAGCTGGAATCTATAGCTAGATTTACACGCATATATGTGGTACAGTAGGAATCTGATTGAAGAAAAACTCATGTAGCTCATGAATTAGCTCTGAATTCAGCAATTTTCACACCCATGCCTATATAATTGTGTTAAAAGTTTTGCATGTCCAAAAGCATCCTGGCAAATCAGGGGGCTGCTTAAAAGAACATTTAAAACCGAAAAGTAAATGTATTAAAAATCAGTCCTTGAAAAATACTGCTCAGCAGCAGCAACTGAGTTTATTCTGTGAAAAGAGACATCTTCCTACAGCACAAAGAATAAAGAAAACAACGAGTAAAGAAAGACGTTGTCTCCACGAAATGAGTGGAATTACGGATTGAACTTTGAACACTGGGTTACATTTCCTTCTGTGCAGGGTAACACCTGCAATTTAAAATTAAATCCTGTTTTGCATTTATTTCAGTTCTTCTCAATGAGGTATTTCAGAAGGCAGGTTCTGCCAGCCAGACCTCTGTTCCACATGAATATTGTAGTAGTGGTTAGGAGCTCCAGTGGTCAGGCGCTTCCCGCCATGTGCTAGGAGCTGTGTGAACGGAGGCAGCTCAGCTGAGGTTGGTAAACCCTTTTACCAACACATTGCAACCTCTGTTATGCAAGAGACAACAGGCAGACACAAACACACTGGTGGAGCACAAGGAAACATGATAAATGACCACTTGGGACCACTGTCCTTCAACCTGCTTTTCTCTCAGACCAGACTACCATCCTAAAACATAAGTGCAATCTAGTACTTCAAGCATGCTGCAAGAGGGAATGTAGGGTCTTCTGAAGAAAAACATACTTGAAAAATATTATGTTCTTCCAGGACATACCTTGAGCAGATACACTGAAGCAGATCTTCTATTTGGCTGATAGTTGACTGACATGTACATCATGAACAGAGCCCCTTTTCCTACTGCTGGTGAATCAGTTCTCAAAAAAAAAACCCCAAACCCAAAAAACCCCACCTCCTTTTCCTGGAAGGAAAGCAGTCCATAGAGAAGCAGGATGTGCAGAAAGTTAGCCTCCAGGAGTAACCCAGAGATAGAGCAAGCCAAAGAGAAGAAAGGAGTTCAATTACGCTCTTACACTGACATTAATGGAAGTTGAATTAGGTCCAGCATTAGTAGAAAAAAGTAGCTCTCCAAAGCACTGGTAGAGCAAACACTGTTGCCATAACTACCTCACTCCCAGAAGCACACCGATTTAATTTCTACAGTTAAATATTTACAGAGTAGATTGCATGTTTTCAGGAGTTGCAGGAGCTGCTCGTAGAATGCAAATGCGCAGTCCTGTCTTCAGGGCCCTCACAGAGGTTTTCCAGAGTCACCCCTCCTCCCCTTGCTTCATTGCTCCCTACACACCTAGTTATCTGTCAGGAAGGAGGAGCACGGCTGCCCCAGGAGGGAGGACAAGCCAGGAGCCGAGGGTACCCACGGCACAGGCTGGGAAGTGACTGCACCTGCAGGACACAGTCCCGCAGCACCTGAGCAAGGCAGGATGGTGACAGTCACAGGTCCCACTGACAGCCCAGGCATCACCAGACCAGACAAGGCAACCAGTCGGAGCCAAGGTCAACCTGAGAAGTCCGGTCAGGGAGTCTGGATGAGCAGGGGACAGGGCTGGACATGGCTGTACCTGTGGTGCAGCTTCGGCAAGGACCGAGGACTGGCCTGAGTGCAAGTGGGGCTCTTGGCCATGGGCAGAGGTCCCAGGCAGGATAGTCAGGGCAATTAATGCCTGTCGGTGCACCCAGAATATGGCACTGCCCTTGCACCAAACTGCTCTGATATGCTTCTACGAGCCACCACCTAAATCACCCTGAATAACTCTGTAAACTTTAATTCTACTTCAGCTATATAAGACTGCAGCAATTGGTATTTGTTGGAGTTGTCCACACGTCTATAGAACCACTGAATTCTTTCATCCTGTTTTTGCTTCATCCCTCTCACAGCTCTGACACTGAAGAAACTTGCACATAAAGAATCAAGAAAAAAACAGGCCTGCAAAGATCTTACAATGGAAGATCCATGGAATCTAGTCCAGATCCATGGAAATGGATCCTCTGCAATACCAGGTAGAATAGTATGTTTTGGATATCTAACCTGTTCCTAAAGACTTTCAGCAATGAGAAACAGTGCAGTCTCCAAGAAAACGTATTCTTCACTATCTATACCATTAAAATACTTTTTAAATCTAAAACTGCTTCTGGTACTTCCCCATGACTTAGCTTTAAAGAAGTATGGACTCAGATGCATGACAGTGCTTTAAATAAGTGCATGGCCAGTTAACATGGCTCATTAGATGCACAGTTAACAATTGCAGTGGTATTATGGTTGCACATTTCAGCCCCATATGTAGTCTCTGTCAACATACTGTGACAAGAATCATGCACGTGTATAACGTTTATCCAGCTTGATGCCGATTTGTCCCTTAGGAACAATGACATGCAGAGTCACTTTAAGATGAAGCTGTACAATTATGAAATTTTTCAGGGTAGCAACTTTGTAATTGTCTAGCTTGCATGTGTAAATAAAGCATTACAAAATCCTTCCATTAAGTTCCTTAGGAAGGAACTTCACTGAAGAGTGTGAAGTCAGGGATCCTAAAGCCTTCATTCTCCACACGTTTCTGCTCCAGGAAGGCACCCAAATGCCACAAAATTCTCATCCAGAATAAAAGTTCACTTTGGCATCATCAGTCAGAGGATACCACTCATGGCACCATGGGATTTAAGACAGAAAGTATGTTTACCTTGACAGATGACGACGTTACTTCGAGGCATATGGTAGTCTGACTCTTGTAATGTTGCCAGGTACTCCCTTGCATGTTGGGTGCTGACTATTCCAAATGGGTTCAGATGGAAGTTATCTTAAACTAAAAATATGTTCAGTCCTAAGAAACAAGTGTTGTTTATTAAAAAATAAAATATCTTGAAAATACTTTCACAAGCATATATACACATACATAGAGACACTATGGCTTTAATCTTTTGGACTTAAAAACAGGCTTATCTCTATAATCTTAGAAATAAAAAAGATAGTGTTTTAAATTACAGAAATCACACATCAGCAAAGTCACACATCAGCAGTAACATTTACATCATTACATTTGGTGTAAATTAAGACAAACAAAACAGTAAACCAGGCTTCAATAAAAACAAAATTATTTTAAAAATGTATATTCTAATTAGAGGAAATTAAAATAATCTTAGAAGGTTAAAAATGATTCTGTTATAGGTTGAACACTATTGGAGAAAAGAAATTTGTCAAAGGAAACAGACTGTCATATTGTTTTTTGGGTTACCTCAAGGGTTGAATTCGCATTTCCCTAGAATACTACCATAATTAATTATTTCTCATTGCTCGCTCCAGACATAACCCAAACTAGTACATTGATTACTTGAAACGAACAAGTTAATTCAATATTGCAGAAATGCCAATTGTTCATTTATTTTGTTGTTCTTGATTTCAATGGGATTCTTAAGAGTAAGGAATGTGGGGTTGGATCACTAAATGCTGATAAAATCATATTATTTTAGACTAGTTTAAGAAAAAAAGGAAGAAGATCGCCATGATGTGCTCCTATGGAAAGGTCTCGTTTGTCTGTGCATAATGTACTAGTGATATTCAGAAACCAACAGAAGAGGTACTACATTCAGAAGTTGATTGCAAGAGTCCAAGCAGGCTGTTGGCCTATGAGTACAGCCAATGCTAAGTGTTTACATCTACTTAATGCTGTGCCATGAGAATCCTTCCTTTGGATAGCCACATCCCCAAAAGAACTAATCCTAGTATATATGATAATGGTTTTATAAAAACCTGAGATGAATCCTTGATGGACTTAATTCATTTGGTGAGCAGAATCTCACAGCCTTTTACAAAAACATGAAAAATGAGATCTTCTGACAAGACTGTTAGACTGAGGCTGACATTGCATTTGATAATGGGGCAGATCTGAAAGCATTTACTGTGCTGGCTGCAAAAACTCTGATGTGAACACAGCTTCTGCATAATCCTCACAAACATCCTGCAGCTCTGCTGCCACATCACATAGGGCTTCTTCTGTTAGTTGTTCTGCAAGACTGAGGGAGAGGGAGGGAAAAAAAGAAAAGGAAAAGGTTCAGAAAGTCAGATCTGAAATTCCAGTCATTCATTCCATTGATACCAATGCTCTGATTTTCAAAGGCAAATACTCATGTTTTTTCATTCTTTCTATTGCTTAGCCCAAGAAAAGATCTGATATGTGTTCTGATACGTGTTGTATAAGATATCAGAAATTCTTTCCTCAGTCTGCTTCATAGCAAAGGACATACTTCAGGCTTCAAAGTGTTGAGAGATCTCAGTTGCTTCCTTTTTTCAAACTCTTAGATACTAATCCTGCATGGGGAATAAGAGTTAACATACTCTTATGTTTATGTCATATAACATATGGTGCTCATCCAAAGGCCATTGAAGTAAATGGGAAACTTCTTATTGATTTTAGCTGCCACTGAATCAGGCCTTACTGAGAGCAATAAAGTTTAAGGAAAAGTGAGGCGAGAAATTTCAGTTTTCAGTGATCTCTGGACCACAGCAGATGTTACAGAAGGGAAAACTATTTTAGTGTAAGAACACAATTGTTTACTGGCCTCTTGAAAAGTTCTCTTCAGTTTTGCCTATATTCTAAAATATCATAAAGTTACTCTTTCTAAAGTCTCAAAGTCTTTCAAGCATAGCATGGCAGTGTTTCTTTTAAACATCGTGATACTATTTTATGTAAAAAGATTTATAATGCCCTCTGGTGGTAAGAATAAGTCAATGAAACATGCTGGATAGCGGATTGCATTTGTAGTTTGATTTCAAGTAACAACACCTATCAGGCAAATGGCAGCAGTGGAAATCAGCTGTCAGAAGGGGAGATTCACTGCCATTTAATCCATCTGCCAATCCCAAGAAGGTGCTGGTCCTTGAACTACCCAGCCTCACACCAATTATAAAAAGGAATACAGTTCAGAAGGCAGAATGACAGTACTGAGAACTGACAAGGCATATTTCAGTGGTTTAGTTCACTAGATTCAAATACAGTGGTCTAACCACAGTTATTAAAACATTTGCCTACTTATCCACAGTTGGGAAAACCATCAACATACATGATTAACTTCACACATGCCAGTCATCTCAAATATTGCAGGACCTGTTCCTGGAAACACTGATGCAGATGCCAAATGTTACTCAAATGAGCTATATCACTGATTTCAATGCTACTACATTAAAAATGTGTGCAGAATTTTAAAAACTTTTGGCAATTAAGCCTGATGTCCAACCTGCCAATACAGACAATTATGGCAAACCACTCCATCTACAATCACTGAAGTTAGATTTTGTAATTCTTTCTTAATACTCCAGAGTTTTCTTTCATTTCTCTCCTCCCATAGTCAGAAGTCTTCTGATTTCCACTCTGCAGGGAATTAACGGCCCCTCTATGCCAACTGATGTTGTGCCAGTATTTCTTCAGTTCTGAAAGAACAGGACTAGCAAGGTTCAAGTTCAGCCTGTACTTCCATGCTTTTTTTGGGCTGGGACTTTACAAGACCAATAGGTGATTTCTGAAATATATCATACATGCTGAAAATGATTTCTAGGCAATTGTAGGCACTCACTCAAGAAAAGTACAAGGAAATGATAACCAGTGATATAATTTAGTTGCTATACCTGTTACTGAGCAATCAAGACACTTATTCAAGCTTCAGTGCAAGGGTGGGTATTTCAGCTTACATTGCCCTGCTTGCTTAGCACACATTGAGCGTGATAAACAAATCTTCTTTGCCAGGAAGTGGACAGCAGAGAGACTGTTACTTATTGCTTCTTGACCTCTTCTATTTGTACTAAGGGATGGTAAGCCACCTATGTCACACTTCCCGCAGTGAACTCCATGAAGCATGAAGACTTATGGAAGAGAAAGCACTGAAATCTGCGCTAAGGCCAGTAGTCTCTTTTTAAAGAATATCTACTGTTGTTCCATGAAACGCCAACTTCATAATCCCTCACCACAAAGATTATAATTTGCACAGTTAGTTACTTACAGTGCTTTAATTCTTTTTCACTCAGCAAAAAAAACCCCTTAGTTTTGTTTTTCTTCAGTTTACCTGTTGATGATAGTGTTCTGAAAATTATTTAAGTTACCCTATATTTCACACCGTTGTTTTTGTGGTAACACCATAGAAAGATGTGAAAAATAATCACTCCTCCAGGACATTCTGCTCCCATATCCTTTCGCTTTATCCAACTACCTTAAAAATCCATGAACACCAAGTACCAGTAGAGAAACAGTCCAATAGCCAACTGCTTCTGGCTTTCAATTTGGAATTTAAATGGCCCCCTCCCCACTCCTTTCCTGAATAAGGACAGAAAAACGTGTTCAACAGCTGATACATACCTCTCAGCAATCTGCCATGGATTGAAACTGCCTACCGCCTCATGGGAAATAAGCTTTAAGTGATGCTTGTATCTGCTGTTATAATCCAAGATGCTCTGGAGCATATGCTTTGGCACAGAGAGAGACACATAGCACTCTTTCTGTAGAGAATTCCGAGTCCAGGGCTGCAGAATGTCATTTCCAGTCTGCAATTTCTCCTCTGCTTCTTTGTTTTCATCAATATCACTGGAAATATAAAATAGTCATTAAGCCAGAACTAGATTTTCAAGTATCTTTTTGAAGGATCAGAAAATCTCTTCCAATAGTAACCATAATTTTCTGTAATGAAAACACTACAACGAAGACACACAGCTCTCATGCACCACAGTTTAGTGCCAAATAGTATAGGCCGAATATTCTACTTACTTGCCATCAAAAAGTTTTTCAAATAAAATGTCCATTTCTGGCTCTGTGCATCTGATTAATTTGGTTATCTGAATTGGATGAGGAGATGTAGGTCTTTTAGCTGTTGATGCAATTTGTTGTTCTAGAAGGAAGAAAGTAACACTTAAAATTGTTTCTTTGGAAAAGAAAAACTACATTTACTGTAGGTAAGTCCTCACAAAGACTTTTGCTTCTTTTAAGGGGAAGTCCTTCAGATAAGTAAAGTACTGAAGGTGACAAGCCCCTAAAATGTAAATTCAATATCGGATTTCCAAGAGCTAGTGTATTAAAGCTGAGCATTTTAGAAATCCTACCTTTAGTATAAATAGTTTGTTGGGTCAGTGGATACTTCTAGAGGAGAGAGAGAAAATACCACTCTAAAACTACTGTAGTCTATTAAGCTTGGCAGTAAATCCAAGACATGGAAAAAAAATCCACCAAGATTTGGGCTAAGTCTTCACCAGTCTTATTGTGAGATTTTCCAACTGGTGTAAAACAACACAGTTCCATTAAAGTCAGTATGTAATCAGATACTCAGCTTGGAAAATCAGTGTAGCTTCACTGTTGTACTCAATCAAATAGTAGGATAAAGAACAGAGCAGGGGGATGGGAAAAACAACAAGCATAAATCATCCTTATTAGCATGCCACTGTGGCAAATAATATTAAAGTATGTACACTTATGTATGGGAAACATCAAACTATTGTTTGGAATGCTACCTCTCCTTAGTGAGCAGTTTCCTCCTAATATTACTTAGGTCCCTCTCAATTAAAAATGTAATCTGATGTGAAAAGTTAGTTATATTTTTCATCTGAAGGACTTCACATTCTTTCATTTATTTTCTATCCAATAAAAACAAGCAGGAAAAATGTGATTAATGTCAACTGGAAGCATCCAAACTGTGTTTTTTTCAAGGATTAAATACTTTTTGCTGAAGCACATTGGATAATGAATTCTGTACAGAAAAATCCAGATTTTCTGAGGCTATAAAAATTAAACTTGCATGTATGTTGCAAGTTCTAAAAACAGTATCACCATCACTTGAAAGGAATAAGGAAAGAGAAAAATCTTCTAAGCTTAAGTAATTTAATATTATCTTCTGTGTACTGCCAGAAGAACCTTAAACTGTCATGGATTCACAGCTACACTAATATTTACCTAACACTTACTCTTGAACTCTAAGCCATTTAAACCAAGGGTTTATTAACACAAAGGAAAGAAAATGGGAGAAGCAAACTAGAAGATAAATATCTGCTTGCTCCTGCCTAAGCAAATCAACAGCAGGAACAAACTGAGACTGTTTCACTATACCTTACCTCAGCCTGTGAACTCTTAAGAATAGTTTCGAATTTATCAGCATGAAAAATGATTACTGCTAAGTAATTAATGGTGTTTCAAAGGAATCAAGTCAAATGAGAACACACTAAATACTCTTTTCAATATTAAGATTTACAGATTTGCCAGTCCCTTTCTCAAAAGCGAAGACAGGCAAGTCATGAAGAGCTTAACAAGAAAACAAGTGAAGTGGCTTTAGGGTACTTCAGACTTAGAAAGTAAACTAGCCGTCTTCTGGAGTAAATTCAAGTAGCTTACAGATGAATTGGAGTTTATGTACTTAAGGAGTATCATCTTCACTGCACAAAAATCATTGCTCACATTTTGGTAGAAAAGAAAATATCTAAGCTAAGAAATGACAGATGCCTAGAAAAGGGACAACATTCAAACTTAACATCTGATGATTGGACATACGTGTACAAGATTCCTATCCTTCAGCTAAGTTGCACTAGCAGTGCTTTCCATCCAAATGCAGCCCCAATAAAGGCAAGTAGAAAATGACAGCCTGTTCTCAGAAGAGATCCTTCCTCTTTAAAATATTGATTTTAGAACTATATTTTAGAAACAGTCCTCTGAAACGAGCACCTATAGTAAAAAATGTGTCTGGATGGTGCTATTTGATCACACACAATCCAATGATTTCTATTTCAAAACATCTGAATTTAAAGATACAGATTACAGGAAAAACAAGTTGCATTAAAAAGACACTTACCTGTTCTGTCTTCCTGGGCCCAGAACTCCGAATCACTATACACAATCTGGGTGAATCTCCTGCGTACAGCCTCCTGGTATCTCTGGTTTTGAACATACAAAATTAATCAATCAACACATACCTAGCAGTTCAGCTGTACTAGTTATCACCCAATAGGAAAGCAGGTCATGATCCTCCTTGGTCAAAGTAGGCTTATTTTGCCTAGTTAACATAACACAGAAAAGGGGTAGGGGGCTGAAATCACAGATAATCATCTCATTCAAAATGCCATACTTGAAGACTCAACTAGTTGCCAGTACCATGGCAACTCCTCCCATTTCAGATCAACAGCAGTTAGCCAAACAACTGAAGGGCCCTCACGCTGTTCCTGCCTTACCAACAGTGAATTCAAATGTATGCTTAAGTGCTTCATACGGATAAGGACACTGCACAATGCAAGCTTCACGTTTCCGACTTATGAATAGATCTCTAGAAGTAAATGGCACTAAACTCAGTAGTTCCAAGTTACGATAAATTTCACTGAACACAAGGTTGAAATGGGACTTGAACCAAAAACTATGGCAAAGCTGATCAAAGAAAAATTTTTAAGAAAGCAATATATGAGAAAGTTCAAGTCAAGTAAATGATAACCTCATGAATATTTACATATAAAGATGGATCAATAAGGGCACAGGTACCCATGTATTTGTCTGACTTCCCCATGTTGCCCTGTAAAATATTTTGGATTGCCAGACCATATTTCCTTGAGATGCTCATGCTACTAGAATACTAGGATCCTATATCACAAAAAAATAAAAATAATTAAATTAATAAATATTCAAATACTCTCCAATCTGTGAGATAATCAACATAATCGCCATACTGATTCTCCCATTCACATATGATGATCTAAGCCACAAAGTCTGGAGGTGGGAAGCAAACTCAGGTCTACCAACTCCAAAGCTAGCAATAAAACCATTAGGGCAAACATTCTTCTTCTACTCTTACACTACGTTTTGCTGGAAGCGCAAACTCCTTCCAAGTCTTTAATTTCATACACTGATCCAGTCAGACCTTGCTTCATTTAAGAATGTAGATACTTACAGATATTACAATTTATGGACGGTAAACAAGAAATTGGCACTAATGAGACCAACCAAGAGAGAAAATCTTACTTCAATTTCTTCCATTCTTTGCAACATTGACTCCAGACTATGAGTGTCAGCCATGGGCAGAGCCTCAGTCTGGGGTCTCTCATGCTGCTCCATACTCCACAGTTCCTGAGCAGTATCTTCCAAAAGATCATCCAATAGCTTTTCACTCAGAATATCTGCATTTGCTGCAACCTGCTATTTAAAAAATAAATAAACAAACAAACAAAAAACCACACAGCCAATGCAAGAAAGAAAGAAAAAAAAAACAAAAACAACTAGGGGGAAGAATGCTTACAGATCAAACATTTCTTACAGCAGCTTATGACTTGCATTAAGTTGAAAAGAAACTGTGTGTTGCCCCTTTATAAATGTTTTACAGGTCTAAAAGCATCCTTCAAACAGTGGCATGAGCTTGACTGTATTACCTGTGTCCTATCTAATAGAGGTTCTAAGTGCTCCCGTACTGCCTTCGCAACTTTGTCTGCATACTGGGTTGAAGAAGCACTTTGTGACCTACACAAAAAAGAACAAATGACAATGCCATTCTGAAACTTGGTATGACAACAATAATTTAAAAAACCCAAACACATAAATGTACTTTTTGGGGGACCGGTAGGAGTGTGGAGAAGGCCATATCAGATCTGACACCACTTATTAGCTCTTCAAAGTAAGTAATTAACTTTTGTATTTTTTTCATTTCTCTTCTGCTAAGGTCAGTTAGAACCTTCACTCTTCTTGAAGTTTCTGCTTCAAGCCATGCTAGTCTTCAAAAATAAAACAGTAACAGAGGGTTACAAAATGCACATTCTAACAACTGAAGAATGAAATCACATGATTCTGAGTATTAGTTAGAAAACTTGCAAAAAACTTTAGAGAGAAAATTAATACTGACTTTAAGACCATATAAGCCAGGAAATTCTGTTGAGAACCAGGGATCCTCAATTATGTTTCTGCTACTGGCAAACAGGCAACTTCATGGCTATCCACAAATACTGCCCGGAGAGACGACTCCTTATCTTACCATGCACGCTGCCTAATACAGATCCAGCAGCTGGATAGCAGTTGGATCTCCTGCTTCAACCGCCACAAACAGCAGTCCCAAAGCAAACTAAATTTGGGGAGCCCTGGTCTACAAGATGCTGAATATAGTTTAAAATAAACAAACCTGCACTCTATTACTGGCTAGGACAAAGATATATATTTTGTCCTTCTGGAACAGAGAGATAATATCTACCTTCTTAATGCAGTGCTGTGAATATCCACTCTGCATACTGTGTGTTTTGTCAATGCCCTGCCTAGCACAGTTTGGCCTGTGACTCCCAGACAATACTTGGACCTGATCCAGGAAAAAGCATAAAGCAATGGCACTTCCCAGGCTGTATGAATGAGGCCACTTTGTGCCGAGTGGGAAAAGAATACAACTATCCAATAGTGCGCTGTGCCGCTTGCCTTCGTGGTCTCACAGCCAGGCCAAATCCATCCTATTTACTAGTACAGATACAGCAGCACTTCCACAGGAAAGCAGGGTAAAGACGGGTTCCACTAGACTGCGAACATACCGCTTAGGTGAAACCGGTGGAGATGTAGGGTTTGGAAGCACGCAGGGTGTTCTGCTCTCCTTAACAAGTCGTTTGTTCTCTTTTAGCTGGAAAGCTATAGTTGGCTCTTGAAATCGGGCGTGCTTTCCTTGAGGCTGTACCTGTCTTGATTTTAGAGATTTCGGCATTCCCTTAAAATTAACACAATCACATTAAAAACATATATTCCAATTGTTGAATTTTTAAAATGTTTTGCATTCTGCTTCAGAATTTGTCCTGAAGTCATGCCTGCTGCCTTTGTTACACAGTTGACATATGTGGAGGTTTTACAACTGATTTAAAGCGAAGTACAACCGCGCCTGAAGAGAACATGCTTAATCCTGCAACCACTATTTTTGCAAACAGTTCCAATTTTTCCGATGTTGCTCTTCATGGGGAAAAACTTCTTTTGACATCTTCAGAATTAGACTCCATGTTAACCCTTAATAAATCCAAATAGAAGGTTTCCAAGGTAACATTTTATTCAGCCGTAATATTGCCATATTTGTATTTCCTACAAGGACACTTAGACTAGTCCCCTCAGTATGAATTATTGAAATGCTTAACCTTCCAGCTCACAATCCTCACTGATAGATAGATGTGGGAAGCAGTAAAAGTTACATATGCGTACATCTATGTTACTGTGTCAGATCTGATTTTTCAAGCTGAAGGTGATACTCTGAGGAAGGGGAAAAAAAAGGCATTTAATAAAAAAACCCAACTATTTGCAAAATTTAGCACTTTGAAATATTCTTTAAAGAACTCATTTGTTTGCATTACAGAAGCCTCTTGCTGGTTGCAAGAAGGACTTGCCAGAAACCAGAATCTGTATTGTGAAGTTTTATAATTTCTGTAATCAATGAAGTAAATCTGCCTAACTTATATCCTCCTACTAACATTAGCATTAGCACAACATCACTGCTGAGTGCATTTTTCATGACAGAGGATGACCAATAAGAAGAAAATATTTCAGCTTTAATTTCAATTTGAAAAATAATCATGCTAATTTCAAACATGAAACTAGTTTTGGTGAAAGTTTTCTTGCTAATTCTGTTATTCACTGTTTCTAGTTGTACAGTGCGTTTCCAAGGAACAACAACACTACTTTCAAAAAACATTTGATAAAATAGTCATAACCACTAGAAATAATGTAGGCAGATGACATAGTTTATCCCCCTATGCCTGCTAGCTCAGAATAAAAAAATCGTGAGGAAGTGCAAAGCTTGACAGTGTCTTACACTATATAACAAATCCCAGAGGACAAGTAGAAGAAAGCATAAATTCTTTTATCACTTCCATACCTGTGATTTTGCAGGTGATAATACGCCTTTCTTCTTCAAAGGGCCGCTTTCAAGGATGGGATCTTTTTTTACAGCTCTAGCTCTCACCAATGCATCTAGGCATCCTTGTAAAGTGGCATTTCCCTCTGGAGTATGTGGGTCATTTTCTTCTTGGAATTTATTGTGCAATATATGAGCACAACTGTTTGCCTTCTGAACTGCTGAAATATTTGCAACATGTCAATGATTATCTGTATCAAAAATAATCAATAAACTTTCAACTGTAAGTTGAAAGGGGCAAGAATCATCTTTATTTCTACATTTGATACTTCTGTTATGCTAGGTAGACTTAATCATGAGCTTTTAAGCTCTACCATAATTTAAAAAAATCAAATAAAAAAAGAAAAAAAACCCCTTGTATTTCCTGACAAGTATTAAACAAATTGTCTTTCTTACACTGTTTCAATGAACAGGAGATTTTGGGGTTTGTGTGCATATACATATCTATACATATATAGATATTCGAAAATACACATATATATGAAAATCATGGGAAAGTCTTTTGGTAGTAATTGCCATATGAGGTCTAGGCAGTGATAACAAAACATTCTTTTTTAGGCAGCAAGACACGTGGAAACCATTAGATGCTTGTCAACATACTGTCTCTCTGGACTGCCAAAGACGAATTAATCTCACAGAATTCCTTTCACCCTTACCTAGGTGTAGAAGGGAATACTTACTATTCTGGTAAAAAACAGTATGAGGTATGAGAAAGACACCTCAAAGAAGAAAAACAATTAATGTAGGTTATATAATAATGTAATAAGCTACAATGGTTTTCATGAGGTGTCAAAATACTTCAGGTGGTAAATTTATCTCACAACACCTTGAGAAGGAATAAAGCCCATTTCCTTTCATATATGAAGTAAAAGAACAATAAAGTAAACCAATTCTCAACGGTTGCATGGCGAACTAGTAGTGAAAAAAACCAAAGTCTTCAGCTTAACTATCAGTTAACGTGTCTCTAGGTACTGAAACTGTGATTACTGTGCAGAAGACATTAACATTAATGAACTGGCAAGAATAAAACAGTCACCCCTCTCAAAAGTAGGGAAACTGCACAAACCAAGGAAATTCTGAGCCAAGGCTTCAGTTTATCTTTTCACTGTAAACAGTTAAACAACGATAGCTTTGTTGGAGATTTGCTAACAGTCAGCGACTTTGCATTCCAAAATAATATATTTATACAGTATTATCTAGGTAGATATTTGGAAAATTCTGTATGCACCATTAATGTCAACTTGTAAACTGCCATTTAGGTGTACACCGCAGAAAAACAATCCAAGTGTAGCCCACAGTAAAAGAAATGGACAAAAATAGGAAGACCATGATGATAATAATAATAATAATGTAGTTATAGAGAGGCATATAAACCTGCAGGTCTATCATCTCAGGGGAACAGCTGAAAAAAATGCATAACAAGGCTACGTGAATCTGATAACTACATATGGGCTGTTATACACTTCTGGCCAACAATACGTAACATACTACAAAATTGAACTGCAGATGGTAAGTTAACTGATAAAAATGTATTTAATAATTCAAAATACAAACCAGTCAAGAGACTCCTGGCAGCTGGAGGTTTTCTAGGTTCTTGTCCATGCTGTCCCTTTAAGATGAGAGGTTTGTTTTCTCCTTTTGGAGATGTAAGCTGCTTTCTGGCTGGAAATGTCTCAGCATTCCTTGGAGATTTGCCCTGAGATGCTGAAATACATTTCTTCACTTTTTTTGGTGTTTGTTTCTTTTCCAGCAGTGAATCCAGATCCTGCACCAAATATTTAGAATTTTAATTACTCCCTCAGTAAACCTGATTTAATAATGAGAAGCAAATTCAAGAAATTCTAAGTAGTTGGAACTTTTTTGGTGTGGTTCTGTTTTTGGTTTTTTGTGGTAGTGATTATTTCTGATAGCTTGTTCATGCAGAAGTTTCTTCATATTATTAACTTAAATGTTACAGAAAAGGCTTACATTTTTGTATTTACAATTGACTCCAGCAAATGATCTGCTTACAGCATGTTCAAAAAGAAATGGACACAAAGGCTACAGACAAAAAAAAAAAAAAAGGCCACATGACTATGGTAAGACAGACAGACACTTCTTCCAATGCTAAGTCCAAACTTAAACAATTCTACCTCCTTTCCTGTTCCCAGGCAGTTAGCACTGTTACTGTTTGCATAAGCAGTTCAGAACGGTAAAAATAAAAACACAGCTCTTACAGTTGGAACAATATTTAAAGGAAAATAAAATATCTTATGGCTATTTTATCAGTTGCTTTTATTCAAATTAGTTAAATACTGATTTCATAATAGTTCAGGTTACATAGGTTCTTACTTAAAAAAAATAATCTTGTAGGTAGGAACTGCAGCAGGAAACGTGAATCAGAACTTTTCTATTATACCAACAACATGTTTTAAGACATCAGATATCACTAACAAAAGCCATTTGAAGGGCATAGAGCTTAAGTAACTCTTGTAGCTACAACTTCATCTTCTGCCTGGACAATTCTGCACCCACCACCATGTGTGAGGCTCAGATGCTCATCACTAATCCTGATGACTAAAGCTTGCATTGCAAAACAATGAACACATAGACACCAATGTATAAAATGCAAGACCATCTAAGGAACCTGAAGGTGCGCAAGTCCATGGGACCTGATGAGATGCATCCGCGGGTCCTGAGGGAACTGGCGGATGAAGTGGCTAAGCCACTATCGATCATATTTGAGAAGTCGTGGCAGTCTGGTGAAGTTCCCACTGACTGGAAAAGGGGAAACTTAACCCCCATTTTTAAAAAGGGAAAAAAGGAAGACCCTGGGAACTACAGGCCAGTCAGTCTCACCTCCAGATCCTCCTGGAACCTACGCTAAGGCACGTGGAAAATAAGGAGGTGATTGGTGACAGCCAACATGGCTTCACTAAGAGCAAATCGTGCCTGACAAATTTGGTGGCCTTCTACGACAGGGTTACAGCGTTGGTGGATAAGAGAGGACCAACTGATGTCATCTACCTGGACTTGTGCAAAGCATTTGACGCTGTCCTGCAGGACATCCTTGTCTCTAAATTGGAGAGACATGGATTTGACGGATGGACCACTTGGTGGATAAGGAATTGTCTGGATGGTCACACTCAAAGAGTTGCAGTCAACGGCTCGACATCCAAGTGGAGACCAGTGACAAGTAGCGTTCCTCAGGAGTCGGTATTGGGACCGGCGCTGTTTAACGTCTTTGTCGGCGACATGGACAGTGGGATCAAGTGTACCCTCAGACTGTTTGCTGACGACACCAAGCTGTGCAGTGCAGTCAACACGCTGGAGGGAAGGGATGCCATCCAGAGGGACCTTGACAGGCTTGAGAGGTGGGCCCATGTGAACCTGTTGAAGTTCAACAAGGCCAAGTGCAAGGTCCTGCACATGGGTCAGGGCAATCCCAAGCACAAATACAGGCTGGGTGATGAGTGGTTTAAGAGCAGCCACAAGGAGACAGACTTGGGGGTGTTGGCTGACGAGAAGCTCCACATGACCTGGCAATGTGCATCTGCAGCCCAGAAAGCCAACCGTATCCTGGGCTGCATCCAAAGAAGCGTGGCCAGCAGGTCGAGAGAGGTGATTCTCCCCCTCTGCTCCGCTCTCGTGAGACCCCACCTGGAGTACTGCGTTCAGCTCTGGGGCCCCCAACATAAGAAGGACGTGGACCTGTTGGAGCAGGTCCAGAGGAGGGCCACGAAGATGATCAGAGGGCTGGAGCACCTCTCCTATGAAGACAGGCTGAGAGAGTTGGGGTTGTTCAGCCTGGAGAAGAGAAGGCTCCGGGGAGACCTTATAGCAGCCTGGCAGTACCTAAAGGGGCCTACAAGAAAGCTGGAGAGGGACTTTTTACAAGGGCACGTAGTGATAGGACAAGGGGTAATGGCTTTAAACTGAAAGAGGGTAGATTTAGATTAGATGTAAGGAAGTTCTTCACTGTGAGGGTGGTGAGGCACTGGCACAGGTTGCCCTGAGAGGCTGTGGATGCCCCCTCCCTGGCAGTGTTCAAGGCCCACTTGGATGGGGCATTGAGCACCCTGGTCTAGTGGAAGGTGTCCCTGCCCTTGGCAGGGGGGCTGGAACTAGATGATATTTAAGGTCCCTTCCAACCCAAACCGTTCTATGATTCTATGAATTCTTTCAGTCCTGAAAATGGCAAACGAATCAGAAACTGGTGCTTTGTTACCATTATCACTACCAGTCCTCATTCTACCCGGAGAGCCAATAAGGGCAGGAACAGCGTCAACAAGAACAGCAGCAGGTAGCTTCCGTGTTTAGGATGCAACTCTCTTTTAGACCACCATTATTTAGGAACATTAGAAACATATTTATACATTAGAAAATAAGGCCTTTAAAAAAAAAACCAAACCAACAGTTAGATATTCTGCCATTTCATGAACACATAATATAGTTTGCAGTCTCATATTTCACTACATCTTTTCTGCCTCAGCAAAACCAAAATGTTTTTTCCTACCTCAACTTGCAGCAAAATATCTATGATAATGTCAGAAATGGAAGAATCCACTTCTAGTTTGGCGGAACAGAGAGACAGTTGTCGAATGAGACTGCCCAGTTCCTTGTAGTGGGTAGGAATCTGCTGCTCTGTTTGATCTGTAAACTGATGAGCAAATGCCTGCAAGGCTCGTACAGCTCCTCTGTGTGCTGCTGCCAATCTGGATACTGCTCGAGACTGGAAAAAATGAAAAATAAATGCTTTAATAGCTATAGTTTCTATGAATACTGATACTATTCAAAGAATTGGTGCCAAAATTTCATGGAGAAACACTCAGGCTTGGGATAATTCTGATGGATACCAGGCCATTTGTGAGACAAAACAGGCATTTAAGTACTAAAGGTACTACACAACAGTACTCATATCAAATATCATGCTAGATTCAGACAAAATAGCCTGGTTATAACATATTCTGATGTTTCTACTACCTATGCCAACAGAGTACTGTAGTCATGGGCTTGACCCTAACGTGCAACAATTGCACAAACATAGAACATTCTCCATCCTCCAGTTTTTGTTACAGAAGAAAATACAAGTGATGGAAAAGCACAAGAGAACAACGGGACAATATTGGCCAAACAGTAGGCATGATCTCAGTACTATCTTTCTGAAAGATGCTGGGTAGAGAAGAAAATCAGAAAGGAGGCTGATAAGACTGAGTGACATCAACAGGAAGTTAAAAAAAGTACTCAAGAGTAGAACAGTGTTATTCAGAAAAGGAAGTGGAATGAAGAAGGAATTAGAAGCCACATAAAAGCAGAAGACCAACAGCCTTCCTCTCCAGTTTACTGTAGACAGATAAGAACTGAGGAGAAGAGGAAAGCAGCAAAGGCAGTATCAGACCAATTGAGACATAATTCTGTGAGAATGAGATGAATGGTGCAAGATACAAAGAAAATCTCCCTTCTGGAGAGGGCTCAGGTGTACCCTAGACAATCAAACTCCATTAGCTAGAAAACTTTCTGTCAGTAAGCTACTCACATCCTGAAGGATAATTACATCTTACCTTTTTAGTATGTTTGATTTTATGAGGACTCAGTTTCTCTAAATCATCCTGAATTTCTTTTACCTGTTCATCAAGAAAGGAGGGGGAGAGGGGAAAGTCAGTCAGAATTAGCTCCATGTCTATAAATGAACAATTAATCTTCACTGTAACATCTGAGTGAAAGTCCAAATTTTCCAACAGTCATGCTCATCTCTCTGTCCCGTTTTGAGAGAAATTAGTCACACCATTCAGATCTAAACTAGAATGCCGTGGAAGTTCAGAGATAACCCAATCAAATTTCTCTTGTTTCAGTTCATTTCTGTCAAATTCAGCAGAATAAACTAGCTACAATTCATCCCAATTTAAAATGTTGGTTCCTACCTGTTGCTGGAGTACATACAGCATCCGAGCTGACCGTGCAGCTTGTTTCTGTCTCCTAGTGCAAACTTGTTGCTCTTTATCAGGATCTAAAACTTCTCTCTCTCTCCCTAAAAAGCAGGAAATGTAAAGCTTTATGTCTTAATTTAACCTGTGAAAATCCTGATTAAGCCATGATAACAAACATAGTTTAGCAATAAGCCTCTTTCATGCAGAACCAATACAAAATGTATCATATATTTTGCAGGGCTCCCTTGAGCAGTAATGCAAGCTAGTTATTTTAACTCTACATCATGTTTCTATTTAGAATTTGACTAAACATTCTTATACAATACAGCTTATTAGTTATAGCTTACAAAATCACATGTGACGCCTTAGTTTTACAACAAAGTTGCAGGTAAAGCACTCAAAGTTAGGAATGGTTAAACCTCCGGCTAGTTATTACAAAAGAACCAACGCAGTGTATACTGGGGCTGGCTGGGATGGAGTTAGTTTTCTTGACAGTCACCAGTATGGTGCTGTTTTGGATTTATGACTAAAACAAGTGTTGATAACACACCCGTGTTTTGGCTATCACTGAGCAGTACTTGCACAGCACTAAGGCTTTCTCTTTTTTCAACCATGCCCCGCCAGTGCGTAGGCTCGGGGTATGCAAGAAGCTGGGAGGGGACACAGCCGGGACAGCTGACCCCAACTGATCAAAGGGATATTCCATGCCATGCTCAGCAATAAAAAATGGATTTGGGGGGGGGGGAAGGTAGCCATTGCTCACAGATTGGCTGCACTTTGGGTATACCTGTGGGAGGTAGTGAGTGACTGCCTTTGCATCACTTGTTTTGTTTTTTTCTTTCTTCTTCCTCTTTCCTTCCCTTACTAAACTATCCTTATCTCAACACGTAAGTTTTCGTGCTTTTAATCTGTATATTCTTGCCCCTGTCCCGCCGAAGGGGAAACGAGCACAAGAGTGTGGCGCTTTGCTGCCGACCAGGGTTAGCCCACAATACTGTCAGAAAGCACATTAATCATGCTACAGCACAGCCATAAATTAGGTGTCAGACACGTGAAATGAAATTTTGCTAGCTGTTGCCCCCTTTCTCATCACTGATAAGAATGTGGTTAATTATGATACTGTTTTTTGCAGTTTGAATATCTAGCAAATAGGCCTACAGACACCAATATTTTTCACCCATGTTATTAAATAGCCTACCACTAATTTACTATCATTGCAGGTTGGATTGGAACTCACCACAAACACTCAAGAGATACTAAACACTGCTATTGTTTAAACTGGCTCGCCATTCTAGCTTTTATCTACTATAAAAAAAGTAGATGGTTCTCAAAAATCCAGAACTAAATATGGATTCTAATCCAAGCCAAAAAACAGAAAGAAAAACAAATCAACAAACTACTGTACATTTATATAACATAATTATTGTTCAGTCTTACACCTTTTTTAGTCAGTTCTTCAATTTTCTGGACATAGCTCCTCAATTCCTTTTGCAGCCGTCGGACTTCCTGCGTATTTTTATCTTCCTTTTTGTTTACGTTTGGCTTGGGGTCCGGTCCTGTGTCACGGGTGGGTGGAGAGTCCAAAACAGCTGGTATTAGCTTTCCCTCATTTGGTGTGTAGAGATAAACTTTAGCACCAGAGGTGGTAGTCTCCACTTTGGAAGGCTGACCAAGTTTCTGCTGATATTTTAAGTGAGTTTGAGACTTCAGTGCATTTTTCTTTTCTGGACTTTCGAATACTTCAGTCTTCTGCTGTTGTGACTTCTGGGCCAACAATGGTTTATTGACAGCGTCTCCAAACACTTGCTGTTTCACTTGCTCTTCAAGGTGTCTTCGTTTTATGTCCCTTTTGGCTAGCTGAATAGCCAATTTTAGTCTCTCTTCAGATACCACTGAAAACATGCCAGAGCTTCTTATGCTGGGGTCCTCACTTCCAGCTAGATTTCTCTGATCATTGGATGCCTTCAGTTTTTCTATTATAATTGGACGGGGGTTAGAGAATCTGAAAGCCAAGTTCTCTGGAATTGCAGGAACATTTCTATTAAACTGGAGCTGTTCCAAAGTGTAAAAAAAAGCTGATGTTACACAGAACACTTTACACAGGTGATATACCTCTAATGTATAACAGTAAGGAAAATGGATCTTCTTTTATATTAGAATGCATTCTGTCATGATGGTATTTCTTCAATGCATGCAAGGCATTCCGTTCGCTCAAATGCCAGTATTCAAAATGATTTTGAATTAAGCATTTAGATCATCTTGTAAATAACATTAGGCACTTATCTGCAACTTAGGGTGGGCACCTTAGGGAGGGTACACACATTGAAAAATCTGCTCCAAAGTGACTGGGCAATGGACAATGAATGCGCTTATAAAGATTTTTTTAAAGAGTTCTGACAATGAAATTAATGAGTTATAACAACAATTAGTGTCAGTAATATAAATGGGTATGATTATATCATACTGATTTAGTATGGCAGTACTAAATTTACAAAGGTAACAGAACGAGAAATGATGAAGGAGATGCATGATGAAGGAGAAATGGAAAGCTGAAACATGGTACCAGAATAAAGTTCCTAGGTTCTGTTTCCATGTAGTAAAGTAAGAGGTTAAGACAGTGTATTGGTTTAGACTGGGATAGAGTTAAATTTCTTTATAGTAGCTTGGATGGCGCTATGTTTTGGGTTTGTGATGAAAACAGTGTTGATAGTACACCAATGTTTTAGTTATTGCTGAACAGTGCTTACACGATGTCAAGGCCTTTTCTGCTTCTTAGACTGCCCTGCCAGCGAGTACACTAGGGGTGGGCAAGAGGTTGGGAGGGGACACAGCCGGGACAGCTGACCCCGACTGACCCAAGGGATATTCCAGACCATATGACATCATGCTCAGCAATAAAAGCTGTGGGAAAGAAGGAGGAAGGGAGGGATGTTTGGAGTTATTGCGTTTGTCTTCCCAAGTCACTGTTACACGTGATGAAGCTGCGGAAATGGCTGAACACCTGCCTGCTGACGGGATGTAGTGAATGAATTTCTTATTTTGCTTTGCTTGTGTGTGCAGCTTTCGCTTTACCTATTAAACTGCCTTTATCTCAACCCATGAGTTTTCACACTTTTACCCTTCCGATTCTCTTCCCCATCCCACTGGGGAAGAGTAAGCGAACGGCTGTGTGCTTAGCTGCCTACTGGGAATAAACCACAAGAGACAGGTAAATAATATTTACAAATGCAGTTTCTGATCTATACCCTTACAAAAGGACAGTGTCAAGATTATGTATGACAGCATCATGAAAGCAAGTATGAAGATTTGACACTCACTAGTGGGCTATCTCAAGAAGCGGGTCGTAATCACCTTTTTGTAACGATCACAAAGGAAAACCAATTCAGCATTGCTGCAGAAGCCAAATAATACCTGTGTTTGTAAAGCCTTTGCTTCGTTCCTGTATAGCTGGGTAGTGAATGCAAATGTAGCATCAGACATAGTTGGCTTGCTTGGTCCCATCACATTGGCTTGATGCTGAAAATCCAGTTATTTGTCCTTTGCTTACGATTACAACTACGAACATAAGAAGAATCATACATTATTTCTGCCTCTCAAAAGCAATCCCAGGTCTGATGTGAATAACAGATAGAGAACCAACCTGAGGAGGCATGTAGAAATGGAAAATGTATCGTGTGTACTCATACAGGTGGTACACAAAATGGAGAGTACAATCCCACAGTTTAAGGCAAAATTTACAATTTATATCCTTCTTTTACACACCCCCACGGAGAGCTGAGGAGCACCATTACAGACCATGAGGCTCACAGTATGAACTGTAAGAAGACTGCCACAGAACTTTTATAGCTCTTACTTACCTAAAAAGGAAACAGTAGACTGCAACCATAAGAAAACAAAACGGACTTGCAAGATAGCCTAAGGCAGTGCTCAAGGCAGCCGACTCTGTACAAAAAATGTTAGTGTCAAAGGAAAATAGATCAAGGGCGTGCTCATACCTAAACTTCCTCACAGAGAAGGATTTAAAATAAACGCGATGTGTGGAGACAGTCAGTAACTTACGTCTCCTTCATCTGCCTCTGAGAATTAAAAAACGAGCAGGATCCAACGCACAACGCTGTTAAAACTTTCTGTCGCGACTGAACAACAGACTTTGTCTCTGCTCTTCAGCTCAGCTGCACGTCCCTCCCTTCAGGTCTCACACAGCTCGGCGTCCGGCCGCCCCTCCGGCCGCGCCTGCCTGCAGGCCGCGGTCAGGCCGCGCCCCTCGCGAGGGGGACCCCCCTGCGGCGCGACCTCCCCCCAGCCGCCCGCAAGTCAGAGCCCAGCGGCCGGCCTGCCTCACGTCCAGCCCTGGCGGCGACCGCCCGCGGCCCGCGGCCCGCTCCCCGCCTCGTCCTCACGGCATCCCGCGCGGGCGGGCGGGACCGGCACCAGCGGGCCGCTAAGGAACGGCGGGCGGGCGGCCCGGGCCCGGGCCCGCGCCGGGACCTACCGGGACGCCATTCAAACCCGCTCCTGGCAACCGCCGCCGCAGAGGCCGCCGGGAAGCGGCGAGGCGGGCGGAGCGACGCGGAACTACGGTGCCCGACGCGGAGCCCGCCCCTTCCCGCCGCCGCCTTCCCCAGGCGCCATGGGCTGGGAGGAGAAGCAGGTCCGCGGGTACCCCGAGTTCGTGCGGACGGCGCAGCGCTACCACGGCCGGCCCATCTTCGCGCTCTTCTGCGGCGACAAGGATGCCGAGGGCAGGAGCTGGTGCCCGGACTGCGTGACGGGTGAGGCCCGCGGGGCGCGCCGGTGCGGGTGGGACGCGCCGCTCCCCGCTGGGGCGGCGAGGCGGGCGCAGAGGCAGGCGCGGCGGGGGAAGCGCCCTTCGCCCTCGGCCCTCGCAGGGCCCCCGCAGCGGCGGAGCGAGTCCCGCGGGGACCGCGCCAGCCGCCCGCCTGCCGGGCCGGCTGCGCGCCCCTGCCCGCCGGTACGCGCCGTCTCTCCCCCGTTTGCCCGAGGAAGCCGGAGAGGCCGCGGGTGCCCTTCGCGGAACAGGCAGGGTGGGCCGCCGGCAGCTGCCGGTGCAGAGCGGCCTCGCAAGATCTCGCCTCCGCAGCCAGCCTCCGTTCTGGAGGATCCCGAGCGGACTGGACGAGGTTCGGGTTTCGAGCTCCAGCCGCACTTACCAAGCTCGCGAGTCTAACCGGCAGTGCAGGCTGCGACCAGGCGCTGGCTAGAGCTGCTGCCTCACTAACAAGCTGCCTGTGCTGCTCTCGGTTTTGTTAGCCACGTTCCACTGAATGGCACGTAATGTAACATGTTGTTCGGTGCAGGCTGGCACAAAGGCCCAGCAACCAATTACATGCGAATCTTACGATCAGTTAATTCACCTCTGCTTTATATGTCCAGAGGCAGAAGTGACCTACCAGTCAGTGTCTGGCAGTAGAAGATGAAGGCAGTTCCTCAGAAAACACTGCACTGAACTTTCTGGATCATATATGCCAGAGTACATATGGCAACTGCTTACCGCTGTTCTGATGGGTTTTCATAGAGACAGGAGACAATGATTATTTTTCTTACTTGTTAAAGCAGAAATTGGCCTTTAACTCAATGACGTGTCCCTTCAACGTTGAGCATGTAATAAATTCTGCAAAGCTTGTGGATAACCAGATGAAACAAAATACAGATCTCTACCTGAAGCAGACAAAACATTAATTAGCAGCCTTACTGGTCAAAGTAGAGCCGTGTGATTCTGTAGCACAGTAGAAGTATTAACTACTAATAGATTTTAAAAATTGCTCTCTAGCTGAACCGGTTGTGAGGAAGGAACTTCATAACATGCCTGATGAGTCTGTATTCATCTACTGCCTAGTAGGAGACAGAGCCTAGTAAGTAACTGTTTTAATGCCAACAACTGATATAACTTTGCTATTCGTGGACTGGAGGTTAACTAACCTGTTGGAACAACTGACTGAACTGTCCTTTTCTGCAAGGAATGAAGCATTTTTTTGAGTTTTGAGGTCTACACCATCCTTAATGTGAACTATCTGCATGCTTGTTCTGAGAAGTGGGTTGGGGAGGTGCGAGGCAAAGACCTTTGAATCATCCTTTTGAAGGAATTTTAACAGGCTAACTTCAAACTGCGCCTCTACAAGCTGTGCTTAACCCCTTCTTCCTGAACAGCTGGAAAGATCCCAACAATGAATTCAGGAAGAATCTGAAACTAACAGGAGTGCCTACACTACTTAAATATGGAACAGTAAGTGATTTATTGTATGTTCTGGATCTACAGGCATTCAAATGGGAAACTGGCAGGAGCTTATGGCTGTAAATGAATTAGTCATGCATGTTTTCTGATACCCTTTCTTGTTTAAAAAGAGCAGACAATTAGGAACACCTCTTCTGCTCCCACCCATGCACTCTTCCTGGCTCAAACAGTTCCTCAAGAGAGAACCACTCTGCTTTCTGTATAATGTTGTCTATAATAAACATATAGTAAAGAAAATATCTACACTTAGCATGTAGTGATTGAGGGGAGGAGAAAATTCTCAGCAACATATTGTTAGCTTCCTGACTTGAAGCTCCTCAAATTTAAAAAAATCCAAATGCTGAATTACAGGAGTGGAACAAGTTACGTGCAGTATACTCTTGATTCAAACAGACTACAGCTCAAGTTTTAACTTGTGCATATTATTTAAATTAGCAGTTACCTTCTTAGAAATGCCTCTTCCAATGCCAGAAAACCCTCAGGCATTTTTCAATTATTCTTAACCTTGCTTGCTGCACCCCACCCTCCCCAGAAAAACAATTGCTGGAGTATGGCTAATGTTAGTATGTACAAATGGCTCTAGTCTAGAACAGTTTTTTGAATCGCCCCTAAAACATCTCAACTTTTCTTTCAGCCTCAGAAGCTGGTTGAAGAAGAATGTTTTAAAGCAGAGCTTGTGCGTATGTTATTTACTGAAGACTAAATCCTCCAGCAGTCAATCACTTACGAAGATGTTAATCTCAAGTTATTTGCAGCGTCCTTTCAAGGAATCCTTAACCTTTTTTAAAACTTTCATGGTTAATTACTTCAGACTAGTCAAGATAAATGTCATTAAATTCTAGGTCCAAACCTTCCACTAAAACCTTGCAGCAAAAAACTGTATCTTTCCTTTCATGTTCAAATAAACTTGAGTTTGCAAACAGTCTCTTTTCAAAGGAGCTGAGCTCATGTTATAAACTGAGAGAGCACCCTACAATTACTGAAGAGTAAGACTCAACTGCTAAGTTATACCTTTAATAGTGAATAAGGGGCGGGGGGGTAGGAGAAACAGAAAAACCTCCTTATTTTTCCTAAATCTGACTTCACATAGCTACTGAAGCTGTTAAGATACATTTTCAATGCCAAAGATGTTTAATGGCTTATCTGTTCAGTCTAAGTATGATAAGCTGAAGGCTGACAGTCTTGGTGTCACTGATCACGTGTTAACAGGTGCAGTGCCTGCTTCTACAAGGATATGAAGTACAACGTGAATGCAGCACGAATACAATCTAAAATACGAAAATTAAATCCCTGACAGCTGCCAAGATCCATGTTCTTAAAATAAAAACTACACAGGAATAAATGGCAAATGCCTCTCCAATACTGCAAGCATTTACACCTTTTTTCGTAACACAAACTGTTTTCACTACACATACTGTAGAGAAGCCTAACAGCAGCCACTATTTCACTGGCAGAAAACCAAGATTAAGTAAGCTGACTTTAATGGAATAGATACAGCTACAGCCTATTTCCTTCTGTTGAGTATCTGCGAAGTTTATTATTACTTATCTCTGCTCCACTCCTGCAGTCCTTGTCTCGTCACACTTTGATTTCTATCTGTAAAACATGCTGTAAGGAAAACTGTAAGATCCCCCCCAGCAACAATGATTACCAGGTAAACAGAAATAACAAGTAATAGCTCAGCTCGGTTTCAAGGCAAAAATCCACAATTTAGATTTGGTACAACATCATCACTTCAACTTTGCTCATCCTGCAGTTGTAAGAAGTAGTACATGAGGGAGTTCTTAGCCACACTTTGAGACACATCATTATTCTCCAGGGGAAATGCCTCCTAAGAACAGACTTCTGAGCTACACTTTTGTTAGATACTTAAATGTCAGTAAGTAACAAAACTAAGTTTTGTTTTCAAAATCAAGACGAATCAATAACTACAGTAAGTAATGCTCTTACAAAATGTCCATGCTACAAAATAAATTGCAGAAGGAGGTGTTTATCAGTCTTGTATCTTTAAAAAAGTTGATGAAAGAAAAAAAAACCCAGTCACTTGATAAATCAAAAATTAAGTGTACACACACCCAGAGCCAAACCTACAAAAAGGTTCATTCCTCTCTTGTAAATACTTCAGCTGACACAAAGTACACCTTATCATCACTCTTCCAAGTGTTTTTCATTTTACAGAGGTGTTGTTTTGTTGCTGCTGCTCTGCAAGTGCTTGCTGGAGGCGCATTCTTTTCCGTGAATAGTGCTGCCAGTGAAGAATCTGTTGCTCATCAATAAATTTAGCACACTGAGCATTTACCAGTTCTTTACGGAAATGTTCATATTGGAGCAGCTCTAACATATGCAAACATTGAGGATACCTGGATTAAAAATAAACATATTTAATACAAGTTTTTACAAGGTACACTAAAACTGGAGTCTCCAATAATTCTGCAGTTCATTATTTTAGTTTTATCATGTATGTGCTTTACTCAAGTATCAAACCACATAAGACTGTACATATTCCACACACTGTAACTTAATAACCAGTATTAGGCTAGGAAACAAGGAGTCCAATAACAGTTTATAAATGCATATACATGCTTGCTTAGAGTAGCTTTTCTAATTGCTACATTTTATTAAAGCGAATACATAACAACTACAGTATCTGTTTCCAGAGCTCATTTAAAGAACATAACCAAGAACTGGTTTCCCAAAATTTGAAGGAGTTTGCACACTTACAAAAATGCAAAGTCATCCTTTGTTTCATGCAAGCATCAACAATGCAAAATTACTCTTAAATTGTACTTACTGGGCCTAACTGAAGTAGTTTTGTACCATAATGTTCAATAGTTTTATTTTAAACAAATGGTAAAGTGCAGATGAAGGCTGCAAAGGAAGATTCCATGCACGACTCGTGAAAGACAAGTTTTATAATTTTGCCTGTTCTTGCTACATCTGGACTGTTGGAAACAGGAAAATTTATGTTGCATATAAACACAGTGGGGAGGACAAAGGTAAGGTTACAGGCAGAAATCAAATACTGACGTGCTGCTGTACAGTTCATAACAGAAGATAAACATCAAATCATTAAAATGCAGAAGCCTAAGTGATTTTAACACTTACTTCAGGTATTTTGCATATTCAGGTTCTTTCCAATAAAGTAAATATTTAAGATAATTTACAAAAGCTTTATCTTTGAAGTAGCCTCTTTGTGCAAGAACTGAAATAAAATGACAAATAAGGAATTGTCAGTTACAGATGCATGAAAAAAATCTGCCAAACTTGAAAAATACATATTCACAAAACTATACAAAGAGGCACTTTAGTCAAAACTTTATAATTACAATCAAATTTTGATAATTCAAAATGAAAAAAAAAACACTGGGGAAAAAGAAATATTTTTATGTCAACATACTAGGCATAATAAATTAGTCTCATCTCCCTTACGGTATGTACCTTTCATACAACAGCAAGGAAGAGAACAGCTTTTTGAAACAGGAAATTTTGACTGTAGCATCAAAATTGGCAGGGAATTAAGTATAGTACCTGAAACTATTATTAACATTAGTAAAATTCTGTTTTCAGATAAAGGAATACTGTTAACTTGACATTACTTTTTAACTACAGGCTTGAACAACTTATTTTTTTCTCCACCAGATAGATACATACTTTTTTTTCATTTCAACCCATAAAACATTTTACATTTTAAAAAACCCAGCTGTTAGAAATCTAGACAAATTAAATTATTTAGAGACTACCTGTATGCTGTGAAAGACGCATTCCCTTTTCTTTGTTTAGCCCTCTCTCTCCCTGTTTAACATTACCAGTAATACTAAACACCATTAAACTATATTCATTCCTCAGGCTCCTGATATTTACTTTTAAGTACTCACAGTTGAGGTAATTTGGATTTGCCAGACATTGAACAAACTCTAACTCCAGCTGGAACCGAAGTCGATTTCCTGTATCATCTGATATACGAGAAAAACAGTAAGAATTGGACCCACACAATAGATTTGAAAGTAATTTTCTCAGTTTGAGCCATACAGATAGAGATAACATTTAAACAGGAGAAAAAGCAGTAACTCCCCGTAATAAATACGGATTAACTTAGCAAAGCCTTCATTACATGAATCAGTGTTGGGCCTGCATTAATATACACACTGGTTTGGTTTGGGGTTTTTTTGTTGGTTTTTTTTTTTTTTTTTTACAGTCAAGCAAGTACAAAGAACAGAGGAATGCCCACTGACACTTTGTTTAGAGTGAAGAAAAAGGGAAGAGCAAGAAGCCTGCATATTTGTACAGGGAAAATTAAGAAGGTAAGAACAGGGAACTGTGAACAGCCCACTAAAATCTTAGTTGTACGTATTTTTAGAAGTAGCGCAAGGCAGCTTTTTTTTTTTTTCCCCCAGAAAGGTATCTTGATATAGTACACTAGTAGGAATACTGCAATGTTCTCACAGTACAATGTACACTAGTGGTATACTGTTGGGGTTGATACGGGATCCAGTGCTGTTTGACATCTTTATGACCTACATGCTGTGACAGACTGCACACGCAGCAAGTTTGTAGATTATATAAAACTAGGAGGAGTGGCTGAAACACAGGAGGGTTGTGCAGCCATTCAGAGGGACCTCAACAGGCTGGAGGAATGGGCCAACAGGAATTTCATTAAGTTCAACAAAGTGAAATGCAGAGTCCAGCACCTGAGGAGGAATAACCCCGTGCAACAGCACAGGCTGGGGGCCAACCTTCTGAAAAGCAGCTTTGCAGAAAAGGACCTGGGGTCCTGGTGGACAAGTTGAATATGACCCACAATGAGCCATTGCAGCAAAGAAGCTCAACGGCATCCTGGGCTGCATTAGGAAAAGCATTGCCAGCAGGTCAAGAGAGGCGATCCTTCCCCTCTACTCAGCGCTGGTGGGACCTTATCTGGTGTGCTGCATCCAGTCATGGGCTCCCCAGGACAAGGAAGACAGGGATATATAGGAGCAAGTCCAGAGAAGGGACACAAAGGTAATTAAGGGACTGGAGCTCCTGACATACAAAGAGAGGCTGAGAGAGCTGGGACTGTTCAGCTTTGAGAACAAAAAGCTTGGGGATGATCCTATCAATGTGTATAAATATGTGATGTGAGGGAATGAAGACAGAATCAAACTCTTCTCAGTGGTGCCTGGAGAAAAGACAGGAAATTTCTTTTAAATGTAAGTTTGGGGTTTTGTTGGTGGGGTGTGGTTTTTTTTTTTGTTTGTTTGTTTTTTTACTGTGAAGGTGATTTATCATAGGAACATGTTGCCCAGAGAGGCTGTGGAATCTCCATCCCTGAAGATACTGAAGACCTTACTAGACAAGGTCCTGAGCAATCCGGTCTAGTTGACCCTGCTTTGAGCAGGGGGTTGGACTAGATGATCTCCAAAGGTTCCTTTGAACATGAGCTATTCCGAAATTCTCCCAAACAGTCCCATCTTGAATGGTGAAATATGGAAGAACAGCCTACCTACTTGAACCCAATACTAAATCAAAGCTGGGGAATGACAGTTTTTTGCCTGTCCAGCACTAGTCATAAGAAATTCACTTAATATCTGCATTTATGCCCATGACTATATGAGCTGGGGGCTACCATACCAGAAGAGAGGAATAAAGAATCACCTGACTTTCTTAGAATCATGCCAAAGTATCTTCATTTTAAATTTTTTCTTTTTCATTGTCACTGTATTCTAGAAAAAGGTCTCTCTGCTATTGGTATAAACAATGTTATTTGATCCAGGTTGGTTATTGCAGATTTTCCATCACCTATGTTTGTATTAATTTTGAAAACTATTAAATATTTCATTGAGAACATAAGCTCTAGGGGATCTTGATGGGGAAAAAAAAAAAATCCATGTAAATAATGACTCTACATTTAAAACTTTTTTTTTTTTTACAAACTACTAACCAGTCATTTTTTAATCTGTTTAAAATAGCCCACACTGCCTTTAGTTCTTTTAATTTTTGTAGCATCAACGAAGACTAAATAAAATATTTTAAGTAGGAAATAATTATTTATGTAATGCTTATAAAACTTCGGACATAAAAATTAGGTGGTAGTAATCTGATAAATTCTATTTGCTATTATATTGTAGTGACAAGCCTCTAATTCCTTAGTGACTCCATCTCACACCTCAGAGCATTTCCATACTAGAGAGAAATTACTATGTCCTTAAAAAAAAAAACAACGAAACTTGAACAGAGAATACAAGAGCAGTACAATGCAAGTTGAGAACACGGGTAACAATAAGGAGAACACCTAAGTCTTAACCATAACGAACACGTAGCAAACCCTTACTGACGGAAGACAGGCTCTCCATTCTCAGAGCTCTGCTGTTACCGCTAGAGACCACTCATTCACAGGACTGCGAGGCCAACTTTCAGTTCCCAGCTGCGGCCATAGACAGACCTTAACACCAGGATATACATGCTTCTGAAAAGGCTGCATCTAAACACACCTTCCTTCTTCCAAAAAGCTATTCAGGCATAGCACCTAGCCCAGTGTGAAAAACCAATGCTTTCCACAGGAATAAGGATGAAGGACAGACTGGGACTGACCGAAGGCCCTGTGCTCCCAGATCTGCAGCTCCGATTCCTGAATCAAGAGCAAATATTAAAAGTGAGGTCGGGCTGCCATCCGTGGCAAGAGCTATTTAAGAGTTTTGGGAACGCGGGATTTAGCTCTGCCACCACGGACGCGCCCTCTGACGCCCTCTCGCCACCTCCCCTCCCACGGCCTCCGGCAGGGTGAGCGCCGCGGGTACTTCCAGGAGCGCCACAGACGGCGGCAACGGAGCAAACGCGGCGCCGGAGCCGGCCTGACCGGGGCGGAAACGGGAGGGCCCGCGGGGCAGCAGGAACTTCCCCGAGCCCCCTTCTCCGAGGAAGCGGGCTCAGAACCCGTCCAGCACCTGCCGCCCGCCAGGGCGGCGCCACGCCGGGCCCAGCTCCTGCGCGGCAGGGCCGCAGGCGGCCCCTCCCCGGGCCGCAAGCGCTCGGCCCGCCCGCCCCTCGCCGCGCGGTCCCGCCGGGCCCAGCACTGCGAGCTCCGGGAGGCAGCGGCAACCGCCACCCCTCACCTGTCTCCATGGCGGCCCGCCGGGCTGCGCGACTCGCCCAGGCACAAGATGGCGGCGAGGACACCCGCTGCCGGCGGACGGAAACCCGGCGGAAAGCAGCACTGAGGCACGCTGGGAAGGCGGCGGCGGTTGCCCGGCAACGGGCCGGGCCGCGGCTCCTCCGCCCGTGAGGCGGGGTGTGCGCCCGGGGCCGGCGGGAAGGCGGGCGGCGCGGCGGCGGGCGGGCCCCGGGCGGGCCTCGGGCGAGGGGCGGGCGGCCGAGCCCGCCCGGCAGAGGCGGCGGGGCGGCGGGAGAGGAGGCCGCTGCCGGCCGCCGGCGTTTGCGGGAGCCCGCCGGGCGCAGCGGTGAAGGCCGCTCGGGAGCGGACTCGAGAGCCGCGTACTCCGCCAGCAGGGAGCGGGGCGAGCAGGAACGGTCGGTCCGGTGCTGCCTTCTCCTCATGCACTGCAGTTGTCCCACGGTAAAGAGAGTTCCTCGTGAAAGTTTTCGTTCATCATTCTCAGACGTATGGCGACAGGATTCCTCATTCTGCGTTCGTTTTTAGATGCTGAGATAACATCCCTTGGACAAACGCTGCGTATTTGAAATTTTCAGTTTCCTAAAAAATTAGTTCCATCAGTTTCATGAGGGAAACGTACACTGCTTGGAGGGAGTATTTTCCCCATAACAATTCTACACAGAAACATGTAGATAAGATACACAGGAGTTTGGATTTTGAGTATAACAGCCATCATCCATTTACCACTGTAAGGTAATACCTCCTGTTGGTTTTAAAGTAGCAGGGCATATAATATCTGTAGTTGAAAAGAATATTCACAATATCCAAATAACCCAGACTGAATATAGTATTGGAAATATTCCTCACTTTTCAAGTTGCTCTGCTGTCCTGTGGTCTGCTGCAGCTCACTTCAAACTTTAAAGTGGCAGAAGTCAAAAATCAAAGTACTCAGAAACCAAAGTACAAACTCCACTGTATTTTTAAACGACCAAAGTTCAGTTTTACATCAGTCATTTCACTCTGAAAACTTTGCAAGCAAAACAAATGAACCTCCGAAAACTTTACTTACCACTTTTATGTAGCAGTCTCCAAAAATCTGCAAGCTTTCATCATCTGAAAAAAAAAGTCACATATGCAATGCTAGTTCCAATGGGATCCAGTGTAGGCATAAAGACAACATCCTTATGACTACATTTTATAGGCTTGTTTCCTAACCAAAAAAAGAATATTCCTTCTAACAGTAATATGGCTGGAAAGGTTAGTATTTTGTCAATGTTATCCAGATATTACAAACCAGCCATGTGACCTGTCCTGGGAGATGAGTAAGGAGGACATTTTAAGAGCACATTTCTCAGAGTTCTGTACTGCCCCAAAGCAATAGCAACGCAACAGGATTTCTGGAGGAGATCGGTAGATTAAATGTAACTGATCTTCCAGAAATGATGGACTTGTTATAAAATGGGTGCAGAAGTCTTTTCCAAATGTGGCATCAGTTTGGACTGGGACATTGCAAAGCTGGCTGGAGAAAGAGCCTTAAGAACTACTCGTGTCAATAAGCAATTTGGTGCTTATGATATAAAACAAGTGCTCTGTACTTAAAAATTAAGCAGAAATGATTATCTGACATTTTGATCTCTTTATGATCTATATTAAGGGTTACTGCTTTTCTAACTGTACAAAATATTTTAAGTTTGAATTCAATATAAGTGATTTAAAAAAAAAATCACTTTATTAGAGCTAAAATGTGCCAACAGAAATGAAATAAGACAAGTAAATCCATGAACAGCAGAACTTACAAAATCTATTTTTCTGCAGCTTCTTTCTGTGGAGATTTTATAATGTCTAGAACTCTAGCTGAGCTCATGTTAGAGCCCCCTCTCAGTGGAACTGTAGGAGGGTTTGTCTCCAGACAGTCTTTGCCTAGAGAGCAGTCTGCCTTAAACCCACAATGAATATCTCAAGGCTAGAATTTTTCATTCTACTTACCTGGCACTGTTGTTGCTCTTCTGGGAGGCAGTGGCATGGCTTGAAGTGCTCATTTTTGCCATGGATCTTTGCATTTATGTTTTTATCATTGCTACCATTAGCGAGCCATAAATCCTCCAGGTTTCTCAGGAAGACCTTGTGTTCCAGATCTGAACTGTTCATGCTCTAACATCACAGATTTAATGATATACAATGTGAGTAAACAACCTTTTGAAGAAAATTAATGTTGGAGTAATGATTTGTTCTGTCATGTAAGGGAACTTTTACCATATAGGCAGTTCAGTTCCAATTCCATTAGAAGGTAGCTTTGGGGTCAATGTTCTAGTCATGTTTTTTTTCCCCCAGATAGATAAATGCTTGAGCTGGGAAGGACAGAAAAAGGATGATCATGTGTTTATATTTGCAGAACATTCATTTTAACTTTGTGCTAGACAAGCCATTGTTTATCACTTCCAGAGCAGAAGGAAATGCAAAGGAGAGACTCAACCCTAAAATACTAAGCTATGTTTTGATTTTTTTTTCCTCTTCCTGCATGTTGGACAGAGATTTAAGCTTGGACTTTGTTTTGTTTTTCATAGCAACTTTACAATGAGCCAAGTAGATTTCAGTCAACCTCTGCACTTAATTCTTCATTCATTAAAAAAAATTGTATAAGAGTGAAACCAGTTAATAAACAAATGCTCCAAGAGTGCAGAGAACAACTGCGCTGTTGCATCAGCACCCTGGAGAGGAGCCCAGCTTCTGAGGTTGTAAATTTATTCCAGAAGTTGCAGTTCTGCCTGGTGTTACATACTGAATTTTCAGAACTTGGCTGAAGAAAAAGCCCCAATGGTTTAGTACTGTCAAGCTAGCTTAGTTTCACTGCTACAACAATTGTATTATTAGGCACTTGTGCAACAGTACACCATATACAAACTTACCTGAAATCTGACTGATTCCCCCACCCCTTTTTTTTTTTTTAAGTGATTTGCTATTTTCATTTGTTGAACTATTTTCAGTGTCTGAGTTAGCAATTTTCTGTAATACTATCTTTTCCTATGCACTATGATTTTTTTTTTTCCCTGGGAATTGGGTTACAAAAACCATCTAAAAAGGATTTATGCATAGTTTTTCTTAATAAAATAGGGTTGCCTTTTTTAGACAAGGTTTTAGTGGTTGTGGAATACTACCATTGCTATATCAAAACATAACAAGTCACTCCCCAGTAAACACAGACTTTGGGCTAAAAGCAGAGATCAAACAGATCCCATGTGTCTGCATTGCTATTCTGGAATGTGATTTCTCTCCCAAAACTGACTTCAGAGGAGAGAATCCTAAAAAAGGATTGGTCACAGGAATAAATTACTATGTAGGTTTGCCAGAGTTAAGTCAAACATCTCAATTCTTGGCCATCAACACTAGCAACAAAATTGAAAGTCAGGATCATAGTATAATAACTAAGAACATTCTCTAGGAAAAGTTTGAATTTTTTTTCTGCTTTTAAATATCAGTTGAGTCAAACTTTCAGGGTATAAGTGTTAACATATATGACTGTGAGCCAGGAATTTTCCATATTGTTGTGAAACCAGGACAACATCACTGCCTCAGTTTCTTGTTTTATAGGGACTAGACTGCCATTGCTGTTGTTGTCTGTCTAAAAACTGTTTCTGGAACTTTATTTTTTTTCTGAGACATTTTGACAGAGTATGCTAAAATTATAGTGGCTTTATCTATAACACACATATATTATCTAACAAACAGAAATAGATGAGATAATGTTTTCTACCTTAAGCAAATTAAGCTGTTGAAAGTTGAAAACTGCATTCAAAAAATGACACATGGCTGCAGTAGTAATTACAGATAGTAGCTAAGTGACAATAAAATCAAGTTTGTGACATGTCTTTGTAAATGCTATGTTTAGGAAAACCACAGACACCAGGATACCGAAAGGTCTTTCCTGGTCCACAAAATAACATAATGTTTCTACTATCATCAATTATTTGATCTCAATGTCTGGATGTCAACCTTTTTCCAACTGTCACACAGAACTTTGGACTTTTTTTAATATTAAATGAAGTATCCTCCATCTTGCCAAAAAGAGGTCTCCTCTTTAATATTTGAGACATTATAAAGGCACTTGATTCTTTGGAGGACTCAGATTCCATTCAAATTGATAACAAAATATCTCCTGTAGATAAAGATCTCACATGTTCATGTCTATGACTTAGTTCAGAGTTACTTCTGAGGGCTTAAGGGTGGAAACCATTATCTTTTAATTAAAAGTTGTCTATCCCAGTCACCTGTAGTGTTTTCCACACTGGATACTTGTAACTGACAAAAATATAATTTTTAGCTGGATATGCCTTCCACTTATTTAAACTTAAATTTTACACTCACGGGTTTCAGAAAATATTAGAAGCTATAGGCTAGGTTCTGGCATTTTTAGTCACGTTGATTAGTATTGCACTGGCAAGAATACTTTTTAGAAAATGGAATAGTTTATGATGACAAGTACAATATAACATTAGAACTGGCATAGAAACACAGCCATTAAATGGAGCCACTTTTGGGACGTGAAGGCACTGAGACTCCATTAGACACAGGAGAAAAAGTCTTGTCTGAAGTGCTATTAGGTCTTGAAGGTGGACACTGAGGAACTGAGATGTTGCAAAGGGTTTATCTATGACACCGTAGTATAGTGCATTTGCATTAGAAAGAAAAGAAGATCCAGCAAGGCTTCATGATTGAAAACTGATCAAGTGGAACAGTATTTTATACCTAATGCTTGGAATCCAAGACATCCCCTTTTGTTCATACATTTACCCATCTGCTTTAGAATAGAATGCAAACTTGTATTGACATGGATAATGACATCTTAAAGGATTTTACCCATAGAATGCAAGACAGAATTCTGCAGACTGGAGAGTATCCTGCCTCAAATATGGTTAAATAACAGAGAACAGAGTATGCATTATGTTATATTTATAACAAGCCAGTACAAAGTCTGCAATTTTTTTACTCCAATGTTATAATTGTAATTCAATAGAAACAAGATCATAGTTATCAGTGACTGAAACAATTGTCAGAACATATTTAATTAAAGGCTTAACTGTTCACTGAGTTCTATTTTTTGAGGTCAAGAAACTGGCAGGTAATGTGCATCTCAAAAGCCAGCCTATGACAGTCATGGTAGAACAATCTTCATCTGAAGAGTGTTAAACACCATTCAATGGAGCTGTAAATTTGGTGAAATGGTGTGAAAAGACTTAAAAGACTGTGGCTTATTGCAGATGCTGGAATGTGTACTTACATGACTATGGTACTCCTCTAGCTTCAGACAACCATTAGAAAGCAAAGATAAATTCAAAATTAAATGTCAAGTGTCAGAAAGCGGTTTATGTTTTTCTTTAACAAGTTGGTTAAAAATACGTCAGTCTTCTATCCTTAGGACATCTGGAAGGCAGATGAATTTGAGGTCAGCCATTTGCCAGGAGCAATATGCATTGAACCTGAGAACAGTGGTCTACAAGAAACACCTTCACAAAGGTATTGCTTGCCGTTTGATGCCCTTTTTAAGGTGCTCTAAGGAAAGAATTCTGCAGCGAGCCAGGATATGTGGGGCCTGATCTGAAGGAACTCTTATCCTATTGAATGCCAAACAGGCCAGAAACAAACTCATTCCCTAGTGATGAAGGAATGTAAAACTTCCCAAGTCTGAGATCCATAGACAAGCTTGCAGAACAATAAACTGAATGTTATCTATTTTATAATGGTTGCAAATATGAATACTTTCACTTATTTTCCATTATATTTTGGATTACCATTACAGTTATTTAATTTTCCAAATAATACTCCAATAATGATGTCATTTGATCCACTTTCTATGCCATTTCATTTTTAGGCTCTTCTACTGTGGCACTGAGCAGAAGGGCGTAGGGGAAACACCAGGAAGAATTATGTATAAAACTAAGGAAATCATTGGCATTAATTTGGAATTAATGAAAAATGTATCCCCTTTATTTTATAATACGTTTTGACTGCGTTCAGAAAGAAACAATTAGTTAATTTGGTGCTGAAACTAAAAGGTATGCTCACATAGACTACAGGTGAGGGCATTTTTCTTAATAATCACAAGAATAGACCAACAGCTCTGCCAACTGGCATGGCAACATATTCCTTACATGAGAATGTGTTTTTTTATTTAAAAAAATAGGGAAGTTTCCTGGCACTACAGCTGAGAACGGAGGCTTGAGAATGCAGCCTTTTCCTCCAATATAGCCTAAAAGCTCAGGAGCCAGATGACCCACACACAGAGTTACTGTGAGTAAATATAAATTTTGGATATCTAGGTTTAGTTTGTTTGGATTTGTCTATACCACACTAGCAGATAGGGTTTTTTTGTAGATTTTGTAACTGGCACAAATGTTAATCCTACACTTTTTTTGTTGGTTATTTCCAAACATGAATAACAGAAATTAGTAGTGGGCTATTGCACAGAGATTCTCTGACAGCTCAGAGACTGAGTCCTTGTGTAGTGAATGAGGTCAAAACCTCAGGTCTTTTCAGAAGTTTTGAAAGGGAGGGCTGGCATAATGGTCTAGAGAAAGAAAGCTGATGGTAGACAAGCAAGAGCATTCAACTTGCTCATCCCTAAAATGCTGAATGGGCCAAACTGCTGGAACCTGAGCTGCAAGCTCAGATCTGAAGGAGCTTTAGACTTACGTGGGGCCTTGGCAAATCAGACCTCTCAAAACAAGTAATACTAATTATGTGGAGAGCCAGACTTCAAAGTGTTGGGCTTGTAGGTGCTACTTTAATGCTAGTGATAACAGAGCATGAAAATACACACTGATGTACAATACTGATTCAGACTCAAGACTAACTTTCCCCAGGTATAAACTGGAGGAGCAGCTGAAGTTTAACAAACCTGCCAGTTCTCATCAGCTAAGGATCAAAGCTATGAAATCCCAGGAATTAAAATTCTGATAATAAATGACTAATGCTAATTAAAATCATTGGGGCTAAATAGAAAAACCAAGCAATTTATTTCTAGTTTTTAAATCGCTGTGTCTCAACTGCCTGACTTAAGAGAATTGGGGGGCGGAGGGAGGGGGGAAGAAATCACATTCTCCTATTCTTGCACAGGAACATCTAACTATACTAGATATAGCACTGCAGTTACTTTTATAGATAAAGAAGAGAGCTGGAAATGCATGGTCTCCAATAATGAAGATATGATTAGTGAGATTCCTTCCTGCTGGCAAGTAAAACTCTAAATATTCTGTCCACTCACCCATAACCTCACCCACTCATGATGAAAATAACTTTAATTCTTGGTCATTGCAAAGGTGGTGCACAAACAGAGTTTCACAGATGCCTACATCAATATTTGGCAAGAATATAAACCCTCTCTTTAGCTGCATGCTAGCCAACCTGTCAGTGCTTATAGTCAAGATTATACAGCATTCAGGCAAACAAAAGTGCTGAATTCCTTAGGGAGGAAATCTAAATATACTTCTTGTAGGCAAGGCCCATAACCTTTGAATGCCAGGCCTACAGTAGAGTATGTTTGAATTATGTCTAACACATAAACTTAAATAACATGAAGTAACCTAGAGCTATGAATAATTACACAACAGTATAAAGCACACCTTGACATGTTACTTGCATTACATTCAATTTTTTTTTTCTGTACCGCAGAGTTAAAATTTTAAAGTATTTTGAGATTAATTACCATAAAAACACAGTTTCTCTGTGGATGGTTTCTTCAAGCTCCCTTGGTTCCTTGCTCATATCTTACAATTAGTAATATCTCTGTTCGTTAGCTGTTTTTCCTAGCTCAGTGAAAACAGCCTATTGTTTTTTCAATCTATTCCTTTTCCTAGGCCACTTCATGTGTTAAAAAATAAAAGCCACCCCCAAACAAAAACCCCAAGATTTTTAATGTATAGTTTTATATAAAGAAAAATGTGAAACTATAACTCTCACTATAATTATGATTTCTGAGATGCCTGATCTTGCAGTCCTTCAGTTTAACCATTGCAAAAAGAAAAGGGAAAAAAAAAGTCTCAGGATCTGATCTTAGGTTATTTTTCCTTTCTTATGAGCATATTAAAAGCAATACAATACTTTCCATTTCCTTAATTGGGCTTTGGGTCAATCATCACCCCAACTATAAGATTTGCCTTGGAAATTCAAGAGGGAAAAGCTGAAAATTTTAGTGCAAGATGAGCATCCTGGGATGATCACCTTATACACTTTTCCTTCACCAAGATCTTTCCAAACATAAGATATGCATATGCTAGCTGAAAAGAAGAGTATCTCCACTGGTTTCAGTGCAGTTGCAGACATGAAGATCTGGTGGTGGTAGAAAGAAAATCCAACCCAATAATTCTCAACATATATAATTTTAACCAATCAGCTTCATCCTTTTTCACCGGGAGGCTGAGGTAATTTTAAAAAAGAAAGGGAAAAGGGGTACACGTTGAATAAGTGTTCAGCTGGGATCCACAGTCACCCTTTCCAATCCATGCAGTGGATTCATCATTTGGCTGAATCCACTCAGTGCTGCTCTTTTCAATCTCTAAGCAGGTGAACAATTACCATGTTATTACTGGAAGATGCTATGTTGATGCAGTGTAAGCATTAAAGCTAGCAAGACAAAAAAAAAAAGAGGCTGTTAGCATAAGCACTATTTGACCCTGCGCAGCAATGATCTCCATCACAAACACCCTGTGATGGATATTAATAGACACATAGTCATGGAGCACTGTTCATTTCATTGGAGACGTACATCTTGACTTTACACCCAGCTGAATATCTTGGCAATCTTGCAGGGCATTGCTTGCTTTTCTTTCTTGTCCTTATCCCTACACAAGGGTAAACACGCTCCCCTCTAAGATACCTCCGTGTGCTTGTATTACAGCTCCTGCTGTTCTAGGAATGTCTCCCTAGCCATCCAGTGTCTTCACAGCATTTTTCCTAGGTGCTTTGCACCAGTATCATCTGTGCATCTTCTCTGAAGACTAGTATTTTGAACAGTAAATAGCAATAATTATTTAAAGTGTCATTCTTGGAGCACTAGAACTAAAGATGCAGATTTCCTGTAAGCAAAATTTCTAGTTATGATTTCTGCATAATCAAAATTCTCTTGTGGCATTTCTTTGTAACTTTTCCTATTGTTAGGGCATAACCAGGTCTCTTTCTTCTCATCAGGTACGTATTACCCCAAGACTCTCCCCCTGTCCAGGAAACTGGACTGAAATCAACCAGTAGGTTTTTGGAAATATTTGGACACATACACTGACAGTGTAATTGCAAAAGCTGTGTTTCCACTGGTCTGCTGTAGGGACCAGAGTGGGACGTAACTCTGATCATGGACTGGATGCTGCCTTGTTATTGCTATCTCTGAATTCTCCTCTGTCAAGGGACCAAGCCTGGACTATATCTCCATATGATCACAGCCTGTGCTGAGAGAATTCCCAGTTAACCTCACCATGAGGCAAACCCCTTGATTTTGCACAGGTAGGGACCTCAAAAACTGGCTGTGAAATACACTCGTCTAGAGGCAAAGTCAGAAGTGTTGATTTGCAACAAAATTCCAGTTCAGGGAGTCTAATACATCCAATTATAAATATTTTAGCTTCTGCCAAAGTCAAAGCCAGGCTCTGAGAGACCCTTGTCTGAATTCCTGGTCCTCCAGCTCCAAGGCATGGGAGACTGGAAGAACCCTAAAAATACTCAAAGAATCAGTTGATTGCACTCAGATGATCCAATATTACTACTGGCCATGGCAACACAGACCTTTGTATGTGACTTTTGACACCTTGACTTAGTCATCTGATAGAGACCAGCACGTATGTTGTGGTTTAACCTCAGCCAGCAACTAAGCACCATGCAGCCGCTTCCCCCTCCCCCCTCCCAGTGGGATGGGGAGGAGAATCAGGGAAAAAAAAGTAAAACTTGTGGGTTGAGGTAAGAACAGTTTAACTAAAGTAAAATATAATATAATACTAACTAATAATAATAAAAATATAATAATAATTGTAATGAAAAGGAACATAACAAAAAGAGAAATAAAACCCAAGAAAAGACAAATGATGCACAATGCAATTGCTCACCACCCGCTGACTGATGCCTGAGCAGCAATCCGCCCCTCCCAGCCAACTCCCCCCAGTTTATATACTGGGCATGATGTTCTATGGTATGGAATATCCCCCTGGCTAGTTCAGGTCAGCTCTCCTGGCCATGCTCCCTCCCAGCTTCTTGCACACCTGCTTGCTGGCAAAGCATGGGAAACTGAAAAATCCTTAAGTGCTGCTTAGCAACAACTAAAACATCAGGGTGTTATCAACATTATTCTCACACTAAATCCAGAACACACTGTACCAGCTACTAGGAAGAGAATTAACTCTATCCCAGCTGAAACAAAGACAACATAAAACTTTTTGGTTTACAGCTGTTCAGGGTGTCACCTCATGTATCTGTGGGCCCACCTCCATCTACAAACAAACTGCGAGTCCTTTGTAAATGATCGTCAACAGCCCTTTCATCATTAGGAGGACTTGGGACTCGAATTCCACAAAGGGGGAAAAAAACCCAAACCACCATAATTTTGCTTTATTTCTTGAAACCATGTAAAAAGGGAGATGCAGCCCCATACCCTCCTGCTCCTCAACCTGAATAGCTAAATGCCTGAGCATTCAGGAGCTGAGCTGCTCCTCAGCAGTATTTACCAAATGCACTGGATTATCTGGAAACCTAGCTTGAACTTCCCTCTAGGATTCACCTCTGAAGCCCATGGTCATTCCTCAGATGCTAGGTTTCCTGAGTGGAAGAGACATCCCTGATCTCCTGTGGGTAAACAGTACAGAGTAAGGCCACATTGCTGGGAACAGTGTTCGAGGATGCCATTTTCTTTTACTAGAAATGCCAACATCATCTCTATTCCTTGCACAGAAAGGCTCATTTTAGTATTTTGGAAGAGAGAGAGAGGAAGATGAAGAAATCATTGCCAAGCTTTGTCTTAAATCACAGCATACTCAAGGCAGCCACTCTGCAATTTTCTTACATGATATCATAGCTGTTCAGCAGCAATTTTTCCTGTTGTCTTTCACCTACAGTTATCTTAATGAATGCCAACAAACAGTCCAACTGAATCTTTAATAGCTCCTGTGCAGGACACTTTAGTAGGAGGAAGATGTTATTCACAGATTGTTCTTTCCAGTCAGGGAACAGGCATCTCCTATATCAGGAGCATTCAGAAGTGACAAGAAAGAAGAACATGGCCTACCCACACTTTGAACAGCAGTATTCCTGGAATCTAGTCCCAGTTCTGGAAGAATAGTCAAAACAGTCTTTATTCCTAAAATTGCTTACCACCGCCTTCTCAGTGCAAGAATTGCAGTAGGAAGTATTAGCACAGCTGTCCAGACATCATGTACATCTTTGGTTAATCTCTTAGTTAAGAGGTTTCCAGATTCCATTATTACAGGCTCTTTCTGTTGGAGCTTTACTGCAACAGCTCCAGCACTCTCACTGCTAGAGGTTTTTATAGTATGCAGTCTTCTATTTACAGAGTGACTCTGCTACACAGGCTTTATAAATGCTTTACAAAGCGTATGAACTTGGAGCTCTCATCTGCATAACATTAATAAGTATAGGCATTCATACCTCCCAGTATTTATTAGTCTTTTTCTGATCTTTTGACTTCTGCTGTTATGGGGCATCAAGTTACAGCAGAAAAAAACCCCCAAACACTTACCTTTGTAATTTCCATTTCTTAAATGTTCCTCAGGAGGCAGAGAATCCTGACCTTCTCCCTGACCTTAATTTATTGTGCAGACCCCAACCAAATGATGGATAAATTCGAGTGGAGTGGAGTGGAGTGGAGTGGAGTGGAGTGGAGTGGAGTGGAGTGGAGTGGAGTGGAGTGGAGTGGAGTGGAGTGGAGGAACCCCACACAGCTAGGACAGCTGCTGCAGTGAGACATATAAATTAGCAAAGACCTGAGAGGTGTTTCATGGAGGACACCTGCACCTAATTTACTCCCAGAATGTTGGTCATCAGCCATTTAAGTCACCCCCCCCCCAAAAAAAAAAAAAAAGCCAAAGAGCTGGGCCAAGATCACCTGCCAAAAATGTCAAGATTTATTTGTTTGACCACCGTTCAAACAAAGGTGAAGTTGTTCCCCAATATGAGTCCTCAGAGGGGTGATTTTAACCTGTGTATTTTCAGTATCCTAGGGTGACATGTTCGGATTTGCTCTGTATTGATCTGACATCTGTAGACAGATATGAATGAAAACAGTCAAAGGTGAGCTCTGAAATGAGGTGTAAGACAATTGTGTGTGTGGGGAGGATGCTCCCAGAAAAGTTTATGTTGTTTTTTCCCCAGCTTTTGTTATTCAAAGAGGAGCTAAAGTGTCCTGTGTTCCGCGTCCTCATCCCTACCCCTCTTTTTCAGAGGAAATTCTGTTTTCCCCAATTGAAGGATAACTACTCTTAGTGATGTGCACAAAAAAATCCTGGGTTTCTGATTTCTGACTGTATAGCAATGACAAAATATTGAAGTAAAATAGATACTTGCTCCAGAAATAATCATTCTTTAATTGAAAGATTTTGTTAACTTTGTTTCTGGTGGAAAATTTGATCTTCAACTGGCTTGCTAAAATATTTGCTAAGACCCAACCCATGTTATTGTTCACAAAGAATAGTTCACAAATGAAACTACAACAAACTAGTTTCAGTATCTGGAACATTCAGTTCTTTCAAGAATATGGTTTGTCTATAAAAATAATGTTTTATGAGCACTGTAATGAGGCTCACATTCTGACCTGGAACAGTTTATGAAAACTCACCGAAGAGCTGTGTGCCAAATAAGGCTAGCGAGTAATTTCACGTGGGTAAATAAAGTACTGAAGCAAACATGGGAAGGATAACACCTTTTTTCTTACAGAAGAAACAGCCTCTTTCTTATGAGCAGAATCTACAGTCCACATTTACACCGTAATGAATGGGCAACTATTGACTTAGTGCTCCAGAAAAACCTAAGTGGGCAAAAAATAGTTTCTGTATAGTCAGCTCTATTTTTAAAGAGCTACCAAACGTCTTATTAAGCAGTCCCTAATCACCTCAGAGCAGCATGGTATGTCTACTTTTTACTCTGTGCTTCCGAATGGTGAGGGCTGTACTTACCTCTATTCCATATAGGACACAGAAATTCCGTAGAATTTCCTTCTGGAAGAAGAAGGTTCTCCTTCACCATGAAAAGCTACAGGTATTAACTAGCCATGCAAAAGCACAGGATAAATAAGTATATTATTTTCAGCATATTGAGTTCACAGTTACTATACTGGAATGCTAAACCACAGATTAAATAACAAAGCATTTGAGAGAAATCTACTATAAAAAGATAAAGGAACTCCTGATAAATATAGTTTACTTTTTAGGCTTATATTCATGTGCAAGTACAACAAATGGCATAGGGATTTAACAACAAGGGGAAAAGCAGAGAACAACAGACATAATAGACAAGAAATGCCACATGCTATCAGCGTGGACTCAGTATTGCTTTGCACTGCAAATTGCTGCACAAAATCACAAGCCAAGCCCTCAAAATTGCAAGTCTGCCTTTAAAACTAAGTAATTCAAAACTGAAACAGTGAGTTCCTATTACTTATCTTCTGGTTTTTGAGGCTTTAGAGTTGATATTCAAAGACTTTCCTCCCATGCTGTCACAGCTTTAGGCTTACTTATTGCTTCCAAGAAAAGTCGGGATTCCTACATGACTCAAAGAGGTAGAACTTCAAGAATCACAGCAAATTTCATACAATTTGATTGAACTCACAGACTTTAGCAACATAATTTATTCATTAGTTAGGCAAATCATTTAATCTTTGTCTTAATGCATGAATTAGCAGGACATTTCTAACTAGTTTTACAGGTTGATACGCGTGAAATACAACATTTCAGACTGAAACAGAAAAGTTAAGCAACTTGCTTAAAGTTCGAGTAGAGTCCAAAAAAAGCCTTAATAAACCAGTTTCTGGCGTCTTGCTTTATGCTCACAGTCTCCCTTTAATATGTATACTTTCACAAGTCTTTTCACACAGTTTCCCAGACTAATTTATACACTTACTCTTACACAATCTAGACTCACGTGAAACACTCAGAACAACTTCCTTCCACTTTATATATATGTGTATAATACATATATATAGAAGTGTATAAGCAAAGCGTAGCACACACAGAACTTGCTGGTGTTAGAAAAGCAGTCAGCCTTAGTAGCCCAAACACAATGATTGTCAGCTGGGTGGAGTCAGTGCAACCCTACTGAAGAGCTCCTAGACATGAGGATTTCAATAGACCTCAGTCTGAAAAATAAAGGGGATGGTTGACCATTAAACCAAAACAGTTATGGGCACAAACAAACAAAAATAAACTCTCACAAACTATATCACCAGAGTTCAATAAAGGGTCATTTCATGTTGTCATTTATTAGCTACAAGACAGTGGTGTAAAATTCTAAGTCCAGAAAATCTTTAAGCAATCTTTAGGTAATGTCCTGGTTTCGGCTAGGATAGAGTTGCTTTTCTTCTTAGTAGCTGGTGCAGTGCTGTGTTTTGGATTTAGTGTGAGAATAATGTTGATAACACCCTGATGTTTTAGTTGTTGCTAAGTAGCGTTATCCAAGTCAAGGATTTTTCAGTTTCCCATGCTCTGCCAGCAAGCAGGTGTGCAAGAAGCTGGGAGGGAGCACGGCCAGGAGAGCTGACCCGAACTAGCCAAAGGGATATTCCATACCATGGAACGTCATGCCCAGTATATAAACTGGGGGGAGTTGGCCGGGAGGGGCAGATTGCTGCTCTGGCATCGGTCAGTAGGTGGTGAGCAACTGCGTTGTGCACCACTTGTCTTTTCTTGGGTTTTATTTCTCTCTTTTTTTTGTTATGGCCCTTTTTATTACTATTATTATTATATTTTTAATATTAGTAGTTAGTATTATAGTTATTATTAGTTAGTACTATTAGTATTATTAGTTAGTATTATAGTTACCAGGACAGGTAACCACTATCTAGATATAAGTCTTCAAAAAATGCTCATCAGCGTTCTAGGAACTTTCTTTTTTCTTCCTTGAGTGTCTGTTGATAGTAGAAGCTGGATTTTAATGGCTGTCCAGATGACAAGCCTAGCAAGTGTCCAGTAATGGGCTGCTGGGATTGTGCTGCAATGCACAGAAGTGTGGGAGACTTCACAGTGACACAGCCACCCTGAGCACTGTGCTAAAGTCACATTTATTCACCCACACTGGGAAAACATTGTGAAAACTATCTGTCACTTGATCTAAGTGTTCAGGATTCATTACTACCCTCTTCTTTCCATATTTAGCACAGACATTTAGGGAAAAAAAGATGTGAAGTATGTAAAAATGTATACGATATGTCATTACTAAAAAGAAAGAGGTGCTTTTGTGTCAAGGAATCACTGCTGGATTTTGGCTAGGACTGATTCAGTGATTTGGTTTTTTTCTGGGCTGATTTTCACCAACTGTCCAGTTCCAACACATTGTCAGCAAATGTTTTTTTTGTCTACAACCAGGTTATTGCTCTTTCAAGTGGTAACACACCTGAGCTGGAAAACGAAGTCTGAATAAACCAAAGACGGAGTTCAAGTGAGATCAGAACTCAGCCAGAATGAACCACCTGCTACTCTGAATTCAGCAGCTGACACCAACCAAAGAGGTGACCTGCATAACATAGCCCTACTTCAAACTTAGGGCTCAGGCAGATCTCTACAGTAAGCCAAAGAAGAACATACTCATACTTAAGAGAAAACGGGATGACTTTTGCATCCACATTAAGCTGGAGTCTATTTCTGTCTGGGTGCTTTTTTCAGCTTGGTGACTTCTAGATGCTATATAGAATGCTGAAAGGTTTCTCTTCTCCATTCCACAGATCTACATGTTCAACACACAGGCAGGAAATACCTTTGTCCTCCCTTTGTATGTTTTCCTGTAGTTTGGTCATTCATGAGCTCATTCACACATATGTAACCATTCCCAAACAGCCAGGACTTTGTGGGAATGTCTGCACACAGATACATGAACTAGCAGGAACAAACCCTGTATAATAGCAGCCCCTATCATGATTCTGCAGGTTTGAGACATTCAACATTTGCAGAAACAGTATTAGCAACTTGATATTCTGCGAGAAGAAAGGAAAAGTCAAGGACATTCTACAGAGAGTGAACAGCAAATAGGAAAGCATTAATTTAGCTCCTTATAGGCAGCACTGCTGGCTGTCATGCCAGCTGGACAGCTGACATACCCATTAACCACTAGGAATCACACTCTGCCCACATATGATAAAACAGGAACTGTTTGCTAGCTCAGTGTGGCTGAGTAACCCATCCTGACAAAGTCCACACTGAAGATCCTCCCATGTTCTCTGTTGGCTCTGGTGGTGCATCTTTTGAAGTGGGGGACAAAGGGATTCCTTTATGCCACTACCTTAGGACCATCACAACTTTTGCACCTGAAACAAAAACCCTTTGGTGAGAAGAAAAATAAATGCCATGCAAGACAAGCATCGATCATGATACTTATCCTTCCACGCAGGAAGGGGATGTAACCTCGCTCCAGTAACAAAGCAATTGTCCTTGCTTTACCCATTGTAAGTAACACATATATTTCCTTAGGGCACTGGAACAGGACGACATGCATGCTTGATGCTGAAGAAAAGCCTGTTTGTGCCTGTTACACTGGAGAGTTTGTACAAGATTAATTCTTAAAAACTAGTTGTGTTTCTTAGATTTTTATAATCTTTTAATCGGAAATGAATGAGACAGCTTGTAGGGTATGACACCTGATTTGGTCCCACCTGAGCATTTTCAAAGATGGAAGCTTGAGTTACCACTTAGCTGAGGAAAGAGGAGGAACCATTGATATATAGGTCTGAAGGTACTTAAAGCGGTATCCAAATCTCTGCTTTGCACTGATTCTCTATGGCGTGTACCCTCCTGGATCTTACTGGAGCAATACCATGCTACAGTGGAAGCTAATGTAGAAACAAGTGGTCCACTGTGTTACACAGGAAACAATCCATGCCAGAGAGGAGACAGTTCTAGTAATTTTTTATTTGCCAGGTTCTAATTCTGCAACTCACCCATTTAAATTAAATACAAATCAATCACAGGACGTCATAGAAGTGTCTCAGAAACATACATTTGCTATTAACAGGACAGAGAGGTGACACATCAAATACACCACAGTTATAATAAAACCAGCTTTCTTTATTACCCCGTATGTACGTTCCCCCTGCCCCGGCACTCCTGTCAATAAATCATCCTGTGTGACCATTGATGGAAATAACACAGCAACAGAGGGAAGCTCTTCCCTAGTTGAGATGAGGGCACTTTCTCCCCTTCAAGAAACTTTCAGAACATTCCTTTCTGCAAATGGGGCAGGGAAGTGTCTGTCCTACGGGTTTTAGCTGAAACCAGTTTTAGAGGAGTTTTGATCTGCATGAACTGAGACAGGCAAGCTCAGCGTTACCCACCCATGCAAGCTCCACTGTATGTTACTTGCAATAGCGAAGAGCAAGCACCATGAAGTACCTGGCAGCGGTGAAATGTCCTCATACTGTGAAGTCCATCAGAAGGCAGAAAAAGTCCCTTTCTCAAATGCATTTAGATACCTACAGATGCAAATCAGCATTAAGTGGTGACTGCCAAAGCACAGAAGGTGCTTAACTGTTCCTGGTTTCAATTTCTTCGAACAAATACTGTGATAAGCTTCAGGTGGTGACAAATGTCTGTGACCAAGCCACTTCCTGGCACTAGAACTGGCCTCTTCCTTAGGCAGACCTTGCAAGTGGAACAGTGTTTATCCACATGCTCCACCGTTCCATGGAAGAGGTATGAGGCTGCACCACACGCAGCCAGCTGGCTAGACAGGGTGCCACTGGAGGCACCCAGGAACAACAGTCAGTGGAGAGTTTATGGTGCCCAGCACCTTGAAAGAGCACAGAAGATAAAGGCACGAAAATCAAACCATTCTTGAAGTAGTTTTCTGCTCAGAAAAGCACCTGGTCATTTTGTGGATAAATACTTTCCTCACTTTTAAAGACAAAAATGTGAATATTTTTCCAGTTCTATAAAGAACATTCACGTTAATAACAAAACTATTAAATATCCTACACACGCTACTATGCTAGAGGCCAGATTCTCTGGCCGGAATTCTCTAGCCGGAATTCTATGATTCTATGATTCTATAACTTCTACCTTGCACCCCTTATCATGAGGTGGGGAATCACCATGGGTGCAGAATTTGACCCTTATGTCCTCACAACACTCTTGTGAGGTAGATAGGTACCATGACATCTTCTTCAGGAGGGGAAACTGAGGCAAAAAGAGGTGAACTGACTTGCGTGAGGCTGCACAGCAAGTCTGGGAGCAGAACTCAGGTCACGCCCACAGATCTCTCCACTGTAACACGCTGCCTTACCTCCCACCCAACTTCATCTCCAGGGCTGAATGAAAAGCATCCACATACCACTGACAAAATACACCTAGTCCAACACTAGTCTTTCTGTGGACTACTTCTGCTTCAGAAATGACATAAACAGGTGCTACAAAACACTTTTCTCACAGGACCTGAATTCCAAAATACACAAGACAACTCCCATTGCTGTCAGCCAGCACAAGCCCTAATATCTGGGCCCCTAAATTTTTACAATGCCTTCAATTAAAGCCTTTCTCATGCCTTGTCTCCACTCCAAAATTCCAGAGTTAATTAATAAGGCACATCAGGGGCTAATCCAGGAACTTTCACAATAGGTGTCAAGTCCTGTAGGCCATTGGTCATTTCCAGGCTGGCACTAACAAAACGCTGGTTGGCATGTGAAACCACATCCTGTGGCCGGGAGATGGAAAGGCTCCTGGCCCTGCCAGTGCCACAGTGCAAGAAACACAAAGCCAGCCTTAACTCATCATTGCCCAAGACATCAGCTGAATCATGACCAGCAGGGAATGATGTTATCTCAACCCTCAATAAGGGTGTCTAAATGCAGTGAGATTTGGAAGTGAAAACAAGGCAATGGAAAATGTGCTGGATGTTGACTTGGAAGGATTCCACCACATGGCTGAGGCCCGACTAAAACATAACATAACATAACATAACATAACATAACATAACATAACATAACGTACCCCTTCTTTCTCTAGACAAGTGACAACAGGGATTTCTCTGTACAGCTGCTGACTTGTGGATATAAGCAATAGTTAATGAATTTTCAGCCCCTGCCTGAGTGCAGTGTTCAATGCTAATGATTTACAAGTACATACCAGTGATACAATAGTTCAAACCATTTGATACAAGAGTGTGCCCTCTCTTTATTTGAAGTTCGATAAATTCTAAATCTTGACCTTGATTGGAGGTACAACGGATCACTTGATCATACTTAAGATCCAGACACATGATCCTTAGGGTTGTGTAATTAAACAGCACTTTTGGCTCCAGCACGACCGGAATAAATTTGAGTTGGTTCATGCCTGAACTGATGTGTGACTCCCGGAAGGTAGCAAACACCTGACACTGGATCTGAAGTGGTGACGAGACTCTATATGGGGCTTCGGGCAACAGAGAGTAGTATTAAGGGTCCTTTTCTTGTTTAACACATTAATTCTTCACTGCTCACTGGTTAGTTGTGCTGTTTGCCCAGGTTGGGAATGTGTCCAGCTCAAACATAGGTCTTCCCCATGTGTTGATGGCCAGTGTGACACAGAGGACTCCAATGATGTTCATCACTATTCCAGATCTAACCTGTGAGGACGAAAGTCCAAACGAACAACAATAACCAAACACCAGCACAGCAAATTGCAGCAAGGCCTATTTGTACATACACAAGAAAGACACATGGTCAAATAAATCGCAGAAATAGCCATCGTACCCACTGCCCTATGTTCTTGCTTAGGTGGAAATACCAGGGAACACACTGTGCAAAGCCTTTGAACACTTTGCTATATAACTAGTCTAGGAGCTTTAAGGCATGTACAACAAGTTGCTCTTATTAGTTAACGAACAGCTTCTGCCCCCTTCAAGTCTCCAGTTCGAAAACCGATAATGTTTGGGTGTTCGGCACAGAACCTGGCACTGTGTGGTCTGGCAGGCAATCAGAGGACCAGAGCCTAGGGCAACTGATTGTTACCTTCTGCTTTCAGCTCCAGTGGAAACAAGGCTTCAGCTACACTCGCCAAAGCCCCAGAAGACTGGAAAGCACTGACTGCATTTTAACCCTTCAGTGTTTGAGAGACTTACAACTTGTCGGTTTTTAATTTCAGTTGGGCTGGGCTGTATGTCTGCCAAAGCCTGTGAGAAAGGTACTGTTACATCAGAGATGCAAATCTTTATTGCAATATTAACACTGCGTAAGAGAGGGGCATAGGGTGGTTACCCATAAGAGCTTCCTGGTACTTTGGAAATACCTGGCTAAGAAAATTAAACTCTCACCATATTTCAGGATAAAGGCAATGGAGAGCTTCAGATAAGAGACCAGGCAATTATCATCTTACCATATCCAAAACACGGATGTGGCCATAGGAAAACACTATCGCATTTGGCGGTGTTGCAACAGGTAGCATGAAGGCAAAGGAAGCACTGAGAGTACCAGGCAGCATAACATACAGAGGATGGATCTTGACAGATGCAGCCTGCAATGAAATGGAGAGAATATCACACTGGAGGTGTTCCAAAAGAAAAGCATAAAGAACGTTCCCCAGACCATTGAGACACACAGGCTCATTTCATTTCCTGGTATTATATCACCAGAGTAATTTACATGCATTTTGTTCTGAAATCCACACGTGCTTAAAGATAACTTTGCTCTCGTTTCCTGTCCCACAATACTTAAAAACAATGCTTGATTCTTTCTTGCTTGTTTTGCTTTATGGTATAATTAGGCGTTCTGGTCAAATTTATCCAGCGATCTTCACTTTGACCTCGGACCACACTTTTGCCAGGGTAACACAGGGATGGGATTATAATTACTAGGCACATGGAGTAACACTCTTAGATGTTACATAAACTCTGTGGGACTCAGAACTTAAGTGCCAATTTAAGTCACTAATAGCTCAGCACCTTGATTGGGATAATTTTACTTTATGAAACGGTGTAGAATAAAGCGGTTGTACTTTCCAAATTAAAGAACAAAGTAACCTATTTTTTCCTTTATGCTACAATTTCAATTCTGCTCAGAAAAGGCAGCAAAACTTACCAGCAAAACTTACCAGGTTTTCCTCCATAAGTTTTAAAATTGTTCTGGCTTCCTATGGAAAACGACACATTTCTAATAATCAGGCCTACTACTTTCTGTATTCTAGCATAAAACCATGAAGATGAAGGAACCATTCAAAGGGATGAATAACAAGTGTGGATTTTGGTTTGGGTTTTGTGTGTGTGTGTTTTTCCAGTTCTGAGTTGATGGTTCAAATACAAAATGACCAGAAGTAACTGATGTTTGTTGATCTGTATTAAAAAAGTGACTCTCACTTCACTTTCTCTGGAGCCAAGGCACACACCTTACAGAAGGCTTGAACTGGCTTCGTTTTCAGTGGGGGTGCCATGGGATAGGCATCCCAAATTAGCTTCTTCCCCCAAGAAGCTGGTTCTCAGGCTTCAGGCATATAGGTAGGGCAGGTTGGAGAAAGTTTGCATTCCTACTTTCTGTCTACATATGATGCTATAAACATAGCAGTGAACAGCAGCTAAAATCACTATCCATTATGGTATACTGTCAGATGGACTGTTTCATTACTGGCTTTCAGATTAACACTGGAGCAACATTCAAGACAACAAATATGATATTGCTTTGCCACTAGAGACTGTCAGTTTAACTCTGATCTCCCAGCTGACAGGATAACAGGATGGAAGTAATCTTACCATGGATGAAAAGACAGGTAGGAAGAGGGTGGCTGTGGCAACATTACTGGTGCATTCGGTGAAGACAGCTATAATAAGCGAAAGTACTGTTGCAATGGCCCACGGTGGGATAGATCCTAGTGGAGTCATTTGATGACCCAGCCAAGCTGAGAGCCCAGAGTTCTGACAAGAAAAAAAAGTGTTTTTCAGTGAGGCTTAGAACCCCTAGCTCTTGAACAGGGAACTCATGTTATGTGTAACACTCCTACCAAACAATGCTAAGTGACTCCTGAATTATATAAACACCATCGGGGAAAGTACAATGATCTGTCACAAACACTAAAAGAAATTCCTTGCCAACTAGACATAATACTGAGTCCCACTTTCCTGATTTTTCTGGAACCCAAATACTTGCTCACACTTTGGATACAAAATTATGGGTTTTTGCTAAACAGAAACAATTATTGCTGAGATGATTGCAAATACTTAATGTATCACTCAGAAGTTTCCTGGCATGTTTTTCTAAGGTTTCTGAAGATACTGATGCTGTATGAATGCTCTGTTGTAGGAACATAGGCAGTGATTGACTCAAACAGCTTACAAAACCTTTGACTTGATGGCTTCTAATGCTCTGGAGCTTTAATAATGTATGTATGATGAATGTAAGACCCTAGAGCTTTAATTTGCCCCATGGTTTAAAACTACCTAGCCACAAAACTTAGATCTGAATATGTATTTCCCCAAAGCATGGCACTGTTGATAGCTAAGGCTTGCTTTGATTTAGACGCATCTTAGCAGTGATGAAGGAAACAATATTGTTCACCTCACGATTCTTTCCTGTTTTGGGAATTCATCTGCCTTTTCTGTGAATTTATGAACATAGGATCAAACCATGGGCTTATGGAATACACCATATCGCCTGGCAACAGCCACTGACAAGAAGTTCAATAAACCCCACTGTACACAATTTTGGAAGATATCTACCCACAATGATTTTCTTCCTGACCACTTCAGTAGTGGTTTGGTTTAAATCTGGAGATATATATCCTTTAAACAAACCTCAAATGGTTCTGAAAATCTTACAAGTGTTATCTGTACTTCTATTTTTCTAGCCAGGGCTGGGATTGGGATGATAACAGAAATAAGAAAGGCTGCTTTTCTGGTCTGTCCAGCCAGTGAAGATCCCCAACTACTTGGCAGCCTCCAAGAGGTAAGATAAATAGAAGAAACTTGGTCAGAGCACATAAATTCCTGAAAGAGAGGCACGAACATTCACCTCTCCTCCCAATTTTTGCTAATTTGGATCTGCCTCCAGATCTGAACATCTCTACTGGGTTTGGCTTTGGGTGCATGCCCAGTAATACAGGACTAGATAACAAACCAGGGAAGTTCGCCTTTGAGTCAGAGAAAAACAGATGTTCAGGACATACTGCGCTTGCATCAGCCAAAGCAAAACCTCCTCCCAGCAGCAGCACAATGCTCCAGGGCATCTTCCTCTGAACCACATTCCAGTCTAGCAGCGGGGCTGATAAAAATGGCTTTTTTATATCTGAAGTGAGAAATGAAAAGCAGAACATGTTTTAGGAGAGTGAAGACATTTTGTCTCCTTTTCTATAAGGTACTAGGGAAAGACCCAACAGACGGATGCATATTACTGAGAAACCTGCACAGGGTAAGGCTAACACACATGAGCAGGGACCATGCCCCAGCCCTGCCCAAGAAGTGAGGGAGGTGAGCTACCCTGGACAACTGCATGCAAATCCAGTATATGTTTCTGCCACGTTAGCTGGAGCTGGCTAACTCTTTCACAATGTTACAATTCCTCTTTTAAATACCTTCTTCAGTCTGTTCAGGGTCAGACATGCTTGGATTCCAGCCTATGAATTTAGGTTTATTAGCAGGAAGGATAAACAGTAGCAGGGCAATAAACACAGCAGGAGCAGAATCAGTGATATACCTAAAGAAGAAAAGAGAATATAGCTTAGAAAATAGACATCTTTCTCCTAGAAGATGGCTGCCTTCCAGCGTTGCAGTCATGGCTCTTTGTCATCCTGTTTGGGGCTTGTACATTAGCAAAATGGGTCATTAGTTCATGACTGAGATCTCTCAGACCTGCCACAACACAAACACAGTAATAAAAGAAACTAGCTACAATACACATTAATAACCAGACTCACAGATGATAACGACTCCTGGGAGCAGGGCTCCTTCTCTGTGGTGAAGCCAAGATTCAACAGTTGTATCTCAAAGAAAGATGTGTAAAGAAATGGCCTGAATGATAGTCCCATCGTGCATTTTATGTTCTTAATATGCCACAGACATTATGCAAAGAAGCCATTCAGAGCACCAAATCAATTTCCCAGTGAATTCTAAGCTATTGTTTAGTGGTGATATTACCAAATATTCAAATGACACTGCAACTGATTGGAGCTCATGCAAACAACATACTAACGTGTACATCAGTGTGACTGAGACCAACATTAGAGAATTTTCTCTTTCTTTAGGAGGTTCAGCTTGCTCCATGTCCCAGTCTCCAGCCTTCATTGCAGTACAGACTGTCAAACAATAGATCAATTGGTGATCTCACACACAAGCGATAGGATCAAGCTCAGCAAATGTGAATTCAGATAAGGTCGGAATGAATGACCCCACACTCAAAATGGAACGTAAGAGCAAGGGAATCTGATTCACAACCAAGAGGGTACAGGATGAAAAAAGTCCTAAAAACTTACTTTTCTCCTTCTGGGAAGAGTCTGGTGGCCCAGCCTTTTACAAAGCCTGGGTGTCTGGAAAACCACAAGAGAACCAGCAAAACAAACATTAGGAGGACATTGAATTCAGCGTAAGAGATAGGGCCTAATTTCTTCATTTCTGCCTTCAGCACGTTGTATGCAGCTTTTTCTTTAGCAGTTCTCTCTGTCCCACAGCCCCAGCTTTTTTTAAAGCTTTAAGAAAAAGGGAGAAGAAAATACTGTAAGTATTAACATTCTAGAGGGACTTAACATGCTTGCCACTCTGAAGCTGTCACTCCTGGGGACAGACACAGACTACAGCAGAGGCCAGGAACAAAGAAATGACAACAATGTCAAAGTATTTCTTGGGGATGTGCCAGTTCTCACAGAAGAATGGGGTCTATGAATGGATGTAAGTCTCTGTCCAATTTGGAGCAACCTGGGATGAAAAACTCAGTTTTTCAAGGGTAGCAATACAGATATGCTAGCTCTCCTAGGGTTGAAATTCACAGCTGTCAAATTGAAAAAAGAAAAGGCAATTCTGTCTGAACATTAAGAATGTATAAAGCTTTTGCCGTAGTGCAACTCCCATGAACGCAAAAGGTTTCCAGACCTCAAAAGATGCTGTGAAATGGAACTGCTCTCTGCTACAAAATTAATAACTTGCCAGTGCATTTGTTTTATCCAGATTTCTCAGTAAGGTGATCTGCATTAGCTGACGGGTTTACACAATATCATGTAGTTAAATACTCACTTGAGTCCCATGAAGGAGCACTGTAACCAAAGCCAAGCTAGTACCAACATCAGAATCATGTTTGGGAATGCAAACCCAAACCAGGAAGCAAAATTCACAATATCATTATTGTTGGGGTATAACCTGAAAGGAAAAATGCTTTCTGTATGAATGTCAAAACATTCAGTAATCTACTCTCCCTTTAATATGTGCTAGTGACAATTAAACATGTAAATCTAGGACAACCATTACAAGTAATCACAGGCAACATCCATAGCCTAACTGAAGTCAATAGGAAGGCAGCCTGGATTTCAGAGCAGAACTTAAATGATCCTCAGTTTTCTCTGTAGTTTACTTTAATGCATACAGAAGCTCATGTTGATATTTTAGGTCTCAGTAAGGCAAGCGCTGCTGAAAGATCTCCCACACATTCTAGGTACCTTTCACTTCCAACATGCCTGCTCATTTATCCCAAGACAAGACGTTCTTTCTTCCTCCCCATTCATTCTGATAAGAGAGAAAGAATTGTCTTTCCTGAAATTAATAGCTGCACTTCTGCTCACTTCAACAGAAGACAAAGTTGCTAGCTGGCTTAAAAGAATGAAGCCAGTGTTTTAAGAACAGCAATTTTTGTTCTTCCCTGCGTCCATCAATGATGACTGGAAGAAAAATACCAATAGCAAATTTCCAGCTGGGTGTTAAAACCAACAGATAATGTGGCAGCTGAGGCTGAAGTACTCCCAACAGAAGGAAGCAATGTTAAGGGACTGTTGTGGAGTCTGCAAAACTTCCACTGTAGATTAGGTTGCATTTAAATCAATTCCCAAACTCCATTTAGCAAAGAGAGTATTTTGTGGATAACTCCTTTCCTTTACAACAGTATCTGTACAGTTTCCACAGCCACAGCATGGAGGAATAATATTATAGGTGAGGCTAAGCTATTTTTAGCTCTCTTCAGTGTGCTTCTGAGAAGAGTTAATCACACATTCTTCTGATGCTCTTCACTGCAGTTCCTCTGCTGATGCGCTGCATTTCAGCTTAAAAGAAGGAAGCAGAAGAACCAGTATCTCATGATCAACCAGCTGTCTGCCAATTACCAGCAAGTATTTCCAAGTTTCTCAGGAGACCTACAGTACCAGCACATACCTGCCTAAAAAAGGCTGAAGCAGAAAAATGAGGCCCATCACTTCATACACATTCCTCACTCTCAGTTCAACTGGTTTGCAACTGAAACTGTCATCTAAGACTAGTCAGTTGGTCACAGAAACAGTAAGATAGTATAAGTAAAAGAAATAGCGAGAATCACTTACTGATTCATCTGGCCTTTCAATACCATGTTTGGTCCTGTTCCAGTGAGTGTTGCAGTTCCTCCAATGCTGGCAGCATAGCATACACAAAGTGTCATTCCCTTACATACACGCTTCCTCATCTTCTTTTCCTCAGAAGATCTGGGGTCATCAGGGACTTGTCCATTGCTTATGACTAGACACAAAGAACACGACTTGCCTCAGATAAAGTTAGGGAGGCAGAGAGTTCAGGACGGGGTCTGCAGGCTCAGCGCTTCCAGTTTGTGTAGGCCATTTATTTTAATTTAAAAAAAAACACAGATATGTCCCTAAATACTTTGGACTCATGTTCATGAGGAGCTGAAGAGAGAGGTTGACAATCTGGGTCTACATGATCCAAGGATGCTGTTGTCCATATCAGCGCCACAGCTTCTCAGCAGTAATTTCCCGTTTCACAGAGAGGCTTACCACCAGCCAGATATTGTAGTCACTGGAACCATTCCAATACCACAGTGAGAACCCAACTAGCTTTAACAGCTGTGAATATGGGCAGAAAAAAACCCACCCAAAACCAAATTCTTGCCTGGCATAACTGTTAAGATCAGTATGTTATGTCAGCTTACATCAGCCGTGAAATTTTGCTGCTGTGTCCATTGTTCTCTGAGGTTAACAGTCTAATCTTGAAGTCTAACTGGACTAATGGAGCAGGACAATGAATTTACGGCAATTACAACCAACTCAACACTACCAAAGGGTATTTTTCACGCACACGTTTATTACCTTCACTACATGTTAAAATACATCAGTCAGCAAAGCCAAGCAGATCCTTCTAAGTGGACAGAAAACCAGCAAAATTATTATTAGTGGTCTTAGAGCAGAAGTCCGGTTTTGGGAGTCAAGAATCAACATTAAAAAGAGCATTTGCAAATATGAAAACTTATCTTTAATACAACTGTTTGGAAGCTAGAAGTGAGCAACCTTACAGAGCACTCTGTGACCAAGTGGCATTCTTGTGGGCTTGCACATCTTACATAAACATGGTGTCTGAGCTTTGCATAATCATAGTGCATTCTCCCTTCACAAGTGAGGTAAGAAATGAAGCAATCAAAAAGCAGAGATCACGGTTGGATCTAAACTATGCTTCCAAGGTCCAAACAAATATGGCAGTTATGAGTCAATCTCAGAGCAATGTCTGGCACACATAAAAACCCTTCTTCTACACTGTGTCTTCCATGGACATGTAAGCCAGAAAATGGGCATGGTGTGTCCCAGGCAGGTGGCTTGAAATGTGGGACACAGTATGCACTACCAACATTTGCACTCGTTCTTGCACACAGTCACACAGGGAATTGTGGCAGATCAACTTGCTAATTCAGTGAAATCACATCTCCATGAAAATCCCCAAGACAATCCTTCCTCCTCTGAAAGAAAAAGGCACCACGGATCTGATCTTTAATGGTATTTAATAATATAGCCCTCTGTAGCAGCACAGCAGAGCAGTGAAATCAGACGGACTGAGCTTGTGCACATGGTTCAAACCAAGTGAAACCTACTGCAGAACCACAACATTGACAGAAGGACCTTGTGGAGTCAAGCATCAGGGTAAGATCACACTTTAAAGTGTTCCAAAGAGTTGTTTGTCTACAGTGAGTCAAACAACACCAGCTCCTCTTTTCCAAGTAGCTTTTAAAGTATTCCTCTTTCTTCTCCCCACCTCCACATACAATCTGGTCCATAAAGAGATATTTATTACCCCAGAACCAAAATAGGTTGCGTTTGCACAAAATTTTTCAAACATTCCTACATGGCTTAGAAGCTGAATCCCCACTGATAATCACAAGATTTAGAAAGTCGGATGCTGGGGGGTTGGATATTTCCCACAGGATATGCTTTTCACTTCCCTGAGCAGGCTGTTAAGACTAGGAAAACTATGGGAGGATGACCCCAGCTTGAAGGAAAGAACATAACAATCTGCATGGGATCTAACACTAAGCATAACAAAATGGCAGCCACCAAAATTGGAAGCCATTTTGTAAAACCTAAATGTCATGCATTTAGGGATTTTCAGTCAGGTTACCATCCTCTTTCTTTGGCAAAGGTACAGAGAACTCCTTCTAGGTCAGGGAGCTCTGAGCATAGCAAGTTCAGTAGAATCAACTCACTGCTGAGTAGGCCCTTACCATGCACTGAAATGGGATCTGATGCATTCTTTTCCTCCAGCTCAATCACTGTATTTGTTTGCCCGGTTGCTTGTTCCATCATGGTCACGTCATACTCTGTGTTGTCCATTTGATCCAGGACAGCCTGGACAATGGGAATCATCATGGCAGTGGTGGCTGTGTTACTTATCCACATGGACAGGAAGGCAGTGACTATCATAAATCCCAGCATGAGGCTGAAAAGAGAGAAACAGGCAGAGAAGAATGGAAGAAAGAAAACAGATGCTGCAAGGCTTTGTAGTCACCGTAATATAGAGAGTAGAGCCCAGACAGGGATGTGTGTAGCATCCAGTAATACAAAGCAGGGCCAGATTCCCTTCTACGACAGCTCTGCCACCTTCACTGAAGGAATCCCAGAAAGCAATTTAGCTCCTTAGTCTGCGCATGATTAAGTCTGTCATCATTTTGTCCCCAATGGCAAGCACCTAGAATTTAGCCAGATGCTGGTTTTGGCTAAAGGACAAATAAACTGTTCCTGCTGCCAGACTTCACCTCCAGAAACTCTGTACAAGTGGAGCTAAACAAGTTCTTGAAGGTTCCTTCTCTGCCGAGTGTTAAACACCATCCCTAGGCCTCTGCTAAATTGACAGAGGCAAGAAAGAAGTAATGTAATACTCTTACAGCGCAGGTTTCACCCCAAGAATCAGCAGGACCCTCAGCGCAATCCTTTTGTGAAGATTCCACTGTTCAACAGAAATTGCAACAATCAGCCCTCCAACGAAGAGCATGTTTGTGTCATTTAGGTACTGCAAGCACACCTGAAAGACAGAGAAGGTAGGTCAGGAGCCCAAATGTCGCCTCTTGCTACCTTCACTAGTACATTTTGCCTTCCGTCCTCTCAAAGCCATTTATTGCACCAGGCCCCATTCCAACATTGGCAGAAGGGGCAGTTGCAGCCTCAGAGCTACCTCCAGTTTCCTGAACCCTTGATCCCCTGTTTAAGTGCTGAACTGTCTAGTGCAGGGGCTCTTTGTGCATCATGAACCTTCTTTTTGGATCATCAGGAGTTAATAAAGTACAAAATGACAGCAGTTTCCTAAAACATTGTTAGGGGCTCGAAGTATTGTGTAGGTACGAGAAATGCTGAGCTCCAAAACGGACTTCTCAGCACCTTTAGCAACCACACCTGCCCTTACCAGCTTGTTGGCCAGTAGTGAACCTGGGCTACGGTACCTAAATACAGCCTCTCTCCCTTGGACTGAAGTACTAGCAGAAACAGCCAGAATGAACTTTGGAGGGGACAAAGTGTACTTGCTGGCATCATGCTGTCTACTCTGTCAGAAGTTTGTCCCGTGCATTTTGAAATCTCCCAGAGGATATGTCAGCACTGCTCTCTCATGGGATTGGTTATGAACACACAAACTGCTGGCACTAGTGGGATGCTCTCCAGCATGATCCATGCCCAGAAACGGACCTTACCCTTTATCACCTCAAGCCCCACACCCTTAACATTTTGGGCAAATGTGTATTTAGTTCAGCATCTTCCCATACAGGAACCCTGAACACTGCTCAACGTGTTCAAAAACAGCACCACAGAACTGGAGCGCTTTCCTATCAGACTTGTTTGCTAAATATTGATGGGGGATCAGAGCAATGGATATCCCTGCATCAGATCTGGATTGAGCAAGTTCCTTACTGATTTAGAGCTCTGAACTCCAAGCAGAGGGAAAAATACAACAGGCATGAGGGAGGTAACAGCCAGTGGGATCACTTCAGTGCACCAGTACACAGCCATGATGATGATGATATATGCACATTTGGCCTCCTGCAACATAATGGAAGACACATTTAAGCACAGAAAACTATTCTTAAAGATAAGAAACACATTGGTAGCTCTTATAAGGGACCCAAACACTCCATTGTCTGTAACTTAACAGGTTATGCTGAAATAGGTAGCAGAGACATGAGGATTTAAACTTTTACTTTTAAACCTTGTTCTGAAGTCACTTGCATAAAAAGATCCTTTTGACCACAGTGCTTGTTCTAATGCACCCACACAAAATGTAGGGTGTGAGAAAAACAAACCTTCCACAACTAGGTAAGTACATAGCTTGCAGCATGCAATTACCTCTTGGCAGTTGAGGTAAGCACATTTCACATCTAGGAGCCAAGAATTTTTAATAGTGTTTGTAGATTTGGGAATTTCTATTTTGAGTTAATGATTTTTGAATGGATGGCCAAATTTCCCAGTGTGGATGATTAGGTTGTCTGAAATTCAGAAGTCTTCCAGGTGTGTCCAGTAACACACCTGAGCCCAGAAACTGTATCACTGAATAATTTAGAAGTTCTTAACTTTTTAAAGTAACTCTTAGAGTAAAACTCTTACCTTTTTTTTTTGGTGACTAAGCATGTTACAGCTATTTAATTACTTTCCCAAATCATACTGTGCTTACCTACTAAGGGGATTCCCCAGATTAGAATGTTGTAATACATCTTTTTATACTGTTGATCAGGCATTCTGTAACCTAGCCTTCCTTGGTCTGTACTTTCAAAAATGTTAGGAGAAGCAAGCATTCATTAGCCACAGTAAACAGTGTTTTAAAGCTTAAGGCAGTGTTCTGTAGTTGAGAGTTTGCTCATATTTAGAGTATGTGTTTATAGGATTTTATTCTAATACAACAAATGGGACTTTATTGCAAAAATAAATGGCGTTACAGTGACATTTAAAAATTGCCGTAAAGTGATATTTATAAATAGGGGTGTGTTTTCCTTCATTTTGTTGAGAAGCTTAAGAACCAGAAAACAGCCTTTGTAAGTAATTTGAATTTTTTTTTTCTTCAGGTTTCCAGGAGATTAATTACAAGTTTTGAAAAAAATATTTCTTCAGAGACTAAAAGATATCAGACAGATCCTATTTAAGCCTCTTCCCTTAATAAATATGATGTAAGCTCATGACACAATTTATGCTGTACCACAGTAACTAAGTGCTAGAACTGACTGTGGTTAATCTGTTGCCAGTATGAAAGACAGATAAACAACCCTATGTGAATAAAATTCACAATACAGAAGAAACACTGGTTTTGTAGAGTGGAGAGTAAATAATTTATGTGAAGTTAAAAAATACAACCATGCTTATAAATTAACTCCAACAACCACAGCCAATTCAAACAACCAAATATCTGGAATTAAATATATATCTGTATCTATACCTATATCTATCTGTGATTTATGGGAACAGTCACAGAATGTTTCTTCGGTGTCTCTGTACAGTTGACAGGAAACACAGTGATCCGCCTTCTCACTAAGAGCTTACAAAGCAATCACTGACGGAAATGTTACTCTCCCATTGTGAAATACTGTAATTTCCCAGATTTCCCCATCTCATTAGACTGATGACACAATATTCCTACAATACTGGAAAACTGAAGACATACTTATTTTTTCAGGGAAATTATTTTTCCTAATATTGATCACAGTGATGCCTAACAGTCAGGAATTCCTCCTTCTATAAAGCACCAGCAATCAACTGAAAGGCAGGGCTGATATTACTTAAGACAGGTAAACCAGAATGGCTGGCAATTTTGTTTATCAATATGCATGACATTTTCCTGTACTTTAAAATACACTGAGCAATACAGGTCACTCAGAAGAAAGACTGTTTTTAGCATTAGAATAGCCTCTGAAGCTCTAGTAGGCTAAAATACTGTAAACTGAGCTTTCACATTTTGCCAAGAAGGCTACAAGACATTAAAGACTAAACTCTTCACTGGGTTATTCCAATTTTATGCTGGTATAACTCCACTGAAAGCAAAGGAGTTGTGCCATCGCCATCACTGGAGTAAGATGGATGTGAACTGGAGGATATTGCATTTGAAACCCTGTTACGATCACTGCATAACACACAATGCATGGCTTCCGACTGCACCACTGATGAAGAATGCCACTCGGCAACACTCTTTAAAGTATCTCAGAGCCTCAGCAGCAGAGTGAGCTGGAGAACCCAGAAGTCCTGTCTTTCAGTCCACCGCCATCATTCCTAGATAATGCAAGACACAATTCTAAATCTGCAGGCCAGTTATGCATATATTTATCTTTGGCCGAAGAAGAATTGCATCTAATTTGCAAGATGGGTTGGGTCTGTGGGAGCCCCAGGTCCTGGCAGTGGCACAACCCTTAGGATGAATAGAGATTGGCACAGAGCTGCTTCTGCAAGTTCAGCTGCCTAGCACCAGCGTCTGAAGATCATCTGGGAGTGAAACCTGCAACACACGTTCCCGAGATCTGGGACTGAGTCGCTCCCTGAGCTGCACAGAAATGCCTCAGGGACCAGGTGGCAGGAAGGATCTGCTTCAGTCCCCTGTGGAGAAGCGGAACTGCATTGGCAGGGATCGGGCACCGCCTGCTCAGGTGGCAAAGCAGATGCTGTGGCGAGGGCGGACTGGGTGGCCAGCGCTGCAGAGGGCGTCTGGGGCACGGCCCCGCACGAGGCGGGCAAGCAGGCTGGGTGCCCAGCAAGCCCGGACAGGGCCCTGTGTGCCTGGCTGGGACAGGGGCTCCCGGGCAGCAGGGCCCAGACCCGGGGGGCAGGGGGGCAGGCTCCTTTCGGGCAGCAGGGCTCACACCTGGGGGGCAGAGGGGTGGCTCCTGTGGGGTAGCAGCGGCCGGACCTGGGGGGCTCTGTTCCCCGCGTGGGCCCCGCAGGCACTTACCCGCGTCGGCACAGCGACCGGCAGCGGCAGCAGCAGCAGCGGCGTGAGGAAGAGGATGGCGAAGGACCGGTACCTCAGCAGGGGCCGCAAGCACGTCGGGGCCATCTTCTGTGGGGATACACGGTCAGGGCGCGAGCGGGAGCAGCGCCCGCCGCCGCCGCCTTAAGTACGGGGCGGCGGGGCCGCGGCGGGAGGGACATGGCGGGGGGCGACCCGACCCGCCCGCGCCCTGACGGGACACCGGGCCCGCCCGCGCCCGGACGGGGGCCGGCCGCTCCCGCCCTGACGGGGCACCGGGCTCGCTCCCGCCCTGACGGGGGCCGGGCAGCCGGGTAGCGGTGCGGACAGGGATCAGGAGCGGGCGGCAGGCAGGAGAGCCGCGGGCCTGGCGCCAGCCCAGCGCCCCTGCCCCGCGCCCGGCCGTGCGCCGTCCCTCCCTCCCCACGGCCGGCCGGCGGCAGCCCTGCAGCACACGGTGCCCGCAGCCCCTGTCCGACACCTGGCAGATCTCCTCAGACGGATCCAGACCAAGCCGGAATGCGCCGGCCCGCTCCATCGTCTGGGCGCCGGGACATAACGTGGGGCGTTCCCCATGTCCCCGTGCCTGACGTCCAGCTCTGTGCCCGCGCTTCTGCAGACCCACCGTGAACAAGGAAAGCTGCTTCGTGGCTGCGTGTCAAGCTACCACACCAGCTGTGAGAACGTTTTACGAAAAACCTCCCTGCTCATAGTGCGCGCTGAAAGTTGCCAGTAAGCACAGATTCTCGTAATGCACATTATATGCAGGGACCAAACTGCTGACACACGGCTTCTCTCAGGTGCTGGACTTTTGGGAGGTGCTGATGATGCCCAGGGAGGATCATCTCTCACTCATTTACACAGTGGTGAGGAAGCACTGCGCTCCTTTAGGGAAACGGAGAGTTAAAACCACAGTGGGGGTCTCCCCAAAACAAAGGTCTGTGCAGGCATGCATGGCTGTGCTTCACTGCCTATCATTTAGTGAGGGATCGTGTGTCTGCGATCTGGGTTAAAAATAACCCAGAAAGGTTAACTTGAAAGGTTGTTTTTAATGCCGTTCATTTCAGTGATTTGGTCTACTGTGTAGCCACAGAATCAGAATCAGAAGTGACGGCACTACTGAAAGGGTGGCAAGCACTATCAAGATGGCAGAAAGGAACAACTGGAGGGACTGGAAACTAGACTGAAGACAAATAATTTGTTCATATTTTATGTTCTGCTTCTGGGATGTCAACAGCCACCTGAAATTGAAGGCAGCATAAATAATATCATGACAATTTGATCGTGCAGTCTCTTAGTACAGTCTTACCAAGCAGTTATTCACAGAAATAAAGAATTTCAGATTCCACAGCAAGTAATGAGGGAGCTCTGACTACAGCTTGCACCATTTGTCCTCTGCTGACCAGAGGAATTTGAGTGACAGAAGTTCAAAACAAGACACTCCAATGTTACTGTTCTGTTTGTAAAAGCAGTGAATGTCCACTACGGAAAATAGTAGCCAACCGGATCTGGACAGATTCCAAATCTTCAAACCTTTAGCAGCAGTCCCTCTGGGTAACTTACCAACACAGAGGAAACTTCACACCAGCGCAAAGGCTAGCAGAAAGTGGGGAATCGGCCAAAACTTGCATTCCTGTGGCCAGTCTCCAATGAAAAAACGGTCCCTAGTCAACAAAGAAAAAGGACTACAAGCACTTAAATAAGATGATGCAAAGAGTTAACTCTAAAGGAGTTGTACTAAGGTTCACTTTGATAGACAAGTGCAAATATGATTTGCACTGTCTTGTTTAAATGAGATGCAGTGCAGAAAAGAGAAAATAAAGAGAAAGGCCATGAATGTGTGTTGATACCTTTAGATGGACTAATCCTGTGAAAGGAAACTTGCTTGCTGTACCTGGGAATGAGACCAGGGACCCCTGCAGGCAATTCAATTAGCCAGTCCGTGCCTCAGTGTCCTCTTTTGTCAAATACAGATAAAGGAATCAGTATTTCCCTATTGTGCACAATTATTGCAAACTTGCCTTCAGTGTGCCATGCAAAGTACATTCTATGATATGGAACAAAACAAAAAAAGGATTCACAGAAAAGAACAAGCATCTGAATAATAGGAAATCAGATTGAAAGATCGTGGAGTACCCTCTTCTGCTGTTCATAGAGCAACTGTCAAGCAGAAGGGTGTACCTTTGGGAGGAGAAGGGGAGGGATGTGAGAAACACAATGTTCCCTAGGGATCTTAGGAACAGCTGACTTGGGACAGGGATGAGAAGACGGTGCAGGCCTCCCAAGAGATTATAGACCAGAAAGGAAGGAGCAAAGGAGGCAAACAGGGAGGTGTCAATCAAGACCAGCAAGTACCTGACCCGTAGAGATAAATACCCACTTCCCACTTCTTCCGGTGGAGCTGCCTGGTCAATACCAGTTGAATGAGAGAGGGAGATCTAGGAACAACACTGAGTCCAGATTTGAAAGAAAGAGTGTCTAAATCTCCTTCATCTGAGCATGTTTTTATCTGAGACCCAGGTCCCAAACTAAGCAACTGTAATCTTTTCATGAATCAAGACCAGCACTGATAAACTGAGTTTAGAAACCTAAATTTAAAGGCATTCCCAGCACTTTGACTAAAGAAAAAAAGCTGGGAAAAATCTTAAGCGTGACCATGGAAATGAGCAACTTTTTTATTTATTTACTTTTTTTGCAAAAGTAGGCTCCTTTCCTAGAGGTTCACTTCAGGAGGAGAGCAGGTTGGTTTGTTGGAGTGTGTGTGAAATATTTGTTCATGAAAAATGTCTGTGCTGACTCTGCTGAGAAGAAATTGAATTAGGGACAACTACAGTTCCTGTGGAAGTCTGCTAGGAATTCAGGTAAAACCAAGCAAAGCAGCTGGCTGTTGCAGAGCAACAAAGACAAAGTCCTGCGCTGGACTGAACCTGTAATCTTGAAAGGTACATTCTGACCTTGTTACCTCCTTGCTCAAGCCATCCTGCCACTGCACACTTCATATTTAAGATACCTCCATCACTATTTTATAAGCCATTGGAGGCAGGAGGCCGAGAAGTTGACTGAATCCAGATGTTAGAACCACATATTCACATATCATCGCAAACAGCAACAACAAGGGCAGGAAGAAGAATACTGAGTGAGGACAAGAGAGGAGACACCTACATTCAGATAAGGAGGTGGAAAAGCTGTGCAATGCATAGTCAAGATGCAGGAAGGGGAGAGCATGATTGGATGAAATGGGGGAAGAGAGCAGTTTACGATGCAGGCCAAGGCTGGGCACTGCTCTCTAAGGGATCAGCGTGCACCAACAGAGAGAAGCACGGAGAAGCACGTTCGATTTGGCAAGTCTTCCAGCTGTTCCTTTTCTCCCTCAATCTGTGCTTACAACTCAGATACATTTGGCACTGGCTGGATATGAGAGCTACAGGAATGGCAGCTCTTTCACATAATTTGCCCATGAGCTTCCTCTTCACTGTGCCAAGGAGAAGGCGGACAAAGCTTTGGCTGCTTGCTTTACAGAACTAGTCTGACAGCCGGGCAAAAGGAAGCTGCAGAGAGCCCATCGTGCTTGCAAAACCTCCAGCAGGAGGAGTTTTAGATGGTTCAAAGAGAGCATTCAAACAAAAACCTCCCACAGCCTGAAATTCAGCTCATGCTGATTGAGCACTAACTGCAGGCCTTCAAGAAAAAAAGAATCCTTTCGTCCAGTCAGTACTGCTCTGAACATAGCAGAGACCAGAGCAGTATTTACAAATATGTATGTGAGATGTGTGGTTTCATGGTCTTTAACTACTGCTTTAAAGACAGTAGGTAAAATTAGCTTTTGGTTGCAGACACCATTTAGAAGCGGGAGACTGTAGCAGCCTTTGGGCTAAATTTTGATACCCTAACGTTGAATAATACGTTGCTCTTGTCCTTCTTGGTAGTAAGTTTTAAATCAGTTTACAAAGGAACTCAAATCTTTGTGTTACAAAGAGACTTAGGCATGGTTGGTGACATGAAGTGGAACCAGGAGCAGAATCAGGTCTCTTGTAGCTGAATACCTTTCCCTGGTTACTAGACACCACTGCTCCCATTTGCTGCTGTGCTACCCTAATAAACACAGGTATTTTAAAGCATATCAAGAACCAACGGTATGATGCAGTAACAGAGCCAAGCCCACCTCGTGTCTCACTGCCACTGACCTGCCCTGGCTTTCTTGCTGTTTCTCAGCTGGTGGCTCTGAGGCTCAGTGGATTTTAACTTGACAAAGAAAGCAGAACATTTTTCTGCTGAGTTAGTGAGCTGAATAGGTTCAATGAAGTGTTCAGTGAGCACCAGAGCCAGCTCAAGAGACTGGGCCACTTGTGGCTGGGAACAGTAACAGCTGGGACAGGAACAGCCGCACCTTTCAAGACAGCAAATTCATAGATGAGCTTCACAGCATTGTCGAACCACACACAGAGTCTTGCAATCTTCTCTTTTGTACTTCAGATACCAGATTCAATGATGTGAGCCACTGTAAAGAGTTCCACTCAGAAGTGGGACGTTGCTGAAGGCTAGTTAACAAAGGCTGACCTGCATTGTTTAGGTTAGCAGAAAGGGACTAGAAATCAAGTCCTCTTGGAAGGCAGGAATTCCAGGGTCATCAGTCCACATGGAAAAATTGGAAAATAAAGATTTTAGTATAGTCTAGGTCATTCCCAAGAAGCTGCTTTTCTGATACATCTTATTCACTACAAGCCAATCATCCCAGTTACTCCTGTTATTGCTGAATAGGAATGGTCTGTGGCAAGGAGGCTTTACAGGTAGCAGATGATTAATTTAATTACAAATATACATATTTTCTGCCTCTAAGTCAAATGCTGTCCAAGCACACAAGTACAGTTTGCCTATTTTAAAGCAGTCCATTTGACCTAGATAACTGCTATTCCCTCTCAAGACAAAAACTCTCCTCACATTCTTTTTAAAGTTCTTTCATGTTGCAGTCTCCATGCAACACCCAGAGGTACAAAAGTTTTGACAAAATTATATTAAACAAGGACTGTAAGACCTATCATACCTGACACGGAGAAACAAAAATGAAAACAACAGACCCTGAGACATTCTAGGACTTAGCAGAAAAAGAAGTGTCTTCTACCCAGGCTTTTGAAAATCACATTTAAAAAACAACCAGCTCAGAACTTACCTTTACGTGATGCTTGACTTAAAAAGATGCCTAGAAGAAGCCTTGTACAATACTGTTATGCACTGGAAGGTTTACACAGAATTTAAATGGAAAGAGTTATTACCGGCATTCAGAGAAAATCACTGTTTCATTACTTTCTGTTTTCCCTCCAATCAGTACTTTCCAGCCACTGCCAGTCCACTGTGTAGCTTTAGGAGTATCTTTCAACTAAGTTCCCAGTGGAGCATCTGATATTTTTCCAAGAAAAGCTTTTGAGACTCTGAACGAACAGTCCTTTCAGTACAATCCCTGTGCCCAACAACTTTCTACATAAAAGCCCTCATTATGAATTTTGAGTCAGTGGGGTTTTCTCAGTCAGTGTGTGTTGCTGATCAGGCTTTCTTGACCTAGAATTGGTATTTCCCGTATAGTTTGCATGAAGCCCTAAAGCACGTTCAAATGCTGTGCAGGCTAATGACTACAAAAGAAAAAAAAAACAAAAACAAAAATCACATTAAAAAATTTGATTTGAAATTGGCAACTCTGTAATCTCTCCCTTAGCTGCCATCTCATTAACATATTTGTTCAAAAGCCTTTTCTCTGCTTCATTACATAATTTGTGTTACAAAATCCAGATAAACACTCATTATTCCCAGGTCTAAATAATGGCTTATTGGGCTTCCTTTTTCTTCTTCTTCTTTTATTTTTCCCAGAGAAAAATGGGGGACAGAAGGGGCTTGTTTGGATGGGAAATGAACCCCACCAATTTCTGAGTAACATCTGGGACCTCTGTTGTGTATGCCATTACAATACATTATGCAAATACTAGTGAATGATTCTTCCCAATACCTCTGCAAAGTAGAAGATTTAATATTATTGTCCCCATTTTGCAGACTAAGAAGGTCAGTTCACATTTTCTGCATCTCCTGTATCTCATTCTTCCACACTGGGCAGAGTCTACGACATCAGAGAAGAGCCGCTTGTGTCATACTGCTGTAAGGGACCGGTTGTAGTAGCAGGTACCAGAAATGCTAGGCCTTCCATCAGAAAATTCTGAAGATACTGGTATTGGCGTTTAAATGAAAACGTGAAGTTCTGTTCCTTTTTCTCGCTAACTTACGTTTATTCTGAAGTTCCCTGTGTAAAAATGTAGAGCTGTATGACCCCCAGCTGAGGTCCAGCGACAGGCAGGACTTGCTGCACCTGGGGCCTCTAGTGCTGTCGCTCAGTCCCAACCATGTCAGAATATCACCAGAGAGAAGAGGCAAAGCTAGTTAATGCGGGCTGGAGATTTCACCTTGCACATGCTTAGATACCCTGAGGTGGTCCGAGGGTCACTGGGGAAACAGTGGGGCCTGCGAGTCTGCTGGGGCAAGGCTGAGCAGCCACGTTGTGGGGCTCAGTGAGGTGAGGCTAGAGGACCGATGCTGGGTTTCTCCTCCATGGTGATGGTGGGCAAGTATTTCCTCTCCACTAGCTGGCTGTTTCTGTCTGACTGGGACAGCATTGCCCCAGGGAGGCCAAGGTGGGTTTGTGAGGCTGGATCCTACCGTGACCACCACTCCAGAGGTGGAGGGGGCTGCAGCGTGCTCCTGCCCTCCCTGCTCACTGCAAGCCAGCCCTGTGGCCCGTCAGCGTGGATGGGCTGCGAGAACAATGGCTGTGGTGACATCAGCCGGGCAAGGGCTGTGGCCGAGCGGGCAGCAGCCGTGGTGGGGCGCAGGGCAGCTGCCAGCAGAGCCCGCTGCCCACAGGCAGCCCTCCTGGGTTCGGACCGCAGCGCTCGAGGGTTTGTTTCATGGTGCTTCCTCTCCCTCTCTGCTGGCTCCTGCCCAGACTACGACCTGGTAGACTGCAACGTTATGATTTTCAGTAAAATACCATGAAAGGTGAGTTCACAGGCAGGGCTGCCATGCTCCCCGCAGGTTCCTCTGTGGACAGGTGCTGGTGCTACACCTGCACAACTCGCAGCACGGGTGCTGGGCAGGAAGGGGCGATGGGGCCCGAGGGCTCCCCACAGACATTGCCACTCCAGGCGCGGAGGGGAGATGGTGGCCGGCGGGCTCCCCACGGCCCTCTTCGGGAAGCAGTGACAAAGATGGTGTCCTGCTGCCTCTCACACCCCTGAGGCGCTGGCGGGCGGGCGGCCTGCCACAGCCTGCTGCCTCCCTCCTCAGGGAGCCACGGGCTCACTCGGCTCCTCGGCTAGAATCTGCAGTGGGCAGGAGAGCGCGGACATGCCTGGGTGTTGGGGGGTAGAGGCCGGCCAGGTCAGCCAGCCCTGCTGCAGTGGGGCAGAGGAACACCTCTGCCCCCGACTGCTTCAGGCAGCTCTGGGCGGCAGCCCTGCCTGCTGCATAAACCAGCTACTGTAAATTAAACTTATTTGGGAAAGAAGGAAACCGACACCCCGTAGTTCCTTGTCGTGGTTTAACCCCAGCCGGCAACTAAGCACCATGCAGCCGCTCGCTCACTCCTCCCCTCCCTGCTCCAGTGGGATGGGGAGGAGAATCGAAAAAAAAAAAGTAAAACTTGTGGGTTGAAATAAGAATGATTTAATAATTGAAATAAAATCAAATATAATAATGAATAATAATAATAATAATGAAAAGGAAGATAACAAAAAGAGAGAGAAATAAAACCCAAGAAAAGACAAGTGATGCACAAGGCAATTGCTCACCACCCGCTGACTGGTGCCCAGCCAGTCCCTGAGCAGCGATCCACCCCTCCCGGCCAACTCCCCCCAGTTCATATACTAAGCATGATGTTCCATGGTATGGAATATCCCTTGGCTAGTTGGGGTCAGCTCTCCTGGCCATGCTCCCTCCCAGCTTCTTGCACACCTGCTTGCTGGCAGAGCATGGGAAACTGAAAAATCCTTGACTTCGGATAAGCGCTACTTGGCAACAACTAAAACATCAGGGTGTTATCAACAGTATTCTCACACTAAATCCAAAACACAGCACTGTACCAGCTACTAAGAAGAAAATTAACTCTGTCCCAGCCAAAACCTCTAAGGACGAGCAAACTAATCTCAATGTGGAACTCGCACTAAAAACTAATACTTGTCTGGCAATGCTGCTGTTTCTCCTTTAAAGAATTTTTGGCTAAGCAGCTGTTTGGGGTGGAGTTATTGCAACAGAGGCTTTCAGTTTCGTTTTTTTTTCCTCTCTGCTCTTCGAAGAAAGGATATCGAGCCGAATAAAAAGAAAAATAATGACAGAAGAGAGCAGGTTCTGCAAAAATTGGTAAGAGATCTTTCTCCCTTGCCACCCCTACAAAGTGTGGGGATTTCAAGAGTTTTCTAGGATTTTCCTTAATGTTATCTAGGTGTCTTGTAACGGGGAAAAGAGGAAGAACCACACGGCAGGAGGGGTGTATGCTAGCCATTGAGTAGTGAACAAAAGTATTTTGTATGTATTTTCACATTTCCAGGTTGCTGCTTTCTTGCTACTTTGTTGTGGAGAGGTTTCTTCCATAGCCCTCTCCCATGCTGCATGTTCTCTTTTTACATAATATCCCTGTGGGTAATTTTGCAGTATTTGGCAGAGGAGTCAGTGCATGGATCATGCCAAACCCAGCAGCTGCCTCAGTTTTCCACCATGGCTGATGTTTCTTTCTGTTGCTATATTTGCAGTTAAGTGATAAAATACTCATTTTTTCAGGGTAATTGGCCATCTCTCATACAATAGAAGGCTGAAAGGGGCCATAAGGATAGCGTAGCTTGGTGTGTCTCAACTAGTAGCTAGGCCATTGGGCAAATTATATATACGAAGACTGTGAAGCACTGCAATTAAAAAAAAGAGTCAGACAGGTTAAACATGAGTTTAGCCTCAATTTTATTTGGTCACAAAGGAAAACCAATGCTTAGCCTTGCACAAAGAGAGCCTGTGCGTTATGTTCTAAAAGGCTGTAGGGGATGCTTTGAATAAAGTACTTGCTGCGCACTGATCAGACTCCTTGGCAGACCTACTTTGCCTAAAACTTCTGATAGATGCCTCTAACCAATTCTTAAAAACTCTAGTGACAGAGATGACACATTCCTACAGGAAATCCATTCCATTGCTTATCCATCATGATCATGAGAAGCTTCTCCTGATGTCTAAAGCAGATTTCCTTGAGGCAACTTACCTTCTCTAAGAAAATTAGAAGAGTTCTCTGCCCCAGGGCTTTTTTGCTGTGGCTGCTCTGTCTTGGGGCTGGGCTGTTTGTAATTTATGTGGCCTCATCCTGGCCATTCCCTCCACATTGAGTGACCAGAAAATATGTTGGGCAGACTGGTTCTGTGGCCCAGGCATGATGTCCAAGTTTGGAACAAAGACTAGTGCAGAAAGCCCAAATGGCATCAGGTATTCTGCCTCACACATGTCCTCGAAGTAGCAGAGCTGGAAGTGTACATGTCCTTTCAGGCAGTCTTCCTACTCTTGTAGGCCAGAAAGGTTGCATGGGCTTACCTCCAGCTGCCACGTCCTAAGGACCATCACTGTCTTGTGTCAGGCATCAGTACCTCCTGCCGCAGGGTCCTGGGCCCACTGCAGCAAAGGCTTTGAAATGACAGGGATACACCTCACCTCCTGTTGCCTGGTGCACTGATGTCTCTGAACCTGAAGCGAGAGCAGTGAGGCAGACATCCTAAGACGGGTCCCATGGGATCAGGGTCCCATGGGATCAGGGTCCCAGGCCCTGCTGGCAGAGGAAGTCAGACAATCAGCTGGTGTGCACATCGGTCATCCCGAAGCTGTTTCAAGGGGACCAACGGAAATTTTACACTGCTTAAGGTTTGCACCTGGAAACTTCTTCAGGAGGTCTTACCCAAGCCATATTGAACTGTATCTCAATTCTTGTCACTAATGTTGTGAACACATCAATTATTAAAATAAGTGATTTCCCAGATAAACTTAAGTGGCTGTTCCTGAACCCACTGAGCATGGTGACATCTGTGCATCTCAGCTCAGAGGTAGCCTTCATCTGAACAGAGCAGCTGCTTGACTGGGCTACCTTAAATTGGTGCACTGGGAGCCAAAGAGCTGTAAATTTTGTGATGCCTTAGATGACACCCAGAAGAGGGGCCCTTCTCTTCTTTCCACATCTGTAAACAACGGCCAGAGCTTTTTCTGAAACAATTGTTGGACAAATATACCAGGAGCCTCCAGCAGCTGCCCTGTCCCTTTCAGACGTATTCCTGGTAATATGGCAGAACAGAATGAGTAACAGAATCCAGTCTCTAAATGTCTCATTAAGATGAATCGGAAAGACAAATACTTATTTCTAGTTTTTAGGGACAAACTAGTTGAATTGTAACCAGTTGTACTGGGTCTGGCTGGCATGGAGTTAATTTTCTTCATAGCAGCCGCTATGGCGCTATGTTTTGTATTTGTGGCTAAAGCAGTGTTGATAATGCACCAGTGTTTTGGCTTTTGCTGAACAGCACTTGCACAGTGTCAAGGTTTTCTCTTTTTCCCCACTCTGCCCCCTCCAGCGAGCCGGCTGGGGGTGAACAAGAGTTTGGGAGGGGACACAGCCGGGACAGCTGACCCAAACTGACCAAAGAGATATTCCATACTGTATAACCTCATGCTCAGGAACAAAAACTGCATTAGAGGAAGAAGAACAGGGTTGGGGTTGATTTTTTTTGCTTCCAAGGTGGCTATTGTTCAAAGACTGGTTAAGCATAGGTATGCCTGGAAGAGGTGGTGAGTGATGTCATTTGCTTCACTTGTTTTTTCCCCCACCTCTTTCCTTCAAGTATTAAACTGTCTTTATCTCAACCTACAGATTTCCTCCCCCATCCCACTGTGTGTGTGGTGGGGCAGTGGTGAGTGAGCAGCTGTGTGGTTGTTGGCCTGCTGGCCAGGGTCAACCCACCACACCAGTTCATTTACTTTTCTCTCTTTCCCATTTATGTGCTCGGTAGTAAACGAGATGTGTCTGCTGCCAATTTCTCCCTCCATGAGGCCCACTGCTTGCGGTATCTCACTCTCTGTCCAGAATGTGATGAACCAGTTGCCCAAAAGGATATGAAAGACCATCAAACAGAAGCACACAAGCAGGTGAGGAATGCTACAAGTTCTTCAGGGTTTTCTTGCAAATAGCAAAAAGCTCTGCCAGCCCTGAAGGAGTATGTTCATGGTACTGTGCTCTATATTAACTGGTTATGAACTTCTGTAATTGTTTGACCAGAAAATCTGTAAGGGTCTGATATGACCCTTCAGGCCTCGTTATAGCACCTTTTGATCTTATTGCAGACTCAGCTTAAGAGAGTAAAGCTTCCACTGTGGTATCTCAGTTTCCTCAGCAATACAAATTACAGATCAGGTACGGATACATGCTCCTAGTGCTTGTGAATTAGCCAGAGCATGCAAGTTAAATGATTTGATTAAAGGAAGACAGACAGTACCTGATCTGCCATAAACCTTGCCTGTACAAAGCTATGACATCAATGCACTTTTTTAACAAAACTGAACTGGCAGAGTAAATTTATCAGCTCTTCATATAGTGAGGCAATAGCATTTTTAGTATAGCATTAAGAACCCTGTAGCTAGAGGTACTATGTTGAAGCATGAATGCACAGGCATGACTTTTTATTCTGTCTTACTAGTTTTATTGTTTTAGCAATCCCATTGATTTCAGTTACTTAACAGAACACATGAGCAGCTCTCGTGGCAAACCTATAGAAAACTAGCATACCTCCTATGTTTTCAGAAGGGCTATTATAATTTAGACTAGCTGAATATCAGACCTATACTTTTAAGTTAAACCTCAGTCAAAATTTTGAATACACACTCTTTATTTCTCATCACACTTTGCATTTCACACGGGCACCTTTGAGAACTGGATCCTCACACAGAATGACAGCTTCCTGCAGAATCATCAGATATCTGTTTTCCTCAAAATCTCATCAACACAGCTCAGGCCTGACAGAGAAGCAAAAATTCACCAACAGCTTGTCGATGATTGGGATGAAAATGACAGGAAGATCACCTTAGCAGCTTGAAGTTGTATTGACATATGAAAGCACTATCCATCCTCCTATGCTCCCAATGAACTGCTGTATGTTTTGCTTGCAGGTCAGATGTAATCTTTGTCACCAAAGCATGCAGCAGTACCAGTTGGAGCATCATGAGGTAAGTATGGAGTGCAGTACTTCTTACCTTCTAGGCTGACCCTTTTGACCAGCCACCAAGAGTCACACTAATGGGGTCAACAGCAAAAACATGTAAATCCCTGACTCCTGTCCTGGACCATGAAGAAACTTAAACCTCTCAACAGTTGCAGTGTTTTGGCATACCTTTTCCCCCTTGTAAATAAGTATATCCCATGGTGGTTGCCCATCCAGTTGTGATGGGACAGTCTGTTCCAGGAGATAACCTATTACTTTCTCATCCTTGGCACCTCAAGCTGATGTCCTTTGAGGGCTTCTCAAAGACATTTCCGTCCTGCCCCCCTACTCATATTACCTGCTTTTCCAAAGCAGTGGTTATACAAAGTGAGAGGCAAGGAAGCAGCTAAGGAGGAGATGCACAAAAGAATTGTCAGACGCTGGGAAGTGAGAGCAGCCTGTCTGTGCTAGCTGTAGTCTCACCATTTCGAGGAACCAAAGCAGTGAAGACACAGCAGGCTTCCCCTGGTGGTGGTAGCTGAAGTACTGGAATTTTCTAGGTGGGCTTGTGCTCTCTTGCTAACCTGTACTGATACAGAATATCGTCACTGCTGTTCATTCCCGTTTTGCCTTATATTGCCTAAAGCATCCTAAATTAAAGATAGCCTAGATGATAGGCGAAATTCTAATACAGCTAAGCCTGCATTTGGTTGTGTAGATACCCCTTAAGGAGGGCATTCTTAAACAGTCACTCATTGCTCTCTCCCAATGCCCTCTTTTAGTATTGATAGAAAATTTGTGATAATTTCCTCTATTCATGTGCAGACCAAGGAATGCCAGAAACGAGCAATGAAATGCAAGATCTGTGAGCTTGAAATGCCCTTCAACAAGCTGCAGGAACACCTGAACACCTGTGCTAGCCGAACAGAGCGGTGTCGGGAGTGTAACAAATACATCATGTACAAAGACCAGAACAAACACAAAGATATTTGTCAGAACAGTGGTCTGTCCTATCATAAGGATGTGAACTTTCAAACCAGTGAAGCATCCGCTAATGCAACATTTATTTGCCCCACTGGTAAGCAAAATTCCTCATTGTCGTGGACTGGGTCAACTCTGTTAAATCTCAGTGAAAATTCTCCTGCCTCCTCTACCATTCTCAGTAATCCAGGGGTTGTTGTTTAACCAACCACAGTGAAAGGGCCAAGTGTTGCTTTCTATTATGCTGGTTATTGTAAAGCCAGAGTGATTCCACTGACTGGTAGCTCATTGGCCATGTTCTTTTATGCCTCCCTTATATCCTAGAAGTGAAATTCCTTCTATCAGAAAATAAGTGGAACTTCTTCATCTTTCTATTTGTCACACAGGAGAAAACATGATTTAGAATTTCCTCCTACTTCATATATAAAGCCAGCGATGCATACCTTGATTCTTGAAGTTGAGAGCAGCTTTATTAGGCCTAAGGTATTGGACACAGTATGTCAAGACAAAAAATTCATGAATCCTGTCAATGATTCCAGAAAAGAACAGGCATCAGTAGGTGCAGTGGCTGGCAAAATAAACTATAGAGAGCAAAACCCCCTAGCAACAGAATTAGCTAGGCCAGGGTAGGAGTGAAGCATCTTGAGCCACAAAACATGGGGCTGGAGTGGAATTTCAAATATCCTGAAGTTTGCGAGAAGGGACGGTGGATTGGTTTTGAGTGGTGCCAAAAGCAAAATGTAGTCACAGCTCTAATTCCTTCTTGGCCAGTGGAATCAGCATTCTGTGTTTCTCTAGAACCAATGACCACAAGCGGATCTGAGCAGCCTGTCTAGGTGACTAGTGTCAGTACTGTGTTTCTCTCCATTTTTTTTCCTTCTGAAGGTACTGGTGGCAATCTTTGTCAGAAGTGCAATAAGTCATTCCCAGATGACCAGTACTCCCAACATCTGGTAAGCACATTTGAAACTGAACAAGAGAATGGTCTGTGCTTAATTTCCAGCCAGGTTATTTCTCTGAAAGGCTATATATTAGGTAAGAAAGGGCAGTGTGTCTTGGCTCTTCAAACTATAGTTTCATGATACAATCTACTCAGCTGAAGCATCACTGTGAGGTGGTGTCCACTGTCCCTCGCCATGACTCACGTCTGTCACAAATCACAACACACGACACAGTTGGGTGTAATGCCAATCTTCACCTCATTATGCATGCTCTCTTTTAACAGAATAAATGCAGTGCAGCCCATAAGCTGACAAAAATTCTTGCTGGCCAGTTAACTTCAAAACTCAGCAGTGATCCACCGCAGTCGTCTTCTTCCCTGGCTCCCTCTTCCTGCTCTGAGAATGCAATAGTGTGGAAAGACGTCCGTCCCAAAGAGAAAGAAAGGAACCAGCCATTGACCTCCAAAACCTTGCTTAAACCCCCAAAGAACAAAAAGATTGGCTTTCCCTCTCCCACAAGAGGCGGACTTTCCACATCACCTCAAGGTCTTAAAGACACCCAGTCTTTTGACATGCTGGTGACCTGTGCCCATTGCAACATTCTTCTGCCGCTTCCAACCTTTCAGAAACATGAGGTAAGAAGTGACACATTGGACTTGGCCTCCTACATGCAAAGGGCCATACCTATAGATTCACTACTTATCTCTACACTGCCTGGGGTCCCAGTGCCCGTTTCTGGATTCCATAGCTTCTTGAAATGCTGGCCATAGGTACACTCTCTCTGTAAAGCATGGAATTTGTTAATTCCATTGACTACTTATGCTCACATCTACACAAACAAGATCCATTGCCTATAGTCTGCTTGAGTTTTAGGAAAATAATAACCATGACTCAAGCCATTAACTTTAAGCTCAAATCCTGGAAAGTCTTCAGCAACTGTCCTTATTTGCTGAAGGCTGATATTGTTCCTGCTAAGCAAATGGTATGATTATATCTCAGCTGCATCAGAGATGGAGCTCTAGATAATTTTCCATCCCAACAAAGGGGCCCAGTTGCCTCCCTACTGAATATGATTGCATGTTGAATATAATGTTAAATTCTCCTCTGATATGACTGTTACTTATTTTTCTAGATCAAATGTCTACGTTTGACATCTTTGAAAAATGCTAGGATAAAACAAAAATCAAGCCATGGAGAAAAAGGTACTACAGAATTTCAGAAATTTGGAATAGAATTCATCATTCAGGATTATTCTACATGGGGTTAATAGGAACAATGGGATATTTTGCAGAGGAAGCGCATCTAGAAAAGCTAATACTCAGAATATCACAAAGCTCTTTAGATTCCAACATGCAGTGGGATCCCATGAGGTTGCATTAAGCAAGCATTGCTTCAGAGCCATTACGTTTTCACTCTCTTGACTCAGACTAACATGTATTGTGCCTCTCAAATTATGCTACTATGAACAGTACAGTACCTTCCCTGCTGTAAGCAGGGATCAGCACAAAAGATTTCACAGAACAGATGTTCTGTCCCACGTCTGTCTGCTCCAACACTGAATGGAGACTTAAAGAATAGTTTCAGAAGACAAGAAGTAAAATTATTTTTTCTCCATAGTAAAAATTGCATATTCAGTAGAAGCATTGATATAATTATGCCAGACAATACCTCCAGTTGAGCTTGCACTGATCCATAGGCAGCAAGTAAGTCTTTCCTCACCCTGTCCCAGACAGGCTGTGAATCTTAACACTTCTCTCTTTGCTAACATCCCCCTCTGCTTTTCAGTTCCTAAGCAGTATCATTTCCTCTCAGTTCAATTAATTAAGTGAAACTGAAAGCAGTTCTTCTCAATCTTGTCCTTGTTCTACTCAATCTCAGTCCTTTTTCTACTTGGTTCAGTAAATGAAGTATTATTTCTCCCTGTAAAACTTTCCTCTCCTGGTAAGCTAAAGAGAGAAAGCACCGAAGTGAGAAATAGGGGGTTTGTCTAGTTTTGAATTACAGGACTCTAGTCTTGAAATAAAAGTAAGTACATGGTAATTACACGGATTATTTGACTTGCATTGTGGTTTTTTTAATATTGTTCAACTGAGTGATGACATAGGAAGGCTGTAAAACTGAAACTTTAAAAACACTCATAACTGGGCTTTGTTTGTTTTACAGAAGACTCTTCCTACAGCACTCATGATTAAATCTGGAAATAGAGGCATGTCTTCAGATTGAAGCTTCAGCTTAGCTTTAGCAAAAGGCACTGAAAGTGCGATAGCTTCATCAACAAATAAAACTGACTTGCTACTCTGGATCAAGAACAAAAAGTGACTCAGATTTTTATTCCTTATCAAGAGAGGCATTTAAAAGGTTTCACCTGAAAACTGTAAAAGTGATGGGGGCTCAACAGCTGTTGTCATTTCAAATATTTCTATGTAAGCTTGCCTTAGGAATGTACTTTTTCCACCTGCTTAACATCTTACTTCTCAGATCCAAACGTGTTGGTATCTGCATCATTTAAGCACAAGCACACATGGGATGCAAAGTCAGGCTGAATTCATAAACTCTCTCAGTGGTTCCGCAAGGGCCCAGGCTCATTTATGCATATCTTAGGCATATCTGTATAGGCAGGACTGAGCTGAAATGCACCAATAGACGTTCCACTTGCTCCTTCCAGCCGTGTAACCCCTGGGCTAGTGCCAGCATTGTGAGTGGGACAGCGGCCGGTCACGTGGCCTGACAAGTGTTAGTGACTTCTGAGGCTCCCTTAACCTCTGCAGCATAGAGACTGTTTGTAACAATCAACAGCTTTTCCTACATGCTTTCAGACCTCATTAATCTGAATCTGAAACTCTGCTGCTCAAAGGCCAAGAGCGCGTAACTTCACTCCCTGTCTGTCCCAGACGTTTTGCTGATTGGTGTCTAGTGAATTGCATTTGAAAGCTTGCAGGAGTACTCTGACCACATTTAAGAAGGGATTTTCAAACACAATTTAAGACAGCACTCTCACTGAGGTTTATTTTAAGCTTTTAAAAAATTGTTCTGAACGTCTGGTAAGCAGGTCTAACATTGAACATGGTGCTATGAAACAGAATTTTCTGTATTTGGGGGCAGAGGAAAGGGCTGTGAAAGCATGTCTGTTAAAACCATATCACTCCATGCATAAATTTATCCTCTTTTATTCTGCACTCATTAGACTTTCACATAGTGTAATGTTCTTGTTATTCTTTGATACACATCACAGCAATGGACTTGATGGATCTCCACACAAGCATAAGCTCTCTCACTCTGTTGTGTATTTTGGGGTCTGTACAGGTTCCAGCAAAGCTGGACTTACCAGGCCTCCCAGGAACTCTTTCTTTATTGTTCTTCGAAGTCTGTTTGAAGAGGGCTGGTAAACATAACATGGTCTGAAGAGAGTCCACAGTAAATAAGTAAAACAAGTTTGGAGACAAACTGGGCAGGCAGTTCATGCTCCACAGTCTAAATCTTCATACAGAGAAAGACAGGAAAACATTTTCATCCCTTTTGAAAAGGAACTTTGAAAGCTTTGCTGCCCAAATGCAAAGGAAGATGCTTTGCACCTAGAAAGAGCCCAATTTACCAGACAGGACAACAAATGGGCAGGAACAGGCAGGTAAGGGGATGGTGCTCGCACCAGCCCTCCTCTCACAAGACAGCTGCAGGCCAACGCCGCGCTCCATCATGGGTTAGCCTGGCAGCGCAGGACAGCCATGGGGTCACATCTTGTACTGCGAGACAGGAACCACAGTGGCTGTGTCTGAAAAGTGTCACAAAACCTACGTTACAGCACAAGGCCAGCTTTATCCTTACAACCCTTTTTTTGGGGGGGTGCGGGGTGGGGAGAAGGCCGAGCTTATTAAAGAAGTGGTATTTCCTTGCCTCTGAAAAGCACAGCGGGGCTTATTTTGGAAATCTATGCGGCAGTGTCATCGTGTGGCTGTTGTTGGTACTGGCATGAGCTAAGCCGTGTCATGTCTGGAGACCTGGGCTCTGGAGGGAGGAGGAGAACCATGGGCTGCCTCGCCAGCATGCCTGTCCTGCTCCCAGGCTGCACAGCAGCACTTCGTGGTTACTCTGTCGCTCCAAGTCTACACAGACTTTGGGACTGTTACTGTTCAGTGATTAATAACTTCAGGCTCCCAGCTAGCTTAAAGACAACAGCATCTGGATAAAGAGACCAGCAAGCCAAGCATCCAAGGACTGGAGCGCTCCTGAAGTCTTCCTGTGGCATGCTTTGGTGCCCTGCGTGCAGACAGGAGAGCTAGCTGCTAGGAGTTTGTCTCAGCAAGAAGAGAGCCACTTGTGAGCCCCCAGAAAATATGAGCCGAATGAAAATACCGCTCTGAAGGATCTTGAAAACACCTGAAAACGATCAGACTCCTTCCTTCTCCCAGGGTGAGGAAAAGGCTGTTACAGCTACATCAAATGTTACCCTGGTCCCGGAGGTGCTGTGCTTACCCTATACAGCAAGGTGACCCCTGTTCCCAAGCTCTGTGAACTCCTTGGGGACAAAAGAAGGCTATTCAGTTTTGCAGCGTGACCTCTTCCTAAATTGCTGAGCTCTAGAGGGAAGGTAAAGGACCTGTTCATTTGCAGAGACAAAGGACTGTATGAAAGCAGCCATGGCCTACGCTTACTGCAAATCTGAGGTCTGAGGGTCCATAAGGGATATGGATAGGGTAGCACAAAGTTAAGGGTGAGAAGCAGGCTTCCTTTCTCTTTTGCTCTCGTTGGTTTCAAAATTCCCCAGATTTGTAATCCAGTTTGGTGTGAAAGTGGAAATAGCTTTGGTCACTAGATGGCAATAAAGAATCAATGATGTGCTCTTCCCTGTTCAGCGGGGAAAGTTTCTAAGAGCTTGGCCTAGATTTGCCCTGGGAGAAAGAACTGGAAGATACTAGAGAAACCAGGAAAATAAGTGTGCAATCATTCTGCTTGGTAATGAGGATTTGGTTTGTTATTGTCTGTTTCTTAAAAAAAATTAGATAGGTTGTATTTACCAAGCAGAAAATAATTATCAGATTAAAATTACAATTCTGAGTAAGAAAAGGAAGCTCAGCCTCACCAGGACAGGTACTCAGAGAGTATGGCATCATACTCCTGAAACACTGCTGATGTTTCAAATAGACTGGGATTTCAGTGTTTTGCCCTGAAGCTTAAGACACATTTTTATTCTTTAGCAGTGGCAGGAGGCAATCCATTTCTGTATGACGCTCCTTCCCCCGTAAAAGCTTACCTACCTCTCCATACATTTTTTTTTAAACAATCTTTTGTCATAGTGAAAACTTTAATACAAATCTATGAGATACCAGAGTGAAGCACACCTTGTATTTGTCCATTTCCTAGGTGCTGTATGCTGGTGGCTTCTCCTCCACTACACTGTGTGCTGTGCGTATCTTAATTTTGCTTGAAGGTTAATCTCGTTTGAAGGCAGGAGTTTTGTGTGTACAGAAAATTGCAAAGCCGGCTGGCATATCCTACTCCCATATACTGTTGTGATTCGAAAGCAGCGTTATGGGAAGCAGAAGGAACTAAATGAAGAAATTAAACTGACAATATACCCTGCAGTGAGCTGATGGGGAGAAGATGAATGACCTATTTTTGGATTTGCCCACTGCTGCTTCTCAGTGGTTCTGTTGCAAAGGACAATGTGGGATCTCAGTACTTATTGCTGTCTTCTATGGGATGTGGATTTTCAATAATCCAAAGGGTAAAAGTCGTCTGTTAAGAGCCAACACAAGGCCTGCATACCATCAGCATGTTTATAGAAAAAATAAGCAGCATATTTTTTACAAACCATACCCGACTATGTAACTTGCATAGCACCTCATGATTGACAGCTCTTCATTTGCTGTTGAAGGGCTTTCTGGGTTGTTTGAATTGAGTCACATCGGGATAAAACTTGGCAGAAACTTGGGCCCAACTACTTTTTTGACTATTTAGAAAAAACCCACAAAACCTAAACAAACTATTAGATAGATGGCTGGGACTAGTCATCTCCTATGGTATATGAACATTTTGCCCAGCAATTCAGAAAGAAATGCAGTAAAAGTAAACAGTGGGGGGGGGAGATGGAGTGTTAAAAGTAAATGACTTGGGTGACTGCCAGTGATTTCAGAGCTGTGTATTTCTTTGATTTCAGAAGGCACGTTTCCCACAGTCCACAGGCCTAGATGTTGTCTTTGCCTGGATGTGTGCAGAAGCGGTGCAGCTACTTAGATCAGTTCTTATTAACAGCTGTCAAGAACAATCGTGTTCCCTGGAAGGTAGAAGAACGTGTTAAAAGGATAGCAGCCTTATATATAGCTGTGCATCCTTATGTGTCACGCCATTTCATTCTTGAAGCGTTGCTGGCAGATTCCTCCTTGGATTTAATGCAAACAGTTTAATGCAGGCCCCTTACAAGGTGTGGGTAGGGAGCAGGTTGATAAACATGCCAGTCAGTCAGGCCAACAGCTTGGTTTTAAAAGAAAAATTCAGTAAGATTTTCTTGGCTTTGTAAAAAGGTGGCGTTTCATTTCTACACCATGAAGTGTAATGATAACTGTTGTGACTGATGATTGGCGAAGGCTTGGCAAGCCCATGGAAATAGTTATTGGAAAGGTGTTCAAACTGGCTGTTGGGAAGTTGCACCCACCAGTGTGAGAGAGGCAGCCGCAGGTACTGTGGTGAATGCTTCAGTGGCTGATCAGACTAAAGATATGCTTAGCCTTTCTCAGAGTTACCCTGAGACCAAGCCTCAGTGCAGCTTGGGTGGACCATGACTGTGCCTGGGTCCTACGAAGACAGTAATCGCCGGCTGGATTACTCTAGCGAGCGGGACTGGGGACCCTGTCCTGCAACCGAGCACGAGCAGCGCCGTGGTGGTACCTGCTGTGTAAGTGTTCACGTCTGTGGGGAAAGAAAGAGAAAATCGGGCTACCCTGTCTGAATCAGAGGATGCGACTGGCTCCTAAAAGGCTTTTCAGTGTGTTTGATTCTGCCGCAGCGCACATGTTGTGATCTAGGGAAAAATGGGGAAAGAAACTCATCAGTATTTGCAAATCAGTAGACCATGGTGAAATTAGTCTCCCAGAGCTGCAGATGCCTACAGAGGAGATGGCTGCAGTGCCGTAACTACCTCAGGTCTTTCAGACCCAACAAGGGCTCTGGGATGTGATCCTTTTGCCCCATTTTAGACATTTACTTCAGGATGAGGCAGACTGTGTCCTGGAAGTGCCTGGTTTTCTCTGTTGACTGCAAAGGGTGTCTCAGTAACAAGCTCAGATGTACACCTCTGCATGTCTGATGAATCATACCAAAAATACTACAAACATTTGAAAGAAGGGAACGTTCATCTCAGTCATTTCCTAAGACCAGTCCTTTCCACGTCAAGGCAGGTGCCTTCTTAGGTAAGGGAAGGAGGAAATAAATGAGAGATCATTTGTCAGTTACAGGTTAATGTGTCAGTAACTATGCTTGTGTGAAGTCTTTATGACCAGAATAGGTTTGATGGGTGCTTTTCGAATCATGCTCATCCGCAAACTATTATACAAAGTGCACTGTACAGCGTACTTGCTCCAGTGCAACTGGCAGAGGCTGTGCAGCCAAGGAGCATGGCTTTGCTGTTTCTGCTTTACTTCAGCCTCATTCAGTTATGCTGAATGACTCAGTGCTTAATCAAAGAATTAATGGCAAATTTAGGATATTGGTCTGTGAGGTGCTGTGCACACAGCTAATGGGTTGTGCATTCTGTCAGCTTTCTGCATGCATTATTTGCTTGTGGTGGATCTGACTGAGCAAGGGAATCCCTTCACACAGTTCAGGAGCATTGGTTTATGCTCACAGGTGCTTGCAAATTAAGGACAAATGTCAGAAGGGGAATAACCACCATAAATATTCTATGTGGGCATCATAGCAGAAGCAGGTCTTTAGAAAGGACTTAAATACAATTGGAGCAGAGATTTTATAGAGAAGTTGTGGGAGGGGGAAGTTAAATCATGCCTGAAGTGTCACACTGAAATGAATATGCCAGAATCTGGAGAGGGTCTCATTTTCCTAAATATTTCTTACACAGTGTGGACAGTCAGAGAATCCTTACAATTTCCTTTTCTTTTCTTCTGAATGAAAAAAGATATAAATAATTTTCATCTTTGGGACTCCTGAAGCAGGCAGCAGCTGCAGGTGGGATGCTGATGTAGCAGTGCAGGGCAGAGAGGGCTGGGGACTCCTCTCAGGTGGCTCTGGTGGACACAGGTGAGTTTGGGGTGACAGCACCCATCGACACCCACCACCAGTGGCGTTTTTGGAGCAGAGGTGCTAGTCCTTTCAAGGCAACAAAGCAGCTCACTGTCAGGTCACAGTCTTTGTGTCATTTTGTACAGCTACAACACAAGTCATTTTACTCACTGCAGTTGGCTGAATTGACCATAGGCTTTGTGAAGGGGGTGGCTGAGGAGGTCCTTGCTGAGGGACGGTCCTCCTTTGCAGTGGCACAAGAACCACACGAGGGAAAAGAGTGCAGATCAGGAGGTCATTAAAGACATGTCATAGCAAGCATGCACAAGGGACCTGAGTCCAGGAAGCAAGGGCAACAGCAGTTAAGATATGCCTCATTTTCAAACGCTTGTCTCCATAAACTCTGCAAGTTCTTCACACGTAGGCTGAGTGTGTCTACATGTGTGTAATATTTACAGATGCTTGAAAACACACATTCACATCCTCTCACCCATGTATAAAATATATATCAGCACAAAATAAATACAAAAGATCACATTTTACCAATCTTTACAGTTTTCCTTTAACTGAGATAGGATTTAAGACAAAAGCTCTTTCAAGCATCTGTCTCAGTTTTTGAACTCTCCTCATGTTACCTATATTTTTCTCATTGTTAAGATTTTCATTACCTCATTGTTTAGAAACATAGGTATCTCTCTTACTTCTGATATCCCATTTGCCCTAGGGCTGATAACTCCCTGGGAGCCATGGGGACCAGGTGGTACGTATCTTACACACTTGGTTTCTGGGGACTGCTGGTGCAGGTGTGATTTTTGTGGCTGGGATTTTCATGCAACATGGGACAGCAATTGATGGTGACCACACAGCATGGAGAGATGCTGCTGCTGCTGCTTAGTGTTTTAGTATTAGTATTTTTGAAAAATGGAATCCATATGATTAGGAAAGCTTTAATATACTGATAAAGACCTGAAATACAGAGACAGTGGAGGTTTAACTGTGTGCTGTTAAACAAATGCCAGCATTCTCATTCTTCTTGTGGAATTTCACAAACTCCAGTGTCAGGGAAGCAGTGTGAGAGGTGCCAGCCCAATGCTGTTTGCTGGCAGGCAAAGGGTTAAACCAGTTCCGCAGGTGTTTGCCGGTGTGCTGTGGAGGCTGGTCCTGGCTGGGCTCAGCTGTGGCCAGGGCCTTACCTGCAGAGACAGGGGATGTATAAAAGGGATGAGAGGGCACCAAGCGCTCTTGGCATTGCTGGAGAGAGGAAGCGCTTGTTAGGCAAGTGTGACCGATGTTCAGGGGATGGGTGCTGGTGTTGCTAGCTGTGGAGAGCAGGCTGGAAGCTTTCAGACTGAAGTGTTACAGGAAAACAAAAAGCAGTCCTAGGGACTAGATGACTTCTACTATCTCTCTGTCTCACGTTCTCTTTCTATGATCTGTGCTATCAGAGATTTATTACCATGGGCATGTGAGCTGAAAAGTTATGGATTCAGCTTGTTGAAAGATCCCTGAAGCTAGAGACAGCAGTGGATAGTTGGACTGGTGGTGTCTGCGGTTGCACCTCCTTTTAACCTCAGTGCAATTCGGGGCATCTCTGTGCTGTGCATCCAGAACGGTGATGTGGTGACAGGTTTGTACGTGAGGAATGTGTGGAAATGAGGTTATAACAATGGCAGTGAAGTACTGCAATTTGCATCAATTCAATCAAGCCCACTAGCAAGTCATGATGGGGGAGGGCAGGAGGAAACAGAGGCTCCTGAGAGACTAGGCTGGGTGCTGCAGTTAGCATGAGCGACTTGATTCATCTTTCACTACTTTCATGCCTGTGCCGTAAAAATGAGTGAACTAAGGTAGGTAGAGATCTCCCTGCAGCGATGGCAAACCTTTCAGAGGGAGCAGAGCAGAAGGAAATTCATCCATGGGCTGTGGAAATCAGTATCCTGCAACTGCCTGAAATCCCAATGAGCCACGTGTCTGAGCCGATGGCATGACACGCAAGCAACGGCAAGATTTGCGCTGGCAGGCACTGTGTGTGGATCTTTCTGCTCTTCTCTGTCTTTCAACAGAAAAGTGTCACTTCTTTTCCTTTCTGTGAAATGGATGCTGCTACTCCCACAGGCCTGCGCAAGATATCAAAAACTGGTTTCCCATGACTGGAGGCAGTGCAAGGAAATGAGATTTTATGCTTTGTGTTATATTCAGAGATCACAGAGGGGGAGGACGGGGTTATAACATCATAAACTGCTGTATCAAATTTTGACTGGGGCAGAGTTCCCTCTAGTACTTCTAGACATCTCCTCAGAGGAGAAAGGTGGTGAAGGGACTTGTTTCTAGCAGTCCATTTGCTGTGCCAAAAATAACTTATTCTACCAAATATGATGAAAGTTTCATATCTCTTCTTGATTTTTAGAGTTTGTTCTGCCTTTACCAGCCAGCAGTTACTTATCCGTAAGGCTCGAACTTCTTGAAAGTTGATTGTCATTGTAATAGGTCAGGTTACGCTACCCCATAGGGAATTTTCCACAGAAGTAATTTGCCTGTTGTGCAGAGCTTGGAGCCCAGTGCCAGCACTATCAACATATTAAAGATGCTTTTCAGGAATAGGGAATATACTTTTTATAATGACTTGCAAATGTGAAGAGCTGGTGTGGGTGTTACAGGAAACATTGAGTAGAGGTGAAGGTGAGGAGTGAAAATTGCTCTTTTAAAAGTAACTTGTAATGGTGAGTAAAAGTGGCTGGTACACAGATCAGTCCTCAGCCAGTTCTCATCTTGGGCTGTTCTGCAGAAGTAGTTGCAGCTGCATAGAGGTTGTCTTGAAGCAATACTGAAATCAACTCTTTTCTTTCTTTTGTTCCTTCTTTTTTTTTCTAAAAAGCTTCACAAAAAGGGATGTCTGGATAATGCAGCACCTGTTTATTAATTGCCTGGGATGGCCTTGCTCTCTGATGGGGCCATCTGAGCAGAGTGCCCCGAACACCGAGACCACGCGGATGCTCCCCTGCGGGTGGTGTGTCCGTGCCCCGGCCCCGGGACGGTCCCTGCCCGCCACCCTGCCCTGTGGCTTCTTGGGGCTGGCCTCGGCCCGGCCTCAAGGGCACTGGTGGAGAGGCAGCAAGCTGGTTTGCAGAGTTGGCCGTGGCTTGTGACGGCGGCAGCTGTTGGTGCTGAGCACGCCGGCGTGCGTGGGGTGCAGCGGGAGCAGTGAGCATGCGTGGTGCCCAGATTAACCTCTGCTGCTTCTTGGCAGCATGAACTGCATGGACTGCATAAACACCCATAGGCTTTCTGCTGTGATGCAAGTAAACTTGTTATATTTAATAACTATCATTAGCTTGGAGAACCTTAGCAGTCTCTTTCTTTCCCTCTAATTACTGAGCTCTTCAAGGTGAGCTTGGAAGGAAAACTCCTTACTCAGAGGCTAAAGCTCAACTGAATGTTGTATTTTTGTGCAAAAAGCTTGAATTTCCAGCCAACAGATAAAAAAGATTGGGATTTTTTTTTTAGTTGACATTAAAGCTGGTTTTGCCAGCTTGAGAATTACTTTAGTGAGTAATAGAAAATTGCCATGAAAAACAGGTCTCTGTGCACAATGTCTGTTTAGGTGAAAATTCAGTTTTCCAGCTGGGCCAACTTGCAAATGCATTTTTTTAATTTGGGAAAGCAGCTTCTGTCATTAGGTGCTGACAGCAGGCACTGAGAACATGCGTTTTCTGTGCTTGTAAAGTGCCCTTTGGTCTATAACACTGAGCTGTGCTGTTTTGGAGGCATGAAGAAAAATACATGTAGACTTGAGCGGAATTTGCTCGTAAGAGCTGTTACAGAAAAGGTTTTCAACATTTGCATAAATTCAGACTGTGTGCTGCATGTTTTCTGTGCTGTCATTTTTGAATGGAGAGCCTATTATGCCTTTTTGTGACCTGTTAATTTGGTTGAAAAGCTGCTTTTTAAGTAAAGGGTAGGCTATTTTTTTCCCCAGTGCTACTTAGAAAAACATCACAGAATGATTAAAAAAAAAAAAAGCCCTAAGATGTGGGCCAAGAGGAATCATAATAATTGCTTATCCTTGAAATTACTCATGACACTAGGATATTCTTATGATGTGCCTTGGTTTTGTGCAGGCAGCCTTGTTGTGGGTGGAGGGGGAGGGTAATGCAAATTAAAGAAAATCAGTGAGGAAGACTTTAAGTAGAGTGCTCTGTAAAACACTGATCTCTGGTCCTGAGGAAGACAATATTAAGTTTGTCTGTTGTACAGAAGCCTTATGGAGTAGACTTTAAATGGTCACTCCAAAAGCTGTGAAAGTTTTTTCCACCTTTGTCCTCCAGATCTTTGAAATCCTCAAGACTCAGTGAAGAGATGGTTTCAATGTGTCTCATAGCACGAGCAGTAACCAGATGAACGGTGTCTGCATTGGTGTGCCATCCTCAGATACCAGTGTGAAAGCCCAAGCTCTGGCGAGTGACGGCAGTGTTTTTCAGAGGCCAAGATGTTTTATTTCTAGGGAGCATTAAGAGCTTTCTGTGACTAAGATGGATGCTGTTTACAGTGAGACTTTCTGAATGAAGGTGAAGGAGTTCCTTTACACAGGTGGTATTCCCTGCAGGGCAGAAATGGGGTGGCTTTGCCCGTACTTCTCTGACTGGAGGTATGTGAGGAAGATGAGATGATACCCGTGACATCCACATTTTAGTGCCTGCTGAGCTCCATGAGCTCAGGCTGAACTGCCTGGCTCTGTGTCAGGCATGAGAGCAGGGAGCTGGTTTCACTGTGGTGCAGCCCCGGACATTGAGGATGGCGGGGATGGGTGGTGGGACCCTGCTGCACCCACGCTGGCAAAAGCTGCTGTATTTCTATCTGCTCTTCCATGTTTTGGTGAAAGGTTCAGCTGCTCCACGTGAGGAGGAGTGTTTAACTGGCTGAGAGCATGTGCCTGCGGATGATGCTGGGTCTGTGCTTAGCTGGAACCCTTGGAAGGGGTTTTTGTATACTACTTTCTGTGCTACTTTATGCATCAAAGAAAGCAAGTTGTTCAAACTGGTTCACTAAGACAGCAACCACGTAACATCGAGAGGATCGTTTAATCTCAGGTTTTTCAGACAGGGCAGCTGTAAATCAAAGGGCAAAAATCATTCTCTTTAAGCAGAAGTATTTTCCCAAACTTCATTGAGGAAGGGTGTGTAGAATACTTTTCCAAAATCTGTTGCAGAAGACACATTATTTTAAATAACAATTAGACTTCCTTAAATGACTTTCTCAATCACTGATGCATAGTGAAAATATATAATATATATAAGCATATTTTCTGAGATATCAAAACCTGTAGCCATGTATTTCCAGTCTGGAGAGGGCAATGAAATGTGACAAAATGGGATTTTAAACTGAGTTGCCTACACACTTTTTTTCTTGCAATACCAAGCAGATAAATGTAAACACACATCATAACACATAAAAATGAATCCCATATTGAATATTTCATTGGAGAAGCAATAAACTGCACTAAAAATTGATGAATGGCAAATAGATTTTTATTTAAGCATTTATTTTTATGGCATTAACAAATAGAAAAATATATGGAAGTATGCAAATAATTTCAGAGACATTAAAATGAACAATATCAAGTTGCTCATCCTTCATGGAGATTTTGTGCTTCAGTATTGTGGACATTATTAAAGCACATATAACATGGCTGGCGGAAACACTGGAAATAGATTTGATTCTTCAAAAGCCTGAGCTTTCACTATATTTCCCTATTGAGAGCTCGAACTTTTTAAATGTTGGAATAAATCTGCTTTATGTTGCTTTTATGACATACCTTTATGCGTGCATATTTTATTATAAGATGTGTAATTGGGTCTTCTTTATATATTTTTCTTTAGAGTTCTATTTAAAAAGTCAAAGAAATAGTGTAAACTGTGATAAGCAGAACCTTGTAGTAAATAAACTTTACCAAAGGATGATTGTCTACAGTAGGAGTTTAAACTGTTTATTATGGACTACTTCTAGGCAAAAAAATGGGACTCTTGTCCCATTGCTGCTTGAATTCTTAGAAGCTGCCGTGGTGTCTGCGGGGCCATCGAGCTGCCTCTGCTGGGGCAGGGACCCCCGTGGGCAGGGACCCCGCTTGGGAAGTGCCAGCGCAGCTGGGAACGCGGCTGTACGCCAGCAGTGCTCCGGTGTCTTAAAATGGATGGGGGAGGACGCAGGGCATCACCCCAAACACAGCAATGAACGGTGGGTGTGTGGATGGATGTTCACTTCCTCTTGTCTGATGAGTTCTTCTTGCTGTGCGGTGGCCGCTTTTTAGAGCACCTATTTATCATCTTCCAGTATCAAGCTCCCCTAGCTGGAAGTGAGATGGATGGGATAGCTTGCTGGTTTATTAGCTTTTAATATTCCGGTTGCAATTAGTTTCAATGAGTTTATTTACATTTGTAGTTTACATTTTGACTCAGTGGGGGGAAAAAAGAAAAAAATCTCTTCCGCTGTTTTATGATGGAGCCTATGCAGGAATAAGGCAGATGGAAGAGGCCATCTCTTCTGCCTTACTTCCATTAATTATCCTTTAAAATATAAGTATAACTAGTTTGTCCTCTCACACTGTTGGTGGGGATTATTTCACAGCTCTCCCTGCTTACGGTTGTAATAGAGGTATAAAATGCTAGCACTTCCTAATCAGTTAATTTGTGAAAAGAAACTTCACACCCATTTCAATTTTGCCTTAGATGAATCTTGCCACTTTGTCTCTCTGTGAAATAATCTATTTCATTTAATATTAGCCTCACGTCACTGGATTGCACGTAATTTCTTGACAACGCTGTGGTGATCTGCAGAGCAATGTTTGCTCAAACTGGGCTGTGGATTATGAGTATCCCAGCCAGGGAGAAGTAAATGAGTCCTAACCTAGGAGACACTACAGAAACATTGTCATAGAGGAAGTTATTGATGCATCAACGTTTATAAAATGTCTGAGAGTCTGGAGAAATGGAAACAGTCCCAGAGCTTTGTCCAGAAGTTCAAAATAATCATTTGTTGCAGAATTATGATTTCCCCAGGAAAGAAAGGACAGATGAGTGTTGTGTTGTAGTCATATAGAGCTATGTGCAGATTAGATTTAACAAAAACCCTTCATGTAAGTTCCTAGAAATGACAGATTTTATTCTAGTGTTATTAACGAATTTTATTTTGTAAACTTTGCATATTTGTCCATAAAGGTCAGTTGGTCTGGTTTATATATAATATTTTTATTTTTAAAAAGTCTTTTTATATCTTCTTTTTATTTATATTTGTTTTATTCACTTCTAAAAATAAACGATGCCCAAATCTAACAAAGAAAGGCAGAGGGAAGTCAGGAGGAGAAATAAAGCCTTGGAAAAAGTCACTTGCTCAGTGACAGAGTTGAAAAGACCCTGGTTCTCCTGGGCTGCAGGCTGTGTCTCTGCTTTCAGCAAAGGTGTTTCCGCAGGTCTTTTCAGCCAAACATCCTTCAGAGGAGGTGGGTTCTGTATCTGCCTGCTTTTCAATTTGCTTCCAGCTGATGGACGGGACACATGTTCGTGTTATTTGGATGGTCTGAGCAAAGGCATCAAGGTGCTGCTTGGCTCTCGGGGTGGCGGCACTCCTATGGGGCTCAGTTTAAGTGAGAGGTGACGAAGGTCTGAGGACGTATTTTGGAAGAGCTATTCCCACATGGCGCTGGATCCGACCAGAGGCAGTCTGGAAGGGTCAGCGTGCAGGTCCGTGGGCAGCAATGGGCTGCCCATCACTGGGGCACAGGTGATGGACACCCGAGTGCAGGGGAGTCGGGCCGGGCGCCCGTGCCCAAGGCTTGCACCAAGGACTGTACAAAAAGGCTTCGGTCCAAACGTGCTCCTTCTGCAGCGTGGCCAAATGCTGCCTGAGCTGCCTCCGGCTCCTGGGGCCAACCGCCATGTGGCCCTGCAGAATTCCTCTAAATTGGCAAAGATGCTTCTCACATTCCTGTAAGTTTGCTTTTTCATTGCTAATAATAATTCCTGGGCTTTATCTTCCGCTTGATGCTCAAGCTGTATTTCTCTTTACGTCACCATAATTAATTTATAAGCTCAGAAATGACAGATAATGTTTATTATGGAGATGACTTCCTTGAACAAGCTCCCTGAAATAACCTCCAAGGATTTGTAAGGAACCTTACATTTGGTAATTAATTATGCAAACCTACTTTTAACATAACTTTAGGTAATCAGAACAAAAGACGACAGTTGTCTTTGTTAATTATCATGAAAATTTACTTATGAATATTGTAATTACGCACATTACTGTGTCTGCTGTCACTCATGGCTGGGGTGCCTCAGGCAGTATTATTTTCCTCCCATTGTCATTGTCACAAAGGGCTAATGACAAGAAAAGGGCTGAAGTTAGAGGTGCTGTAGTTTAATTTCAGAAAACGCTATTTGCTCGTTCAGCTCAGACCTGGAAGCGCAGCGCGGCGGCACCTGGGTGAGTGGGCGTACTGCCCCGCCATCTCCAGAAACCGTGCTCCGGGGCCAGGCAGAGCTGCGTGAGCTGGCGAAAGCCCTGACGTCCGCCTGGGCCAGGCTTTTGCGGCGGAATGCTCTGCACTCTTGTGGGTTGGTCCCTGTCAGAGGTAGGAGTGCAGCCACGCTGGCCATGGGGCCGCTGATGCTGCTTTGACGTCTTCTGTCCCCGGGATTAATGCAACACACCGCTTTGGTGTGCAGGTAAAGCAGAACTGTTTTGTGACCACTTAAAATTGCTTTTTAAGTGTTTGAGAGCACTTACATTTATCTTTGAGATAAAGCTGTATCTACCCATATCAGCTAGGAATTTACCTACTAAGTTTTGCTAAAGTGTGTTCACAGGTCAGGTTTTCTTTAAGGTGATGAAGTCACAAATCTGAAGGTCCCCTGGCCAGTTCTTGAGAGCTGGACGAGTGTGACAATTAATTATGGACTCAAATTCAGCTTTCTGGCACTTAACGTGGTCAAGGGCCTTGTCCTTCTGCAAAAGCAGATGATCCATCAGAATGGGCCAGCTCAGCCTTTGGCCCTCATTTCTTCTCCAGCAGACAGCTGATAAAGGAAATTGCCATTAAATTAATTGAAGTTTAAAAGTTCACTTTATAGTTGCCCTTTATAGCACAGAGAATGTCTTTGAATTTCCATAGCTTGACACTCACCAGAGGTCAATAATGTATCATTAAATACCTTTGTATGTGCTGCTAATACACATTTTCTGCTCTATCTAGTACTGGAAATGTTAAATGGTTTTGATGTCTGATTATAGGCATGCCTAAAGATCTAAGCTCCACCTTTAGCCTGTGCTTCCAAGACCCAATTTTCAAAGATGCTCTTGTTAGCTTGATTGAACTCTTCAGTGAAATAATCTCAACACACTACCTGCTTCCCGCCTTTTACTTCTTACCAATGTTATCTCTGTGTGCATAAACGGTGTGACTGGCTTGTTGAAGCACATGTCTCTGTTCTACTGGAAGCCTGATGGAAGATGGTGATTTTTTGTTTCTTTTTATTATTTGTATGAGTATTATGCCTTCCCCCAGCTGTGCTGATGGCCCCATCATGTTCAGGAGTGTGTAAACACAGGAGGAAAGCGATGCTCTGAAGAGCTTATCCAAATACATAAAGCAGGGAAAAGGTGGGAAGAGGGAAATTTTTTTCTACCTCTTGTAGAGATCTGGAGCTGAGAGATGCCAATCTCATGTGCATTTTCTGAGGTCAGTTGAAGAACCCAGCAGATCCAGGCTTTCGGCTCATCTCTTTTATGCCAAAGCCAGAAAACTGGATAAAAACATAATTAAAATATGACCTTACTCAGAGCATTTTACAGGAACTAGGTTCTCATGCTTTTTAATGAAAACTCTGGCAATCGGTTTTATGTACGTTTATTTGCATCTTATGCTGCAAGATTAGGCCATGACAGCATGTTTTTTCCATTTTGTTTTTTGGGGAAAAAGAAAAAATCTGTTCTCTGCCACTTTCTAAAATCCAGAACGGAACTGGTGAATGATAGTCATGACTGAGTTCCAAATTTGCAACCTGGAGGATGGAGAAATGGCCTAAATCTCTGTAAGATTGCTCTGAAGCCTTGTTTTTAAGTCTACCTCCGTTCCCCAGATACTTAAAACTGCAGAGACAGAGACACACAGAGGAAACTGGTAGAAACACAAGAGCTGATGCTGGTCCTTGATTTCAGAACCTGACCTAAGTGACTTTGATATCTGCAAGCAAACTTGCTTCATAGATATCTGCAAGTACTGCTGCTGTCCTGTACACATCATTTTACTGTCATGCAATTAGAAGCTACAACTATGATGCCACTTCAGCTTTGTAGTTTGCCCTTTTAATTTTGTCTGTTGCTATGGTAGCAACAAATGATTGCAATCACTGCTGTTTATATTGCAATCCAAGTCACATCAATAGAGATGTTGGAAACTAAACAATAAAAATCTGACTTAACTGTATACTGCATTTGTTGTTGTACATAATAGGTTGTTCACAATAATCAGGATTCATCGAAATCTTTTGTTCCTGAAGCATTTGGAAAATTCCTTTAACTAAAGGGTTGTCAAATGATAATTTATTTTCAATACATACTTACCCAGTGCTCTTCACACAGCTGGACAATATTTCTTTTGCACTGTTTCGTGAGTATATCCTTGAAAACAGTTATTTTAATAGCCCTTCTAGTTTTGAAGAAAGGCTACTCTTTTTTTTTTTACCTTGTACTAATCATAGTAGTATCTTAGGTCTAAAATAATACATCTTTAAAAAGATAATTCAGTACTTTCTCCCATGCTTTGTCCTGTCTATTTAGATTATACAGGCTTTTTGAAGAAGGATTGTCTTTATTTTGTGCAAAGGCTTGTATAAAGGCACTTCTGTGAGCTACAACATTAATGAACTGTAATATCAATTTCTGATTTTGAACATCACCTGCTGAGCTTTGAAGATGTTGAGAACAATAGAGGAGAGAGAAAGCGGGCACATGAGTCTGTCCAGTGCCCCTGAGGGGATTAGCGATGGGCAGCCAGCGCAGGGAAGCTGGTTATGCCATCTGCCTGCGCTCACCCGTCAGTATTGCACCGCCCCAGAGCTCATTTTGGGGACCTCAGCACTGCCATTTGGAAGGGAGTTTAGCTAATATTGTAGCAAAACAGTGTGAACTCCTACGCTCCTGAAGTTTAGGGTCTTTCTGCTGTTGATTTCAGCTGGGAGAGGATTGTTGGTTCTGACTTCTTCAGCTGCGGAGGCAGGAGGCACACGGCCGCAGGGCTCGCATCTCTGCTGCAGCAGTGGCTGGGGGATGGAGCATCGCCCCCATCCCGTCCGCAGCAATGGGCCCGAGCAGAGAGCAGAGCTTGCAGGGTGTGAATTTAATTTTCTGTGTGGGTAAGCTCTAGTACCTGCTCCTTCTCCGTACGCAGACCTGTGGCTGCCCTCTTCAGGAGTCTGATGCCCAGACACAGCAGAGTCCCTGGGGCTAACGTCTGCTGCCAGCCCTGGAAAGGCTGAGATTTGTCTGTGGGGTGGTGCGTCCTTTCTTACAGAAAGTTGAACCTAGACTGCCTAAATAGGAGGCCAGTAAGGCAATTTGCTGTTTAAATGACCCAATGCACATTGGGCATATTGAAGAAAAAAGCCATTTCCTAGTGACTACATCTCATTAAAAAAGCAATTTTCCAATCAATTACAATGCAATTTAGCTGCTAACTGTTTAATTATCAAAAAAGAAGCTATTTTGTTCTCTGTTCCTATATTTATGAACCATGCTTTAAAATCTCATCTTCAGAGTAGCTGTTTGGAGGACTGTGACTGCTCTATTGATGCAATTATATAAAAGTTAAAATTTTCAGTTCAATGTATTGTATTAGTTCAAGGAAATATTGTTTGCTCAGAAGCTCTTGAAATAGGAGATTCATTGATTTCTACAAAAGCTTGAACCTTTATTGTTATTTTCATGCACTATAAAAATTGTATTATGTAGGTTTTATTAGAGGAGCGTTATTTCTTTTTTTAATCCTGTGCAAGAATTTCAGTTCTGGAAACATATGCTGAAAATAGAGCAAGGTTCCTCTCAAAAGGAAGACTTCTGTCTCCGAAGAGACTGAAACAGGTAAAACACAGAGGTGATTTATAAGAGCTGGGATGCTGGCGCCTGGTTGTGACTCGCTGTCTCGGGGTAAGCACCATGGTGAAGGATGCACTTATGGCTTAGTTCTGAGAATAGGAAGACATTAAAGCAGCAGTGCTGCCATGTCTTGCAATTTTTATTAAAAATCTTGCAATACTTGGTGTTTCTTCTTAAAGCTCCAGCTTCCAGAGTTATCTGAGACTTTCATAATTCCTATTCCTAATGCTGTTTCAAGTCTCTGTAGTTTAAAGGAAATCTCAAATCCACAAATTTTTCAGCCTTCAACAGTGGATGAAAATGAAAAAGAATGCAAATCTATTGCTTCCTTACAGCTTCTCCTTTTTAGTCCACTTCAGGAGTAGATCCTGCACGGATGTAACTTGCGGTATCATTTGACACTATCCTGAGGCCTCTGAAAGTGCTTGATAAGCAGCGTGCATCTAAAGTGCTTGGACCATCAGCATTTGGCCCTTTATTCAGGGACCCAGCTGGGTGCTCTGCTCTGAAAAAGCTTGGGCTCAGTTTAAGTGCAGACCTCAGCGGAGCAATGCTTACTCTTGTGAGCATCAGGCCATGTGAGCTCTCAAGGAGGCATCTGAGACCCTCAGCTTGCACCAGCCGATGGGGTAGGACCGCATCCCTGAAGGAAGTGCTGGCAGTGCCTGCGCCTCTGCTGTAACCTGCCCTGGCCATAACAGGCACTGAGTGTTCTCCTCTTCTTGGACTGTAGCTGGGCACCTTACTCTGCTCTTGTGTGTGATTAGCCTTGTTTTATACAGTGGGCAAGTTGATGGAGGGCCCGGAGCTGCTTATCTTCCTCTGAGCCCATGAGCGTTAGGAGGCTGAAGGACGGTGGGAAGCCAGGCATGAGTGTCAGAAACATTTCTGGGAAACCCCCGAGAGAAGTCTGATGAACCCGAACTTGTGCCCACCAGCCCACACCTCTGAAGCTGGAGCAGAGGCATGCTAACTCCTCCTGCTGTCTAAAACAGGTATTTGTTTTCAAAAAGCTGAGAGAACCTATGCATGACGAAAACAGGGAAGGTGAGACTGCGTGGTCCACAGGATGGTTTAGCAAGCATCAGACTCTGTGGTCTGAGCCCCAAAGCTCACGCCGGTGTGTGACAGGCTCTCCGCTTTCATTGGTGGGTCCCCTGGCCTTGGTGCCTGCTGTCACCCTGCAGAGGATGAGTGAACACATGGGTGCTGCATCGCTGCTGAGATGGGTGGCCTTGGCTTGGCCCTTGCTTGCAGTTGCAGAGGTGGTGATGTCCTGTTCCTGGGCATTGGAGAGCCTTAACCCTGAAAGTCAGCACAAGTATCCCCACCCTGGTGAATTTACAACATTCACTATATCCCCAGCTGAAATAAATCTCCATAATTATTGAAATAATATGTCTCGTGCCCTTGGAAATGCCAATTACTTCTCTGTAAATAGTTCCCAGCACTCAGATGTGCTCTGTCTTTTACAAGTTCAGAGACTACCCCTGACCTTTTTCAGAAAGCCTCAGAGGCAGCAGTAATAAGCACACGTCCAAGTCATTATTCCACGTTTTTCCATTTGTCTTCATATAGTGTATTAGGACCCATGAAAACGCACGGCAGAATAAAAGTATTCTGATCATTGACTGCCTGCCCGTCATGAGTGCAGGGTATGTTCCCCCTGTATAAGCCTGTACGTGGAAGCTGGGTGGTGCATCACATTTAGCTGCAATTTACCTCTCTGCCAGAAGACGAGACCAGCCAGGGATGTGTGTAGCATAGGCCGGTCCTTCCAATTACCAGCCCTCACCCTCTCCACTGCGCTTCCTCCTCGGCGCCTGTCTCCTCACCGGAGCACGCTGCGGCCCGGCCGTCTGCCTCGCTGGTGGTGCTGTCGCTTGGGAAGGTGGGGAGCGGCTGGAGGATGCAGCTGGCTGGAGGCAGAGATGGCAAAGCTCCTTGCTGGTGTTAGTCAGCAAGGGCCAGTCCTGGCTGCTGCCTCCGGTGTGGATTTGGGCAGTGGCGCCAACGGACTCGTGTCTGGTGACACTCCTGCGTGAGCAGAAAAGAAAAATAGCTTGTGGGCTTTGTTGCTGCTTGTGTAGCTCATCGCAAAACCCAGAAAGGGCTGTCTTGTGGCTTCCTCTGAACAGGAGGACTAGAGGTGAGGGAGTGGGGAGGCATCTTAATTAGGAGATAATTAAATAGGCATTTCTCCAAGATGTCATGGGTATTAAAATGGAGTTTAATGGTGACGGCGACTGGACGTCTACATTTTGTTCCTCCTTCTCTCACAACTTTTAGATTATTGCAGGAAAGTTGTTACATAAAAGTCCTAAACAGGTGAAGACCCACGTCACTACCGTTCGGCGTATAGCGATCACTTTGCTAATGTTTGTGTGCCCTTGTGCATGTCTGGTCAGTGTTTAAAATTATGGTGCAGAAATAATACCAGATGAGGTAATTATGAATCTGCTATTGATGTAATAAAATTTTCAGAAGCCTATAGTGGTTTTAGGAATAAATTATCAGTTTACAGCTCAGGAACTTTGCAAATTTCACTGTTAAGCACTTAGGAAAACATGTAATTTTTCTGAGGAACAGCTGTTTTCCCCTCTTTCTTGCACGTGTATGTGTGGTTATTGTTTATTTCCAGTATGTGTAGGTCTGGAAGGTTCTGTTTATGAGCACAGTGGTATGGCACATATAATTATTTATTGATTTAGCTCAAATGATTAATGATTCACCTTTAACAGGTCTGTTTTATTGCTGTGCATAAACAGTATTGAGGTAATTAAAACGGTTTGATTGCTTTGTGAGTAAGGTGAGACTTGCCGCGCACACACACGTTGCAGTGTCATCCTGAGGACAACACTCAAAAAACCCACCACCCAGTACAGCCCAGTGACCTGAGAAACCCCACGCCTGCTGCAGTGCTTCGAGCGAGTTGTGGGAGACGTGCACCGGCCTTTCGAAGGGGAGTTCTGTTAGCAAGTTTCCTAATGAAACTCATTTGCTGAAGCTTAAATATTGACTGGGAAGACTGAATGCCTTTGGTCACAATCCTATAAAGGCTAATCCTCAGTTTTCAAATTTCAGTGTGTGAGTCATGCTGCATGTGTGAGTGGGATGAGTCCTGTGCTTAACGCAGAGGATCAAGCGTCTGCAAGATCAAAGATGTAGCCATCGAAATGTTTGCCTTTCAAGCCGAAAAGCACAACTGTATGTGCTGATTCAGTTCAATAGCACTACACCTGTTTCTAAGTGAGAACAGGATTGTGGTTTGCAGGTTCAGACTCTGGCTCGGATGAATGAACACCTTCTCCTCAAGCCTCTGATTTGCAAACGGCAGGGGAGAGTCCAGACCTTACCAGAGCCAGGCAGAAGTTGTTGCCCTCCCTGCAGCGCTGGCGGGGTGCCTGGGTGCCCCTTGGCCACTTCTGCCATCGCTGTCTGCTCAGCCTTTGCCAGGGCTGCAGCGTGCTGGGGACGGTGTCGCGCTCCCCAAAAGCACCGAGCACCAAAGAGTGCTTTTTGGTTCTATCCCATGCCGTTCCTGAGGAGTGGCAACAAATTTAGAAGATGAAATGAGTCCAGCAAATGAATTTTAACTGTGAAATGAGACTTTTATTTCTGCTAAGCCTATCTATTTAGGTTATAGAGCTGTGGATTGAAATGGTTTGTTCCAGTTTCCCTGCTACCAAATGCCTGTTTAAATAAAAGAAGCTTGCTGAATAATTCAAATAAGTATTATTCAATAATTGATAAACTTTGTAATAAAGATTGAAGCATAACCCAGTAAAACCTCAATGTGCCTTTATGTTCTTTATCAGCTTTATTCTGCTGGGGAAAGGACTGTTTCTATGTGGAGGTTTTTGTGTTGTTTTTTTGTTTTTTTCTTTCAACTGGCCTAGCAGGAAGCAGGGATTAGAGATTTGGCATCCGTTACAAGTGAAGCCACGACTCACAGAGGCACATGGGGATTTACTCCATCTCTGCAGGAGAACCACTGTGAGGGCCAAATGTTGTGGGCCTCAGCACAGCAGACAGCTCAAGGGCCCTATTTGGGACCAGCTTCCCTCTAAAATTCTGCAGAAATAAGCCCGTAGGTAAACTATATCTTTGGATAACTCAGTAAAAGAGTGTAGGAGGCAGAGATGTTTTTGGCTACAAGGAGGATCTCAGCTCGGTAAAGTCTTGGCCTCTGTGGTGAGGCTGTCCCTGACAGCTCGTCTCCATCTCCTGCCCACAGCTCTGCAACGGAGGTTTGAGCAGCTTGTGTTGCAGACCGGATCCCTGCGCTGCAGCTGATCTCTACGTTAGCTCTCAGGAAAGTTCAGGCATATCCAGCTAAAAATGTGAGGTCACTATGCATATTGGAAAACACATTAGCTCTCCTGCAGATGTTTTCATTCAAAGATAAATTAGCTTTCAGCTGCTGTGGAGGATTAAGGTATGGCAATTTAAGGCCAAACAAGGATCTTGTGCATGAGTTTCACATTTTTTAATGATTCGTGTCTGGCTTCCTGGCTGGCCTTCTGCTTAGGAGATTCGGTGGTCTAGAGGCACAGCAGTAGCAAAGGGCTTTGCCTTTGTAGATTTGAGTCTCATTTCCACCCATGTGAATACTCCTGCAAGTTAATGACACATTGGTGCCTTCTGCAAGCTGAGGTTCTCAGGGCAGCTCCTGAGGGACAGCTGTCCGTACTGCACCAGCTGAAGCTGATGCGGGTTAGCTCTTGTGAGAGAGCACCAGTGTATGACGTATCCCGAACAACACAACACATGAGAAATCACCCTCCTCTCCCAGGGTGCGGGCACACGTTTGTTCTCACTAAGCAAACCAGAAGGCTGCATACAGCCCTGTAGCTGAGTGAGAGACCCCAGGAACAGAGCTGTTGGCATCGCTCGACTTGGCTCCACAGATGCCCAAAAATCTATGTTGGTTTAGACTAGCAGTAAATCAAGGTCTCTGGGACAGTTAGTCCAGGACATTTAAAAAACTCTGAAGGCAACTTTGTTTTAAGGATTAGCGAACTTAATTCAGACAGTGTGGAACCTGCCTCCAGTGGGACAGATGAGTTTAAGTGACACTGCAACCATCTCTGGAGCCATGACATTTTGTTACAAAGCACTAAGTTATTACCAAAGAGGAAATCAGTACTTGATATGGAAACACATTTAGGACAAATATTCTGTCAATGTTCATTTAAGACCTCCCCAAGCAAATTTCTTCCCACCATGGGAGTTAATATGATGCAAACAGTGTATTTTACTTGTCAGTCATTGCATTTTAGTTTCTCTCAAGGAGTACAACTTGCCAAATACCAGGGTGTAATTATAAAGCTTTATGGCTTGATCACTGTGTGTAAAGACAGACTCGGGAGTCAATCAGCGCTGCAGGGACGCAGCGGGCAGAAGGCTCGAGGTACCGTGGCAGCGTAGAGTCCCAGCAGGAGAGCAGCCTGTTAGGCCAGCGGGGCCGCCATGCCTGGCAAGTAAGCACCTCGGGACTGTTGTCCAGATGCAAACACCCTCAGTCCCAGAGCTGCCGCGGGTCCCAGGGAGCCATCCTTTCCCCCCGGGGGAGCAGTGCCACCTTGGGAGGTGCGGTTATCCCAGCTGGAAGCAATAAGGTGTCTGAGGCCGCCTTGAAGGAGCAGCTGGTTGCTGCCAGCCCCTGGCCGGGGGTCCCCGTAGGACCTGCCTGGGTGCTGTGCTCTGCCAGCCACTTCCTCGTCTGTTCGGTGGCCGGGAGGGGGGTACGGGGCAGGGGGGTCCCACCCAGCGCTTTGCAGCTCTGCAGTGGCTTCAGAAAAAGAGGGGAGGCCGCGGGGGAGGAAAGGTGGGAGTGAGCTGCTTTCCTGGGATGTGAGGGGGAGGATGACAAAGAGCTCGAAGTGCTCAGAGCACGTCGGGAATCCAGGTAAGATTTGGAAGATGGGTGGGAGGGAAAATCATTGCCCCGCAAAGTATCTAGGAGCAGGGAGCTGGGAACGGGTCGGAGGTGCTGCAGAGGGAGAATGCAGAGCCTGCAGAAGTCACCTTCCTGCAGAGAGGAGAACCTCCAGCAAGAAGCCAAGCCAGGAATTTAGCCCCACGATTTCAGGTGAAATGGATGAGAGGCATGCCTACATCTTCAGTTTGGCTCTGCTGTGTCTTGTTGTTCTAGCCATTAGAGCAATGTTTTTTTATGGCTAGTACAGAAAATTTGTCACAGGTGTTATGACCTCCCTCTTTCTGGCTAGCACACTTGTGATCTTTCACCATCTTGTGAATGCTGCAAAGACAAGCTGTCACTGCGTGCAGAAGACAGGAGGTCTTGGAAATGGCATATGAAGTGTGCTGCAGCTGTCTAAAAATAAAAAAGAAATCAAGTGAGTCACATATGCTAATGAAAATCTGTGAATTGATCAAACATTTACCATGTTGAAGCCATGATGACTATAGTGGTTTCTGTGACAAAGCCTGCTCTGGTGGGAGCTGAGGCATTGCAGAGAGCCATCCCTGATGCGCGTGTGGGGAGGGCGGCTTGCCTGGGGGAGGACGTGCCAGGGAGTGAGTTACCTTCCCTGCCCTATCAATGCAGGAGGTGCATGTCTTCAAGAAGCTGGCCTTGATTTACAGAGAAACCTTTATGATGCTGTGCCTGGGTATGTCAGAGATGCACTCGCTCTTTCTCTTACCTGGAAGGATAAGAGCAGTTGAAATCCCTGAGCTCCAAGTTGCTAAAAATGGGTGTTGAGGAGCAATTCTCGGTGGGCTCCTACACGTTTTTTCAGTTGATTTGGCAGAACCAAGATTTCCTAGACAGGATGCAAAAGTTTTGAATTCCCCAATCTCCATCTACCTTTCAGTAGGAATGATGGGTCACTCCCATTTATTGAATGGGAAGGGGGAGGGAATTTGCATACTGTCGTTAAGGTGCTTGCAGACTAGTTTTATTTCCATTGAAGTGTAAAATACCTAGCAGCTTGAGAAGGAATGCTCTGACCTTCCAAACACTGGCTAGGCAAAATAAATAAGTAAGTAAGAGTTATTTTATTTCTAAAGTGTTAGTGATGCACAAAGACTCTAATTCATTGTTCGTTACCTCCAAAGGGTTGTCACTTAAAGCTGCTTATGAGTCTAACCACTTGCAAAAAGCAGGCTTTCTGGGGAGAAGGGATATGGAGCTCTGGAATAGGCTGGCTGATTAATATTTAGTGATTGTAGCTTCAGAGTGATGTTTTAAACACAAAAGCGTATCATGAATTTGAAACTGATAGCTGTGAGAATGAACAGAGCTTGGTCTGTGTTAATAACTACATTATGCACCATAACAGATTGGCATTAATAAGTACAGATCAGATGTATATCTAGGGAAATAATCTGTTATGCTATTAGATGTCAATAATAAAATGTTGTGCTTCCTCATTGCAATATACAAATCTTTTCTACTTCTCACAATTAAGGGAAGCTTTCCCTTCTAAAACTGCCTATAACTCACCAGTACGTTATCATTGTATTGAAAGCATGCTCTGTGAGAATGCATAAGAAATTTACTTTGATAATAAACTGGTTTTCAAATCTGAAGTCATCACTACAAAATTAAATGGGGCTGAAGAGCTCAGAGGAATGTAAAGGGCAGGGAGGATAAGGCAGTATGGGCTGGTGGCTTGTGCCCTGGGCTCTGTCTCAAAAAAGAGAATGCCTATTTCTGGCTGGACTTCTCCACCTGATGCATTTTTTCATGTAGGTCTTGGCGGTTCTGTTTCCTTCCTCACCAAGGCCTGTGCTGGTTGGTAGCTCTTTGAGCTGATAACGGTGTCTTATGGCTTGTACAGTGTGGTCCGATTTGGGTGGGTCTTGCATCATTATCCTGCAATAATGCTTGAGTTGCTCCTTTATAGTTTACCAATTTGATTGCAACCAAGATTAATAGTCTTAAATGAGGTATCAGTCTTAGGGTTTTTTGACAATGAAGCGAGTCCCATGTTTTAAACTGCGGCATGCAATGGAGCTGCAGCATATCATTGTTAGAGAAAGAAGGAATATTTGCTGTCTTCTCATCTTCTGAAGGCGAGTGCTTCATGCTAGGGATGAAGAAATGTAGCTGGATGCTTATGAGAAACTTACAGTCTTTGCACTTGTGCAAAAGTTTCTCTGCATAACAAAGAACTTCAACCACCAAGGCTGCTATTGTGGCATCTCATTGACTTCAGAGAGAGTTGGATTAGGAGGAGAATAATAATAATGATGACAGTAGAACAGTGTACCAAGGTACTTAAGAGTATTTACTAGAGCCCTGGAATGAAAGACCATTTCCACAGAATGAAGAATTAACCAATACGTTTTCCCTTGCTGACATATCTTCCCAAGACTTGCTCAAAGAGTGGGCACAAGTGCAAGGTTTTCCTCAAGAGGAATGACGAATGAAAAATGGATTTTCAGCTGATGCTGAAATCTGGTGATATAAACGTTCAAAAACAAAGTTATCTTAAACTGTCATTCTTATCAATATTTACTGAATTAGCAAAACAAAAGCAAAAAAAGTTGTAGGAAGTTAACCCTTTCAACCTATAGGATTTCTTTGGGACAGAATAGAGAACCATGGGCGTTAAATTTCCAGGTTTGGTAATGATGCGCTGTTGTAGGCACGTATATGAAGAGGAAGGTAGAAGTGGGTGTGTATAAATAAAACATAAACTTGCATATATCCTTGTGAATTGAAATGATGTTTTTTTCAAAACAATCGATTACTAGCCAAAATTTCACTGAAATGCCATTCTGCTCAAGTGAGTAATGTGGGAAATATTATTTGTGATAATTACATACCTGAGTTGGATTTACAAAAACACAATTACTTTATACATAGTTTGGGATGACTTTGATAAACTTGCTCATTTTGTGCTATCAATTTAGAGAAGACAGGAACCATTTGTTTATGAAAATTACCATAAATAAACAATGAGACAAGACCTAGATTTATGGCTTAATATTGTAATTGAGTTTTGCTGAAGAAAAAGAAGTCTTTTGAAAGAGTGAACTTATAATTATTTGTGTACACAACGAAGGTGCAGTGTGTTGTAGACGGCTCATGAACTGCCTGTCAGCCTATTTATGTGGGAATTGCATTCAATGCCAAGCTTACTGAGGAGATACAAAACTTAACAAAATCCATTGCGAATGACATAAAAAGATAAAAAAATTGTAAAGGCTGCTGTGTGCAGCCACACGCATACATCCGCTGAGCCAAGGTCTTGCCATTCAGAGCTCCTGCTTCCCTAGCCTGGCAACGTGCAGTTAGTGCAGTCCAGTTGATGAAGAAGGATTTTATTTGTCTTGTTTTAAATGCAAGTGCCCATACAGAGGGCACTCTGTCCTGTGGGGTCCCAGCTCTGATGCTTGTGTTTATCTGGGGGAGCGGACGTTCAGCCATGGTGAGGCCTTGCTGAGGTCAGTGAAACTGCTCGTTTCCAATAAGTTGGGATGGCAGCAGAAGAGACGTAAAGGTCGGGGTAACTGGATGGGAGTTGGTCTTACCAGGAAATGGTATTAATCTTCTCAGTTATAGCTGAATAAACTCCACTTTTTATCCATTAAACTGTCTTAAGTATCTAGAAGGAAGATATCTCTTGGACTGGCAGAGAAATATTTAATTAATTGTTTAAATCATTACATATACATCTTATAATGAAAACACTTTATCAGACTGTCTTTTTGAAGCTAATGGATTATTTTTTCACTTAAGCAAACCATACATTATTTGGAACATTAATAGCTAGGCAGATTTTTAATCTGCTATCAGAACAGAAAAATAAAATTCCCAAACAAAGATTAATATTTATTTTTAAGGCAATTCTTCAATGATTAATGACCTAATGGATCTATTACATCTATCACTTTACTGGAGCATGCATTCAAAAAACTGCATTAGATAAACAGATGGTACTGTTTGAATACAGTTAGGAGAAAATGAAAACAACCTTTAAGAGGTCCTCCTTTGAAATTACCTTGAAGCAAAAACTTTGTAGTTAAACTCTTCTCCTGTATAGAAGGTATTAGATGATTTTTTTCTAAGGCTGCCAAGGTGCAACATATAGGACACTGCAGATGGGTAGCAGAAAAAGAAATTTGGAGACATGCAGATTTTTAAGCTTGACTCATTTTAGTCTATTGTATGTTTAATACCATGGTTAAAGCATCTGACTATAACCTTGCTAATACCACACCAAGCTTTCCATCTTTGGCCAAATGCTGCTGCAGAGATTTCAGTCGTCCGGACTGCGTGGAGAGAGAGATCCCATTGTACAGATGTCCCTGGAGACAGGGGCTGTGTCTGTATTATGGAGGGGGGTTGTTTGGCTTTTTTGTTTGTTTTTCTTTTTCCTTTTTCTCTCTAGCTATATAAGGCTGTTGCAACCTCAGCTGGAGATAAGTGCCTCCACAGCCTGGGATGTGGTACCTGGTGGTGGGAGCACAGTGGAAGTACAGCACTGGTAATGAGGTGCGATGCTTGCTAGCATTAATATGGACAAGGAATGGTTGTGTGCTCAGGTACTGCATCTTGCTGTGAGGTTTGGGGTCTCTCAGGGCAGAGACCTTGGGCAGGACCATGCTAAAATGTCAATGAGGATAGGTTCCTCTCCGGGTGGTAAGGAGCAGCTGATGATTACAGCTTCCTAAGCTGTGCAGCCAGCTCAGTCTGCGAGGCACAAACATAGTTGTCTGCAGGGTGGACGAAAATGAATATTAATAGTTTGGATCGTGAACTAATACAAACAGGTGTTGTTCAGAGGAAGTCAATAAAGTTCCATTGACATGGATGGGGCAAATATTTGGCTCCATATTTGTATTATTGGGGGGGATTACATTAGTAGAATGGGTACTAGTTGTCCCATGACCTGTGCTGATGTGGGGACACTTTTTCGTAATTTCAGCAAGTAATATGTACAATTCATCTTCCTGAACTGAAAATGTGATCTTATTTTGTAGCATATCAGAAGGAGTTAGTGTCCACTACATGCTATACTGTCACAAGCCTTTAAATCCTCCTTCATGGTTTTCTGTGCAATTACAGTCTACTGGGGAGCTAAGAAAGGAAGAATCTGACAAATAGGCTGTAATCTGTGACTTAGGCTCTACTTCTTCATTCATCTTTCTCCTTCAAATTTATCCTTTATGAATTTTAATAGGGGCATAATTTGCAATAAAAAGTGTGCTCTGTAATAAAAACCCTGCCCTGGCTTTCATGGAAGGGTGATGTTTCGGAACAGGTAATTTGTAAATGGCAGTAATGATAAGGTGTGCTGCATCTTAACTTTAGGGTGGAATCAGTACGAATCGCGTTTCAGGGACAGACAGCGTGGGGATCCACTGGAAGCTGCTATAACCACAGGCGGCTGCTGGGTAGCTAGTATGAGTGTGATAGTAAAGGTAGGATTTCAAGGGTGCAAAGGTCATGAAATCGATGCTGATGTCAGGTGAATTTGAGACACTTGTAATTTTGCGGATTAGTCATATGTTCATCGTCTGAATGATGCTTTGTACATAGGTGCCTGTATATGATATTTTCTGCTGTGTATTAGGGCTCGATTCTGTGCTGTACCTCAAAGCCACACAGAAAAAGAGAATTTACCTGGTTTTGTACTGCTAACTCATTCTCTGGTTTCCAGGAGCTGCAGCAGCCCTATCTGGACTATTTTCAGGCGTGTATGTGTACATATGTTCCCTGGGCATCTGTATTTCATGCAGGATCACAACAGGGTGGGTGGCTGATGCTGAAAAGGGTGTTTCAGAGGGCCCTGTGCAGAGAAGCAGCTGGGGACCACCCCAGCCCCCAGAGCGGGGCGGACACTGATGCTGTCCTGTCCCCGTTCTGGTGCTCAAGCTGCGCTGCGGCTGCACCGTGTCGGTTGGGCATGTGCCGTGGCCATGCGTTGCCCGGCATGGCGGCAGCCCTGCCAAGCCTGCTTGAGGACCGGAGCTCTCCTGTGCAGCCCCCCCGGGTCAGGGCAGTCGCAGGGAGCAAGGCCCCGAGCATTGTTAGCAACCGCATGGCCTCTGCTGGCGCAGCTGCTTGAAGCTTCATGGTCTGGTCCTCTGAGTCGCCCCCTCGCCCACATTTTTATTAGGAATATGTCATCTTTGGAGAGGTTATTATTTGCAGTAATTGCAGAGGGTGGTGTGTCAGACTTCAGCTTCAGCTGGTTCCCATCTCCCGTCACCTATTGCTAGAAAAGAGGTCTTGCCGAGGACAAATAGTCTGAGTGGCCTCGCAGGTTGTTTGCACTGTTTCAGGAGGACTTTGTGAATGTGAAAAATGGAGCCTACACATCCCCGTGGGTGGGAACGACTGAGCAGCCGCTTTGGGGTGTTGATCCAGTGTGGCATGAAGCGCCTGGGCTCCTCGCTGGAGCCTGCAGATCTGCTGGGGATGTGCTGGATGGGTACAGGGTCTGGCTTCAGCTCTTACTCTTGTCTACGATGAGACACTTTCCTTGCTGTCAGGTCTTACAGTATTTTCAAGGCTTTCAGTACGCAGAGACTTGCCAAATAGATTTTTCAGAAGTATCGTGTTGCCTAATGGCTGTTAATTTCGGCGCAGGCGATGTGTTGGAAAGGAGGGCCGGAGCAGGACAGGGGACCGTGGCAGCTGCTTTGGGACTGCTGGGGTGGGGTTTGGCTGACGGCAGGTTCACGTCTGCAGGCTGCGCCTGAGGCGAACCAGCCCGGGTCTGGCAATGCGGTCGGTGTAGGCGTGGGAGTCCAGTGGGAAGCTGATCCCACTCTAGGGTTAGACGCTGAACCTAATCCAGCGGAGTCACGGCCCAAAAGCGACTTTCAATTTCTTGACTACAAGGACCCAAGCGATGTGCTAGGGGTCCCCCTGGGCTAGGGGACGGTGGGGTCTGGTCCACCTCACAAGCAGCCGGACCACCCTCACCGGGGCGTGCCTGAGGAGCTACCTGCCGGAGGAGGGACGCCTGCCAGATGCAGTTCTCGCTCACAGCCGAGTCCTGAGCAGCTGGTGATGCTCAGAGGATCGCCAGGGAGGGGAGAATCAGCAAAAAGGACTTTGGAAATGTCCTTTGAAACTGGAAGGGAATCTGCTCAGAACAAATCCCTGCAAAACTTTATAACCTTCCTTGGCGGCTGAACAAAAGCTATTACAGTCTAGTGGTTACTGTATATTACAAAGGTTATTTCCAAACACTTGGCTAGCACCCGGAGAGAAAATATATGCCTTGTGGTTGACTAGCATCTGAGTGCTTCCTTTCGGAGGATGTACAGCTCTAGTGTAATGAATACAGCAATCATCAAGTGCTGTGAGAAAAGGACAAATATTATTGTTATGATTAAACTGTGAAGGTTAAATGAATCATTTGGGAGGGCTGAGGTGTACTGATATTAGACCTACTGGGGAACACAGAGGGAGGAAAATGCCTTTGTGTATTTTCTCCCTCTATCTTATTGATGGTATTTTCTTCCCCAAATAGAAGCTCTGTTTTATGCATTTTGATACCTTCTTACCCCTCAAAATGAAAACACTACTGTTATGCATGTGTTCCTCTGAAGGCTGACATGACCCATTTGTCCCCATTACAGATGATATGAAATGGTGCCATTTTGACTGACCTAGGGCAAGGACAACATGCCCAGGGCCGGATCTGTGACGTTTTCAGCAGGAAGGATCTGGTCAGTCCTGTTGCGTGTCATCTTCTGCTGCTCAGGCCCTCACCTCTTTTGCTGTCCAAGCCCGACAAAATGTGAGTATGGTCTCGTTGTCACTGGGTTTTGGGTCAGCTGCATCGCAGGGTGCACGTGCCCCGACTGACAACACATTGTCCTCCTGCGGGTGGCAATGGCCACCCCAGAAGTGGAGAAAACTCGGTGGTTGGTGTGGCTTGTCTGAGCTGAGAGCCTTGGGCAGGGTAAGTCCTGAGCAGGCCTTCAGATCTCTGCATGACAGCCCACAGAAAGGGAAGATACTGGAAAGCAAAAGGCAAACTGGGCCTTTCAGGAAATGACTGGAAGGAAATAGTAAATAAAATTCAGCTGCTGCTTGAAAGCATTTCCTTGAGTAGTAGAAAATACTGTCAAAAGTAGCCATTTTCCTTTCTGTCTGCAGTAAATAGAAAAGGTGGGCAATGAGGAAGAGGAGAATAGCAGCCAGGGAATACCAAGAAGGGCTGTGAAGCAGAAACAGAGGATTACTCTGCTGAGAGAGCAATGAAAAGGAGCCAGACCTCTCCAATCTTGTCAAAAGCTGAGAAAACACAGAAAGACTGTGGCACATGCGTGCCATTATTTGGCTTCTGTGCTCTTCCTTGTGGTGGCTCAGCTGCTATGGCCTGTGCTGGTGATGCTGGTGCCGGCCCCGCGCAGTGGTCCCCACCATGGGAGGGAAGGAGATACCTGCAGGAACCTGCGCTCCCGCCCGGACATGGATGCAGGAGCAGATGTGTGCAAGGAGCAGAGAGATGCTCGTGGGGAGACAGTGAGGCCAGGAGACTGTGCTGCGCTCCTAGTCCGCACTATTTGGGACTCATCGTGCAATCTGGTTATTACTTCAAGGCTGTTGACAGCACAGCTTTGGAGGGGTGAGGAGCTCTCCTCTGGGAGCACAGTTCTGCACATCCTCCACGCACTTAATCCTTTAAAACTTTCTCAGCACCATTGAACCTACCTGTTTCTACTGACTGATGCTCTGGCCCCCAGCCTCCAGAGCCCAACCTGGCTCATAGTGCTCTGTTGTCTTATTGTGTTGCCATTCAGCCCACATATTCAGTGTGTACTGAGATTTCAGGCTGCAATTTTGGCTTCCATTGGAATGAAAATTAGTGTCTCTACCTTGCCAGTGAAGAAGTGTAGAAAAGCTCATTACTGGCTAGCAAGGAGAGTTTTATTTCAGATGTGCAACAGAGAAAGAAGGAAGACACTCTATAGTGGCTTAGTGTTGGGTACTTCTATTCTTCCCCTGTACATTTGTTCAGAAAAACTGAAAACGTAAGAAATGCCTCTCTCCATCTGTGCAAAGACTGTAACATGTTTATGGTTTGGATTTCTAATGTGTTCTCCATCACTATCTGATGGGTTACTTTGGGCAAAGCATTTTACTGCTCATCCCCCAGCTTTCCCAGCTGCAAGATGGAGATACTGAGACTGTTCAGAGCTTAGGGATGTATAAGTGGAAAGCAATATAAAAGAACAGCACCACATCATGCAGTACAGAAAACAGAACTACTAAATGTTCTTACGTTTCCACAGATTTCTCTGAGTTCAGGCTTATCTTTAACAGACAAAGTGACTATTTTACAAGCATGAGTTGCACTCCAGTGCCCAGCTGTGCCTCTGAGAAGTAATTGGATTTGGTACTTACCTTCCTTTTGAGCCTTTAGAGTTATTGTCCCAGACATAGTGCATTGTGGGGGGCAACTATTTTTAATTAGACTTAATCAGGTCTTAATTTCGCCTGCTTGCATTAAAAATTGTTTCACTGATCACACCTCGAGGTAAATATGACAAAATCAGCTCTTAATTCTCAGTTACACTGCTGTCAGCAGCAGGAAACCCAAAGCTTGTCTCTCAAGCCCTAAGGAAAACCTCTCTCTTTGCCATACCATGGTCAGAGCCTGTATGAGCAGAGCAGGGAAAGAAAAATCGTATCTGTTCTGAGATTGCTGGCCCAAGTATGCATTCCAGACTATGCTTGAAAGAAAAACCACTGAGGCTCTGTCTGGCTGTTTTTCAGTCTGCACTTCATTTTCTTCTGCCAACTGGCTCCCTGCTGAGTTGCAAACTGTAATCTTCAAATTAGCTGGAAAACACCCCCCCCCCCCCAAAAAAAAAGGAATGGAAATACGTGCAGGCTCTGTGTTTTCTGTAAATCAGATCTCTCTCATTTGGAGTCTAAGGTCTACCCTGCAAGACAGTTTCCCCTTGTGTGAGACATCCTGATGTCTGCTGTTACCTTTCAGCAGGTGTAATGTGGGCAGAGCGCTGTTATGCTGGGCTCTTGCACTGACAAATACCATTGTTTCATTCCCTTTCTTTTAGGTGTTGAACAGACTTGGACATCCCTCTCAACTTTTTTGAGATTCCCAGTTTGAGGACAGAGTTATAAACCCAGTGAAATCTTTCTTTCCGCCATGTATGCATTTTGTTCTGTGTGGAAGATGTTAAGAAATCGCTCAAAGACCTTACCTCAAGCTAGGAATAATTTATGAGGGGCTTCATGCTTGTATTTTCTTAAACTAGGCTCCTTTTTTGGCAGCTGATAAACAGAAGTTAACAAGGCTGGTGTGCAGCCCTTGCACAGGTTCCAGGCATGTTGATGATTTCTTATTATTTAAGTTTTGCACATGAATGAGTGATCATCACCGTTCTTTTTATGCCAGCGCTTGACAGCCTGCAGTTGTGTGTTGTTGTGCGATGCCTTCAAGATGTTACTGATGGTGGGAGCTGAAATCCTGAGCGCTTTTCCATTAGCGAACGTACTGCTGCAGCTGGGTGGTACCTACACCAAAAACTTTCGTCTTCCAGAGATTTGCGAGTCGGGTTACTTCTGAGGTGTTGCAGTAAGTCCTTAACCTCTAGCAGTTCTTGGGGTTTCACTACAAAAATCCCATCTTCCTCGGCTACAGGTGAGCCATGTCTGGGCAAGCTTTACAGCCCAATCCCAACTTGTGCTCCTGTCACATCATGAACTGGTCGCTCGTGCTGCTGCCACGTGATGCGCAGAACTGCTACGGTGCTTGGGAATGAGGCTGTGTAGAGCCAGCCTTGCTTGTGTGGCTGTGGCACAGTGTTGTGTGATGCAAATCGAAAACAATCATTTGCGATCAGAAAGAAAGCATGGAAGGTAGGGGAGTGCAAAAACCAAGGAATTACATTTTGAAAGCTTTTGGCTGCCTATGCAACTGATGCAAATTGATTTCGGTGGGGCTTGATTCACTAGCCTCAGCTGAAGACCTGGCTCTGAGTATTTTAGCATTCTTCCTCTTCTTTACCCAGAAAATGCAATAAGACTTTTAAAAAACCAAAAAAACCCAAAAAACATTTAAAAGCCCAGTTTTTCTTATAGCTTTACTATGACATTTCATAAAGCAGATAATTGTAGAGGAGATAAAAACACCTGGCATTTTTGAGCAGAGAGAGTGGAGATAATTTGCGTATAGGTCAAGAAATACCAATGTTCCTTGTTTAGTTTTTCACTGAAGTGCTTAAATAACATCCAGTTGAATCCAGAAACAAAGCTGAAAACATAAAGGACAGAGCTGATTGCTACTGCAGGTTCAATTAAATCAACATGGCCTCTGGGGAATTTGGCCCAGTATAAATATCCCTACTGGATTTATTTTTTTTTTAAATGGTGCATTTGAGAAAAATGAAAGCAATTCTTCCAGCAATTTTGTAGAGACAATCAGACCTCAAGATATCTCTGATTTTGTTTTCAAAAGAAATTGCCATGTTGATTAGGGTTCTACTTACTGTGTTGTCTGGGTCTTCCAAAGGGATCCAGAAAACAATGAAAAAGGTCATAGGCTAAAGACATTGGAGGAAGTAGACAATTTTTTAGTTTCAAGTCCATGCAGGCAGTTTGTATTTCCTGACAGAATTAATAACTGAAGGACATGGGCACTGGGAGCCCTATGAGTAGCACAGCATGAAGTGGTGCAACCAGAGATGGTGGTCAGGGATCCCATGTGATCCAAAGTCTTCTGTGCTGTTCCAGATCGTGCTTTAATCATAAAGCAGCTGGGATGCTGGTAGGGACCCAAATGTGACTGACGTTGGCAGATTGACAGGGCCATTTATCATCTCTGTGAATATGAAAGGTCTGTGATGTGGGCTGTAGCCTTTTAAAAATGCCTTTTGTGACTTGAAATATCATTTATACCTGTTACGGTCTTATGAAAAGCACTCATGGCTATTCCAGTAGCTATGGCTATAACCATTCAAATCAGGTAAAATTATTAGAAAAATATGCTCCTTTCTTCATTCTGTCATATTCTGTTACAGAATGAGAGGTCTTCCTGATGATTAGTGTCCTGTTAAACAACTGCAAATGACTGGAATTAGTAATTTTCATAATGGGGCAATGGTAAGTGAGACCAAATAGATCTGTGAAGGACCTGCTGCTTTACCTGGTCACCGTTTCCCTGGAAAAGGGACCAGTAAAATGGTGAACGTATTTTTCCAGCTATAAATAAAGCAGACAGATTTTCTGCAGCTATTCAGTAAATGGCTGGCCAGGAAAATGTCAAGTGAAATTCAACGTCTGTATACGCCCTGGGAAAGAAATAACTCTAGTTAGAGGTACATACGGATAGCTCTAAATTAGCTATCCTTGTGTACCCTTAGCTGAGTGCTGCACAGCGGTCCCTCCAGCTCGGAAGGGGTGAAGGACAGCGAGGAATCGTGCAGCCAGCGACGGTGGGGACGATCACCAGGACCCAGGAGCAGCTTCTACCCAGAAGGCAGCAGAAGGGACTGCAGCTCTTGCAGGTGGGAGAGAAGCAGGGAAGAAAGGGCTGAAGGTGTGTAAAGCCAGGCACAGAGCGGAGAAACACAAGTGAGGAATGATCCTTCCCTGCAGACAATGTGAGAAATGGAGGCGACCTAGGATATTACAGGGCAGTGGGTTTAAAACTCTGCCCTGGACAAGGCACAATTAAGATATGATACTCGCTGTCGGAGTGAATGTTAGAAATGCACAAAGATTTTTACAAGATTTCCAGCAAGGGCAAAATTATGGTTGCTCATTCTCATCCATTGGAGGATTCAGTAATAAATAAAACATCATTCATTTAGGTTATCCGTGTATTCAACACCTGATATATGTAATAAGAGGGCAGAGATAGCTTGTAGCAAGTGGGATACGGTTGCTTATTACAACTCGCAGAAAAAAATGACAACAAAGGATTAGAGAACCGAGGAAAAACAGTTTTTGCTGGACCATTATAAAATATTAGGATGCTGTTAAAGCAACTTAAAGCAGAAGAAATGGAAGTCGCAACAAGAAAATAGGACAGCATTGTGTCTCTGTAATCATGCTAGTTCTAACTGGCAAATTGAGTTATAAGTTAGAATTCACTTTGGAGAGCTTGAGGCACACATCAGTGCAAATCAGCATTATTTAGTCATCACTAGCTGTTTGCAGGCAGAGTAATCTGATAATAGCAAAGAACTAGTAATGATAGATTCATTGCATTTTTCACCCTATGTGCCTCCCAAGCACTTAATTTGCAAAGTTTGCCAGTTAATACCTCCATCTGTACTATCAAAAATTCCCTTTCTCCTCTCAAACTTTATTAACCTGGCAAGAACATCGAAGATAACATCCTGTATCTCAATACATAATCATTGCAGAAACAATTTTTTTTCATAAAAAGAAACATGTGACCTTTGGAGAGAGAGTCTCTGTTTTATTTACAGCATTAGAGGTGATCAGAGCAGGAGAGCTGCCCTTGCTCTGTTGGCCTTGATGTAGAGGAATTGCATGTGTTGCCTCAAAAATCACATAGCAATTAGTCCCAGACCTCTTGAATCCTGATCCAACCTCTTACAAAGAAGTCTGGTCTTCACATTTAAATCAGTTGCAAATAAAGCTGACCAAAAATCCTATTGAAATTCTGATAGAAAAAACATCTTGCTTTGCCTTTTTTTTTTTTTTTTAAATCTTTTTAAGCAGCTTTGATGAGGACAGGAGCCTGTGCACCTGAATTTCACGTCAGGAGATTTCCTTCCTTGCCTTTAACCACAGCAGTTTCATTGTGCGGACTGCAGAACTGAGCCACTGGCATTTCCAGGAGGTTTCAGTTATTCATTATTGGTGATTTGTCCAAGAATTTGTTGGCAAGGAATTTCTCGGCAAGGAATTTCTCTTGGATACGCATGTTTGGGGACAGATTCCCTAGCTGGCCTAAATCAATATTAATTTGCGAAAGCTGAAGAGCTGTACCTGTTCTACATTCACAGGGTTTGGGGTTTTTTTGTGTTTTGCTTTCAGTATTACTAGCTGTATGGGTGGCTGAATAGTCTTCTCGAGGAAAACCAAAGAGCATTCAGCTGTATCTCTCTCCCTGTGCATGCCATCAGCTCATTTATGCAGGGAGACTTTTTTCCCAGTAGTTATCCAGCTCTAGTTTACAGCTTTTTCTGTCAAGACAATCCTGCGCTTCCCGGCACTTGTGGAAGGTTGCACGGTGCTGAATTTGGCTGGCTCCACGAGCGAGCTGAGCCCGGGCTGGCCTTGCTGGCCTTCATCATGGGAGAGCTCTGCCACGTGCTGGGGGAAGCCAAAATGAACGGGAAACAGGAAAAAAGGAAGGGAGGGAGTATGCGTACTGCAGACACCAGGTGGAAATGGCTAGGCTCCCATTTTAGTTTTCTTGCGGCTTTGGGCTTCAAGTTTGCTTCAAGTTTTGCCACCGTTGTTCGCCTGTATTCGCAACAGGACCAACAATATTTCATTCAAGTGTTCCTAGGTGTTCTTGTGCAGTGTTTAAGGCCTGCGCATAAATTATTTGCCAATGCATGAACACCCTGTGTCATGATCACAGAAAAAGTTACATTTGGGATCTGTTGTGATTTCTGTTTCAAGCTGTTGGGAAATTCCCATTTCCTGAAATGAATCTTTTTCTTGTTCTAGGAAGTGCAGAAGGTGACCTACATTCACAGGCTTATTATCAGTTCTTTGATGAAAGGATTCCTCTGTGTGTGGAGATCTTTTTATGTTTCGAAGGTGCAAAGAAGCTAACAAGGAAATAGAGGGGAAAGGAAATCTGTGCCTGCAAACATAGCGTAAGTGATGATAAACTGTCAGAGCAAATGCCGCCTACGGCACATCAAGCCGCTTCTCTCCTCTCTCAGTATTTACATAATCTCCGCAATACACACACCTTAGGCACCCACGAGGAGACCAGTGTAAACCGGGAGATTGCGGCATTAGGATTCCTAGCCGCTCTAGGAGGCTGCTGGATTTCAATATGTTCTCCCATATGTTTTAACACTTTAGCATTTCTTCCATCTGTTTCTGGGAAATGTGAAGGAATTTAATGATCTTTTCTAGGGTTATTAAACCAACAGCTGTTGTCATTAATAGAGGACATTCTTTACGGCAGCGTGCAAATTCCAGTGATAAATCCAGCCCTGCCACCCTGTATTTCTTTTTAATGAATACAGCATTTGTACTGAAACTGAGGTTATGAATACAGTGAGTTCTTAAACTATTATTTTATGATATAGCTTTGGCATAAAAATAGGGCTTTTTTTTTTTTTTCCCTCCTCTCCTTCCTGATTGCTTTTGCTCTGAAATACATTTTATGCTGGGTGAGACACGAATTTTTTTTTTTTTTTCATTCCCATTTTCCTTCCTTCTCCCCTTTTTGTTCTCCCTGCCAAAAAGCAAACTGAAAAACTGGGGGAAAGTTGCTCAAAAGAATGGAATACATCACAATTGAATAGCCATTTTTTTTGTGAAGTTTATTTGCAGAAAGAAATTATCTTTTCCTGTTCATTTTAAAGGTTCCTCTGGCATGCAAAATTGATGGTGACTTTTATTGTATTTGGAGTGTTTTTTTGTTGTCAGTGACTTATTGTCCTGCATCGTAATGAAGACTGTAAATATCTGCTTGGATACACTTTATGTCTAATTACACACTATCCTGTTTTTCAATACTTTCATTTAATACTGTATAGTAAAGAGCTTTTTTGCTGCATCACTCTGATTTTCCTACTGTTTTTTTTTTTTAAAGAGTAACATAACCCAACATAATAATTACAATTTTGAGCTCAGTGAAATATGTAATGTAAGGTAATGATATTTTATGTACTTGCATAGTGGCCCCATATCTAATAATTTCAATAACTTTTCTTGAATATTTAATATTCTCTTGAAGGCTTTAAGAGCTTCCTAGCACCTGCAAGTGGGAAGAACAGAATATTCCAGGGCAGCAGAATCTTCTTTGGGCAGTCTTGCTTTGTCATGTATGGCTGTCATTCCAGGCTTGTGAAATGCAGTAAGATTTGGTGTCCTTAAATCAGATTCAAAACCAGATGTGATTTGAACTTAGTCTGGATTCACAGAGTATGAGTATCTGGCTATAGTATCGGAGTCAGAATAAATAGGTTTCAACACATTCGTCTTGCTGGGCTGCAAATCTAAGTGATTAAATAGTGGAACTGTAAAACGTACCTGTTTATTGTCAAATACTGTTTGTAACCAACTTAATTTCCTTCTGGAGAAGGACAAGTGGAGTCCTGACTTCTGCAGTTTGAGACTCCAGCAGAGACTGCTCTAATCCCCTTCCCCACCTCTCGAGGAAGCCTGTTCCAGTGTTTGACCACCCTCTCGGTAAAGAAATGCTTCCTCATGTCCAGTCTAAATGGCGCAGCTTTGAACCACCCCCAGGCGTCCTGTCCCCGGATCCCAGGGAGCAGAGCTCAGCACCCCCCTCTCCACGTCCCCTCCTCAGGGAGCTGCGGAGAACCATCAGGTCGCCCCTCAGCCGCCTTCTCTCCAAGCTAGACAAGCACGGAGTCCTCAGCCGCTCCTCAGAGCACGTGCCTTCCAGCCCGTCACCGGCTGGGTTGCCCTCCTCAGGACGTCTTCAAGGGCCTTCACGTCCTTCTCAAATGGTGGGGCCCAGCACCGCACACAGCGCTCGAGGTGAGGCCGCGCCAGCGCTGAATACAGCGGGACAAGGACACGTTCCTCTGTGGCTGGTGTTTTGATGTGGGAGGTATTTGAATGAAAGCAATTGACAGTAGAAAACCACTGTCTTCTAACACCACTTCCAAAGCATTTGAAGTATTTCCACTAGTGTTGAAGTTGTATATAAACAGCCAGGAGACTTCTGATGAATTTCACTTAGGAGTAATCACTGCATTTCTGTCATTAATAAAGGAAAACAAGAAGAAAATGCTTTTCTGCTGTCTTCTGTGGCTTATTCATCCTGCACCTTAAAAAACAAAACACACAAGAAAGTAGTTTTTCATCTTGACTGAAATGCATTTTAAAATTAATTGTTTTACTGGCTTGAAAGCTTCATAAATTGGATTAGAATCCCATATATATACCAGCCATGGGTAATGGGCGATCTGGCCTGTTTGTTATCTTTCTAATGATTTTCTCACCTAGCATTTTAATTAAAATAATCCCTGCACTGACATCGTAAGCAGAGATGGGCAGGAGCTGAAATATTCTCTCTGCCATGGGAGAAGATTTGGGCTGAAATTACCAATTTAAGGGGGATTTACCAAACCTGCACAAAATGCAGATAGTGGAACCTGAATTAATTAGCATGGAAATGACTGAGCACGGTTAAATGCATATGTCTTGTTAGTATTCAGCATTGCTACCATGAGAGGAAAGAATAAGAAATGAAAAAGATGGGATAAAATGAGCAAGAACAGGAAGAGAAAAAACAGATGTTTCTTAATCTGTGGTAGTCCTTTCAATAAACTTGCAGACCAGTCCAAGGAAGTCATGCTAATGATTCATAATATTTTCATTGTAGCATATCTATGTCCAAGGGCTTCTGGCTGCATCAGATGTAATTAATAAATGATTATGCATCTGTCTAAGGGCTATATGCTGTCACTTAGCACTGCAGTATGCGCCTTCTTTGGGAAATGGAAGCAATAACTGAAATTTAGGGGTCTTCACAGACTCTTTGATCTATATTCTTTTTCTCTTTTCTGAGCCAAAACTCTGTGTTAAAAGTAGCAATCCTTTTCCCAAAGAGCAGGTGCTCAGATGTTATGATTGTGAACATCCTATAACTTCATAGGTGTATGGATAGTGGGACAGATGTACAGTGACACAGATGGATGGATTAAACACTTGACATTCACCTCTGCAGAGAAAGATCCTGTTTTGAAATATAAAAAGGAACTGAAATAGAAGTAGAGCCTGTGTGAAATTTCAACCCTGGTGTGCATAGTTACTTTGAACAGAAATATTTGCTACTTTTTTGACAAGCGGGACTTGCAGTCTCATTCTTTTCAAAGGAGAGAAAAAGCAAAAGGAAAAATGCAACTTGTCTTTAAAGAGCAGCAGGAACTCTGGATCATTTATTCCTTGCAGCATTTCCCCTTAAACAGAACTTTTCTGCGGATGCTTCAGGCTGAGTTTTTAAAATTGGTTCTGGGCTTTATTTTCTGCTTCCTAGGGAACTCATTTGTAGGCAAGTTTTCTGGCAAAAGTGAGACCCTCAGAAAGAGAAGAGGGTTAGAAAGACACTTGTTCCCCAGGAACCAGGGACCCTTCTTCCCTGCTGCTGGTGCCCGTGCCTTCCACCCCTCTCTCGCAGGGGAAGCCGGCTGCTGCCGGAGGGAAATGAGCACCTCCAGGCACCGACTGCTTCCCCGGGCACGGAGCTCGCCTTGGCGCTGCAGGCAACATGCTAGTAATTTCCATACTTTTATCCTCTCCCGCTTAATTTGCCATAAGGTCCTGCAACGCTCATCTCGGCACATGTGCTCGAGTGGTGCTAAGAAGCCCTCTCTTCGTGGGGTCCCTCGTGTGTTTCTGGGACACAGAAACTAACAGCGGTGTTGATATTTGAGGAGTGGTATTTCTTCCCAGCTGAGCAGCAGTTAGAAAAGAAATATCTTTTGCATCATGGAATTAAACAAATATCTTTGTTAAGGGGAAAATACAAGAGAGATTAAAACTGTCAGCCCCAAAGTGAGAAGAAAAAAGAATGCGTCCACTAGCTGACCTGATTAAAGAAAAGGGATCAATGAAGTGTCAGACTGATTTTGCTCTGTGATTAAAACCCTGAAGTACAGAATATTCTTGAGAAGAGCGTTTGGAGTCTCATCACTTTGAGTTGCACTCTTTTACCCCTTTCGTACTTCTGACATGAGTGTGCAGCTAGTGGAGACAAGGAACATGAGTGATAATCTGAAGATGGATGTTTAGAAAAGGAACAGTAATCAATGCTGCATTTTATCCCTTTTGGCTTGGTGGTAATTGATGGAGTGGGTAATGACGGTTGGTGTGGCTTTTGGCGAGAAGACGCCTTGGGCCGAGTGTGCGGAGGGGAAGGGTCCATGTACGCACCCGAGTCTGGCAGTTGCAAGCCGGGGCTCAGCCTGCCCCCAGCTGACAGCGTCCCCAGCAGCGCTGGCAGATGGAAAACAACGCACGGGTCCCTCTTGGACAGCGATAATAATAACAAACCCCATCCAAACCAGCCTGTGGTTTCAGGTGTGTGTCTGACCCAGGGAGGACCATGCGGCTTGGAGCGGTGCCTTTTGCCAAGCCGATGCCGTTCCCGGGAGGACCCTCCATCTCCACCTCCCAGTGCGGCACGGACGTTCCCTGGGCCCTGCCTCGCCGCAGGATGGGCTGCCGGAGCTCCTGCAGAGGCTCTCAGATTTCTTTTAGGATGCAAACAAAAAAAAGGTGATTTTTTTTAACTGGGCTTTACAAGAACCAGGCTAAAACAAAAATGAGAATCCTGCCCATCCCTTAGGGCCAGGCAGGGGCAGCACGGGGCAGGGCAGTGCCTGTGCCCCAGCAGCTCCCAGCCACCCCGCAGGGCTCCTGGGCAGCCCGGGCAGGCACCAGCCCTGCCGCTGGGGCAAGAGGGACAGGCGCCCTCCTGACCACGGGACGTACCGATGCTGTGCACATCCAAGGGATACAAATGCCTATTTAAGCTAAAAATACTGCCAACATGTTGCTGCCTAGGTAAATCTCCTACTGATACTTGTTTGTATCAAGCCAGAGGGCCTGTTTGTGCCCTTTGACAAAGTAGTTTCAGAACTGGAGTTAATAGTGTCTGCATATGTTGATGGTGACCATATGGTTATACTGATTGCACAGGGTCTGCAAGAACTAAGCAGGAATCCAATAACCCCCCTCCCTTAATTATATGCAAAGTTAGAAACAACATTATAAGTATTTGTTAGGGGCAACTTTGAAAAAAGATACCTTGCACTTGTAGGCAGTTGCTAATTCAGTAGAATCCTGAGATAAATAATTCATCATTACATTCGCAGGCACATTTCTAATTGCTTTTTCCTCTCGCTGCCCCAAGCCATGGGTCCTTCATCTGTGTGTTAGAACAACTACTTCTGTTAGGAAAAACAAAGCCAAAACCCAAAGAACTGAGGCACATTTCAATGTATTTTTCCCTATGTAAAGAAGTTGCATATGATTTCCTAAAAGCTTCAAGGCTATAGAAGGAGGGGAGGACTAAAAGCCGTATCATCAATTACCTACATTTAGAAGATGTGAACCTAAGGAACTGCAGGGAGCATCAAGCTGGGAAATTAAGAGAGGGCTCAGTTCTGTAGCCTGTTGTGCCAGACTAACGCCCAGGCAGTGCCCTCGTAAGCAGGTTCTCCTCGAGCTGCTGTATTCCCACACACACATCGTGACCACATCTCGGGGCTGGGGTCTGTGCTGGCTAGCACTGTACGTGGGCTCCCTGTGCTTGAGTGCTGGCTCCTGCCCTGGGAGTAGAGAAGAGGAAAGAGCCATTGCTTCAGGTTGTAGCCTGCTGGTCTGTTCCTGCAGGCCTGGAAAGAGCTTCTGAGGGATGGGAGAGCTTAGGCAGAAGGCTTCCTGGTGTGGTAAAGCTTAGCAGGCAAAGGCATTGCCAAAAGCAAGAGGAGGCAGGTAACGCAGAATATTGGCCTTCCTACCCAAAGCCATCTTTGGAGCAAGACACCGTTACACAGGGCTCTGAGGAACACCTGAACCTCAAGTTTGGGGAGTTTGTCATGAATAAGCCCTAAAATCACATGGCTTCCACAAAAAAGCAGAAGCCAGAACGAGAATTGCCAGCTGCAGGATTAGACCAAAACATGCACCTTTTCTTGTCTATTAAGCCAGGAAGATCCTGCTAATTTAGTTGGAGTTCACAGTTAACCCTTAGTTCTGGTCTCTCTCTGCCAGACCAAGGGGCATTAATTGCCCCAACCAGCCTGCCTGGCAACGTCTGCCCATGGCCAAGAGCCCCACTTGCACTCAGGCCAGTCCTCGGTCCTTGCCGAAGCTGCACCACAGGTACAGCCATGTCCAGCCCTGTCCCCTGCTCATCCAGACTCCCTGACCGGACTTCTCAGGTTGACCTTGGCTCCGACTGGTTGCCTTGTCTGGTCTGGTGATGCCTGGGCTGTCAGTGGGACGTGTGACTGTCACCATCCTGCCTTGCTCAGGTGCTGTGGGACTGTGTCCTGCAGGTGCAGTCACTTCCCAGCCTGTGCCGTGGGTACCCTCGGCTCCTGGCTTGTCCTCCCTCCTGGGGCAGCCGTGCTCCTGCTGTTCCCCAACGTGCTCACAGTCATCCCCTCTTTAAAGCTAGGCTTAATCTGCAGTATTGTCACCGTTGTGTGGAAAAGTTGCATAAGATTCATTGCATTTCAGAAATGAAGAATCCATCCTGAAAGGGGAGATTGCATTTGAAATATATCTAGGCTTGGTAATGTTTTAAATGTAATGCCTCCAGCATTTTTCACTTTCAAGGTGACAGTAATTGAAAGATGGATTCCTGCAATTTTGGCATTTATAATTCAACTGAGAAAAGGTCAACTTCTTCATGGAATCTTGTTTAAACTGGTAGAAGGCATGGAAATGTCACATTGTCTTTCTGATGGTGTCACCGGTGCTTTGATTAACAACAGGTTCAATCTGTAATGCAGAATAAAACCCAAATGCCACAAATAGCTCAGTAAGAGCCTGGTCCAAAGTGCCTGAGAGAGCAGTAGAAAGATTTCCCTTGATTCCACTAGTGTTGGGATCTGGTCTAACTGAAACACTGAGAAAAACAGAAACCTGTGTCATTATTTAGAAATACATTATTTAGACCTGAGGGGGCCAGGACCCGGGAGCCGGAGAGGAGCCCTTTGTGGGAAGGCCCCCCAGGTGTCCTGGCCCTGGGGGTGCTAATGGGCCAGCTGGCCCCAACCAGCCTCACCTGGAGCCCCACGCCCACGCTATTTAAGCTCAGCCTGGGGCCACCTCCCCTTCTTTGTCTGTGCTGCAGCAGCGCTGGTCCCAGCCCCACCACAGCCCGGCCGTGGGCATGGCGGCTGCATTGCCAGCTCGGCTGGAGGTTTGCCGCAGGAGCCCGGTGAGTCGCTCGGATCCCCGACTGCTGATTTGTCCTGTCTTGGCTGATGCTTCCCTGATCGTAGTGGCACTGGGAGGTTAAGTCTCAAAGTAACTTGTAAAATCCTGTGCTGGAGGTTAAATAGCATAGTTCTAGAAGCTGGTGTGATGCCCCTTATACGGCCAACCAGCTACAGGGGCTAGGCTTCCCCTGTGGTTATTTTTCAGTGGTCGTTTTAGTTCCATTGATTCCCCCCACCCCCCTTCCTGTGAAGTTTCAGCTTCTGTTTTTATGAGGAGAGTTCATGGCGGGGAGCATGCTTGCTGCCTAGCATCTGCATCAAAACAGATTTTTGGCCCTGGAAACACTTCTTCAGGTGTCTCAGTGGGCCTCTCTCCCTTGCAGCTCTTGGCTTTGTTTGCATCTTCTGTGCCGTTGCAGCAGTATGCTACTCCTGCCTTATGCTGTCTGCAAATTGAATGTATGCTTGATTAACTCTTCCGGCACATAATGGTATTTGAAATGTGACTGTGCATTACTGGATGAAGAGTGTGGTGACGGTGATAAAGACTGTATTGCTGTCTTTGGGATCAGAGATCTGGATAAAAATCAATTGCTTGGATTTGCTATTGCTTCCTCCCAGCACCAGGGAGTGGCACTGCCGTGTGGAACAGGCAGGCTGAGGAGGGTGGGGGGCTTGGGGAGGCCAGGCCAGACTCCGGGAGCTGGGCCTGGGCAAGGGCTGGAGATAATGTGGGTCAGTAGAATGCATTGCTGTCCACAACACAGACCTGCCCCTGCTTCCTATGGGCAGTGTGTGGGCTGGTGAATGTGCAAACAGGGCTGCTGCGGCTGTTCTCTGCGGGCTCACAGCTTCAGGACTTGCTCTCCGCTGTTGCTGAAGCACAGTGTGGATCTGGTGGCCTGGATGGTGTCCTGCAAGGCTGTCTCTGAAAGCAAGGGCTGGGGTGGGGACGGCTGCTGGAACTGCATGCAGACTTGAGTCTTCTTGCTGGTCAGCTGTGTGCATCAGACATGCAGGACTGACCGGAGAGTCTCTCAGGTCTGAATGGGTGAGTGCTGGGAGTGAAAGTTACAGTTAATACTTCGGGCGATGCTTTTAATTCCAGACTTTGTGTGCATGTGGCTTGTTCTTTCAATACTTGCCACGATGTCTGTCTCCCTTCCCACGCATAGGGGTGAGTCTGCGCTGAGTGCGGTGCTGTGCACCTTTCTTCTTTCCAGGGCATGTGGCAAGGGTCAATTTGATGAGATGAGAAATTATGATGCAGGGGAAGGGCAAAATGTCATCAGAAGTGAGACATAGAAGTAATAAATCCTGGTAGGTTTTTCAGGAAAGGTTCTCTCAGGTTTAGTAAATGAACAGCTGACACTTTTCTTTGTATTTAATCCAAACAATTATTTACATACTCAAAGGAATGGTGCTGAGCTCTGAAGGTGGGGGAGGCTGAAAATTATCTGAAATACAGATTCTTGAACTCAGCTGAGGCTGTCTCTGCTGATGGAGTAAATTAAGGGCATCAACTTTGAGCAGAGATCCTCAGAGAAACTTCCTTTTCAGAGAAAATTGGGGGGTGGGGCCTGCACCTTCATTTGCCAGTAGGTTTTGCAGAAGATCTGCTTACTCTTCTGTGTGTGGACATCGCAGCTAAAGATCTAGCTTTCCAGCTTGTGCGTGATCTGAAGCTTTGCAGTTGCATGCAGGGATGAATTTGGAGGATGCTAATGGCATGCTGGTGATGAGCAGCAGCAGTGCCCTTGCTGGTGATAACAGCTGCTCTGTGCTCCGGAGGGAGCAGAGATGCCCTGTGCCTCCCTGGGGAGGCATGGGCCCACTCTGCTTCCCGTGCTGTGGGAAAACTGGGATCATGGGGTCACAAAACCTTCAGTGCAGGTGGAAGTGGAATTTGTGTAAAATGAAGCTTGTTCCCATAAACTTCAGGAAGAGCTGAGCAGTTTGCAAGGTATCTGGCAAAGCAAACATCAGCATTGCAAAGGATCAGACTATTAAGTTATTGCTGGCTACACAGGCAAAATACTGTGACGCCCTATGACAGCTTATGTTAGGAAACTGTATAATCTTCTGTATGTGGACCCTCTTTGCTGGAATAATTTTATCTGACAAAAGTCAACCTTCAAGCATTTTTAGGAAAAAAAAAAGTGATGTGCTGCCAGATAGGGGAGGCTTCTTGCTTCTGGAAATAATCAGTTCGTATAATATTCTTAATCAATGAATTTTCTGAAAGACAGTCTCTTGTTGCAATAGTTCATCTTCAACTTCCAATTTTCAGAATGATTGTGAACCAAGTATCACATGTCAAGAAACATTTTCCACTGACTTACTTTGTGCTGCATGTTTCTATTTATAGATTCACTGTTTGTGTTTTATTTCTAACACACTTTGCTATCAAATCCTTTCAATAATTCAGGAAAATATAAACAACAAAAGGTGCCGGGCATGTTAGAAGCATGCTGTTGGGAAAAATGTATCCTGGACCATCAGTCTTGAGGGTTGAAGAGTTTTATAAGGAAAATCCCCTAATAATAGAGTAGAAAAAGCTAAGGTGACACTTTAACAGGCTAGAAATTGGTATCTGTAAAGACTCAGCCTGGTGTGAAGGCAGGCATATAGGTGCAGTACACAATGTGGAGGAGAAACTTTTGTATGCAGTCTGCATCTGCCTTATCTCTCATTCAGCTTGTTCCATGGGCTTTGTGAGCGTGGAGCTGAAGTGCTTCTCTTGTATTCACCATTTGTGCAACTCATTTTCCATGCTTGTTGCACCATCTGTGATTTAACAACTTAAGACTGTAAGTGGGTTCAAAAACTGTGTTGACATGCATAGAAGAGAATCGTCGTGGACTGAGAAATGCAAAAATGTTTGACTCAAAAAGCCCAAGTGGCAGAGTGGAGGTCCCAAGAACATACTGGGAAGGTATCATTATAAACTTACTACTGCTGTGTACTCTTTTTACAGGTATCCTGTGACCCTCAGTGTTGCCAACTTGCTTGTCCTGAGTTTTTTTACTTGCTTGAATATCTTGGGAATCAGCAGAATGGATGGATAAGTACAGGTTTACAGGTCATCACCAGATCAGAAGGGCTTTGGGCTCCCACTGCCTTTGAACGGAAAGGTCTGAGACTTCTTGCTCCTCTACACTGCAAGCAGGTCTATTAACACTTGACTTTCATACCTAGAACATTATCAGAATGACAAATTTCTTGACAGCTGCTTGCTCAAATTGTCAACCAGCATGTTCCAGTAAATTGTTGAGAGGTACTTGACGTTGAATGTATAATGAGACTGCCTCTTGCTGCAGGTGGGCATGATTGTTCCCATTTTTCTTCCCATTTATATAAAATGTGGCAGTCCTGCTATTATTCATTTGCATAGACATCGCTTGAATTGGAGTTGAAGTGTGAGTTGAATTGCTCTGAGTTTAAGTCTGTTTACACAGAAAAAAAGTGTTTTGTGTGCTTGATGGTGGTCTGAATGTGCCACCACCCCTAGGGCTATGCTTAGAGGAAGGGCGAGAAGACCTTTCACAATCTCATTAATTAGCATCTCTGTTCCTTGGTGAGACTAGTCATTTTCAGAGGAAGGCCTGGATTCCTCTCCTCTGTCTTAATCCCTTTAGGACAAACCATTCTGTTGGATTATCTCTACTGCAGTAGATACTGCTGAAATTCTGCTTAACGGACCATAGACAGTGGTGTTTTACGTGATAGAAAGGCTGCACCTCAGCTAAGCGTTTGTGTGTCGTTGGGTAGGCATTTTGATTTACAAGTATTTCTGAGAGCATGAATATTCTTACTGTCTTTAACAATTTTAAGAATCTGTGCAGTCTGAATAAAGGCATCTTTATTCAAGACCAGTGTGAGGTGCCACACTAAGTACCAGAAAATCTGTATCCTTACAGGCTTTCTGCCTGAAGCCAGTGAAACCAGTAAACTCGGCAGCAGCTTGGATAATCAGCTACAGTGTCTGTTATCTAGGATGTCTTTTCCTGTGTGTTGCTGATTGCCTTATCGCTCCCACTTTACTTGCTGGATGTTTCTATCTCCTTTTTATATTCCAGCAGGATTTCTAGTACCCAGAGTGATCCAGGTGAAAGGCTGGGGGACGAGGGGGGATACAGGAATACAGAAAACTTGATAAAACTTTGAACTGGAAACAAATTCTGTGTCCTGCAGCTCACCCAGCTGGAAACATCTGAGTCTGCTGATTATGAAGTAAACTACTAGCTGAAATGTATCCCTCGAATCACCTGACAAATATCTTAATTAGAGCTTTTAAAGAAAAGTAATCCTCTAAATGAGCTGCTGATAGCAAGAACACTTTAAAAAAAGTGTCTCAGTGGTAGGGGGTTAATCTCTTTCCTGCTCTGATGGTGTCACCTTCTTAGATGGGTAGCACATAAATATGCATCATTACATGCTTCTAGTAGGAAGCTATAAAAATGGACACCATGCAAATATTAGGGCTAAGGAAAAAAGGGACCCTTTCTATTCCTCACTGCTGAGCAGTGAGGGATGGATGCAGCATCAGCTTCCCCGGTGAGCAGCAGCACAGGGAAAGGCAATTATGAAGAAATATGCGCCTGCAGTGGAGGAAAAATAGAAGTTTAAGAGGGCTGGAGGAAGGATGCTGAAGCCTGGCTAACAAAGTCCCTGGACTACTGCAGACGTGCATCTGAACACTCAAATGTTCAGAAGATCCACTTTGAACAGCTTTTGGCCAAAGCACCTGCTATCTCTGAATAAATGAAGAAACGATCATTTAATGACATCGCAGTGAGCTTGAACTATTATCTAAATTTCTGTTCTATGTCTATGGTTTGGACCAAAGGGATGCCAGTCTGTGACTGTTCAGTGCTACAGCAGTAAACACCATTAACCATTAGTGATTAAAATTTTCTAAGTGGTAAGCATTGTCACTGTTATTGCTAGCTCTTTTCATTCCTTGCTGCTTAAAATAATCCATGACTGATTTCTTTTTAATAGTAGTTTTGTACTAAAATGCAATGGTTTGAATGTAGGTGAAATAAAACTTCTAGGGAAAAATGTCTTTTCATCTATGGGCTGGACTAGTTTAAAAAAAAAGACTGAAAAGATTTAGGGTATAAAACAGAGGTAGCAAATCTTCTTTTAAAAGAAGGCTGGGAATGCTTTGTCCTGTGCTAACACTTGAGTACTATGTGCTCTGTCCTGTGGTATTCATCGCCTCTCCTCTGGCTAGTAGCTCCCTCTGCTCCTTGCCTTTCTCCATAATGCCCTTTCTACCAAATTATCTGATTAACACAGTGAATTTAAGCATGGTAAACTGTATTTGAGTTTTGTGGGTCCCATTTGTAACCAGAAGGGTGGCTCAAGTATTTGAAAGTCTGTTTTCCCTAAATGTACCTTTTATAAAAAGATATTTTCTTTCCCAACATGCCTTTCTTGCACCCTGAGAAACAATGCCACTCAAGACCACGGGCTATGGAGTCAGATACCGAGTTAGGTTATGTGGTGCTGCTGTTGCACCAGTGTTCGTGCTGTCCCCTTTGAACTTCTCCGCCTGTTTAAGTTTTTGATGCATGGCTGATGGCTATTTAAGTTTTGGAATGCAATTCCTTTATTTACGCACATGAAGAGACTGAAGTGGAGGCTTGAATTAAAAGCTCATCAAACTAGGACAGAAACTTGTTTACAGAATGATTATCATGATATATTGTAAATTAACAGTTCCAACATATCTACAATAAATACATGGATGTAGCTCCATTTTAATTTTCATCTCTCATGAATTAGAGCCTTGCTGCAACTCTGCGTGGGGTAAATGACATTTTTCCACTACATTCAGTAAGAGTGTGACCCAGAGTGGAGTGTTCCATGTAATTACCAGGGGAGCGATCATCTTAGCTTTTCCAAGATAATATTTAAGTGAAAGAAATATGCTCTGTAACTGATCGCTAAAGTGGTTTTTTTTTGAGATGCTCTACTGATTTGTATGGTAAGTAAGCTTAAATTGTACACGCATTTTAAAAATACAATTTGCAGAACACATTAATAGCACTCAGTGGGGTATGCAAATTCTCATTTGTGTGGGACTTTCAGGTTTTTGAGATTTTTCTTTTCATCTGGCGTAGGAAACTCTTGGTAGAAAAAGTCTCTTGACATGTTGAGATTTGATTTGTTTTTAAGTGTTACTTTATTTGTTTATTATAATACATAGCAAAATGAAGAGGTGTTTAACATTTAGTAATGTTAAAACATACCACTTTTGGAGCACTTTTGTTTTTTTTCCCTAAACTAAATTTCAATAAGAGCATGACACATTTGCAGTGCATTACAGGTTTTGATAGAACTGGACTTTTTAGCAGTGCTTCTGACTTTCAGACCTGCTCAAAGAATGAGGTGTATAGACATCCCACTCTAAGTATGGCTAAGGATGTGACTTTTCTTCCTTCCAATGATGTGTCAGAAAGAAGCACAATCAGCTTGGAGTTGTGGAAGAAGTCTTTCCTGGATTAGACAAGAAAAAATTTTTATTAACTGAAATTAGGAAAAGTGGGGAAGATATATAATGCTGAAAACTCTACCCGTTATTTTGAAGTTTTAGTCCCTTTTCTGAAGGCTATAAATGTGTAGGTAGAACTAGAGGTTATTCACTACTTTTCTTTTACACAAATTACTGAGAGTCCATTTCCGTAGTGGTTAATGCCTAGTTCCCAGTGACAAGACAATATCTCCTGTACTTTTCCAGGAAAGATAGTTATGATTATTAGCCAAAAATAACTGCACAGAATGCTAATTCACTCTTTGGTGTCTTGGACAAGTAAGAAAATGAAAGATTGGCCTTAAAGTGACTTGATGGGCAGTGAGCAATCTCCATTCCTGTCAGTCTGTGTGAGATGGGTGCTCAGGTACTAACTATGCTTCAGCTCGTTATCCAGCTCAGCCTGATGTGTCAGGATGCACTGTTGCTGTTTTCTGCTGGGTACTTTCAATTTTTTTGACCTTAATACCTTTATGACTCTGGTTTCAGAGGTGGTCAGCCATTGGGAACAAGCATCTCACGCAGGCCTGTATGACATTAAGTAGTTCCTTTGTAGATATCAAACACATCGAACAAAATACTAGCCAGCCTGAAATCTTGATATTTACTGGAATGGCGCAGAAAGGGATCATTTACTCAGAAGGTGGCATTTCTGAGTTAACAAAAAGCACTCCAGTAGACATCAGGAATGGGATCTGTCCCCAGACTTCAGAGAGCAGTAGTGTAGAAACCCCAGACCTGAGCCTGATGTATTGATTCACTGAATTTTTAATATCTACAAAGAGAAATGACCTATCTGTCCTGCGGTTCATTGCATCCTAAGGTAGACCTTTAAATTGATCAGATGCCTTATGCTCTTGTGTGCCTGTTTCTAATTATGCCATTGATTAGAAAGCAAGTTGAGCTAACCAGCTTGGATGTAGGTCTGTGTCACTGGTGTTTGAAGTCAGATTTGAAGCCCCTACTCTGAAAGGGACTTGATGTAAAACATTTTGGTCAGTGGAAGATTCCCCAGGTGGACCTCAGTGTTTGCTACAGCTCTCATTCCTGCTCATGAGTTTTTTGGAGATTTGTGGCAACTGGATGAGCAGATAAAAGGTGCAGTCTATCTCCAGGATAATTACTTGTACAGCCATTGATATTCTCATGGGAGTTTGAGGCTGTTAATGGTTTGGAGAACGCAGAAAATTCTTAGCACATACTGAAGTGTTATCAGTAAATATGTGCTATTAAAATGATCGGCAGTTGGTACAGCATATTTGTGTAGATGGGTAAGATTGAACAATTGCAGGTCTTACAATAATGCTGAAATATAAACCTGTTTTCCTGTGATCTTCTTAATTACCATACGTAACCTCTATTACCAAAGAGTGTGTAAAGGTACATGTGCTATGTAGACATCCCCACATATTTCTGAATGTTTTCTTAACTGATCAACAAAATAACAGTGTGTGGAGATTAGATACAGGAAGTTTGACCCTTGAAGGTTAATATTTTTTGAATTAATTAGATGATCCACTGGGGAATTTCTCAGAGGAAGGTAATTACATTTCTTTTTCAGTAAATTGAGTGCTTCACTAGTTTAACAGATTTTTTTTTTTCTAGGGAAATACATGGTATAATAGAATGTTCTTTAACTCTTTCAAAGAGCAGAAGCTTGCTCCTTCTATTGAGACGATGCTTCAGAGTTTCTAGGAGAAGCCATTTTCTTGTATGAGCATTTAGACATAATGTAAGACATGCATTTATTTTCAGTAGTAGATTGACTGTCTCAGAGCATACTGTTGACACAGTTTGATATTTAGCATGTCTGAATGCCTTCAAAAAGAGCCCTTTAATGTTAGCCACTTTTTCCCTCCTTTACATGCGTACCTGACCTCCTTAGTCTTACCTTCTTTAAACTAAACTGTTCTTTTGCCTGTTTTTCCTAACCAATTTTTTGAGACCTCAGATCATTCCCCTTTGCATTCTTTCCAGTTGATGTTTTGCGGCAATATCATGTTGCTGACTCACGTTCCATCTATGATCCACAATAATCGCCAGATGCCTTCCTGCATGACTGCTGCATAGGCAGTTGTTTCTCATCCTGTATTTGTACAGCTGGTTATTCCTGCCTTTTTCCTATTGACTGGCTGGGGGGGGAAGCCTGAGAAGCAGAAAAGGCCTTGATGCTGTGCAAGCACTGTTCGGCAATAGCTGAAGCACCCCTGTATTATCAGCACTGTTTTGGTCACAAATCCAGCACACAGCACCATTCAGTTTTATGGTGTCAATTGTCCATGTCTTAAAAAGATCCAGAGGCAATAATGAGCAAGTTCTTCTGTAACTCCTGTATGGGCCTTTCTGTGACTTGGATAAAGTATAGAGAGGCTAATGGCAGTGAAAGTTACTGTGTCAATCATTGCTAACACATTGAATTTGGGGGCTACAATTCTGCATCTCCTGATAATGAAAAAACATGAATTCAGTTACTTTTGAGGTCTGATGTTCCCAGACACCCTGCTTGTACCGTGCAAGATGGTGTGACCTCCTGCCTCTTCCTTCTTGTGAATAGGTCTCCTCAAAGGAGGGAAGAGTGCTGTTCCTAAAATAGCAGTGGCTGAACAATAGTAAGTGGCTTTGCTTTTGATCCTCAAAAGCAAAGAAACACGAGGCAGGGTATCCTTTTTATTCAGCATTTAAATGCTGACCAAAAAATTGCTTTCAAGGCTGAGCTTTTAGCTGTGGACCTATCTGCAGCACTGTCATACAGATGTGTTAAAGTTTAAAACTAGGTAATGCCAGTATTATCTCAGCACAGGCAAAACAGCTGAATGCACAGGATATTTAACAAACTGTTTTCCTCATGAAATTCCCTGTGTCCATAAGTATGCAGCTGACAACATTTAAGAGAACTAGGTTCAGTGGGCAAGCCACAGTTCCTCTAGTAAACACAGAGCTGTTAGAGCCTAGGACTTGGCTTTGGTAGTTTTAGGGTGGGTTCCTGTAGCAGCTCAACATGTGTTTTGTGTGCTTTTTAGGATGAAGTTAGTAGGGAAACCAGCAAAATTTTTGACCAGCATGGGGTAACCTAGCAACAGGGTAACACTTCAGAATCGTTTTTTCCTCTTTAGCATCACACCTGCTTAACGAGCCATTCTGGGGCTGACACTTTATGCTTTTTTTGTATTACCTATTTACAAAGTTTCTTTGAAACCTGAGTGCTTTGACACCTTAGCTCTATCAGAAACACCTTCAAATGGGTTTAATGCAGAGCTCTCACGGTGGTGCCTAAGAGTGATGCCTTGTAACTGAGCTCAGCATTGCTGCTGTGCATGGCAGTATACATTGCTATACAGTGAGCTGCTCCCCAGCATGAAGGCCATGGGCAGTTTCCAGGAGCTCAGGCTGCTCTGTCACCTCTGAGTGCTTGTGGCAGTGGGCACTTGGCTGGGAGGAACCGGGATAATCCAAAAGTCCCCAAAACCATGTAAGAATTCGTCCTGTGCAATACTCCATACCAAAAGGCAGCAGCGTCTGGAAGACAAAGTAAACAGAGCAGCTTTGTGTAGAAGAAATCATGACCCAAAACCTTTCCAGGTTTGCGTTTCCAACCTTGCCCTTTGCTGCAGTGAAGAAGACAGCCGATTTGCCGTATAGTAGTGAATTTGTATGGGATCCATGTCCAGTACCTTTAAGCCCACATAGGAAAAAGCATAACAGAACAGAGCCCATGAATGTCTCAGGATTTAAAATGCATGTTTTGGATTTTTGTATTTGCCTCTTAATTTTTCTCATTTTCAGGCTTTTTTGTAGGTCTAGTAGTTAATACAAATTGCATTGTGTTTCTCAATGGAAAGTTGAGGTTTTGATATATTCCCAGGACTTTAGGAGCTAGGGCTGTAAATTAATTACCAAATATCACCAAGTCAAGATAAGTTGCCAAATCAGCAATGTGTGCCAATGGCTACTGAAGTCAGTGGAGTGAGAAATACTGATTAAAAGGAAACTGGTTCAAAGTAGTACATACAAATAGTACTGTAGTTGCTTTCATATGCCAATATTCTGTCCTGTGTTGCATTTTAACAGAGGTGAATTGATTAATAGATAAAATGATTGTTTCTATAATGCTAATGACTGATTTTTAAGGAAATTTCTATATGGCTTTTTTCCTGTCTGAAACAGTGAGCTAAGGCAGGGCAATGATTGGAGTGCTTTGTGTTAACAACTGGCTGGCACAAACTGTTTTCCCACTACTACTCTTTTCTCATTGACAATGAAATAAATTGCCTTGCACTTAATTATAAGTACAGGACTATGGCAAATATAATTCCTACCTCAATCCTTCCTTTCTTAAAGAAACTTGCCAAAATATTGTTCAAATTGCAACTGGGAGAGAGGGATTTTCCAAGAAACCTTAGCTTCCTGATTCCCTTACAGGGGTGTGTGTGATTGATTATTGCAGCAAGGAGGAGTAATCCTGTGAAAATTAATCCTTAACTGTCTTTCCACAAACTCTTAATGATGGTATCCACCTCTTATCCCATAGATTGCTTTATGTTTTTAGTCATTAGGTGTTAACCTATGAAAGTTAAATAACTCTGTTCACTTGAATTGTATTTCTGAAGAAGGTAGTAGTGCCATTAAAGCAGAGGAAACATTGAAAGAAGGTTTTTCAGCTCAGTTTAGAAGCAGTTTATTTCAGCTGGGTTTGAACTTCTTACCAGCTGACTGAAATTCAATTGGCTTAAACTCAGCCTAAAGCCAATCTTAAACTATAGTGAGAGTGGGGCATATTTTGGTATCTGTAGGGGAAAACTATGTATTCAGTTTCTCAGTGAAGAAATCTTGCATTCAGTGCTAAGGGAGTAATTCAAATATATTACTGATGTTTTTCAAATCTGTTTATTTGCTAAAAGCCTGAATTGTGACTCATGTTTTCAAATGACAGGAAAAGGTTGTTACTTCTAACTTTGTAAAAGTTTCCCAGGAGGGAAATATCACTTTGTTAATTTTCCTTCTACCTTTATATTAAGTACAACTGAGTTAAATTACACCATTAGTTACGTTGTTCTGTTTTTCAACGTACAGATAAGATTTTTTTTTTCTGGGAATGAAAACCAAAAGAAAGCAAACCGGTCACAACCCCAGCAGATTATATATCTGCTTGTTCTAGCTATAAAATGACATTTTCATCTGTAAAGTATAACAAATCCTGCATCATTTGTGTGCGAGCAACTGTTTGGAGTCACGGGCGAGATAACAGGATGGCGGTGGGCCGGAGGGCTGCTGGACGTGCGGCTGCCTTGAGGCGAGGCGCTGGGATGCTGCTGTGGTCCATGAAGTGCAGACACATACATGTGTGTTAAATAGCCCTGAAGTAAATTGCGTCGGTGGGATTAGTAGATTAAGCTGGCCCATGGCATTGCTGTCGCTGCCTGCCGGTGACTGCGGGCTCCTCCTGAGACGCTGCAGCTGCTGGAGCGCTGAGCTGTTGTGTGCCAGCTCACTGTGCCTCCTTCCAGCCTTACGGCTTAAACTGAGAACGGCGAATTGTTGAGACAGTGATGACGTATTCTTCTCCTTATCGTACACTTCTCTAATGCACTTGGAGATGTCTTCATTGACACCAATTCCTGTGTATGATAAGCATATCTTGATGTTGCAAATGTTGAAAATTGCACCAGTTTAATCTTAAGTTTCCTTAAATTAGTTCATAACTCTGCCTAGACATTTTTCATTTGGTTTTAAAGTGGGTTATGCCAATTTAACTCAAATTGATCCTTAGTGATTTGAACTAAACTGACACTTTAACTTCCATAGTATGTAATACTTTAGAACATATTGGGGGGGGGAATCATTAAAGATGAGAGGCAAATGGAAAAAAGTTAATGCAGATTTATGACAAATAGTAAGCTACAGTAACCCTGTGTGTTTGCTTTTCTTAGACAAAAGAAGTGTAACAGTTTTCATCCATATGGCTTTCGCTAAGACACTTGATATGGTATCCAAAAAGGAAATATGGAGAACAAGTCATAAAATGGCTAATCAAAAGGCTACAAATCACAGCCATTTTGTGCTGGAAAGGACATAATTAGAGTAAGCATTTAAAGATCAGTCTGGGCTAATCTTATGAAGTGTTTATTGTTTGCCTCTGCACAAAGGGAAGCCAGCTGGAGTTGTCAGCATGGAAGGCAAAGATATTGCACTGGGATACATGGGTGACACTTGTGGAATGAGGTAACAAGGAAGAGATGGACTCTTAGAGTGTGAATTACAAGATCATGCACTTAATGACTGGTAATACTGCAATGAATGAGGGGCTGAGGGCTAAAAGAATGTTGAAAAACCTGAGTGTATTATTAATCACAGAAGAATCTGAGAAACCAGCGTATTGTGGTCCTGGAAAAGTCAAATGGGAGCCAACAGGGATATTACGAGAAGACACAGGAAAGTCGAGTGCCGCAGTAATGCCTGATTTGAGCCCATCCTACTGCAGTTGGCATAGCACTGAAGGTAATTTCCACGTTGTAAGTGACAGTTATAGTATCTAGTATGACTGAATTGCATATACATCTCTTCTGTTCCTTTCTCCAGGATAACTGATATTCAATTTTGCTTCACCAGCAAGCAGACAAAAACTCTCATTGTGATGCAGAGTTCACTATCACAAACCTCCCCATGCTTGCAAAGCATGATAATGTAGGCCCAGGATATATGTCCTGCATATAGCATCATGCATATCAATGAAGCAGTTTAGAAAAAAATAAATAAATTAATAGTGCATAATGCACTTCTGACATCTGGGTTATTGCTGCTCTGCTGTGTGCAATGGCAGTAAGCAATCTGACTGTGCTACTGTATGTGCGTTTGTTCTGCAAAGTCAGGGGGCAGTGAAACACCACTGCTCTCATATCACGGCATCCCTATGACAACCTTTATGAAACTGAGATTTGTGATTTGCCTTTTAGGAGGCAGCTTTTCTTTTCCAGCTCTGGAGAAGTGGACTGGATTTGGGTAAACCTGCAGCTTGGAATCTTGCTGTGAAAACAGTCTTGCCAGCTGCTTCCCTTAATGAAGTGCTATGAGGTATTTCTATGTGTATTAGGGTTGTAGAAGCAAGAGCTTTTGCAAGGAATTGACTGTGATAAGCAAACCTTCTTTAAAGCTAATCAATTGCATTGCTGTTTGCCTGGTAGGCTAATTGTGACAAGCACAGGGACCACTGAAGCTGTCACTGCTACTTGCGCAAAATGCTTTTGGTGACATTAAGATGCAGTGGTAGGACAGAAGAAAGGGGCTAGGGCTGTAGGTCCCCCGCCTCTGACCCAGCGGTTTCACATGTGCAAAATGAGTGTGGCAATACTACGAGCTGGGAGGTTGGCATCCCTCTGTGCACCGAGTACCTGTAAAAGAATAGGTTACTCCATGGACTATGGCACAATTGGGTATTAGGTCCTGATTTCAGCAAGGATAGAGAGAAAAATAAACAGTGTGGAAGAGATCATAGAGGAGAATAAAGGCCTAGGTTACTACTTTGAGTTTAAACAAGGATTTGCATTATTTGCACTCTGAACGCTGGCTGGGGAGTGGTGTGCCAACAAATTGTTCCTGTCTGAATTGCTGGCCTGGAACTGCAGCAGTGTATTGACATCAGATTCCTTAGTTCAGTGAACAGCGGGGTGTGTGAAACAGGAGAGGAGCACGCCTGTCTTCTAGAAAGGTTGATTTGTGCATCAAGGCCAGAGTAATACATGGCCACCGGAGTTAATCTATCTGTGGAGTTCCAATTTCCCTGAAGATGAGAAATCTGAGTAAGTCACTTGTGGTCCTGATAGAGACGTGAGCCTGCCTGGTGAGCAGTCCAGCTTTATTTAAGACACATCCTTGAAGCAGAGGGTCATTAAAATGATGTTGGCATTCTTCTCACCTTTATTTTAATACTTGGTGTTTGAAGTCACTATCTCTGGCCTGAGAACTTACTTTGATGTAGGTGGAAAGGGAGACTACGACCTCTCCCTCCCTTCCTTGCTGAGAACTTGCTCTGAGCTGGGGGACGGGTGGGCTGTCAGCAGTGCTGGCCATGCGGGTGCTGTCCCTGAGCTTGAGGCGAGCGCCTTCGCCCGGGCACCCTTTCCCCTTCCTCACTGACTGGGCTGCAGAACAAAGCTTGTCAAAGTCTCTTGTGGTTTTGGAAGCAAATTCAAAATGTTTGAAACATAGCTGCAACCATGGAGACAGACCCCTTAAACACTGAATTTTGTCATAAAAATATATTTATATGGGTTTCCACAGGTGGGAAAGTAGAAAGTGCTGTGGAAAGTCTGGAGAAATGAAGCCCAGCACTGGTCATGCTGCGCAAGCCCATGCCCATACAGCTGGTCAATAAAGCAGAAGTCGGCACCTCTGCCTCCTCTTTGGGGCTTCCCTTCCACCATGCTCCTCCCAGCAAAGGGAGCGCACCAGTGTGGGAAGTGCCTCTGCCCTGCGGAGACCTCTCTCCGTGCTTCCCAGCTGCTCCAGGCTCTGCCATCAGTGCAAATGGAAAGATGGGTAAACACTCAGAGCGCTGCACCAGGAGCAAAATGCTGGTGAAGTCAGAATTTGCACTTTCCACTGGATGCAAAACCAGAAATTTTTTTTGTCCCTGTTACTGCTTTGCACAGTGCTGGCAGTATTTCCCTTTCCTTTATGGCACTGTAAGGAAACTCACCATTAACAGCCGTTGATGATGGTGTTTCTTGGCCAGCAATGTCAGCTGCAGCCAGTATTTGCTCTGCAGTAGTCAAATTGTTTCCTTGGATAAATTATAAGGCCTCTGGCAATGCATTAATATTGACTGCATAAAGTTTGAATGTCTGAATGAAAATAAATAAGAAAAAGTAATTGAATTTAGAAATCCCAAAAGGTATAGATCTCGGGTTCCTCATCAAAAAGAAGATGCTTCATTTTAATCTATGGCTTAGGCCTCAGTCAATAATCACAAAGTGAATTGGACATCAAACATTGCTAGTTTTGCCTCTTTTATTATGCACAGATGTCTAGTTCCATTTCATACCCTATTATGAGCCAGGTGCTAAATTGCCTTTGGCTGCCTTCATCGGCCTAAGGAGTTCTTGTGGCTATCCCTAATGTAATTAAACATTTACACTCAATTAAATGAAAATTGTGTAGCCACATCATGCTAAAAGCTGCCGCTACTTCCACCAAAATTCTGCTTCTGTATCATTTAGGTAAGTTTTAAAACAGATATTCCACAATATTCAGGCATTTAGGTAGCAAGCAAAGCTGTTAAAATATTTATAAACTGAGGGAGAGAATATAAGTATGCCATCTCTCTGTCAGCTGGTATTATTTTTAGTGTAACGGAGCCAAGAGGAAATCTTGAGCCAAGACGGCAATGGCAAGACTCCCCTTCCCAAGTAGCCAGCTGAGCTCCATGTAACTCATTTCAGCCTCTGAACATCACAACAAAATTGACGAATTTGCGCAGCTATGTAATGTCTGTTCTCAGCGGCGGTGTCGAGGCTTTTCTGGCAGCGGCGGTGTGGCTGGGAGGGCGGCTGGGCACGGCAGCTCCGGCGGGCGCTGGGCACTGGCGCTGCCCTCTGTGCTTCGTCCTCTGGCTGCCGTGGTGATGGTGAGAGCACTGGCGCGGTCCTCATCCAAACCTGATCTGTGCTGTGTGGCAGCTGCTCTGGCTGTGGAGAGAAATGCCTTCAGCTGAACTGGCTGTTTCCCTCCTCTCAAAACCAAAGCATCCAGCCAGGTAATAAGAGTCTAAGAGGAGCCCTGACTTTAAACAAATAGCGTGAGAAAACCATGACTGGGATGTTAAATCAGGAAAAATATCTGTTTTCTGGCACTTGGTCTTTTAAAGCTGCTTGGAAGTAAGCCTTGTGGGGTTTTTCCTGTGTCCTGAAATATTTCATGTTGCCCTTGCTGCTGAGCTCGGGAGAGTGCTGTCACTTACTTCCCCAGAGGCAGAAAGACAAAGAGTATGCAATTAAACTCGCTCTCTACAGGAGGCTTTACAAGGATTTGCATGGAAAAAGAGCTAGAAATGAAAAGCAAATGAAAGGAAACAATTGTATCTGGAAAACAAGCTGGCCGAGTCATGTGAAAGGCTAAGAGGATATTAGGAGAGCAGATGTCTTGGATGCAGATCTTCATCCTGGATGGTGGCCTGCATTTAACAATTTGCCTGTTCACGGAGCTGCTTGCATCTGCTACCGCAGGGCACCGAAAATCCGCCGAGGCAGGGATGCGGGGCAGGCGGCGGCCGGCTGGGGCTTGGTGTGAAGGCGAGCCGGGCGCCAGCCCCGCTGCGTGCTCTGGGGCGGTGGGGCAGACAGCAGCCATCTGTGTGTGCGTGCAGCCGGTGGGGAATAGTGGGCAGCAGTGTCGGCTCCAGAGGTGGGGCATGAGGGATTTGGGAACAATATTATCCTGGCACATGGATGGTGTTCACTTAGATAATAAGATCCTTAGGGGAGGCTTTTTTGTTTATTTACCCTTTGGTCTGACATAATCTTGGTCCATCTTGGAATCCCTCAATGTCATGATAGAAACAGTGATAGTTAATCCAAGTCCAAAGAGAAGGATTAGGAATAATTAAGAAGATGCGATCACATCATTCACATCAGAATTGGCAGGTAAGCAGCACAAAGAATAAAAATCGTTCTGGTAGGTGATGGCTGACCAGTGAAACCCTGTTTCTTTGATAGCAATAACTCTAATGGGGTCCCTGAGCACAGGAACTGGGAAAGGCAGCCGGCAAGTGTCAGTCACACAGGAGTAAGAAAAGGGAGAAGAAGAAGGCAATGCGGAGCTGATCATGGCAGCCTGAAGTAATGGCAGGGGATGGAGTCTGAAAGGGCTTTATCAACAGGTTCTAGAGAACGAGATGTCCAGCCCTGCCCTCAGCAGTGCAATGAACAGGGCAATGTGTCTGTGCACCCTTGCCTTGGGGTTCCTTGGCAGGAAAGAACTTTTGGTGAAAGTAGATGAAATGCAATGAAATGGATAAAAAATGAGAAGGGTAGTACAAAGATGTGAGATGACTTGCCTGAAGTCAGTGAGCATGTTAGCACTGCTGTTAAATACAAGCCAGGTCTCCTCCAGATCACTTAATAGACAGATTGCTTTCTCTGGATGGGGTCTGAACTGTGCATGCTAAGACAGACTTTGCTGTTAGCTCAAGTGACAGAGGCTTGTTTTTTTAGTCTGTGTTAGCTTCACTGCTGCTGTCAAGGTTTTAGCAGCAATTGTATCTACCAGACTAACTGCCATGTTCTACAGTGGACTTTAGACAATACTACATATTTTTCTAGTGTGTTTTTCACTGATGTATTAGTGTATATTGTCTAATTTCTCTGGGCCTCACAGACCTCAGACATACTTTCATACATATCTACATAGTTTTGAGTACTAAACCACGTTTATCTCCAGAGTATAATTCAATTGCTCTTTAAATTCACACACAAACATTGCTCAAATGTTAACTGTTACGGAATAGCTGCAAGTAAGTATGCAAACTCTCATTAAAATGTTTAACATACTACATTATGGTTTATTTGCCTATTAAGTGTGAGAGGTTTAGTAGTGTTTCCTTTAAATACACCTCAAAGAATTAAACAAGACCATACATCAACTAATAAGATCTAAACAAATCAAGTAGCACACAGAGATAATTGAATCATTTTTATTTTGACCAATGCGCATTTTGGGATCCTCTGAATAGCACTTCTGAGCACTGAATTTGTTTAGAATTGATTTCACGTTTAGCTTTCTAGCCAGGAGGGATTGGTTTGGGCTTGTTAGACACTTGGCTGTCCTATGTGACTCTTTCCTATGCCTAGATATTTGTCTGATGGTATCAAGAAATCTTTCTCTAGGAAAAAAATGTAGATTTGCTTATTTTGTTAGCAGAACAAAGCACAAGCAAGGTTTCTATTTTTTTTCCCTAGTCATTACCTACAGTGGTATAGGTGCTGCCCTGGTAAATGAAATGCCATACTATGCCCTTGTGCTTTGTTGCCTACAGCTGTGTTCCAAACCTGCAATCCCACGAACAGATGAACTGTAATGCTACCTGCTGAAAGCATCCAGTATGGCACTGCAGCAGTTATGTGCTGCTTCATCGTAGGAAGTGTGATCTTAACCACCTGGGACAAGATTAAGCCCCTCTCCAATATCTGTATCATTAGCATCATATCTGAGTACTCAAAGGTTGTTGAGGGGTACTGAGTCATAGAGTGGGAGAACAAGACATGATACAGGGTAGTCTTGCGTGTGCAGTGGCAGGGCTGCAAGTGAGGTCGGCAGGACGGAGGTGGGGATGGGGGGAAGCTTGGCTCTCTGCTATGCTTAAGGGTCAGTCTGGACTACATGTACCCTCTGCCTTTATCTTAGCAGTCTTGATCAGCATGTAGTCATTGGTCCTGCTGACCACAGGACAATTCCTAGATAAGCTGTGACTTTATGTGCAAGAGTAAGAGGTATGTATAGGCAGACTTAGCTATGCCATCTGTATTTGTAAGCACATGGCACCAAGCCCCAGGGATCCTGTGTCCTCTTGTATGTAAGCAGGCTTGGAGATGGGTCCGTATGGATGTAGCCACAGTAACAGTGAAAGGAGGTTGGGGGAACATGGAAGTGAACCTGCGGCTGAGATGTGCTGCGCTCTGCTGAAACAGGACTGTTCTGCCTTGAAACAGCTCTTCATGTGAATCAGCACCACGTGGAGAGAGAAGAGAGTCTGACACTTTGGACTCTGTACTGTACTGGGAATCTGGAAGAACCTCCAAAGTAGCTGTAGGTATATGAGAAGACTGCAAGCAGGTTTCATCAGTGAGAAATAAGGGCCTGGCATGTCTTCCACTGTTGTTAAGTACTGAAGTTGTCCTCTCTCCAGTGCTTAATCAGAATGCGTTTCAGTACATCTGTAATGCAGCTGAAGATGCCAAATGAAACTCATCCAAGCTGCTACTTTAAAGTGCTGTTCCAGCTATGTTATTGTGCACAGAGAAAAGAGAAGGTTATGCAGAAATATTGCCTGTTGCTAACGTGAAAATGCTGTTTGCAGATCAAGGAAATGTAATACAGCAGCTTCCTTGCTTTTAATAATGTAGTGTGACAGGTGCTTCATTCTTTTCCCAATACAGCAAAGAGCTTTACATAATAAAACCTCGCAACCAAATGGCACCACTATTTTATAATGTCATCACTGGTGGGGTGATGATACTCTTGGAGCTATCCCAGCTTGACTTTTTTCAGGTTTTTTGGGAACTGAGCCTACACAGGATTAGCAAGTTTAAGAATGCTGAGTAAGCACATGAAGCTGCAGTTAGTTCCTGCCTTAGGGGTCCCTAGGGCATGAAGTGAAGCCCATTGAAAGAGGAGGTTTCTAAAAACCGTTGAATCATACTCCAAGAAGAGGCTTCTTTCTTGATGCTCTTGGCTCTAGTATCACCTTTATTATAAGGTTTTCTTTTTCCTTGTGGTGGTGTCAGCTAAGGGTATTGCTGCTTTCTTCCCACCACCAAGACTCTGTTCTGCGGTGGAGATAATGTTCTAGACACAGGCCATTGCACTTTAAATGGCAGAGGGGGTGTGTGAATGTCATATCTGAATATCTGAAGCAGCAGTTCAGCCAGCATTCTTCCAGTTTTCCAAGTGTGGATGTGAAGAAGCGATGCTTCCTGGTTTCCTCTTTTTTCTTGGCTTTGTTCCAGAAAGGCTGAGTAGGCTAGCCGGAGGCTCTTAGTTTTTTCATGCCTCTGCTCCTGCCCATGAAAAGGGGAGAACAGGAGCGAGGCATGATGTGCCTTGTGGGTAAGCATTCAGCAGCATTTTGGTAGGCTACAGATCCCTGTTTTTCTGCGCACTATATAGAGAGTAATCAGGAACTCTGGCAGCAACTGGAATTTTACTGGCATTCAGCATAGATGGATACAGGCCAAAGATGCCTATCTGCACAAGTTACACTCTATCTATCATGAACTCACTGCAATAAATCCATAGTTTAGGTTTGACAGCTCCCAATGTCAGCTCAGTATTGATTCAACTGCTAACTTTATTGCCAAAGGAGTGACATTATAAAGAACCTTTGGGCTGGAGTTTTCTAAGACTTAAAGGATGTGGGGCCAGATCTCCAAAGCTATATGCATGGTTTAAGGTGCAGATGGGTAACTAGTGGGAATTTCTAGGCCTCCTAATGAGTTAGACACCAGTTTCTGAGAGCAATCAGTTGGAGCTAGGCATGTAATCAGTTTATCCTGAATTTTGAAAAACCTTTTGGGCACAAAGAACTACAGTTGAAAACTGATTTAGGGAGCCTGCTTCCCATTGACTTTTAAAGGAGTTTAGACCCTGTAATGCACTTTCTCATTACGTGTCTTCTGGTTTAACCTTTACTTATTGCAATTATTGTATATAATTTGTACAGGAAAACCTAGGGGCTCCAGAGACTGATTAGGCTACATCGTGTTAGCACACGCACCAATCAAAAGATGAACCCCTGCCTGAGGGAGCTTCCTACCACTCATACCGAATTTTCTTACGTGGCATTTGGTATTTCCAAGTAGGAGTGGTATTAGTTTAGCAAATTAGATGAAACATAATCTGGTTCAAAAGGAATGATTGTCTGACGAGTTAAATAAGATGGCTTTAGATGATAGATGTGATGTTGGGTCTGGGATTTGAAATGTCATGTGTGGCTTGTGTGAAACATACGCAATGATATCATGATCGCTCGGGAAGTGCAGTCGTGTGTGCAGGCAGGAAGAGCTGTTTGCACAGCAGGAATATACTGGTTCAGAACAACTGGCACAGCAGGACTCTGCACAGCAGGCTGCAGTCTGTGCCAGTCCTGTGAACACTCACAGCAGCAGGTCTGCTACTGAGAAGTGCAGAAATATGTGCCAGCTCTTGGCAATGTCCAGATCTTGGGCAAACGGGGCTTTTTGGTGTTGGTTGCTCTCATTGACTTTAACATGCCAGTCTGTAAACCTCACACCGCCCCAGAAGCTAGCATTTCATCAGAGAGCTGGAAGAAGCCTGGGCACAGGCTGACTGTTCATGAGCAATATTACTGGTGCAATGGTGCCATGGGAGAAACAATGATTCTCCCAGGAAAAGCTGGTTCATGCTGAGGAGTTTTCTTCTGTGAGATCTTGCAGGAAATCAGTCCTAGAGAACTGTGGAAACAACATTCAGCCCATGGCTAGAAAAGCTGACCCAAGGAATGTTTTAAGAGCTGCACTTTTGTAAAAGGTCCATCCCTGAAAGAAATGCAATCCCTGGGGATCTCACTAGCAGCAGCTGAACCATGTGACAGTGGCTTTAGTAAATTGAATAGCTGATCTAATATTTCAATACCTTTAATTACAGCATTAAAGATATCAGCTGTGTCTAACTCCACAAATTGGGAACTGTGGATGAATAATGGGCTGTTACTGGTGGATCCTGAGTTCTGGTTGGGTGGCATTATGAGTAACTGTATTTTGCCTTTAAGGCCACTTACTCCAAAAACTGTACTCAAACTAAGTATATTAAACTTGTTTCAGTAGCATACTGCTTGGTTGGCACGATGGGCCAGAGTATGGTCTCAAACATATCCATTTCCTCACTTTTTGGCCACTGTTTCGCTATTGAGCAGTCTCCTGTGCTCTTGATTGCCAGCATTGCTTCAGCCCAGGTAACATTACCTTATCTCAACCACTTTATCTTCTGATAAAGTATCAAGACTGTGATTTAAAAAAAAAAAATCCTGTTTTGAGACCCATCCATTCTTGGTTGAGTCTCTTAAAGCACGGTTATCACAGATGCAACAGACAAGCTGGCTCCACAACCTGGAGGTGCTAACTAAAGGTAATCCAGCTGTTGATGCCGAGTGTTAATCTTGTATGGTTTAGAGATTGTGCACTACTGGAGCTCTCTTTTCCCCAGGATAAAATAAGATTGCTGTTTTTAACTTCTGTTTGCCTTCCTTGTTTTCTTGATGCTCATCCTCTGCCAGTCTTCCTAAGATGAGGTTCAGCAGCCATAGCTTACAAACTTAATTGATCATTAGAATGTCCCTGAGGATATGTCAGTTGCTGTAGTTTAACAAAATGTCAGCTGTGGAATAGACAGTCATTAGAAAGGATACAGTGAGTCATTCATCTTGGTCAGCAACTCTGCCTGAAAAGGTGGAGGCAGGGAGGAAGGAATGCCTGATTTGCCTGTGGCTTCTTCCATTCCTGAAAGCTAAAGTCCTGTTCTCTTTCCATGGATGGACAGTTACTGGAGGACGGGAGTCTGTGTGTATGCACACATGTTTATCTGTTGGAGGCATGTAATCAGCTGTGCATAGGATCGAAGACAATAGCCTGTAACTTCAAACAGTTCCCCAGCAGGAATGCTCTGTGACCTTTCCGTACTTCCACTTCCTGCCTATCGTAATAAATTAAAAATCAGCCCTGCTCATGGATTCTCAGGTACATAACTCACAGTAGCAGTAACAAGAATCCTGTCCCCAAAATGGCACCTGCTGCTCTGGAGATGTGCCTGCTTTCTGCCAATTAACAGCACCTAACAAAATAGCACATGCAAGGATTCCTGTCCAGCACCCATCATTTGTCTGTTACATTTTTAGGACAAATATAAGACCAAGAGGATTTGGGTTGAATACTCTGAAAAATGAAACTTTGGCGTGGAGTACATTTCCTTAAAATGCTATAAATGGGGGCAAATGGAACAGTAGGCTGTATAATTTCATAAACTGTTTCATTCCCCTTGTGTAAAGCCAAGCAGAAGCAATAGTAATAACTCTTATGGTTTATGGAAGAAGCTGGATTCTCTTTTTGAACATCTCTAATTTTTTTACCTGTGAGTAGGTGAAGAAATATATTAAATGTTCCTGATTTAACAAGTTAACTAATTGCTCTTTAAACTTGAATGAAGGCAAGTGGTCAAAAAGTTGATTACATTTTATGCCTATAAAACAGTTAATCACGTACAGTGTTTCTACTGTGAAAACATGCTGGAACTCTAAATTATCTGTTTTTAATCTAAAACATGCTCTAAAACCTTTGAGCTTTGTTTCTCAGCCAGAGCTGTTGCTGACTCTGGATATGTGCAAAGGATCTGGTAAGGACAGCGTGAAATACGCTGCTGACAAGTACAGAAGCGGGCTTGGTGATTCTTCCCAACTCTTCTGAAAGCGTGTCTCTCTAGAGCACGAACAGGACGGCTGAGCAGCATGCCTGTCGTGATCACGGGGTGCTGGAGCTGCGTTTGCTGCTGCTGTGGCTCTCTTGACAAGCAGCAGCAGAGTCAGGACTCCTGTGCTCTGTCCCTACTTTGTCCTCTGCCTCACTGTGTGACTTTGAAAAACTCACGAGTGGGAAGATGATTTCCAGCTCTGTAGTGACGATCAAGGGTTTTGGGGAGCCAGGGAGATTTGTAGATGATCTGCCTTCTCTAATTAGTCACCACCGAGCGCTAAATCCAGAAACTTCAGTAAGATAGTGTTTTCATTTGGATTAAAATTACCTGCTAACAGGAACTGCCTCTTATCCTTTCATGCAGGCAGCTCTTCTGGAAGGATTTGCCATGCGCCTGAAGTTTTTGGGTTAAAAAGGACTTTCCCAACCCAACTTTTCTTAGTAGTGGCAAAGGCTGCTAAGGCCTGAAGAATGAGGGTAGAGGTAGTGTGGTGGTACTTTTACTGACTACTATGAATGATAATTTATTAATGTGATGATTTTTTCATACTTATTTGTTTGTTGATACTGAAAGTGCCAGAAAGTTGCTGAAACTGTCACTTCTTCATTGCCATGATGCAATTTATATTAGCTGAAGAACTGGCCAGGATTTCCTGAAACAAGATTTTGTGAGTTGGTGTGGTTTTTTCCCAGTTTTTTTTTTCTTTGAATTTTGTCAATGGCAAATGCTTTGTCTCTAGGGAAAGAAATCAAAACCTGTCTCTGCTGGGTAAGACAGTGTGAAAAAGCTGCACAGACTGTGGTGAATGAGTTGATGGGTAATTTCCTTCCCCCTTCCTCTTCCTGGTGTGTTACTAGAGCCTGGCCATTGTGACTGTACTTGGAGCCACTCTCTGAATGCTTTAAGCGTCTTTTGGAAAATGGGAATTTGGAAAATTATTTGGGTCAACCAGTTGCTCTAGGTAGACATTACTCAATATGACATTCCACTAATGTCAAAAAAACATTTTTCTAAGTATGAAGGATAACTCAGAGGGCTAGTAAATGGAGACACATTAAAAGTTCAGACTCAGTTTCAGAAAGCCCAGTTTTCACTGAGGCGTTTAAATAAGGGACGCTTTTTCAGAAGTGCTGAGTGCCCTCCTACTGTGTTAATTGACTTGAAAATTTGATGGCTTGACTTTGTGCTCAGCTGGGCATTGAGTGGTTCTGAAATCCCAATTTTCCTTTTACCCTTTGAAGCTGTGGGGAACAAAATCACAGGAAGCCCTGTGAATCTTAACTTCTTCCTTCCTGGTTTAACAGGCCGTGAACCGTTGTATGCAGCTGAAGCAAAGACAACTCACACCAGTACTGATGCCACTTGTTTTCTGACGCTGTCACTGACTGAGACACACATCTGACTGATGGATGTCCTGTCAAGCAAGAGCAAAGATAATTTTCAACTTGCATGTCTGTGTAAGGAGGAGATGCTGGTATTTGCGCTCCTGTTTAGACCATATAAGCCACACCAACGGCGGCAGGCTGCAGTGTGCTTAATGAGTCCTCCACGGGGGGAGGTGGCGGGGGATGCTAAGTTGGCTCCATCCTTCCTGTGGCTCTCTTTTCAGACCACTAACTGGTGATTTGAGGTTGCTATCAGCATAAGCAGAAAGTATCTGAATTTGTCTCGGATACTAATATTTGCGGCAAACTGCAAAATTTATAAAACTGGCTGTGGCTGAGTTTCCTTGCCTTCTCTCCCTCAGTTCTAGTTGCCTATTCCTCCTCTTGCCGAAGGCAGGCAGGGCAGAGTCTCTGGGATGGAGCTGTGCATACAGAAACCAGTAATTCAGAAGCTGTATGGAGTGAGCTACGTGGAATTGGACATCTTGGCAAAGCCCAGTGAGGTCCTTGGACTTTCATTTATTTCACTGGTCTTTGATTCAGACTTCTAAAATTTCAAGGACTAAAGGTTGCTTCTGTCTGCTGTCTCCCACATGGCTACTTGGCTGATCTTTAGGTCTGATCCTCACTTGTATGAACTGATCTTTATCTCTCACTGAACTCAGCAGAGCCTGCAGATGGTCTGAAGTCTGTATTTGCATTTGAACAATTATATCAAAGTATGGCATTTTCTTCTAAGAGACTGTTTGGTTTTGCAGGGAATTTTTGTTAGGTTTCTTTTGTCACAGAGACAGTTCAAAGGTGCTATTGAAGTTTGCCCAAGGGAATTAGGAGCTCTTTCTGCTGATAGCCATCTATGCTTTGTATCCTTTCATCCATTAAAATTCTTCATTCCTTTTCTTTTTCTGGCATTGGAATCATCTATGAAACACTGCACATCATTAGGTGAATCTGAGTAAGGAATGGGTCCTGCAACTGCATCTTGTTTTCCAGAAAGCTCATTCAAAGACAGAGAAGATACGTTAGTGCATATTCCAAGCAACAAATGCATTCTCCAACCATAGCATGAATTAGAAACATGAGGCAGAGCAATAAATCCTGCACTCTGAGAAGCCAGTTAGTGGGGGTATACCCATTTTGTTTCACAAATTGAAATTCCTAACTATCTGAGAGAATAATAAGGCTTATACCTACTAATTTGAACATTATGTCCTTTTTATTATTGGAAGAAGGCTCTACAAGGTAGGTATTATCATCACATAATGCCTAGTGTGTGCCATTATGAGATTTAGATGGCCACTGTGGGATAATAATTCACACCTTGCTGGGACTTGAAGCTGAAATGCAAGTTTCTTCTGCAAGGTTTAGAAATTGATGCCACATTGAGCTCTTGTGCTTACTGAACGTGGTGTGAGAGGCAGGGGGCTGTCTTGGAGAGGCCATACTCCAGATCAGTGCGAGACCTTGAGCCAGATGCCTCATTCCTGTAAGCTCCTCGTTCAGTTCTTGTGCTTGCTGAACACAGGATAAGAGGCAGGATGGTCTCCTTTCGTCTGTGCTGTGTTGCTGTCCAGGGCACGGACTAGCTCTTATAGCACAATTAGGACAGTGGGATCTCACCTAGCTTAAAGTCTCCACGTGTTGGCTGACTACTAACCACCTTGAGAGGGTGATCTTTGGCAAAAAATAGCATATGGCAAGTTACGCCTTCTGAGCGATGTAGGGGTATAACATCACTTAGTACCAGTGTTTGTATTTTAGCAAGACATTAGGGAAAAAAGCTGACTAGCAGGAATGATTTTCTTTCCTTGCATGCTGTGTTTTCAAACTGGAGCTCTGAACTTCCTCAGGTGCCTAGGGCAGAGCATATTACTGAATGCAGCCAGCCCTCCCTACGTACCAAGCACTGAATTATAGGCTATGTAATCAACAGTAATATATTTAATTGACTTTGCACTAGGCAATAGGTGTATTGCTATGAAAGAGATGGAAAGGATTGGGCCTCGACTTGTTAGACATCTGTAGTGCCCCCAGACTGTGATAAATAGCAAGTTCAAAGCTGGCAGCCAGATAAATTGCTGGAGTGAAAGCTCTTGGTCTGAAATGAATGGTTATGAAGTAAGAATTGCTATTAATATTCTCCCACTGATATAATTAACCAGAGTGCAATGCTAACGTCTGACCCAGAAAGGTTATTTACCAAAAGGGTTTCCAGTGTGACACTCGGTGTTTCGTGAGTAACAAGAGTACGCTTTCCAAGCGAACCCCTTGCTGCCTCATGCGGCGGTTCCCAGGAAGCATGTTCAGCGGATATGAGGCTGCTCATGACAGACAGGGAGATATAACGTTCAGAGGGAAAGTGTTTTTGACTTGCTCAATTTCTCCTGCTCTCACCTGCAGATTATTTTTGAGTGGTATCAGCTCTAACAATATTGTGACTTTGGCCAGCAAACAAAGACATGGATATTAGGTAGTCTGTTTCCTGCAAATTGGCATTTTTCAAGATGTAAAGGTTAGGAGAGAGTTTATAAGTACCTTATACATCTTGTATTGACTGAGCAATCAAAATTGGGATGACTTGTTTTCTCAATGTCAGCTAAAGATTAGGTTTTGCTGCGTATTGCCTGAAAAGTGGCAGGTAAGCTTAGACACTGTCAGCCCAAAGATGTCTGCTCAATATCATGTTACAGCACTGAGATAACGTATATTGGACCATTATCAGGTAAATCTTGAACTTGCTTCTGGTAAACATGACTGACAGTTAATCTTTACCATAATTAATAACAAAGGATTTTGTTTGCAGAAGTGATTCTAATTGTCCTTTTGCAATTTCCTATCCCAGAGACAATCAGTACCATTGATTGTAATGTTAGATTCAATTATTTTGGAAAATTCATTAGCATGTTAATTCTTAACTGCTATATAGTATTCAACTTTTTCATCAAAGCATGGGCTTGAGTTTTAGTAGTGGCTAGTGGCTGGGGAAGCTGAAAGACAAATTACAGGACAACTACCTCTTTTTCAGAAAGGCAGGAAGGAGGGACATGTTTGTCATGAATTCATGTTGAAGGCTGGAGGAGAACAAAATCAAAAAAAGCTTTATTTCAGCAGGACTGTTGGCACTGAAAAGGCTGACACAGGGAAAGGTAGAAAATACACCCGCCTGTTGTGCAAAGCCATCAGCTCAACAGTAGTGACGTAAAACCAGAGCAATCTGGGAAGTGAGGACCAAAATTAACTCTTACAACCAGATTCTTACACCTTTAAGCTGAATCTAATATTGGTTGGTAGTCAGCCACAAAGAAGCAGTGATATGCCTGAGAAAGCAAAGTGTGCTTTATTGCAAGGCACCTTAGAAGCTCCTTGGCCACGGTGGTTGGCACATGGAGGAACTTATTAAATTTTTTTTCTGATGTTCCCATCTTGATTTTCTTAGCAAGCTTGACGTTTTTTTAGATGCACGGACATCTGTGCCTAGAGAGTCTCACGTAGCTTTCTGGAGGAAGTGAGAAAAGTTCCTCTTTCCATGTTTGATGTCATTCTTACTCATTTCTCTACCGTAGACTCTGACACCAGAGTGAAGAGATGTTAGCACTCTGTCCTTTTGTTTGATACAGTCTGCTTTTGAAGATTCAAAGAGGAAGAAGCCTTTGAGTATTATCTCCGCAAACAGCGGGTAGACGATAGGGCAGTCCAGAATCAAGGAATGCTCCCCAGTTCTTGTGAGGATCATTTGGGGTTAATTTTGAGGGTAGATTTGTGTGTCACTTCAGGAGATACTGAAGAGGTTCATAATAATGCTCCGTGCTGGTATCAACAATGGCTCCCAACAAAACGTGGATAAGCTCAAGCAGAGATGGGGCATCAGCAGTTACTTCTAGGAGTGCTTCTTTGACTTTTATCACTTCTTCTGACATAAATGAAGAGTGTGAAGGAACACAGTTAAAACAGAATGTGGTTTCTACCAGTTCTGTGAATTTAATAGTAGCATTTTTTTGGTAGACACTTGTTCCAGTTTCAGCTTTGCTAGTTTCGGGTTTTTTTTGTGGAGGTGTGGGATATTTTGTTTTCCCGCCACTGGTTCTAGTCATTGTGAGAAGTTCTTTTTCTGGAGGAACTTCCCACACTTGCCCACCTCCTGGTCTGACTGGTTTGCAGGTCATCTACTTCTCTCAGGAGCAGATCATTAATATGGTTTCAGATGTCATCTCCAGAAGGTAATGCGAACATAGTCAATGTTTTTGTAAGATAGTAGCTCGTGCTCTCTTTAAAGCAATTTTCCATTTTGCTCTAGTTGAATGAGTTCTCTACATGAAAACTGTCTGGGAACAGTGGGTGACACCTGAATGATGGCTGAAACACTGTCCTGCTTCTCAGCTGTTTGCCATTGCAGCACTGTGGTAAATCTTTCTGGTGAGAAAGACTGAAGATTTTAAACACTATAGATATTATAAATAGGGCCTGGCTGAATTTCTGCTGAGCCATGGATATACAATACAGAGCTCCAAATTAGGAGTCAAGCAACTTACTATCTGCATCTTACATAAATTCAAATACCTCTTGTATTAGTATTGTGACCATGAGTAAAAGGAAACAATTATGTAGCATCCATGTAGCTGAAGTGCTTCTACCAGAGAAGCATGTCATTCCACTGAAGGGTAAACATCATCCTGAAAGGAACAAAAGACTCAAGATGCAGTATATTTAAGCATTGGGCAGTAGATGGACATCTAAAAACATAAGACATCACTTACAAGCAGGTACTTTATGAGTCAGTGTAATATCTACAGGGCTATTGCTATATTTAGTACCACTTTGGAGCTCTGTTGCTTTCCATGAATCACTGTATATGCCTTGAAACGGTAAAGAAGAGTGTGCTTGAACTAAGGATACCTTCGGGCTTTCATTACCTCTGCCAGCAACATCTCTTCCACAGTAGCTGCTGGTATTGTGAGTTTAAAAAAAAAAATCCTAAAATCTGTTTTTAACCATGCAGCCAGTAGATGCTGGATCAATACAAGAGTATGTATCCTAAATGAATTTGAATCAGATCGTGTATCATTCATATCTAAAGCAGGCTGCTTCTTGCAAATTATAGTCAACAAGGAAGTACGTTGCTCTCTGCAGCATGGACCTCTAGGTGGTGAGATGCAAACATCCTTGACTGTCTTACCAGCATCCCTGGGATGTCTGGACCCTGAGGAACAATGCCCTGGCCCTGCTGATATGGACACCAGAGCCCTTGCTGACTTGTGAGATGAGGAAGTGTGAAATGATCTGAGCTTTAGATGAGGAAAAATTTCAGTAAAGCCATCTAGCGTTGTGTGATTTTAGCACTTTGACAGAAACTAGGCTGTTAGAACAATTTCACTCTGGTAGCTTGTCCCTTGCTGGAGTTCATAGCTGTGGCACACAATACTAATTCAGCAGTATTGTTAGGAATTAATAAAGACCAGGAGTCTGGTTCTTTTTGCTTTGTGTTGTCTCCTATATGTGTGTACAGAAAGTGTTAAGTGTTACAGCTTTGAGTTGAATTTGAAATGCAGCTTCAATAGTCCTTGATCCAAAACTAAAAATGAATTTTAGGTGCTTATAGAGAGCCGGACTAGATGTAATCCACAGTATGACACTTATTTTAGGTGCAGGCTCAGAAGGACTAGATGTTGGTGTTCTGTCCAGCTATTGGGCAGATGAGGAGGTTTTGAGGAAAAAACCCTGCCATATCCAGGAAGCAGGCAAGAGAGATTACTTACTAACACAGGAACAATATGGGCTGACAGCAGTTAACTTAAATGGTAGCTTACCTCCTGATGCCAGGAGCCTAAAGCTGACGGGCACTGGATGGGCCCCTCTTGTGATGTACAGCATGTTGCGCAGTCCTGATGGTACTGAGGCTCAGGCTTAGAGCGGTTTCCTTGCTCTTCTTCCATCTCCTGCTGTTCTTGCATCCCTTCCTCTGTCACATAAATAGCTTCTGTAACATGCAGCTGCATTCTGCTCGTGCAGAGCTAACTAGCATCAAACATGTTGCCAGACTTTTGTCCTCTAGCTCCTTGTGCTAACAAATATCTTCTGCATTTCCACTGCAGTTGTCTACTTGCATCTTGGGTAAACCAGGTCCCATGCATCAGCTCATCCTTATTCACAAGTCTCTCTGACTTCTAAAATAATTCAGGTACTTATAGATGACTTTTTTCCACAGGGAAATCTTGCTCATGGCTTGGTGTTTGCTACAAAGTCAGGATCTGAGACATTACAGTAAATACACCTGAAGGTCATGCTGTAGCCAGAGGCAGGAATGCCATCAGTAGCATCAGCTAATAATGCACTGCTTTCCGTTTTTGACCTAAGCCAGCTGCAGGTGGGGAGGATGCTGGAGTCAAATGCTCCTTTGGACCTCTGCTTGCTCATGCAGAACAGTGTCCTCAGCAGGGTGGGAATCGAACAAGAGGCGAGGTCACATCTTGGATTTTTGTCCTTTGCTCTTTGCATTTTTTGATACTACGTTGTCTGTGCTTATTCAGCTTTTCCTGCTGCTTCCACGCAGTTTGCTTTCTTGGCTTTTCTCTGATTCCTTATACCCTTGTCTTACAGAATAGGAAACTAGTAAGAGATGTTATGCCAATGCCCTCTATGCTCAATTATTATCTCAATTATGCTCTCGATCTCCATTAGAGAGCTACAAACCAGGCAGCACTGATAATCTTGGAAACCATATGTTGAATGTGACTTTGCTTTCTGTGGTGAGACCTGTCAGTGCCTTTGAGGTGGGGCGGCTGCTGCTGCAGACATCTGACCCCACTGGAGAGGTGCTTCAGTGAAAGACAGTGGTCACATCTGACACAAAATACTGTAATCGCAAAGGAGCACCAGTTCAGAAGAGGATGTGAACAACAGCTTTAACCAGATCAGACAGCAGCTTTTCAAATGAAAAGCAAGTATGTGAGCTGTTGGTTTTTGCACCGTGCTGCATTGTGTCACGGATGGCAGGTCATCTGTTTTCTGAACCAAATTAATTGCGGAGATAGGCTGTTAGTCGTCGTTGCCAAGACAATTTATCTGTTATGAAGGAAGTGAAGTACAGTGAAGGGAGAAGATTAACTTCTGGGAAGCACAGTCAGTAGGAAAGAATAGGAAACTGTATTGTGCGTGAGTGTCAGGACACTGGCCACGGAGGAGTGTAGAAAGCGATAACAACCCAAGCTCGGCCATGGGAGTGTAGAGCGAAACAGGCTTCTGGATTTCAAAATGGCTGAAAGAAGACAGAAATAATGCATCTTGTGGATGCCCTAGGGGGAAAAACATATTTTTCCTGGGATTGCTTGTCTGCTTGACGTGAGGGTTTAAAATACCATTTCAGCTGGGCTAATGACCGCTAGCCTTTGGTCAAGCGGGTGGTGGGGCTGCAGGACAGGGCAGTGCCTGCTGCTCGCCGACTGGGGAACGTGCACCCTGATGAGGGGAGGTGGAGAGGTGTTCAGGCTTCTGGAGGTTCGATGAGTGGAGACCTGGGATTTGGGCTGGTAAGCAGGGCCCAGTCCTGAGGGAGCACTGGTCATGTCTTGCTTTTCTGACGCTGGCTCTGAGAAGCAAGCTGATCTCGTGTGAGGCTGGGCTTGCAGAGCTGGGACACAGCCAGTACTGACAGCGGTCTGCTCTGTTGTAGGAATTTTACAAATGCTGAACAGTAAATGGATAAACTAATCTGAGAAAATTAGGTCTGAGTAAAATCCTTCAGAGAATCATTTGGTATTAGGAGTTTGGCATTTAGGTAGGTTAAATATTTTTAAGCATTTCTGTATGTCTCCCTGAGATACATCAGAAAATGTATTTTTCATCTGGTGTTGCTATTCACTTCTGTAAGTTGCAACATACAGAAACCATTTTTCTGTTCCTTTTTGTAAAGTGTAAGTCGTTTGCTAGGCTTTTTTCTTGTTCTATTTTTCAGGTGAAAAGACTTGAGACCCTTTTACCAAGTGAAGTGGCAAGTTGCAGGGATAGTATTTTACTTAGTGACTAAGCCACCAGCCTTGGATTTCATCCCAAGTTTTTGTGTTGAACCTTAAAGGATAAATTGATGTTTCGGCAAGCTCCCGAAATTATAGAAAATTACATTCTGATACAGTCTCTTAACACACCAGATTTTCACTGAGTATTTAATCTTAAGGCTGAAATGTTTGCAAAGTGCTGACTGGAGGTATTCCATATTGCAGTAGGTACAATGCAAATACTGCCAGGCTAATTGCTTTAAGCAGCTGGAGTGGGGAGGGGGGACAATTTCACCGTACTGTTGTATGTATTCCCTCCAAATCTCTGAAGTGGCATTGTTAGCTGTGACAACAGGCACTTGGGACTATTTGGGAATGCACTATTACTTGTGTAACAGCTGTAGCTGCAGGCCCAGTCAAGGTTCGTTATCCTGAGCACCTTGTACACACACACACACACAAAAGCAGTCTGTGCCCCAGTGGTTTTGTAGTCGTCAATACCATTTGTGCATTATAATTGTGCAAATGACTCCTTTTCACTGAAAACAGTGGGGATCTGCACAGTTGACTTTGAGCTCATTAAGGGGTCTTAGGACATCATAAATTTCTCTTAGCACCGGTGCTGTCACATACGGGTTCGTGTCCTCATCTCTGTGTACTTGCCTAGTGCGAATGGGTGTGAGGCTGTAACGCTTGAACGTAACTGGGGGGGTGTGTGTGTATGGGAAGAGCCTGAATCAGTTTCCTGGTAGCAAACTGATGCATTCATGCATGCAAGAGAAGCATTCATCTTCAGTGAGGTGATTCTGCTTAGTGCAAATGGCTCTCGCGGTGAGTATGTCTTTAAACAGAGAATACAAAGCAACTCAACACTTCATTTGAAAGATATTGGCTCTTGCTCATCCATAGCAGCTTTTTGAAAGATTTGAAGCTTCATTTTGGCTTAACTTTTCTCCGTACCCAAGTTAGCATTGGGACTCCCATTGATTCCAAGGAAAGCAGGGCTAATCCAATGTTGAATGCTCTTTAAAAAAAAAACCCTCACTGTTGCAGAAATTCCTTTCATGAGCTTTCTGCTGGCTTCAAGAGAACAGAAAAAGGACTGACCAATTTTTTTTTTTTACCTGAAGGCTATGCAAAAAGCAATCTGGCAGTATCAGGGGTGGGGGGCAGGAATCAAGTTAGTTTCACTTGAAAAACTTTTTCCACCTTTCAGCTATCTAGGCTGATAGCTGCAAAGGCTTTTTATTTTTTTACATTTTTCATAGCAAAGGCAATCCTCTGAGTATTCTTCTGTAATTAGGGTTTATCATTCATTGCTTAGTGCTCTGGCTCTGCTTCTTTCCCAAAAGCAACCCTCTATTTGTTTATCATCTTGCAATAGATAATTATTCTAAAATATTCACATGGGAATATTCAGAAAAGGTTTCTTTTTTACCAAAATAATAGCAACCAGCTACTTGTGGCCACTAAAACTTGGAGCAATTCTTGTACTCCCTTATATATCAGAAACAAAGTTTCTTGAGCTGTCTTCTCCGAATCCTTGGTAAATGGCCTTTCAGCACTTGATAGGCAACAACAACATAACCTTGTAATTTGTTTACCCACATAGTTTTCATGTCTCTTCTTCTTTTTCCCATTAGCATTGTATGAATAGATTGTTTCTACAGGCAGGGAGCTTGTTATTAATATCAGGTGAACCAATTACTGACACAGGAGCCAGTCGAACTGCTTGAGTATGGAGAGATAATGAAGCCTGGCATTTCAAACCCAGTGACCTCATTTATCTAAGCTGCAGTGATTCATAATGGAAAAATCCAAGCAACAGACTGAGGAAATACTTGTCACCTTTTTAAACACAGCATTTTAAAAAAAATGCATCACTCTCCTGTGCCCCATCACTGCTCCTCCTATCTCATGAGAGACTGGAGACAAAGGCAAATCTATATTGCTAGTTGTGAATAAAATTACCACCACCTGCTGCAGTGAAATGAAACTGCTTGATGCAGTAGAGTGTATGTTAAAATTTCTCCACTGCTTTAAATGAGAAATCATCAGGAATTTTTCAGATGCACTCCTTCCCCTACCAAAAAATTGGTGTCTGAATATCTGCAGAATAGGAAGAATCCTTTACTTTTAGCATTTTCTGAACCTGTTGGCCATTGAAAAGATGTTTTTACCTGTATAACAATGCCTGACTTGGCATCACTTTCAGTAAACTTTCCCGCGATAAGTATGAGGAAATAAGTAGCAAGTGTAAAGGCCCAGTTCTCGGGGAGGGAGTGAGCGTTCTCCTATACTTGTGCATGAGGAGGTCTGACTCCAGTAAGTGTGGGTGTATGTATGCTGTGAATTTGGTGCTCAGTCCTTGCATTGCTGCCCACTCGACATCCCTCTTCAGCTGTCTGAAACATCAGCTGACAAGGGATCTGCAAATCTGCTATGCACCTTTGCATCATGCTTACAAGCAATACTAGCTAACCTGCCTGTATTATTAACTGCTGTTTCAAAGGACTTATAATTCACGTTCTGTGCAAAAAACCTCCAAAAAACTATCTTAATATTTATTGAAGATTTTAAAAATTAAATGTACAGATTGTTGCATACAAATATTTAAAGCAGGCTTCTTCATTTTGACCAGAAGAAGTAAATATACTAAAATTTAATAGGAGGGAAATTCTTAGGGAGGGAAATTAACCAGGAGCAAATGCAAGTGATGTGCTGTTCAATCTTTGCATTTACATATAATAATTGAAAAACTTAAAAAAAAAAAAGCTTCTCTTCCCCAGGTACTTAGAGCTATGGTGGATCATATCAATCTTCCACATCATTGGGTTTTAATAGTATCGTGATATTTTTTTTGAATGCCAATCCTGGAATCAGATTATTGGTAGAGAACTGTAAAGTTTATTTAAAACATTAGCGTTGTCAAGGAGTTCAGTCAAATATCCACGTAATGCAGCATCCTGTTACTATAGTGGGTTTCTGCTGAACAGATTTCTGCTGCTTCTGACTGCAGAGAAGCCCAGTGACTTGGCTGTAATCAGAAGGCATTAAAGCCAGAAGTCAAGTTAAAATAAACCTCCAAACTTTTACTCATTGAAATCCCCTGTTTTTTCAGTGACAGTTCATTATTTTTCTTATGTTCCCGATGTATCAGAAAGTAAAATGTAATTAGCAAGTTCAGCTTGAGCTGGATTTGTTCCTGGTGCCTGTCGCTGTACCTGCCATGTCGTCATCGGCCCCTTGAGCGTGTCTGAGGGTAAACCACCTCCTCTGCAGCTCAGGCATGCTGCTGCTGGTAAAAGTGTGTTTAATGCCAGCTGTTATCTGAAAGCTGGTGAGCAGGGGTCCGTGCCTGGGAGTGCTCGAGTTCCTCGGCTTCGAGCATTGCCAGGGCGAAGTCTCCGTGCCGTGGGGACCTGGTGACAGCGTGGGGCCATCGGCACCTGCTGCTCAGTGCTGTGTGCCTCACCTGCCTCGGGCCTCCTCGTCCTTTTAGCTAGAAAAGGGCCCTGTTGTGCCATCACTTGCTCAGGTGTTTCAGGAGTCAGCTCCCAGTAAAAGTTGGAGCTTGCAACAGTTAGCAGTGACTAAAGTACAAGCTAAAGCTATTAAACTCAGCCCTTTAAGCTTAGAAGGAGCTTTACCATCTGTATCAGTGCCGGAGCGGAGGTGGTGTGTGTGCACGTGTCCCTGCTGCTTGCACTGAGTTTGTTTTATGTTAGAACATCATGAAACTCTACCTGGAAATGGCTTTTTTAAATTTATGCACATCTGATTTTAATTGCACTAAGCTAATGTGAGGCTGGGAAAGACAAAGTTTGAGGAAGAATGGGGTTCTAACGTATTAGAGGTGAGGGGGGGGAATATAATTTGTTTCTCAGTGGAGAGAGAAATCTGGATTTTCCTTTGTCCCTTGAGTAGTGGGACACATCCTCTTGCATACTCTTTGCAATCTAAATAGAAAACATGTAATTTCAGTAAGGCTATGTGTCATCCTTGTTCTTTCTACTGTGCCTTTCCAAAGCTTAAAAACAGCTGTTTGGGAAGATGTGGTAAAAACATTTAAAATTGTCGGCTACTGTTAGGATGCCATCATGTAAATAAAAACATGCCTCAGTACTCAGATCAGCAGTGAAATTACAAGTGATAAATATTTGCAAGCTAGGTACTATTACACATGCTTTGTTTAACAAGTCTCTTTCCTATCTTGCTAAATCTGTTGCGGACTTGCCTTGCTAGGAAGCAGTAGCAATTTAAATAAAAAATGGCACAGATTAGGGGTTGGTGCCTTGGAACTTTAACATGCGTTTGACAGAGCATCATTAAGAAAGTAAGAAATATAAAACCAGAGGAGAATTAATCAGCTTCCCTGGGATGGTAGGAAATGCATAGCTGCTTTCGAACAAGGGTCTTTACTTTTTATTTGGGTTCCCTTCTGACCTGCATTCTAAAAAACCAAGTGAAGTCTCGGGAGGCATCTTGAAGCTATAAAAACTTAATTGTTTGGCTGACTGCAAACGGTATAAAGTAAGGATTTGTTTTCTTGATCAAGCATCATGTCTCAATACATGTCTTTTAGGAATAAAAAGTTATATTAGAAAACTTGTTATTTTCCTAGTACCTTGGGGGAACAGGAAGGTGTATGACAGAAGCTATCGGAAAAATAAAATGCAAGAACTCTTGACACAGAACACTAAAGGGCTTTTGCCTTAAACTACATAAAAGGCGTGATATCTGATTGTACCTTCTTGAAAGCATCCTCTTGGGAGAAGCTGCAGCTCCATAAATATATATACATATATCACTGCTTAAGACACAGACCTCGTCATAATAGGATTGGACTCCTCCAGCAACGTGAGCTTTTAAAACTTTTGAGTGGAAGTGGAATTGAAAAGCTTTGCTGAGAAAATGGGATGTAGTTCATTTACTGTATAATGGGGGAAAAATGTCTGGTCTTATGCTGAGTGGCTGCCACACAACTCTTGTGCTGGCCCTCTTAAAATATTGCATCAGAGGGGGAGCTGTCGGACGGCAGGATTTACAGGAAAACAGTGACCCGAGGAGTGGCAGCCGAGCGTCGCTGCGTGTGTTGGCTGCACGATGGCTGGCAGAGCTGCCCAAGGCTGATCCCAAACCCGTGAGCGAGCCGTCCCCGCGGCCCTCGGGCGGCCGAGGGGAGGCGCGGGCGCAGGGCCTGCTGCCGGCGCCGCAGCCATCCGCCAGCTCGGGCTGGCGTGGCGGAGGGCTCAGCCTTCCCCCTTACTTTCTCTTCTCTTGGTTTGTAACTCATTAACTCACTTGTCCAAGGTCACTGTGGGAATGAGATGAAACCCCGAGTGTGGTGCTGGCTTGTCGCTGGTGTGAGCCGCGGCCATGAGCCTGACCCCACCGCAGGCAAGCAGTCCCTGCGGAAAGGAGCCCAAACCAGCCTCCAAGCAATGTCTGTGCACCACCGACGGCACTCCCCTGTGAATACAGCTCTAAAATCTTTTCTGTCGTAAAGACTCATGACTAAGGGCTGGTAGCACCACCTAAAATATTATAGGCAGTTATGGGCTGCTCAGGAGTGATGGTATGGACCACAAAACATGGAAATGACTTGAGAAAACCATTTTATAAACTTGAACCAGGAATATGATGATCAAATTTTCAAATGGTTGTAATTCACCTCAGTGTAATTTGGGAAAGGATTTATTGTAAGTTTTGTATATGTACAATTTTCTCCTTGAATTCCAGTGTGTTCAGGCTTGTGTTCGTTTTTACTAGCAGAGAATATTTCACCGTCTGGCTCCAGTTTAAAGCCAGGAGGGTAAAATAAAAACTTTACTCTGTACATTAGTAGAGTAGAAATTTGACAGTCCTCTTTTTTCTGGCTGCTAAAATGAAGTTTACCTCTGCTCCTCCTCCCCCCAAAAAGGCCATTTCAGTGCATTTCACTTTCCTATTTCCTATCTTTTGTTTTTTACCCAAATATGACAATAGAAATAACAAGATGCCCTGTGTGAATATTTTCCTGAATTCAGCCAGACACACCTGATTTCATAGCCTATTAAATTCAGTGGGACTAAGCACATTAAATTTAAATACATGGTTAGAATACATTGCTAAGACATCATCCTGAATGAAAGTAGGTGGTACAAATAAACACAATTTTCATTTGCTAAATTCATGGACAGATGTAGTACAAATCATTCAAAATAGGACTTAACATTGGGTATGTGTGTTATATACAGGATGAACTTGAATTTGATGAAAGAAATTTTCCTGTGTTGTCATTGATTACATAGGAGTGAAACCACCGCTGTCGGTGCAGGCGAGATGTAAACCCTGGCTCCTTGGAGGCTGCACGTGTGTTTGACTGTCCAGTATCAGGAAAAAAATTGAGCAAAATAGCAAGCATTGCAAGTAAAGTTACTGAAGGACCTAAAAATTTCTACTTTGTGAAATAGACTATATGAAAATACAGAAGCTATTTGCCAAATTGTGATATCTGAAGTTATGGATGTTATATGTTTGAAATATTCTGTGGCCCATATTTCAATAGCCTATTGCAAGCTTTAAAATACCATGCAGAAGGCATCCTATCTTATTTTTTTTAGTCCCCGGTAGTGAGAATTAATTCTTTCAAGACATGTTTTTTGGTGCTGCAGAAGGGCACAGTAAGTGTTATTTTTGCAATGTAATTGCTTTTAATTTCCTTGTTGATTCTCATGTGAATTTCAGGCACTTAATTATAGCCTAAAGGTTTTTAAAGTCATTGACCTACAAATTCTTGATTAACACAAATATCATCCTGAATAATATGTGTAAAGAATTTTCTGTGGAGGAGTTGCCTTTACTGACTGTCTTGTGGAAAACCTTGACCTCTTTTGCAAACAAAGCTGAGGTGAAGTTTGGCTCCATCTCGCTACCCGAGTCCTACCCGGAGGCAGGGGGTGGTCTGCTCGAGGCAGCGGTTATCTGCCCGGCTGGGGGTCCGTCCTCGAGGGCCCCCCAGCAGGCTGGTTTCTGACAGGTGAAATACCCTGAAACACCGGCATATCTTTCTCCCGTTGCCTCTCCTACTCTTCTGGTGAGTCTGTATGTATTCACACCAACCTTTTCTATGCCTCTTGCTGCTTTTGGGCAGTGGCCAGCTTCGGTGTGGTAAGGGAGCAAGGAAAGGGGCGAGCCCTCTCCGCTCTGCGGGGCGAGGCGGCTGGGGTTGCTCTGCCCTGGGGGGGTAACCCACAGCACCCAGGGGGGCCATGCATGGGTTCCCCCCACTGCTGCAGTGATTTGCCAGGCGGGAGAGTGGCGGGGTGCTGCGGGGCTCAGGCTCACCACCGGCGATGGCGGTTGCCGTGCAAGGTCTGCTCCTTCCCTGCTGAGCAAGGCTGTGCAAATTCACTGGAGATGGGGGATCTGAGCTCAGTGAAGTAAGTACAGGTCTGAGCAGTTGTCCAGATGTTTAAAGGATTCAGTGTAGATATTAGCATTTATCTAAACATAATTATCTGACTTCACTTTGACTACAGGCCACTGAAAGTGCAATAATACAATGGATAACACATAAGCCAGAAAACAATTTAAAAAGGAGTAAAATCCAAATAACAAGTGACATTGTAATAAAAACCAGTGCGAAATGGTAAGATGTGTCCCACTCTGCTCCCCACAAGCAAATGGTATAACAATCTTACATGGTTCCTTTTAATTCCATTTTGTTGAAGAGCTGTGGCATAATGGTTAATCAATGAGGTGCTAAATGAATTTCCATTTCTGATTAAGTCTGCCACAGGGAAGCATTGCTGACTGCATGTGTGTTAGCGGAAGTATTGTTCAGCAGGGCTTAATTCATTTCTGTGTAAAGATCCAACAGTTATTAAAATACATTCTAATTAGCTGTGGTTAAAAAAGATTTCAGTCAAAATTATGTATTCACCGAATCTTCTCTCCTCCTAAGAAGTGTTTCATGGAAACATCCCCTTCCACATTGCCTCTTTTCCAGTAAAGCTTAGCCCTGTTGAGGGTGTCTCTGCCACCGCAGAACATTACCAGTCCCTGTTCCTGACACTCGAAGGCGCCTGGAGAGACCCGGGGACGTGCTCTGTGTTTCCCTGGTGCCGGGAACAACCTGCTCTGGCCGAATGCTGATGGGGCCAGCACCGGTGCTGCCGGCCTGAGGGAAACGTGAGCACGTGCTGACTCTTGGTTCCCCTCTGGGACACGATGGGCTTTGGCCTGGAGGGGTGTTTCACATCTCCTTTCACCAGCACTGGTGAAGCTGGACCGAAGTCTTAAAATATTATGTACCGTGTGTTCTGCTGAATTTTTAAAGAGGAGTTTTTAATTCAAAGATTAAAGCCTCAGCCTAGGCAAAGTGGGAAATAATACTTAGCTGTAACAATAATATCAAATATTAACAACAGCAACCCTCCTATCTGCTGCATCAAAGCCTCCTGCTTCTTTATAAATTAAGTAATTTGTTTTTTTACTTGGCTGAATAACATAGGAACTGGTATGGCTGTCTTCCAGGAGCAGCAGGCAGCAAAGCAGTGCAGCCGGGGCCAGAAGAGCTGTGACTGCTCCGGCTCCTTTGGAGGGTGGCTCTCTGCTGGGGAGGGGGGAAGAAAACTGGGTTGGGTTTTAGAGGTGCTCGTGGCTGGTGTGCAGCCTCGGGCTGCTCCCGTCCGTACGGTGCCCTTCGTGCTCGGCGCGGGGCTGACCCAAGGCAGGCTGACGGGGACAGGGCAGCGGTGTGCGGCACCAGCTGCTGGTGCCTCCTTCGCTCACCTACCTGAGGCTGGATGGAACTGCTGCAGATGTGCACTGCCTTCTGACTCTGAGCTCAGGGGGTAGAGGGTGGCTTGGGGAAACAGCATTGAAACACAGAGCTTTTCAGTTCTGTTCTGCCAGGCTGGTTTCAGCTGAGCTGGATAGCCATGTACATGGTGCTGCAGCGGGGCTCCGAGTCCCTCCGGCAGCCTCCTCGCCTGGGGGCACGTGGGCACAGTGCGGCACTCTTGACTGCGTTGGGCCTGACTTAGCTAGGTGCGCCTACTCCCTTCTCATCTTAAAACCAAGCAAGCAACAAAACCCCACAAAATCAAAACCCTAAAACAAGCAGGTTGGCGATGCCGTACTTGAGTTTTGCTTCAGATGCAGAATGATCTCTGTGGAAAGAACAGTTTCGGAAGAGTCGAATGGCTGGATCATAGTAATAGCAAATTACAGCCTTACTTATGGTTTTGAAGAATTATTGGATGAATGCTTTACGACAGTATAATGCGTTTTCCTTCCAGTGGAGTTAATGTACCTTGAGGCTGTTTATTTACATTGCTTACCTCACCATGAAGACCGTAGGGAGAAAACAAAGTTCAGAATAAGAGCCTGTGAAATCAATCAATCATTATCTCGCTGTAGTGGAAGTAAGGTCACTCTATGGTCATGCAAGGCTCTTTTGATCTCAGTAGCCAACAGATCTATTCTCCACTGAGAAACATTAACTGAGCTGTTGAAATTGTCATTCTCACTAATCCTTTATATAACTTTTTTTTTTTCTCACTGAAGTGAGCAAGACCTCTGTTACAGGGAGAGAGCGCTGAACGGCCAGACTCGTGGCTGTGTTTAGGGGGAAACTGGTGTAAATGCCTCACAGAGCTGGTGCAGATCTTGCTTCTGCCAGACATCACTTGTGTGTGAAAACTGAGCACACTACCTGCAGCCTGGCATTCGCCCTGAGCGGAAGGCACAGCGAACGTACCCTGTTTGTGTTCGTTAAATCGCTGTTGATCTCCTCAACAGCGATCTGCATTTAATCGCCCCTTTGGAGCACGGCGTGCTCCTGCGATGACTCCAGGGTGCTGTGGAGCTGAGGGCATGCGTCCCTGTGGTGCTCAGCGTGGTGGCACCTCCTGATGAAGACGGTGATCCTGTCTCAGAGGAAGAGGGGTGCTCGCTCTGCGTGGTGCGGTGGGCAGCGCGGAGCAGTAGGACCGGCAGTGACAGGAGAACAGAGCGCAGAGGAATGGCTCCGGGATGGTGCGGCTCCGTCCGTTCATGGCCTGGAGGTGAGGGCTGTGGACATGGCGGCTCCAGTGCTGCCTTGGTGAGGCCAGGAGGGTGTGAACTGGTATCTTGTGGCAGCCCTGTGTTTGTAAGTGGTGGACTGATGCTGTGGAAATAAAAAGCTGGGAAACCTGCCCACCTTGGCTCCTTTGGGTGCTTCTGGAGTGAGGAATTTTTGCTCTTTGCACTAATTCTTTTGAAAAATACTGCTATTTTTATTACTTTCAGAGCCCTTTCTGGAGAGAATGGGGGGAAAGGTCTGAACTCTTTATGAAAAGATCAGCTCACTGTCACAACTGCAGTACATGGAAATGCACTTTGCTGTGTTTTCCCTGCCTTTCTTGTAAATAATATGACAATAGACATACTGTGAATTGGATTTTTACATGCTAATGAGAGGGTTTTGAGGTGAGGTGTGTGAGAATTGGATCTGTGGCTGCGCTGGCCAGCTGCAGGGGTTTGGTCAGAAGCGTGGTTTGGGGCTCTGAGTCCTGATGTTGATCAGCAGAGACAGCCGGGATCAAAGCATCTCCTTTCTGAGCGGTCACGGCCTGGGACATCCTTTACTCTCAGAAGGATGTCTTCCTGCTTTTGTGCAGTAATGGCCTGCTGTGAAGGAGCACTGGCGTTTAACTCTGCACAGGTTTCACTGGAGTGAGCAGATGCGCAGGGAGCACCTCTCGCTGCTTCTAGGCACGCATAGCTTAGCTCACCGAAGTTGCTGAAAAGGCTGGAGCAGCTACCCAGTTCACCTCTTCTCCTAAACTGATGGGTTTTATAGGATCTGATGATAGTGTTGAGTGTTCTTGCCACACCAAAATGAATGTCGAAGATGCTTGTTTCCCTCTGAAAGCACTTTGGTAGTCCTCAGATGAGACATGGCCAAGGAGCAGCAGTTGGCTGCAGTGTGGAAGAGATTTGTTTTAACGAGAATGTGCTTAAACAAACCAGTACCACAGTTCCTCTTGTACCTGCAGGGATCAAGAGACTCTGCTGCTCACTGCAGGCTGTGTCCCTGCCTCTTGTCTCCCTTAAGGATTCCCTCTCATTTTCAGTCTGATCTTGATGTCTTGGTGACCACCTGGGTAAAGTACTTTGATTTCACATTAAATAAATTAAATTGAATTTGAATCTCCCCTTCTTTAGGTTCCTTTTGTTGCTTTTTGTCTTTAATACCTAGTACTATTTTGCTCAGGAGCAGGCTTGTGCCTGGGTGAAGGGTAACCTTAATTTAACAGAGTTTTAATAGTGCATGCGGGATGCAGCCTTTTCATACACAAGACATTTGTGGTGACTAAAAGCAAGTCAAGTGGCAGTGATGTTGGCTGACAATTTCTCCTTTTCCCTCCCTTTTTTTTGTTCGTAAGTGGTAATCTCAATAAGGCTTTAAAGCTGCCTAGTGTTTTATTAAAACAGCTTTGCTAAAAGCCAGTCATTGTCAAGTGCAAATGCATCTTCCTTGAAATTCAGATGAAATATAAATATGGGCACTTCATAAACCTTCCAGGATGCAAGGGCTGCAGGGAGCCTCGCTAGCTGGAGGGTTTGGAGCAAAAGGCTTGGTGATGGAGACTCTGGTCTCTCCAGGGAGGAAGCGCGGGTGCAGGTGGGGCTGCTTTGTCTGGTTTTCCCAGCTCTGAGGCTGCTCCCGCAGGGTCTGGGCAGGAGGAAGAGGTTCTCAGTGTTCACTTTCTCAACCCATTCCAGGTTGCCAGAAAGCTCTTGTCACAGGAATTGCCACCTTGGTCGCCAGCCCTCTAATTTGTGACTGCTTCCCCTGACTGTCCTACAGAGATGCTGCCACAGATATTTGCTATTAGTGGTGATGTATTTTGCTTGGATTTTTAACTGATGGCTCAGCTGTTGTGCATGAGAAGTGCTAATAGGGCTGGCTAATTTTGCTGCTCAGTTGTGTTATCTCCTCTATCAGTTACTCCCTTTTGTTCCTAAGTTTTATCAGATTTCTTTCTCCTATTTCCTGATAGTGTGTTTTTCCTGACTGCTTTTAACAGCCTGTTCTGAGCATTTGGTGATCCTTCATAGAAGGATCCTTGATAAGTAGATATTTCTGGTTTTGTGCTATTTGCATGAATCTACTCATTAAAATTACTGTAAATTGAATGTAAAATTAATGGCAGTTGAACGCAAAGTTTTAAGCCATGTTTTCCATGCATCTTTCTTCTATATGCTGTTACTTTTGAACTTAGAGACCCGTGGGAAGTAATGGATTAGAGCAATACTAGTTTTGAACACAGAAGATAGAAATCCAAGTCAAGACACTCTGTGATGTGGGTGAGGCAGGAGGACTGTTTCTTTTCAGGTGCTCGCACTGCGTGTGTGCTGTCACTGCTCGGGCGAGGGGGATGGTGCTGCCCTGGAGCAGCGGGGGAAACTGCCGCTGTTGGGTTTATTCGCAGTTGTGAACCAGTGCGTGATGGATGCTCGATGAAGTACCCAAAGGGTGCAGACAATAGGATAATGATTCTCTAGTAATAAAGGTATCCTTTGAGACCAAATGTAATGCATAAAGAAACAGAGTGGTTTTAAACTTAAACTTGGTTTGTTTTTGAACAGAATCTGTCTGGTCAATAGCATGAACACTAATTACCTGTAGATTACAACATATTACAACCATGGCAGCTCAGGTATAGACTTCAGCTTTCCAGTGCTTTTCCACTGCAGAGGTGTTTATATTTTGGTGGTTTCTGAATTGGTTGTGAAGTCCTCCAACAGCCCTCCCAGCTGGGAAGGAGCTGTGATGTACAGGGGTGGGAGTCCTGGGTGTCGTAAATCAGTGGGGTGCTACAGACTTTGATTTACAGCAGCTGGCGATGTGGCTTATTACTTTACTACAAATCAGAATCTAGATGTGTGAAACTACTAACTAACCGGTGACCTGCGGTGGGTGTGAGGGGTCCAGCGCTTCCCATTTTCTATTTGTTGGGTGATCTGATGCTGTGCTTGCTTGGTCATGCTGCCTTGTAGCCTCACTTCACATTAACCCCAACGCGGCGTACTGTCAAAGCTTTCTGTAAATGTAACAGCAGCGTGTCTACGCTCTCACCTGCTCTGGTGGCAGCAGCTTCCACAAGCCCGCATGTAGCAGGGACGTGCTCAGCGGCAGTGCTGGGCGGTCTCGGCGCTGATGTGCTCTCCGTTCGTCCTGCCAGCAGCCATGGTGCTGATGGCAGTCGTCTTGCTAGTCAGTCAGGATGGTGCAGAGAGGTCTCCGGCCTGCCCAGGCTTGCCCTGTGCTGGGGTGGGGGGTGCCCCTCCACCTCTGCTGCCAGAAGGGCCCCCTGGCCAGGATGCCAGGCAGGGGGTGCTCCCGGACGGCGACCGGGCCGAGGAGCGGCCGACAGGGCTGGTGAGGAGCAAACCGGGACGAGCCAACCTGCCTTCCTTCTGCGGCCAGAAGCAGCTGCTGGGCAGCGCTGCAGGCAGGCGAAGCAGGCAGCGCCGTGCCCCTGGCTGCCTGGGCCCAGGCTTTCGCTGCACCTTGCTGCGCGCTTGCGGGGAGGGAGCCGAGCAGCCCGGCTGAAAACTACTCCTGAGGGTTTTTCTGGGTCAGACGGAAGCAGAAACGGTTGGAGAGTTGGAAGAAATCTCCCTGAGTACCAGAGACTTCCCTTTCAGTTATGCAAACTCAGCACGTGGGCCTAGAACACTTTCTGCTCCGCAATGTGTATCAGAAACATCTAAAATGCTTTATCTGCCTTGATTCACTATCAACAGTGAAAACACCTTGTAAGATATCGAGTATGAGCAAACTCAAATTTAACTTGTCCATCTGTGGGTAGTGCAAGACAGGGAGGAGTGTATGGTGGCTGTATGAGGACAAACAGACTGAAGGTCGTCTTTGAGAGCTTCAGGGTCAGCATATGGCAACTCATCTGTCATGTGTGAAGATCTTCGGTTAGTTGCTGAGCTGGGGAATCATCAGTATGATAGCAAAACAGGTTGAACCCTCAGCTACTGGAAGCCGAGGAAGGTTTACTGCATGTTTGTGGCTCAGAACTTGGTCTGATGTTAACACATCATCTCCCATGCCCCTGGCCAGGGAGCTGCTGGGCAGCTGCAAATCCCACTTTAAACTCAGGCTGTCATCCTTTCAAGGTCAGAGGCATCCAAGGGTTTGGGGGACATGCTTTGAGCACGTTAGTCCGAAATGCTTTGCAGGCAGAGATATGATAGAGCATCACCGACTTCAGGAAGTAGCTTAAAATGTTCGTCCAAGGAAACAGGATTTCTTGTCACTACCCAGCCTGTGAATGGGAGAGATCAGGGCTTCATGCATCCTTTACCACTGAAAAACTACTTTGCCCCATTTATCATCAGGCCCTGCATTCACGACAGCTCAGCCCCACAGGAGCAGGACGCTGAGACCTGGCTGTGGGCATAAGCTGTCCTGTCTCCACACTGGAGGAGCGGAGCTGGTGGCAGCTCTTGCAGGCACTCAGCGGCTGCCCAGGGAAAATACTTGCAGCCTGTGCTTAGAGCTGCCTCCCCCTTGCCTGCGCTGGCAGAACTGGGTTACTAGTATTTCACCATGCTTTCAAACAGCCCTTCCACAGCCTCCAAGGGGTCTTAACCCATGGTCTGATAAATGCTGATTTTGTCTTCAGGGCCTGATAAAATGCACAATTAAGTTAGAAGGAAGACGCTCATCAACTCTGTGTGCTGCATTGTGTCCTTGTGTGATTTGCTGGGGTGGGATTTGTTCTGTTTCTTTTCCTACCTCTAGTCACCTCATGCACCAAGTTAACAAGCACATTTTGGACACTAGGGATGTGTATGTCTATGGGAAGAACATTGTTTTGCTGGACTTGCACAGATCAGTATTTCAGGAAAGGTTACTGTTTGATATCCGTAAATCTCTTCTTGAAGAAGATCGTCAATATTAATCGACGTACAAGTCACAGGCACTATCTCACAGTTGGCATGCTGCTGGCAAGGGAACTGACAGAGCCCTTCAGGACAACAGTCCCTGTAGACTAACACAGCAGGAAACCCAGTGAGAAAGAGCCAGTATGTTTACTACTACCGACTTGCATTGAGAGCTTCAGGAAAATAGTTCAGTGCAAGGGGCTGTGGCACTGGTGTAAAGACCTTGGTTGCAGTTGTTCTTGAACAGCCCGGTGGAAAGGCATGGTTTGCAGTGGGCTGGCTGTGATAAGGGACTTATCTGTGTGTAACGTGTGCTAAAACTGGAGAATATTTTTACAGTGGCGTGCAAGTTTTTGTGGATTTAAATAAGAAATAAATTGGTGGGGGACAATCTGTTCTGGTGCATTGGGTTTACACCTGGAAGGAGCTGTCACCATCTCTGACTCCCATGGCTGCTGCTTATCCCTGTTAAAGACACATCGAACATAGTCCTGACTTTTCTGGCTTGCTCACATTTTGGTGAATGTGCTCTCAGCTGTCATGTGTTTACTTCATTTTGGTTTTAATGACTTTCAAGAGTCCCTCAAACAAGCAAAACTGGAGAGAAAAATAACTGACTCTACCTTTGTGTTCTGTTAAACTGTAGTAACATAGTGGTACAGGACCACCATTCTGCCTTGTTTCACCTCATTTTATTTTGATTAAATATAATATAATGGTTGCTAAGAAACTTTTCTCCTCTGAATTATAATTTTAGATTTCCTTCTGTTTCCCTTAGCTTGATCAAGTCAGCGCATAACATTCAAGAAAAGTCACCGATCAAAGAACTGAATTCACTTGATCCACCTTTAGGATCAGGCTGGGTTATTTGCAGAATAAATTTTATTTGTTGCCCTCTTCTGAAAGTGCAGTTTCTTTTTTTACATTTATTTGTGGGCAAAGCAATGTCAGAGCTCAGCAACCGTAATCTTTCAGACCGGAGACCTGAGCCTGGGGAATTTAGCCCGCTCCTCTTAATTGCCATGTGTATCCTGCTGCTAACAGAAGCAACATACGCGTACACATAAAAGCAAGCGTTATCACATTACCTCTATGAGCTGGGCAAAAGCTATTAAGAATGACAGCTTCACTTACCTGTGGGCTCAGGCCTGAAGAAATATGATTTGGTGGGGAAGCTTTCAGATCATGCTTTGCCCTTGAAGGCACCCTGCTAGGAGACAGGAGGTGCAGAAGAACAACGTGACGACTGTCATGCGTCCCGGTCCCACCCTGAGAGAAAAAAACCCCAACCCTTCTGATACTCATAAAATTACAGAGATGGCTTTGGATCCACCCCATCTAATTTTACTTTATTTCTTTAGTCAGCAGAGGTAGATAAATACATCTGAGGGGTGACTTAGCCCTCCCCTCTGACACCCCTCATGACTTCAGAAGGTGTCTGACCCATTCATGGCAGAGGTAGCCTGGGGCAGCTGGTTCAGGTAGCCTGAACTTAGATGTCTTGCAACTCTCATCAGCTTACCATGAACATCCCAGAATTTTTTGAAACTTTGCTCTGAAGCATGTGATTACAGAAGAATATCAAGTTTGGTTTTGTTGAAAGCATCTTTCTTGTTCACACATTGTAGAGAAACTTTGATTCAAGTCACAACCTCAAGCTCGGACCCTGTGACAAATAGAAAGAAACATAAATGCTTTTTTTGTCTTCGTGATCTTTTCGCTCGCTGTTTCTAAGCCTTCACCTGAGCTCTGAACTGCAGAATAGTGATGGCACATCCCAGCTTCAACTCAGTGTATGGGGCTTGGGAGGGTCTTTCCTACAACTTCAGTGGGAGCAAGCCTTACAATAGTCTTTCTCCTGCTTAGATCTAGGAGATATCGGAAGATTAGTTTTGTACATCAGGCAAAGAAAGAGACTTGTGTTGCCTTGTTTGCCATAAATGATCATTGTTCTCACTGCCTGCTTCCAGAAGTCATCCATTGAGCAAGGGCAGCTGAGAAATTTGAATTTTCTTCTATCTTGTTCGCTCTCTCTTTTTCTCATTTCCCCCCCATTTTTTTCTTTGTGTAAAAAGACTGCAAGTAATTCTCCTGGCATATTTATCAAGTCTGTCTTTTACTAAGATTTGTCTGTCAGCTTGCCAGACAACCCAGTTAGAGACACAGAAGCAATTTAAGGATGAATATTTCAGTCTAAGAATAGCACCAAGGAAGAAAGAGCATGCCTGGTTTCTACCGTCCTGAAAAGTCCTATTCACTGGAGATGCTCTTTTCACATCAGTGCTCACAGCAAGGCGTGACTGAAGCCCAGGACCTATGTTCAGAGGTTTGGACAGGTAACCTCAGAATCAATAGCTGAATTAAGGTATTCCAGAAAGACAGTTGATTTGAAGTGCTTCATTTACCGAAATACCTGCTGTGCCTTTTGGCAGTCTGGCCTTCTAGTTGATGATTAAAGTTACAGAGAGTTTTCTGATGGGACATTTTTCCTTTGGGAATTGTTATTTCACTAATACTGAAAATGAGTGTATTGATATCAAGGAAATGGTCAGGGACAAACAAAACACATGGTCAAAATATACCTTTTCGAAATTGAAGTAATGTGTCTTCATATTTCATACCAAAGTTTGCTTGTAGTTTGTACTGTAATGAACTGAAATGATATAAAATGTCTTGGCATTGAAAAAAAAGTAATTTCAGAGTTGTAATATGCTTTTTTCTGACTTGGGATTAGTTGTAGTTTGAAATTGCACAACATTCTGGGAAATGGAAATTCTGATCCCTGCACAGCTTTATTATTTTTACAGCTTAGGTTCTATTTCCAGGGCTTCTAATTGTAATTGTTTCACCTACGGAATCCTGTTGTACCATTCTGTGAACTACTCAGATGTTCTTTTGTGTCAGATACGCGCTGCCTTAAGTAGGTTGAGCACATGAATAAATTACTCCTCCAGCCCCCAACCCCAACAGCTGATGTTGGGAACAAAATCCCACTTCTTGCTTTTCTTTGTATTGCATGTAACACCACTGACATGATTAGAACCATTTCTCATTTAAGTTGCTTGTAGCTCTAGATTGCACAAAGTAAGGAGAATCTGTCTCCATTTAAATCACAGGTGGGAATGGCACGACTACGTGGTAGTGCGGGTGTTAGATGGCCGTGGAGCTGGGATGCACCTAGCTGTGCAATCTGGGTAATTTAGCTTGGTTTAGAAAGAGGGGAAGAAAATATATCTAACTCCGCTCCCCTCTATGCAATTTTGGATGTAGGAAGGACCGTAGGAAGCAATGAAGGAATGTAAATACATGCACAGACTATTGTTAAAAAAAAAAAAATATTCTTAAATCTTTTCTCCTTTCCTTTACTGTAAGGGCAGCCTCTATATAATGTGCTCATTCAGGCATTCCCAACATAAAGAGTAAATGCATGCTGAGATCATGATGATACTTTTGGAAGACCCGCAGGAAAGAAATAAGACTTGCAGAAGGGAATGATTTTAGATAAGACTTTGCTTTATGTTTTGCCAGCACTTGCTTCTCTTTTATTCATTTTGGTTCTATTCATAGTCGTCAGGCTTTGCTCTTGAATTCGCTTGTCACAATCCAAGGGCTTAGTCCTGCATTTAATTCTCTGCCTGTAGTACTAGCCAGACTACACAATGCATAGAAATAGGAGTATGCTTAAACATCAGGCTGAACTACAGCAAGAGGGAAGTAGGAACAAGATGTGATCTAGAGATACTGTGAGAGATCCAAGTTATTTAGTTATCAAAAGGGAGCAGGTTGCCAAATGTGATTTATGTTGGACTGAATGTTTTTTCAAAGCTTTTCAAATATTTAGATTTAGGGAGCAGGTGCTTCCTTAATCAAAACAAAGATATGATAAATATTAGTGGAATGGTATTTGGGAAATGAAGTGGAAGATACCAACCAGATAATGATTTCAATTTTGAGTGAATTCATGTGGTACCTGTAACTAGCCCTTTGTTTCTTGCATGCTGAGCACTTCTCTCCCTCAGCACGTCTGGGTGATTGGTTCTGCATCGCAAATTCATGCCTATGGCACAAGATATAAAAATGGCTCCACTTGTAATTCTGTCTGCAGCTCCTTAGATGATCAGTGTACAAAGACCCTATTTAAACACAGCTGAGAGAATATTTGTGTAGCACTCATTGTGTCAAAGGGATCATTTTCCAAGGCATCAAACTGTTTTAACCTGCTAAGAGAGTCCTCTCTCCTTCCCCCTTATTTACAGAAAAAAAATCCCAGAAAAGGTCAGAGGAGAATGGAGCTGGATGAGAGGTCAGAAAATGGAAAGAAATGCATTTCTTTGAAAAAGCAAGGCACATTTCTTGGTATATGAAGGACACGCACAGCAGACCCCATATGCTTATACACACACTTGCGTGAATGGGTTCAGAATGAAATCATGAAAACAAGGACTGTTTCTCTTGATTTTTGTTTTTAAAACATTACAAAGAAAATGAAGCACTTGCCTTGAGAGGGTGGGCAATCTGTCCCACACAGGCAGGGTGGAAGGAGCCAGGTTCACTGGGGAAGGGGTGCCTCACTTGGCTGACTCCCCGGCACCGTGCTGTCCTGGGTGGGAAGAAATGAAGCGTTTGAGCAGAAAGTTCTTGAGTATATATTAAAAACAGGACAGAACTGAGGGAAGCTGAGATTCATCTGGCACAGAGGATAGGTGCTCTTCCAAGCTGGGCATGGGCATCCATCTTCTGATGTGATCAGTCTTCTTGGAGACATCTGTTTGTTCTTTACCCTGCAAGCAGACGTGCCATGTTCAGTGTCCACCATTTTGGCCAAACCTCAGGACACGTTCTGTCTGGAAGAGCTGTAGGAGGATTCAGTAGGTTGGTGGCAAGATAGACTGGAAAAGAAATTATGGCTACTGTAAAATACCAGCTGGTAGACTGCAGGCCCTATTCTTTCTCTCAAGAATAGCTATTAAGAAAAGCATGTGACTTGAGGCTCTTATGGATAAGGCTTCCACTGGACAAGAACCTGAAATTCTCACGTTCTCTATTACCTGTAACTATTGCCATGAATTTCCCTGTCCTTTTAACAACTATTGGCACTAGTTATCCTTTATGTTGATGTTTATTTGCAACTGTAAGTGAAAACCAGTTTGCGACAACTTTTGTGTATTTCTATTTTTATAGGTTGTGCTTGGGGATAGATGATTGTAACTTCAGTGTCAAAGAGGACTTCTATAAACTACACTATTGTGCCTCTTGTAGACTTTCAGCATGATGCAATCCGTTTGCTCTCTATTACTACCAGACTTAATATCAAACTGTATTTAATTCCTACCTTATTAGGGGTATGAATTTGATAGTTAATTGAAATGGATCCATTGTTTTTGCCATGAATCTGCAGTGGAGGTACACCACTGCTAATGCTAATTTCAGGTTTTCTGGATCTTGCTGAAAGAAACTGAAGTCCTAGAAGCAAATTGCAAGTATGATGAGATAATACACGATTTTGCATTCCAGTCATAACCCTGCAGAAGTTACAGCTGTCAGAATTCATCACTGCAATTCTAACATAATTATTATAAATGTAATCTATTTAGAGCCCCAGGACGTTTGTCCTGATAGGCAGTGAAATGGCCCTATGGACATGCTAGAGACAGCATTTTTGTGCCACTCTTTTTCAGATATTGTTCTACAAAATCAAGATGCCTGTCATTCAAAGCTGTGCTTCTGGGAAGATACTAAGGGTATAATTTCTCTAAATTAAACTGCAGCATTTGTACCCATTAATGGGAAAAAACAATCTCTCTTTGTGTACTCCGTAATGCCTAATTGATCATCTCAAATGGATGTGCGCCACCGTGTTGGCTACATGGAGAAGTTTCTGAGTAAAGCTGTGATCACGATGATACATTTCCTAGCAGGTTTTTATGAACAGACTGTGATCAGTTTTCAGACAGCACATGATAGTATTTTTAATTATAGCCAAAAAATGAAGTGCTTGAGATGCTATTGGAGAAAGCATCACACAGGCGATACAAGAAAACTTTGAGCTATAGTCCATATTTCGTTGAAGTATTATTGGTACCATTGATTTTCAATTAATATTCAGTATTGACCATTACTGTAAAGAAGACAGCAACATACTGTAGCAGATTTATGGTTTTTTTTACAGGCCATTGATTTTTTTTCTTGCTATGCAGCTGTTTCCATTAATAAGGCACACATGGAAATATTCTTTAAGAATTTGTTTCTCTGCAGTTCAAGGAGACAGTGTGAGACTTTTTTTCTCTGGAGATGTCCTCTGCAATTGTAAGGCTATTTGTCATCTTTTCATAATGGTGAAAGAGTTGGGCTCTCCAGTCTGAGGTGCTTTCAGGCTGCTGGGGATGTCTGTGTATAGTGAGAACTTGGGCTTCCTTTTGGCCACTGCCTTTCTCTGGATAGTCCTGAGAAGTTGCTCTGCCTGGAGTAAATCCGCATTATTAATGTGGGAAATTAACAAAAGGCATATTGTCAGAGGTCAATCTATAGCTGGCAGGTGTAGATAATTTGAAGTAAGGAAACTTCGTGTGCTGCTCAAAGAAGAAATGGCTCCTGAGCAAGTCATGTAAGGCTCCGTTTTGTAAAAGAAAACAGAAAACTTGAGATATGAATATCCCCCAATGCTTTTAATCCAATAACAGCAATAAGAAAAAAAAACCAAACCCAAACAATAATTGCAATATCAATTAGAAGTTTAATATGGGGTTAGGAGGAAGATATTTTTGATTCCTTGCTCAGACTGAACTATCTGTTCTAAAAAGTATGGTGAAGTGAAGTTGTACCGCTGGCTTTTTTGGATGTCTTTGTTCCGTAGAAGGTACGGCTGCTTTCCACAGGACCGAGTAATCTCTCACAGGAGGGAACCAGAACTGTGATGCTGAAGAAGAAAGACTAGGTCATGACCTGGTACAGTCAGGTCAAGTTCTTAAATCCATAATTAACCACTAGGACCCTCCTGTTTCCACATGTCCTGAGCTGCTGCACGTTCTGTAGAAATTTCCTAAGTTTCAAATTGTGAAGGAAAAACATTTTCTGGAGAACGCATAAAATTGCAGTCTGCCTATTTTTCTCCTAAGACTATGATTTCTTCCACTGGTTTAGGTTATTAGTAGGTATTTGTCAATCCATTTGCAGCAGCTGACAAGCTAGATGAAATTGGAGTACCTCTATATGCATGTATCTGCCAATAGTCATTTTTAAATATGGATAAAGCTGTCAGGGCACATCAGATGTCCCTCCTGAATAGAAGAACAAAGCTAACCATGCAAGCTAATAACAAGCATTGATCTGAAAAATGAATACATGTCAAAGAGGCTTAGTCAGGATACCCTGTAATAGGTGGAAATCAGGCCCTATGTCTTGATCACATTTCAAGGAATTGGGTTATTCCATCCTTTTATTACAGAAAAGACTGGTGGAAAGTAATATAAAATACCAGCTTCAGCTATCCCCAGTATGCCAGTGTTGTGGTGGGTGGAAGCTTTCCCCTCCCTCACCAGCCCGTGCTCCTGCCTGGCGCTGCCCACCCCGGTTACCGGTGTGTGTTTGATCCAAAGCCTGCGACTTACGGAGATGGTGGAAGAGGCTCCCCGACCCTCCCGGTCAGCTCTTCCACCTCCCCAGAGCAGCAATGCCAACCACGGGTGCCCTGGGTGCCCATGCTTGGCTTTGCTGACGCCCGGGTGAGGGTCTGCCCCGGGCAGCTGTGCTCTGGGGAGTTTCTTACCCGGCATTGCTAAAAGGGAAAGACCTTATTTTTCCCTCTCCAGGGGTGAAAGTTAGGAAGAATTGGTAGGCAATGGAGGACATCTTGTAGTGTCATTCTCTGTTTGAACACTTGGAGAACACCTGCAAGGTGAATAGAAGTGAGAATGAGCAAATGTTCGGGTGGTTCTCAGTGTTACGCTGCTGACACATGAAGAAGCCAGCTAGGTTTCTTGTGACTAAGATCATACAAATCAATGTGTAGTGAAGAAAAGGCTTTATTGAATATGGTACTTTAAATGTTATTACAGGAACGGCTCTGGCAATGGCAAGTCAGCACTTACTCACAGTTTATTGCTAAATGCTGTAGGTCTCGCAGTGCTATGTTATAAAAATGATATTATATTAAAAGTATTGCAGTGTGTGGCTTTTGCAAAGCCCAAGAGTAATTCTTGGAAAAGCAGGCTTGTTCTGTCCCTATAGAGATCACAATTTATGACACTAGAACTGCAATTTTGTAGTGAGGGGGAACAACTGCACTATTTCTCTTCATCATTTTCAGTCGTTCTATAGTATTCAGGCTGAGGAAAGCAACAGAGTAAGAAATCTGCAATGTAAAATTATAGCCACTTTTGTACTTCTCATTATAGATTTACTCCAATTATTGCAACTCAGTTACCCAGGTTTTGGCAGCAGGAAGCTCAGAAGGCTCTTGTTTCATGCACAGGCTTTTTGAAGGGCTGAAATATTTCTATCTGCCTGCAAGATTGTGCTTTCTGTTTGCTCATAAGTGACCGGTTCTTTATTTCTGTGCTTCCCTGCTCTTGAAAATGGCCTGCAGGAATTAATTATCAATGGTGGACCACATACTTTGCATGACATTGCTCCACTGATGTCAGTAGATTCACTTTGATTTACTCTAGCTTAGGATCTGGTTTTGTTTTGTTTCTGTCCTGAAGGCATTATGATTTTGTTTCTTTTCATTCACCACTGTCCTTGCTATTGAATTCTACAACTAAATTTTAAAAAGGCTGTAATTCGCTACTGTATTATATAGGTTTTTACAGTAATTTCTATGTCCGTTGATTTCAAGTCCTCACAGCTAAAACTTTAAAATATTTTTGATCTGGAAAATATCTTGCTCAAAACTCTAGCTGATTCTGTGCAGATAAATAACAGAAGCCATGCAAATGGATGTGGATATAAAGAACAAATTCTGTTTGTTTTTTGTGTCTTTCACCATATGATGTACTTGCCTTGTTTCATCCCTGTCACACCATGGATGCATCTTTTGAGTTGACACCTGGATTAGTTGTTTAATTACACAAATGAACCTTTTAGGCTTTTTTTTTGCTTGTCCATCTTATTGAGTGTTTCTATAACTGGCAGGTATAATCTGCATGGTGACGGTACTCAGCATGACATTTCCATCCAGCCAAATCATTGCATTAGTTTTGCCTCAATGCAAAAGTTCCAGACTAAACCTATCTTCTGTTTTGTAGCTGTCTGGCATTAAAGACTAGGGGTTTGCTTTCTAGTACCCAGAGTGGCGTAAGACTTGCACAGCACCCAGGTGACCTAATACCAGATATTAAGTACTCCTCCTTAGTTTCATGCTAGGGCTGCATACCCAGGTGGCGGCTGCTTATGTCTAACATAAGAAGTGAGCAGTTCAGCAGCTAGCCTGTTCAGATATCTGCTAAATAACCATTTGAGCCTGTCGTGGTTTAACCCCAGCCGGCAACTAAGTACCACGCAGCTGCTTGCTCACTCCACCCACCCAGTGGGATGGGGGAGAGAATTGAAAAAAAAACCAAACCCCAAACTCATGGGTTGAGATAAAGACAGTTTAATAGGACAGAAAGGAAGGAAAAATAATGATAATGATAATAATATGACAATAATACTAAAAGAATTAGAATATACAAAACAAGCGATGCACAATGCAATTGCTTGCCGCTCGCCCACCGATGCCCAGTTAGTTCCCAAGCAGTGATCTGCCCCTCCTGGCCAACTCCCCCCAGTTTATATACTGGGCATGATGTCATATGGCATGGAATATCCCTTTGGCCAGTTTGGGTCAGCTGTCCTGGCTGTGTCCCCTCCCAGCTTCTTGTGCCCCCTCCAGCCTTCTTGCTGGCTGGGCATGAGAAGCTGAAAAATCCTTGACTTAGTATAAACACTACTTAGCTACAACTAAAAACATCAGTGTGTTATCAACATTATTTTCCTACTAAATCCAAAACACTGCACAATACCAGCTACTAGAAGAAAATTAACTCTGTCCCAGCCGAAACCAGGACAGAGCCAAAGCCCACTGGTGTTAATAGGAAACTGTTTTCAGGACCATGCTGTATTTCACTGAAATGGATTAGTATCCAGTGTCTGCTTCATGTTACTACTCACTCTGCTGCTCTGCTGTGAAGGGAATTTACAAGGTGACACAATATTGGCACACAAGTTCATTTATTTTCCCTATGAAAACTACATGGGGAGGCTTAGACCATATTTGCTTCCTTTAATGGATGCCCAGCATGGAATAGTGCATTGAAATGGTTTTGTGCACTGCCTTCTAAAAAGCAGATCAAACTTTTAAGCTGTCAACAGTAATGGGCTAGGAATGATCTACGCAGCCTGTGCAGTGAGATGACAAACTAATGGCTACATTCCCGGTGTTCCTCTCTGGTGTTACTCTTAAGTGCATGTACTTCCTACATTAAAAGAAGCAGTGATATTACAGGAGAAATGCATTTACCACCATTTCATTTCCTTTTGGAAACATAGTACTTCATTTGGTTCTGAAGTCTTTTGCCCTATTCTGCTGACCTTTGGAAACATTTTGCAAAATTCTCCTTTTCTGTAATCTTAAGTATATGCGTAAGCAGTTTAGCAGTTGTAGTCAGTGTTAGCACTGTGTGTGCTGATAGAGGCTCGCCTTGGCTGGGGCCAGTAAAGCCAAACACTTGATCTTACTCACCCAGAGCCCATCACCCCAAGGAAAGAGTGCTTGCTACGGGCAAGTCTGTGTCTTCAAAATTAAGCAGGTGTGTATTACTGAGGCTGTGCTTCACATTCTTCTCCATGATATGAGGCTGTTAATACATTTTAAGAGATTGCCTATTAATGTTGCAATAAGTTCTATGTCTTACCACACTACCATAGCATTAACTGTTCCTAAAATGCTGGGAATCATTTTCTTATTTTTATTAACTAAAGAAATACAGAAATTGCTTTGACAGACTATGTGAGTGGTGCTGCTGTGCATTGTGTTCATTAGATAAACTGTTTACTGAGATGAAAACATGCTAAATTAAATGCTGAAGAGTAATTTCTCCTCTGGTAAATGGCAGAAATAATGCAATTCTAAAGTTCTCCAGATATCTGCACATGGGATTCTGGCGCCTTTATAGTTTTGGCGATTTACTAAACTGAGACAAGCAAAGAAACCGAGGTGAAAAATCCTCACAGCATATTATACTACATTAGCTTTATTTTAGTCCTTCAGCCCTGGAAGCCTGCACGCCCTGCGTAAGCAATTCAGTGTCACGATCATAAAACACTGGTGACAAATAGAAATGTTTGGCATTGGTAAACAGAGAAGCTCACGTGGACAGGGGAAGTCTGAGACTGTTGAAAAGGAGTCCTTCCATTTAGAGCCTCACTCTTGCGTGAGGGAAAAAAAAAACCTCTAAAGCATCTTTCTATACATGTGGGACCGATCATTCTGTTCAGAGATGTGTCTTTGAGTCTAAGGGACTTGCAGCGTGATGGTCATCACCAGCTAACAGACCCAGCTGGGAGAAGGGGAAATGTCTCGGGGGGTCCCATCAAAGGCTGAGAGCTCAGCCTGAGGAGGCTGCAGGAAGGATGCAGATGGTCATAGTGGGTTTTGGAACAGGGGATGCTAGGTTTCTGTAGGGTATAAGTAACAGGAAAAAGAAGCAGATGCTTTCTAGGGATAACTTAATGCAAAAAAAAAAAAAACCCAACAAAAACCCTTGCTTAGATAGGGAGGTCGGAGAAAGTCTGAGCGCAGCTCAAAGCTGTTTAAAATGGAGTGAGGCTACCATTAACAGCTGTAAGGGAAGTTCTTGTGTGCTGGTCACCAGATGGTGGATGGTCCTGTACTGCTGTCAGACTGGGCTCCCTTGGCATGCTCTCATCCTCCAAACAAAAGCACGTGGTGGGCTCACATCATTTGCCCTTGCAACACTTCCGTTAGACTGAAATAACCAATTCTTCTAGAAACTTAATAAAAAGCTCTTCTAGTCTGGACTGTGATTTGGGAAACATCCAAGCTTTTTTCTTCCAAAGTGATAAAGTTGAGGCAGAAATATAATGTGCTTTGTCATCTTTAAATTTAGCAGGCAACAATGACTGAGAAAAAATTGTGTATCATCTCTAACTACATTGTCAGCCCTATTCGCTGCGGTTCTTATTGTGCGTGTGCAGTCGGGCCCTAGGCTCTGGTGAAAGGCACCCGCAGCTTCTCTGCTCTTTGCAAAGGCTGGGAGCCAGGAGGCAGTGCCCGTTGTCCCAGGGCAGGGACATTCAGCCTTGCTGTAGCTGGGGCTGCTCTGTCTCACCCTGGCTCTGCAAGCGTCTGGGAGGCTCTGGAGGGTGCGTAACCCCTCTGCGTTCCCTGTCCTCCGTCACCCTGTAAGAAGCACTGCCAAGCACAAGGCGTGTGCTTAATGAGCTGGGTGCAGCACCGTGGGGCTTGGGAACAACTGCCAGGAGAGGATAAAAGCTGAGGATGCTGGAAAAGGCAGCATGGGATTGTACTGTTTGAGGGCACCTGTGTGAAGGCTTTTTATTTTTCCCTTTCTGTGGATGGAAGAAAGACCCTTTATGAAAAGATATTTCTGCTTAACTTATAGCTAACAATAATTTTGCCTGCTCATTGAGAACAGGAAGCTTTTTCAGGCATTGCCTGTTGTTTACGATGTTTGCCCAGCACCAGACACCAACTGAACCATCGGGATGCCTTAGCCCTTGCTCCCCAGTAGAAGTAATAGCTGGGAGCGCATTCCCGGCGTGCTCACACCCGCCCCGGACTGGGTGGGCCTGGGCAAGAGCGAGGAGGGAGGGGGCAGGCAGGGCAGTTTTGGTAGGAAGAGCAAGAACCATCTCGGCTCTGGCCCACGGCTCCAGACTGGCAGAAGGCACCTGGCAGCTCTCTGGTGGCTTGTGCAAAATGGAGTCAGTCGTTTGTAAGGGTGTCTTTTGTCTTCTCACCTGAAACTCCCCGTGTTTCAAAGTGAGCCCTCTCTTCAGCAGCCATGCTGCAATGTCAACAGGAAAAATAACGATGATGTCTAAGGTGACCCTCCCTTGCAGGCTTAACTCTGGATTGCAGGCAGATTGGCAGATTGGTGTGGTGGTGAAGCTTTGTTTAGCCCTCTGCACAGGTTATTCTCAGGCATACTAACCCTGGGGTCGTCAAAAGCACTGCAGCTCACTGGAAAAAATCATCACAATGAAGGAAGCTCGAACTCCTTTTAAAATTGAAGATGACTATTATTAGACTATTTTGGTACTAGAGTAGGCATGGAGTTTGAGGGTCAAAGTCTCCCACCATCGTTTCTGTGGAGCAGCAGTTCGATGCCAGCTCTTGCATTCGGTGAATCAGTCGTTAATCACAGGTGCCAGGACCTTGCTTGTGCATCACCAGTTTGTAGGCTGAAACACATCTCATCTTTGGAGGGAGCTTAGTAGTCCTGCAGCTCTCGGAAGTTTGGCACCTGATGTTATGAATTATATGATGTTTGTACCTCTCACAATTACATTTGATTTCTTTATGCTATTTGGTAGTTGTGCGCTATGATGATAGCGTTGTTCTTTCCCCCCTCAATGATGATTATATCTCCTGTTCCCTCAGCTCTAACACATACAATGTCTGACCTCAAATTGAGCTGGTGTCTTCCAGGTGATGTGTATTTCTGTCAGTCAGGAGGGTGCAGGAGCTCAGCTCACATGTTTATGCTCCATTACTCACCGCTGCGTTGTAGGAAAGAAAGTTGCTTCCTTCTGTGCTTTTCTCTGGGCAATTGTAATTCTGCAGCTCAATAGCTTTGAATTTATTCAGCCTAGCTGGATATTATCAGTTTATTTTTATGTGTGTAGAGAGACAGAGCCGAGGAGAGAAAGGCAAGAGGAAAAGACCCTATTGCTCTTGTAGGGCTTACAGTGGGATTTACACTGAAGCATGAAATTCTTCATGTAAATATTTTAGGGCTCTTATCTCTGCAGAGATTAATCTTGGAAATATTCCCAGGGGAAACAAGGGCAGCTTGTTGTCAGCCTCTTCCTCGCCTCCCCTTTCTGCACCAAGGGCTGCAGGGGGTTGCCATGGCTCTGGCTGCATCTCTGGAGGCTTTCACCCCTCCACGCAGAGCGGGGCTGAGCACGAACCAGGGCCAAATCCGGCTCACAGGAGCTGAGCGGTGCCTGTGGCCAGGCAGGAGGCCTTGGCTAGGCCAGAAGCGATGGTGGGTTGCTGGGCGGAGGTTCCCAGTCTGCGGCTCTGCTCGAGTCAGTAGTGACCGTGGTGTTAGGCTTCTGCCATTGCACCCTTGGCCGTGGGGTCTCCTGGTACGTGCTGAGCTTTGGGTGCATCCACCCTGGCCAGCTGGGACAAAGCCCCTGCCCGTGGGCCTTGGAGGTGCTCTGTGGGTCAAGGTCCTGGCAGTCCGGCTGGCATGGCTGTGGCAGAGCCCGCCCTCGATGGAGGGCGCAGCGCTGCGGTCAGCTTGGCCCAGCTTTTGGCAAGAGATCAAACGCAGCAGGGAGCAAATCTCAGTGGGTTTGGTTTGGCTAAACAGCACGTAACTTCAACGCTTATTCGTGCCTTAACCGAGCTCCCTGGCCAGCAGACTGTGCGGTGGTCTGGCCATCTCGGGAAAACTGGTTCCCTGGAAGGACACGCACGCTCTGCTCGGAGCGTGGCTGTGCCGTGTGTCAGCACCGGCGCCTTTTCCTTGACCGCGTCAGGCGCGGGGCACTGCCCCGTGTGACTTGGCACCTCGGGCGGGACGCCAGGAGCCGATCCGCCATCGAGCGCTGTGCTGCGTGAAAGCGGGTGCCGTTCCGTGTGGAGCCATGCTTCAAAGAAAGGCCTGAGGATCAATGCTTGCCACGTGGTGCCTGTCCTCCGGCCCATCTCCGTGCGCCTTTCTGGAGCCGGTCTGCAGCAGCTGCAGTGCTGTTGCTGCTGTTCTCTCCCGCTCTGAGCCAAGCTCCTGCGTGCTCTCCTGGCTAGGAGAGGAGCTGGGTATCACCAGTAAGCATCCTCTCATCCCTTACAGCTCCTTGGGGTTGCAAAGGTGTGGGACAGCCAGGGCATGGACCTGCTCAGGCCTGGCTGATCTCAGGTAGTACATGGCTCTTGAGAGCAGAAGTTTCGAAATCACCACAAGCTAATTAATGTTTAAAATAGCCAGTGTCAGATCTGTGGTTTGTGTCACAGGCAGCAAAAGCTGCCTCAGTGAGCCGGTGCAGCAGTGCTGGGGGGCTCCTCAGAGGTGGTTAGCTGATTAACAGAGGAGCTACAAAGGCTTCTCCCAGGGCTTTGCCCTGTTCACCCCTTTCCTCTGATCGCGAGAGCAGCTTTCTGGGATGCGAGACGTTTGATGCCTCTCCAACCCCCAAAGGGTTATTTGTGATGGGGCTATTGGGAAGGAAACCTCTGAGCAGCACTGGTGAGCTGCCCAGAGGTGGCTGGGCTCTCCTCCATCGCTGCTGGTGGATTAATCCCCGGAGGCTCGGGATCGGCAAGGTCTTTCACAGCTGTATGGGCTCCTTAGGTGTCACTGTGGCATTGCTGCTATCTGAATTGACATGTTACCTCCAGGACTTGAAATATAGCACCGGAATTTGAAAGGAAGCTTTAGCATTTTAACTGGGCCTTGAGAAAGCACCTTTGCATGGAAATTCCACCTCAGGGTTATTGACGGGTTCTGATTTATTCATGAGATTAATAATGTTGTCTGGGTCGTGCAATCCATGCAGTCACACCTCCAAGAATTCATGGTTCATGGTCATCTTCCTTCACGCTTTGTAAGAGGAGAAAAATGAGCCGTGTGACAGTGAAATCAGAAATAATATTAGAAATTTTTCAAGGATTTAGTGAGCGTTCAGAGCTTCAAGCCCTTCTTGTTCTATAATAAACTTTTGAGAGAGAAATGTAAAATGCATTTTTTTTTGTACCCTCACTGTGGAATTAACAACTTGGAGCAAAGAAATTTGGCAGCCAGGTGCTTCATTGTTTTGGTGCTTTTCTGTAAGAATTCTATTTGCAAATTTGCAAACAAAAGGACAAAATTAAGACTAAAAGGATAAACAGAGTGAAGACCAATTTAGCAGATAACTAGCATGAGGATCCTGAGGTAGATGTGTTTATGCAGGATTGGAACTTAGCAAGTAGTTTGGTAGGAAATGATTCCACTCACAGGGGTGCATTGCAAGTACATTTAAATTTATGGGGGTCTGAACTATGGCATCAGATGTGATTTAGTGTACTATTTTTCTCACATTTCACACACCCCACCTGCATGAACATGTCAGAGGTGAACATTAAAGGTCAGTGCAGAGATGTGCTTGTAGTGATACGGGGGCAGGAATGATTTGAAAATGTCATTCCATGGTGTAGCTGGAAAAATGCTATAGCAGGTACAGGCACCAGGAAAAGGCAGAGATGTAAATCTGTTTGGGGTGTGAGCTCAAATCTATTGTACTGCTGTTCGACCTCAGGTCTTCAAAATCTTATCTATTATGTGTTATTTTCTGATCCAGCAAGTGATATTTGTCCCTGTTCTTGAAAGTTTCCTCTTTCTTTTCTCTGCTGAATGACTGTGATTATCGTTAAGTCATCCAAAATAGTTAATTTGCATCCAAAGAAGCAGGCTTGCTACAAACTGCCATGATCACAATTCTACAGCGTCTGTTACAGACCATGTAAGTGCATTTGCAGCACTGAAGGAGCCATAAAAATACTTGTCACAGCAGCTACCCTCAGAGGAGGTGATGGGAAAGAGCAAGAGGAATCCAGGCTCGGGCAGATGCAAACACATGCTGGGGGGTGCCCCTGAACTGCGTCCCACGGAAAGCGTGCGCGGCGTCTTGTGTTCTCAGGTCTGGCTCCCAGGCAGCCTAAGCAGCCAGAACAGATGGAAAACAACCACAAGGCACCCACGAAATTAATTTGCAAGATAAAACAATGCACCTTCTGGGCGATCACCCTGGAGCTGGCTCTGTCGCACATGTAACAGGCAGCATCCAGGCCAGCGCTGCTGCTCTGCAAGAAGCACAGTGTCAGTAAATGGTCTGCATTCATGCACCTTTAACTTGCCACAGGAGGGCAGACTTTTTGTGTTTGCATTTATAATAAATAGCAGAATGCAAGGTTTTTCAAAAGTAAAGTGGCTTTTAGATGTTGTTACTCCTAGGAGAAGCTAATCTGTGCCTTGTGCAAGCTGGTCATCTCCTAGGTGATGTGATCCTCAATAGACTGTGGAGCTGAGTTGTGTAGTCGCGTGCAAAGTATAACGAAGCAGTGGAGATGCTAGAACAGTGTTGTTAGTGAAATGCTAATCATCCATCATGGCATTTCCAATGGAGAAGTGCTCCTCTGGCTACATTCGTGGTTTTGCTGGCTTCAGAGTAAGCTGGCCAAGCTGAGTCAGTTCACAGCACTCAATTTGCTGAACAGGAGGCAAATAAAAACCCAACCAAACAACAGGAAGCAAGTATTTAATAAATACGATGTCATTTCTATACACCAGTTGCTTAGACAGGTAAACATTGCAATGCAGGTGTTGAGGATTAGCAAGGTTTAAGGGCATGCTTAGAAAACAGTTACAAATGTTTGGAGAAGTTAGGGGCTGTTTAAGGCAAAAGTTTACATGACCTCTTTCCCTTGTTCCTCAGAAAACCACACTCTTAATTAATTTGTAAAACACCTTCACCACTGGCCTAGTTTACTCCTCCATTTGCAACAGTATATCTTCACTTAGCTCACAAATAGCAGAGTGAACTCCTTTTAAAGAGCCATTTTTGCAAAACATGAATATCACATAAGAACAAAATTGATTGCTGAAATAAAGGGTGATAGCTGCAATATTTTATATTTATACACTACTTCCAGGAGATCTGGAGAAGAAGTCACAAAACCCAAAAAGCATGTGCAGTTTACGGAAAGATGGATAGTCTTTCAGTGTTTGCAGCACTATTAGTTATTTATAATGTTTTTCATCCATTACATTGAGAGTTTGCTCATTGAAAAGCAGCTTGCCTTCTGGAGAGCAGAGCCGTTTGCAAGATGGAATGAAGCTCAGGCTACAGCAAAGAAATCTTCTTGCATAGCAGAGAGAGAAGAAGGGAGAAATGCTTGATTGGAAAAAACTAATCTTAACCTCCTCTCCCCCAGTATAAAACTACTGGAAAAAGTACTTTCTCGCTAGGAAGCTATGCTGTATGAAAGGAAATGTTAATGAACAGTGTTCCCTACAGCTGAGCAGTCAGGGTAGAAAAAGACATGATCCTGTGGTTTAAGCTAATCAGCTGTCAGATGTTTGATCATAGTGGGACTTGCTCTGATGTGTCTTCATCCAGACCTAATGGGCTAATGGGTTTGTTGTACTGTGCTAGTGGGTGCTGCTTTTCTGGGGTAGATATCCATATCACATACATTTCTGAGCACCTCCTTGCCTTCCGTCGTAACGCTTTTGAGGTCGAATATGCTCATCTTCACGATACCCTTCTGTTGCAGCCAGAACTGATCCTGCTGTTTTACAAATGCAAAATGGGAATCCAGGGTATGTAGGCTGCAGGCGCTCTCCCCAGTGTGTTTAAGGCTCTGGGTGATTAAGATCTCTCAGCTGACTACAGTGCCGGATGCCTCCCAGCCCCAGCGTGCTCCCTATGTCCGTGACGGTCACGCTTGCTCCCCGGCACTCTGCCAGCGCCTGACGGCACGCTCGGACCTTGTGTCCGGCAGCCGTGTCTCAGCTCCGCGCATCCTCATCCCCCTCCGCTCCTGCGGCGCTGGTCATGTCCGACCCCACGCTGGCCTGACGTGGAGCCGTCCGTGCCGCACTGCCGCCGTTCGCGAGGCTCCGTGCCACTGCAAAGCTGTTTGTCAGCGAGTGTATCATCCCCTCCCCATGCTATCAAAATAGCTGTCTCCTGGGAGCCTTAAATCATTCTGTTTAAAACACAGTATTATCATAATCCTGGCTTGCTCTCTTTTCCTCAATGTCATTTCATTAAAAAGAGCCTGAATAGACTTAAAAGCTGCCATAAATTTTCAGCTGACCTCCAGGTCTGCTGCCACACAAGGACAGCAGACATGGAGGGAATGCTTGAGTTACACAAGGAAAAAGCTGGTTTCAGCCAATTGCCAAAGCAGGTGAAATTCAGAGATCCTTGCAGGACCGTCTCAGGACCTGCACCCCCGGCTGCGGGCCGGGTGCTTGTCCCGTGCCAGCGTGCTGGCCCAAGCCCCCGCCTGCCGGGTGCTCCCCTGGCAGCCACCCCTTTTCTGGGGCTGGAGGGCAGGAGGGGATGGTCTGTCCACGCAGTAAGAGCAGGCTGTCTGAAGGCTAGAGATCCTATAACTGTATTCCCGCCCAGCCTGGTGCCCCTCTTGTCTGCTGGGATCCTGCAGCTGTAAAGTGTGCATTTCAGTTCATCTTTACTCAACTTATGTGCTTAATTTCTATCACGACTTCCAAGAGACTGAAGAACAATAGTAATAGTTTGCTCTAGGGCTGAAATGTCTGGAATATAAACCTTCTCCTGCTACTCTTGCTCTCTTTCTCCCATCTCTCATGCATAAAGACAGCCTTGCATGCTTTTAAGCATACGCTGAGCGTAGTGCATTTATCTACTTTTATCTATCAGGTATACATTTTTCTTTGGGTGGCTAACGTAGCTTCCTCAAGCTAAAGCCATCCAGGTTTTTTTCCCCTTCAGAATAATATCTCTTTTCTTGTTGCTGCGCTGGGCATATGACTTTTAGGCTATTGGAAATATGGGCTCTATTCCTTGCTGTTTACATGTAAGAGAATTTTTTTTTTCCCTAAGCACTAGCTGCACCATAGACCCTGTCCACTGTGTATTCCAGAGCCGGGAAAGGGAGCACTGAAAGGACCAGTGACCGCCAACCTGCGTATGCCTTTGAAGCACTAAAAGAAATCTCTTTCCAGGCAGTGCATGGGGGGGATTTTGCTTGGTAGCCCGCCTCGGCACTGTGGGGTGACCTTGGCTTGGCAGCAGCGGCCCCGGTCCCCGGGCAGCAGGAAGGGGCAGCGGGCTCTTGGTGTGGCCGCTTCCCGGCCCTGGGCTTGCTCAGCTGCTAGTGCCCCGCTTTCCTCCGCGTCCTCTCCCAGGGCAGAGCTGGCAGGCTGGATGGGAGCGTCGAGCAGCGTGCCAGCTGGAGCGCTGAGGTACCGATAGCCTGGAATTGCAGTCCGTGCAGCCAGCCAAACATTTGAAGCCTCCAATTAAAAAAAAAAAAAAAAAAAAAAAATCAATGGGATTTACTCTCCATGGGCAGCATTTACTGAATATTGACAGCAGCGGTGGAGAAACAGCTGAAAGCTGAGAGCGGTTTAGGAAGCTGTCTGCCCAGAAGAGAAGGGCAGCAGACCCCCGAAGGGGCCGAGGGCTGAGCCTGGAGCGCGATGCCTGGTGCCGCGGGCTTTGCTGCAGCCGCAAGGCGACCGAAGCAGCCCAGAAGCACTGCTAACTTTCAGGTGTGAAATTGTCTTCTCTTACCCCTGCAGGATTGAGAAGATGTGGTAAAGTTTCATCTAGGAGGGATTACATTTCTTTTCCTGTTCTCTGAAAGAAGTAATTGGAAAGTCTTCACAAATCTACACTCTTTTCTAGTGGGAATCTATGGAATCACGTTGCTGGATTTTAAATAAAGAACTAAAGCTGTGTCTCTCTTCCTCTTTTAAATCCAAATAACTTACTTTCACATTTGAACTAAGATACTGGTTTTTTTTTTTTATGTCGAACTTAAGTCCTATTTATTCTAATATTTGGAAGCAGCAGAGACCATATTCCTAGGGCTACCATAGCTGTCAGACTTGAAGAACTGCATAAAGTGCAACAGAGTCATAAAAATACTCAGAAACCTTGTGGCAAAGTGTAAAGAGGAAAGAACCAAGTACAAACCACTAAGATATTTATTAACCTTTGGTGGTGAAGATGCTGTGCGTGCTTTGAACGTTTGCTATCTCTCAGCTGGATTGTTGCTCATTAATTTAATAAGGGAAGTTGTGTTAAGGAACGAGTGAATTGTGAGCTTGTAAGAAGTACAACTGTCCTGATTTGGGATGCTCAGGTTGAAGCTGGGGTGGAAAAACAGACAAAAGCCTGGTGTTGCGGTTAATGAGCCAACATGGCAGGGCCTTGAAAATAACCAGTGCATTTATTTGGTGCAGCCCTTGTCGGACTGGCACGGCAAGGTGGTAAGATTCCCCCAACACACACGTCTGCCATGAAAAGAGGCAACGATTTTCAGGCGTGTGGAGCCGGGGTCACCTGGTTGTCCCCCGTGCCACCGAGTGTTGTGGGAGAAGCGCGGGTGCTCCTGTCTCCCAGCACCCCAACGCAGCCTGCAACCACCGCCTGCTTAGCAGTCAGCTGTGTAAACAGGGAGATTAAATGGAATTGCTTAAAGCTCATTTTGTATTTTAATTAAGTGTGTATTAATTTGACTTAGTTACTGAGCACTGACTACTTTATGCATTCCTAATTTAATGAGCTAATGGTGTGGGGATAAATAATACATGATGGAGTATATCTTCATAGTGTTAAATTTTTCTGTTTTACAACAATTTTAATACATGTGTGTACAAGTCAAATCCACAGTTTATTCCTGATTACAGTGATTATTTGGCTTCTGCACATCATGGAACTAGTGTACATCATGCACTAACAGAAAAATCACTGTGGCAAACAGTAGGCTAGTGAAAGCCAGCTAACATGAAGGTATGCCCTAGCAGTATCTAGGATGGCTTGAAGATCAGTGTTTTGTGTGAGCATTGGTTTGGTAAATTAAGTTTCAAAATCAAGCTCTAATTTTTTTCACTCTGCGCTTAAGAAACCTAGACGCTTCAGTCTAGCTCAGTTTGGAGATGACAAGTTTTGTCTGCTTGTATGTTAAAATGGAGAGAAATACTATGGTCTTTCTGTAATTTTGAACTGAAATTACCTAAAATTGTTCATCGGTTTACTGAGGTGAAGGCACAATCCTGGAAGAATAAGGGACATAACACGTTGGGAAAGACTTGTCTGGATAACGCTCGTAGTTTACTTAAACCTCTGACAGTTTGCTGTAATGCTACCATCACAAGGACTAATTTCCATTATACATATTTCTCTCCTGAACAGTATATAGGCAAAACCCTATAGATTTCAGTAGGTGTCCCAAGTGACTTTGGCACTGTAATACCTGCGGTGTCTCCTGGCAGTGTGCAGCACCGGTCCTTCTGAGGTGGCTTTCATTGTAAAGAGGATATTTGCTGAGAAGGGACAACCATTTCAAACTGGACCCGTGCTTACAATCCAATGTGATGTGCAATCGTTAGGGAAAGTCAGCACTTTAAAATAATTAAAAATGCTTTAAAAAAAAAAAAAAAAAGAATTTGCCTTGTTAACAGGAGACCAGTTGTTCCTGCAGTCATAGAATGAGGCAGCCAAGCTGTGTCAGAAATCTCTGAAGTCCAGAAAACCAGCTTTAAGTGCTTGAATGGTCTTCATTTCTTAATAGCTGATTGTGGTGAAACAGCCTGTTACCGGGGGTTTGATGGATGTTGGGCAGGAGCGCTGTGCACGGTAGCTTGCCTCACAGTTGAGAAATAAGCCTGAGGCTTTTGGTCCCAGTGCGTTAAACTTTAGTCCTCCCAGGAAGCTCTGTATTTTACGTTTGGGGGTTTTGTTGTTATTTGGGCTCAAAGGAGTCTTGATGTAATAGAAGCTAAGTGACATACGGTACTCTCAAAGCCAGAGGCTTCTGGGATCGCTGGTGAGAGAGATGTTGCTGATAAAGTTGGAAATGACAGGCACTTCAAGTCCCCTAAGAGAGGGACTGCGTTTGTTTCTCTGCTGCTGGTTAGTGGCCGTGGTGCCTGACCTGTAACTTGGGCTTCAAGCCCGTACAGACTAAAACCACGTGGTGACTGTGAGATGTAGCAGGGTTTAACTGCGGAAATGAGAGGCTAATTCTCAGCTGGCTTGTTCAGGACGGGTGCCTGGATTTTGGTGAAGCGCTGCTGGCTTACACCAACTGAGGATGCGAGGATGGGTTTCCTTTGTGGTATTAACACTTTGTCTTTAGAACTGTACATTGCGTTCCAGTCTAAGCTCATTGCAGAGCACTGCAGTGCATGACAAATAGTCTGATACATCAACTTGTCAAGATGACTTTTTTAAAGTAGTATTAAGAGTTGTTCATTCAGAAAGTCAGATATTTCTTCCCCTGGGGCATATCAGCACACAGTACAACTTATTATTAACTGTGATAATGTTGGTAATAGAGAGACAAACATATGAGTCAGGAAGAGCGTGGAGTGGAGGACAGCCTTCTCCCGGCAGTACGGCAGACGGGGTGAGTAACCCGCACGCACGGAAACGCTGCAACGTCTGTCTTGCCATGGACTGCTCGCCTTGTTGTCTGTCTTGGTTTAATCACAGTCCTATCAACCACAAGTAGTGAATTAGAGGAAAGAAGAAAGAATAAAAGGAGATAAATGAATATGCAGGAAAATAGAGGCATGGGTGGGAGGAGTATTTAACTCCACTCTGAACAGATGGTGAGTTGTTCGGGTTTAAAGACTGCTACAAGATAGATACCCTATTGGCAAATATCATTCAATCTTGTTGTCATGTTTTGGGAAGAACTTCATGCGTTTTCAAATTTGTACTGATAATTTGAAGACATTCATTAAAATTTCGAATGAAATGAAAAATGGATGTTTTTTTCCCAAGTCTACTAACTCTGCTTAGGAAATTGCCTGGCCTTTGTTTTGTATGAGGCTAGAAGATGCTGTTTAGGGCTACCGGTCGCAGTGTAAGCAATCCAAGCAATTCTGTGCAATGATCAAGCAACTCATATTTGCTGACACGGGAGCGCAGAGGAACATTTGAAATGCTGAGGCCTACTCTCACCCCGAGACTGAAATCCTCTCTTGCCAGCTTGCCTCTGGAAAAGCTTTTTACCCTGGGTTCACAGCGGGTTGGAAGCCAGGTTCCTGTGTCCCCTGGTGACACTGCTGCAGCAGTGGGAGCATTAATGTTTGCCTGATGGCTTGTGAGATGAGAATGGCCATGTTTCAGTACGTAGTTTCTCATGGCAGTAGTAGTGTTGTTGGGTTTGTTTCTATGCTTTGATAAGCAATTAGGCTTTGACAGCTGATGGAAAATGTATTTTCACTTTTTCCTGTTAAACTGGATACTTCTTTTATTCAGATTATCAGTGCTGTAATAATGAACTGAAAACCCTCCTGTGCTAGTTGGAATGGCCAAGGGAATGGTCATGGTTCTTCAAAATTTAACGAGGTTCCTCACGCAGGAACTAGTCATTTCAGCTCTTGTGGTGGTCCATGGGAATCAATAGGCTCCTTCAGTTTAGGTGGCCATTATAGTTCTCTGTGAATCACCTCAAAAGGCACTAATGCTGTATGTATTGTTTTCGTACACTCAGGCTGAGCAGGCACCCTCTCTTAGGGAGAGCACGACACTGAGTTTAGAGTTAGCTGGAGAATACTGAACTTGGTGTTTCTTTAACGTTTGCTGTTTCAGCAAGACCACTGGATGTTTTTTGTCTCCGTATGTGAGATCCTATCATTTCAATATTTATGAGAAAACATGGGAACACTGGCAGTTTTAAAATGTTGTGGCATTCCATTTTGACATTTTTATTACAAAAAGCTGCGGTCATTTTGTTTGGAAGTGATTTCTTGTTTCAATGCATATTTCATCAGTTGTAAAACCACTTTTATAAACAAAGGGCTGTGAATATATGGAAAGTGTTCCAATTAACCCCCAAACGCATTTGAAGTGTCACTGAAATTTTCACTTCCTGAAAACTTGCAATGTTTTTGCTTTCCGGTGCGACTGTGGATATTTTTAAAAATCTTTTTGTCCAAATGAAATGGGAATCTATTTTCTAGCTAGCTAGAGAAGAAAAGCAGGGAGGTTGGAAGCTCTAAAGCTATCGGTGAAGGAAAAAGATACTGCTGTGCCAGGAATTAGTCAACAAAAGATGAAAGAACTGTAGTGGCTGTCCTATGAATTAATATTTTTAATAAAATAGAAGAGTGGTCAACCTCTTTTATATTTGCAATGGCATAAGGGTTGGCACTAGTTGGCAGAGATGTGCTTAGTAAAATCTTAATCCAGTTTAATCCCTAGTTGATGCCCAGAGGATTGGGACAACCAAATCTTATTGTCAGGTTCAACCCTGATCATCAGGTACAGCAACTTAGCCCTTCCCCTTGTTCACGACACGTTATATCAGTCCAGCATATGCAGTCATTAGTTTCTGTGTATGCTCTTTACTATGAAGAACATATGTAATACATGGTAAATATTATTAACAGCGTAGGAAAGTATGTGTTCGAGATTAAAGTTGAATAGTGCTCATTGATTTACAACAGATCTTGGCCTATATGATGGAGAGTATTGTTTTAAATTTGAGTTCATAATGCAGCAGCAGAGGATCAAGTGCTGGGTAGTTTTTCTGAAGTTAAGTCAACACCATAAATCAAACTGCAGGAGGACCATGATTTAATTCATTAACAGTTAGAAGATTAATTACAGCGCTATTAAATATTTGATTAAATTAAAACTAAAGTGTTTAAACATTGTTTTTCAAATAATGTTTGCTCATTAATTAGAATGGCTAAATGTTCAAATTAATTAGTAGTGTGGGTTGTTGGTAAGAAATAAACCCACACGCATTTCCCTTCCTGGGGTGCTCTCAGCATTTTCCCACCGCACTACGCAGTAGAGATGAATAATCAAGGCTGTTACCTTCCGCAGGCAGGGCGGTTGTTTTTCTGGATCTGCGTGCACAGCCGGACTGAGAGGGTCTCAGACCAAACGTGCCCCCGGTCCGTCTGCCACCCCAGTCCTCGGGCACCCTATTCCCAGGTCTGTTTGCTCATTAGTGAGATTAAACACTTTCCGGAGTTAAAAGCCTGTGCTGATCACTTGAGGAATCCTGTAACTCGCTTACAAAGGGAGAAATCCTGGCAGCTGGCGGCACGTTACCATACGCAGAGGGCAAGCAGCAGCGGGGTGCTGCGAGAGCCCAGCGCGCACCTCTCTGCCGCCGACTCTCCTCTCCAGCAGCCCTGCGGCACGTCTGCCCCGAGGTGCTCTCCCCACACAGGCTTGCTGGGGTGTTTATGGGCCTGCAGAGGCGCACGGGTGGGGGCTACAAGTCCCCCAAAACTGCCAGCTGTGACCTTGCCCCGGAGCCTCGCTGCTCCCCCTTGCTTGTGCATGGAGCTGCTCTGAGACCTCTCCGCACACCAGCCTCCTTGAGGATCCTGAGAGTGTCCTGGGCGCTTTGACTTCTGAAAATGTTTAAAATCAAGGAAGTTTATCATCTCCCAGTAGTCTTCATCTCAACAGATGGGCAGGCCTGAGTTTTCAGTGATATAAAGACTTCACAGCGCTCTAAAGGAGCATAAAAATGGGATTAAATGCCACTTAAATCCATTATTACCCACAGGATAAATGACAGTTCTGTGCATAAGGTCAAGTGCTGGTAAAGTTATGCTAGTAGACATTTTGCACCATAATTTTTTTTAGGAAGGGAGATATCTGTCTTTCTCCAGAGATGTGGAATTCCCAGTCATCTGAAATGCCCTGTGGCACCGACGGCTCGTAATGACTATGGTCGCTAAGCACTGCAGGTGACACAAATAAATGTCAAGCAGAAAGCTTGAATTAAGACAAAAATTCTTAAACATCTTGTGTGTATTGTTGTATGAAGCAAATAGGATTACTTCAGACTCGGCGCCAGGCTCTTAAAATGTAATTTTCTATGTAAGAAGGTAAGTGTGAAAATCTTAGTGATGGATGCCTTCACAACAATCCAGAGGATGAGCCATTTTCCCCTGCAGAAGTCAAATGCAGGAGGTGGAAAACATTTCTCCACTTTCATTGCACCATTTATCATTATTACAACACCCTGTATCAAGAGTTAATTAAGACTCGTATCCATTCTGTCTGAGCAGATGATCAAGAGCCAAGCACGCATTTGCACGTTTTGGGCTGGAGCGGTTTTTGTTATCTGTAGCACTCCATGCCTGTTACAGAGATGAAAGGAATAAATCCTCTTAACAAATTCTTTCCCCTTTTCCGTTTATCGTGTCCCTTTGCCTCCGTCTCTCCCATGGCTTGCTGTCATTGCAATAACAGGATAGCAAAGGCAGTCCTCTCCGAGGAGTCGGGGCGATGCAGGTCCCTGCACAGCCTGTCTGGAGGTCCTCTCCCCGCTGCCCAAATGCTGCGCCCCTGCCCGATGGACACCCTGTGAGATCTTGCACCCGTCAGGCAAATGCGTTACGGTTCCATGTTACCAGATGAATAACAAATGTGTGGAACTTCTTCCCATATAAATGAGGTCCCCGGGAACAACTCTCAGAGCTAGCATAAATCTGAGTAAATGAAACCCGAAGTTTAGACTGTACGGTATATTTTAATTCTAAATTTATTTTATGACCTACTAAAGATGACTGGAAGCACCAGCTTCATTGAAGCTCCTTCCAAACCTCCTACGTTCACTGGGTGCTGTGGGTTCGCCAGTGTCCTTCCCGTCACTACTGCTATTTTTTAATCCAATACCAGGAGGACTTGCAGTATCTCAGGCGCGTTGCCAGGTCTTACCCCACGTGGGGCCGGATTCCTTGAGCGAGCTCCTCCGTTCCTGAGCACCAGCTTGGACACGAGGACAGATTTGAAACAGCAACACACAAATATTCTGAAATGCCCAGGGATTCTTCTGCACTTAAGTCTTCTAGTCAGTGGGGATTTCCTCATCTAAGCTCCCCTGTGTCAGTCCAGATTGACCTAGTTATGATAGATTCACTCCTAAGGCTTAAACATCTTGAGTTTATTCACCTTCCACTGCTGTGGAAGAGGAATTCCCGGTCTCTTGGCATCTGAAACGTTTTCTTTTGGGGTGTTTTATCTGATACCCTCTACTGGCATGAAACTGTATGGTTGCTGCTATAACCACGTGAAGACACTGTGAAATACTGATCGACTGGTGGAATTATAGATTTAGCTGAGGATGATGAAGAAATGCATTTGTGCCCAGATTCCCAATCACCTTACCTAGTCTGAAATCAAACCGATCTGCTTAACCATCTCTTCGCAAAACGGCAGCTGCTCAATTGCTCTTCCTATCGGATGCCTCGTGTAAATAACACATGTTCGTGGAAATGCAGTGACTCTTCATGTGCTCTGTGAAGCAAAAGCAAGAAAAATGAGTAAGTAGGAGCTGCGGCTACATAAACCAGACTATAAGCATCCTCTTTTTTTTTTTTTTAATGTGTATGTTTCTAAAGAATAGGTTTTTACTGTCCAAAATGGGTTACTGAAGCCCATTAAGGAAGCTGATTTTCATGCGTTGTATGATCTGACTTCCTGCCAGCAGTTCACTAAAAAAATAAGGGAAAAAAAAATGTTTGAAAAGCAAAAGGAAGGAAGGCAAGAGCACGCTTTACCATGAAATGTGTATTTCTTTCCTTTGACCCATTGTTCTATCCCTGCTACCATGAAGTGGTAACAATGGCTATATTGAATTACACCATGTGTCAACAGGCATTTGATTTTAACAGAATGAATTATTACCACATCTTTTGGACTTTGCTGCTCTACTAATTTTGCTGCATCTTCTATTTTGGTCATTTGCCCTACATTTTAAAAAGCAAATTAGTGTCCCATATTTCACCTCCATTGGGTTGAAAGGATCTGTACTGCTGTTCTCCAGTGCTTCCACTGCAGGCATTTTATCTTGCTCTGCTCTATTAAGCAGCTAGACTGAGGGTCAAACAATAAACTACGTGAGGCTAGAATTCAGTTCATTTTGACTTACACTTGTTAATTATTACTTACGTCTAGTAGTATTTCCAGGCATCTCTTGATTAGTTCTGCCAGCACCCAATGTACTTGGGGTACTGGTATTGCAGTCTGTAGCTCGGGTCCTCAGAGGCAACTATAACATCAGTCCCCACCACATCAGTATCTGCTCAGTAACTACTTCTCTTATACACCGCTGGAAATGCCACCCGGTGAAGTTTGTCTTGAAGAACATGTCTTACAGTGACAGTAAAGAGTCTAAATATTTTGAGCTTTGTCTGCACTGGGGATTACTGCAGTGAAATAGTGCAGCTAGCAAACCAGAGCAAGGACAACAACTGCTTTCACTCGCTTTCCACACTCCCAGATTCAGGAGAAATCAAAAACATGCCTAAGAAACTTAGCCAGTAGAAGTTTGTACAGGAGGGGGGTTAATACAGTGTTAATTATAATTCGTTGTTAGATAGTAACCTTGGGGGGAAAAGTCTTTATTTTATTTGTATACCCTAAACCCAGGATCTTTTTGTGTGCCATATTACACATCCTGAGGCCTAGACTCTCACTCAGTAATTCCTGTGTCTAGTGCTAGAACATCTGTTTAAACAAAAATTTGTCTTTTCAGAAGATATCTGATCTTTAAAGAGTCAAATGATGAAGAATTTACCACATCCCCTGCTTGTCTGTTGCTATATTTAATTATTTCACTGCTTAAAATTGGGCTTCTGTCTATACTTTTATACGTTAATGATAATGTTCTACATAAATTCTCTGTAAACAAAACAGGAATATTGTATATTTCTTTTGGTGATGCTCAATGAGGATCACAGGAATGAGGAGTTTTGAGTGCAGAAAGATGGGAGACTGTTGTGAGCAGCTGGAACGTGGCTGATGAGGTGTATGGGCATGCTCATCCATAAATGTCTGTCCCTGACAGCATGTTAAAATGGCATCTATTTTTAGCATACAAAGAAAGGTCCTGTGTAGTTTCTTCTGATAACTGTTAAGACACTGTACGTCTTAACTGCCTTTTTCTTTTCAATTAAAAAAAAAAAAAAGACAGACAGTGTCTTTTTCCTAGAAAGGTCAGTTCATCCTGCGTCACTGAGCTTTCAGAGAATATGCAACAGTGGGATGGCAATGTTTTGGTCATGAGATGTCTCAGGCACTTTTTATTGTGTTCTTTTTTAGTAATTACATTTTATTTGTCTTCAGTGTACTTGTACCTAAATCCAAAGTCTTATGAGGGACTCAGGTTTGTCAGATATCTAAAAGCATTGCAGGTTCTTCTGTGACTTCTCCGATATGCCCAGAGAGCTCCTGCAGATTCGAGAGGTGCTATTCTCCTTTCCAGAAAGCTGTGTTTGTTTACCAGTAGCTGTTCATGCTCAGCTAAACCTCTGTAATTTAGTTCTAATGATCACTACAGTCCTAGGTGTCCATTCTGCAGGTGCTCTTGCTGGCACCCCAGGCTGGCCTAGCGCTAGAATAGGTGCTCAAATTCAGATTCTTTGCAACGCGACAATCAATAATGTAAACCCGCTAACATTTTAGTGCTATCCAAAAGACGCTTCTGGGTGACGATGGCTTTGGTGCATCCACCTCTGTGCTCACACGCGTGTGAGCGCTGTGGATGGTGAGTGCTCGGTGCCTGCGGAGCTGGCTCTCGCTGGCGGCTGCGGCATTGCAGCGACTGGCAGAGGGGCTCTTGGCTCTCCCGCTCTCGTTTACGAAATGAGTTAATGAAGAGTGGTTTGGGGGGGAGTGGTTGGACTTCAGTTAATAAACAGGTACTTGGCTGAATTCCCTGTTATGATCTGCCATAAATACAGGCTAATTGGCCACTCAAGCCAGTTTAACAATGGTTTACATGGATAAACCTGTAAAAAGCTGTGGATGGTACCAATGGATTTGGCTTCAATTTCTCACCCTTACAACTCAAATTCAAGTACGGCTGGAGTCCACAGCAACGTAAAGGTGCAATATAGCAATTTTCATTGTTTCTCACGTTTGACTAAGCCTCAGAAGCAATCCTCACAGCTTTAACAGGTCATGTCCTGGCTGACTCCCAGTCCTTTCAGGAAAGGCGGGAGCGGAAGCAGCAGAGGAGCAGAGCTGAACACCTCCGTTGTGCAGCACGCCTTGGGATAGAGACCAAGCACAAACAGCCGGGATCTTCGTGATTAGCGCCGCCTTTTGCCATACTTGTGGAACGTTTTGCAGGATCCAGGGCTTTCTCCTGGTCTACCGTACGTGCTCCCACTCTCACGGGTGAGGAACTGTAGGACGGGTACAGTAAGGTCATCTCTTGAGGAAGTTTATGGGATTGCTGGAAACGGGTTGACCAAGCCAAGTCCTGGCTTCCATGCTCGCGAGTGGCAAATTAATTTTTATATCAGGTCTGTGAATTATTTTTCCATCGCCTTTCCGCGACTGCATGCCCATGCTGATTTGACGTAGTGAGTCAGTTCTAAAGAACCAAACCCGATGCTAAGTGATCTGCGCCGCTAAGGGCTATAAGGCCCCTGGGAAAGGAGGGATTTCTCCCAGGCTGGATGAAGGACGGGTGTTGCTGAGAGGTGCCGAATCCTCTGGGGACGGCGGTGCTTGCTGCAGCCAGAGCCGCTCCGTGCACAGTGACTCCCGCCGACGCGTCTGAGGTCAGATATTGGTCTCAGGAGAAATCCGATGGAAAGTTTCAATAAAAAGCCCTGGAGCCTTCCAGTGTCTATTTTACTACAATTCTTTCAGTCATCATGAAGGACAGGACAAGATCCCGCGAGTGTGACTGAACATAGCCTGGTAGCTAAAAACCATCTGATTCCTACTGGGAATTTGCTTTTTCCTCAAGTGATTATATTGATCATGATTTTTTCCTTTTAATTCAGTATTTTCTCCCAAAAATCATTCTCAGATTGACTGAAATTATTTAAACCTGTGCTGAGAACATTACATTATTTTGACAGAAACCATCTAAATTTTTTTTAAAAAGTTGAAACATTTTTGTTTCCACATTTTAAGAAAAAAATTGTAGTCTCAAGGCTAAACACGATTTTGATTTCATTTAAAGAAAAACAAACTCTCAAACCTTAGCCGGTAAACAAGATGTTTCATTCAATTTCAACTATGCATTTTCCAACTTCGTATTACCTGGAAAAAAATGTTTATTGTTTCTGTTTGGTCAGTGAGCCAAGAAATCAGTTATTTGTACAGCTCCACTCTATCGCTCTCTGGGGGAAGTTCCAATCTCACAGAAACACTGGGAACAATGAAAAACTGTGGCTTTTTGTGGCATGCGTGGTTGTTTTTTGCCATCTTCACTGGTCTGGATTTCTACTGATCTGATTTCACCACCAGCTTTTCCTCAGCCGAGCCTGAACTGGTGTCCTGGGGGGGTGGTTGTGGACATCCTGGGGACGGGCATCCCGAGGGGTCCAGCACCCAGAGCTCCGTGGTCCCACGATGTCTCCTGGTGCCTCTGTGGGAGCCCCTCTCCGTCTTAACAAATTGGGCTCTTGTCTGCATTCATCAGCTTCCCATGCTCGTTATCTGTCTATCAGGGCTTTAAAAAGTGTTACATATTATTTTAATGGTATCTCTCCAAGAAATAATTACTTCACTGTGCCCATAATCCAGTTTGTATTTGACGTGTCACTTCTAATAACCCGCAGAATTTTTCTTTTTCGTACAGGAGACCTTATTTGTCACATTTCTAACAAAGAGCTCATCTCTTTTCATTAAAAACAGGCTTTTCAGCTGAGTGATTTAAAACTAGGCAATAAGATGAGGAAAAGAACAAATAGAGTCTGTGCTGCACAGCGCTCTCTGTTCAATATGGGCGAGCTGTACATGAAAGGGAGGAAAGGCAGCGCCTGATTTCTCCCTAGACAAATGAGCTGCAGTGGAGGAGTTCTGGGTACCCTGGGATGTGCGTGGGCACCAGCCGGGCAGAGGGGACCCGCCGGAGGTGCAGAGCCCCCGCAGAAGGGGAGAGTCTCCTCATCCACACAGCTCGCCCACCTTCACCGGCTTTATCTTGAAAAATGGGGTGAGGACAAAGGGGGAGCGTTCCCGGGGTCAGCAGCCGAATCCCACCGGCAGACCCCGTGCTGCCTGCTCAGGGTCCAGCTCAGCCCCTCTCTGCAGAGCTCGTGGGGTACCTGTGGGTTTGTGGCTGCCCAGGGATGGTCGGGGATGAGCTGCACGGCTGCCCTGGCCGTCCGACCGAACCCGGGACCCGCCTGGGGCTCGGGGGCTGCCCCGGCTCCTCCTGGGGACGGCACGGGGAAGGGTCCCGCTCATGGCCCCGCTCCTGCCGGGGCGCAGGGCTGGCGGCAGGCGTGGGACCCCCCGGTGACAGCAGCCATGGAGCACTTGATTGGTAAGCTCTCCACCCGCATTACAAGGCCCAGAGGCAGACTGACAAAGGCAGGTAACCAGATTTGCTCTCTCTGAATACATGTTTCCCAAATGCGAGGCAAAAACGTATGCAAGAGGCTGGCTGCGTGCTGCGTTCACCTTTGTTTAAAAATGTCGTGCTCAAATGAGTCAGAAGACTGTTGATGTGAGGGGGAGTATGGAAAAGCACGTATGACTGAGCCATTTTTCTTCTGTACTAGTGGATAATATATGCAAAGTAAGTTTCATGAAATAACATTCAGATCATTTTGTGCAGTCATGGCTTTCAGATTTGTTATTCCTTCTGGGGGTGGGAAAGACTTGTCGATCCATTATGCAAAAATCAAGGGTGAATATTATGAACAAAAGATCATTAACATAAGCATTATGAGAGGGGGAAGTAGTTTGGGTTTTGTGCTTACTGTTTTGTTGTGGTTTTTTTTTTTTTTTTAATTAGTGTCACTGAATATGTGGCTTTTGAAGGACCTAATACACAGGAACATCTGCTCTCAGACTCTGGAGTCCTTAGCACTCCTCTCTCGAGACAGCAGGCATACTGGGGGCCAGTGGTATTGTCCCAGTGCATGTGAACTCTCCACCAGTAACAAGGGTGAAAGATACCGAAAAAACCCTTATGCCTGATGGTGCACAGAACCGCGATGCAGACGTTACAGGCAAGGGGACTGGGAAGAGAGGGCAGGATCTGTCCTCAGCTGGTGTAAATGCAGCATAACCATGTCCAGTTCTGCTTGCTTCTGCACCCACAAACACTAGCCAGTGTTTGGTCCTTATTATTTCTGTGTTACTCGCTTAAGCCAATGGCTTTTGCACGGAAACAGGAACACTGTGTAATCACCTCTCATTGCGTATATTCCTAGTGGAATAGCTAATCCTTTGGTTTTGACATCATAATTAGCAAGGTAGAAATTATCATGTCCCCAAACCAAAGACAATTTCAGAAGAGAGGAAAAAAACCTGCACAAAAACTCAGCTAGAACTGATAAACTTCGGATGCAGAAATCTAGCTTTTACGCAAATGCCCTAATTAAAGAAAGAACAAGACACAGCATCTGCAGAGAATAAATGCTACACCAGCAGGATTGTTTTCAGACGAAACAGGTCTTTTCTGAGCTCTCCCCGTGGTACCAGCAGGTCTGGGAGTCCCTCAGGACGCGCAGCCTTTCGGAGCTCAGCAAGCAGGCAGTGATGTATTCGTGGTGGTAGTGGAACCGGCAGCGACACTGCAGTGAGTTGGAAATGTGTCTATCAAAGCTGCAAGGGCTTAAACAGAAATGATGAGAAATCTGTGTGTGGGAAGCTGGCCCAGCTGCTGTCCGTATTGGGTGTTTCTAATACATATGCCAGTCCTTAGCTTTCATCAGTATCAAGCGCATACAAGGGACAAGTGCATATGCTGTGTCTAATTTCTACCAGTTATCTCGGTGATTTATTATCACCAGGACTGGAGTCCTGGTGACACTAATTGCTATGTATGATTGCTGTGATGGTGATGATAGAGTTTAGAGGTGATGGTCGGGTGTTGGGGCCTCATGACATAAAGCCTGAATAAAGGCAGAGCCTGCCCGGGAGGCTTGCAGACCAAACTCCTGCCATGCAGAGACCCAAAGGCATCAACTCTGAGCTGCAGCAGCTCCTGAAACACTGTGGGGCTGCACGTAGGGTGAGATTTATCTCATTAAACCTTAGGTATCTGAAGGTGAAGCAGTTACACTAAACTAGTTGTCAAGGGCTATCTCCATCATTAATAGGGAGAGATCCCATTTGGAAGGAGACAGATCTGTTTTGGGATGGGGTGAATATGCAGCACTTTCTCAGGAGAGGGATCATAAGCTCCAAAATAAGATTGGGCACAGGAGAGTGTAAAGGCCCCTGAAAGCCCTTAAGGTTGTCACGCCTAAGATTTATTCTTGCACTTTTAAATCACTATTCAGTGCTCATCCCTTTCCTCTCCCATTTCCAATGAAACTAAAAGTCTGATTTAAAGTGGAAAAGGAATTGCTTTAAAACCTGCTGTGTTGAAAAAGACCAAAGGTGCTGCTACTCAATTTTTGTCATTCTGACACCTCAGTAAGTGTTGCAATGCAGAACAGTGAGGGACTGGTACCCCGTGGCTTGCTAGAGGCAGCCAGTGGAGTAATGGTACAGGAGACTGCAGAGGGGCATAGAGCTCCAACATCTCTGTTTCTGTCCTATGTTTTGCAATAAATTCTCCCTCCCCCCCCCCCCCCCCCCCCAATTCAATAGAATTAGTAAAAACAAAAAAGCTCAGAACAGCCCTATTTATGTTCTTTTTTTTTTTTTTCCCCATTTAGTGAATAATCCCTTGCTCCTTTCAGTTTTATGTCTCCACTTTACAAACTCCAAGCCCAGCTACAGGTGGGAACTTATTCTGCTGTTCCTGCTGTTTGCGAGGTCTGAGGGGCTGCGCAGGGGCTCGGCCGCGGGGACTGCCCTCCTCGTCTGGCCCATTCCCTACTGGTGCCGAGGCCGTGGATGTCTGCAGCATCCCTGACCTCCCCGAATCTTGACTCACTGGCTTTTGCGGTGTTTGTCCAAGCGGTTTAGGGCAGCGAGAGAGGGGCAGCAAATCTGCCCGCTCAGGGTGGCAGGAGCAGGGGATGCAGCATCTTTTTTGCACCAAACCCTCTGCCTTAGCGCTGTCCCTGGGGGTACCTGAGGCTCAGGTCCAGCTCTGCCACTTTGGGCACAGGAGGACCATTTTAGCAGTCATCCACCTCCCAGCACGGCATTTCTGCTGGTTTTGGGGGGCAGTGGGCAGGCCAGCAGGCTGCCTGGCTGCCATCCTGGAGAGGAGCTGGTGGAGGTGCTGCCAGCCCTGCCAGGAAGGAACCGCTTCTGTCCCTGCCAGCATCGCTCTGCAGCGGTGGGAGACACCGATAGCTGCGCAGTGCTCCGGGCCCGGATTAGCAACTGGGCTGACACAGGACGGCTGTCAAGGTGTCTGTGCGTGCCCGTGTCCCCGGGGTGATAACAGAGACCTTGGCCCAGGACGCTTCTGCAGAGCCTGTAAGACCTGGGGGGGCTGGGGATGCTTTAGTTTTGTATCACGTGTTGGGATGAACTTTGGGTATCATGTAACCGGCTGTCGTCTGTGTTTAATTTCTCTGTCTTTGGCATTTAGGGCCAGATTCTCCCTATGCAAATCAGCCTAACATCAATTTCTCCCTTCAGAGTGACAGTAACTGGCAGCATTTCAGAATATGACCTGCATTTACAGGGCCCTGCTGACCCTTTTTTGAGTGTGTATATATTTATTTAAATGATTTGTCTACTGATATATAGCAGCTTGGTGAAATGAGTTGTTACCACATTAACCTTTCAAGCACTTCAGTCCAGTTTAAGTGATTATTAGATCAACTTTGACAGAATATTGGCTATTATCATAGCTTATCTTACATCTACTGTAATACAGCATTTCAGGTTTTTCCTGGAGCACCACCAACATCCTAGCATTTCGATCAAAACCTCAGTTTTCTCACCCTGGTTTTAGAAATTTCAGTTCTCAAAACACTGCTATTACTAGACTGCCACCTGAACGTGTGTTTAAAAGCTGCCTAGCTCTAGCATACCACGAGTGCTGCCTGCAAAAATCTGAACCCAAATCTCTTCATTTAAGCTGCTAAACCCACTCCCAGTGCGTGACTGCCAGTGCTCTCCCCGCCAGCTGCTCGTCCATGCTGTTTTCTGGAAGCGCTCATGCTCGCTGTCTGCAAAGTCCCCCATAAGCGTGCACCAGCCGACGGACGGCCAGCATGCACGGGGGTCTCTTGTCTGACACAGCGATGTACAGAAAGCAAGATTTATCACTGACAGTGGTGTAGATCTGCAAGGCAGGGTCACCCAGAGAGCCGGGGGGCTCATGCCAACAGCATCTTCCCCTCCTGCTCAAAGAGCGTGCCTGGCAGGGTGCGTCCTACTGATCGCTGCCGCTGTTCTCTCTGTTAGATTGAAAGCTGTTTAGTGCCTTGTATTTTTCTCCCTGTGAACATATTAATACCCTGTAATCAAGTCACCTTTAGCCTTTTTAATAAACTAAACAGATTGAGTTCTTTAATCACTCACTGTAGAGTGTTTCCTACAGACCTCAATAATTTTTTCAGGTCCTGAGTTCCCTCCAGTGTTTCAACCATTAGCAAGCCCGAGCCTTTAGAAATATCCGAGTATCATCCGTAAGCCTCAGTCACATTTCATGAACTATGCCTGGTGTTTAAGGGATGAAAAAATAAGAGAGAAAAAGAAATGAAACTCCACACTTGCGCATAGATAACATTAGCTAAGACATCTGGATGAATATCATTGCTTGAAGCGATTTTCATACTATTGCTTCTGGTATCTGTGGAGCAAATAGCCTCTCATTTAATTTATACTGTAATAAAATCTCCTATTGATTTTAATAAAATTGAAGGCGATCATTTTGAATGAAATCCCTGAGGCAGCTTCTCCATAAAAAACTGACTCTTCTTATTTTCTTTGCCCATGTACATTGCAATTCATGTCTGATAACAGTGAACTGGGACTTTGTTTCTGAAAAGCTGGGGAATAGTTTTGAGTAAAGAGTGTGAAGAAACCCTTCATTAGAAAATAGCTGTTTGGAGAGTTCAGCACGAAGCCCAGCCCTGCTGTTATGTTCAAGTACCGTACAGCTGACAGTGACACACTGCTTTTGCTCCTGTCCCCGTCATGCTCTTCCTTGAGATGGCGGCACGTGGGTGACAAAGGGTGATGAAGGCGCAGGCTACCAGCCAGACCCCGACGCAGCATCGCTTGCCTGTCTCTGTGCCCCCTCCTCCTCCCATGCTCAGACGGGGCGAGTGCTGCGAGAAGCCGGAGGGCCCTGGTCCTCCCCTCCTCCCCAGGAGGCACCGTCCGCCCGGCACCACGAACGGGCCCCCAAGGGAAGAGAGAGCCCAAACTGGCCGCAGGGCCGCAGCAGGCTGTCCTGGGGCAGAACGGGGGCAGCAGGACAAGAACCACCCTTGAAGGACGTCCACTGTGCAGAGGCTGCATCCCGAGCTACTGCTCAGGCTTAAAGCTGCTGTTGAAATCAGGATGCCCTGGAGAACCTCTAGGGATTTAGTAGTTGTTGTTGTTATTTATTAAACTGCTGCGGACTTTGCATTTTACAAATCTTTAGTGTTTGCTATGCGCCCCACACGTACAAATCTCATCTATGTTATTTTTCTGTTCAGCCTCGGCGATAAGTTTAGTTGTGTACGAGAATTTGCAGAACTATGACTTAGAAATGAGATCTGCTGAGGAAAAAACCAATAGCAGCATAATTAATATTCACCTTGATGTTCAAGTTTCACTTTGAAATGTACTTCTACAAGATGAACTGCTAAGCAGAATTAGGATTTTATTGTTGAATGAATATTCAATATGCTTTTAATACTGCTTCCTTCTACTTCCCCAAACCAAAGTGTCTGGTGAGACATCTCTCATCAGTTTTGTTTCTAAAGTGCTAAATAGCAAGGAAAAAAACCTGTAACGCAACAAGAGGAAGATGCTGGAAAAAGAAATGCAGCCAGAATGGCAGGACCAAACCTGCTCATCTGTTGCAGAGCTTGTCTTAATCTGCGGCCCTGGAAGTCACAGCCAGGGCTCCCTGTGCAAAACGTCAGGCAGGCGGGCGTGCTGGGGGAGGACGGAAGCTCTCGGAGCGGGCGCCTGGCGAGAGACCGGTGGCACCGGTGCCTTGTGCTGGCTTCGCTCTGCCGGCCCTTGGCAGAGGGCACGGCCCTTTGCTAACCACCGGGCTGTGGCCGCCGGCAGGGCCAGGGAGACCTTCCAGGCTCTGGTGACAGCGGGACACGTGTGGGTTTTGCACTTCTGCACGTTTTGTTGTCGTCGTTGGAGCTGGGGGTGGGGGAGACAGAAATTGTATTTCGGAAGGAAATGCCTCTGGCTCCCCAGGGGACCTGCCAGCTTTGGCCTCCTGCAGAGAGGAACCTCCAAAAGAACAAACCACAATAATAATTTTGATCACTAATCCTCGCGCTCGAGCGCTTTATAACTTGATCTTTCCACAGGAAGCCTGCAACGCATTCGCTAGGGAGCCTTTTATCTCTAAATAATGAGCTGTGGTGTATAAGATACTGAGAATTAGCGTGATGCTTTATAACCTGGCCCTGGAAAGTCCCTGCGCGTGGGGTTGTAACTGAAGAGAGGGAAAAGCCAGTGCTGGCTGCGGTGCCGGGGCTGTGCTGGAACTAGCCGGCGCGTTTAGGTGCGGGACTGGGCACAGGAATTGAGGGAATTGAAATCTCTGGACGTGTTCAGTGAATTGTATTAAGTGCTAGGGAGCGTTCCCATCACCCGTCTCCATTTTCTGCCTTCTTCCTTCTGCACATCCACTTTTTCTCCATGACTTACTGCACTTCTGAAGCATACTTGAGCATGTAATAAGCAACAGTAAGAGTGCGCTGAAACTGGCAATTTTTTCTCCCCTTTCCTCCTTCCTCCCCTGATTTTCTGGTCAAGCTGTGCTGGTCTGCTCAGGCCTGTCAGGGACTGCCCGTGTGGGAGGTGCAGCACTCCTCCGGACCTACTCGGGGCAGAGCCAAGGGCAGATGCCGTGGCCCGGCAGCGACCTACAGCCCGGGAGCTGGTGCTCCGCTGCACGCCTGCCCAGACGAGCTGGGGCTGGTACAGCGGCGTGTGGCTGCTTTGGAGAGCATCTGCATCAACATACCACGCTCCTGAAAAGACACACACACCAAAAATATCACTTAAAACTTTTGCTAAGACTAGCTGTTGTACAGGGTGTGCTATTTTCTCATTATATTGCTATCTTAAGGGAAATAAGGAATTATTTTCACATTAGATTTATACAGTCGATAAGATGCGAGTTGAATAGTGAATAAGCAGCCTGGAGGAAATTGCCTTGTCACAGCATATAAGGATCTGGTGAGAGTATTGCATTATCTCTGCTACGCGATTGCAATCCAGGGCAAAAAGAGCCATTCGTATTTTGTCCTGCTTCCTAGCTGGCTTTTTTTCTTTCTTGATTTGTTTGTTAATTGTGGAAAAATATTTAATATAGAAACTGAGGCTATGATCCCGTAGGGTATTTAAACACGTGCCTAACTTAGGGCATGGAATTAGGTTGGTTGGCTTCCCTGGAATTGTATTTATTGGAAACCATATTTTTGCTGTGCAAGGTTTGATTGGAGAAAATCCTTAAGTATTATCTGTGATACAGAAATGAAGAATATCAAAAGATGAGGGAAGACCAATCAGAGTAAACGCTCTGTGTGTGTGTTTGCTCTGACTGTAACAGGAAGCCGGGATTGTACCTTAAAGTGAAGTTTACCTCTCTTGAGAAACATTAAGATCAATTTATGTCTTGTCCCTATTTTGAGGGTTTTTGCTGGAGCCTTCTGCTAGCTTTTACCAAAGTAGGAGACTGATCCCTAAATGATATTTAAACTTTGGAGCGGGAGATCTAGGAACGATATTAGCGGATCTGCTAGATACGAGCAAGCAGACTGAGGTCAAAGCAAGTGCCTTTCCCGCTCCTCCTGAGGCAGGGACGGGCTCGGGGTTCCCCAAGCGTTCTGCCTCTGCAGGGTTGCAGCAGGCGCTCCGCTCCCTCGCCGTGCCGGCGGGGTCTCACCGGCAGCTGGAGCCCGCTGGCCTGCGTGTGCCGGCGCCCGGGGCGGCCCCGGCAGCTACGGCACCAGTGGGTGAGCAGCCGGCACCGTGCCGTGCTGCACCTCGCTGGCAGGGAAATGTCCCCAGCCCAAAAATTATAATTACGGTTAGCATACTTGGGGGGGGGGGACAGGGACAGAAATAGTCTATCCACGTGGCTTTAACAAGGCGTTAGTGGGGAGGCAGGAGCTTTGCTGTTCTCTGGTGCTGTTTTTTAACAGGCAGCCATCAGATACAGCACAGCTCTGAATGCATGACAGTGCTGGCCCCGCAGTTATAATATGTGCTCTCATGGTCCAGAGGGGAGCAGGGGGAGGATAGCCCTGCCATGATAAAAGCATTAAAAAATGGCACGCTTTGCCTGGCACTGCCAGTCAGTGCTGTTTTGCACTTCGGCAGGACAAGGGAGGAGGGCTGCTCCCTCTCAGCCGCACCGCCGCGGGCCAGGGCCCCCAAAGCCACCCTTTGGGCCGGAGGGCAGAGCACCAGGAGGGTCTCTCCACGCAGGGGAGGCATCGTTCCCACTGCCGGCGCGGCCGGCCCCGTGCCGGCTGCCAGGCTGCGTGTACGCTGGGAGGGAGGTTGCAGGGCACAGGGAGGCAAGGCCAGCTCCTCGCGTGCGCAGAGAAGGCGTACAGAGAACGCCAGGCTAAAAGAAAAGGTGCTAGTGCTCTTCGTTGCAAAGAGCCTATTCCCTCTCCTGGGAGAAACAAAGGTCTCCTGCCTATGCAATCAAAGGCAGGTTGTTTTTTTCTGCCCGTTAGCTTCACTCACAGCGTGATTTTCGAAGCAGGGCTTATTTTGGGTAGATGAAGAGTGGTTTTCTCTGCAGGTGACGTGAAAACAAGCACTCCCCTTGATTGGATTGCTCCTTTACAGCAAGTCCCGTGGGTAGATCTGCTGTCTCTGCGTTGCAATCTGAGCGCACATCAAGCACTCCAAAGTTTATCTTTCGGTTTTGCAACTGGAATGGGTATGAATAGAAATACAGGAAATTACATTTAACATCAGAAGAAACTTCTTTGCTGCGAGGGTGGTCAGACCCTGGAACAGGCTGTCCGGAGCGGTTGTGTGATCTCCATCCTTGGAGATATTCAAAACCTGACTGGTGGTGGTCCTGGGCAGCCTGCTCTCGGTGACCTTCTTGAGCAGGAGGGGTGGAGGCTTTATTTGGAAATCATGTATTTGACAATCCTCTTCTCCTTCCCACCTCCAACACTGCCTCAGTCACTTCTGAAAACAATATTTTGCATTTAGAGTTGCAGGTAATGGGGGAGGTGTTATGGAGGAAGGACTGAACCTTGGGCTTGTCAAGAAATGGTTTGGGAGGACTGTAGAGGCAAGATATTCAAATGTTAACGTGGAGGAAAAAGCCTCAAGACGTTCTCTGACTGCGATACCCTGCCCAAATGCTGCAGAAGCAAAAGGGCTGTGGTTCTGAAAGGAGATATTAACACCTCTGAGAAAGGTGGGATGGGGTTCCTAGTGCTGCAAGAGATGGGTGACAGCATCCCACAGGGTTCAGACGCTGTTCGGTCTTTGTCAGCTGGGCTTAAACCACTAAAACAGCAAGAGACAAGATGTCTTTGAGCTGCCATAAGAGCAGCCGTATTTGCTTTATTTACTACTTTACTTTATACAAGAATGAAAATAAAAAGAAGATAAATGAGCAGGGAACCGAACGGGACCCCTGTTCCGAATGTGACATGCGCCAGGGCTGAAGTGCAACCTGCCCGTCCTGGTGCTCCCTCCCCACTCCCACCGCATGCCTCCAGGTCGTCTCGGGGGGCCCTGCGTTGTTCTGGAAATGCACCATCTTCTCAGGGAGCCTTAGACCACTGCAGACTTCAAAGGAAAGGGATACAGGGAAGCCTTCTATTTAAATATATTTCTGCCTTTGGAAGATACACCTTTCCAAGAAAATTATGAGATCAGCCGTGCTGAGCCTGGGAGTGCTCAAATGCTCTCTAATTAGGCTGCTCTGGCTTCACGCTTCCCAGCGGGGGCATTTCTATAATATAGATGGTAGCCAGTTACTGATGCAATCAAGCTGTTCCTGTGGTGGGGTGCATCCTCATAATGGTTTTCAAGGACTGGCATATGACGGTAATGGGAAGTCTGCTGGGACTCCCCAGGCGCCCCGCTCAGCCCTGCCGGGGAGCCCACCTGTCCCACGCATTTTGTTTCTTTCTCGCTTCTTTGTGCAGCTGCAACACCTCAGCGCTCTGTCTTTGGCTGGATGAGCGGTCGTTAATTTTCAGAGCAGAGAATTGCTGTGGTTTCAGGTGTTATGTTCTGCGTACGCATCTGTACCTGCACGTGTGAACAGCCCAGCTGCTGGCTGCCCCCGATTTACCCCTGCGCTGAGCTCAGTGGAGTCGCTCATCTGCTCCCTGCAAAGTGAATCCTGCTTGGAAGGAGGTCACGGAGAGCAAAACACTCAGGAAGAGATCAGCGCTGCCGGGGAAAGCACCTCTGTGAGCAGCAGCACCAGGGAGGAGGATTTCCTTTGACCCAGAACTGCCCGTCAGCCCGCCCTGCAACCAACAGGCTGATTTGGGGTGAAACTTCTCAGAACTTTGGCAACTCAGAAGCCCTGGAGTTCTTGCCAAATTCCTTGGAAAATGGGCAACAGGATAAAATGTATTAAAAGAAAAAGTTTGTGACGGAGGATGAGGAGGTGAGGCTATAAGGTGACCCGCTGGCTAGCACAGTTAAAGAAGAATAATTTCTTGAGGAACTTGAGCCAAAAACTTGTAGCATTGAGAATTTGCACGTCCCTCTCACACCCACGGAGCACCTGAGTCTGAGCACCCTCCCCGACCAAACCCACCGCAGCTCACGGGGCGGACAGCCACCCTCGTCTTGGCAGCAAGTAAACAGCTTCTGCTAATGAAGCCTTGGTTTTCTGAGTCAGGTTTTAATTCCTTGAAAATGTAATATTGGGTTGTTTGTCAGCATGCTGAACGCTAAATGGGCAAGGTGGTCACGTCCCTGTTCCCTGGCCTGTTGTGTAAATCAGGGAGGTGACAAGTTCTCAGTCTCTGGGGGATGGTTTGCAGAACGGATGGAGGTTGTGGAGTGCAGGTGACATTGAAAGACTCGATTGAAAATCTCCCCCATATTAAGTTGGATGTGGACCCAGAGATTGGCTGATTGTGCAACTATGCGTGTCCCAGAGGCTGAAGTTCTTAAATGACAATTTAAAAACACGAGTATGGAGAATGCTACTTCAGTGAGGCTCCTTAGAGACGCATTTCCAGAGGTCTGGAGTCACTGGATAGGACTGCCAGATATTTGAAAAGCCTCATTCACTAACTGCATCATTGCACATGGATGGAGGCATGGCCACAGATTAGAAATATAGAAAGACTTACACTGGAAAATAGTCTAAGATCCATAGTTATTTAGGTGGTCCTGTCCATTTCAGCACGGTAAGATACCTGCACCTCTGTTTAGGTGCCTTTACCTCTGCTCACCGCTGAATTGCTCCTGGGCAGTGTGAAATGCAGCAGCCCCACGACTCCTGTGGGACACCCTGGCTTTCCCCGGCCGAGAGGCTGGCTGTGAAACCAGAGCGTGCTCCCCTCCACGGCTCGCACCGCCAGCTCGAGGCTTTGCCTGCCCCACGGAGCAGATCGCGCTCTGCGGCGCTCGAGTGTTAACACGGGCTTGACATCCCTCTCCGCTGAACAGCGAGTTTCATTGTGTTCCTGGAGCTGGAGCTGTTCCATTTCACTGAGATGCTGCACAAGCTGCCTCCTCGACCCCGGCAGCCCAGCCATCCCCTCGGCCTGCCTCTGTCGCTTCTCTGCACGTCTGATGTCCCGTCCGGGCACGACAAACCCCACTTACTGCCAGGCAACAGGAGCGAGCGCCTTGCTTGGAGCTGCAGAGAGACTCCAGCTGCAGACTGTAATAGCAGCAGACCACGCTCATGGCAACGAACAGCACGCGGCAGCGGGTTAGGAAGCCCACCTTAGCAGAGCTGTTGAGGGAGCTGGAGAAGGCACAGGCACACCTGACAGCTCCCAAACACACGCACAGCATCACTTTCATCTCTATGGGCAAAGGTGCGGCAGGAACAGAAATGGGAATTGACGGCTTAAAAACCACGCACATAATTGCAGGGAGAAAGGGAGTGTGAAATTCTGGATCAAAGAACGTTGGGGTTTTTTAGCTGGCGAGCTCCAGCAGGCAGTGCTGCCCTGCTTCCCTGGAAACAGCCTGCGTGAGATCTTGTCGGTGTTCGTTTTTCACCAGGATTTGTATGTGCGTGACTGTGTTGTCATCAAATGCTGTGTAATCAGAGTTAATATTCACTGCTCAAATTGCATGCTTTTCCTCCGGAGACCCCCCATGCGCTTTGCGAGAGGAGGGGCGGCAGGCAGAGGACAGGCAGCCGAGTGACCTGCCGCGGGTGCAGACAGGCAGGGAAGGGGCAGAGTCGTGGTGCCCAGGGCAGCGGCGATGCCTGCCTGCTCGCGGCGTGGGTCCTGCCGCCCTCCTTTTGGGGACGCGGTGCAGAGGGCTTTCCAAGAGCACAGGAGGCTGGCAGGGGAGGCAGGCGGGGAGGGCAGCATCCTTCAGCAGGAACATTTTTCCCCTGTTGAATCAGTGAAGTTGTTTCAGTCAAACCCCTGAATAACGCCCCAAATGTCGGCACGCTTTGTGGAGGCATTCTGAGGAGGAAGCACGTGTCCTTTCTGGCTTTTGGATAATACTTAATTTTAAAATATCCTTGAATTTATATTTTTCAAAAATAAAGCTAAAGCTGTGAACAAGAAATGTTTCTTTGAAATGCGTTGGGGAGATACAAGAGAGCTGAAGAAGCACAGTGCCCCTCTGAGGTCACTGGGAATTGTTGGACCCCCAAGATTTCTTGCAGAAATTACCTGAAAAATCCTTGCTGTTGCTACATGTGATTTCCTCAAAATGCGTTGTTTTGTGTTTCTGTAGTTCTAATATAAGCGACCTCATTATGGAGGCAGCTGAAAAAAATGTGGGCTTACAACAGGTGCTAATTAGGCTTGCTCTTTTCCTTTGGAAACCAGTTGCCTGGGGCTGGTGGGCATGGGGAATGCGACTGGAAAGGAGCAGCAGCACTGGGGGGACAGGGCTGGCACCCTGTGCCCTGGGGCCGCTACGTACACCGGACGCAGCAGGAAGGGGAGCTTCCATCTCACGGGAAAGAGTATTTATGAGGGGGAAATAACATATATGTAGAGAGAAACAGAGAGGTGTGATTGAGAATGATGAACTGGAGTCACACACAGGGCAGATAATTAAAAAGAGACAGTTCTGCTCCAGGAAAAACCCGAGTGTGATTGATAGCGCGATACCCTGGCCATGCCGTCTCAGGATCCCAGGTGCCACGGCTGTCTGGAAGGGAAGGAGGCTTGCAGGGAAACAAGACTGAATTTAAGAAAATTGCTCGCCGAAAATGCTCTGGAGTCAAGAGGCTGACATTTTCCGATGGTGAAGTGGTCTGTTGGGAAATTTTCACCCTGGGCTGTGCGCGGCAGCCGGGTCCTGCTCAGTGAGCGGCGGCAGAGCCTTTGCTGGCTGCGAGTGGCAGAAGTGACAACGTGGCTCTGTGCCGGGCAGCGGAGCCGGGGACGGGGAGAGCACATCTCCCCTGGGGTCTCCGCAGGTGGTTCCAGGTATCACCCCGTCGTCTGGAGAAGAGACGGACAGAGAACGCCTATCTAAAAATGAGTACTCGTGAAGATTGTTGCTTTTAATTGGTTCCAGCACCGTGGCTTGTTCAATTTATTTATGTATTTATTTATTTATTGGAGAGATTTAATTTTCAGAAGAATGAGTTAGCTGTTTTGAACATGCCTTTCTGGTGCAGTGACCCTGATGGGGATGCAGGTATCCTGTAAGAAAACCAGAGCCACTCAGACTCCTTTCCATTTGTCTTATTCATGAAAGCCGATTTCCTTCCCTTGCTTTATGTAATTGTCTCGTCCTCAATCTAATATTCCAGGTTTATGAGGAACAACAAATCAATACTCTCTTTTTTGAAAACTGCTGATTAATTAATTGCTGGTGTCTGCCTGCATGCTACAATTGTATTAGATGTCAGCAGTAACTAATTTTAAAGGAAATTGTTCTTGCTGATTTTTGAACGCCAGCTCAGATCCCATCTTTACTGCATATTCATCTGAAGGGACATACACTGCTCCCTGCTGGGATGTATTCCTGACTGATGGGGTGATGAGCGGGCCCGGCTCGTGGGGACAAGGGGAAGGTGACACATCTGCACTGCAGCTCCGGGCAGACTCTCACAGCATTTTCGCATTAAATATGTTACTTTGGCCTCTGAGGAAGTGAAAATGCATGCAGAAAACTGAGACAAAGATATATATCCCTTTGGAAAAAGAATAACCATCTTTACCAACGTAGAAAAAAAATCTGCAAGGTCCCCTTCTGCTGCTTTACAGACACATTTGCTGTTGTATCATATATACTTTGGAGGAAAATCAAACCTCAGCTTTCTCTCTGGCATACAAATTACTTCTTGTTAAAAACCAGACTGAACCGAGCTCTCATTGTAAGTTTTTAGAGAGACTACAGGATAAACAGGAAGGAAACAACCTATCCTCCCCTCCTTTTTTCCTCACCGATGATAACATGTATTTCTTAAAGCTTTACTCAGACCGGTTCTCTCCCTTGAAGGTCAAGTGAGGAAGCTCAGTCGCGACTCAATGCCTCCCACCTGCCAGGCCAGCTCGAAAAACATCTGCCTGTTCGTTCGACATCGAGGGGCATCCGAGACCAAATTCTGGGCTCTTCACATTGCCTCTTCTTAACATTCCTGCTCGGAGCCTTCCCCTCTCTCCGTGTGTATAACAGATATACAGTGTAATTCTTCCATTTATGTAAGCTCTCATGTTGAAGCATGCACTTTAAAAAAATCTCTGGTGGGCGTAGGAATGTTATATATATACGGCCATCATTTCACCCCCCACTGAAATGCAGCCACCCCCGGGACTGGATGCTGCGGCTGCTCCGCGGTGCAGAGCAAGACGAGGGCACGGTTACAGAGCGGCAAAGGGAGATCGTCCTCCCCAGCTAACAATGCGGGGCATTTGAGAACGCTAGGATATAATTAAACAAACTGGAATTAAGCCAGGACACCAGTGTTAAGACAAAGCATCAAAAACTCTAATATTCCAGGGGGTCCCAATTCACTGCAATTCTGCCAACTTTACAGCTTAATAAACGACACTAACAGCCCGGGAGCATCGGTACAACACCAGCGTGAGCTACAAGCCAGCGAAACACGTGCGAGTTGGCCTCGTTATAAGCATGTGCTGAATTCCCATGGACTTTAAACAATGGGGGAAGAGAAGAATACCGTTTGTTGATTCACTAGTATGCTTTAAAAATGCCCCTAAAAATTCTAGTGAAACCTCAGCTCTCTTAGTCGTTTCAGTGACTTATTAATTTAAATAGTTTCTTAATCTGATAGGCTTTGTCCTCTCCCTTTACCTGTTGCCTCTGGGTTATTTCTGCAAAATCACTTGAATTTCTTGTTACATGAACAGATTCCAATGCTAGCAGCATTGATTTACTCTACTGTACTGAGAATTAAGGGGTCATTTTCCAATGACGTTGACTGTAGTTGGTATCCTTTCCTATCCCAGTTTGGTCCTCTGAGGGTTGAGCTTTTGATTTGCAGCTCTGAAATAGCTGGGGGAGGCAGGGGCAGTGCCTGGGGGAGAGGTGATTTTAGCCTTGGCTTCCTGCTTGTTTCGCTGTCCTTGCTTTTTGGATACTTTCTCCCACCCTGACCTCTTTGTGCTTTCAGCAGCATCTCTGCCAGCCCCAGGAGGGCAGGGGATGTCGGCTGAGCTGGCGGGTGCGTTTCCTCAGGCTCTGGTACCGGCTGCTGCAGGAGCCGAGCCGAGCCGGAGCCCTCTCATCTCCTGGAAGACTCCACAAAGTTTACTGCCTCATTAAAGCTCCATTTGTCAAAGATGGGAGAAGGGAGAAAAGCCCCTAAAGACTGAAAGTCCTGATGTCGTAGCAGTCTCTTCTATCAGTAGTAGTCTCTTCTATCAGAAGACCTTCTCCAGCCTGCCTGAAAAAACGCTCCTGCTGTTTGAGGTGCCGGGGGTCTAGGTGTTTGATGATGGGGAGTGAGGGAAGCACAAGTAAATCTGCTCTGAGTTGTGGAAAATTTGTAATGAAGGCAACTTGGGCCAAGTTTGTTTTTATACAAACTACTTGCAGCTGCCCTGCTACTCAAAGCTTTGCAATGACAGAAATTTGAGTCCCGCTGCTGCAGGGGAATACGCAGGATATTGGTGTATTTGTATCCGATGACATATGCTGGTGATGGGTCTGCGCTGGTAGACAGTCCCAGTTTGCTGTCATTCTGCTGGGGGCCATACAAACATCCCATAAGGGACTGACATGGGCTCCCCATGCGGCTGCAAGCAAGTTACCTCCTCTGCCTGTATCTCTGCTCCCCCTCCAGTAAATGTTGGGGTGATGGTAGCCTAGGATTTGCCTGTCCTCTCTGTGCATAAAACCTCTTCAGGGCAGGGTCAAAGCTAGGATGTCTGATACTCTGAGTCCCGGTCCAGCCTCTAAGCTACAAGAATGCCTTCTCTGGAAGCTGTAAGGCAGCTCAGCCCTCGGGTGCGCGCAGGGACCCTGCTCACCCCTCCTGCTCCTGTGTCAGCCTGGTCTGTGCGAGACGCTCCAGTGCACCCTGGGCCAGGGGTGCCGGGGGGCGGCTGGCTCCACAGACCCCCTCGACAGCAGCGTAGACGTGACCGTACCAAGCGTGGTAGCTTCTCCCTTACGCAATGTCCCAGCATGGTCCTAGAAGTTGTTATGCCTTTGAATACCCACACCCCGATGCAGGTGAAGCCCTGCTGCCAGAGCAGTGCTTGGCAGGGATGCGGGAGGGCGAAGGAAACGGGCTTTTCCAGCAAATGTATGGTGTAGTTGCAGCTGCATTAAGAGCTTTAGGCGTAAAGGTGTGCAGAGGGTAACTACAGCTCAGGTCTGTGCTGCACGTGTGTGATAATGTCAGTCGGAGATCTGTCTTTCACCAAAACCGTTTTGGACAGAGGAGGAGGATAGAGCTGTGCTAATTCTTCTGACCTCTTGTTTAAAAACATTTGGATCCACACCATTCAAACAGTCTGGCAGAATATTTTTCAATAAATCTTGAATGTGGCAGTTACATTTTCTATACCGTGCTGGAAAAAGGATTACAGTATTTACTGCAGAGACAGGAAGATTGATTCTCACTTGGAAAATCTGCCAGATTTCTTGATTTAGAGAGCTGATGATTGGTGGAGTGCTTAGACTTGATTTATATCAAGTTTGCTTGCTTGCTTGCTTGCTTTCTCTCTTTTTTGGCCCTGCAAGTTCTTTTTATGTTAACATGAGCTAGTCTTATTCTGAATGATTCTTTGTTTAACAAATATTGTTTTCTTTGGATGTTTTTGATATTCAAGTCAAAACTCTTTTCTCTAATACCTGCTTGCTCGAAGTAATGTGACTAAATCTCACTTGCATGAGGTCTAAATAAAGTCACTGTGCTTTACGGTGAGACCACCTACACTTCTCTGTGCTGGGGAGAGAGGCGTGCTATTTCAGAAACATCGGTCCTTCTTGAGGACCTAATCTGAACTCTTCCAAATTATGTAAGCGATCCAAGCTCCTCAACACGTTCTTCTGAAACACTTTAGACCCCCTCTTACATTAGCGAATAATTTGACTCAAAACAAGGCAAATAGGTCAGCCGGCACACAGAGGCTCAGGGGTTTCCTGCGGCGAGGGCTGCCCCGTGCCGTCCCCGCCGTCGCGGCTCGCAGTGCCGGGGAGCAGCCGCCTGCCTGCACCCTCCGGTTCGGACCCCCGGGGACGCCCTGCTGAGGCGGGGAGGAGGAAGGCAGTGGGGAGGGCTCCTGGGTGGGTTTGTAAGTCGATGACGGCGTGCGTCGGCTCCGCAGGGCTCTTGATCCCACCCAGGAACTCCAAATTCAGCTGAACAATTTAAAACAGAGGCAAGCAAGCAAAGAAAATGAACCCATCAGAGGCAAAGAAACTTTAAAGGATAATTGATGCCCTATCGTTATCACTACAGCAAGCACCTTATATCACAAAAGTAATACATGACACTCCTATATTACAACGAGTTCTGTATCATTAATTATACTATGAGAAGCTTGCTTTCCTGTGCTTTACTTTCTGGCCTAGCCAGCCAGGCTCTTAGTGCCTGTAAATAGCTCGACCCAATGCCCATCTCTTCCACCCAAAGGCTTCGCTAATTGGGTACCCTGTGTGTTCTTTTGTCTTCTCTCCTTCCCCTATTTTCAAGCAATTTTATTATGATTCATTAATAAGATGTGTTACTTCGAAAAATTGATTCACCAAATCAAAAGATCATTAAAAAAATACCAGGCAAGAAGTGATAGCTATTGTGTTGTGTAATATTAGCAATTAATAATATTTATGAGGCGATACTCACAGTGATTAACACAGTTGCAGTTGTATCAATCCAACCTGAGACAAAGTGATACAATTAATTATAAGAGAAAAGAGGAGGGAGAGAAGGATTAAAATCATAGAGCGTCTGCAGTAAGGCATTGATTTTTTTTTTTTGTCTTTTCTTTTTTTTCTTCCCATCCTGCAGAGGTATGCTTTGTGAATGAAAAGATCAAATGCTTTGGGTAAACTACACCATCCTGAACCGGGCTGTGCAGCCCTGCACTGTTCCCTACGCTCTGTACCGTTGCACCGAGGTACTTGTACAAACCATCCCCGTCCAGCAAAACATGAGCTCCCGTCCCACAGACATTTAAATCCAAGCTTTTAATCTAAAGCATGGGCAGATGCTTATTCCCCTTGTGGAAAAGTCTTCTTGGCCCAGAGAGCTCTGCAACAGGTTGTCTAGACCTTTAAAAGTCAAGTTAATATTTTCTTGGCCTAGCCATGGGAAGGAAGACAGATCATAGATCTGCGATACCTCCAGTTCCTGGTCTTGTTTTCAGGACTCTGAGCAAAGTCTGTCTCACACCTGGCAATGTCTGCTAAGCCTGGTTGCAAATGAACACATGCATGTCAAATGTTTAAAAATGGTCCTCCACAAAATACCCATTAGAATTTAACATTTACATTCATATTTTGAAGGGAAGTTTTGTTTTATTTTCTTCTGTTCAAATATCATGTAGCTGAGCAGCAGCAGTCAAAGTGAGTAATAGTTGAATGTGCATAATCTTGATCTAATTACATTGGTATTGAATTGCAGGTGAAGCATTAAATTGATTTGAAAAAAATCTCTTTGCAAGTATCTAGTATTGATGAAAAGGTCATTGTGCATTTGCAGTGAAGTCTGCTTCTGTGCAATGAGGTCCGATCAAGACCAGCGTAGTACTTGGGCCTCCAGGGTTTGAGTGGAAGTCAAATTCTGCATTGGACTAGCACCGACCGGCACAGGCATGAATTTCATCCTTTATACTTCATGCAGCTTTCAGCTAATTAGAAGACATCTGGATTTATCTCTTATGAAATCTTTAGTGCTCTTTTAACAATAAATGGATACATAATTAACATAGGCAATCTTATTAAATCCATATTAGGGTGCTTATTTGAGACAATTGAAATTTTTAATTGGAGGTGTTGCTGAGTGCCTCTCCTTCTTACAATAGTGATTGTGGTTCCTTGCTAAATGCGTCAGACCTGAGGCAGATAATGCCATCAGGATGTTCCTCGGCTGGCACGTGAGCTCTGAAACTGAACAAATAATTCAGGCCGAATCATTTCATTTTCAATGACTGTGCGTGGTTCGTCAGTTGATGCACTGGGTGTTTGCAGATGGTTTCCTCCTTTTCTGCGGGAACGGCCTGGGGTGGGCAGTGGGCTGTGCACCGGGCAGCCGTTGGGGAGCACCACGGGCACCTCCTGGCAGGTGAAATCCTACTGAGGTTCTTGTGGCTGCATCAACCTCGTGTCCGCTGCTAATGAGGAAAGACTTGCTCCTCTTGCCAGCTTTAGTGGCTCCTCTCGCCACTCCGGGTTTAGACCTTCACCCGAGTCCCGAGACCAGAAATCTTGGCATCATCTTTGCTCTGAGCAGTTTGCTTTTACCCTTCTCTCTTGTATCTAAATCTGTCTGCCTCACTCCATCTTCATTACATTGACAGGAACTCGGACGTGGTTGACATTGTGCTGGCTGAAATCCTCTTTTCTTTTTTTTTTAACCAGACTTTTTTGTATCTCATTAAGCTTTGGGGCAAGCCCTGCTGAAAGCAGCATGGATCCCAGCCAGTCCTATTAAACATCCCCCTCCCAGCGCTGCATTGTTGTGCAGTGGGCCAGACGCTTATATGCAGCGAAGGGGGGGCAACGCAACCCAAGGTGTTTTGGGTGGTAGGGGCACGTGCGACAGCAGCAGCCGGTCCTGAGATGGGGTCACCTGTGCAGATGGGTGTCTACTAGTACTGAAATACAGATGCTAGTAAATCAACGTGTTTGTTAATACTTTCAGAAGTGACTTGTGGTTTGTGGTACCCTGTCTTTGTGTGGAAAGGAATGTGCCTGGGATACCTTATGGGAACGGTTTGAAAATGGTGGGCACAAACCTTCCTCAGGAGCAATTTCTCTCCTGCTGTGGCCCAAGATGTGTTGGCAGGGAAGGGGCAGGCGATGCTCTTGCAGCGTGGTCATCGCTGTGCTCTTCGTTCAGCCCAGTGGTGGCTCGGGAGGCAGGACAGTGTGGCAGCAGGGCTGGGGTGGCTGCTGGGCCGGGACAGGGATCCTCTGCGTCCCTTGCCACGGAGTCTGTTGGTCACGACTCGGAGGCCCCCCAACGATTTACTAATCTTGGAAATAATCCCCCCGCCAGATCCGTGGTGGGATCAGGACTAGGTGCCAAGCTGGTGGCTCACATCCCGGGCTCCCCAAGCACTGCCTGCAGCTCGGTGCCCATGCCAGCCGGAGCAGCCCCCTGTGCTGCAGTTGTGGCGGCAGTGCTCAGTGGAGTGTCCTGGGATGCTCTGAACATGTAGAGGAAGTGGGAAGTCAGAATAAAACAGGAAATACTGAAATAAAGCAAATAAATGCAAAAGCAGGTGGAAGGAGCTCAAGGTCATTTCTTGTTTTCCTCTGTATTCATTACTCAGACAAGCAAAAAGAAACATTTTTTTTTTGGGTACAGCTGCTATCACTGCTGCTGTCCTTTTTTTCCATCATCTTCTCCTTGATGAATACGTTCAGATTATGTGCCAGAAATAAAAATCAGCCATCATGCTCCTGAAAGTAGAGGTCAAGATAACATCTGCCTTCCCTACTCTGTTCTGTACTTACCAGTGTAATAATCACACACAGGAAACATCTGCTTTGGAAATAACTTAAGCAGCGAAGAAGCCCAGCTCCGTTGAGTCAGAGCATCCTACAGTAACTTGTCATTATGGCCATTTGTTTTTCCTTTGCTGCAGGGAGCCACACTACCCTTTAAATTTCCCTGTTCTAATTGTTTGCTTTTCTGCAAGACAACGAGAAGCTCGAAGCTCCCAGCCCGCAGCCCAGCCTGCCAAACCCGGGTTCAGAGACAGGGGGAGCTGACAGGGCTGTGGTGGTCCATGGCAGCAGAGGCGAAAATGGCAGGAGCCCTTGTCCTCGCACCCCCCAGCACGCCCAGCCTGGGGAGGTGATGATTTGCAGTTGGTAACCAACACCCTGGCTCAGGCACGGGGCAAGCAGTGTGAGTCACAGGATGTACACGCAGGCATATATATGTGTGTGTGTATACGTATATATGAAATCACATCCCTGGGATTTATACTTCAGTAACACTTGTTTATGGTTACACTGAAAGGCATCTTCTAGACCCAAAATATTAAAAGCCAGCTATACTATTTTTAAGAATATGCTTTGTGTGAAGTGGCCAGAAACCCCCACTCCATGCATGACAGACCCTTTGGCTGGAGGACTAAACCCTTGCGTATTCATACAGCTCTAATTGCAAGAAAAAGCAGTGAGGGTCCCACAGGCAGCCTGTGCCCGCGGACTGCAGGAGCTGATCTTCCACTCGGACTGCTGTAAGGAGACGTCTAACAGCATGTGTGGAAGTGTTTGGTTTAAACAAGAAAGAGCTGAGCGCTCGTCTGTCGCTCAGGTGGAATTGCAGGTCACCTCGGCTGTACGGTGCACTAAGGAACAACTGGGGTTTTTAATTCTTTTCCACGTGCTTCTGTAATCCCCGACTCCTGGGCGCAGCACCAAGAGCAGCGGGAAGCTGCTCTTGCCAGGGTGTTTTGACCTGCGTTAGAGTTGGAAATTTTGGCTGGGGCTAGTTCCCAAGGGACGCAAAGGCCAACCTGCATGCCAGGGAGGGCTGCGCAGAACAGGCAAGCAAATGACTCTGCGTGCTTTTGCAGAATGAAATACTGAGCTAAACAGCAGCGGTGTCAGGGTCTGGCATTACTTTACGAGGCGGTGTTTCAGTTCTTGTCAGGACCTCCAGAACCGCTGTGGCAGTGTGCTCCCTGAAGCCCGTTCAGACAGCGGTGTGACAGTCTCGGCTGGTGGGAACGTGAGTCTGAGGACAGGGGCAAAGGCGGTGGAGGGACAGGAGGAGATGGAGCCTGCCTGGAGCAGAGCGATGGCACGCCGGCAGGGTCCTGTCCTCCCGCGCCCTCGGGGCTGTGCCGCCTGGTCTCGTGGGGCTGCGCCGCGAGCCCTGCCGGGGTGGCCCTGGCCCAGCACCCGTGTGAGCGGAGCTGGGACCGTGGCAGGGGCGGCTCCTGGGGCGAGGGGCCGGGGCGATGTCCCCACGCTCTGCAGAAGCACTGGAGCCACGCGTCGGCGTTACGTGGCGAATAACGGTGGGAAACTGCCGAGGGGATAGTCGCAACCCTGTTCACGGGCAGCCTGTGGAGCAGTTTAGAAGACGTGTTTCCTAATGAAGTATTAGCTATGAATTATTCATCCCGCAGCAGGCTGAGTTAGTGCTGCCTCTCCTGCAATCAAGGAGCTGAGAGGGACAGGAGGCCCCGAGTCCTGCGCAGCAGACCCTCAGCGAGCCTTTTCCTTTCTTTTCTTTTTCGTGTCACTTCAGCTTGTGGAGGGGAACGTGGAATTAGTTCTCCTCCTACCAAACTTGTCTCATCGAGCCCAGTCAGGTCCAGTCAGACCAGTGGCATCATCCCAACTCAAGCAGCCATTGTTGGGGGCAGATGTAACGTGAGGGGTGGACGCGAAGCGTGGCTGCAGCTTGTTCCCTGCTGGTCATCCAGGGAAGGAGGAGCTGCTGGGCAGTGCGGGGAGGCTCTGCACGCATCCGGCATGCAGCATCCCTGAGGGGAAGATCCGGCGGTCAGGGGAGGAGGAGGCACCCCAGCCCACCACCCCGCCAGCCTCTGCAGCCAGAGTCGGAGGGAGCCGGCACGTGCCTGACTTACAGCTGGCGGAAAATGCTTCGTGAATCTTGAAGCAGATAATTTAAATAATCCTCACGCTTTTCACAGCCTTTTGTTCCTCATTTCCTAGTGGGCGAGTGTGCTGAGTCACTCGGTAGTGACTCTGTGCTGTAATGGGGGCCAGGACCCCACTTTCCTGGGTACTCTCTGACGCAGCTGAGTCGTCTCTTCCCTCAGGGGCAGCTGGACTTAGACCAAGCCTTGTAGCCAGCAAAATGCTACATTTCTCCTTTGCTGTGAGAGTATTCCCTTATTTATGGACTCAAAGTTTAAGTGCACATGTAAACCTCTTTGTTGTTGTTTTCAGGGTTTTTTTACTGAGTTAGTAAAAATTTTTGGATTTTCTTTTTTTCCTCCCAAGCAGGAACAATTTTTTTTCTTTCCTTTTTGAAGAAGGACTAATTTTCTGAGCCATCTCTCTGGCAACTTGGAGGCCTGCAATTTGTGGAGCTTTTTGTTTTCCCTTTGGGTATGTCGATCAGCAGGGAAAGAATTATGCAATTGCAGGAGAAGCCCAAAGACTGAATTCTTCTATATACAAATTGCATCAGTGAACCTTGTGTGCATAGCACTGAGATCAGGAACAGGACTCCGCCCTTGGTCTGGAAAAAGGATTAAAAAATCCTTTATTAGCATGCAATTCTTCCTAGCATTTTCACACGATTAAAATCAGAGATGGGTCAAAAAAGAATCAAATCTAATCAGAAAAAAGATGTCTAAAATAGGCAGAATGAACAATTCCGTGAATGGTGTCTCACTCTCTGTTGAGTATGAAGGGAGCCCAGGCAATTAAAATGAGGCAAATACATTAATTTATGGATAGCTTGGTGAGATAAGTTCCTTCCTAAGGTCTAGCAAGTAGATTTAGATAACTTGTAAGAGTTTACCCAATCTTCTACACATATGAATGTTCCCATCATGTCTGTGATGATGCGGTAGATTTGAAAAACAGGTGATGTTGCCCTAAAATGAGTTCCTTTGGTCTGTCTTCTAGATTCTGTTTGTGTTTAAGGGTAATGAGGAGAAATGAATCTCACTTACGTGCCTGATATTAAGGTGAGATTTCTCTTAGGGACAACTCTTCCCCCTTGTTTGTTTGACATGCTGGCTCTGTCACCACCACAGTCAAGACGGTGGCTGAAGCCAGCAGCTGGTGAGAGCCACTAAAATCCTCATGCTTTTGGGGGGGCAGGAATTTTACTCTGCTTCCTCTTTAACACTTGCATTTGTCAGCCTGGGGATCGGCCGATCTCACCCCCCCGGGAGGAGCGTGACTCACTGAAGAACTGCCCCGCCACTTCCCAGGCAAGGGACTGGTAAAGGCAGGGGTTAACTTTCCCAGACAGGCAGGCTTTCAGCTACATTTTTCTGTTCCAATACTGTAGATCTTGCTGCATGATTATTGATTTTTTTTTTTTTAAACTACTAAACTGCTACATTTACTGACTCATTCAGTCTTTTATCGTATCCAATAGCACCACACACATTTTAGAAATAACATCTTTCCCATTCCTTCACAGCTTTGCAAATCAAATTTATTTTTGTCACTGAAAATGTCAGAAGGATCCGGCCAAATCAAAGGTTTCTCCTTATCCTATTGCAAGTGCAAGCACAGGCCATGGTTTTCAAAAAGAGTTAAAAGTCAGGCTTCCAAGCTCATCACTAGAAACTAAGCATCTCAATGCTAGAAAACATCTGGAGAGCCTAGCAACTCCCTCTGATTCAACCCTCAGTTGTCCGAGGCATACGCAGCAGTCTCTGCTGTAAACTCACTACTGGACAGGAGGAGCAAACCCAGATAGTCTCAGCTGTAGCTCTGAGTGCCTTACAAAGCAGTCAGAGACTGGTACCCACAGAAAAACAGATGCACAGAGAGGGAAGATGACTTTGCTCAAAGTCAACCACTAGATCGATGACAGAAGAAGGAACGGACCTAGTGAACAAATATCTCCGTTGGGAGAACTGTCTCCCTTACCATCAACCAAGCACATCCTCTCCTGGCATAAAGTTAACGTGCCGAGTGGAGCTGTGCCCAGCAATGGCGTGGCCCAAGGACTGTGCTGCTCCCTCACCAGGGACACACAGCACCGTTTGCTCCCGGTCGCTGGTGACTGCGAAACCTGGGGAGAGACGACCCGCAAGAGAACGGAAGGATGCTTTCCTCAGCGATGCTTGTGGGCGAGGGTGGGTTTTCCTCTGGCCTCGCCTGCGCCCACAGGAGCTCCTCTGCTCCCTTGGTGGAGCCTGGCTTGGGGCAGCCAGGACCTCCCTCTGTCGAAAGTGGCACTGTAAGCCACAGGGCGACGGCGGGACCGAGGGGCGAGGAGAGTGCTCGGCTGGGGTGGCGCACGGCTGTCTGCAGAATGCCGCTCGTCGCCCGGGCCAGCAGCACAGCCCTGCCGGCAGCCAGCGGTCCTGGCTGCGTGGCAGCCCCCGTGCATCTCCTGCCCCGGCTCCTGCCCGGCTGCGCCGGCAGCAGCGCTGCCCGGCCCGCGTGGGGCCGCGGGGCTTGGCCGTGTCCCTGCCCCGAATGGTCCCTCCCTGGGGCACGGACAGGTGGGGGCACCTTGCCTTCTTCCTTGCTCCGCTTTGTTTGCTGGTCTGTCTCTTTTCTTTCACGAACTCTGAAATGACAAAAGCCTGTCTGGGACTTTGAGTGTTTATTCCAAAAGAAGGTTCCATGTTGATTTTTAAATTTTTTTTCTTTATGATAGCCGTGACTGAAACATTTCACCACCTATTTTTGTTGCTGTTGTGGTTGTAATTAATGTAATTTATTCTGTAAAATATCAGAGTTATTTAGTAAACATGTCTATAGAGATTTGTCCTGAATAACAGTGCTGTATTAGAGATAATCCTTAGCTACTCGGCTCAAACAACTTTTCAGAGCTGGAAATCTCTCACAGAGAAGCCAATTGTGAATATTAAAAGGGATTTGGAGGAGAAGGCAAAAATTACATTTTCAAATATTCCACTGAGTTGAAGATTTAACTTAGCAACATCACTGAATCCCTGCACAGGCTCACAACCTCATTTTGTTTTGTACTAAAAGACTCTTGGCTGCATTTTAATTGTGTGCATAATATTATTGATATTTAGCAATCGTTTCTGTCACCTTCCACCTCAATCAGCATTGCAAAACACAGCTTGAACTAACTGGAAAGTAATTTCCTGGCTAATATTCCTTCTCATCTCCTGAGAGGAGCTGATATAACAGCTAGCAAAGCATGGATCAAACAGCCCCTGTTTCACAGATCTGCTCTTTCTCTAGGCTCCATGTCAGCTCCCGTTGAAGTGAGAGTCATTTTATCTTGCATAATGAGCGGATGGATTCTGAATTTTCCAAGCTAAGCAGCTCTTCTCAGCAGTTCAAGCAGGATGTGCAATGTGACTCGTAATTAAGCACGAGAGACACATAGGAAGTGTCAGGGTGCTGATCCAGCTCGAGGAGGACTCGCTTTTCCCGTGTGTTTGTGCTGGGGTTTGGCTGCTCTGCAGTGCTGAGCGTCCTGCCGTCAGACCGGCCGCTGAGCCGCAGGGCTGTGAGCTCCTGCTCTCCGCCGAGGACAGAAAACGATGGGAGAGTTTCATTCAGCCCCTCATTTGACAGAAGCATGGAGGAAAGACGAGAAGTGCCAGCCCAGACAGACTCCATTGTGCTGAATCCCATTTCCCTCCCATTAAAACATACTAACCCTTAATAAAATATTCCTGAGATTTATACGGCCTTCACCCATGTTGCTGCCCTACAGCTCAGAAGCTAATCGCCCTTTAAGTAAAGCACCTACTGCTCGGTCCCTTCCACTAGTGCCTTATCCTCTTCCTGAAGCAGCCAAACAGTGTGTGAGCTCCTTCAAACACAGATGATGGTACCGCTGTTGAAAAACATTTTTCCCTCTTGTCAATAAATTTTGGTAATAATAAGTGTTGTCTTCACTTGGAATCAAACACACTCCCTAACTCCCACTGAAGGATCCTGTTCCACTGCAGAGGCAAGTGTCGAAGCAAACAGCCCCAGCTTTTTCTTAGTTGGTGTTTCTTCCTTGCAGTAGTTACATATAGCAAATTTTGTAGTTAATACAGTAATTGCATTGTCTGCTGGAATTCCCCACTTGTCATTGAATTAATTGCTTGGTTGGGAGCATGTTAATTGTTTATTGACACTGTTCAGCTCCCAGGCTGGGGTTAGACAAATCTTCAGACTGAGCTGTGCCGCGGGCTGAAGTCTCAGACGAGTTCGTGCTCTGCAGACTGTGAAAAAGTTGTCCCTGTCGCTCCCCACCATCGAGGCTCAGCTGTGCTCACTTGTGGCGCTGGGTTCGCCCATCTATATCGATGCCGATATAGAATAGCATGTAGAAAATTCTCTGTATAATTGGTATATGGCTATCTACATTTTCTAGGTCCAGTTCGTGCGTTGGGTCCATGAAATCTGTGTGTGCACCATGATGCATGTTCAGTGCAGATGCTGGCACTGACCCTGATCCACACCCGTGGGCTGTGGAGGCCGGTGGCTCTGCGGTGAAGACAGGGAAGGCATGATTATCCCTGGAGGAGACTCACTGTGACCTTTGCTTCGGACACAGAGCAGCCGTACAGCCCTGCTCGTCTCCCTGGGTCATGTTTTTGGCATCTGTTGCTGGAGGTGCTGGCTCTCATACCGAGCTGTGCTTATGATTATCAGGCATTGAAGGCGTCCAGCAGAGACGGGTCAAAGTTGGCCTTTGTCCAGTTCTCAAAGACTTTGCTCATTGCATCGGTTGATGGTATCATATCCGTGCTGTGAATGGTCCCTGTGGTCTGTAACTAAATAGACATGTCTGTGAGGGCTTTTACTTTTCTCCTGATCACCAGGCATTAACCAGCATTTTGCCGGTGTTCAGAGATGAGCACTGCAGGGCCATCTGAAGCCCATTTTCTGATATGAAAAGCACGTTTTCTTCAGTGAGCTTTGAATCAAGCTCTAACAGTTTCAGACTCAGTCAGAAGTGGAAAAGAAGGCCATTTGGAGAGGGGAAGCAGGTCTATGTATTATAATATCTTCATGATATATATGTATAAAATCCTCTTCGCTGTTCTAATTTAAGCGTGCACAGCATGATAACATGGACGCTGTGCCTGGCCATCTCCTGATTATGCTGCAGCAGGGAAGTTTTAATTTAACCTTTTGCTATTCTGAATGTCTCAGAAGGACTGTTTCTGCTGGATGCTGTAATAGTTTTCATATCACTAAATTTTCCTAACAAGGCTGCACTCTAATAACCAGCTAAGAGCTTCGGTCCCTTCTGATTTTTAATAAAGTGTATCACTGCAAGTCAATAACCTGTCAAGTGCTACTCACCGCGCTCAGCTAAAACAGCCGATGGAGTCTGTGCTGGTACGCACCCAAGGGATGCACACAGAGAGGTTTGAGCCTGGTCCCGTGCAGCGGGGCTTTCCAAACTGCCGTGCGTGGAAGGGGAGCAGATGCTGCCTGCGGGTGCTGGGGCTGTCGGGGCCAGGGCTGGGGTCAGCAGTGCTGCTCAGGGCAGCCCCTGCTACCTCTGGCTCGCCCGCCGCAGGTGACTGGCAGTCAGGAGACTCTCCCCTTCTTTGGGCACTCTGTGCTCGTGTTAGTGGTGCCAAAGGCGAAGGGAAATAACAGCCGGGAGAAGAGAGCATCCAGTTCAGAATACCTGCCAGCCCAAGAGGAAATACTGCCCAGCAAAAGGAAATCAAATTAATTTGAAATTCACCACTGTCGGAATAACTGAGCACTCACTCCAGGACATAATTTAATTGAGATAACTGTAACTGAATAGGCAGTTTTTCTCTTGGAGAATACTTACCTCTTACAATTCCTTTCCACCAATCTCAGAGTGTTTTGCAAATATGGGGAGATGCAGCAGAAGGGAGATCTTCTGTGCAGGAAAGCAAAGGGACAGCACAGATCAGACCCTGCAAAGCTGGTGACAGGCACCGAGTCTCCTGCCGGCTGGACCGGTGCCGTGTCTGCTGGGCAGGGCTGTCTGATGCATTGCTTCATACTTGCTTTATGCAAGAAATGATCTCTCATCGCCCCTAAGTGTAAGGCCCACCTGGAAAGAAATGGCAGCTGTGTTAACAGCGTGTAGCACCATGGTCTGTGAAAGAAGGGCGGCAGCATAGCGTCTAATTGAAATTACAGGACAGCAAAACCTTCTCTCTCAAGTGTCTTTTAATTCATCAAGAGCGACGAGTGTTTCTGCTCTACCACTCCTGCCCCACCAAATGGGGACCTTCTGCCTCGGGCCGACTGTCCCTGGCAAATACAACTGGCTGCCTTTTTAAATGTTCTTTGCCTTCTGATAGTTTATTTTTTTAACTGAAATCAAAACTTCTCTAAAATCACAGTTTCAGTGCCTCTTGAAAGGTTCTACCTTTAACATTTCTGACGTACAGCTTTTCAGCATTTCTAACTCTGGAGAGAATTTCCAAAATGTTAAATTTGCATTCCAGCAAGGGGATTTTGAAATGTCTAAATTTCCTGAGGAACTCAGAAAGGAGCCCAAAATTAAAGAGACTGTCTCAACTGTATGGTACTGACTGTACACAGCAAGGTTTGCTGTAAAAGCATACAGATCTGTCTAAAACTGTCCTTTTTTTCTCCATTCTAATTAAAAGGTGTGAGAAGAGCATCCTTTCCTGATATTGCCAGAAGCTTTCAAAACAATTTCTTGAGTTGATTGCTTGAAAGAGGGTTGCAAGATAAATTCTCTTAAAACAGTAATAAGAGCTATGAAATAGGCACATGACAAGTTTGCACAGTTATTTATTGTTATCAACAAACTAATACACCTGATCTTTATTAGCATGAGGAATATTTCTGTGTTCGTGACGTGGTGATAGTTGCATCTGCAATCCTAGCTGCTTTCACACATTCCACTTCCTTTTCCCGAAAGATTGAGGCAAAGGGTGGCTGCTTGCCGGGGCAGCAGACGGACGGACAGACTGCCCTGTGAGCTCGACCCGTGTCGGGAGGGTTTCTGAGCCTCTGGTTTAGCAGCAGGATTGTGCAGGGGGTCTAATTATAAATCCTTTCGTAATTAAAACAACAGCTGTTATAATTAAAAGACTCCTCCTTGAATCACTAATAACTGAAGGTTAAGGTGGGTTCTCAGTGAAATGACAGCAGTGCAAGATTTCTGAAGCAAGAAAAGGTATTGGGGAAGAGGCGAATGCTCTTCAACAGAAGACGAAATCTATTTAAACTTTCCTTTTTCCCTGTAGAAATTTTTATAAAATCTTCCAGGGAGAAGTCAGAGCAGGAATGTTGGAGAAAGAGCCTTTGCCTTGGACTGTTAAAGGTCTTGCGGAAGCAGACAGACACTACAGCCTCTCCTCTTGGGTTCTGACCCAGGGGAAAAACTGCAGGAGGCTTCTCCTCTCCCCAGCCTCCCCCAGCAGTGACACGCCGGCACAGCCGGCCTGATGGAACCCAGGGCAATGTCAGCTTGGAAACCCACTCAGCCATGAGCATCCCCCAAGGGCCAGCAGCAAGGAAAATACTCTCATCTCCCCCAGTTCATTCCAAGACAAGGCAGCCCTGGATGCTACGAAACAAACAAGAAACCCGACCAAACCAAGGGGCAGCGCGGCTGTCACCTGCCAGGTACGCATCATTGCGGGGGCTGGAGAGTCGTCCTGAGCAGTCTAATAGGATGTTTTAAGCTCGTTCTCCGCTTTACAGGTATTTGGCTTTTTTGCTGCTGATTAAACATTTTGCAGGAAGACATATCACAGGAGGGATTTTGCACCGATATCCATGGAAACAATAGAATGTTTCCATCTAACATACTAATTTTTCCAAGCTGTTATTAGCTGTTCCTGCCAAAGGGGTTTAAAGTAGCATTAAGAAAGCAAAATAATGTAGCAAAAGATGTGAAACAGAATCGCTGTTGCAGGCATTATGAAAACAGGATTTTTTTCAGATATTTTTTCAAACTATGTTCCTACCTAAGGCAAATTTTAGGCCACATCCTTTAAATTTACAGGAGTGAAGTCATTAGCATAAAAAATTGACAGTGAATTAAGTCACACCTGTACTGTCAGAAGACCTATTTACATTCCAAGAAAGACAATCCATAGCAGAGGAATTCACTAAGGTGAATCAGGAAAAAAAAATTGTCTGGTTTGATTCCATACACAGCCATCATTTACATCTCCATAGGATTTTGCTATTAAAAAAAAAAAATCGGGATTTTTTTACAAAAACTCACATTTCAGTTTCTGGTCTGCTCTGTGCCTCAGTCACTCTTTCTAATGAACTATCCTCAATTATCCTTATGCTCAGTGGTTGGTCATCTTCTTCCTACCTATTTTCTTCACCTCACGGGAGTCCATTGCATGAGGCTCAAAGAGCAAGACCGTTCACTCTTCTGATGGCAAACGTGGAGGGATCAAGTCAGCGCCATTCTACAGACTGTAACATGGCTAGGAAGAAAGAGCTCTAAAAGCGTATAGACTTCAACAAAGAGCAGGAGCTCTTTCTCTTGTGACTCTTTAACCACATTCTGTAGCAGCGCTAAGAAGACACTGTGTGTGCAGGCCAGCAGCTCTGTCCGCTCCGGGGCTGGGGAGGTGTTCAGGAGCCGCAACCGCAGTGGCAGGAGCTGCGGGTGCTGCCAGTGGGTGTTAGCAGCAGCCGGCAGCTCGCTCCAGGCTATGGATCTGGGGGGAAATGGTAAGGATAGGCAGGAGACAGGGCAGGCTTGTGGTCGACAGAGACAAGCCCTTCTTCTCTTCTCTCCCTATTCCCCAAAACTATCTGCATCTGTTGGCCAGTTTTGTTGACACTTATGACAGATCTAAGACCTCAGATGGGACAAGAGGAACACGCTCATGTGCTGGCTGAGCTTGTGCGAGCCGCTAGCAATCCCCTGGGAGAAAGGGGAAAGACAGCAAAATCAACAAATGAAGAAGGACCATGAGTGATTTTTCAGCTACTTTGAATCCTGGAAAGATGCTAATTGGCAAAGACTTTTAAATTGTATGTTCACAGAAAACCCATGAAGGTCTCATAAAAGTTAGACCTGAGTCAGGATGGTAACAGGAGAACAATGTCACATTGCTAGTGGCAGTAACCAATTCTCTGCTTTTGTGGAAAATAGGAGGGAGACTGAAAATGCAGAGACAGGATTATGGCACAGTTGTAATACCATGATCATTACTTATTCCTTTAGCATTCATTATTGTTAGATGAATCATAATGAACTCATCTGGCATTAATATAAATGTAAAATGCAAATCCATGCAAATTCCTGTGTAATTCAGCATCATTTAATGTACCGTTAAACTTCTTCATGAGCTTCCCACGAACTGAGGTCTTTCTTTGAAAGAGTCCAGCTATTACTGAAGAATAAAGTGATAATTTGGCTATTGGGCACCTTATGGGACTAGCAGAAGGCAACAGTTAGTCGCCGTGAGTGACTATTAAGAAGAAAGATTTCTTAATTCAGAAATTAAAACTGAGCAATGTGAGGACACTGCGCAATTCCAGCATCAATTAAAGGCCATTTATTTTCTTTCACTGCTCGGTAATTGTGTCAGATCTGGGCTGTTTTAATTGAAGGTCCATTTTATTGTTTTTCCCACTTCCTTGAGCTATTGATGCAACTTTGAGCTGCAGCCTTTTTATGAGAAGGAGGCAGAAACTCTTTGGGAACTCTTCCAGCGTTGCAAACCTGTTTTCTGATGTCCCTCCTCTTCCTGGGCAGCCGGGACGCGCTGGCACTCAGAGTGAAACAGGTTCCAGAGGGAAACAGGTTCAGTGCTGACTCTTCTGCTTTTATTTCTGGGAATACCTTTGTATTTTATCCACTCCTGCAGTTTATGCAACTCTGCCTGGTTGGGACCTGGGACCTGGGTTGCAGCTGTCCTGGTTTAGCAAAAATTCTTGTGAAAGAAAAAACAACAGGCAGTGTCCTGTTTGCAGAAATCCACGAAGTGCCTGCACTGAGAGAGGTGACTGGAGAGAGTTTTTATTCCTTTCCTTTCAGAGATGTACATGGGATACTTTAACAGAAGATGGATGTGTGGTTTCCACTGCTCAGTAAGACTTAGCTGTTAAGAATGGCCTGAATTTGCCTAATTTAAATTCAAAGGAAAACATAATGTTTTGTTCTTAATTGGAAGAACCTACTTTAAAATTGTGGAAATGCTTTTGAAATGGAAATTGCAGTTCCCACTCCCAAAGTAAAGGTGCACTGAGAACTGCTTGGCATTTCTCACATGATTTAAGATCACTTTCCTGATGAAACCATTCCTGCAGAGAGCCACCTGCCTCGGGGGTTCGCCAGAGCCTGTCCCATTCTTCCAGGAGGAACAGCCCGTTCGCAGGGGAGGGGACCATAGGGACAACCTGTCATTTTCTTATAGTAATTTACAAGTCTGTAATATTGCTGTAATTAATTATTCACTGTCCTTCCAATCAAAGGCAGTGCAGAACAAAGGAATAAACTATTTCCTTTCAGGAGGCGAGGTCTTGAAAATCAAAACGCAACTTACAGCACACATGAGACACCTGCATGATTATCATAATTAATTTAATTACAAGTATTTGCTCACTTTTGAAAGATGAAGAACATTAAATACTAGATGTCTCTTTCTTTAACAAAATATCACTAGACACATTAAAGCAAGACATTTTGAAAGCAGATCAGTTCCCATTTGAGCAGCAGCCTTCATACAGAGTGTGATGAATTCACCTCTTGCAACTTCCACCACATCAGTTTCAATTAATTTAATAAGCAAGACAAAGAGCTGGACATGTGCAAGTGTCTCTGCATTGACTGTGGAAGGCTTCCATGACCAGCTGAAGTGGGACAGAGCTTAACGTGTCAAATGACTGTGAGCCACGTTCAGCACACAAATATAATTTTCTGTGTGGAATGAGCAAAATTGCAATTTGTAGGTGATGAGTTCAAAAAGGGAAGATTTTTTCTGTGTTCTGACAAAAAAACCAGCAATCTTTCGTATGACCAGGGCCAAAGTGACTCCTATTACAGAAATGCACCCCTTCGTTTCTTCCCACACCAGCAGAATATGTGCTTCCTTCTCCTGGGGAGGTATTGGAACAGTTGCTGCTCCTACGTGTCCCTCCCATTGTGCCAGCAGGGTTGCAGAATGGGAGTGTAACTGTTCCTTACTTAGACTTTCATTTAATGGCCTTTTTATTTATTTTATATTCCCGTACTGTCTCAGAAAGAGCAAAGCTCCTAAGTGGTGAGCTAAGAATGAAGCGAAGCAAATGTAAATGAGAGACAGAGAAGAGCAGCCTGCGGGAAGGGCAGCAGCACTGCATGGCACAACCAGCACGGCGCGGCTGTGTCAGGACATTGTCGCGACGGGGACGGCTGCCATGTCCTCCCGATAGCAGCGACCTCTCTTCTCTGAAAAAGGGCAGTGACCACACAAGGAAGCTGGAGCACGGTGTGGCTTTGTTTCCAGTGACGGGAGTTTTGCCCAGCCCTGCAGTGGATCAGGAGAGAAAAGGATCTGGTTTGGTTGGCATCATGGTATTCATCTTTCCAAGCAAAAATTAATGGAAGTGTTTCTCCTCTTTATTGCTTCAGGGTTGGCTATCCAGAGGAAAAAAGAATCTGTTTATGATTCTCCTTGCAGTTACTTCTTACAGCAATGCATACCCAATCTTTTTCTGTCTTCCTTTCTTCCCATTTTTAAATGTACATGTTTAAAACATTTTGCCCACTGGGTATGGTTTGGAAAGGAATCTTCAGTCCTTAATATTGGGCAAGATAATTTCTGATAATATAGGCGAGCAGTGAAAGGATAAGGCTTAAATTATCCTACCCTCCCTCCAAGAAAGGGCACACATTTGCAATAGTAAGTAATGAAGGAAAATTATTGCTCTCAGTGTCTAGGTATGGCTCTCACCTGGTCTGTCTTCTTCCAGACTGAAGATGTATATATCCTTTTCTCAACAAGACAGGTTATGAAACTTATAAAGTTTTGGTGGCTGTTTTCTAAATGGAGTGCAACTTTTCATATTTAAGTGCTATCTCTATAAATGCATAGTAAACATCTGGGAATATATATAGTGAGTGGCTTTCGGATTGGCCCTGGTTTGATATATCAGCAGTTTTCTTGTCCTTACTCTATTTCCGGCTTTTGTTTAAATGTTCTCCCCTGATAATTGAATATGTAAAATGCCAGCCTTGCGAGCAGCCAGGGATCAATGAGGGCTGACACTGAGCACAGCAAATATATGGGCTAATGGCTCCACTTTTATTGAGCCCATTTAACACCCCGTGACAAGGGGCCCGGTCCTCCCCTCACTGGCGCCCTACGAGTAAATCTGTCCCCGTCCCCGGCAAGATGAGCTCGGCTTTAACTTCGGCCGCGAGGATGGTTTGTGTGCCTGACTTAGAGTTTGCTGAATCAGGGCCTCATCGAGACGTATATCTAATGGAATCCTGCGTTTGGGGAAACAAAGGGATTAAAGGACAGCAGCAGAGGCGTGTGGGACGTCATCGCCCGCTCCCGCGGCCCTCGGTCGCGCTGCCGCAGAGGAGGAGGAGGATTTAACCCGGCACCTCACGCGAAGCCTTCAGCTGCTCCGAATCCCGAGGGGGTCAGTGCCGCGCCGGCCGCCCCTGTGAGACGAGACGCCAGCGGGCCCCCAAACCCCTGCTCGCCGCGGTGGGACCTTTGGTGAGGACGGGCGAGCAGGCGAGTTCTTCTCCATTCATGGCCCCGCAAAAACTGGAGCCCTCAAAGTCCAGGATTTAAGGAGTCGGGAGGCTCACACACCCCTCCTGCGGCGTCAGGCCAGCCCGGCTTTGCCAGCGGGACGCCTACGCTGTGGAAAACTCCTTCCCTGCATCCACCCATTTTTCTGAGGTAGCATTAAGTGGAGTTGTAATTTAATATTTAGGTTTGTTTGAGTTATGAGTGTGTTCTCTTTTCCACTGCCTGCAAACTTATCACAGCTGAAGGCCTACCTGTCTAAACCCACCTGGCACTGTGCACGCTGTGAAATTCTGGAAACTATTCTTCATTAATGGTATAAATCAAAGCCTAACCTTTATTTCCTGACCCCCAGTGGGGCATTCACGCTTCTCATATTTTCCTGGCCATGCCCTGCCCGTCTCAGCCTCTCAACTGCAAGGGCAGGGCCGCAGCCAGCCTGCGGGGCTGCCTCGTTACTCAGGGGTGTCGTTAGCGCCTTCCCTTCCCTGGGCACGGAACTCAAGCTTCTGGTCGCGTGGTACCGCAGGCGTTATGGAGCTTTGATTTAGTGAGAACAAGGATGGTCTGGCATGTTATGGGCACCAGTAAAAAAGAGGCTTCTTTAGGCTGACTAAGTGCAGTCGTACACAACCATATATTTATGGTCGTATTCAGTGAGGGTTTGGTTTCTCTCCATTTTTTGCCGGGCCCCCCCCCTCAGCCGCCACATCAAAACTGATGCTTCAGGGTGCTCATGTGTCTGAACGTAGGATTTTTCCAATTGAATAGGGTCCTTAATCATGCAGTAATATCTCTGCTTGTGAATTAGACCCCCCTTCTGTGCGTTACTAAAGCATATGTGCAGCTCGTGGCGCGTGAGCCATTACCAGTGAAATCAGCTTTAGGGGTGAGCACGTAGCGTAAGGGGGAAGGACATACGACACGTATGTGTAAGGAAGGACAAATTTCTCAGGAAGCCGAGTTCCCGCGAAGCTCCTCTTGGACAAATAACAACATCTGTTCTCTTAACTAACTTTAATTCAGTTCTCTTTTTGCCACTCTGCCTGAGACAATATTTAATTGCTCTTAAAGGAGTATGCATGATATTGAGCATGTACTTGAATATTTGGAACAAGGTCTATCAAAATATCACTGATATATTGATATCTAACTAAAAACTTTGATTTGCACCATTTTCATTATGATCTTGTTTTTTCTCTAATGATTAAATACACCCAAGAGAGATGGAAAGCACAACACAGACTATGATTACACAGGTACTTTGTGCAGATTATTAACAAGGAAAGGCACTAGCACATCGAAGCCAAAAAAATGTGAGGAAATAGCAAATTTTTCTAAGGCAAAAGCCTATTTGAAATAAAATAATAGGTTCTCTTCTCCAGGCTTGCAGAGCCTGATACGTTAACATGTTCTGACTCTGGATGGACAGATGGAAGGACAGAGGATGCTCTTTCTCCTGTCAGTGTTCAAACAGAGCATGTTGACAGATGGGGGAAAACTCACAGGGTTCCTTCTCTTTTCCTCCCTGAAATGCATGGGGTTATTTTTTTGTCCCAAGTTTTCCAGAAATTTTGATCAAGTCTTGTATGCCTGTCGTGGTTTAACCCCAGCCGGCTGTGTCCCCTCCCCGCTCCTCCTGCACCCCCAGCCTGCTCGCTGGTGGGGTGGGTGAGCAGCAGAAAAGGCCTTGAGTCTGGGCAAGCACTGCTCAGCCATAACAAAAACATCCCTGTGTTATCATCAACACTGTTTCCAGCACAAATCCAAAACATAGCCCGTACTAGCTACTGTGAAGAAAATTAACTCTATCCTAGCCAAAACCAGCACATGTGTGTGTGTCTGTGTACACTACCTTGATTTTCCAGACGTGGTAATAAATTTTGCCTCAGGCATTCAAAATGAGCCACGTCAGGTTTATAAAGGACTAAGAAAAGCAAGCCCCACCTTGTGCTGGCCACACACAATAAGGTTAATCCCTGGTCAGTGGGAGGTTTGAAAATCTTGGATATTGTGACTACATTTTCCTCTCTAAAATTTTTCTGCTTTTTTGTGTAACCCTTCATTATCTTTTTGTAAACTTTCTCTTCTCCTTTTTCATGGGCTCGCATAAGAAGAACATGAATTTCTCACCCACAGTTTTTTAGAAGGGTTTTGAAATAAGGAAATATAACTGCTGTCTTTCCTTTTGTGTGTATATGTTCAAATTACGTTTCACATTTGTTTGTTTTTTGCCTTCCTAGCTATTCTTATGCAGATGTCAGAGTATATTTTTTCAGCAAAGCTGATCACTCTGCCCAAGCCACCAGAATTCTTCTGAGCACCCCTGGCCGCCAGCTAACCTAAGCCAGGCTCTTCAAAGACAAGGTCGCCTTGTTTATCAAAACCATCCGCATGTCTGCATGTGCAAGTTGAGGGTGTTTGGCTTGCATTTTCTCCATTCATCGAGAGGCATCAGTCATGGTGAGCTGAGTAATGTTTTCATTTCCAACCCTGCAATTACTGTGTGGCAGTTAAGATCTGGGCATGGGGAATGCACAGCCTGAATCATTTGGTGTGTAGAGGGGCTCTGTGAAACCAGCAGGCTAATAGCAAAGATGCAGGGGATTGGGAAAGCCTGCCTCCCAGTTTTATGCACAAGAAGTGGGAAATTACATGCTTTCTGACTGCAAAAATTTTGAATGGCAAGCGGGTTTCACTGGGAGGTGTTGAGGAAAGCTTTCCATCACTCAAACATTTTCGCTCTCCAGCACTCACCATGGCTGGGGATTTCCAGGGGAGCAGACACTGAGTTCCCCTCAGACGGCTAAACCTCAGCTGCTCTGCAGGGGTTGCTCATCCACCTCCTCAGCAGACAGCAGCAGCAGCCAGATCTCAGCTGGTGTGACCTGGCAGGGCTTCCCTGTGTAGTAACTGTGCTGTGAAGGGCATAGATCATGCGTATGTCTTCCTGTATATTAATTCAGAGTGTTTGAAACTCAAAATGGCTCTAGGTTCAGGATGGGTGACAGAACAAAAACCAGCCTGTTTTATTGCACTTAAGTGCCTCTGTCTAACACAGCATGCTTCAGCTGTGACACGACCCTTGTGTACTTTTATTCCTCCTCAGCTGATCGGAGCCCTACATCTGTGGCCTCATTAGGCAGCAGAGCAGTGTCATTAAGCCCTGCATGTGGCAGTAGCCCCCAGGAGGGCTGCAGGGTGCTGTGCTTACTGTGGCAGTGGGAGTCAGGAAAAGCCTTGCTGAAGTGCAGGGCGATGCTGCAGCTAGATACTGGTTTCCAGCAGCATTTAAACAGGTGGTCTTGGGCTTAATGAGTAGGGGCTGAAGGCCTGCCCAAGCCTACAAAACCCCTTGAGCTGCTGAGCTTCATGTGCAGAAGCTGCATTAGCCCAGGGAAGGCAGTGGCTGAACGACTCCCATTTGGTTTTGGCTCCATGGCTGGGATGGGTAAGTACCCACGGGTTACCACGCTGAGCAGGAGCCCTGTGGTAGCAGCCTGGGGTGCCCCTAAACATAACATACTCCTGAGTTGTTGTGCCACCGCACCCCGGCATTCTCACGAGACCAGGACTAGATTTCAAGAGTGAAGGATGGGGTTATAGCAGGGCTCAACTTGGTTTTATTTTTCAGACTCCTAAGAAGGGCCTGATATTCCCTGTTAGCAGAGATGTTCAGGAAAATGTGTATGCCCTAGTTCTTCATTCATATCTAAAGTCTGAAATCCTTGAGAAACTCCTGCTCTTTTGTCTTGGTGCTTTTTGCCCTCCTCAGGGCTATCTGACACTGAAATACGGTGCTGGTATGGGGATGAATCCTGTTCACAGCGCTGTCTCTATCACGCTGTCTTTACTTGTATAGTGCTGTTAAAGTTAGCAGGTACTGTGGGAATGAGTGCAAGAGTCTCTCTTGGTATCTGTGCGCCCCAATATTGGCAGGTGGGCACAGGGCTGCCGGGGGCATCCCTCACGACACGCTTGTGACCACGGTCCTCTGCTGATGGCACTGTGGCTGTCCTGGGGCACGCATGTGGTTAGTGTCTCCTCTCCCAGCCCGTAACACGGTGAGGATGTGCGCTTTGGGCTAGTCCTGTTTTTGTCCAGCTGGGGTTTGTGCCCCTGCCCGGCCTCGGGCTGCTGCTTGCCTGCTGGCAGCCGCTCCTTCAGCCATGCCCTGCGCTGGGGGCGCAAGAGCCCCCCAGGAGAGCTGGGGGGGCTGCTGCCCGAGGGCTTGCCTGACCTGCTGCCCTGGTGTGCCGAGGTGCAGGAGCCCCGTACCGCTCCATCCTCCCTGGAGAGGGAGATTTACCATCAGTGCAGAGCGTGCCTCTCTTTGTCATTAATCATCCTTCCCCTTAAGGAAGTGGGAGGATATTGGAATGTGTTCTGGACATTGCCAAATTATAGGCAAAATACGCTGTTCAAACCCTGCCTCTCACAAATAAGGCCAGATCCTCAGCTGCTATAGGCACCCTTTTAAATTACACATGTGGAAACAGTCCCCCAAACTTCATCTGGTTTCCTTCACTTATGTCTAGAAACCTAGAATTATAATCAGCACTAAATTGTAGCTGGCACTGTATTACACGATTGCTTAGATCCTTGTTGCTGCTTTTGAATTTTCATTTTTGTACTTTCTTTTCACAGGATGTGATATGTAGTGCTCCAATATATTCCTATAGCTGCAGGGTGAATATCACCTTCTTTAATATAGTTTAATGGGACTTTCTTTCCTTTTCTAATCCCATGGAAATAGGAGTTGTACTGGATAAGATCACACATGAATGTTACCATAATTTTGCTCTGTGTCAAAGATATGATCTCATCAGAGCTTGACAGTATCGCTAATTTGAGAAAATGGCACAAGCATTAAAGCTGAGATATGCAACCTTTAGCAATCCTTCAGTTTGTATTGAAGGTATCTGGAATGCAAATTGTTGGGCATTATGCTCTGAAACGTTCCAATAACTTTTGAACTGCAAAATTATGTGACTGTCAGAATTGAGGTCACTTCTACCCCTCCTCCTCACCCTGCTCTTCTGTACCAGACTACAAATCTGAAACACTGCTTGTAAGGGAAAGATGAATGCTATTAGTATTCAAATGGATTTCCTTTTCCATATGAAAAATGGAAGACTTCATTTCTAAAAGTAATTTTAGTGTTAAGCTACCTATTTATGGCGAGTCCTGCACTCAGCTTGTATGAAGTAGATGTATAAATACTCTTTCTAACTGAGGGCTAAATCTTGGCCCTAGCTCTAAGACGGTGCACAGAGAATAGGTCCATGTGACTGGATATAATTCCAACAGAGGAATTACTTCTCTGTTTTGTTGGGTCCCAGCGGGTACCTAACTTCTGATGACTTTGGGAACTGAGAGGTGGAGCAATATCAAGCAATCCCTGGTACAGTGTCTCCAGCTGGGCACCCAAAAGCCAAGGGATCTGAAATTGCACCTCATTTTAAACAACATAGGCCATAAAATAATTTATTTAGAAGCTTGACCCTAGTGGATAAATCCCTCTTTGGCTGTGGTAGTTGCTGGCAACGCTTGGAGCTCTGCATCTCTGGCCTGTGCTCTGGTCCAAGTTGTTTGTTGCACATTGTGGTCCTCCCAGTGACCTCTAAGGCATCTCTCCTAGCTTCCATTCTGGCCAAAGGAGGCTTCAGTCTTTCCCTGAGAAGTTTCAACGCCACCCTTAGCTTCATTGGGAATGCAGGAATGCCAGGGAGAAATGCTTTTGCAAACCTTAACCCATGTTTTTATCATTCATCAGAACCTGTCATTTATTCCACCCTCCTGACATATAAATCTGGCCAGGCACAACATAAAAGCTCATACTTGCCAGCTGTTCACCATTGCACAAGCATGTTCTGTGCTGCTGCTTCCAATAGCTTGGGAAATGCTAATATTACAATTATTTTATGGTGGGTTTTGATGGGATGGGCTTTAAATGCTGATAGGTTTACCAAGTATAATGGCTCCCTTCAAATCCTCGGTGGTCAAATTAAGCTTGCAAACAGAGCATAGTCTGTGTGTTTTCCTTAAAGAAAAAAAGAACACTGCAGTCAGTGTTTGCCCTCGGTTTTCAGGTCCCTGTAGTTGTCCTTGGCCACAGCGGAGGAGGGTGGCGTAGCAGTAGGCTGTTCCCCTCCCGAATGCCAAGAGGTTTGGGGTGCCGTTCGTCGTGCCCTCCAGCAACGCTCTCCATGCTCCCGCCACAGCCGCCCCATCTGTGCGGGTGTGCGACTGGGAGGTGTTTGCCCTCGACCTCTGCATGGTCCCGCTTGTTCCCCACCTGGGCAAGTATGGTCGGCGCATCCCTCCTGGGCAATAAACCAGGATTTGCAGAAGGGCCTAAAGGACTTGGGATCCTGAATCCTGCTGAGTTATATGGGGGAATTCCAGCGCTGATGAAACTGTTGGCAGAAGTTTTCCTGGGCTCCTGACAGCCCCCGGTCTTTGCTCCATGGGAGGCAGGTACCCCATCACAGCCCTGGACCCTCTGCCTCCCAGTCCTGCTCAAAAGGGTGGGAAGGCTTTTTCTGTTTCTCTCTCTACACAGGGAAAACAGTGCAAAAAGGCTGTATGGAAATATAGATAGTTTATGGATGTGGCTAAACATGATTGAAATGATGCTTGTACATGTGGGCAAAACTTGTCAGTGGTTCTCTAGAAGTGAGTAATACCATTTTAATTGTTATCCTTACTGCTATAGATCACAATAAGGTTATGTTGATGGAACCATCAAGCATAGTAAATGCTATAAGTACAATATGTTAGTACTAATTATAGAGTAATTTAACAACAATGTATATGAAGAGGGCAATTTTGCATGCCAATTCACCATAGTAAATTTAATTGTAAGGCAAAATATTTTCAAGAAAGAGTAAAATGATAAGATACTGGGTTGCTTTTCCAGTGCCAGTGGCATTCCTGACTGCTTTTGAAAGGGTCGCTGCCACTTTACCTTATTGAGCATCCTGCTGGTATGTATGTCTTTACAGGGCGCAGGAGATTTTGGACTGGTTGCTGTGCAACAGCTCTGAGTCTTCTCTGCCAAAGCAAAAAGATGTTGGTTTTTATTGAAGAAGGTAAGCTGAGAGTTGTAGTGATGTGAAATGTTAATGGAGAACAGGCACAGGAATTACACCTATGGAGGGCAATGTAAAAATAGGTCCCTAGTTTTTTTCTTCTTTTTATCAGGCTGCCAGAAGTCAGAAACTGTTACTCACTGAAATAAATTATCTAATAGCTTTGACCTTTTTTCCCCTTCCAATGGTTGTAATTTACAGACCTGAGAAAGGACTGAATTTAAGAGGAGTTTCATTGTTTTGGGTAAAATAACTTCTCTTGCTCTTTACCTCAAAGATTTTGTTCTTATTTGTACTGCAGTTGCCTTTGACTGTTCTGGAAACACAAAGGGGCGTTTGGGAGTTTGCAAATGTCGCTTCTGTCCTCTTTAAGGCCCCTTCTTGCGGTCAAGGTGATCCAGGTTGCCTCAGTGTAAATGAGCCATCAGGCTGTGGCTCTTGGCGGGTGATGTGGAGGGCTGAGCTCGAGTCTCCTGGGGATCATGACTGGCTGAGCCCCTGTTCCTCCCCAGGCATCGTTTCTGTGGATGCTCCACATCACAAGCAAATGCGTCAAAACCCTTTGAGTGATATTCCTGCCTATTCTGCAGACTAACTCAGAAAAAGATTTAAGTTCAAATCTCAACTGGGTGACTGGCACGTCCTGGTGAACTGGCCGCTGCTCTCCATTATCTGATGTACCTCGGCGGGTCCTGAGATGCACCGGGCAGAGCAACCTCTTCTGGCTCAGGGGGCTTTGGGGCAGACTCCACCCTTTCATCCCACGACTCCAATGCCAGCACAATACAAAGGTGAATTAAAAGACAAATAACTGTGGCCCGATGAACAAATGAGGGATCCAGAAAATCCCTGCTAGTTCAGTTTCCTAAGAGTAACTTCCTCTTCCTTGCTTCCTTCAGATTTCCTCTGTCACAGACAAGAAACCAAATTCACCAGATGCAAATGACTCTTGCCATGTCTGCAAGAAGGCTGAAGTGATTGCAAGAGATCAGTGTGGCCCAATAAGTATATTCTTTATTCATCGCTCATTCTGATCTATGTATTTTTCTTCTAGTGTGCTCTTTGTGTCTATGTAAAAATTCAATTTGCGTTTTATTATGTCAGTATCAAGGCATTTTTTCCTATGAAGTGAATTTTCTCATCCTCTTGGAAAAATGAAAAGTGAAATAGACTTTTAAATAATAAAAAATTATTTACATTGTTTGCCTTTCATCAGTTGCATCAATTATATATAGCACAGGAGTTTTGAAGAATACATTTATAATTTGTAAAATACACTAATGTAATTAAATTCTTGTTAAATATAGCACATGGAACATTTATTCATGTGTTTCTCTTGGAGGATCAGATTGAACTCCACCTGTAACAACAGCATCTGTATTGTAGCAGCTGGAGTGTGGGAGGCATGTTGCAGAGCACCCTGAAAAAGATGCTGCTCGTGGATCATGCCTCCTCCAAGACAGGAATGGCTCAAAGCCCTGTACTGTGACCTGGAGGACTTCTAGTCTGGCTCTGCAATTCTTCAGGCCCTAACAGCTAAACCTCATTTTCATTTACATACGCTTCCTAGCAATAATTTTAACTTCCAGGTCTTGTGAAGAGAAGAGAGGAAATACCTGCACACTGCACAGGACTGGAGAGAGACACTGGCAGACGTGTCTCCTTCTGGGGAGGATGGAGACCTGTTAGAGCCGCCCTTGAGGAGCACCCGGGGAAACCTTCCCCCTGCTTTCTTCTCACCTTCGGAAACGTGAGAATAGAAACCAGTCCATAAGGAAGCTAGCTCGGTGTTCCCAAAGCCCCTCCTTGAAATCATTTCACCCAAGACAGTCTTGGTTATTTGCCCCTTATCTCACCGGTCTCGCCTCCTACTAGGAGCCATTTGGAAAGAGATTTCCCCAGGGACTATTAACTCTGACTGCGATTCCCTATTATGTTTGCTAATTCTGCTCTTGCTTTAAATTGATCTGATACAGATATTACAGAGATAATGAGTATAGGGTAAGCCTCCTCAGCTGCATCTCCAGTGACTGCAAGTATTCCATGGCCCTAACGGGGCATATGCTCTACCGGTACATCAGCTATTGTACATAAACTGTTTTTTCTTGTTAAGGGTAACTTTATATGCTACCTATTCATTGTAAAGAATGATTACAGAAAGCATTGCCCCTGAATAATGCAAGAACTCTGGAGTCTTAGAAAATGCAAAACTGTTGATAAATCTGTTGTAGCTGAAACAACCTTAAAAATATTACTCTGGTCTCTTACCCAAGGTGAGTAAATAATTTTTAGTGGAGGCCAGCTCACATCATAACTGTATTTCCACCGAATGTCCAAGTTAATTTATACAATGGCTACTGTACATGACTAATGGGTCAAGGTGCTGTGGCCTGACTTTGTGCTGGAGTTGCAGAAGAGAGCGTGCAGGCTTCAGTCCTGGGCTGGGAGGGGGATGCTGGCTGCCAGCAGGCATGGGAGGGTGGATGGCTGGAGGGCAATGCCGCGGCTGCTGCTGCAGGTGCTTGGCAGCACTGCCCGACCATCATTGTGGTCATATCGGAGCCAGCAGGTAACCGAGGCTTCAGCTAGGATTCACCAGCTCCTGCTGTGTGCAGCCCATGATTGTTAGTGCTTTTGTTGCATGCTATACATAATCCTCTTCAGGAAGAGATTAAAACATGACTAAATCTCATTGTTTAAGTTAGTTGCACACTGAAAATCTGGTAACCAAAGTGTTCCTGGAAAAACTTTGGAAATAGAGTTCAAAGGAAGAGTGTTAGTTTTTTGCAAATGTAGCAGAAATTTTGCAGGTTCTTGGACTCATCTGGGAATGCAGAAATATAAAGATGAAGCAATAAACCAATAAATGAAGAAAATTATTTATTTGTGATAGGTTTCTTTCTCCCTTTTACATATACACGCATGCACAAAACCACATGTGCTTTGTTGATTAAGATTGAAATGCAAGGATTGTTATTGCCAATTGGAAAATTATGATTTTAATTTAGTAACAATGAAAGAAGTGCTCAACCCCACTTTTCAATCAGCACAGGGTGTCTAATTAGTACATAAGTGGGTAGGGGGTTAGATATCAGTTGGGTGTTGACTGGCGAGGAAGGTGAGTTTGGCTGTTTTCTTTCTCCAGCAATATAGCATTATGTCACTAGTAAAATTTACTAGCGTTCTTCAGAGTGGCAATGCTTATGGAGTGATATTAATATTCATTGTGTGGTTTATTCCTACAGTTAAAATGAACCAGTGATGACAAGCCTGGGAATGCTGCACGGCTTGCCTTTCATGGCAGAGTAGTGAGTGCTCCTGTGCTGCTTAGATACTTCAGGAGCATGCTGAGACTTAGGCAAACCTCCTGAAGACACTTGCAAGGTAAAAATAAAAATTACTTTCTGTGGGACCTCTGTATTGACCTGGAAGTGTGTGGCTGCTGAGAAATTCAGGGAGTCTTTGGGGTGCTTTGGGTCATGATTATTATGTGCCTTGAAGATGGAGACCAATGTCATTTTTTCTTATGTATGCCAAGACCAAAAATATAAATGAGCTTTGGGTTTTAAGGGTGTGAGAGCTTGTCTGCTGACCACCCTCGCACCATGGGGGTGGCGAAGTGACCCCGGTATCCTGTGGTTCGCTGGCCACGGTCCCCCTTTGACCTGGGGTCAAGGACGTTTCCAGGCCACACAACTGTGAGTGGTGGCTTTGTCCCTCGGGCTGCAGGTGAGATGTGCAGACATGAGCCATGGCTTCCCCTCTAGCACCAGAGGCTTTGATGCCCCATGCTGATCTCCAGCACTCGTGTCCGTCCCTCTACAAGACACAAGGTCCACGTTCCCTGCTTGACCCCCTCCTGCTGCAGTCTGTCCAAAGCAATGGCCTCCCTGGAGGAGTCGGCTGGCGGCAACCTTGTGTGGCTGCTGGCGTCAGTTCAAACGTGTGAAAAATGCTGATGTTGAAATTTGTGTTTCTAAACCCACGTGTTGCACCTTGGCAAGGTATTAGAGAATCCACTTTTATATGCATGGTGCTTTTGGTTTAAGATGTGAGTTTTTATTGGTGTACTATATAAAGATTGGTTCTTTAGATACTAATGTCTCAGCAAAATCCATCTGCAGTCATTTGTGGCCTGAAGGGACTGTTTCCTGGGCAGGAACGCTGTCTTGGAGGAACGAAGAGCTGATTGCTGAGCCTCCGGCAGAGAGTCAGCTATGCAGGAGAGGCAGAGTGGTCAAAAGCAAGTCTTGGTCTTAAGGGCAAATGTGGCTGCTTTAGCATTCACCAGTCTAATTACATGCTTGTAATAGCTGTACAGGATTATATACGTCTATGTTAAAGAAAAACTGAACTGTTGAATATGAGGCAGCAACTTGGAGCTGGCATCGATCACCTGCTATGGGAGTTTGTGTAGCATCCAGGTGAATTCTGGAGATGGTGGTCTTCTTACCCAGTGAATCACAGAAGTCACTCCTGATGTGACAGCACATGGTGTTAAGTGTTTTTTACAGGATCTCAGTGTTTTAGACTTTAACTTTTTATTTTTCCCTGGGAAAATGGGATGCTCTTTTTCCTTATAACTCTATTAGAGTTATAAAACTCTAGAGTTTTAACAATATATTTGTATCTGTTTTATTGATGACAAATGCACAGGCAAAACAGCTAATACCAACATTTAAATTGTCATAATTGCATTGTGAAGTAAACATGCTCTTCTGATTAATAGAAGTGGTTTGTTTCTCTGGGAATTATTATTTTAGGCTTTGTCAGTCTGCAGTACTGGATATAACTGGGTTTCATTTGGAAGGTTTCTGAGAGCAGTTTAAGAAAACTGTTTGTTTTCATTTTAAAAGATGGATCTTCTTTCTGGAAAGACCTCGTGTGGCTGGAAGAATGGGCCACAAAATAAAATGCAAAGCCTCTGAATTTAAGTAATTGCACAACAATTTTCTGCACCTTTCAATTTATAGAGCTTATTTAATGCTAGCTTTCTGCTTCATAGCCAGCACAACTTGAGATAAAATCTCTCTTCAGGGGCACCGAAGGGGAGCGGCTGGTACAAGGCCGTTCAGAAGCAGCGGCCCCTCAGCCCGGCCATTGGAGCCGGTGGCTTGAGCTGAGCTGGCTCTGTGCGGCCGAGAGCCGGGGCACGGGATGGGGAATAACATGGTGTGCTTGGACCGAAAAAATGAATGACAGGACAGAAAGGACAGAAAAGGAGCCCTGCCTGAAGAGCACATGGGACAGTCATTTGTGCTGCTCAAACTGGTTTTGTCTGGCCAAAATGGGTTTGTGGCTTAGTGACAATGTTCCTGGCCCCTCTGGCATCATCTGTACAAGGAGGTTCCCAGAAATCAATGTGCTTCTGCCAAATCCGTGGCTGATCTAGATTAACTGGGAACTTGGCCTTGAATGTTGCATTTGGCTGAGTCCAGCGGAGCATATTGTTTGCCTCAGGACTCTAAGATCTTTTGACAGCCTTTGAATTTGCATGTCCTGGGATCACCTTGGCTAGCCTGAGCTGTCTGGAGGGTGCTGACACCCATGGCTCTACAGAGCTTTTCAATAGACGCTATGTCTCCTGATTCTGTCACTCAGAGATCCTCTGGGCTCACACTCAGCCCAAAGCATTGCAATATTTGTTTCCTTCCTTTGGTGGGGTTTGGTGGGGTTTTTGTTGCTTGTGAAAGCCCAACTTGTCTCTGTTAAGCTGATCATGTTGAGCTGTTTCACTGTTTCAGGTGCCAAGACCTTCTCACTCCCGTCACTGTGACTGGCCAAAATACAAATATGAGGGTGACCTTGTCTGTGCTGAATATTAAAACAGCAGAATTATTGATACTTCCTTCTTCAAGGTGGTTACAAATTCTTCTTCCTAAAGTCTGGGAGTTGTTTTGGCAGTTATTATACTATTACTCCCAACAGAGGTAGAAGCCTGTGGATATTAATAGACCTTAGTTTTATCATTCGAGGCTTTTCCATGTAAAACTGCATCCCTGTTTTTGCCAACCTTTTGCCAACCCTGCTCAAATGTGAGGCTAACAGTACAGCTCTACTGATGAGGCTGGTGCCAAACAAGCTGGTGTCTCTAACGCAGAGCTGCGTTATGTGGTGCAGAGATGCACTCCGTCTTGGGGAGAGCTGGCATTTACAAGACCAAATGCTAAGCACTTCTGAGGACCTTACTGTATGACAGCATATTCATAAAAGGACAAAGCCAGATGTTTTCAGTGGTGTTCTGTCACTGCTGCCAGTTTCTGACTCGGTGGCTTCTGACTGCAGGCCAGAAGGGGCGAGTGGTTCGGGCAGTTTGTTGGTATAAACTTAGAAACTGAATGGGAACAGCAAATATTTACTCTGAAGAAGTCACTTCAAAACACAAAGTCTGGAGAAGTGTAAGTGCTATCTTAAAGTAGATGTATAATGTGCAGCAAAGGAATCGTGCAGCAATGGTGCTCATTGCTCTTGACTGACCGCAAAGGGTGCGTAGCTGCTGAGGCTGAAAGATGAGTGCCTGTGCTGTAGATATCTTGGTCTGGACAGAGAAACCCAGCCCAGGTCTGCTAGCAGAAAATCAGGACTGTGTTCATCCAAAACAGAGGAACAAGGTGGGCTGATCCTGTATGATTCATTGACATACCATGGAGAACCTTAACAGAGGCATGGGGAGCTTTTGAATTAATGCAAGAGTCAGCTCACAGGACACAGACATAACTTGGGTATTGCATGGTGCAAAGCCACAACCAGAAAAAATAGTCTAACATGTTACTGCTTCTGGATATTTTTTTAAAGCTGAAGGAAAGCAGTGTCTTTGAACCTTGCCCATTGCCAATATGCTAATCCTTGCAAAATGAAAATTACCATCTGTCCCTCTGATCAGTGACTGGCATTTGGGTCTAACTGCTCTGGTGGGTTTGGATGGGATATTGGGCAAAGTACATGAACACATGTCATTTCCATGAATATTTGGTTTATGTTCCTCCATAACATTATTATGTATGACATCTGGCATATATAATAATTTAAGTTAGCACAGCCTTTTTAATTCTCATTTCTGTTTCATAGAGCCGACATGTAGGTCCTTCACTTCCTTCTGCTTGACCCTCCTGGAAGAGGTAGTGACTATAATGACTGTGATACTGCGTTTCTCTCGCTAATCTCATTATCATGAAAATCTTCTGAAATCTATGCTACTTCAGTGCAGCACTTTCCCCTCTATTTGCCCTTTTGTGTATCCAAAACCAAGTAACTTCATGACTCCCTTGTCTGTTTTATTGCACAAATAGCAATATAAAAATATCATTGAGGCATCTCTTCAGACTTACAACTTGCACTTAGAAATCTTTTTTAATGTTTCCTTGCATGGACTGTTTATCAGTCGTAATGGGTTTTTTAAACAACCTTTTTATTACCCTGAAATGGCTGAAGGAGATGATCCTCAGCAGTTGATAAACCAAAAGAAATCTGTTTGAAGTCGAGAGAATGATGCTAACTTTTACCAGCTCAAGAAATGGTCCTTGACAGCACTAGAACAGCAGGATGACTGACTCCTGAGCCATATAACTTTATGGCAAAACTCAGGTGAATTCAGTGGGGGTGAGAGCAGAGAACGAGATGCTTTTTTATCTAGTCTTGAAAGCAACAAAAGCTCTCCAAACTTATTGGCATGCTTTTTCTTTAAAATCTGGTTTCTTTGAGCACCATTTGCTGATAATTTAAACATTCTTTTTTTTTGTCTTGTCCCAAATTGAAGATTGCTCTGCTGTCCCTTTTGGGGTTTGGATTCAATAGCCTGGAAGAGGAGGAGTTTCTGGGAAAAGGGATCTTTGAGGGTTCTGTGATGCAGACTTACTCATCTTCCGAACAGAAATGGAGCAGAAGTTTTATCTTTTAACATGCCTGATCTTTGCCATAACAACTGTAGTTTTGTCTTTAACAGCACCTTTAGTGGTGGGTATGAATGTGTGTGGATAACAGCTCTCCCTGCACTACAAGGGGGACTACTGCTTTCTGAGGAGATGTTCTCAGCAGCAGCATTGCTGCTTCCTCCCCCCTTCCCTTTCACTTCCTTTTGCTACAAAGCCTATAAAGTAAAAGTACAATAAAAGGATGGAAACCCAAAACAAAGGGTCCCATTTCAAAGGCTGAGAAAGTTGCTGTATAAGTTGCTTCCCTAGTAGGTGATACTGTACCGTGGTTTGTGAGATTCATTCCTAGAGACAGATTGAAAAAAAAAAAAAAATCTTTTTGGCCTGCGGAGGCTTTTGATTAAGACCTAATGCTGTCTGCTCCTTCAGGGATACCCTGTGTGTCACGGAGGTGACAGCTCTCCTTGCAGTGAAAGCAAAGTGCTGCCAAAGCAATGACACGTTGCACGGGATGGGATTCCCCTCCGCCACGCTCTCTTACTGCCCGACTAGTGCTGGGAGTAAAATGCTTGCTGAGCGCTTCTGCCTCAAAGGTTGCTTGCCGCTGACAATTATGGTGACTGTCACTGGCAATTTGGCGCGCGTCTCCCAGAGGAGAGCTGCAGGCGGAGCCGCAGCAGGTGAGGGTGGGTGCGGGCAGCGCGGGGTGCACACCGACAGCCGCCGCGGTGGGCCCCTGTCCTGGCCCCCCGCTTTGGGAGCAGCAGTCAGTCCTCTGCTCTGTGTGGGGACCGGGTCCCATGGGGGCTGGTGTCCTCGAAGGCAATGCAGGGGAGCGGCCCCTCTCTGTTACCCCTCGCCGTCTGTCCTGTGGGGTGCCCTTCGTGGGTGCTCGCCTGGTGGGAACAGAGCTCCCGGGGGCACTGCTGGGAAGAGGGCAGAAATGGGCAAGAAGGGAGCAGTGACAGCCCCCACAGTGCCAGGGACTGCGTGGGGAGTATCCAGCGTCCACAGAGCAGTCAGGGCTGTTTGTAAAACCTTATTTTGTAGGCGAAAAGGCTGCCCTTATTTCATTGATTGCAAAGTTAAGGGGCTGGCTTTCTAAACCCCTGCCATCTTGGCAAATCCCAGCTGTGCTGTGCCAGGCTGCCTGGCACATTTTTCCTGCTTTGCAGAATCCCAGCACCTCTGGTTGCTCCTGGTCTCGTCCTGCAGCATCTTGCTGCCGGGCAGATGGTCACAGGCTGGGGCGGAGGGGTTGTGCCAGTGACCCCCATGATCCCTGTTTGTGTGGCATCCTTTAAAAGCGTAGCATCCTGAGGAAGGTTTTGTCCCTCTTGCCCATAGACTTGCAGGGTGAGACTCCAGCCCAGGTTCTGCAGTCTTTCAGCTTCCGTATCAAACTGTTCCTTTGCAGAAGTTGCTGTTAGGATTCATTGTGAAAACTGCACTAGGATGTAAGGTGAAAGCCAAGTAAAGTTTAAAATTGCCAGATGCAGAATCTGGAGAACAAAAAGCCTATAGAAGCCGAAGGGGAGCTAACAATGGGCTTTTAGTTTAAAATCAAATTCAGAGGAAACCAAAGAGACCATTTTCGGTCCCAGGAAGGTCTGGCTGTGTCATTGCTTCTTTGATGTTGCCTCTTAATGGCTGTTAGGTTAGTTTAGTTCCATTAATGTCTCGGTGGAGCTCTCAAGCTGGAGACTTTTTTCTCAGGAGTGTTCTTCAAATGTATTTCCAAATGCCCCGTTTACCCTTTAACGGTCGTTGACTGCACCCTTTCACGTACCTCGGTGAATATGGAGTATACGGCACCTTCATGTTACCTTTAGACTAATGGAGTCCTCCTTTTGTAAGCTTTCTGGCTTCTTCCCAAAGCCTATTTGCAGACCGCAGGATGCTCGAAGTGCCCGTGCCTGACTCGTAGGGAATCTAGCCTGATCATCTCCTGTGTTTGGAGCTTTTCTGTGGTTACAACAAGCTTGTTTTATTGATTGCTGGAGACATCCTCATGACTTTCAAAAACCATTTATGGCTTTTGTTAAAAGTTATTTAATTCAGGTGTTGACAGGATGGCTCCTGGCAGTATTACACCAAGTCTAAGCGCTGTACAGAGAGGGAATAATGGCATTTGGTAATGAAAAGCATCCTGCAAAGGTTTCCATGTGTGTGTAACTCGCACACTGTGAACAGCCCATGCGCTTCCGTGTTGATATTTAGCAGGAAAGTGAAGGAGATATAAATCTCTTGATTTTTACCAGGAGAGAGACACACACCCCCCCCCCCAGGTACAGCACGAGCTGGCAGCTGCCTGCGGCACCAGCTTGCGGTGGGGGCAGCCCTTCCTGCGGCGAGCGCCTGCACAGGTTTTGGTCCCAGTTCTTACCAAAAGAAAATACCAAATTGTCCTAAAACTGCTAACTGATGCGGAGAATCATTCACACCCCTTTTCACATGGACATAAAAATTAAGAGGTATAAAAATAAAGATTTCACAAAGGAAAAATGTAATTTCTTTAAAGCGGCTTTCTCTACTATGTGATGAATCATGGTTTCAAGATAAAAAGAAACATGATTGTTTTTGAAGCTGAAGAGGACAAGCATGGCTTTTTTTGTACAGTCTTGTTTTCTTTGGTCAATAAACAGGCACTCGGAAGATGCAAAGCACTACTTTATGTGGAAAACAGGAGGGAAGAAATCTGAATGGAGCGCAGATATAGGGGATTAATGCATTAGTAGCACAAAGGAGAAATGCAAAGCATGTGCCAATGTCGGAAAGAGACTGAACGGTCCCTTATCTTTAAGCTTGTCAGATAGCAGTGCAGTTATTTCTAGACTGACTTCTTGGAAAGAAAACATTGTTCAGTGACAAAAAAATTCAAAAGGCTGTTTTTAATTTGGGAGAAAATGAGGCAATATGAGAAAGCTCTGCTTGGCCTAATTAACTAAATCGGTATGTTTTCTTTCCTGAGGCCGGGGCTCTATTTTGTTTACATTGCTGTTAAAAACAGGCTGAAACTGAAAGCTGTATTTTGGGTTCAGTCCCCAGCTCAGCATGGTCATGGTGAGTCTCACTGTGCGTGAGCTCCTACACCAGCACGGAGCCGTTCCTCCCTCTCTTCCCCCGCGGCTCCGGCTCCCCCTGCGGCCGGCGCCTCGCGGCTCCCTTCCCACCGGCACCCCGGATATGCCCCATCCCTTGGGTGTCAGCGCGTGTCCCAGAGCATCTCTCCTTGCCCCTTGGCAGGACGCATCACGGCTTTGGAGGCAGATCGAGAAAACAAAATGGAGCGATAGAAGTGCTTGGGTGACGACCACCACGACAGACCGTGGAATCGCCCCCGCACTGGCGTTACCGGCGTTTGGTTTTCTGCTGAAACACTAACGGACTGGGTTACTGTGCTTTGTTCGGGGGAGCTTGCTGTAGCCAGGGGTTTACCTTTAGCCCTGGGGCTCACAGTCCTCAGGACCAGGGCCAAGCTTGGTGTTAGATCCTTCCAAAAAGGGCCATGCAGCCTTAACAAAGCACAGGATCAGCAAGAGTTATTCTTGGTAACGCCATGCCAAAAAGTTCCCACTCCTGCCTTTAGTCAGTCATAGGGAGGGAGTATTTCCCTTTCTCTTCCCCACCAGGATTAACTGACTTTAGAAACGCTTCACCTGTCTTCTGGTACACCAGCGGTTTTTCGGAGGTGAGAATAAGACCAGTGGTCCTCACAGCTAGGGCAGGCCCTCTTCTCCTAAACCCGGGGCTGACTCTGTGCCGCTGCCGAGGGGTCGGGCTGGCCCTCGGGTGCTGCGAGGGCGGCAGCGTGGATGGGGTGGAAGGAGAGGATGGCGGGACTGGGAGTGGCTCCGGGCCCCCGGCTCCTGCGCCCGGGGGAGCAGGGACCCTGCTCGCGGCCGCGCGGGTTGTTTCACTGCTGTTGGTGGCTTTGCCGTGGTGCGGGAATGCTGCCGTAGCAGCTGCTGGTTTCTGCCCCTCTGCGGGCAGGGGCTCGTATCGGTGTTTTTGCTGCACCCCGAGGCTCTCCTTGCCTGGACTGAGACAGAGAGTGGGCGCTTTGGTGAAGGAAAGTCCTGACAAAGTGGGAAACCACAGGACTGCTGGCTCTTGCGGGTTTGTCGGGTCTCTGCTTGGCTCTGTAAGTAAAACGTTCTCATTTCTTTGGTGCTCAGCTCCAGGAAAGCTTTCAGCCAGAGCAAAGGCTCAGATTCGCTAGGGCAGCGTAACAAACCTTTCAGTGACTTCGTCAAAAAATAATTAGTGCTTAGAAATTCAGCTGTCTTGGGGGACAGCTGTTACTGCACGTGCCGTGTCGGACAATTTCTTGGCTGTTGACTGTAGCCACTGGGCTGGTAGGACACTGGTTCTTGCTAACGGTGTTGACGAGCTTGGTGTTGCTGGCTGTGGGGAAGCAGAGGGGTCCCTCGGAGCTGGGTCCCCGGCAGCCCCTCCTGCACGCCCCTGCCCCGGGAGCTGCTCTGGTGTTATCGGCTCGTCCTGTCTTTATGTAAGAACCCATGCAATGGCTCTGCTTAAACATGCCACAGATATCGCTTCCGCAGAAAAATCTGTACTTCTTATGTGTGTTTTGGTGTTAGTCCTGTTAATGGTGTTGTGTTGAAAGAGTATGAAATGTATTTGTTTGGTTAATATTGTATGTTCTCCTTTAAAATGATGAACCAAACAAGAATAAGGCACCGTGCAAGTGGGGCATTATTTAAATCTGTTTGGAAACCTCATCCTAATATTTAAATTGCTTCTCATTTTAGTTGAAATATTTACTTCTGGGAAGGTGGAAGATAGAGGCGTTGCTTCCAAACCTTCATGGCATTGACACAGCCACGGTGGGTGATAAATACCAACTTGCAGAAAAAATAAATATGTAGAAGCATTTTCTCTAGAGGCTCAGCAATGAGAAAATAGTGAGTTAAAATGTTTTAGTTATGTTGGAAAAATTAGCAAGAGCCTGCATTAATTGAAATTCACAGTTCTTTATGTATATCAGTTCCTTATCCTTCTGGGATTCTTAGCAGTAAGAAAGAGACAGAGCAACAGATTAAGCTAAATGTTGGCAACGACAGAGATAAATTGAGGGTTTAAAGCCTGCATTGAGACAAATTACTACTAAAAACCTGTTTGCTCTTTTTTCTTGACTTCTTATAAGACCAAATACTCAGTAATACAACAGACCTGCTGTTTGTAAACCTGGCTACGGCAGGTACAAAAGGGAATTTAAGCTTTGTGGATGTGATCGTGTTAATGTTTTCTGCCATGACTTGAAAGTGCATGCTGCGGCACCCTTCCACTGTCTCTTCTCAACGCCTTTCCTCAAATTTCCTCTTTGCCGTGTTACCTTCTACAAACCGAGACCTGATAGCATGGAGGGAGCCAGCAGGCAGAGACGGCTGCTGGTGCTGACCCGCCGCCCCTCTGCCTGTCCCGGGGTTTCTCTGCCTGTCCCTGCCAGCCCTTCCAGCCTCGGCGGCAGCTGCCGGTGCTGAGACCGGGCTGTCGCTGCCTGTGCAGCGCAACGGGGCTGGGGTTCAGAGCGGGGCTCCCCTGCTGTGGTGTCCAGACTTAACAGCTAGGTTGAAATCGGGAGAAAGTTTTTTGTCCGCTTTGGGTCAAAAAGAAGCCAGTCTTAAGGTCTTTGTGGTGTGTTTGAAACAAAATGTGTATTTTATGCGTAGCTCATGTAGAATAAGCCAATTTGGTATTTTGTGGCATTGTTCTATTAATTTCCATCCCCTTCTACCTTGCAGGTACTTGTTTAATTTAAAAGTCTGCAATTAGGCTTGGTAATATTAGTAAATTTTAAATCAGCATAAATAATACAGAAATTAAAACCTAAGAAAGCAGGAATGATTTGAACATGGGCACTATCAGAGGCTTTAGCTGCCTCCTGAGCTTTCTGCATGTTGCTGACACATTGAAAATTATTTATAGAGCATGTGTGTACTATTGTTTCTAATTTAAATATGTGCACTGACTGTTTTAAGACCTGGAGGCAGCCCCACTGGAAGCAGGAAGGCTGTTCGATGCTGTTAGTAATACTGATCAAAGTGGACACGTAGACCAAATTGTGCTGTTGTTGGAAAGGACAGTTCTCCAGGGTCAGGACTGAAATGTTTCATGTTGCACACTAAGAAGCAAGTGGAATTTTTTCTCTTGCTGCGTGTGATTTTTTTTTTTAATTATTATTTTTTTTCAGCAAGCTGGTTGAAAAGTGGTTTATTGAATTAGGATAATCAAAAGCTTATAGCCCTGAGACCTCAGCACCGATTAAGTTGTAGCTGTGGAATCCAGAAATTTAAGTCCAAGGTGCAGTGGATTCAATAGCCACAAATGGAGGGTAACTGATCTCTGGATATTGTCATTATTTCTGTATGTTTCTTTGATATCAGCTCGGCATCATCGCAGTTCTCGGTGGATCAGCATTTGTGCGTAGCGAGCCATTTGTGAATCTCTCATTAAATACATGACACTGGAGGTAGTGTTGCAAGCAAACCGCAAGGTCTGGGTCTGCTTTGGTCTCTGTGCTCGGCTGCCGGGGCGCTGCGGCGGGGAAGGAGCCTCGGGGCGAGACCCCAAGGGGGATCCCGGCAGGGAGCGTGGCGGGGGCCGGGTACCCTGGGGAGGCGATGCCGTGCCCTGGATGCCAGCCCTGCTTTTCAGCACACTTGACTCTGCAGGGCTGAATAGTCGACTAAAACACCACCCGGTAGAACACGGGCTCAGATGGCGTGTTTTGGGAAGGGCCGGAGCGAGTTACACCTTTGCACAGTGAAAAACTGCCTGGCATTAACTAATCACAGCTCTAACCACTTAGACCTGTGGTCGCGCTGGGCCCTCTTTGCCAGCATCTAGAACTTGCCTATAGGCTCATTTCAAATTAAACAATAAATGTCTGCGTTTGTAAGTAAACAGTTGTTAAATTTGCTCAAATATTCAATTTGTTCCATCCCAAGGATTTCCAATCAATATTGCATTCTAGCAGAAAAATAATGTAATAAGCCATTATTAGAATAATGTTGTGTTCGTCTGTTGATGCTTGCAACTGACAGCAAATCTTTATTTTAATTAATTCTTAGATTAGTTAAATAAAAGCCATTCTCATTTTTCATTCTGCTCTTTTTTTTTTTAAGTTTTATTGTGCTCCTAGTACAGATAAAATTGGCAGGATTGACGAGAATTTTATGTTCTGATACAATGTAACTTTTATTTCTCAACACTGTTGATGCAGGCCTATTTTTATTTTTGGAAGTTAGTTGAGTACAAATAGCAATATCAGTTTTCATAAAATGCTGTGGAAACAAGTTGTTTTGGAAGTTCCACTCTGCATGGTTCTGATTAAAGGTATTTTGCATATATGCTAATGCTTTAGCAATTTCCAACTTGGCTATATTTACACTTAGCATATATCTCACAGGGTGTGATAAAATGAAACATTTTAGTTTTTCTAACTTGAAAGAAGTGCGCTGATACCAGGTTATGGTTATCCTATAAACCAAGAATCTTTCTCATGCAACTCCAGAGAACATCAGCGCGTGATTCGCATCTTCTGTTCTAATTATAACTAGCCATATATTTACAGCAATCGCAAATAAAACATCATTAACAATCCTTGGTCAAATAATGCAGAAAGTACATTGAAAATAATTTTGTTGTGCCTACTGTACATGGAGAGTAGAGAGAGGTTGTATAAGCGTTTGTAATAAAACTTTCTGTTTAAAAAAGCTCAGAACTTAATTTTAACATTGCTGTAGATATGAGCAGAAGATTTTGTTTCCTGTCCCAGAAGAAATTTGAAATTTCAATTTATTTACCCTCTTTACTCTCTCATATTGCTGCCACTTTAAATGAGAGATGAAAGGACAATTTGTGTGTGCATGAATGTAATTAGTGGGAGGAAGAAAACAGGCCCAGAAAGGATGTTGCTTCACCTTCAGTCACTTAAAAAACAACCAACCATAAACTGAAATTGTAAAGCTAATGTACTTTGAACTAAACCAAATCTTTTTCCATGAATGCTGCTTTGGCAGTTGCAATTTTTTTTTCCAAGTCTATTCTCTTAATCTGGGACACTGTGAACATGGCCTTTTTCCACAAGCAATTTTTGACAGAGCCAGAAGAGGATGCAGGATGCTCTTGTCAGCATCTAATATTTGGTACCTTACCACTCCCCTAGTGCGCCCAAGTGACCTGAATTGGAGAAGTGAAGAGTCCATGAAATTTATTGATCTTTCTTAGCAATGTAATTAACTTGAGAGTTGCTTAGGTACTAGTTATGGACATCAACACAAAACTTGAAGACAGACTAAACAAAGCACTAGATAATAACCTAGAAGCCCCGGGGGGAATAGCCTGTGCTATCAAATTGCTGGACTGGAGAGCCTAACAGGATTTCTGTCCCTGGCAATTAGGATTAATCCTGTTCACAGTTGGTAAAGAGTTGTCAAAGGCAGAAGTTCTTGTCTCTCTCCTTTCTGAATGAACATTAGAAGAAATGAATGCATGCTTAAAGCTCAGGCCTGTTTCATTCTTCAATAAGGAAATTGAATCATGACAGCGGTGGGTGAAATGATATCTGCGATATTGCCCAAAGAGCGTGGAATTTGCAGAGGTATTTTGGGTTTAGAATAGTTTTTAGTTGGTGTCTCAAGGTATGAAGAGGAGTGATTTACCCTGATGAGTTTTTCTTTTTTTGGTTTGTTTGTTACAATCACATTTGAGAATGCAATTTATTTTAGTTTCCATGCAATTTTGATGACGTTTCCCCCACTGTATAGCTATTTAGCATTGGGAATTGCTCCATCCATATACATGCCAGGGTCTATAGGGACTCAGCAAGTTGTGCAGACTGTCATTATTATTTTGTTCCTCTCTCTTTCTCCTGGCTTGCTTGTGTATAGCAGAAAACATGGACTCTCACATGCAGCACTTTTATTTGTATTCTCCCTTGCAGACCATGAGGGTTTTAACAGCAAGCTGCTACTGTCTCTTCTGCATGCTTTGCATGCTTTTCTTGTATGCGTGTTGGAGACAGCCAGGTGAGAAGCAAGTTGCTATAGACAAAATGGGTTAGAAAATGCCCATTAAATTTCATACTGGAACTTGAAAATTAGTCATGCTTAATTTTAATGTAATCTCACAGTAAACTCTTCTAGCTGAGGCGATTACAAGTGAGTACCTTCACAGAAACCTCCTCCTCCTCCTGTGCATGTCACACTGCTGATGCTCCAAGGCGTGTTCTGCTGCGTGGGTTACCACAGGGGCCTCTGCCCTAACTGTGAGGGGCTGAACGGAGCGGAGCTGGCACTGGGTGAAGTAAATCCACGTAGGCTAAGGTGGGCTGTCCTGATCACCGTACGAGTGCGGGCAGCAAACCTGCCCGATACCGTACACGTTAGTGCCAGTCTGCTGTGATGGGCTTGGTGATACCGGAGGGTGCTGTCAGCGGTGCTGTGCGGCTCGAGTCCTGCAGCGCAGGAAAAACTCTTGCGGCCTCAAGGTAAAAGCAATAGGCAGAGGCTACTCTGAAAAGGTAAGGTAGCAAGGCGAGTCCTGTACATCTCACTCCCTTAAATATCGAGGCTGGGAAAGGAAAGTAGATGTGCCATTGCCTCATACATCTCCTGCCCCTTCCTTTCAGGAGATGTTTTACTTGCAAATTTGAAGTGTTGTGCAGACTAAACTCCACTTGTGATGGTGTTTCTCCTTCTCTTCCCTAAAGCAGGATCGGATAATTTGGGCTGTTGTTGAAATATCTCTTGCAGCTGAGGTGCTGTGGGAGAGGATGTCTTGTGTTGAGGATCCTGACGTTATGGGAGAAACTCAGTCTTGCAAATGGATCTTTATTGGCCTTCTGAACTAATACAGCTCAATTTAAACATTCAAAATTGACCTTAGCAGACTGGAAAATGAAAGGGCTGGTGCTGCCATTCGGTTTGAAAGTGAATTTCATCCTTTAAAGTTAACTTTCCCAGTACTTTGAATAGGAAAGACAGTTTTTTCTAATTTATACCAGGTTGACCTTCTCGATAGCAAAGGTGCTATAAACCAAGTAATGTAATGGTCTGTCTACAATCCATATATTTTTTTCAGGAATAATATGCATAATGACCTGGGTGGATTCAAGATATGATGCGAGTATCACTGTAACAGTTACTGTTCCCTGATGTAAAACTCACTAAACTTTGTACAGTGTCCAGAAAGCAGAGTGGGTCTCCCGTGGTTTGGCTGAGCTTGTTGGTGTTCTGCAGAGAGTGCTCGCTCACTCTTCTCTAGCCTCAGAGGAGCACGATGGCCTCAAAAGGACGATTAAATGACATGCTCGTTTGAGAGGGCCTGTCAAGAGGTGAGACCTCTTCTCTCGCTCCCTTTATTTGGGTTACTCAGCTGACTTCTCCTGCAGTTATTCTGGTTTACGCAAGCATCAGCAGACAGAGAATCAGGTCCTAGCTTTTAAGAATCCTCAGAAACCAGAGAAATCAGCGTGATCCAACAGCCGTTAAAGTGAGTGAATAATTAAGACCATCCCTTTTTTGGAGAAGGTCCTTTATATGCAGGAAGTGTTTGTGCTTGCTACATCTCTCTCTGCTTGTAGCATAATCTGTTTCAAATAAATAATGTATGTTGCTGCTCTATCAGTTACCATGCTTGCTGCAAAGAGTGGGGATGCTAACCTGGTTCCTGTGCCTCCAGCCACCGCTGCTGGAGCACAATTTCCAACACTATATCCAGCAAGACATAGCATTTCAAGTAATAAGGACTGTGCCCGTGGCTGCGTTGCTTGCTGTGCAGAAGCCGTCCATCAGCGCGGCGTCAGGATACCCGCCAGCAGCGTGACTTACCGCGGTCGTGCAGCATCGCCGCGTTCTGCGTGTCTGCTCCCGACGGCCCTGCAAAGCGGATCGGTGCACGGGGGCAGCAGGCCATGGCTTTGGGCTGCTGTGCCGCTGGTCTGCGGAGCCGTGAGCCCCCCGTGGGTGTGTGGACAGGCTGGCGTCCCACCAGCCCTGCCCGTGCCCGCTGCTCTCTCCCTCCAGCCTGGCACCAGTGGGTGCACAGGCCAGGGAGCATCCCCCTGGTCCTCTTACCCCTCCTCGCACTGTGCTGGGGCCACGGGGTGAGCTGGACTGGGATCACTTACACCAGAAGAGTTTTCTAGGAGGGGAGGGAAAAAAAGACCCAAAATGTGTGGGTCTTTTATAATAATACCCAATAATAATTAAGAAAAGATTACTCCACCAGCTGATCTGCTCCTTGAGACAAGTGTTTTGTCTAAACTTCACAGCATCTCCAGGTTTTCCTGTGGTACATAGTTGTATGCAAGTGCTGCAGTATAGGAGGACACAGGCTGAAATTAGTCCAGACTCGTGTATACGAGGTACGCTCCAGGTGCATGCTATTTATTGTTGGAGCAATCGAATACAAATCCTTAACTGATCTTCTAATTGGGACTAAATTGTCATTATTATTCCTGAAAACTGAAATACTACTACTGCTTGATCCCTGAAGACTATTACTATGCCAGGAAAATCCTTGCAAATAGACATTTTGACAGACTACATACTTAGTCAATGGCAAACTGGCAGCTACACAGTTTTATGCAAAATTAAAATGCTTAACTCTTCCCTCCTTTTTGGAAAACCTTATGCACATTTGTAGTCTGCCAGTTTTCTGAGCAATGTGTAGATGTTCCATACTGAGGAGAAAAGTACATGCTCGTTTTAGGTCACTTTCTTCCTCTATCTGCTGTTTAATATTAATGATGTAAGTTGCTGTGTCAAAATATTAAATAACTGTAACCTGTATAGGAAAGGAGTTTTAACCTTTGAAAACTATATTTACATGTTTTAGTATATATGAATAATGCATAAAGTTAGGCGCTAAGGTTATTTTCAAAGTCAGTCATTTCAGGACCAAGCTGTAGAAAACAATAAAAGAGAAGAGTGGTTTCTTTTCTCTTGCTCTCCCCCTTTCTTTAATTCCCCAGGATTCATGAAATAGCATTGAAGTCTTATGCCATTGGGATTTCTCACTAAACTTCAAAGCTTAATTTAGTCTCTGCTGGAATGAAGAGAGGCATAAAACAGGCACAGTGGAATCCATTTAAATGAGTGACTGCGAAAGAAATACAGTTTCTAAGAAAACAAATGTTCTGCAGAGTCTTTTAGCAAAAAATACTCTATCGGAGCCCGGTGGCTAGCACGCGGCCGTTCCCCCGTCCTCCACGGCGGTGGGTGCTCCGCACGGCGCTGCCCATGCTGTGCCCTGCCCGGTGCGGGGGCGGTGGAGCCCGGCGCGGGGTGGGGGTCCCGGCCCTGCGCACCCCAAGGCGGCACGGTGGCTCCGGGGGGCTTGAGGCAGGGACAAGCCTCCTGGTCCCTTTGCAAAGGACGCGGGACCAACTGCCCCTGCGGCCACACGTGCACGTACTTGCATGCATTTGACAATTTTCCGGAACATCATTTTAATAGGGTAAGTCAGCATGGAAGATTTGGTTTATTTTCCAGCATATTTGATGCTTCATGAAGGATGCAGTTTTACTTCAGACGGCTCCTTTATAACCCTACTCGTCAAAGAAATGGTCTTGTCATTAGCAAGGTGTTTCCTTTAAATCATTTCCCTATCTGTATTTTTTATCCATTGTGACGTGAATTTTCTTCTACAAAATGAGCTGTGTAATTTTGCTAAGGCAGTGCTAAGTGCTTTATTTTAGAAGCATTATAGGTTAATGCAGACTTTCGACATATCTTAAAAAACCAAAGGCTGTGATCGTTTGTTCTGCCTCTGCAGTGGTTTTATGATAATTGCTTGTAATCCAGTCAATGTGTATCTGCAGGAACTGCTCCAGCTACGCAGTATTTCTTCTGACCCACCCCACTGATGCAGAACTGACCTTGAAAGATCTCTCCACTATGGTCCACAGGAGAAAATTATTCTCCTTTTCAATAATTGTAGAGCTTGCAATTACATAGCATCTCCTGTCTGCAAACCTCAGGGCTTTACGTTTGGCACTGCTGAAAGGCAGCAGCAATAACGAGGTGGGCAGCCAGATGTTACTCACTGCACTGGGGCAGGACCTGAAGGAGCTCTAGCCAAGGCTTTGGTGAGCCTTGAACCTTGGAAAAATCCTGCCTGGTGTCCCCAGGGTGGGCAGGAGGCAGGAGCCAAGGTGGTGGCTGCGGACCACCCTCCCCTGGGCAGGGAGGGGACGAGCAGGCTCCAAAAACAGGGGGGAGAGACAGCTCTGTGGTAAAGGGTGCCGGCGGGGAGAGACCGGCTTGATGAAATGAGATAGCACTAATTAGAATTGATTTCATTTAAAAATCTTCGGGCCTATCACACCATCTTAAGTATTGCATAAAACATTTCATTTTAATAATGCACTTTAGTCGTATCTCTCTTCATTTATGGGAGTGCTTGACACCGTTCCATGTGACTAAGAGTAGCTGTTCTTCTCTTTGCTGCTCTTACAGATAGCTTGGTCAAAAATACGCATCCATTAATGATGACCATGCCCCGTGTGTGGAAATGGTATACTTTCTGATATGTTTCTTGCATTTTCTTGGGCACGCATGTGAGTTGCTGTATTTGTAAGAAAAAAATAGCATTATGGTGCCGCTTGAGAGGCCTGTAGATTGAAACTGGGCCACGGTGTTCGGGTGGTAGGCTGAGTACTGCAATAGAAAAAATACTGACCTGAAAACCATTAATTGAAGATAAATAGATGCTGTAAGGAACAAGAACAAATGCTGAGAGACAGATGTGTTTGCTGGTCTGAGTATGAAGAAGGCTAAAAAATGCCTTCCTATAAGACATTGTGGTTCAAAGGGGAAGAGCTGATTTACAGGCCATTATAATTTGTACATCTGGAAATTTGTTAGAGTAATTAAATGCTAATGTAAGAACGAGATTCAAAGGGATAGCTTCCTTAAAGATTACTCTCAACTACCCAGGGTCAAAAGTAAATTATAAGTAATGCAGTTGAGAAGTTGGATCTTTCTGGCTGAATAGATGTCACAACTGAGAAAAGCGGTAACTCAACTTTCTATATTTGAACATCTCATTATATTCTAGGCCATTGAAAGACACATTAGGTTCCAGAGAGGTGACACATAAGGTCTCATGCTGATAATCCATCCTTTAATTATTTTATGGAGGTTAATGTTGCTGTAGTAGAGTAGTAGCTTGGTCTTAGCAGTGAATAATAGGTTTTAGTAGAAATGAGTTTAATGGAAAATTAATAAAAGCAGTGCAGAATGGCTGAATTGCATATGAAGGCTGGTGATGACGTTCATGCTTTTTTAGTATTGCTTTAAAGGCTTTATTTTGCAGTTGGTTTCCAGGAAGCAAAACCATTTTCTCTCCTATTATGTCCTCTGTTCCTAGTAAGGTTTACCTCCTTCCCCCCCCCCCCCCCGATAGAAGAGTGCAAGTGCACTCGAGGTAAGTAGATCTCTGAGATACCGACCCAGTCTCTCTCTATAGAGAGGTTGTCTCCCACCTACATGTAGAAGCTTTCCAGGACCTCAGCTTTGCCGGGGGAGAGGGGCTCGCTGTTCCTGTCTTCAAGCCAAGTCTGGCAAAACTTGGTTTTGGTTTTGTGCCGTTACAGTGCGTGTCTGTAGCAAGCTCACGTGCATACGGCGGTTTCATATCTGGCCTGGTTTGTAGGGAATGTGTCCACCTGCCTTGTTACTGCCTGTCATCTTTGGACATGTTAGCTTGAGCAACCAGGCTTTTTGGTATTGGAGCACCTGGGGAATGCTGCTCACTGACATGATGGACCTTGCATGGGTTGCAGAGTGGTGGGGAAAGTGTCTGCAAATGTTTTATCCTGTAGGTCCTGGCAGTGGCTATTCTGGAAGGAGAGGAGAAATGCAAAGCTGAGCAACTTCTTTCTTGAAGAGAAAAGCCTGTTGAACTTGGTGGTGTGGCTGGAGGTTGGCTTCGAGCTCTTGCGTCAACAGGAGAGCGGTCGGGATCAAATAGGAGAGTGGTCAGGGTAACCTGAATGCAGATGTGCAGCAGGACCAAATGTAGCTGCAATTTAATGGAGAATCTTGATTCCAACTTGTTTATTGTGACAGTTGTTCACTTTGAAAAATTCAAGTGTTAAACTCTTCTCCTTTTTCAAATGTAGCATCTCTGTTTTGTTCTAGTTGCCTGCTTATGACTCATCATAGCCTTAACTTCCTGCAGAAAACTGAAAGCTTGAGGGAATTGCATGCATATTTCTATTTCTAATATGTTACTATTGAATACAAAATAAGAAGGAAAATGTACGTGGAGTGAACATCAACATGGCTTTTAATGGCATGATGGCTTTTTTTTTTTTGACTAAAACATCCTGGTTACTTAAAGCTCAGTGTGACAAGCATAGAGCTTGTTGAGTGTAGGAAGACCTGCCTTGCAGGGTAATTGCTTGGGGGTTTTTTAGTAGTTTTCTTCATCTGCCCCTATGTTTCATTAAAATGGATGCAGGGGGAGAAATAATTCAATAAAACCTAACATTCACCAATAGGCTTCTACTGCGTGACAGTCCCAAATGCAAGTTAATTTGGCTGATTTTAGTAGATTTATTGCTAGTGTCACTCCCTGACCTGGCATGAAGCAGAGGAGTCCCAGTAAAATTTGGTCCAAAATCTGTGCTGGATATAACAAACTGCTTCTTCAGAGCCTTCTGTCCTCTCGCTCCTGGTGGCAGGTTTTGGATTCTGACCATCGCTTCACCTGCCCAGATACATGGGGAGGTTTACCTGGGCAGCTTGCAATGTGTCAGGGTCTAAAATGTTATGTTACTTTGGGATATTCGCTATTTAGAGATAACCCCATGGAGAGTGGGAAGGATGAGCAATCTCTAAACCACGTTCTGGGGAAAAGAGGACAAATACAGCTACTTGAGTCAAGTTCTGTGGGTCTTAATCTGCCAGAAGTCCTCTGTGGTCAGAGGGAGGTGGCTTTCCAGGTGAGGAAAGCAGACAAAAGCTTTCCTCTCTGACCTGGACAGCACTAGCCACACATGGTGGTTCACTCTTCTTTTGCGCGTCTGACCAGAGTGCGTGCACCCAGTGGTGACACAAGTGAAAGTTGCACGCTGTTTTTGTAAGAAATGCATATTTTCATATTCCATGAATGGGTATAATATCTGTGCAAAATTCTTACGGTGCAGTGCAGCATGCCAGCATCAGTGTCTGCTGTGCAAACCTGCTGCAGTGCTTAGGTCAGCTGTGGCAGAGAGCTTTGTCTTTCCAAATGCCATTGAACTGCTGACTTAGGATACAAGGCTAAAGCAACACAGATTATTTGCCCTTGCAAGATGGAGCTTGAGGGAGGATATGATCAATGTCTGTGCGGGTATCTGGAGGCAAGTAAGAAGGGCTACTTAAGCTAAAAGACAATGCTGGCCAAAAAAAAAAAAAGGGAGGGCAGCATGACTACACGTATGTTCAGGCTGTCGGTTTGGAGATGGTTCCTAACCATTAGAGGAAAAAGATTCTGCAACCTCCTTCCTAGGAGAGGAAGGGGTAAAAATACTGCAACAGTTTTTGAGATAGAAGTCGATGTATTTGTGTGAATAACTTGCATGCGGTGATGCAGGCAGTAGCAGGGATTGTGTGCAACGGCCCAAGAAGTCCTTGTCTATTCCTACGGTCCTAAATGAACCCTTGCAGAACATATAGCAAGCTGATACATACATATGTGTGTGTACACATATATATGTGTAATGTATATAAGGTGTGTGTATATGTATTTTATATTAAAAATATATATATATAAATAAAGAGGCAGTCCCTGTACCTCATCTATTAAGAATTGGTTAGCTACAATTTCATTTTTAAATGAGCTGATATTTGGCATGCACAGAGCTAATGATTATTCATGATTTTTGCCGGTTCTAATTTTAGCCACCTAGAGTCTTCATTAGAGGACATGCACATAATTAAATAGCCTTCTTCAGAGTTCGCAAACTGTCCTTACTCTCACCATTTACAGGTTTGAAATGATCAAAATATTTTTCAAATGATCCTGTAAAGCCATAGCAGGCTAGAAAGGCAACATAATAAAATGTCATTCTCATAATCTTAATGTTTTGTGGTAGACCCAAATTCTGGTCTGTGGTCTCATGCATGCGATTCAGTGAGGCCGAGAGCAACTTCTTTCTGTGAAGTATTTGTGCACCTCGCATAGGCTGGGCTCAAATTCTGCGGGACGTGACCCGCATCCATCAACAGCAACTGGTGCCCAAATGGACCTTCGAAGCATTTTAATGCCTAATTTCAAAAAGAATCTGCTCTTTACGAAGTCACAGTAAAGATGATGATAGTCCTGTTTTGTAGCATCCTAATTTTTCCACTTTATGCATATGTTTCTGTACCTGCGTGTTTATATACTGTTGACACACTATTGGTGTTTGCTACATCTGTCTAGCACAATCTTCTTTGTTTTTGAGGCTAGTGGGGGACCTGAGGAGAGAATATTAAAACCAGAATAATGCGCACAGCAAGGTAGCAGTCCCAGGCACAAGGAGCCCGGGGGTTTGGCTTCTTCTCCCCAGCAGGCGCTCTAATGGCTGTGTTTGCACCCCTGACCCCCTGATCCCCAGCCCAGGCTGCCAGGAAGCCGTGCTCTTGCGGGATGCGTGTCCATGTGTGCATGAGCCGTGTTCCTGCAGGATGCGTGTCCGTGTGCGAGCTGTGCTCCTGCGTGGGGGCCGTGCGGCGTCCCGAGGAGGGCTGCGCCCCGTGCAGGCGCCGCGGGGTCTGTGGCACACGGCCTCGTGCACGCTGTGCCCTGGCGCCCGCCCGTGCTCCCAGCAAGCACACACCGACAGCGGCCGAGTGCGAGGGAAAGGAAGGCTCCAGCTCGCTGAAATCAGGATTTGCCGATTTGAAGGCAATGTACAGTGCAGTGCATGTATTGTTTTAGAAATATGACCATTTTTGCTATTTAAAGCAAGTACTTTTTAAAAATTCTTCCCACTTGCCTTTATCTGGACTTGCAGCGTCGTAACTCAGTTGCTTTTCTTCAAGCTGTGCCACTTGCGTAAACAAAAGGAGATTTCGGCTTTCCTTGTGAACCAGCTCAGTCGACCACAATCCCGTACTGCTTCCCTGCTGCCCCGGGGCCTTTGCTTTGCGGGGGAGCTGGGGATTGGAGATGGGGGCACGAGAGCCCCCGCGGTGAGGCCCACGCCAGCCAGGTGGTCCTGAGCACAAAGACGAACCGCGCACGGAGCGCAAACAGGGAGAGACTCAGGCCAAAGTGTGCTCTATGTCCTGTATTTTTTTTAAAGCACCAATGATACACATGCAGAGGAAGTCCAGCTCCCTTTATATAAACTTCTTGTTTTATTAAAACTAGTATTTTCACTCAAGTTTTTAAGGAATCCTTTATTTCACATGAACAAAAGCATCTCGCAGCAGGGCAGCCCCTTCAGCTGCGCAGTTTAACCATCTCTGAGCTGCTCGCCGGCGGCTCCTGCCTGCAGGCAGGACCACGAGGCCGGCTGCCCCCGCACCGCACACGCAGCCTAGCGCGGGATGATACAAACCGCAGGGAACCGTAATGAGTTAGAAATAAAACACGCATCGCTGCTGGGGGTGGCTCCAGAAAGCAGCGATAAGTAGCTTAACGTTTTTCAGGTTGGACTGCCTCGGTCTTCCTCCAGGGACGGAACGGGAGGTGGGATCCTGCCCATGCTGGGGCCAGCAGGGCTGGGGCTCATCCCCTTTGCCCCCGCTCCCCGGGTGGTCCAGGCGCACATCAGTGCTGCCTGGCCGTGGCCACTTCTAGCACCAAGGGCACTGAGCACAGTGACGTTTGGCCCCGGTGTCTCCCCGGACCCACCGTGACTCTCTGGGCACAGGGATGGAGGCACAGAAACCTGTGCCGAGCCCCTGGCATGGGTGGCAGCCCCTCCTCTCCCACCCCTCTGGGGCCTCCTCCATGCCCCTGGGGCCAGGTCTTGGGTCTGTCTGGGACTGGTGGCACGCAGGGATTTCCACCTCTGGCCATGCTGAATTTCTGTTTTCTCCTATGGGTCCCCGGCTGTGCACCTCACCACGGGGGGATGCTGCGGCTCCCAGCTCCCTGCGGAGCTCCCGTGGCCCGGGCTGTGCTGTTCCTGCAGGGAAGCCTGGGGTCGGCCCTGAAGCACCTCCCTGCCCAGCATCCAGGGCACCTTTGCCCGCCGGTGCTTTTCGCCCCCTGCACCTCTGACTCGGCTGTGGCAGGTGACCTGACCAGCAAACCCAGGAGAAGGAAGCTAGTGGGCTATACTAAGAAGAAAGCAACTGATTTTCTTAAATGCTCAGATGAAAACTGATGATCAGTGTTAAGACTTTTTTTTTTCCCCTCCCCCTTTACGTACGTCCATTTCCAACCCAGTTGCTGTGAAAACCCCAGCAGCCCCTGGCAGGTCTGTGATGGCAGCGGGGGTGAGGAGGCAGGATGCTCGCCGCAGAAGCAGGGGTGCTCCGCTGTGAAGTTCTGAGCTGCTTGTGCAGGGAGGGGCACGCGCAGGTAGACACTAATAGCTTTTTGCCTTGGTTTATAACCCAATTTCCATCCTTCATTGCTTGCCTTCTGGAGCACTTAGTGCCCTGAAGAACGCCCAAGAGTGGAGAGAATTTGCACTGCTCAGCAGACTCCACAAGTATCTTTGCTTTAACTGCTATAAAGCTCTGGTCTTTTTTTTTTTTTTTTTTTTTTTTTTTAAGAAAAAAATTATTTTATTTTTAAACACAGCAGAGTGCTACCAGGCTATCATCTTGGCACATACTCTCTGGGCAGCCCTGTGAAGTTTCTTCCCCTTAGGGCTTCATCCACTGTCAGGATGTATCTGTTGATAAGATCTTTCATTTCCTGGGTGAATGGCTCAAAATCCTTTTGCTTAGCACCAGACCGCTTGAAATTCCCGTCCCTGTTGTTCTCAACGCAGAGCAGCCGGTCCTCTGTCACTGTCATATTCAGAAACTCCACCATTTCCTTTAGCTTGGGGATGAGGCTCTGCTTCAGGTCCTCGTAGTGGACGACGAGCAGGCGCTTCCCGTACTTCAGCCAGTCCAGGACATGGGAGGCCCACCAGGAGGCATAGCTGTTCACGAAATCGGGCCACTCTAGATGACCGGAAAACCAGGAAAATGAGACAATGTTAGCCGTGCTGCGTTTCAACAGTTTTCCAAACGTTACCTTGTGCAACGAGACTGGCGTTACTGGGCATGGTCTGATGCTGCTGGATGAGCACGCGCTGGAGAAGCGCAGCGTGGCCGGCTGCTGGGGTACGGCAGCTCGGCTCTGCAGCTTCTGGCATGGAGACAGATGATGCTTAACCCTGCTGCGCCCCGGGCACCTGGACTGCGCCGGCTTCGAGGCCCTTGACAGGGCCGGGGGTGCCGCCGAGCTGCCTAGGAAGGCCCAGGGGAGGGACAGGGCACGGCAGCGGCCGGGTGGGCAGAGCTGCAACTTTGCATCTTTACTGTGCCTTGGGTATAGGAGTTGAGCTCTCCGTGCACGCCAGCGGTGTGTGCACCGGGCAGGCGGCTCCGCGCAGGGGCTGGGGGAGGACGAAACGCGCTGGGGAATGGGTGTGAGCAGGGAAGGCAGCGGGTCCCGCTCCGATGATGGCTTAAGCAACGCTTTGCCATGTAACTTCAAGCAGATTCTTTTACTTCCGTGGTTTTCCTGCCCTTTTACCTCCATTTCAAATGTAGACTGAGAAGGAGACAGGTTTATTTTTTAATATTTGTGTAAACAAATAATATATTAAAATTATATAATAATATATTAACTTTTATTATGTAAATGCAGCATCAAGACACTGATCTTGGCTGGGGCCCAAGGTGTTCTTGATTTCCGAATCTGTCAAATAACATATCTTTCTGCATGCTTACCAGCCTGCTTATGGGGAGACTGGATAAGGAAATAGGATTAATAGGGAAGTTTCTTCTGTTCCTAGCACATGGGAGGGATTTAGGGTCACCTGCCAGGATCACTGGGACAAAATTTACTAAATTATTTTCCTGCCTTTGCCTTGGGCATTAATGACACCTCAATCTCTGTTTGCTGTCTGTGATAATTTAATTTTCCAAGGGTCAAGATGGTTCTAGCTAAAGCTTTTGGGCTGGACAAAGAGCATTTTGGCTGCAAAGTAACAATTTGTAGTTTGCAGTACAGGAAAGCCATTCCTTCCAGACTTTTTCTCTTTTCTAAGGGCTATTTTGTGTGGGTTTTGATGTATAGGTCTTGAGTTGTGACTGATGAAAGGTGATACATGAACTTGGGAAAGAAATATTCTGTGACAGAGGACACTTCCCCCAGCCCCCCCAGCCCTGTGCTGCGGGGTTTGCCAAGCCACAGCTGTAATGCCTAAAATGTGCACGAGGAGAAATGCAAGCCGAATCTCTTCTCTGCTGCAGAGTCTGAATGCAGCAGTGTATTCAGTGGGGAAATTGTAGTCACACCATCCAGCTTGCTTGCCACGCTTCATGCCTTTGAGTGGCATATTCTGAAGTCTTTTCATGTGTTCAAGGAACACTGAATCTCAAGTCCCCTTATTGCTATTATCCTTATTTATCTGCAGTGCAGTAGCACCTGTGCAGTGCTGTAAAATTTCCTTCAGGAAATGTCATGCTCCATTGAAGCCTCCAAATCTTAAATTAGATTTCTCATGGTTATTACATGCTGCAGGGGCAAATTTCTTCACCTCCCATAGACTGGCAAATGGGCTGTACACAGGGGTGTTGTACCTGGACATGTTTTCTCTGCCAAAGAGTACGATGGCAGTAATGTTGCTGCATGCCTGTGGCCACAGCATTGCTGCTGCACTACCCTCCTCTCCACGGTGGTGGATGTATGGCAAGACTACAACCGCTCCCAAAGTGCGGGTCTGAGTGCTTCTGGGACTGATCTCGGCTGCGGTGGGACTCAAGTCCCACTGAATTTGTCTGCAGTGCTCACTCAGGTCCCAGTGTGTTACCCCCTCCCCAGCATGCCGAGGAGATAGGTTTCAAACTCTGTCCAAAGCGGCAGCGGGCACCCCAGCCCGGGTGGGTTACCTTTGGGGCGGCACGTTACCTTTGCTCTTCCAGTTGCGGTCGGTGGCGTACCCCAGGTGCCCGGCGTATTTCCTGTTGAACTCCGCCATCAGTGACTTGTACGGGTTCCTTATCAACAGGATCGCCGAGTCGAACATTTCAATCTCCGTCTTGCCACTTTCATGTGTTTTCACACAGATGGTCCTTCTACTTCTCCAGTGGTCTTTTTCTCCTTTAAAACCTGTTTTACAAGACAGGATTGTTGGCTTTTTCACTTGATTATATGTCTGTGCCTTTTCACACTCTAAATCATTCCCTACAGTGGTGTAGAACTGTTGTGAAAGTACCAGTCAATTAAACCCATCACCCAGGACCTGGAACCAGGGCTGAATTTTATTCTTGGCCTGCCACTGACCTGCAAGGCTTATTGACTCTACTTGCTTGGGAATCATCTTCCTGTGTGCTTCTCCATGCCTGCCGTAAGGAGGACCCTGTCCCTGGCTGGAGCCCCAGCCGCTGAGCGGGCCGTGCGCTGGGAGCCAGGCGTTCCTGCGCTGGGGAGGACTTCGTCTGCACCTCGCTGCAAAAGGGCTCTTTTTCACAGGGCCAATGCTTGGTGCTCGCTAAATATCGTGCCCCCACAGGATACTGTCCTCCCAGAATAATTACTACCATTTAAAAATTCAACCCTTGTGTTTCATGTGCTACTGAAGAGTCTTACCCTCAGGGTTTAGTCAACTTTTTTTTAGTTGACTTGTCTTTTGGACCAGTCTTTTAGATGGGAGCTGTGCACGTGCACAGCAGCACCAATGCAGGCAACGTGCAAATTTTGCAAATTGAGAGCCTGTCTGTCTGTGAAAGCAGCTGCCTGTCAGACTCAGAGTGCTGCTGGAGCAGTCCCTGCTGCTGTCTGCACCACCTGAAACCGCTTGTTCCAGGCATGTGTTTAAATTTTACCAAATGTGCTGACAGTGGCAGCCTTTGCTGGCTCCAAGCAGAAGGATGCCAGAGCAAGTTAAGCAAAGCTACGTGCCTCGGAAGGGCTTTGTGTGTCCCATCCCTCTGGATGCAGTACCTTTGTTGTAGAGGGCTCCATCGAAGTAATAGCTTCCCGTGTAGTATCCTGTGGCATGCTCTATCAAATGGCGAGCCCATGTATTCCCAGCCCCAGGAAAGCTCGACAAAGCAACGAACACTTTGGATTTGGTGGTTAAGAATTTCCTGTCCGTGCAGCGGGTGTCTGCGAGGACAGAAGATATTTCATTGTTAGCATTGTGGCTTTTTAATAATTCCACTGACAGCCGTTGATTACAGGGTTTATTGCTTCTTTCTTCTCTCTCTTACGAATATAGGATATCAATTTGAGTCCAGTTGTGAGTCAGCTACTTCCCCAAATTAATTCAGCCGTAAGAGGCCAAAGAGATTATCCTCAGAAGAGGTTTTTGCTGGTTTTGTGTTAGGCAACGCTTTTTTGATAGAGCTGTGGCAAACCATTGTACTTGCCAGCAAGTTGTGATAAAAGCCCCTTGATGCCTGTTTGTTAACGGCTATTTGCCTGGCAGGTTGGCTCTTCAATGAAGCCCTGAATGTGCCATTACTCCTGGAAATTGTGAGTTTTATAATGCAGGAGAAACCCCTCCTACTGAAAAGAGCTGGCATTCAGTTAAACCTCTACACTGCCATTCCTCTCCGAAGGGCCCAAGGCAGTGACGAGCCTGCGTTGCGTTAGTCTCCCATGGGGGCTAGACACCTGGTTTCCATACATGCTTTTGTAAATCCTAACCTTATTTCTTAGCATGCCAATAAAAGCAGGGATAGGATGAGAACCAATCTTGACCCTCTGTGATGATTCATCAAGAAGCCAGGAAATAAATTAGAAATACTCTCTTCATTCTTCAAAGCAGCCTCTAGATGAAGCCATGGCTAGAAAGCGCCAGCACAGTCCAGAGGAGGCTGTCTTCTGCTACTACTGATCTACACAGATGTGGGAAGCACTAGCAATTTCATGAAAGCAAGCGTTGTTCTTGCATGCTCTTTTCATGTGCTGGTGTCTGCAGTCTACCTCTGAACTGGGAGGTGGAAGAAAAAAAGGGTGTCGGGTTAAAAAAAGCCTAGAACCAATCCAGAAAAGCACTTAATTTGTTTAACTTTGAGCTTGTGAGAAGTTTCACTGAACTCAGTGCAAATCATTGCATGGATAAAGTTGCTGGTGCCACATAAATGGTTTACTGGATTGGAGCCTTACTCTCTGCTTTATTTTCCAGCTTTGAACCATGTATGCAGATGAATATTTTAGAGGAAGATGGGTAGAGCAAAATTAGTCTGCAGGGCTGCCTCGGCGGCTGCGTAACATGGGGGCTGGGCGTGCGTTTAAGGAGCAGGAGTGGAACCAGAGTATGGGGTCCTCGTCCCCGGCTGCCCGCGGTGCTGCATGGCTCGGCGTATGCCTTCCCAGGCTCTTGCCTTGTTCTCTCCATTTGCAAAATAATTATATTTTTCCAGGGCGAGGGGAGGCTGTGCTGCTTAATGAGAGAACAGAAAGATGCATTGCGGGATTGCAAGGGGGGATTTAGATAAGGGGTGTTTCCTAAATGCCTGCCTGTATTGTGATGCCAACCATTGTGGCTAAGACTGCTCTAAACGAGATCACTTTGACCCACCGCAGAAGGGGCACAGGGGCTGTTTCCAGCAGTGGTGGCTCTGGCCCTGGCACAATGAGGCTGCAGCTCGTACCTTGCACCGGTGTCTGATAGACCAGGCAGTATTTTCCCTTGGCGGCGCTGCCGGCGTTGTGCATCCCGCTGCAGAGCAGCCCGTCTGCGCCGTCGTGCAGCGAGAAGCGCCCGGTGGGGTAGCCGCAGTAGCACTCCCGCCCTCGGATCACTGCCAAGGGAAACTCCTACGAAAGAGAGAAAATAGATCAGTGCGTAAATGCCACGGCATCAACAGCCTGCGGGGAATGCTGCTGCTGTACAAAGAAAAATAAATCTTCACAAGGCCACTGTCAAGATCAAAGCAGTGTTTGATATATCATTGTAAAGCTCATGCTTCTTATACTACTACTGTCTTTCATATTGCAATTTCTTAAAAAGTGGTTTTCAGACACAAACCTCGTAAAGCTTGAAGATTCACAATATTCTGTTTTTTTCATTATTCATAAAAAATAATTTTATAATGTTCCTGCAGCACCTAGTACGTAATTCCACCTGCAAAACATCAGTGTAGGAAAAGTTGTTCGTATTTGCCCCCAAAATAAGCATTTTGAATTGGATCATCTTTTAAACTTCCATTTATATTCCCTCAAACTGAGGAGTCAGCTGTTAAAAGGTTTGCCTTATTCAGTTGATTTTACCAGAGTTTGTGTAGAGGAAACTTGCCCTTAAACTTAAAGAATTAAAGGGAAGAAGGAAATTTAGACCCAGTAACTGCTGCAATCAGGTTTAAAAACAGAACGAAAAAAATCAAGCCATAAAAACCAGTATGCATCTTAGTCTGACTTCTTCACAGTTTGCAAAAAATGAATGTGCATAGAGGAGGTGATATAGGGTTTGAGAGCTACTGTGTATATTTTTGAAAAAACTAGTTAGAAATCCAATACCAAGTAATTTTTGGCACATCTATTCAGAGGGACCGTGCTGACGGCGAACGTGGGGCTGCACCAGAAAAGGCAGAGGGGGACCTGCGGTGCCTGAGCGGAGCCGTAGCCGTACCTGGTGCTGGAGTGAGCTAAGGGCACGCACAGCTCTGCCTGCCGGTGCACGCAGGGTTAGCTCAGCTGGCGCCTCAGGTCTGTCTTCGGGCACGGACACTTCTTGTTTTATGTTACCTTGCTTCTAGACAGGGAAACCTCAAATGAAATCCAGACTGACCGCTGCAAATGACAGGTATCTCAGCAGAGTGTAAAATGTGCAACCACAAGAAAGTTGCAGGTAGTGTTCATTGCAAGGAAATAATTCCCAAGGAAAATTTTTGGCTGTAAGAAATTTCTTTTCAATGGATTTGATGAAAAGTAATCAAGTTTTGGTGTAGCGGTCTTACCCAAAAGAGGCAACAGGCTGCAAAGCAGCGTTGCTGTGTGGTGTCAGAGCAGTGAGGCTGGGCTAATAATGATGAGAATTAAGAGAAGTTTGAGAGAAACGTGTGCTAATTATTTGCTGAAGAAATTAGCTGTTGCTTGTGTGCTCAGTAGGAAAAGCACACTTACTACTGTGCTGAAACTAGCCCTAAAATTCAGTTTTTCTCCTTGTCGTGGAGAAAAAGCACTCTTTACCAGGAGGACTGGGGTTGTTTTTCCTTGGGTTTCCGAAGTCCCCTGATGGCTCGCTCAGCGGCGCCGGGGTGCACTGGCGTGCAGGGACGGGCTCGGCGCAGCCGCAGAATGGCTGAAGGAAGTTCGGAGGTTATTTGAGCACAGAGCGTTCAATTCCACCTATTCCATGTCAACAGTTTTGCCTTTTAAAAGTCTTTTGGAGTCCGGGAGTGCATGACAAGACTGCTGAGCAGCTTATCTCTCGCTCTTCCCCACGTGTTCATCCTCTGATAAGGAGTCAAATGCAACACATGTGCCATCTGTGCCCAAACAGCCAACATTTGCTTAGCGAATGAGATATGACACTGTCAAAACCTATTTACAGATTTGATCGAAGGGCAAAATAGTTTTGTTTCTGCCTGCAAACAGAGATTTTCCCTCTACAATGAAGCAGTGTTTCTCCATTTGAGAAATTAATAAGTATCCCGGCCCTCAAACACAGCCTAGAATAAAAATGTACCTTTGCCCTGGTTTCAGCTGGGGTAGAGTTAATTTTCTTTCTAGTAGCTGGTACAGTGCTGTGTTTTGGATTTAGGATGAGAATACTGTTGATAACACCCTGGTGGTTTAGTTGTTGCTAAGCAGTGTTTATATTAAGTCAAGGACTTCTCAGCTTCTCATACTGCCCTGCCAGCGGAGGCTGGGGTGCACAAGAAGCTGGGAGGGGGCACGGCCAGGACAGCTGACCCAAACGAGCCAAAGGGGTATTCCACACCATATGATGTCATGCCCAGTATATAAACTGGGGAAGTTGGCCGGGGGACACTGCGGCTCAGGGATTGGCTGGGCATAGGTCAGCGAGTGGTGAGCAATTGTATTATGCATCACTTGTTTTGTATATTCTCCTCCTCTTCTTCTTCTTTTCCCTTCCCTTTCTGTCCTATTAAACTGTCTTTATCTCAACCCACAGATTTTACTTTTTTTTTTCCAATTCTTTCCCTCATTCCACTGGGCGGGGAGTGAGCGAGCGGCTGTGCGGTGCTTAGTTGCCGGCTGGGGTTAAACCACGACAACCTTGTACCTCATGCCAAGTGGCACCTGCAAGCGGTTGACTTTCTGGAAGGCTGGAGATTTTGTGAAGAGACCGAAGCAAACGCTTCTCCGTACTTCTGCATCTGCAGAAGCGCTGGCCGATACGGTGCTGTTCTGCAGCCACTCTGCATGCGGTTCAGGGTAACGGCGGTGCGGCGTGCCCGGCCCTTCTGGAGGCAGGGCGGCCGGGCCGACCCTCGCCTGTGCAGCGTTCCTGCTGCTCGGGCAGCGAGTGGTTGGAGGAGGGGGGGGAACAGGGAGTGAGCTTCACAAGTGAGTTTCAGTGACAGCAGCACACGTGTTGAAAGGAGCACAACAGTAGTTCTGGGAATCGCACCAGGATCCACAGCGTCGGTGCACAGCGCTGTAATCAGCCAGCTGATTATTCGGACTGTCTGTCTACCTGATGCAGCCCACAAAGTGATTGCAAAGTAACGTATTCAATCTTGATTTCCCATCAGTATTTAATCAAAACTACAAGGCATCCACTTTGCTTACCTGTGTATTTATGCATGCCCCAAGCTGTGGTTATGGCTTTAAGCAACCATGTAACTTTTAAGTGCAGGACTAGTCCTCAAGCTCAGTGCGCACAAATCTGCGATGCTTCACTTCGGTTAAACACAAGTGTATCGCCAGAGAAATCTGCGGGTCTGTGAATAAGCATTTTTCTGGATTGAGCTTTAGAGCATGCGTTGACAGGCTCAGGTGTCTGTCCTGCAAGCTGTAACTCAGTGAGAGCTGATGTCAATGGGACTATTTACCTAAGAATTTGTGAGATGAAGCCTCAACAGGTAGTTTAAGTGCTGTAAGGAAAGCAATCATTCTCCAATAGCAACACAGATGATGTGATGATTCAATCACTGATTGTTTTTTATTAGCTTGTATCCAAATTAAGAATTATGAATAGATTAAAAATACACTTATCTGGTTCTACTCTGATTACTCTGTTAAATTCCTTTCTTTTCCAACTTCCTATACTAACTCTCCTATTTGACACAGTTAAAATTTTTCTCTCAATCTACCAAAAAGAATAAGAGATGGGGGGCTAATCATGGAAGGAAATTTCTCTCCCAAGTAAAAATGGTGGGTTTGGTTTATTTAAAAATGGGCATGTTCATTTTGCAACAAACCTAGAAGTCATTCTTCAAGTTTTCATTGAACTGGATATGCTAAGAGCAAAGAATAAATACCATAAAGCCAATCACGCCCTTGCATAAAAATTCTGGCTTGTTTTACACTGTGATCTGTTGAGGCCAGGGGACAATTCCTCAGTGCGCTGTTATACCCAATGTGACCCTGATTTGAAATACTCCTCTCTCACTGCTGCAATGAAGTCAGCAAGGCTGTGATTATCTGTGCCAGCTGAGGTTCTGGCCAACTTATCTCTGTTTTATTGTGTTTAAAAAAAAAAAAAAATCTAAATGAAGCTGTGGAAACACTCTGTATGAATTCTGCAATGGGATTTGGATCAAAATCCCAGGAGTCTTTTGTTTATGGGTAAATAATGGCATGTAGCTACATCTGGAATCCAAAATAGCAAGTCTTTTTTTGAAATTAGAAGATTGCTGTATTCTGTATATTGCTTTATAAGGAAAAGAAAAAGCACCTTAGAGTTGGTAATGTTCAAGTGTGCAAACCTGCTGGCATGGCTTTTGGATGCATTGAGATGCTGGGGTTGTCTCCTCAAGATTTAGTGTTCTTCCAGATTTTATTCATATCATCATATATAACTGCATACAGCAGCTGAGTGGTAAAAGGCCTGTTTATTTAAAATATAAATTCAAATGGAGATGGCTCATTTAGTAGGCAGGTTGGCTTATAAAAGAGCATATATGAAAACTATGGCTTCTGGCCAAGGGACCTAGCATAGAAACACATTCATGGATCTGTGTTATGGGGTGATAATGGGTTGCTATTAAGCCATGTCATCACTCTGTTAATTAAGAAAGAAATTGATAATTAAGGGTATTTAGCAGGTTTCATCTGAAGCTGTTACCTCAAATTCATATCTCAAATGCTTCTAAGGGCTGGAGCTACCATTTCAGCTGCACAAAGCAATTTGCAAGGCTAACAAATGAATATGGTATGCCTCAATTTGCTTTTCTTTTAAGTCCCAAAGAGCAAAAGACTTATTCATGTGTTTAACTTTAAGCATCCAACTAGTTTCATTTAAAAGCCCAATAGCTTTTTCAGGATACATAGAAATTGGTGGGATAATTCCTTTCAGCGTAACAGGCTGGACTAAAATGACAGTGCCTTCCTGATTTCAGGAGAGCTAAGTATGTTGCTATCGGCTAGGAAGTTGCCCATCTTATTTTGAAAGGAAAGGAACCAAAGTCGGGACAAACGTCTGTAGTGTCATAATAGGACTTGTTTTGGTATCTAGAGTTAAAGACAAATCGGTGTGTAACAATTGGACTTCTGGATATGCAATTGCTGCTTCTTAAGTGGAGGGAGACCTTGGCAGTCTTTATGTAGGCAAATACTCTCTAATAGTCACTTTCCAAAGGGTAGCACGGTGCCTAGCTGAGCTAAAGGCTGCAGGGGGGAAGGATAAGCAGGTTGTTACCTGCACCATTTTAGGGAAGGAATAAATGAGAGGTACCAAACCTTTTCTTCACCTTCCTTCAGTACCTTTTCCTCTTAACGTTATCATTTCTGCAGCCCTCTCTGTGCAGAGTCTGTTCAGATAATCCTTTAGAATATCTGGTTTGCTGATGGCTTTCTCACACAAGCTTCATCAAGTCAATATGCATTGACTCTAACTCTGGAAAGGCACTGGCTGTTCTGCGGAGATGGACAGTTTCCTCCATCCTGCTGCTCTCCTCTATCCTAGTCCTGTCGAATGTCACACTAATGTGGTACATTTTGGTTGTGGTCTTTTTCCTATCCTTCTGTCACCAGTAATTTCAGATGCTTCCACTTTTTGGCTGCATGGCCAGAAAACTTTGAAGGAACTATACCTCTGAAAACCCACTTATTTAGAAAAGTCATCTCCCAAAACCAAAATGGCATGACTGTGCTTAAAAACATGGACCTCATGTTTGAGCACATCTGAAAACAACTTCTCCAGATATTTCATACCCAGACAGAGAAGCAATAATTAATTGTACTTCATCAGTAAATATTAATAAAATGATGTTACATGTGGGTAAACTGACACAGAAAGATCAAGATTTTTTTCCACCATTAAACAATAGATTAATGGCAGAGCTTGGAAAGAACTGCTCATGAAGTCCTGCTTTACTGAACATTTATATGCATAGAGGGTGTGAGAGTGTTTGTATGCATGTTTGTGAGGTACTATATACAGGGTATATAGGTGATTCACTGCAATTTGCTGCACAGAGTTAATTCCATGATGCATTCTTAAAACACTGATGAGCTGGTATAGAGGGTATGTTGACTGGGAAAAGCTTTCCCACTCTACCTAGTAATTAAGAAGATTTGTTGTTCATGCCTTAATAGTTTTAATCAATTTTGTGATGCTAGAAGGCAAAGTAGTTGAGTGTTCAGTTTAGTGCATGAGGCTGAATGTGGCTGCAGGCTAAATCTGACCACACGGTGAACCCTCCTCTGTACCAAAAAATAAGCCCCACCGGAGTGGGGAGGAAGGGAAGGGAACCAACCACAGCAACAGCCACTAAAGCAGAGGGTGCCCTGGGCCAAATGTTCCCTACCATGAGGATACCCAAGTCCATCAAAGTCAAACTCCTTTGGTTCTTACATCCATGGTCTTACTCTGTGGTAAGCGTGGAGGATGAGCAAAGGTGATGCTTTGGGCCAAGAGTGTGCACAAGGACAGCAGATGTTAGCATGTCCCTTCTCACCTTCTGTCCAAAAGCCAATAAGCACACAACTGACCTTAGTCGTTGCTTTCTTGTAGTCTTATATATCGGCGTGAAGTTCACAATGATTCCGTTTTAAATTAAAATAAATTAGATTTAAATTACATAGGTTATAGTGAAAGTGGTATAAATTCTTCTGGTGTGGAAAGAGACACATTTGTATAAAAGTACCAGGAAAGTCCACCTGCTTTCAGTGTGCTTATCTGCTAAAATTTTTCTCTGGCAGCTTTTTTTTTTATATTTAAGATGGTATCACGTTTCTAGCCAACACATTTACACACTGGTGTAAAAATTGTGTGTAGATACCTCAGCATTAAATCCTCTTGTTTGCTGTGGCAATGCCTACTGCTGCACTGTCAAGGAGCCTGAGACCAAAAGGGCCACCTTGGAGGGGAGCACACAGGGCTGCACGAAGTGGAGGGCTCTGGGGATCGCTTCTCCCTGCCATGCTTGTGCACCGCGCGAGGCTCCCCGAGAGCTGAGCAGGGACCAGCTCCCCGGAGGGCGCTGGAGCCACATTTCGGGTGCTGCCAGCCCACATCCACCCTCCGGCAGCGTGTCTGTCTCCCCATGAGCCGCAGCCACCGAGACCTCCCCCGGGGTCAGATCTGGCTCTGGGCTTGGTTTGAATGTGACACGGAAATGGTATCGATTTCCTCATGGTCGATACTCGTCACTTAGAACGGCTTTTCTGTGCATCATATTCAGTGGCATCACTCTGATGGCTTTCCCTCCCGCCGTCCCCACTCGAGAGAGCGGTTGGACCAGATGCATCACTGGGTATTTACTCTGATGAGTTTTGTCCTTTAGAAACTCATTTACAAATTCAAAGCTCTAAGGCACTAATCTCTGCTATTCCCTTAGTAGATTAAAATTTAAAATAACAAAAAAGAAGAAAGGATGTGAAATGAGAACTGTTCTTACTTTCTTGGAGCAAAATTCAGAGCACATCTCCACCGTCAAATTGGGCTGTATCAAAGAGGCTGGAAAGGTGTCTGTTAAATTTTCTGGAGCTCTAAAACATCCTCGATAGATAACATTCCTCCCTGCAGGGATATGAAATAGGTTTCTCTTGAGAAAACAATGTCCGTAGTATCCTGCCTCTTTCACAAAGAACAATATTAGGTTCAGAAGCTAAAAATAATAAAAGAAATTTTATATTCCAAATGCTGTAGAAATAAGAGAAACCATGATATACACTAGAAAAATGTGTTGCAAATCCTGTGGTATTGAAAGGAGCACATGCCTTTAGCTTTGTACAAACCGCTGAAAGCAGGGCTGCAGCAAAGAGTTTAAATTAAATTCCACCAGTGGAGGGCATTGCTATTGTTTGCAAGTCCCAGTTTTCTTTTGAAGACATGCTTTCCCCTGAAAGACTTAAAAGCCCCGATAAAAATCTACAAAGCTTCCCATGATCTGCACCAGAAAAGGAAAGGAATTTGAATGAGTCCTGAAAGCCCCCACAGGGACCCACCTTCCTGCACATCTGCTCAGCTGCTGAGCTATCCCTCTCCTCTTCCCACTCGCTTTCTTTTCAGGCCAAGGGAATTTGCTGCTTCGAAATCTAAACTAGGCTTTTGTAAGCTCTTCAGGGAGAACAGCTTTCTTCGAGTCTTTAGCATCAGCCTCTGATCTCACCTGCTCCTCTATAAATGCCACAGAGCTTGGCAGAATTGCTCCATTTTTTCCATCACTGTGATTGAAGTGAGGATTTGGCCCAAATACTTGTTACAAGCAGCAATACAATTTTCCCTCCTTAAGAGAGAAAGGTCTCCTGACAGAACCAAATGAAAACCCAAAGCTGTCATGGAAACTCACTACCCTGGGGTGAGGCTGTGTTTGCACGGATGAACTAATGGTAATGAAGAAAATAACATTGTGTGGCTGGTTAGAAAAGAAAAAAGTCTGCACGCTGTATGACACTTCTGTAATTCTGAGGATTTTGTGGGCTTTACAAAGGTGGAACGTGCCTTTACTTCACCACTCTACTAACCCTCTATTGACAGAATTTGCCTAGCTTGACTCAATAGGGAGAAAGGCGGATTTGGGAATGAATTTGGGTCTTCTGAGTCCTGGTCCGCACCCACTGGCTGCCTTAAACAATACTCACCAGAACTGATGTGGGAAATGTGTGGGATGACAGGAGAGATGCAGTGCAATTTTGAAGGAAAAATTTGGTTCTGCATGAATTTGCTGGCAGAAGGGCCCAGATTCTCCAGCGTGAGCCAAGAGCAATCTAAGGAGAAGCTGCTTAAATATTGTTCTAATAACTGCTCAAACCAGTTACTAGAAGCAATGCTGTATCTTTGGGATCACTCAGGAGATGTGAAAATAAAATAACACGATGCAAGTTGGGGGGAAACAGGAGTCTCCCTGGGACCAGGTCACGGCAAGCACGGCACCAAAGAATAAAGGAACAGAAGTTTTTTGGCTTCTCAGGATGCTTTTGAAAGACTTCCTACTAAATCTCACACTAATATTTAATTCCTGAAACAAAATGTTTATGAACGTGTTTAGAGTTGTCTCAGCAGGTCAGGAAGAAAGCCTGAACTGCCCACACCGGCAGTCGGGAGGGAGCAGGGTTCGCAGAGAACCCATGGATCACACTGGAAATGTGCTGCATTTACATCGTCTGCCTGCTTTCTGGGGAGGGATGGCTGAATCTGGCCCTGAGGACAAAGGCACTCTGTGCCACAGCGATCCCCGGGCTGCAATAGCTGCAGACTTTGAGCTTCATTGCATTTAATGTGACATGGGGGCATGAGTCCTGCGGGGCAGGAGCTGCGCAGCTCATGGTGCCCAGGGAGCCAGGGTGGGAAGGGGGAGGCGAGGGAGGGAGAGGGGAGCCAGCAAACCCCATGTCTGGGAAGGTTTAAATGGAGATGTCACTGGATCTGCTCTGTGTAAGTAGAAGCCTTATGCGAGGTCTGTTCTCTGTATTGCATACTGTAAATCATGGATGCTATTACAGTTTCAGAGTTACTTTCCAATATACTTGTTCATCGTGATTAATACTTCTGTTGGCCCCTCAGCTAGCATGTGTCAGTGGGATTCTTCAAACAGTCAAATATCAGGTATTACTAAGGGCAAACAAAATACAAATCTAGCTCCAGGCTAGACTAATTTGATGACTAATTCATTAATACTTAAGAAAAAAATAAATGCCGCCTTTTCCTGTGAAATATGTATATATATTTTATGCTGAAGATTTAAACAGTGATGCATGTCCTGGGAAACCTGCCAACATGCCCGTCAGCCTGACACTAGCAATTTAGGTCTATGTACCTTTGATATATAATTTATATATAGCTGGGTGGATTATTGTACAAACCTTGACTTGTCTTTAAGAAGAAATGAAGTACCATCAATACTGGCACAACCTAAGGTCTTGGTGCTTCTTCTCAGCAAATAACATCCGTAAGGTCTTGTGAGCTTGCCAAAAGTAAAGACTGCTCAGCTGTTTAGATATTTTATGTGCTTTGTGTTGGCCCAAAGGTTTATCTATTGTATCTCCTATGGTAGCTAATTGAATGACAAGTAGAGTTAAGTGTTGTCCTCTAAAGATGAAACAAAAATCCCAACCGCCGCTAGAACAGAAGTCCTTGGAAGAGCAAAACTCTGTGGTCTCATTTCTCTCACTTAGGAAAGAGATTGGTGTGCCTTTCTCTCTGGCCTTTACTTATTCTCCTGCTGCAGTCACACAGCACTTATTTTGTGTAGGATCATTTCTGAGCTTAGGGTGGCATTGACAGGAGTGCTTTTCTGCCATTCCATTATAAGGCACCCACTTCCAGGGCTGTTTCTTAAACGCATGTGGGTTTGTCCCTCTGCAATGGATGCGAAAGGGAGTAGTTTTTCAGCTGAAATTCTGCTGTTGTTGCAGTCGCTCTGCACTGTATTTTGTTTCTTCCCCAGTGACGCTAACTTCCTATGTGGCAGCCCTGAGGCAGCCGCGCCAGGCACGTCTCGCCGCTCCGAGGCGGTGAGCAGCGCTGCTATTTCGGGGAGGGAGCCAGGGACCGGACCAGCAGCAAATGGACACCGGGCCCCGCGGGCACCTTTGTCCTTTGCTGTTTCAAACTCTGGTGACAAATGGAGCGAGACGAGCCGCGGGGACAGCCCGCGCGCTCAGCCCGGCCGTGGCGTCTCTCCCCGTGGGGTGAGCATCGCTCCTGGGGAGAGCGGCCTCCTCTCTCCGGTCACACACTCACTTACGTCGTCTTGCTCCTGCCCGCAGCTCCTCCACCCTGTAGACAGAGAGCCGGTTCACCCCTCCGCAGACAGAGCCCTTTTCCCCCTTGCACTCGCTGTTGCACTCCTCGGGCTTCGAGGCGGTCACTGGGAGCTTGTTCCCGCAGTAGCACTCTGCTCCGTACGCCAGGCCCGCGTAGGTGTAAGCCCTGTGGGGAAAAAAACCAGGCGCTGTCAGTACAGGCACCCCGTCTATTCCCGAGTTTATACCTAACGAAGGCAGGAGCCTGTCACCATGTACAGCGTGCACTTCTGCCGCCCTGCTCCAGAGATGCAGCTGGCCCTGGGGGCCAGCGCAGCCTCCTCGAGGCGGGCAGCCACCTCGTACCGCAGGCAACGGCAGGGAGCGGTGGTGGTCAGAGTCCGCCTGGCACAGCCTGCCCGGGCCCGGGGCAGTCCTCGGGAGGGTGAGGCGGGCTTTGCCTCCTGATGCGGGTGTCTGAGCGACAGCCCCATCTCTGGCTGCACGGACATGCTCGTGCTGTTCCCACAGGAGCACAGCTCGGCCTTTGCCCACCCGGTGCCGCGGACATGATGGCCTCGCCACTGGGGGTGACGCCGCCCCCACCCAGAGCTACCACTTCAGGTTTTGATCAGAAGTGCTTAGGACGGTTTAGAGTGACAGAGAAGAAAAGCCCCTTTCAGAGGTTCTGTTAACTGGCATTTAAAGTTGAGCATTTTGGATCCAGTCAGGCAATTTCCAAATGCTCAAACCAAGGCAAGGCCGTTGCTCGAACAGCAGGCCCAGGGCTCGCTGCCTCTCCTGAGGTGCCCAAGCCATGGCTTGCTTTCCGCCACCGCGCCGGCTCCAGGAGCAGTCGCTGCAGGCCGCCAATGCCTCCTACGCCGCGTGAAACCACCGCCCGGTCTGGGTGGGCTCGTGGCATGGGAGCCGACACTTGCATGGAGGTGGCAGCCTGCGGTCGCGGTGTGCAGACCCTTGGGTCCCCTTTGCAGGGTGAAGCACTCCCTTGGGCCTCTCATGCCAATGGTGAGCATGTGTTGTGCCCGCGCCGGGTGTGTGAGGGTCCCTCCGGCCAGGCCCACAGCTGACCCCTCTGCTAGCTGCACCGAGCCGGGGCCTGGCTCCGTGTCCTCCAAAAAGTGTCTGACGAGGCCTGATGGTCTGTCCTTCTGAGAGGAGAGTATCGTTTCCTTCACCCAAGCAACAGCTCCGTCTGGAGTGTTTGTGTGGCTGCAGGGGACTGGGCTGGAACTGGGGGGTCTCAAAGCCAGCAAGATGGGGTTAAGCTGCAGTTTGGGCACCCCTAAAGCGATGGGCTCCACGTGCACTGCATTGCTCTATGGACCAAGGGAAGCAGATTTCACAGAAATAGCTCTAAATTGCATTGTTTCTTCTGCTTTCTCTTGTGCTTGGGAGCAATGGGAAGTCTTTTTCATAAATATTTTCATATAGTCCTGCCCCAGGTACCAATGATCATCCCCGATCCGCACCCTGCCTTGGCTGACCACGGCAGGCAGAGCAGTGGCAGGAGCTGCGCCTGCCTCTTCCCCGATGACCAGCAGCTCCCTGGGCCGTGCTGGGAACAGCCCCTCTCCTTACCATGCACCCGGTCGTCTTGCTCTCTCCTGTTTCTGGGAGTGCTAGTTTGTTCGTAGCTTTTTAATATTTTAGATCAAAGATTTGGGCTAGAGGGCAATATCTAACAAATATCTAACAAACACTATCTAACAAAACAGTAATTTTTGACCAGGGCAACAGAAAATATATTGTAAGTAGCCATGCTATAATAAAGAGAATAGGCAGCAGTGAAATAGTCTACTTTAAGCAAGGTGGCAGAGCTATCCCATGCCTGAAGGTATGAGATAATCACAGCTTTCACAGATGCTGTATGTTTAACGTATGCACGCTATTCCCGTTTCAAATTCAGTTCCACTTATTGTCAGAAAAGAGAAAACTTGCAGTGAAAAAATACCACTCACCTCTCAGCACAAGCTTCCTGACAGTGAGATACTGTCATTTTTCTTAAGTCATAAAACACAGCTCCCTTCAGTGTCCTCTCCCTCGAATCATCGCTGAAGCATCCCATGTAGGTGCCTGCGTGCATGCAAGACCAGAGTTAGGCAATGCACATGGGATGGAGATGCGGGAGAGGGAAAAAAAACATCCAGCGGCGATCCAGCGCCATAAGTTGCAAGCAGGGCTGCATTCGATCAGGTCACAACCTGTCTGGGGTCCTGCCTGCTCTGCAGACCTGTCTGCTGGTACCGAACCTTTGCAGGTGCTGTTGAAGGGGTAAGCTCAAATGTCCAATGGAAATGAACAGAAGGGAAATTGGACTTTTCCCTTACCCCGGTTACTTTAAGCAGGCCTGCCTGTGCAGACCCAGAGTCTGCGACCACCCCAGAGCCACGGTTCCCGCAGGCGGCTGCCGCCTGCTCGACTCCCTCTCTTCGGTGACAAAGCATGGCGAATTTCTAAAGTAAAGGAGAAGGTAGTCTTCAAAATGGTATAAACTTCAAGAAATCTTGTTGGATTTCTCCCAAGTTTTCTTGAAAATCTCTCGTTGATAATGAGATGATGCAAGAGAAATATTAAGAAAATCAATTTTCTTTGGGTACATAGAGTTATATGGAAGCTATAATGGAAAGATAACTTCAGTCTTAACTAGGCAGCACTGTCTAGCTATTGCATTGAACTATCTCTTTCTCTCTGGTGCAAATGAATCTCTTAAAACATGTCTTGCTTTACTTAGCATATGAAAGATAAATATTTCTCTTAGACTGCATCCTACGTTAAGCCTCTTTTTTGTTGTCATGAACAAAATACTATAAAAATCCAGCCCATTTTTTAATATACGATTGGAAGGATGATGTGGAGTCCCACTATTATACAGCAATTGTGTGTATATAAGTACATTTTATCATTAAAATATGAAGGAAAAAAGGAAATTTGATTTTAGAAGTAGCAGTATTGAGGTGATAACACAGGGAAATTAAATAACATGAGCTGTGGACGGGAAGAGAATATATGATGAAAAATGAAACGAAAAAGCATTATATTAATAAAATAATCCACAAGAAAAAGAAAGTTCAAGCCACTCTAACAGAGATTTTGGAGCTAGGAATAATAAATCAAACATTTAAATATTACAAACACAACAGTAGATTCGAAGACCTGCACACTGGTAATTTGCAAACATGCAATTAGCAAATGCACAAGCTGCGAATATACACCCACAGCACGCTGTTAACGAGATGGGAGTCACACACCTGCAATAAGGATGTTCTACATTTTACTGGAGACTTTTCATTTGGGTACTTTGATTCAAACCAGTAGCAGCAGAAAATGCAGTGTGTGGGGCCAAAGAGCCCAAGTCGGGAGGCACGGGCAGGCCAGCTGACACAGGCGGCGTCCGCTCTCCTCCCTGCATCCCTCCCACGCTGCCGCCAGCCCGGCAGCAATATCTCATTCACATCCTCCTATGAATGAGTCACGGAGAGACTCCGTGGTCTTAGAGCGGAACGTCACGTCAGCGATCCAGTCCCTGTCACCTCTGCATCCTCTGCAATGGCATAACCAGGCCAGGGGAAACAGTATGAAACATCCCATCCACTGGAAGTGTTTGTAACAGAGAATTTTCATTTTTTACCTAACAAATTCCTGTCTTCATTTGTTGTGCTAATAGTATTTGCCAGTCTCCCTGGCAGGATAACATGCAGTCCCTACCCTGAGCCACTTGCAATGTAAGCAGGCAAGGTAGCTTGATTGGGGGGGGGGGGGGGGGGGGGGAAGGACTTGAATTTTCTCACCCAGGGCTGCGTGATCCTGGGTGGACACAGAGCGAGGCAAAGTGGGCCGGGAGGTGTTCACAATATGCTGGAGCAGATGCCATTGTTTTTGTCTCGAGTTAAGGGTCTGCCCTGGGAAGCCCACTGAGGGCTGGCTTGCAATCCCCGTGCGTGAGCTGGGGCAGAGCGGCCGTGCCGCATTGGGAAGCACGGGCGTTATTAGGATGGCACTGATGAGGAATGCCCAAACACAGCCTCCGCGGTAAGGCAATGTGCCGCTTTACTGAGCAGGAACTGCAGGGCAATGCTGAAACTTTAATAAGCATTATAACCACGGAGGAGTTCATTATATCTTGGAAGGGATCCATAATGAAATAACAAGCCTGTAAGTTTACTAGGAGAAGTGGGGGGGGGGGGGGGGGGGGGGGGGGGGGGGGGGGGGGAAGATAACATGCTCTACATAGGTAGTTAAATTTTTAATTGATAATTTCCAAAGGCATTCCAATGCTTGTTAACAATACTGTTATTAATAATGTCACTTCATGTTCAGTCAGATATTCAAATAATGCATATTTGAATCAACATAATTCAGTGGGATGTAGCAATAAATAGTTCTTCTGACTCCTCTCAGTCAGCAGTTAGAACCTGAGCAAGGCACTAGCTTAGTGGCTGATACAGGCAGTAGCCTTAACTAACTTTAAGGATAATTTTCAAAATTAATCTTTTTGGTTTTAATTGAAGTTTTTAAAGAACAGGTTCATACTCTGCCTGGTATTGGAGTAGCTCATAAAGACTCGCCACGTTTCTCTACTTTTTATCTATTCTTTCGTTCATCGGGGGGGGGAATCACCAAACGCAAGGGGGACTAGGGCAGCCCAAGCAGCTACAGTCCATGAAGTGAGAACCAGGCGTGCTGTCTTCACACAGGTGGGACTGGGTAAGAGGCAAAGCCGAAGGGCTTGTGGCCACCCGCCGAGTTCAGTGAGCCAGGTTTACTTCATTGAACCCACCCAAATGATCCGTGCTGCCAGAGCATGTGCAGCATGGAAGTACAAATCACAGGGCATCCGGAGCACAGGAACGTAATGTGCCCTGTTTTATTGTATTGCTTTCTCTCCTCCCCGGCCCCCTCAAATCTCCCGACGTGGAACAGCAAGCCTGCCCAGGCAGCACCCCGCCTCAGCCATCGTCAGCCTCTACTGAGCAGCTGAGACCAGGGTGTCTGCTGCTTGCAAAAGAGGGAAAAAGTAGTACTTTGTGAATATTAAATACTGGTTTTATGAGGTACAGGTACAAAAGTGGTAGCCTAGAGGATTCGTGTGATTCTTTTCTGCAGCTGTCCGTGAAGAGCTTATGAAAGTAGGTGGTGACCAAAGTCAGCAAAAGACATGTTTGCTGAAGGTGAAGGTGCGTCTTCCTCCCACACAGAGCCGGTGGTGTCTGCGTCCAGCCCTTCCCAGTGGGGACAGGGATGGGGACAGGGCCCCTCCCCAAAGCTTTCTCCTCCCCTGCGCCAGGCTTGGTCCCTGGTGCGTGGGATGGAGTAGCTGCAACCTCGTGTTTCATGCTAGTCCAGGGGCTGTCATTAGGCTCTGAGCACCCAGGCTACGTGCCTGGGGCATGTCACGAAATGCAGTGGGGTTCTCTGGGAGACATCTGCGCTTTGCGGCCTCTCTTCTCTGCCACCAAAACCTGCTACCAGCGGGATGTTATGAAGCGCCTGTGGAGCACTCTTGGAAGCTCCCGCGTGGTGCTTCAGGTAACTCCAGCGGTTACAGTTTGCCTGACTCACGCTGTGTGACTAATCTCCCATACACCATCACTATCTCCTTCTTGTTTCCATTTCTGACAATTCACTCAGTAGGATTCATGAGGTGGCACCCATTTTGTGGGATTTTTGCAGAAGGTGCCCCTTTGTTTGGGTAAATTTATTCAACAAACTAAGAGCAGTTTATTAATGTGGTGTCTAGTCATCCAGATCCCATTCCTTTTTTATTATCAGTGAAACATCTCCAAGAACAACTAGTTCTTCTAAAAGGCAATGGATCGAAGATCACAAACTCATAATTTGATGCTGCAGCCTTGAGAGCATGGTCAGTCACCTAGCCTGAATCCTGATGCTTTCTGTGCTGGGCTCCTCAAGGGGGCTTGTCTGCTCCCTGGGGATGCTCAGCCTTTGGAGGTGACTGCAGAGTTGGGGCTCCAGCTCCCCGCTGCACAGCGAGCAGCTCAGCTGTGTAACAGCCCAACACCGTGGGCATCCAGCTTTGTACACCTCCCCGGAGCGCGGCGTGGGCCCGGCGAGGGGGTGCCGTCCCAAACTCGCCCGGGACGATGCAGCTCCCTGTGGGGGGGTCGTAAGGGTATAAAGCCATGCAGGAAATGTGGACATCTACAGACTCCTGTCGTGCTTCCTTGCTTGCTCTGGATAATAGTTTCTTAAAAGCTTTTCTACTGAACAAACCAAAGCAGTCCATGCATGTATTTATCAGCAGCACTTAGGGCAGCAGAATCAGGCTCACAGTGAAGTGAACTCACATTTCTGTCAAACCTGAGTGGCTTTCCATTTGGACTGGAAAACGTACAGTTTTGTACCCTGTGCTCTGGCCGCTGACGCACTGCACCCGTGCAGCGGTGGGAATTCCCCTTGCATTCCCCTTGGCCTGTTGCAAATTTCCAGCAAACTCGCCAAACACCAGGAGTTCGTCTCCGATTCAGGAGGGTTGTAGGGCCCACGTCTTGTCCCCCTAAGGACAGTGTGTTTGCAGAGACGGTCACAGAGGGCAGGTCAGGAACAGTGAATGTGTTTGCAATAGCAGAATTTAGTATATGCTACAAAGTTTTAGCAGCAAGGAGGCACTTCTAGACTTAAGGTATTGTGTGGTTTTGGATAGTTAATTTAATAAAACCCACTTTTAAAGTGTTCCCTGTTCTGAGAAAGGAAATCAATTAAACAGTGTTCATCTCTGCCTGCTTGAAGAGAAAATAATTTAAATTAGGGAAGCATATTTCACTGTCTGGGCTTCCATTCAATCAATAAAAATAATTTTTTGGAGGAAGTTACAGCTCAGCATGACCAGGGATGTCAGGATCATACTTTGGCCTGTGCAGACACTTAAGAACTGCTTTGAAAGTGGTGATGAGCCAGGAGGAAGGCGTTTGTGCAGGGACACTTTGTGGTGCTCGCCAGTCTCTGCCTGGGACGGTCCTAGGAGGAGGCACAGTTTACGTGCGTGCCAGAAAACGGAGCAGGGGTACATCCCTTACCTTTGTGTTCAGCAGTGTGCTTCATCGCTTTAAATCCTGCTGTTTGCATGGGCTCCTGATCGCTAATGAACCTGTGAAACCACCTTCTTCTCAACTGCCTGAGCTCCGAGTTGCGGGACACGAGCCACCGCGGGCTGTGCCGCTGGTCCAGGGCCGGCTCCTGCAGCGCGTCCATGCCCACCAGCAGCCTGGGACCGGGGTGGGGGTTTTGCAGCGTCCTGGGGTCTACGATCCCAACCCCGGCCATCCCATCCGGCACCGGCAGGGCCTGATTAGCGGAGGTCCCACGCGAACCTTGCTGGATAACCAAGCGGGTCCGCTGTAGCAGCAGGAGGCTGCCAGCCATCAGGTAAGCTGCTGTGAGGAAGAAGAGCAGAAACTGGGTCCGACGGAGAAACTTCTGTAGCCTGAAGAAAGCTTTGGCCATGCCCTTACTGAAACCGGGCCCTTCACGCCTCCCGACAGGCCCCTGAATCTCCGCCTGGCCGGGCGCTGGTTCCTCCCATAAGTTCAGCCCATCACTTCGGTGCCTTCTCCCGACGAAAAGCCTTCTTCCCGGACAGCCGCGGCAGAGAGAGCAGCCTGGTGCGGCACTGCCGCTGGCCTCAGGCGCCCGGCTGGCCGAGGGGCTCCGCACGCAGCCGGGATGGTGCCATCGTCGTGCTCTGCCGAGCTGCCTAACAGCCGATGCTGAAACCTGAAATAGCAAGAGGGGAAGGTTGGTTCACATCCAAATAGAAAATACCCATCATCAGGGTGACTGGCCCCCACTCACCCCTTTGTTTTTGAGCTGAGCGTTTCTCCATCTGTTGTTTATAATTATGCACTTTAAAAACTATAATCCAATGAGAATGACTGATTAAGCAGAAGCTAGTTTCAGATCTTCAGCCTTAGGTGTTTTGTTTTTTTTTTTTTAACTTGGAATGCACAAGAAATACCTTTATGATGACGTTATTTCTCTTGGGATGTTTGGAAAAAAAGTTCTTTATTTTCTTTTGTCAATAGCTGATATCTCCATTCTTTGTCACTGGCTGGAACAGGCAGCCACAGTATAGGCATCTTTTTAGGAAGGTATTATCGAATTCCTTCCTTTCAGCTAAACAGTAGCTAAGCTACAAATGCAGATCAGAAGGAAACAGCAGTGTGGGGGTGTGGGGAAAAAAAAGAAATTGCATCGACTCACAATAGATAAGATAATAATTATTAATCTCTTTGCACCACAATAAAGTCAGGCTTTATGCTGGAAAGATATTTGGGGATTCTGTACTTGCACACAGAGCTGTGTGAGTTGCTGTGCATGTCTCTTTAAAAGAAACCAGCGATCCTGCTATTTTTTTAGTAGATTTCTATTGCTAAATACTGACGTGTGGATGCACGTGGACAAAAACTAGTGAATGTTTGAAAAAAAATTCAAGTTTCACCAGATATCTCTTGACTGCTTCTGAGCTTTGCAGGCTTTAGTTGTGCTGATGTATACCATGATGGGATTGTCTGGGCAAGAAAAGCTCCTTTGTGCTCTAGGGAACCTTTAACCTCCCGTAGCAAATAAAAGCTGGCATCTCCCCATAAGTTCCTGTTTTCCCAGTCAATCACTTCTCTGTGGAGCCAGGCAAGTGTTGAGAAAAGATGCAGTGTTTTCCAGAAAAGAAAATATTATGGCTTTTGCTTAACTTGCAATTGGGGCACACTCTTGAAATCCACAGTCCTGGCAAAGAAACATCCGTTCACTGTATTTCTTGTTTCAGTATCTGATTTAAAGTTTTGTGGATATTCACTTACGCCTCTTTCTTAAATAGATGCTACCAATTAAGTCTCCACCCCATTCCCTTTTTCATTTAGTTGTGCAACTTCTTTCTATCTTAAGCAGCAATCAAAAACAAAGCTTAAAAACTTCTAGGCCAAAAATATATTAAAGCTCAGCTGAATCTTTTGTCAATTGAGCCTGAATTCCTTTTGTGTGACCTTTCAGCCTTGATTGCTAAACGGGGTTGGCGCAAGGCAGAAGTCCTGTCTTCTGATCTTACAAGTCGGGTGGTCTTGAGGACCTGATTTAGGTGCTTTTTAAAATATTTTTTGTTGAAGTTCATATATGCTGATCTCAATTTTATAGAGCTGAGTAATATCCAAAGATATTCTGTGTGTTTGTCTCTGCACTTTCTCCAAGAACTCGGGAGAGCAAGCAGGTGCAAAGGGCTACGGGGCTGTAGCATGCTGTAGTAAATTAAGACCACTTTCTCCACTGTAAAAGTTAATACACCTCCCTTCTGATCAGCTCCAAAGCCAAAGAAAATGCATTGATTTACACCAGCTAAAGAGCTGACCCTTGAAGTTAAATTATTGAAAATCTCTGATCAACGTTGTGAGTGCTCAAGAATTACAGTAAAAGGGTCAGAAGTACCTAGACAGATGAACAGGAAATTAGCCATAATTAGATACTGCAGATTGTTACTGCGCTAATTTATCTGAAGAAATACTGTCTATCAGCATAGGTATGATTTGATTCACTAGTTGTTCCTAACATGGGGCTACTGGAACCTTGAGCTATTCCCAAAAGAGGCTGTCTAATCTAAAAGAAAGATGCGTGCGTGTATTAGCCATTTGAGATTCTGACTGGGAAATGACCGTGCCCCTTACAGCATACAGTATTTTGAGGTAGGGCTTGGCCAACGGAGGAGGCAGCCGCACGCCTTGGCGGCTGGTGGCTGGGCAGACAGCACACTGTTCGAGTTGTCATCTATAATGCAAAGGGATGGCCCTTCTTAACAAAATGCTGCTGCAAAGTCTCATCGGTGAGATGATAATCACACCGGTGCAATCACACAGGTATTCAAAAAGTTTAAGATCTTTTTTCCCCCCTAGGAGCAAGATGAGGCTAGATAAATTTATCAGACTTGCAATCATCTTTGCCCAACTGTAATTCAGAGTTTCATAGCTCTTTCGGTTTACTCACAAAGTGATCAAGTTACAATATCAAGAAATGCTTTGAGCCAAAGTTTTCAAGTGCGTCCAAGTCATTTGCATTGGAAAGGCAGTGCTGCGGCAGCCGGGAACCTTCAGGCGTTGCTAATCGGCAATGCCCAGAGTGGCAGCTCGGCTGGAGAAGGACCATCGAAGCCATGTAGCGGAGGTCGGGCATGTTATGCTTGAAACTGCATCACGGGCCCAGTTTATTCTCTTTTAATGCCACTGTGTGCTTGAGTCTTTCAGCGGATTTCAGTCGAGTTTCTCCGTGTTTGCAATGATGTAAAGTGGAGCAGCTGGAAGCTGCATCATCCCCATGATGAGAGGACCTGCCACTTGTCTGGGCAGCACGCAGAGATGCCTCCTGGTGCCACGGGAGACAGGTCTGGCCACTGCCTGCCCAAACAACGCCTGTGCAGGGCACGATTGCTGCGTCCCACGTTAGCAGGATGAAAAACCTACTATGCATCAGCAGAACTAGGGTAACTGCCCAAGATCTCGAACCTAATTTAAGTCTGCGGCAAGCTCTGCATCCAAACACCAAGAAATGTTTGGCATTGCTCCTGTTGCTCTGCCTAGTTTATTTATTTATTTATTTATTTACTAAGGAGAAGCTGCTTCTGGGTCTCAAAAGGCTAATTTTGCCCTTGCCCAGTGGTTCAAAAAGTTTAAATGGTACAAGCCAATTCTACTGCAGTCAATATGACATATATAAATTACCTCCAGATGCATTCGCCCTCAGTACAGTTGCCATGACAGTACATTGTAGTAAAAACCAACCAAATAAATAAGCAGACTCTCCGCCCACAGCAACTGCTGCAAATGTGCAACTCAAAAATTAGATGTTGCTTTTTAGTGGGGAAATAGCAGAGTGCTGCTGACATAAAAAAAAGTCATTTGATTTTTCCATAAACTGCATATTGCAATATCATCAAAGTATGCCTAAAAGAATTGAAGTGCATCATTTTTGATGATGACATTAAAAAGGAAAGAGTAAGGAGGATATGAACTAGTATCTGGTAATAGAAAATGAATCATTTGTCTTTTTCATACATGTTTCACTTAAAGTGAATTAAGTGAAATGGAAGAAATACCAGTTCTCACAGCCAAAGGGGTTTTAGGACCATATTAATTGAGAGTTGAGTTAGTCAGTAAAATCATAAAACGATAATTGAAAGGACTTTGAGATGGGCAATGAGAACTGTTAAACAGCAGAGAAGACCTCTAGGTGAAGAGAGCAATGAAAGGGTTAACACTGCAACCAAAAAAAAAGGAAAATAATTAGCACTGGCAAGGATCAGCTTTGGAGATGGTGAGTGGTAGTGCAGAAGATCTGCTGGGTGCTGTGCCTTCAGCAAGGAAAGGATCCCTTGCACCACTAAAAAGGTGGTGCGTCTGGTGGCTGTGTTTTAATTATCTGGTTATTGAGGGCAAGAATTTGATGGGGTTCAGAAAAGCATTGAGTGATCTTATTTTATAAAATATTAATTTATCCACTTTACTAGTGACAGCTGAATTATTAACTGTTCAGAAGTCAGATAACCATCCAGTTTTTTGAACAGCATTTTTAGCTGTTTGTGCCTGAAATTTTTTGTCTGGAAACATCATTAGAAAAAATAGTTTGAGGTTTTTTTCTGTAAGACCTCTATATATACCAGCAGGACTGAATGCAGAGCTGAAAAATGCATCTTACCTGAAATCCCAGAATCTCAAAATATGCATCTGTTCCAATCTGTTTCCTAAAATGGGCAATGCTGCGATTCTTCTCACTGTCTCTGGGAAAGCCAACATCTTAAAAGAAAGATCCCTGTAAACCTGGCATGACTTGACCACCAGTGGATTTGCTGCCTGGTAGCCAAGTTTTCAGACCACTGTCCCAGTGCTGGGGAATCCTCCCAGCACTGTTGCAGGTGGGTTATTTGTTTATTCGGGTGCTGTCAGGCTTCAGAGTGCGTGGTGCTGGGCGCCAGCTGTAAGAGATGCTCTCCCAAAGGTTTTGCACGAATCTGCAATGCTCGGACAAGGCATGGTCCTACCAGCACCCACAGAAAAGCCACTTTTCTTTTCTGCAACTTCCCTGCAGGCATATTGCTCAGAGCCTGCTCCTGTGGGGTCTTGCCATTGCCCAGAAGAGCGGGGTGGCAGAGGCAGCAATCCTTGAGGGGACTTCAGTGGTATCCTCTGAGATGAGCTCTGGTGGCCACGTAGCACCCAGCTCCTCTGAAAGTGTCTGTCAGCGGGCAGCCGGCCATTTTCGAGGGGCTATGAGCCCCCTGGTTGAACTCACTGCAGACGCTAGGAACAGCCGCCATGCCTGGTAAAGGATAACGTATCTTTGTAGAGCTCTATCAATATTTCATAAAAATGATGTGGCTAACAGGTAGAGGAACACCTGCACCACTGACATGACTGTAGGGAGCTCTTTTTGGAAGGAGGCAGAGAAGCGGGTTTTCCACGTGTGCTACTCATTTCAGACCACTCTGGAAGCGTACCCCTCCCTTGGTGTCTTTGCAATGCTGCGAGGTTATGCACAGCGTTGCGAAATGCCAGTGCACAGATTGTGAACTCAGCACGTTGCGTCTCAGAGTGCACTGACGGGACTAGGCACCAGACCCGAGGCATTTCCAATTTTAAGTGCTGGTTTTCTTTTAATCCTTATTTTTCTTTCATTACATATATAACACCAGATTTATAACTACCATTGAAAAGTTACTAAGGAAAAGCAAGTCAGTACCTTTCTTCCAAAATGATCTCACAAAGTGTGACAGAAGATGTCACACTAGGCAGCTGCATTAATATACTCGTAAAGAGAAATAGAAGAAAATGTCTTCTATTGGCAATTCTCCTAGCCAAAGGAGTAGTTACAGAATTTTTAAGGGAAGACTGAATACTTTCAGTGATGCTATGAAAGCCGGTAAAGGCTGAAGACACTAAAGAACAGCCCCAGACCTGCAGGTGAAGGGTTGCTCAGTTGAGGGCTGTCCCTTAATAGGTTGCTCAATGCAGAAACTTAGGTCAATACTGCATTGATGGCTGCAGCTCATCAATGCTTGATCTCGTCTAAAGACCAGCAGGATTTTGCAAATTCAGAGTTCTTGGCACAGAAGCAAGACTATGTTTTCTGTTGTAAACTGAAGGGAATTGGACTCATGAACACTATTTTTAGAAAAATCCATCCCTCTTCCACATTTCTCCTTTCTTTTGTCAGCTTTTTTTGAGGACAAATGTAGTCAGTTAGGACCTAGCTGAAGGATTCTGGTTCACAGCCTTTCTTTTGGATACACACTGCCATTTTCTTGAGGCTGTTTGGAAAGTCATGGCCAACATCATACTGCGTGAATGCACGTAGGAAGAAAAACTCTTGAGAAGCCGCAAATTTAATGTTGGGATCCTGTCAAATATTTGCAGTTCCCTTTATTCCGATAGCTAAAAGCACCCTGAGTAACCCTGAGTATCTGCCAGTGTCGGTCCCGAGACGGCCGACAGCAAGTGCTTCTTGCAGCCGTGCTTTCACATGTGGCCAGAGCCGTCTCTGGAGTTTTGAGAAAGGGGTTAAAAAAGATGATGAAGGTGAGCTGTCTGAGCTCTCCCCTTATACCTCGAGTGGAATCAACAGAGAAATTCCACATTATCCCAGTTTCCAAATCATGGGAAAAGAGAGAAAAATGAAACTGTGGATCACATTTCTGTGGAAAGCAGTACATGCGAAAAGTAAAGCTTAGAAGAAACATCCTGGTTCTCTACTGTCTTAAGCCAAAATCCACTCAGACCAAGCTATAGGTGGATGCTGATGGATTTTGGCTCAGGTCTATTGTTACTGTTTCTGGCTCCTTAAGAAAGTGTCATGTGGAATCGTCTCACTAACTTAACAATGTAATTTAGGAATTCATGCAAAGGAAAGAAAAAGAGGTAATTTTGTAATTCCATCACCTTTCCTAGGATATTCTTTCACCAAAGAGAGAGGAAATTTTCGATAAAGAGTTACTATAATATTCATGTCCTTCACCAACTTAAACATGCACTTTTCTATGAGATAAGGTCTATGGAATATAACCTGATTGTTGACCTTTCTGGGAGTTACAATGCAATGCTCAGACGAGACCCATCTAGAATCCAGCAACCTGGCCTTCCCAGAGCATTTGGCTTCAGATGGAGAGGCAGAAACACCCTCCAACTCCGGCCCTGGGCAGGGGTTCCCCCCCGCGCTCTTCCCATGACCCTGCAGACGAGGCTTTTATCGCAGGCCCTGGAGCAACCGCAGCCACTGTCCCAGCAGTGCGCGAGCTGTCCTGCACGGGCAGGGCCAGGGGACAGCCCTGGCACGGCTCGAGCCTCGCGTGGCGACGTGCCATGCGGCTCCAGCAGCCCCTGCAGCTCACACCGGTTCTGTTGCTCTCCCGTTTTCTCATCCCTGCCCTTCCTGCAAGGCAAGTGGAAAACTCAAGTTGCTTTTCTTCTTTGTTCCAAGGCAGGATGTCTAGCTGAGGCACGCGAGGCTGAGGACGAGTTAGTGCCTGTGCTTTGCTCGTGCACATCCTGCATCACCCTCCACGTGAAACACGCCATGTCATTCAGTTCTGCTGCTGCAGAACTTGCTGGGGGTTTGTATTTAAATACAATAAAAGGGTTTGTTCCCCATCTCTTCCCAAGTCATCTCCAATTGTTTGATTTAGAGAATAATTTGGCTTTTAAATATTTCTAGAAACTAACTCTTCCACTCCTTTCCCATCAAAATGAAGCTTACCGTCTAGGGATTTTCAGTAAAGTAATGAGGTGACCAGTGAGACATAAGTGAAGGGACCTTCAGCCTGTCCTCACCACTGAAGCTCTGACGTGTCATGCCAGCTGCCCTACCAAAAGATCTAGCCTTACTATCTGGGCTTTCAGAAGCAACAAGCACTTCTTCCAACTTACAAAGTTTCACTTGTTAGCGGATGGATCTGTGCTGACTCTATGCACATGGCCCCTCGTGAGCAGCTCTTTCCTGACACAATGCTGCTTTGAGCATTACTTTAAGCACAACATACGGTCTGCCAACAAACTAGAAATGAGGTAGAAGCACCACAATTTCTCCACATGCTGTAGTGGCAAACATTGCAGCTTGAGAGGGCTTTCTAGCAAGTTTACCATTGCTTGTTACGAGTGCGCTTGCTACAAGATGTAATCAGATTGCAAAGTTATCTTTGATGCTGATATTGTGTTAAAACTGTTAAATAATGATGAACTGTGATAAATAAAGCAGAAAAAAATCTTTATGCAGAGATAGCAGAAAGATGGAGAAAAACTCTATAGTCCATAAACTAGCCAAATCAAATTGAAAATACACAAGTTAAAAATATACATGATAGCCACTGTACACAATATGGGAGGTGTTTTACAATTGGCAGATAATTCAGCTTTGGAAGTGAAAGGCAATGTCACAGAACAGAGCTGCAGCCTGAGGCTGGAGAGTCAGCGCTAACTTGTGCAGATTTGGTCACAGCAGCTCCTTCACTAGATATTCCACTTTTCTGAGACCAGTTTTCCAGCATAGGTAGGTGTAACTCTGGGCAAGAATTCTGCTGGTGACCGCAGTAGCCTGTGGTGAGGGATGCAGAAGAGCCTGGAGGAGGCAGCTGGTCCAGGCAGGCTTGTGAGAGAGTGCTGACTTGGAAAGTGTTCCAGTGACAGCTTGTCACAGAAAGCACACCATGGTGACAGGGTATTTCTTCCATTAATCCAATACTTTTTACCGAGCTCAGTGATATAGTAACAATCAGGAGGACTGATTCCATGCCAGTATGGAAAAGATGCAGACATATACATACCTACATTTTATATGTATACATACACACACATATATATGTATGTGTATGTGTGCCTTCTGTACGTAGAGCGTTGTGTACTCAAAAGATAACATACAATCTGCTGTCACCATTCACTGATAAACTGAGACCTATCAGCAAACAGTATTCTTGAACCTAGAAAGTATTTTGATCAATAATAAACCATTCATGCATAATGTACATCCCTTTGATATTAAGAACTCAAGCACCCAGCAAATGATGCTTTATCTGCAATTTCAAAAAAACCCCAATACGGTTCTGTGGCTATAGGCTGAAGTTTTGTGAGAGATTGTTGTAAAAAATGTACCATATATTGATTTTTGCCTGAGCCCACAGTAGCTAGAGATGAGATCTTATCCTGTGTGCGAGGAAATCTACTGGAATTAAAATAAGATGCAGATCTGTAACTAAATCATAGGTATTTAAAAAGTGTCTTTCGTAAACCCCTCAACATCCAAATTCCTGCAACGTCCACCTACTAAAGATTATTAGAGTCTATTTATTTAGCATGATGATGCTTCAGAAACTGTTCAGAGAAGCCGAGCATTCTAGTCTGCCTCACCAGGCTCTGTGACACAAACACACACTTGCATTATCCATGCCTACTTTTCAAGTATAATGTTTCGTGGATGCTCAGAGAAGCGCATCTCGAGAGCAAGCTGCAATCTTTATAAATAATGCAGCTAAGCCTCGTGTACTTAGATGCCGTGGATAAATTTAATAAATCAAACAGCTATTCAGACTGCAATGAATGTTAATACCTCAGCCTCTGCAAAAAGTTGTCTGGTTATTACTTGTGTCAAGGCCAGCTGACAAACAGCTTGCAGAAGCAGATAATGCAACTGTATAAGAAAAAGAGGAAAAAACTCACCGTTCTTTTACGGTCGAGGAACTCCTGTTGTAGCCAGGCAAAGTCCTAGACAATCCAGTGAAATATTATAAAAAGCTGTAATGCATGTCTGAAAAGCTGATAAATCCTGCTCCCTCTGCCCTTCCCCAGTAATCCTTCTCCTGCCTCCCGCCTCCAGCGCGCAGAGCCGTAATCCTCCCGAGCACCCCTCCGTGCTCTGCCTGTGTCTGTGCCGCGCTCCGCTCCCTCCAGCTGTTTATATCAGTAAGTAACCCAGCCGCCACGCAGCCCCGCACATGCTCCCTGCTCACCGCCGCCCGTCGCGGTCCCTCGCCGGGGTCCCTGCGGCTCACCGGGCCGGGGCGCCGGGGTCCTGCGCCGTGCAGGGGCTGGCGGGAGAGAAATGCTCCATGGCCTCCTGCGCCAACAGGCAGGATCGAAGCAGCCTCAGCGCTGCGCTGCCAAAATCCTCAGCCACAGCGGTACACTCGTGTTTCATAACGCTCCCCCTGTTCGGGGAAACAGAGCCTCTCCTTTACGTCTGCTTCACGGAAGAGCTCTGCAGCCTTCCGCAGCTACAGACGTTTCCAGACCTACCCGTACGCTCTATCTGTCTATATATTTGTCTAAACGCACGGGTGGCTGCATCGGCAGATACCGAAGTGGCGGCAGCAGCAGCGTGAAGACCTAATGCGATCAGCTGAACGGATGCTCCTGTGTTTGTTTCTCGGTGCCTCTTCCCACTAGGGGCAGATCCCTCTGGAGCTGCTCCTCTGGAGACCCAGACCCCTTCCCAACAGGTCCAGAGGGTCCCGGGAAGGCGAGTCCCCAGCAGCCTCCCGGCACCAGCTCAGAGATTTCAGGCAGCAAATTGTTATTCTGGGCACAGGTGGATAGAAGTAAATTATTTATAAATGTGAGAGCTAAAGGCAGTTTGCTTGGTGTCCTTAAGACTGCCTGCTCTGCTCTGCTGTCTTCACTGCACACACGGACTCCTTTCTGCTACAATGGAGATTGATCAATTTATAATTATTCTTAAAGCATCTGCATTTAAATGGGAGTAGGCTGCACACTTGTAACTGCATGTGGTTTTGAAGCACCCCATAGTCTTTGCATATTTAAATGAAACCTGTGGAGATTTGGCTCTTGGAGCCAAAATCCGATGCGGTTATGGGGACCCTCGTTTACTTCCTGTGCTGAGGAGTGCGGGTCAGTAGTGTCAGACCGAACACCTGCCCGGCCGTGAGAAAGCAGCACTCGGGGATTTTCTTGGATCTGAGAGGAAAGAAGGAATTCGGATGCCACGTGGGAACTGATCCTGTTTCCCTTCTCTGTGCTGCACAGTACTTCACGCTCTGACCAGCCCCGTGGCTTTCAGTGATGCTGCATGTGTGGATCTCTCTCCATACAGCACACCCCATGAGTGGGATCTGAACCTGCCAACGCGATGCTAACACTGCTTAAATTACACTTGGCTTTCCCTTCTCCGCACAATTTAGGAGAAGAGAGACCTGGTTGTTCGCTTCAGATCTCTGCACACGTGCTAGCTCATTCCAAAATCCTCTAGTTGTGAAGCAGACCTGGATTAGAAATGCACCCAAAGATGGGAGCTATAGACTACAAAGACGGGAGGTATAGACTGCAAAGATGGGAGCCATAGACTAATCTCACTTGTTCACCACCTTGCAAAAAATAGCACAGTGATGCTGGAAATGTTCAATCTTTAGTTGGCACCAGCATCAAGGGACGAATTTTGCCACCTTTGTGTTTGCATTGCTTTAGTTACATGTGTGTTTCTTGTCTTAGACCTATGTAAGCAAACCGTGCTGTGCCTGGCTACCGGAGTTTGTCAGTTTACTTTTTCTTTCCTTTTTTGAAGGATGTTTTGTCTGGTTGTGCTTTGCTTTAAAAGCAAGCAAATGCAGGAACTTCTGTTTCTGGCTACAGAACATGGGAAATAATTTGCAGTCACGGCAGACCAAAAAGAAGGACTTTGCATTTCTGCTCACTACCTTTCAAGGGCCAGATCCTTGACCCCCCCAAAATCCTCTTTGCAAGCGGCTTTGGCTGGGTGGCAGTCGGGAAGCCTCGGCTGGGCGGGCGGCAGAGCCCCCTCGCCTCGGCGGCAAGCCCGTGCGGGCGCTGTGCAGCGGGAGCACAGCCCAGGCTGCTGCCGCTGGCACCCAGCACCCAGCAGCGCCTCTTCAAACGGCGACCGCGGCGCTTTGTGCCTGGCCCCTTTGCGTGCGGCATTTCCAGCCCTCTGTGCATTTCCCAGGGGCGAGGGGAGCGGGTGAGGCAGACACTGGTGCCAGGGGGGGACGGCTGCGACATGGGGGTCTCCTTCCAGCTCTGCCCCCAAGGTCCCAGTGACCATGGGCAAGCTGTGCGCCTCCCAGCACCGCGTGCCTCGTCCTGCTGTTTGCGTCCCTTGCCGCGTCCGGCTATGTGCACCGGTGCTGTGAGCATGTGCTTTGGGGCTCATGTGATAGAACTTAAAAGTATAAAATCATAACGACAACTGCAAATCCATTTAGCCATGCCTGTCTTTGTCTATGAGAGAAAAATTGCAGTTGCTGGCAGAAGATCCTTCTATGAACAATTTTGCAATAGTTGCAAATAGTTTTCATATACAGGAATCCAGGAAGGAAATATAGAGAGTTTCAAGCTGTTACGGCATTCACATAATTCTGATGGTCCTTCAGACTTGGTAAGATGTGAAAATGAACAGCTAAAATGCTTTTGCTCTTAACAAATATTTTCTGGGACTTAATGTATTGATAGCGCTGCAATTGTGCAGTGATTTTGTGAATTTTGATTAACGGAGAACCCTGAGACTTAGCAATGTAAGGTTCAAATTTTAAAATACTGATGTCTGGAGATGTATTCTCACCCCAAGAAGTTGTGCATCTGTTAGATTGCAACCCATCCAACCTTTATGTGTGCTTACAGCTTTAAGGCTGCAAAAGTCTGAAATTAATTTAATTTTACTGAAATTAAATTAATCAAATGTTTAATGTAATGACATTTTTAAATGTTATGCTGGGCTGGGGCCTAAATCAGTAGAATTACAGGAATCTGCCCAGGTGAAGCAGTGGCAGGAAATGAAGTTCAGCATTATCAGCGAGAAAAACGATGCTGAAAATGTACCAAACTCCCGATTTGCACTGCAGCGTATCAGCAGCGCGACACGTGCACCCGTGACGTTGCGTTGTTCGGTGCCGTAGCCATGAAGGCAAAGCTCCCCTCCCCAACGCCTGCAGCCGCAAAGGAGCCCTTTCCCTGCCTGAGGTACCTGGTATGAACCGAGGGGTGCCTGACCTCTGCCAGGAACGACCTGGTGCCGGCTGGAGCCGGGGCTGCGCCGGATCGCTTCCCCGAGCAGGCACGCCGGTGGCGCGGGCAGCGCAGGTCTCTGAAGGTGCGTGCAGGCAGGAGCGGCCACCCGGGACCTTTGCTGCAAGAGTGAGCACCAGCTCGGGTCTGCAGCCGTCTGGCACGCTTCTGAAGGTGTTGGCGAGACCTGCTTGGCATGATGAGCGTATCCCAGGGACGTGCTATCGCTTTGACGTACGATCTGTTTTCACAGATTTGACATGAAAACAACCACTATCGTTTGGGGGTCTTGCAGCTGCTCTGCCTTGATTTCTGAATTCAGGCAAAGCCCAGACAAACTGCCAGGTTTTACAAAACATCAGCCCCGCTGCACTGAGCCCTCTTTAATGCCAGCTTGTTTTCCAGGATTTTGTGTACAAAATACCACGTGGGGACTTGCAAGACTCAGTGCAGCCATGAGCAAGTCCCCTGCTGCCACGAGTGACCCGACCGAGGGGGTTACGGGCTGCAAACAGCAGTGTCATGTCACTGTTCAAGACTCAAACCAGCACCATTTTGGGGGGATCAGCAAGGAAAATGAAGAAAGGGTAAGGTTGTATCCCAGGGGAGATGGCAACACTCCTCTCTCCTGGAATTATTGCAGCAGCGCATTTTGGGATGGGGGTAGGAGGTGCTCTGCGTCCGCTGCTGATGCTGCATCACACTGTAGATAGCAATCGTGGGAGCGTGCCGTCGGGAGGCACGGCTGCCCTGGCCCCTCGCAGCGGGCACAGGCAGCGGCAGCACGCACGGTGCTCTGCTCCGCTCGGGCAGAGGGCCCTGTGTGGGTAGGCATCCAGAGTTTTTCTGTACACAAAGTTTCATTGGTTTAATTTAACTTAGTCGAAGCAAGCAAAAGACAGTTTTAAAGCTTGCTTTATTATTTCAGTTTAGCTTGTCTAGAGAGACTAGTTAAGAAGTTGGTAAACCCTTTGGACTGGGTGATGTTAACAATCACGGGGAGCCGTGAAATCTCAGTTCTGTGAAGATGGGAATTATAGCATAGTTTCAGTAAACAAAACAAGGCATTCATAAATTGAAGTAAGGTTGTCCACATAAGGTTTGCAAAGGCTCAATTAAGCCAGCTGAATTAAATCGATGTATACTTTTACAAGGCCACCAGATTAGATGCCATAGTAAAGTGCTTTCCTGTCACCATACTCAGCACTGGTGAGACCTGCGTCACATTGGACAGTCTCTTTTTTAAAAAAAAAGAGTTACTCTGCTGTGATTAGGTAATTAACAAATCTCTAGTAGTACTATCTGGCAACTGACATGAAGTTTGCTCTCTTTGAGAAAGAGAATTGAATCTGCGAGGTCTCCTCTACCCTTTGGTGTGCTGGTACTTCATTTTTTCTGTACGTTGCAATTATCTTTCATTCCACAGTGCTCATGTCAGCTCTGTTTTGTTACTAATATGCTATTACGTGGAAAAAATAATAATCAATAGAGTGTTCCAGTTGAGAAAACAGGAGGCCAAACTCAGCTTTTTCTGTGCCCTGATGTAAATCTGAAGTGATTCCCATAAAGGCCATGGGAACCACTCCAGGCCTGCACCTCTGTAAATGAGAGCAGGACCCTGCCTGGTGAACCTGGGAACATGGAGGTGGATGATAAAAAACAGGACGCTATTAAAAAAAAAATAATCAGAAGGTTAAACGTAATGAAAGCTTCTGTGAAAATGCCGCATTTTTTGGTAAATGGAAAGGCAGCTGAGGTAATCGACCTCTATATGGAAACTGTGATGTGAAAACTAGGAGTGGTTGTAGGAATCTGAAGGTCTTTTGCTAATGCTCATCAACAGCACTTTGGTTTTTCTAATCCAAGAATGTGCAGGATACCAATCCACCAACATCTGGATTTCAATTAAATCCTGAGAGGCAGTACTGGTTTTAGCATCTTATCCTGCCTGCGCATCTAGACTAATACTTTATCTCACATGGCTTCAATAAAAAGTAAGAGAGGACTTTCTAGGACTGGGAATACAGCTCTGACCGGAGAAAAATAACTGCAGAAGCCCTCTGAACCAGGAAAAGCATTTGAATTTTGACAAGGTGGCTGACTGAAGCGGGCCCGTTTCTGCTGTTGGTTATGCCAAATTCTACTCTCAAACATGGATGAAAAAGAGAAACGCGGCATTTTGTCTAAGACAGTGACCAGTAACTTGAGGGACCTGGGCTCAGTTCCTAGCTTTGCCACACACTCACCGTGTGATCTGAAGATATGGGGGGGTCTAAAAGCCTTGACAGGGAGACTTCTGGTGCCTTGTACAGATTTCAGAGAGAGATGGAAGCCTAAATACCCTTCACAGTCCTGGCCATGATCTCTCCACTCCCTAATTTCCCATCTGGTTAATACTACTATTTTTCTCCCATTCCCTGGGGAATTTTTCCGTCCCTCACAAGGAGCGGAGGTTCATCTTGCGATGCGCACTCTGCCTCAAAGCTGCGAGATGATCACCTCTGTTTAATCCAGCCTGACTGGAGGGGGTGCTTGTTTTAATATTTTGTTCACAGTTACAGCTTAAATGCCTTAAAGAGAAATATCTGTTCTGCGTTTGAAGTGCTAACACAGTCTTGAGTATGGCAAAGCAAAGTCATCACTCTAAAGGGTGAGCACAGAAAAGCCTACCTGAAAAGCTTTAAGGTGATTGTGAATAATGGGCCTTCGGCATCCATCTGCATTAGCTCTTGTGCCACCACCTTCCGCTCCCTCAAATGGGACTGCTGAGAATACCTGCCGTTCGGAAAGAGAAGTTAAAAATATAATGCGCTGTATGGGAAGAGGCATGAGCGGTGTTTTCAGACTCAGACCTACAGGACATTATTCCTGTTTTACTCGCACTATTTTCTCGTCTGTGTCATCCCATTGTCTACAGAGAAGTTGTACCTTGACAGGACCCATGTAAGTGCATGCTGCAGCTCCTATTAAATTAAGAGGGAAATGGATCAGATTGTAAATTCAAAGGATGATCTGATTTTTTACATGGCAGAAGTAGTGTAAGAATGAGAAAAGAAAAGGAAAACTAGGTACAAAGCTGAGCAGGATGCAGACGTGGAAAAATTATATCTAATAACACTAAGAGAAAAGGGGCAAAACTAGGAAAATAAAGCATGTATGCATTATGGTCATGTTGTAGAATCAGTCATTTGATGGAATGCGTGGCAGGTGGAGGCATTCCGTATCTGAATAAAATTCTAAGCACTTTCCTTCTCTGCTGGATGGTTCTGCTTGGTTTTTGCACAAAATACAGCACGGAAATTGCTAAATGAGTGGCATTACTTTTAGAATCCTGTTGTGGGAGCAGTTCTTGTGCTAATGACTCAAACTTTCAGTCACTTCAGAAAATAGGCTCAATTGTAAAAGTAAGGATCGGTTCAGAAAAGTGGCAGTTTTTGCTAGTGTGGTTTCAAGAAGAAACATCTAAAAGACTGTGTGGTTTCATAAATGAATGTATGTAGCAAATAGTTTTCTTGTTCTTTTTATTTAATAATCCTAAATACTCAGGGATTAGGCATTCCATGTAATGCCTACCTACAATTTTCATTTTTTTCATGAAATGACTGAGCAAAACAGCTGTTTGGTGCAGTGGTTGACAACGTCATTCTTTTTTCAGAATGACTGGTTTCATAACATAAATGCCGTATGATGCATAACGTAGGAAAAATATCAGGTCTAATACAATTATTGGCAAAACTCCCAGTGATTTCGGAGCACCAATACGTCAAATGCCGTGCACAGAGCATTTGTTGAAGATTGTGCAGATCAGCGAAGAATCTTACGTTCCTAAGTCATCTCTCGGAATTTGCTTTAGCTGTGAAGATAAAGGCAGATGCTAAAATGGTGCTGATCTGTATAGCAATACGGTGTGCTCTGTAGCAAGTGACGCTGTAGCACAGGGTGTTACGCTGTTGCATCTGATTCAGATAATGATGGAGTGTGGTTCAAAACGGTGGGAAGAGGTGCTGGAAGGAGCAGCACAAATCCGCCCATCTGGGTCTGGAGCCTCCAGCTCCAGAGTTTCCTCTTTCCTGCTATCATGGCTGCTAAGGTAGGTTGTAGTTTTGGAAGCAGCTGATAATCACTTCGCACTTTTGGGGGGTCTGAAAGGACAGATGTTGTTCCCAATAACGAGTGCTTGAAGAAACAACCCCTTAAAAGATAAATGAACAAAAAGGATAACATAGGTGAGGCTCTTAACACATTCCTCATGTCTAAGTGGAGGTGAAATAACATTGGAAAATATAAGAGATGTAATAAAGGAAAGCTAAGTTAATTTCCAAGTTCAGGAGGGATTTGAAAGGTGAAGGTAAACTTTCAGCATAAATAAGGATTGGTGTAACTATAGCTGTTCCTATTGCTCATCTTCCAGTTCATTAAAGACTGAAGTATGCTGTGAAAAAGGAACAGGTAAATATGATGAGTTTTGATCAGGATGTTGCTGGCCTAAATGCTGTTAAGATTTTGTTTCTCACCTTTGACATAGCATCACATAAAATGGTAAGAGGAAGCTTCAAACTAAACAAAAAGTGGCAGTGGTTCTTTGCGCTGTGTGTAATTAAGCTGTGCATCTCCTTACTGCTTCAGTAATCATCATCTAGCGCTAGCACAGAAATGTGGGACTGGTTTGATTCAACTGAAAATGGAAAAGGTTTGTGGAAAGCAGCTACCATGTGCACGTTTTGGGAACAGGCTTGCTTTGAAGCGAGTGGGTGTGGAGGGATTCTAGCAAACTGGTGGGAGAGGGGGATTGTGTAGCACTTGTGCAGGGTTTTTTTCCCATTTCAAATATTGTGAACTTGTTGATGTTCCCTTACTTCAGGCGTACATTATGTTGTGTTACAGTTTTTGTCATGTTTCATTTACACTCTTATAAGTTCCACAGATATTTAAATATTTTTTGAAGAAGTGCCAACTACACAGATGGCAATTGCACACATTGCTGCACAAGGAAGTATTGGTGGTATGGTTAGCATCCCTGGGAAAAGAAATGCAACTGGTGGAACAAAAATCAGATGACGACATGGCTTTTCTGTTCTGTTGACAAGGAACTAGACAGCTAGGTGTTGTCAGTGAACAGGACAGGATTCAAGGGGATCAGCTGCAGGCCCTGAGCAGAGTAGATGGGCATGTGAACATGAGTTCTGGGGTAGCATTTATTGTTAGTTTTGCAGTAGAAATCAACATTTTGCTGATCTCTGCTGGTCTTTGTGCTTGCAACTTCATGCAAAAGCAACTAAATTGAGGGTATCATTTGGCCTGACCGTTAAGAGATGATGGTGTTGCAAAGGAATTGTTTCTAAGTGGCTGCTAAAGGTAGATTTGCTAGAAGCACCACTCAAAGATTTGGACCCAAAGAACATAGTAGTGCCTCTGGTGGGTAATGTACATGTATTGAGCATATTGCAATATGGGTGCAGAAACGGTTTTATATACCTGTAATCTTTGAGGTGATTTGATTATGATTTCAGGGGTAACAACCTTAGTCATAAGAGATGGTCTCTGGTATAGCACGACCACAGGACACAGCTATGATGCAAGTTACTGGGCATATAATGGTCTGTATTCTATGGGAAGCCGGACTAGATGGTCTTCATTCTTTTTGGCATCAAAATCTGTTCAGCACTTCTGGTCGCATCTCCTATAGCCCTCTCCGTTCTGCCCACGTGTTTCTGTTGGTTCGTGATGCGCACCTTCCTTTGCCTCAGTAGAAGTACTTCAGCCTACTGGGGTGGCCATGTGTCGGGGGAGCTGGGGGTGCAGATGAGCTGCAGACCCCCCAGTTTGTTCTGTGGTGCCTCTCCACCAGGGCCAGCAGCGCTGGCCGTGCCCGAGCCCGGCAGGACCCACCGCTGCTCTGCGGTGCGTGTCTGGGCCCCGGCCATGCCACGTCTCCACGCTCGGCGTGCTCGACCCGCCGTGGCCCGAGGAATGGAGCCAAGGAGCAATGGCAAAATGCAGAGCGTCCTGGTCTTGAGTGTGTAAACACTAAGGTTTGTGAAGGTACACGGACTAGAAGAAAACAGCATGTTTGCAATCATGCTGTGTGAAGCCGAGCGCTTCCTGCTATTCAAGTGCCTTCAAACGTAACTCGAATGTATATTCCTTCCTGGTATTGTGTGTCTAACTGTGGGATCCCTTTGTGCTGAGCTCAAGGGAGATGGACAGTCCTTGGCCAAATCAGCTTACTATCTTTGTCCTTCCTATTCGAGTGTTTTTCAGCCTCAGAAAACACATTTAGCTTAAAGTACTGGTATTTTTCTGAGTGGTGCCTTTTGATGTTCTTGACTGGTATTATCTTTTAAATCAGCTGTTTGTTGAAGAGAAGAAAGGCCAATGTACCTGCAGTTTCATCAGCACCTTGCATCACTGCTGTCTTAGTTGCACACCACCAAGCTCTTGAGATGTTGCCTCCCTCCCTCCCATTCAGACCCAGAGCTGGATTTCAAGGGGTGCTTTATTGGAGCTGCTCAGCCAGACCGTGTGAAGGAATAATGTGGATGACAAGACCTTACACTGCAGTAATCACAAAGCAACACCAGCTAAAGTCTTCAGTCAAATAAGTCTGCTTTTGTTTTCTGCTTGAAGGCTTGGTCTTTTGACAAGTGCGAGTAATGTCTTGTTCTTTATTTTTAGTGGACCTTAATAAACCTGAGTAGATAGAAAGTCACCCGAGCCATAAACATTTGAATGTCTCCAATGTCTGCCCATTTCTGAGAGGCACCTGCGCCTCTCAGAAACCTTCGTATCCTCCCTTTCAGATTCTGTAGAGAAAAGTGAGGTTGTTAGAGCATTAGATCAGGGGGTTTGTCACATGCTGGCTCAGCCATTCATTATCAGGAACCGACAGCAACAATTAGTGAGCCCTGAACACCCAGCACAACAAAGATTGCACTGATTCAGAGTTTAAATGAGAGTCAGGATACTGTACAGTCCTCTTTGCAAGCTGGCCTTGCAGTTAACACTCACCACCTTTTCCCAGCTTTGAAAGGAGAAATAGTTGAGTCATGGCAATTAATCTGCTGTCTGCGGTGCCTGCGAATTAGGTTATTGTCTGGCAGCACTATCGAGTTGGCCAATTAGGTTTTCTGTGGCAAAAGCTGCCCCCTCCCGCCAGTTCTAAGTGCATCACAAACAACAAACATGGCAAACCGTCAGACGTGAATCCAAAGGGTCAGAGATCACGAAGGAAGGACAAGGGCAACATCACAGAGAAATGTAGGAAGATGAGTGATAGAGAAATAGTGAACTGGAGGTTCATTTCTCTTGTAACATCGGAACAAGCAGGTGTTCAGCAATGCTCAAAGTGAGTTTCAAGACTTAAAAAACTGCTTGCACAGTTGCCTGGTGGCACACAAAGACAGTGAAATATATTTATGTAAGGAAATAATAACAGTGCCATTAGTGATAGTTAATGGAATGAAAGCGGAGTACAGCAAAACCTTTCTTTTCTCAGTTATCCACAAAACAATTTTCCTGTGCACTCACAAAGTCTGTGCAAGTAGTCGGCACCAGTGACAGGATGCGGAATTGTGTGGACAACTGGTTTATGTCCCCAGTCCTAATTCTTTGCGTGATGAACAGAGCAGATGTAGATGGGCATTTTTGGTATTGGCGTCCTCAGCCATCTTGTATGACATTTAATCACTGTCTTTCTGCTGATTTTTCAAGCCGAGACGTTTGAACCCAGACCTCAGCTCCAGACAGCTCGGGGCATTTGGGGGTGCATGCTGCCAGGGAGATGTCTGGGGCAGTGTGAGGCTATGAAGTTTCGGGGCCAGTTCTCTTCACCAAATGGGTGGAAATAAAACCCCTCAGCTCTTTGTGCAGCTTGGATATAGGCTTAGATTTTTGCAAGCTCAACTCAGCCTAAAGTAAGCACATGTTGTGCCTAATTCTCGTTTAGAACAGTGGTGGAGGTAACGAAACAGCTCGTGGATTAGATAAGTGTAATGATATCCTTGTCTGGAGTTACTGGGATGAAACACCGTGGAGCTCTGGACCCAGCCGGAGTTGTGGGTTTTCAGCTGCCCACAGAACCAGCCTTGAAACGTTAGGTCCCAGGAGGATTTATTTTCTTCTTTCCATTGTTAGATCCCTGAGCCATCCAAAATCCTGCAAAACACTTCAGTGTGTCCAATGCATGTGAGAACTGTTAACTTTAATTCAGAGGTTTGTTTGCTGTTTCCCTTAGTTTTAGTAATATACATCAAATAATGCTCACAGTTACACCCCCATAAAACTAGAGCTCTTCTGCTGCAGTTACTGGGTTTATTTCAGATTTTCCTCTTCTCCCTGTTCCTCCATCAGACTCTGTCAAGTGAAATGCATCAGTCGGTTTTCCATCCTCATTACTTTCAAAGCTCGGGTTTGTTTCTGGAGCAGGGGCTGGGCTGTGGCCGCTCCCCGTGGAGCACCCTCAGCTCCGCACGCCGCGGGGTGTGCCTGCTCTCCGGACTGCCCAGCCGCACGAGCTCCCCGGGGCCATTTCCAGCGTCGGGGGGCTCAGCGGCGGGGCTTGCCCCCCGCCCTTCCCGCCTCGAATCCGGAGGCGCTGCTGGCAGCGGCGCGGGGGCTCAGCTGTTGCTTGGTAACCGCAGCCACATTTCAAAAATGTACCCTTTTACAGCCAGCTTCCCAAACCAATGGCTTTGAAAGGAACAGTTGTTCTTTCAGGATCATTTTCATTTTGTTCTTTCTTGAAAAAAAAAAGGGGAAAAAAAAAAAAAAAGAGTCTTTCAGCTCCAGCTTTGCTTTTCTTCTCCGCTCCCTTTCCTCGCATCTGGTCCCACAAAGGGGAGTAGTGTCACATGCCCGGGAGCAAAGCCCTTTCATCCTCATCTCCTTAGGGTTTAGCCGTTATCATTTCTGAATTTCAGTCTGAGCGGAAGGAAACTGCAAGCGCTTCCCATAACGTCTGCATTTGTCTTACCTCTACTCTTCCCTGAGCATGGTTTTCCTCTTCTAAGAGTTATATATTTCACCCTCTTGAGGGAGGATGGGTTAGTGTGGTAGGTAGGACCAGTGCCATAGAAGTGTTCGGTGTCTGTTCTCAGCTCTCATCGTGGTTTGCTGGATGTCCCTCTTGGACGCTGAAACTAGACTGCTGCTGTTCACCTAATGGCAGCCTTCTGTTCCTCTTTAGCCTAACGGACAGCCATCTCAGCCCTGCGGGACGCGTCTGCATAAGCCACTGCATCATTGACTGAGGTCAGCAGAATTACATGTAAACCTCCACAGGCAAGATCGGTTGGCTTGGCTTTAATCTTCGTGTTCCTGCCCATGTAGCATCTCTGTCATGGATGATGCAAGTGCTTTGATCTAGTGGGAAGCTGAACAGCCATTGTATGTCACTCACATTGCAATTATTCCCAAAGACACTGTACGGACCTGTTGTTAGTAACTAATTTCTATCCAATCTTTAGGTTTTGTATGGCATCAATATCGGGGCATCTTCCACATAATTACTTTTACAGAGCTGATAATAAATACCAGGAGGATGATCACTCTATCCTGATCCCTTGATTAGCAATTAGAAACTTTCCAAATTGTACACAGAAGGGCGCAAATTCTCACACCCATTAAATTGCTGGGGATGGAGAAGTGGCTCTGCAAAATAATCAGAGTTCACTGGTGTAATGAAATATAAACCTTTATCATCAGAGCAGTGAGAAGGTCTACCTGGTATTTTCATGCCAAGGCAGGTTTTTCAGGTTTTAATGATAGTTCCACCAACTGTAATGTTCCTTGGCTGTCCAAATGGCACTCTTCCTACCTCTGAAAACATCAAACGCTGTTGCTGTTGTTTTGAATTTCAGTCCAGCCTTTAGAACAGGATGTCACAGAGCAGCAGATGAGAAGGCCAGCCACATTACCCGCAAAAGAAAGTAGTAGTGAGGTATCTTTCTATGCTGCTAGCAGAATAACATCTAATTGTCTCAGCCAAATTCAGAGAGACAAAGCAGGTTGTAAGCATCCTGATGACCTGCAAGTTGCTGCAGTACTCTGTGATGAAGGTGTTAGCCATGCAATCACATGGTGTAGGATACCAAGACAATTTTGTCTTGGTCCCTGTTGCTGTAGACTCTCAAACATCAGTGAGTGAGCCCATTTTGGGATGGGGACGGGTCAGGTTCTTCATGCAGATTCAACGCTGGGCGACTGGTGGTCTGAAGAGGCTGGTGGAAGAGCCCAAGGTCATTCCTTGTGTACAGGACCGTGCACCTTGCCAGGATGTACAAGTAGCAGCGGCTCCAGTGTCAGTGCTGTGCATCTGAGAGGGCTCCTGAGCGCAGATGCACAACCCCTTTCCAGCAGTACCCAGATCACTGACTGACTGGCAGCGGCAGTGGTATGAAACGTTAGGTCATCCTTTGTGTTTTAAACGACAGCACTACGTCTTGGGCTCAGAGGTCAGTTCCACCAATCATGCTAAAGCCATTTAGTGCGTCTGAAGAGCTGCATTCAATTTGTGCCTACTCCATCTGTTTAAAAATTGAAATGACAGTGTCTTAACAACACTTGACGTGGACTGTCACTTTTTATTTCACCACTGCTGTCCCATCACCTAGAAACACACACAGCTGCAAAAGAAGATACGGCTAACAGCGCAGAAAACACGTCTCTGAGCCATATCCCAAATTTGTAGTGTCATAGCAAATGCAACAAGCTGGGCACCCAGATTAATTTGGTGCTGGAGCCGGGGATGCCTGGCTTCATGAGTTCAGCCCACTGCTGGAACCGGAGGTAAGGCTGACTTCAGATGTCTTTGTGCCTTCTGAATCCGAGCACCAAGGCAGGTCCTGAAGGATATCCATCATGGCTCAGGACTACCTGTGAGCTGTTTCAAGTGCCTGGAGCTGTCTTGGCTCTCTGGGGACCATTTCAGGGATGAGATGTGAGAGAGCACGTCATGCCCCAGCTCTCCTGCAGGATGGTGGCCTCCCTTTGGGAACGCTGGGCTCAGTGCTCTGGTATTTGGCTGAATCGTGGTGGATCAGGTTTCTGCAGTGTTAGTGGGCAACAGTCTATTTTCTGTTTGTTGCCTTTCCTTTGCCCTGTTCCCCTCTTAGGAGATACCCTGCTAATGCATTTGCTTGTGAAATCTGCCTGGAACTCTCAAAGAAGGTGAAGTGGGATGGGGGAAAAGAGATTTTCTAGAATAAATTGTAGGGGAAGAAACATTTCCTTGGTAGTTTCCTTTCATTCCTTTTTTTTTTTTTTTTTTTTTGACTTTCACTGTGATGAACAACAAATCTATAAAAAGTCTCTATGCATCAAAAAAATGCCAATACATAAAACAAGAACGCTGTTCCATAACACAGTTAAAAACAGGTATAATTCGAGCAATATCAATACTCTTTCAGAAGGCAGTGGCATTACAGAAGTAAGCACTACTAACACATTTATAAACAGCTGTCGGAATTATTTCCGGAGGCAAGGGAAAGTGACATCCAGCACAATCTCATTACTGAATTTATCCTAATTTTCACAGCTGTGTATGTAACAAAAAATAACGCTTACAGCAAATACCATCTCGTGCGGTAATGCTTTGGTGGGAACTGGGCTGGAGGAAGGAGTACTCACTTGGTCTTCACCCATGCCAGGAACTGTGATTAACACCTTGTAGACCACCTGCCAAACGTATCTTTCTTCATCCACGTCTGTGTTCTTGTGTCCCCTTCAGCTCCCGCTGAAGTCCCCAAGCCCCTTGTGCACTGGCCCTCTGTGCTTCTCCATCAGACCTGGCTGGGGTATGATTCTTGAGGCAGAGGGGGTCTTCACTTACGCCCCAAGCAGCGCCATACCCGTCCCTGGGATTATTATTCTTGATAATAACCATAATCGTTATCATCATTGAGGTGCCCTCACTTGGTTTTATATTACAGGATGGGACAAAAGAATTGAAGATCTCTGTACCCTTGGCGCCATTACTGAGTCACATTTCCACACCAATTAACATCTCTTCCAGAGCAGGCATTCAGGGCATCTGCTCATAGTCCACACCTCGTAGCCAGCTTTTGTTCACATAAATATTAACCATGGTCAGTTGGGTGTGGAAAGAAAACTCTTAGTCTGTATTAGTCATGTATCGCTGATCTCCTCAGTCAAGCCAACCAAATATTCAGAATGTTTAAGAAGAATGAGACAAGAAAACTGCCCATCTTATTTTTAGACTAGCAGTTAACAACATCCAGAGAAACAGGCTGTTTACACAATGAGAGTATATGACACGGAAAGAGCCATGGAAGAAAGCTAGCTGGACAAGCTGGGCAATATATTGGCACTGCGGTAGCTGAGTACAGAAGCTGAAAAGCTGTCATGGTGAACATGGTGTGAAGACAGAGCTGGTGGGAATCACACGAAAAGGAGTCAGTGCTAGTAAGTGTTGCATCTCAAGCTGCATGTATGCTCACCTCCTCTTTTAACAGCAAGTCCAGAACCAAGCGTTCGTTACCAGGTTTTGTTCTGCCTCTTTGCTTTTAATTTCTGATTCTCTGTTCTGGGTGGTTGCAGCCATCTGAACCTTTGGATGCATTAATATTTTAGCGAGATGGGCAACAGGAGGCTGTGAAATGTCAGTCATCTTTGAAAAGCAAAAAGGGTTTGGAAGTAGATGATGGGCAGGTGGTTGTCTTAATTCAGCATTATAACAGCTGAGATAACACTGACTCCCTCCTCTGTCTCCTCCCACTCCCACACACACTCACACTGAAAGAAAAATAAAAGACATTTGCATTCATTGGCAAGCTGGTGATGTGCTCAAAAGGATCTTTATCCAGCCTGTAAACACAGTCATGATTCCCTCCCCTCTCCTTCCCCAAATTCTGGGTTGATGACTAGTTTCCCTTTGCTTCTCAGATGGATAAGGCTCTTCAAAACATAAGCATCGATGTAATAAATCAGAGAAAGAAAAAAAAAGTGCGCACTCATACTTATGTATCTCGGAGGGCTTGCTCAAGGCAAGCAGAAATGAAGTCAAATGGCACACTACTCAAAGCCGGCATTTTCAGAAAACTGGAGTCAGACCTTCCAAGTCCACACTTAGTGTCCTTTTAGGAACTATTCATTTATCAGAGTATTTCATATAATCTGACAGGAAATTATATTTACGATGCTTTTAGCTCCATTTGGGACATCTTTTTAATACTACTTCTGGGATGTAAATTATTTAAAAATCATCAATTTAGTTCTTTACATGAAGAGATGAAAGCTTAACCAAAAAGCTTTCCTGTTCATGGCAGTCTTAAATTCTGCAGGAGATCTATGTGTTTTTGCTTAATTGAACACCTAAAGAAAAAAAAGAGCTTGGCCTCATAACATTTTTAGTAGAAGTAAACGTTAGATTTATTTAGCCCCATTGACTTTTGAAATACAACCACTAATAGCATCTGTTTAAATATTGTCCTCCAGAATGGATAAAACGTTTTATCACTAGGCACTAAATTCACCAACAGAGCATTTTATATACCTCTCTGTCCCTCGTACGGCTTTTCTGGCGGCTCCAGCCGTGTATTCCCAAGTGATGGGTAAAGACGGGCTCCCCCGAAGAGGCGTTTGCGGTGCAGCCGCCCGGTTTGGAGGGGGGCAGCCCCGAGAGCCCCGAGCCTGGGTGGCCAGAGGACGGCTGGGGCTCGGGACGGAGCCCGGGAGCCCTCCTGCTCCACCTTGCCCATCCGGAGGTGGGGAGGTGCCCACGGCTTGCTCCGACCTGGTGGGTGATACCTTGGCACTTGCTGCTGGCAGAGCAGAGGCTCCAGGACATCGGGGGGGGGAGAGGCTCCCGACCCCCTGTGTTAGCCAGCTGGGCACGCCTAACCTTACGTGTTCGTGACTCGTACTTTTAGCTGTGGCCCAGGGCAGTGCTTTGCGCTAGCTCTGTGTACCTTTCTTCCCCGTAGCCAACCTGGTCTGGATGCCAGCAGGGCTTGTTCCTGTGGTGTAACCTTCTGGTCACAGAAACTGATATTCTTCTTCCTTAGGTGGTATTTTTGGTTGCATATGATTCTTTTGTCTTGGTAATTCTTTTAAAGAAATAACGCGAGCAGTGTCTAAGAAATACTTGAACTTGTGGCAGATATATAGCAGACGTAAACAACCTCAAAGACCAAAGGTAAATGTAATTGAAAAGTCTCCAAATAAAAGATGTCTGTATGGATACCATTTTCCTCTCTGAACAGTTCCAACCCCAAACTAATCCTCAGGAAGCAGGCATGGGATGGAGCCACAAAACTGACTGCTCCTAGAAAAGGGACTGCTCTAATTGCACAAGAGAATTGCAGTGAATGGTTTTGACATTCTTTTAAATCCAAAATACATCTGTCATGAATAAGAGTGTGAGAACTTGCTGAATATTCATGAGTCTGGGTTTTCTTTTGTTCCAGTTATGCATGGGGAGTATGAGATGTTTCCCCCCTACCAATTATTGGCAGTCTGATCCCTGTCAGCGCAAGTCTGAGGGCAGAAGGACACATTTCACGTCAAGGTGCTGTGCCTGATGCTAACCTTAAAATCAATATGTGAAAAGTTGGTGGTTGCAGGTGAGTGTCACTACAGATGCACTAGAGACACTAGGATTCCCCATCGTAATTAGCATTGATTCCCCTTTCATTTGGGGGCTTTGTTGTCTGTAAACTCATTAAATTGTGACCTGCATGTGAGACTGCCATTTATGCTCTGGAAAAGTTAGCATATTTGCTATAGGTTATTATACTCCTGAGGCTGGAGTAGTTTAAATGAATCTCATGAGAGGACTGTTTAGAAATATTTCAAGTAAGAACTATAAAAGCAGGTTCCAAGGGTACTTTTTTACAGCCAGAATCTGTTCTCTTGCCTAAATGTGACATACTAAAAAGGCAGCACTCTGTTTATAAAACCAGCGTGGAATCTCAATGCCTGCACTCATTGTTCCTGATGAATAGGGGGTGGCAACAGCACTGATGGAGCTTACTTGGAGGTTGATTTGGCTCGGTTATTGCTTTCTTTAGGAGGACTTGACTCTTTTTTTGTGCTGCATTGACTTCCAAGTGATTCTGGAAAATCCAGATCCAGGACAAGGTGCAATACATCCAGCGGGGCTGGATACATCCCATAGGAGTCTCTGACTGAGTGCATCCAGTGAGTACTTCTCCTTGGCATAGGCTCTCCTCAGACTAAGCTCCTATAACCAGGTATTTGGGAAGAAGCACTGCTTGAATATGGCTTGATGTAAATAGACATCTTTGTCCAAAAGGAGTGAGAAAAAAAGGTAATTTTCATCCAAGAATGGAGGTAAATAAACTCAGTTCTAAGACAAGAATCAACACACAACAAATCAGCAAATCTTTGGTTTCAGTGTGTGTTTAGACTGATCTGTGACACAAAAAATAGCATGCTGTCTGTGACATGAAAGTCCTGAGTCACAAGTTACATCTGGGAAACGCTTTCATACAACTAATCTTCTGGGTTGGACCCCTGTACGGCTGTGAGACCTCTCTCTGGCTGTTGATTACCTGCAAGGTTGAGATGACTTGAATTTAGTTTGGTTTGACGCGTTTGAAGTACTTAGCAGGGCAGCGAGAACCAATGAGCTATTTACTCTTCCTTGCCAGAATAAAATAATATTGGTGTACCAGCTAACAGGAACTCATAATAAGTAACTCATGTTGCAAGAGAAAAGAGCTGGAAAGAACTGCTCCATGTGCTGTTGGCTACCTTCAACGGTAAACAGCTCTCCTAACAAATGAAAAAGGCTGCAACTTAGGACTAATCCTAAAAAATAACGCATTGTTTGGAGACCTGTAAGCTTGATTTTCCAAAGCAGAATTCCCCAAGGCATAGGGATACAGAACAATTCCCTAAGGCCATGTATATACCTGAAACCCTCTGTTTAAGGATGACATGAATTTAAAGGGATGATGAGAACTTCTATTGGCTCTCTGCAGAGAGATAAATGTCTCCCCTATGTGACGCCCAAAATTTAGAAGCTCTTCTTACACTATAAGAGACCAGGTGAAATATGTTTATTTTTAGACCACACTCTGCCCGGAAAGATACCCTGAAGTGAATGCTGTAAATAAATACACAAACCAAAACCATGCTTGAATACGTCTAGAGATAGAATAGCACATATTGGCATTGTGACAAGAAATTTGTGGTCTACCCTGAGTATTTTAAATGATGCAATGGACAGCGATAACCCTGAGAGTGGCTATGGTAACACACAAAAACTTCCTTTGTAGATAAAAACACTTCTGCATTTTTATTGCCATCAGACCACTAATTAAAAGACAGGATCACAATAGAGAGGTCATGAGAATTTAACACAGTTTTCAGCTCTGGGTGAGGTTTGTGTCCACATTTGAAATGTGAAGATTTTGTGCGGTGGCTGTAGGACTAGTTCTGTGCAAAAGGAGGAAATGTTGCGATGGAAAGCATCTCCCCTCTCTGCCTGTGGTGTGACACGGGGCAGGTCACTTCACCCGTTTGCTCTGCTCCACCAAAGCCTTCTTGTTTGCCTGCTGGTTATTCCCCTGGGACTCTGATCCTGACCAGGGCCACCTAGAGTGGTGGTAGCAGAAGTCTGCAGTTCGTCATTTCTAGAGCATGGTTTGCAGGGCAGGCATGGGGGTATGTGCAGTCAAAGCACCTAACGGGTATTAGGTTAAAAGACCATGAGTTATAACTATAATTTCCCCCAGGAAAAGAGCCATGGAGATGTGGCTGTGTTTAAGGGGCATAGGGAATAAAAAAAGAATTAAAATGGGGAAAAAGGCAGAAAGCACAACAGGATCATCTTAGAGCAGCAGGATGGTGATTAAGCAGTTGAAAAGTCTCCCCCTGAAAATTAATATGATGTGAAAGTATAAATGACTTACGCAGAACCATTTCCTAATCCAAAATAAAAAGAAGCCCTTATTAAGAGATGAATCTTGTTGCCCTTGCATGTGTTAGGCTCCTGGGATATGACTGTCCTGTGTCTTCATTACCCTCCTGAACATCTTTATGTATATTCTTAACTTTATCAACAGATGCAGTTTCACTGGGACCATAATTGCACTGTGCTGTATTATTCTACCCTATTCTCCTTTACTCTTTTTTCCCCTCTCCTCACTTTTAACCCTGGGTATTATGTTATTCTAGGATGGTTTTTTTTCTTCAGAAGTCCTCCAATTTGTTTCAGTTGATGAATCAAGGACTCAAGCTTCCTTTTAAGCACTAATTGGGAATGTGCTTTGTCCTTAAAATGAAAAATGCACTGAACATCCTCGTGCTGCTGACTGGGCTGAGGATATTTACATGACTTATGGTTCTGTTCCTTTAGGTAGCTGCAGCACAAGTTTTGACCCTGTTGTCAGGGACAGAAAGCAACAGCTATTACACAACCCAGTGCAATTTTAAATTAACCAAGTGAAGTTCAGGTTTTTTTGCAATTCTGGAGCCGGTTTGTTTGCTGATGTCAACAAGCACCACTCCATTGACTGGCTGGGGTGGATCTTTGTTGGTTCGTGCTGGCCGTGTATCCTGTCCATCGTGCAGTTCTTGCAGTGGCCTGGTGCTTTCCTGCAGGATGCTCTCACTCTGCCTCCAGCAAAGATGCTAAAGTAATACAGTTTCCAAAAATTATTGATGTACCAAAACTGGACTATTTTGGTCTTGAGCTCAAATACTTGATCACTACTGCTTTTTTTGGCTGCTGAGGCCATTTGTGATTGCCTGCTCATCACTGTGTGACAGTTACCAGTGCTATCTAGACACACAGTTGACTATAAAGTACAGATCCCATTTTCCCTGTGCCTCTGCTAAATATTCTATGTTTTAAATTAATTCTGAGTTGCAGAGCTGGTGCGGATTTACCTGGCAGATCTAGGATAGCTCCCCTTAGCGCCGTTCCAAGGGACACGAGTTCTGTCTCACATCACAGGAATGAAATTGCATAGAAAATATAGCCCTGCAGTAACTGCACCAGCATTGCAAAAGGTGTAAGAGAGGAAAGTGTTCATGTACCTGCATGTGAAAAGTAAGACTATATCTGTGTCCGTGACCAGAGTCACCTTCCACCTGAACGCCCGTTCTGGACTAGAGAACCGTCAGCCAGCTTCACCTCCACCAGCAAGGCTGGGAAGCACAGAGCAGTGCAATAGGGACTGTTACACCTCAGGGTACTTGGTCTCGCCATGGATGTTTTCCTGCTGTACAGGAGGCACATGTACTGTGCCTGTACTCAATCACTGACATGGGCAAAGAGGACAGTACTTCTACAACTCAGTGGATGCAGCTCCAGAAGTAAAAATGTGAGGAAGATCTAGAACTAATGTGCAGAACTGGGCTCATGTAAAATTAAAAACACCCAAAAATCTTACCGAGATCAAAAATAGTAATATTGATTTGTCATAATAATATTGTAACTCTTAATGAGAAGCTGCCCTACAGATATGGATTGTTGTAGCACAAGTTGAGTCATTGCTGCATCGCTGCGCAGACTGATTCGTCATCCATGGCACTGACACAGAAACATCATCGGCAGATGGCGGGTTTTGGTATAGATTAAGCACCTTTGATGGAATTATGCCATTATCGCAGTATCACACATTTTGATGATATTCACTTCCACTGATACCTCAAACTCATGAGCTTAAATTTAGGTTAGTAGTGCTGGAATGCAGTGGCAGCTGAGTAGAGCACAAATTTGCAACTATGCGGACCACAGTAGGAAAGTAAATAATTCACCAGCATTTCTTTTCCTACAGTTTTACACTCTAACAGCAATTAGCTTAGGTTCTGCTGGGATTTCTCTGTTTACACGATGCCCGTGAACTTTGATCTAGATAAATTTCAATCTTCTTCAGTAACAATTTCTTCTTAAGTGCAGTTTGTTGGGTGAGCAAAGCACCGAGTGCAGAATGCAGATCCAGCCTAAGGCCAGGTGCTGCAAGTGCCGTTAAATCGGACACCAAAGAGGAATACAGTTATAAATGAGACTCGGGCCAAGCTATCCTGCGCTGGTACTATTCCACATTGATCTGAGCACTTCTGTGAGCAATTTTCACTTGAGCAAAGCGCATCTGCAGTGATCTCGTAACAGCAAGGGGGGGTTATTACAGCTATCTACATGGAAAACTCACACTACAGTGTAAACTACTTCATGCAAACAAATTGGGTTTGGTGCAGCACCAGGGAATGCCCTCGAATGCCAGTTTCTGCTGGAGGAACAGACCAAATATTTACAATAAACGTAAGGGCAATGCAACCAGGTTGCCTGCATGGGACCATGTATTTCAAACAGCTGACAAAATTCTCTAACGATCCGTAACCGGAGTGTTAATGGCTTATATGTAAAGCTGAGCTTTCATTCAGGTGCAAAAATATGAATTAGCATATGTTGCAGATCAAAGTTGGAATAAGAATATTTGGGATCAACTGCAAAAAATCTTTTTCTTCTGTTTTCTAACCTGAACAGGAAACTTAACCAAACATAATTCAGTCTTCTTTGGTCAAACAGTTCTTTCAGCCTGAAACTTAACTTGGTCAAAACCAACCTAGTGGTCTCAAAAACTGACTCGAAAATGGCATCTCTTCATCCTGATTCAGTTCCAGCTACCCACTGCACCCAGCGATATTTGACTGTACCACTACTGATAGTATTTCCACAGTCAAGATCAGAGATGTTAAACTCTCCTGGAATTATACAATTCCCAATAGCATTTTTTTCTTTAATAGCATTGTGGCTCTTTCTCTCTCTCTCTCTGCCTTCAGTACAACTCTTACTGATTATAGCAGACTCCCAGTATCACTGCATTCACACATCTTTCAGCAACTGAGTCCCTAATAATTTTGATTCAGTTTCTTCTGTTGCTAATCTTCTTTATCTACAGATTGCAGAAAGCATTTTGCCAAACCAACGGCCTGGGTGCATGACCTGGATTCGCCCCACTCTATACTGGAAGGCACCCCAATACGCTCCTCTTCCCTCTGAGGACGACCCTGGCAAACCACCTTTTTGTCTTACTTGCAAGACTTGCCCGGCTGAACTGGGTGTGATTTCCGTGCAGACCCTGGGTTGTCTCGGAGCTCAGCCTCAGCTCCACAAGTGCCGGGATGCCTGAGGAGGACAGGCAACCACTGCCGGCGTGGATAAACCCCCTTTTACTCACCCAGGCTTGAAAATAAGCATTGCTGTTTTGGTGGCACAGAAGTTAGACAGCGTTGGAGTTTTTTTGTTTTATTTTGTTTTGGTTTGGGGTTTTTTTGTGAAATTTGAAGCTGAACATCTTCATCTAAACTGGGGCTCTCAGAAACACTTGAATTAATTACACCTTGCTCATCAAGCTCTTCCTTTCAAATAGAAAATGATGAACGACTTCATTTCACTACGTGAGCTATGAGGGCTGCCTGAGTTCGGCATCGGTGTAGCTGCCAGGCGTCTGAAGAGCTCTTGACAGACCTGCTACTGTCAGCTCTCCCCACGTGCTCTGAGAGAATAGTATGCACTTTTTGGTGTTTTTTGTGGTTTCGGGGGGCTTTTTTTACTGTTGGATTCAAAACAGAAATTTCACACAATAAGGCAATTTATTGTCCCCACTCTTAGGCCAGTATTCATCAGGGGGCCAATTAAAATAGTGCAGTGCTTGTTAATAATAGTTCAAAGTAACTTTTCAGTTCAGTTTTGGTTTATTTAGCGATGCACGCTGGGACATACCCAGCAAGCTTCAAAGGACCAAGTGCATTGCATGGACCAGACGTAGCTCAGGTTCTCTACTCTGTTAACCATGACTTACTAGGGCAGCTGAAGGGCAGTTTTACTGACTCTCAGTGGAAATATTGATAAGTTAAGGAGAAATTAGCCCAAGGTTTATATATTGTTTATGTCCCACTTAACTGCTGGGCGCTGAAGTGGAATTTCAGTTAAAATGCTGTTCTGGCTCTTTGCAACTCTGATGGACAGTGTCTCTACATTAGTCATTATACTACATCATAAAACCATGGCATGATTTACATGCTTTAGTAAGTAAATGGACACACATCCATAGGTCTCATAAACTAGTGCAGCTCCAGTGATTTCACTCCTACAGTTAATGAGTTGCTGGAATTAATTACAAATTTGGTTGATGATATTCACCTATATATAGCTCTATTTAAACCTCTCCCCTCCAAAAAGTAAGCATGTGCTTACATTACTTGTTCTCAAGAAAAACTCTGACCTGTGTTTTAATTTATAGTACATGATTAAACCTTACTAATCTCAGTGGGGTCCCTTATTGAAAAGAGGTATTGTCTTTAGATATGCTTTAAGGCATATTCTTAAATGTGGGTGTCTATGTATGGTGACACTTTTGAAGTAACTGTGTAAGATCAGAAATTATGGAAATTTTCAAGGGGGAAAAAAATTTTTTTTAGGCCTACTGATACAGCTGGCAAATGCAGATGGTTTTGGGGAGCTCCAGTCCCGCCGGAGCAGGACCCTGGATGCACTCAACAGAGTTGCATTTATAGCCCTGTGAAAAGGCTCTGCTGAGGCTTCCCAGTTAATTGCATTTGTCCGCAGGGGCGGGGGCTCAAGCATCTTCTCCAAAGCCCCATTGTCGAGGGCTCCCCCAGCTCGTTGGTTGCCCGGGTGGGAGCACCTGGAGCCTGGGAGGGACCCCGGGCCAGGTGAAGAGGGGCTGGAGGTGGCCGAGCCCAGCCCCTCCGTGGTGGGGTGGCCGGTGGGAGCGTGGGGTGGTGGTGCATCCTGCGCAGAAGGCTCCGAGCTCACCGGAGCGGCTGCAAAGCTCCTGCTCTGGGGCAGGGAGGCTTCTTTTGCGTTGTTCCTTGGTCTCTCAGGTGGTGATCTGTTTTCCTCAAGGGTGGAGCAGCGACAGAGGTGAGCTACATCTTCCTGCTAATGCTGTGCATGGAAATTCCCGTGGTCTCTTGGGGAAGGGTGGGGGGCTGTGTCCCTGCTCCTGGCTGATGGCACCGGGGCACCTCATGGAAAACAGTTACAGCTTGTTGTAAAACTCCTGTTTTATATCCTTCCTGCTGGCTATTGTTCATGCACACACAATACCTCTGGCCTGGGGATGTGGGGAATTCCTCAGGAACCCCTCAAGGTAATGGCATCCATCGAGTCGGAGTCTGATTTCCTCTCGATCCAATAACAGATCAACCTACGGGATCTTTCTGACTCGGTGCATTCTGATAAAGTGGTTGTACAGATCAGGTCCTATTGTTCAGCTAATGTAAGTATTTCCTCTGACATTTTCTTTTCCTAATAGTAAGATGAAATAAGTCCAGGATTATCACTGTTTGATAAACTGAAGCCTGGTAGCCAGCAGTGTACAATTAGCGTGCATGTGGGAGGTACAGCATGGTGTTTTGTGCAACCTGATATTTGCTGGTTGTCGGCTCACAAGTCAGAGAGGAGAAATGAGATGTACAAGGGAGGGCAGGCTGGGCTTGGCCCTGGCTGAAGTAGCAGCAGAGGAGGGGCAGGGAGAGGACCGACCCCCTTGTTCTCTGAAAACCCAGCTTAGGACTTGGAGGTGGTCAGACCTTTGGGTAGTGGCAGATGCTGCGTCCCAAAGGGACTCGGGGTGTGACAGTGAGCACTGCCAGCTGAGGACAGCCAGCCCCTGGAGCAGGACCCTCTGTGTGCGTCCCCAGCCCTGGAGCGGGACCCTTGGGTCAGGGCCTCCGAGCCCTCCCGTGGTGCCTGGGCAGAGCTCCGGGGTCCTGCCGCCCGGGGTAACGGCGATTGCCACCCACGGGATGAGGGCAAGGAGGGCCAGCGGGGTCTGAGGACAGTGACGTCTGAAAAGCAGAGGCAGACCTACGCGTGCACAAAAGGAGAACTGGGCACCGAGGGGCCTTTACTGGTGAAGCTGGGGGTGCTGAGGGGCTTTACCTGTCTGAGAAATCTGCTGTGCAGTGGAAACCGCACCTTCACGTTAGCTCTGGGATTCAGCTGAAGGCTGCGCCTTCATTGTGCAGAGCCATGCTCTCCGTGCTGCTGTGCAGGGAAAATGCTTGTACCAGAGGGGTTTTGCTGAGATGGCCGCTCCCGCCTCGTGCTCGGGCAATAGGATTAAGATACACAATAATTGGGTTCTGTATTTATGAAACCTTGTGAGAAGAAAATCAAGCTGAATATGTACAATACATTGAAGTGTAATAAAGCCAACTTGAATGGGTATGTTATTGCAAAGCAGACTGTTTAAATGCATAACATTGGTACGTTGCCTGACAGTACAGTCCTCTGAGAAATACAAGAATCCTTGTCAAATATGACTTGCAAAAAATGTGAATGAATTCCACTACCCCTGGTCTGAAACCTGTAACGACTCAAAAAGCCTCCCCGTGTGCCGAAAAGCCTCATGGCAGCAGCAGGTCTCTCCTTGACCAGCCCTGAGTGGTTCACCCGTGCTGCAGAGCAGGGGTTTGGAGCTGGGTGGCCGTGACATACAGCGGGCAGAGTGTCCGGCCGGTGCACAGCACCGCGAGGCAGGAGCCCGGCAATGGCAGGAAACCACAGGTTTCCAAAGCTAGAGATTGCAACGCTTTTGGATGAAATGTCAACTTTTTGCTTTCCTGAAAAAAATGTTGGGTGCTTCCTTTCCTCTGCTAAAGCCCTGTGTTGTCTCACAGAGCAGAGAGGATCCATCCTGGGAACAGTCTGCTCAGCCTGTATCAGTTCCTGCGATTTTCTTCCTCCCCAGGACCAAGAAATGCAGAAACAAAGATAACTGCAATGGTTCCAGCCTTTCTGGTCCCACGGAAGAAGCTCACTGTGAGAGAGAAGAGCCAGATAACTCCCGAGCACTAAGTAAACTCTTACTTAACGGCACGCCACACTTAAATGCTGAGTGCTCTGAAACAGTGTGCGCCGTGGTTACAAGGGGTAGTCTTTGTGCACTTGCTTTGCTGTATGACTATTTAAAAAATACTCCCATCTTCATCTCTTGGCCTAAAAGTATTTCCTGCCTTCAGTGTGGATTTGCGAATACTTCAGCTTTTCTTGAAACTCTTTTTCAGATAGTTTTTATTTGTCAGAATACAAGTTTTGCTCATCTCTGTAGCCTAGCCTCCCATTAGTGATGCGATCCAGACCCCTTAGAGGCCTGTGTTCATAAGGCTCATACTGCATTTTCTCTGTGAGCTTGTGTTTAGTTAACGCCATAAGGACATATCATAAGCTCTACCATTTTGGTACGATGATAGTTTTCTTTAAAAAGTGGCTGTAAGTGTAAATTTATTCTACTTATTTTTGATGTCCAGTGAAGCTTTAGACAGCAATTTAATCATTATTATTGCTATTGTACAGCTGTTCTCTGGAGGAGCTTAAACCATGTCAAAAAGGGAACCAACATAATGAGTCTGACAGAATTTCAGAGGGAGCGATTAAATTTAGGATAATGAGTTCTGCTGAATTTTTAATGTTATTGTAACAATTCACACCACTGCAGCCTGTTCATCTCTGGACTCAAAACTGAAATGTGCAATTGGGAATTGGGCTGTGCAGGTATGTCCTTCTCCAAGTCTCTTCCTCTTAAGAAAAAAAGAACAATCGAGACAAAAGGAACCCTACAAGCACTCGTGCTCCCCGCCCCCGCTTCAGTTTTCTCAAATCTTCAGGCCGTGTTGCTGCCAGCCATCCTTCCCAAATTCAGTGCCTGCGACTTGCAAACCTCCAGCCCAGGTGAGGGTATGGGTATCTCTGTCCCGCTGCTTTCCCGTAGCTGCAGAGAAGGTCCCAGGCCAGTTTTCAGTTGTGCGGATTATACTGTCTTTGATATTTGGGGACCAAATGAGTAGAGGTAAATCAAACTTCATTAAATTGGCTATTTTTCACTGGTTCTTTAGAAATGGGTAGTGGGAACTGAAAAGTGATTAGCTGCAATGAGAGGAGGACAGTACTGTTTTGTTTAGTTTTTATTTTGCTCCGATGCATGCTGGGGTTTCTCACACTCCACAGCAGCTGCTGGAGCTTGCAGATTCACAGGAAGAAGCTCTGATATCACAGTACTTAGAACGCAACGTGTCATCCAAGTCTTGTTGCTTTTTGCTACGCTAGCTGTAGCCTGAAGATTACAGCCAGGGTAAGCTGTGCCGGAGTCTTATTATACTGTTGCAATGCAAAATCATTGGTAAGAGGGATTTTGCTCTGGAGGTCAATAGATATTAAAAGATGTACTGATTTTTGTATGCAGAAGAGCTGGAAATGAGAGATGTTTTGTGCTATTTCTGGCTGGTGCTATAAAAAAAAAATAAAATGTTTGTCCAACACATGAACAAGCATTGAATTCAAGGCTGTTGTGTTCCACTCTGAGCTCTGCTGCATGCTTTAGAAAAGCTGCTGAAGCTGTGGACCCTCGCAGCTCTCTCTAACTCACCGTAATAAAATGAGCTTCCCTCCAGCGCATGCACGTGGCAGTGGATGCTTGCTGCTGACCACCAGCAGCCTGCTGCCGGAGCCGGGACCCCTCCGGAGTGAGGCAGACGAATGCCCACCCTCACCCCCGGCCCCCGCGGCGTGCCACAGCCTCGGCAGGGCTGGAAGGCATCTCCCGCTCTTCCAGACGTGCAGCGGGTCCTTTCTGCTCCTTTGACACTGAATCTTTTTTCAGATATATTCCGGTTTCTGTATCTTCTTAGCAGCCTCTGAACAAAACCTTTATCTACTCCTAGTCGGGATTGAATAAATTCTACCCGCGTACGAGCTGAAGGAGCCCATTCTTGCTTTCCTGAATAAGACACCAACATACAGATTAACTTTAGCTTTGTGAACTCCTATCTGTGAATTTTTAAAACTCAGTGGCGACTTCAGAGACAGGGAGGCAGTGCTGCGTACGCTGACGTTGCAGTGGTCAGTGTGTGTGTATGTACTCACACACAGGACAGGAGTGGTGCCTGGGGAGGTGGCTTACTTCCACTGGTAGGAACGTGTTATTTTCCTGCCAGGGCTGCAAGCAGAGTTCAGAGCTCAGAAGTGCTGGTAAAAGGCATCTTTCACTGGTGAAGCATTACTTCTGGACTTGCTTACCTATTCCTCTCGGCCTCTCTCTCCTGACAGGAACGGCATCTCTGTTTGGTATTGAGAACAGTAATTCCTTTATCTTGGGTGTTGAACAATGTGATATAATTAATGAAAGTAATGACAATTTATTCACTGAATACCAATTAGTGTTCAGCTTTCTAAGGGAATGGAGATTGGGAATGGAAAGCAGATTGGATGATACCACATAAAGAAATTATTTCTTTGATGTAAAAGACATTAAGAAAGCGTTTCATCCACGACAGGATGAAAAATGAAGCAAGCTTTATGGAAATCATAAATATTTTCATCTGTCAGTGGTTCATTCTTTAATGGAGACATGAGGGAGCATAGTTCAACACAAACACCCTGGTGCTCATGGCTTTAAATGTCACCGCTTTACTCACGAGTTAACTCTGTTCTGGGGATGCAGTCGCTGTAACAGGATTTCTTCCATCTGAAAAGATGCACTGGTGACAGAAAGGAGAAAGCACAAAGCAACTCAAAATTATTCCAATAAAACAGAAGAAGTAGCCCCAAATTATGTTGTTACTCTCGTTTAATCAGCCCACCCTGCTGCTCCTGCCCGCACAGAACATCAATTGCTAAACCCATCTGTGAAATGTGGCATTTGAGTTGCATTGGCTGAGAAAGAACAATATATCTAATGGTTGCTTAATCTGTTGTGTATTTTTTTTTATGGTGTGCTGAAATGCCAGGGTGAAATCTGAAATGCCTCATTTATTAGCTCAGTATTAGGAAGCATAAAGATGCAATTAGGATTTGGAAAAATTAGGTTAAATACCCATTTCCTGATACAGAGATATTAAGGCTCCTCCTGTTTCACATTAAGCTCCAAACTGGAGGGCAGACTGGACGGCAGCCCTGTAATTGGTGCAAATGACACAGGACATGCTTGGAAGCACCTCAAGAGTTTAACTTCAGCTAATCTGACTCATAAAGAGCTGCAGGAGAGTCACATATCCTCACGCTTTTACTGCAGGCTAAATTGCCTTTGTCCTTGCTTCTCCTTGTTTAGCCAAGTCCCATTTCCAGTTCAAATCTCACCAGCTTCTGGATAAAATGGATGATCTTCATTGCTGCCTGTCCTGCCCTCGCTCCTCTGATTCTTCTCCATCCCCTTTCTCAGTCTCTCACTTACCCCTCAAAAGTGTTTCTGTTCTCTGATGCCCTGGCATGTGAAAAGAACTTGACGCCGTTATGAGAGGTGGCATGCTGCTGAAAACTCACGGTCACCCAAAGCATACCCTTCTCCCTACGCCAGGCCAGTTAAACCTATTTCTTTCTGGATGCTTGTATTAAGTCTCCTGAAGGACCTGATTTCTGGAGATGCCATAACCTCTCTGAGCAAAGAATTGCATTGCTGGGCTCTTAGTCTTTGAGCCGGCTTGGAAATGCATATTGCTGGGATAAACAGAAATGTACAGCGGAGAAGTTCTTAAGCTGGGACCGCTAATTGTACGTTGGTTATTTCCAAGTGCTGGGATGAAATGAAGCAAACCCTCCCAAATCCAGCCGTACCTGTGTCCCTGTCTCCCTGCAGAATCATGAAATGACTTTTAATGTGGAGTCAGGACCATCGGTTTGCAGCAAAGTACCATCCTCTGTTAATATATCCATAGCATTTCCTTTGAAGTACTGATGAATTGGCACAGCATTGTCTCACTGATGAAACTCAGCAGCTAATTGGTCCCCAGATAAATGGCCTTCCCAGTAAGGCAAAGCCTTTGTCCTAGATAGCACTCTTAGAAAAACATCTTTTTCTTGAAAAAATATTTTAAAAATATACTTACTTTCCGCTGTGCGTCCCCTGGCAAAAGGAGCATGATGTTGTTTAAATGCTCTTTGAAAAGCGTTCTTGAGATAAGATCATTAGTATATAAAAATGGTTTCTTAACAGAGGCAGCTTTTGTTGGAAAACCTTCATTGGTGGTAGATTGGGAGTAATTAAGTGCAATGTAATTTAATGACTCAAAACAACAAACAAGCTTTGGCATAGCTATTTATGAACATGCTGTTCTCCTGGGGAAACCTTCTAATTTGAAACGAGTGCAAAGCATGCATTGTTGTCAGGGGGTTGCCTCTCTGCCATGACAGACAGACAGACAGGAGGAGCATTTCTGAATTGCAGAGTTGCCTCGGTCCCGTGCAGAGCTGGCTCTCTCCCCCAGAGACGCGACCCCGCAGTGCTGTGCTCGCCGCTCTCAGAGTGGTTTGACGCATTCACTCGTCTCACACGCCGTCGGTTTGATCCTGACCGTGCAGTTCCGTTTGTCTGTCCTGGTCTGTAAGCTACTGGGGACAGTGACCTTCAGGTAGCTCTGGTTTTGCATACGATTGTGGGTCTTAGTTGTTAACCTGAGTTCCTGTTGTCACTAACATTAATATATATCCTCTCTGTGCATCTCCTAATCCTTTACGCGCTGCGAAAAGCAAGTGGGGGAGTTTCTACACCAAAGTAGAAAAACCAAATGCAAACGAGAAAGTCTTTACAAGGATTTATACAGAAAGCGAACCTCCACTGCGTGTGTTTTACTTCAGCTAAGTGATGTACAGTAGTGTCCCGGAGGACAGTCAGTCCTGTGGTGCTTTTTAGTACCTCTTAGAGACACATGAAGATCAGAAGTTAAGTTTCATGCCTCTTCTATAGCTGCTTCATAATTAATTTCTCTGAACCAGTTTGTTTTTCTGCTGCCAAACACTTCAACACTTATATGTAAATTATCAACATCTGAAGCCTTCTTTCTTTAGAAAAGAATACAGGGCAATCATCAGATAAAAGTCATTACATATTCAGAGCTATTCTGCTCCACTGATAATAAAACATTCTTAGGGGAAGGTGACCTTTTTACAATAGACTTATTAACGTCAGGACTTCAGAATTGTCTTTTCTCATTACAAGTCTTACCAAAAACATTAGAAAGAGTAAAGTTTATGATCTTAAAGATGTGTCAAAGCACAACCGTTAAAGACATTTTCACAGAATGTTATTTAAATAACCCATTTTTTGTGTTTTATGTGGCAAGTATTGTGAGTCTTAACAGAACTCTCTGTTCATGACTACTCGCTATTTCTGACCTTATTCTAGAAATTTCAGGTAAGGTTTCCAACACTCATGTTTATAGCCTTGGAAATCTCCCCGGCTGCCTATGCAGTGCGGTTGAGTTGGCCTCCAGATGAGACGGACTCACCCAAACTGCTACGCTCCATTGAGGAGCAAGTGTTGGGGGACAATCTTTACGTGAGGACGTACAGAATTATTCTGCCAAGGAAAAAATGAAAACTCTATTGTATAATTTAAAACTAAGTTTAAAAAAAGGCTGCTAGTACCAACTACAAACATGGAAGAGGATGTTAACTTCCCTTGAAAGAGTTAGATGGCTCTTCGAGAGGAATCCCGTTAGAGCACCCATTACATTAAAAATATGCGTGTGAGATGACAGTCCTAAAGAAGCATAACTTGGAGGGCACAAGCTAGTAAGAAAAACTGAAAGATGTAGAATATAAAGCTGCAAGTTTAGGAATTTTTTTTTAAAAATATGTATTACCAGTATGCCTCCAATGTAATGGGGGGCTGGCTGGGAAGTGTATGAGAAAGAAGGGAGGATGGCCATCTCAAGGTTTAATGGGTTGTCCTTTGACATTCAGTGGTACTGAGTATGTCACCTTTGTAACTCTGAATACCGCCATGCCCCCCAAGTTTTGAAGGCACGCTCTCTGTCATCTCTAGCAGTGATCTATCTATCACACGTGTGTTGCAGGGGTCTTTTATAAAAGCTACCATATATTTTTCATTGCTTTTACAGAGGAAGAACTACAAGTTATCAAAGGCCACTGCTGTGGTTAATGTTCAGGAAGGGTATTAATATTATTAAGTACGTGCCCAGCTACAGGCATTTGAGCTTTGAAAAAAGATGCAACTCCATCATAGTTTCTTGCATTTTTTCGAGTAGGGGATGTGCGTGGGTACACCCTGAATTGTCATCTGTCTCGGGCAGAAGATGGATGATGTGTAGAGCCCTGTTGAGAGATGAATATGTGAAAACAGACAGATTTCCTTGTCTTTAATTTCAGATTTTGAACTCAGCAGTTCTGGCCAGGTGCTGTCACTAGTGTTACTTGCCTGACGTCGGCCATTTCAGCCGGTTAGCCTGGGCTGAAGTTCTGCAGTAACAGAAAAATCACATTTTCATTGCCTGATACGTGCTGGGAGCTTGTGTCTCCAGAATTGGTCTCAGTGAAGGCCAGAAAGCTCCAAGAAAGAGATGAGCACACTTAGTGGCAATGAAAAGCTGATACAAAATGAGTTTGGTTGGTGGAGGTTTTTTATTTTATTTTTTAGTTAAATGAACTAGTTTGTGAAACTGTTGTGAAAGTGGCAAAGATGATTTGAAACATTTTAACTGAAATGTGTGACAGGCTTTAGCAAAGGAAGAAAAAGGTGGAAAAAGAGAAAACTGGGACTTAATTTCCTAAATTTATCTTTGAAAACATTCATAAGATTGAAAGGTGAGCCCATTTATCCAGTGAGTTACAGTGATATATGCAAGTGACAACTTGATAGGTCTCTGTCGTCAAATATTCCTGTACACATGAGGAGAACATCAACTCCTTCAAATGTGAAAACATTTTTGTGCTTTTTCTGAATTTGTGCACCGAGCTGAGGATAGCTCTATTAAAACGCTAGCCCAGAATTTCCCTCTGCTTTTTTGGATTTCCATCCCGCCGTAGCGTGGCCGGTGATGCTCATCCTTGAGCTGCTGTGACAGCAGGAATTCAGCCCGTATGCCTGCACTTTGGCATCTTTCCAAAATCAATATTTTAAAGAAACTGAAATTATTCCTCCTACTGGAATCATGATTCACGCAATGATAGCATCAATATTAATACAATAATCGAACTTTAATTTCAGTTGCTAAGTAACCTATCATCCCCACAGAGCAAACTGGACTTGAACCAGAACAACTGAAAATGGAGAAAACTTAATATGAAAAAGGAAACATTAAGGGGAGGAAAACGTCAGTCAAGTACCAGTTTCTGCAGAACCATCCTCTTGGCTCGGCTAAAGGCTTAGATCTTCCTTTTTTAAATGTTCCCTTTCTGTCTTTTCTCCAGTCCTAAGCTCTCTTGCCTGAGACCCAAGCCTCTCCTCTGTGCCAGATGCTAATCGTGGGCAGCGCTACTGCAAAGGGCTCGCAGGCAAGATTTATAGCAGAGCTGTTTGTTGGCTGTGTGGCTATTCAAATCTCCTGCCACTCAGTATTCAAAAGGTAATGGTTGTAAAGAAAAATTATGTAAATATAACCTGTGAAGTTCATTCTGCTGTATGGGTGACGTCTGTAAGGTTTTTCTGCTTGAAATGTGAGTCGGTAACAGTCTGAGCCTCAAAAGGTCAAACAGATTTCTCAGTTCAGGCAGTTTTCATGTCAGAAACGTTCAGCTACGACCGCGCTCGTGTCGCCTCGCGAGCGCTGTGGTTTAAGCACCTGCAGCCGCCGACGCTCCCGGCGAAGGGGCAGGCTTGTGGCTTGGCTGACCCCGGGGCTTGGGCCACGGTCTCGATGGCCACAGGCCGCCGTTCCTCAAGCGGCGGGCGCCGCTCGGCTGGGTCCAGCGCGGTGCTCGGCACCCGGTGCAGCGGCATCTGCGCTGCCCCCGCGCCCCGGCCGGCGCTCGGAGCTGCCAGTGACCGTGGCGGCTGGCAGCACCGGAGCTGCGCCGCAGCCGCAGCGCTCGTCGTCCCATCGCTGGCAGAAAGGGCCACGTTCTGCTCAGTTAAAATTCTGTTGAAATAAAGAATCAAGAAGAAACACTTAAAGAAAAACTAATCTGATTTTCTTTCTTTTCAGAAGTGTGCAGAAAAAAAAAAAAGACAACCAATTCAGTGTTTTTCTTCTGGCAAACTATTTTGTCAGAGAAATCCCAGAGAGCTCTGTTTCTGCCATTTGAAGGTTATCTAATGGGTTTCAGTGTGGCCAGTTTAGAAAGATGGGTCTTGATGTGTGGAGAGCTGGGATTAACAGAAGAGAGAAAAATGACTTATTTCAATAGCTCTTTAAGTAAAAAAAGTAAGTACATTTAAGAGAGGGAAGCCCATGCAAAGTATTTCCATTGTACTGGTTTTTTTCATTAAGCATTATCTTGAGGAGCCCAAAGAAGTCTGTTTATCTAGGAAATGAGATTCTGTTTTGGTAGATGATGTGAGTGGAAGTTGGGAAAGGGTATCAGAGCCAGCTGGTGGAGAAGGAAAAAAGAAAAGAGGTCATTCATTATAATTTTTCCTCATGGTTGCCAGCAAAACAGAGGAAGGAACATGTCCTCTGGGATTTCCCAGCTGGCAAGAACATCCTTACAGGCTGACTTCCAAACACACCAGCAAATGGAGGCGGGGGGGAGGGAATCACTAGAGACCTACATCTTCGTGGATTATATCAGTGTATTGGCTAGCACTCTGGTTATTTTAATCTGAAGAGTTGCAGGATGAGGTGAAGTAGGAAAAAAATAAGATCCCCAATTCTAGGAACAGACCCAAATTGCTCCTGTTTTTGTTTTTCAGGGCTCATCAATGTTTCTCTGCCTCTTCTGTCTCTGCTTTGCTGTGCTTTCCTCTTCCTAAAAACCAGTTCTGCCTTTTGGCCCCATGTGATCCCTGTGCAGAGCATGGCGATGGCCACGGAGAGACGCCTGGCAGGTCTGTCACGGTCTGCAGGATGTTTTTTCATTTTCCAGACATCAGCTACCTCATTTTCCACTGACTGTAATTTCCTTCTTGTCTCTTTAATTAGCTCACCTAATGCATTGGCTGCAAACAGCGACCCAGTCTGCTCTTTCTTCTTTTCACATATCGATGTATCATCCGCTGTGACTACTAATTTATGCAGACCCAGCTGTCCTGCTCCCTTGTCTTTCTGCTCGCCTGCTTGTTTATCCGCCTGAGGTTTGGTACTGCAGAATGGGAAGCCTTCTGACAACAGAGCTACCTTCCCGTGCTCGCCACGAAGCACACATGTTGAGCTGGACCTAGACCCGTATAAGTACATTTCTGGATCAAAAGTTGCCTAAGGGCAAGAACTGTCTCTGTGGCATTTGTTTGTACAAAAGGCAGTTCAGGCAAGTCCCCGTCACTCTTCCGAGTCTTCTGGTGCTCCTGCAGAATTACTGTTAAATGATCATCATTTAGTCATTTCTTGGGAACCTTGACCCTGCCTGGATGCGGAGATCAGCAGGCGCTCGGCAATTTTCACTCAGATTTATTGCTACTGCAAACAAATGAAATCATGTCGAGCTCTTTTCTCTCTCTCTTGTGCCATCATGTAGTTGATTAGCTTTATGGGCAGCTATCAATTTAAGGTGGACTGTTTTGTGCTAATCGTCAGCAGGTCTCGTGTGATTTTTTTCTGACTGTTGTCAGCCTGTTCACACCATGCAGTCACAGCGTGGACGTTGGCAGAGGTGCTCGGTGTTGTCTCCTAAGTCAGAAAGGAGGTCCCACAGCATGTGCAAACCTACCATCGAGTGAGAACCCAGCGGCCTTTTTCCCATAAACCGTTCTCAGGGATGTTCCCCCTCTGAGCAATCCTCGTAGGCGCTGCTTAATTACCTCTTAGCTCCCCAGAGTCTTCCCTGTTCTGCTCTGATTTAGTGTCTCCATGGCTCTGCCACAACTGGAGCTCACAGGTCTCATTTGCTAGGTCTAATCTATATTTTCCCTTAAACACATGATATGTGTTTTATCACTGCAGGCACAAGGCTTGAGCAGTCACTCCAAGCCCGCTGTCACCCTCAGGTGGTTAGTTGCTGTGGTACCTGATCTCGGCTGAGTGCCAGTACTTAATTGCAAATCCTAATCCTGTTTATAAGATCTGGTCTGAAGAAGTGAGAAAAGCTTGTAGAAATTTATTTGATTTTTAAAAACATCTTAAAATTCTGAAATTCAAATTAAAGCAGGAAGTAGGATTAAATCCACTTACTCTGGGAAGTATCCTTTTGTTGTTGTTGTTGTTGTTGTTGTTGTTTTTGTTTTGTTTCACTTCGTTTGGACGGTTTTCTTTCAAGGCATAGTCCAGGAGCACTGAAGTCAATGAAAATTTTGCTGTTGACTTCAGCCACAGCAAGATGATACCCTTGAGGCAAATTCGGGTTACGCAGGGCTGGAATACAGAACAGGGCTGCTGTAGCGTGCACATCCTGCTCAATAGCTGGGGGAGGAATGGACTCACTGGACCTGGAGGGGTTTTGAAGAGCCTGTGTGTTGTGCAGTTGTTTAGGCAGATGGACGGATCCTTCTCCCTGTCAAAGAGCAGTAACTGCTGAAATCGGCGGTGCTGATGCAGACACCAGCCGGCCACTCCTGCTTCATCACCAGTGCTGAACCTACCACACCTCCGCTTGCAGGAGAGTGTCTGGTGTTATCTGAAATTAAAAGCTCACTGTCCTGCCGGGTGAGCATTTAACTCGCTGAGCTTAATGTGATTGTTGTTAATCCTCCGATCGCTGCGTTTGTCTTGCAATGATAAATGATGATAAAGTGAGCTGCAGTGCTCGGTCTGCGGTGAGCCCCGGGTAAGCGGTGGTGAGTTTCCTTAAGCCACAGTGCACCGCTTTAGGAAACAGCCTGGTGTTGCCCCCCGGGATGGGGGGGACGTGTAAGCCCTTGGGATTCCCAGCCTGCTTCTAGAGAAAAGAGCGGCGTGCAGCGCAGGCATGCCCCCGCGCCGTGCAGCTCTGGAGCCCTGCCGAGAACTGGGTCTGCAGGGTCTCGTTTGCTAGGGCTGCTTTATCTTGAAATAAAGCCTTGGTGAATAAACGTGATGAAACGGTGCCTGATAAATAATAACAATAATGGGTACATTTGACTTTTGCTTTCTGCTGGTGAGTGTAGCTAACGGCAAGTTGAGAAGTCTCTGTTTGCACAGACATAACAGCACCAATATGCTCCAGTCACCGCCGCTCCTGTTCAGGATGCTGCCCCAGCCGAATCGTGCGCTGCTGAACCACGCTGGGCACGCAGAGACAGAGCCCTCAGCAAAGTCACCTCCGCGCTCTGAGTCGAGGTAATTTGCAACTCGGGAGAACTTGACATTTTAGACTCTGCTGCTTCAGAAAATGCATGTGGCTGGAGCGGTGCAGCCGCGGCGCCGGGGTTTCAGTGGAGCCAGCTGCCCTCGCAGAACTTGCGCACCACCGGGAAGGCAAACCGGCCACCTTCTGGGCTTTGCGGCAGGGAAGCAACACTGTGCTTTGTATTGCTGAATTTTTCTTAGTCTACGCACAAAATTCTCGCTAGATAAACCATTAGCCTGGGGTTTCAAAGGAGCTTGGAGTTAGATACCCAGCTCCCTTTGTTCTGCTTTTTCAAAGGTGAAAGGAGAAATTAATCACAAATGCACGTGAGGAGGGAGTGCTACAGCAAGTGAAAGCTTTGAACATGGTGCTTAGTGGAGCTAAATGAGCTGTTGCCTTCAAAAACCGAGCTGACAGTCGGGAGAGATGGTAAACTTATGCTTGGACAGGGAGAAAGTCAAGTCTCTGTTAACCCTGTCTTCCAGCCCGCACTGATCTGCACGAGTGAGGGGTTTCTTCCTCCCCAGTGTTGGCAAAGCTATCCCACATCAGACCTTGTGTGTCTGTAGGAGTTGAGACGGCCTGTACAAACATAGTGACATGACAGAAATGTCACTAACCTTTACCAGAAAGTAGAATTTTTTCTTCCCTCCGCATCTTCTGGCTTTCCTGAGAGTGTTGTTGACATTTCTTAACAACAGTGCTCCAAAAGGCTCTTCCATTTCACTGATGTAGGATATATGGAGACCACTTGTAGTCTTTGTTAATTGGAGTTATCTTTATCTTATGGGAGAACACCATTGCCTGGGCATCTGTATCAGTATTGCATCCCTCAGTGTGGCATCTGCACTTAAAACTGATCCATCTAGTTTGTCTGCCATAGGAAATAATTTTAATTGTAACTATATAATGTAGTTCTACAGTCCACCACATTTTGTAAAGGTGTCTGCAAGGTTTTGATCCCACAGCAGCCCAAAATACTGCCAAATACTCAAAAAAACCCACCACCATCACCCCCCCCCAACCCAAAACCAACCACAAAACCCACCCAAGCCCCAGCCTGCAGCCAGGTCATTGAGAGACTTGTGGCTGGCAGAAGGTGCTGTGCGCTGCAGTGGGTGCTGTTACTGAGGTCCCTCACCGGAGAGCTCGGGCGCATGCGATGGACTCCTTCAGCCCCTCAGCTCCGTACCTCAGAAGGCACACCGGTGTGCCTCCTCACAACCCAGGCGCCTGCTCTCAGCAGCGAGAGGTCTGGGGGGCTCCCCGAGCTCGGGCACCCTTGTGAGCACGAAGAGCGTGGCAGTGCCGAGAGCTGCGCGAGTGGTTTCAGCACGAGCTCGTACCTTCCTGCTGCAAACCGAAGCCGCTGGAGCCGTAGGAGGGAGCGAGGTCAGAAGGCAGAAATGGCTATTAAGCACACAAATTTTGCTGACTTTCAATGGGTGTCAGGTCCTCCAGTGCCTCTTGTGCTCTCAAAAAAATAAAGGACCTTGATTAAAGCAATCACAACAGAGAGTAAGCCAGGACTTTGTAATTGTAGGGAGCCTTGACATTGTCTTCTGAATATGTTGAGGGCAAATTATCCATGGCAAATTACTTTGATCACTACCTCCGTTATTTGGTCTTAATCCTAACTTGATACCTTAGGCTAGACGATAAAATTCTCCCGTTGCAAACAAATTACGCTCCCCCCCCCGAGGGTTTCAGTCGTTCTTGCTGATGTGATTTCTCGGTGGTAGGCTTCTGCTTCTTTCCTTCTTCCAAACTATGTATTTTTCACGGTTCTGATTTTTCTGCAGCTATTTATTTTTCCTTTGAAGGAAGGTAGAAATCAGCCCTAAATAATCTGCTTGATTTTTATCTGAGGCAGATGTGCTGGGACAGAACCCATCGTTCAGATCTGTTACCTTTTACACAACAGAGATAAATTAATTACAGGGCTTTCCCCTGACATCCAGACTCTTGCCTGCAAATGTTCACATAAAAGATGAATGACAATGAGATTCTCATTATAGCTTGATGAATTAGCCTTTTCACTTCAGTTACAGCAAAGTCTACTTCATGGTCAACAGTCTTGTTTAGGCCCAGCCATTTTTTTTTCTCTCTTTGAATTCAAATCAAACAGTTGCTGTCAAACTACTTCTCTTGGCACAATCCGTTATTTTGCACTGCCCATTAGAATTTTCCACTTTTCCAGGGAATTTGCCACACTCGTTTGCCAGGAAAAATGTTACTCAGCAACTGCATGTTCCTCATTTTCTTTAGTGCAACATGTTGCAAACCTAAGGCTGCCTTGAGAAGTGGAAGCTTTCTATAAAACAAAGGATGGACCAGAAGACCATTGCCTCTGCAGTCCTGGGCGTAATCCTCTCAATCAAGGTAAGCCAAGCCGCTTCCCCACGAAGTTTGGTGTCTCAGTAGGCAAAGCAGGCGAGATGGGGTGGGAGGGGAGGTGGCCCCGGCGGCCCCGCGGCCAGTGCTGGCCACAGCAGGGCTCCCGAGGCCCGGGGGTGCGGCCCTGTTGCAGCCGACGCTCTTGGGTGGTCAGCGCCGTCGCATGTCCGCTCGCTTGCCTCTGGTGGTGGTGTTGGGCGTTTGGGAAGCTTGCAAGTGAGACTGAGCCGTGGGGTTTTCAGCTCTACCAAAGTAAAGACAGACATTCGGAAATCCTACTCATTTTAATGTAGCGTGTCTCTCTCGTTTTCCCAAACCGTATTTGGGAAACACCCTTCACCGGCTGCAGGACCCGATGTCTCTGTTGTGCTTCCTACCTTTGTTCCTGCACAGTAATGTTTTGATTCTACTGCTATCTTTTTTTTTTTTTTTTTTAAGTAGCAGAAGCTTAAAATAACGTAAATATTTTATTTGGCTGGAGTGGATGTTGTAATACAAAAGCTAGAAGGGAAGGAACACTAATTATCCTCCACTAAAGCGAACTGGGCTAACAACTGTTGCTAACAGTGCTTCGGGTGTTCCGGACGGAGAAGAGGGGACACGGCTTCTGCACGCCTCCCAGTCCGACCAGGCTGCGAAAGGAAAGTGCAAATTCTGTCTGTCTCTTCCAGGATCTTGGGGGGCTGTGATTTAGTCGCACTACGTGGCACGTCATGAAGCTTTCATCTTCAGGTGGATGTGGAGTAAAGCAGTGGGATTTCAAGGCTGCGTGCGCTCCAAGTCGTGCACTGGCATTTACCCGTCTGCAGCCCGGTCCTGGAAAGGGCTGACGGCTGAGGGTTTGTTGGTGTAACAGTTCGCTTCTCTAAAAACAACTGAGCAGAGATGTCTGTAGTGTGAAAACGAACATGCCTAAAGCTGTTCACCTCACCGAATGCAGGCTTCACCATACAGAGATATTACAGCAGTGCAATACTTACATAGTGTCCCTGAGAGCCCACTGCACGTGTTCACAGATTTTCCGGGGGTGGTGGGTGGGGGTGGTTACAGCACCCTCAGAGGCATCTGACCCTGGCTGCGGTCTCCATCAAGGCACTGCCTCGACTGGCTGCTCGACCTCATCCAGGGAATCAAGGCGATTTGTAGGAGCGCTGGGAAGGAGTGCCTACAGCTGCACAGGGATCTGAGGAACCCTGGGCTGCTATAAGGAAAAAAGCACAGGAAGGGAACGGTTATTTTACAAACCCTCTTTGCAGTACTCAGAGTTAATGATTGGGAAATGGACTTGGAAATAGCTATCAGTTCTTTCATACAAACTGGGCATATACACACAATAATCTTGTTGACGTATAATACGTAGTTTAGTTAAAACTGAAATATAAATGGGCAGGATGGAAATGTGCAGAGGTTTTTACTGGAGTTGTACACGCAGTTATTTGTTTCCAGTTTGTAGGAGGCTGGGACGACTGAGGATACAGCCCCCGTGCCCGCTGCGTCGCCCTGCAGGAGAGACCAGCCCCGAGCAGGCTGCAGCGCAGGGATGCCTTGTTTTCAAGGGCACCAGTGCTGTTTTGCCGACCCTTTCTGCTGTGAGAGGCCAAATGGTTTTCCTGGGTAATTTGAAAAGCTATTGACTACACAAAAACAAAGTCAAAATAACCATCCCTGCCAGGTGCTATTTTACAAAGAAAGAACATTGTGTTTCTTGCTCGTAGTTCTTGGCAGTTTATCATGTTCATTTGCTTGTATCTTTAAGTGTCAACATCTTGATCAATTTTATTGCACCTGCCTGTGGTCAGAATATTACTAATGGTAGCTCTGATTGGTGTTTAGGGACAGGAATAAGTCATTTATAATGACCATAAGTGAAAACATCAAAATATCGGTAGAAAAATAGTAGCCATAGCGTCAAGCTGTCATTATTTGTGTAGCAATATTTACTTGTACATCTTTTCTATGTATCCTAGTGCTTCCCAGGCCACACTTACTTTGCTGGCTCTTCTTGGTTTTAGGAAGTTTGTGTGCTTTTGGAAGTATTATCAGAACAAGATGCCAAGGCAGAGTGATGGTGATGGTCACTTCTGCATCAGGAGGCAGTGCCTGTTCCGACCGTGTCATTCCCTCCCTCTGGGGCAGCCCCAGGAGCAGAGGTGTCAGTCTGAACCTCACCGATACATTCACGCATCTGTGGGGACATAAGGTTTTCCAGAGTTTTCCAAGCCCCCTTGTCTGTCTGCCCAGAAACTCCCTTTCACTGAGGACAACGCAAACGTCTGAAAAAAGTATTTTTCTGTATAGCCAGTGTGCGAAGGATGTGTGTGCAGAGGTATCGGGAAGAGTGGAACTGGAGGGAAAAGTAACAAGTCTGGGGCCCAACTGTAGTTTTGAGGGAAAAGACACCACGATTTCATTACTTGTTCATCGTCTCCCGAGACCCTCGTAAACGCCAGCAGAAACCGGGCTTTGGCTCACCGTTTGCAGAGGTGATGATCGGGATGAGGACTCCCATGTTTCACCGCTGGGCTGGACCCGGTGCAGCGATCACTCCCTGGGTTACGCTCCTGGCCTGGAGCGGTTTGTCTGTCTGTCTGTCAGCCCCAGCTCCCCTAACGGCACGATCGCGGGTGGATGGACCGTGGCACTGCTGGGTCTGGTGGGGTGTCTAAGGCAACCCGGCGTTTGTCTGTACAGCAAGAGAGAGCTGCTGAGAAGCGGGTGGCTGTGTCCCGCAGTGGGGCTGTCCCAGCTCTCTGGTCCCAGCCCTGCGGCCTCGGGAAATCACCTCCCATGGCACCTGCCGCCTTCCAGCCTGCTGGCAATTTTTAAAGTCTCTGTAGGGAATATAGATGAGGGGAAAACATGTTCAATCCTTTGCAAGATGCAGCAAGCAAGTCTCCTCGCATACAATGACTGCACCAAACGCAAAGTCTCCGTGTGTGCCATTTAACCTGCAGCCCCTTTGCTGCAGCTGTTTGTGGAGTTGCTCAGTCATTGCTGCCGCTGCTCACAATGATGTTTCTGTCTGTGTAATCGTTATATTAAAGCAAGGCCAAAATGGTGATTGGCATAAGTGACTTGCGTGGAAGACGGCTAGGGCTATCCATCAACCAAGGAGGAAATGGCTTTGATATCATAGTTTTCTCTAAGAGAGGTATACGTATAATGCAGTGTCACCAAAGTTTTAGGTATTTGTTCATGGCTGTATTAAAAAGCGAAGGCCTTATGCAACTCAGTTGAAAGAACAAGTCATTGAAATCATGAAACCCCTGAATGACATCATTACTGCAAAATGAGCTGGGGTGGGAGGGAAGGAGGGTGCTACCTCTTTTCCCCCTTGCTTTCCCCCCGGGAAGGGGATCTCGCCCGAGCTGGCGAGGCTCCGCAGCGGGATCCTCCTGGGCGGAGGAGCTGGGCGGCTGCTTTCCTGGGCACCCTGCCCGTGGCTCTGCGCAGGGACCTGCTCTCTCAGGACTGCCACAAACCTGGCTCTCCTGCCTTCTCACTAATTGAACCTGCCTGGATTAATCTCCTCCAAGTGCTCCTTTGTAAATATATATGAATTCAGAATTTCATTCTAATCTGTTTCCAGCTATTTTATTGCCTTTAAAATGTTGTTTTATTATTCATTTCAGACAATTGCTTTAATTCTTCATTTTAGAAGTCTGCAGACAGTGAAACATGGGGATAGAAGGATGCAAAAGTCACACGTACTAAGCAATCAAATGTTTTTGGCTTTTACCTGCTCTTAAAAACACTTGTAAAATAATCCTCTTCCTCCTCAAACAGTCACTATTGAACATAGTTGCTGAAGAAGAGCATAATTATATATTTGAACAAAATACAACGGTTGCATAAAATCTAGTGAGGGACTTGTGCATTTCCCCATTGGCGTTGTGCCTTGGGATCCCCTAAGCCTCGGCAGAGTGTCTCCTCACGGCTCTGTTGAGGATGTTAATGCTTCCCTTGCCAAGTCACACGTGCATCGCATCGCCAGCCGTTACCAGTGGGAGCCTCTTGGTTGATGCTGCTGTGCTGTGGATCAGGCTGTGAGGAACGGCTTTTCAAGGCCTTGATGCCTGTGATCTGGGTCATGCTCTCGGGGTGGCTCAGCGCCCAGGAGAATGCCAAGCTTTCAAAATCTCTCAGCCTGCTTTTGGTTATTTTTTTTTTTTAATCCAGTTTTAGAAATTGTGATCATAAAGTAACCAGAGGGAGCCAATAATAAATAAGCTAATCTGGGAAATGACGTGTGCTATAATCACCTTTGCCAGAGGCCTGATGGCACTTCCCTCCCGGCATTCGAAGGGACCTTCACTGGTGTTTGAGGCACGGGGTCGTCCCTTCTCGCCGTCGGTGCTGGCGTGGGTGCCGTTCTGCAGGGAGGGGCACAGCCGAATTTGATGGCTGACCTTGCTGGGGATGTTTTGCTCAGCTCTGATTCCCAGGGCTGGCTCTCCAGCAAGATTCCCTTCCTGCTACTCCAGCACTTCTTGGAGGAGTTGTCCCCAGGCTCCTCCACGATAGCTCTGTGTCCTGGCACGTCACTACGGCTCCAGAGTGCTCTCATCCGCGAGAGCCCCTGAGGGACTCTTCTCCTTGCAGCGAGCTGCCAGAACAGGAAAATCCCTTGGGAATTTTGTCTGCTCTGCCTGCCAGCTCTTCAAGGAAAACTCCAATCTCTCCAACCGTGAAATAAAACCGAGCAAAATATCACTGAGCCATATGGACACAGAGCAGCGTAACACCCTGATGTAAAGTCCTCCCTGCTGTCTCTGGTGCCGATTATCAACGCAGCTTAGAGCAAAGCTGAGACTTTTAATGCCCAAAGCATGATGCACTCCTTTGACCTTGTAAATTATTTTTATTGCTACTTTGGCTAGCTGTCGTCTTTGCAGGTTGCTGGGCTATAAGCAGATGCAACAGAAATGGTGGAGACAGCTAATTTCAAAGGTACACAGCGTTTTTCCACAGCACGTGGGAAACGTTAATATTCTGAAATCTCATTCTTGTGGCATAGGTTAAACTTGGAACTGCAAATGGTACCACAGAAACTCCTTCAGTCGCTTGTTGTAGCAGAAATTACACAAACGTCCGTGCTTACATCATTGCCTGTGTTCCTGCTGCCTGGGCTTCTCTGTGGGATTTTTTCACAGTGGCTGGGATGGATGGAGTATTTTGGCCATGGGAGCACAGGGCTGAGCTGGGGCCGGAGGAGAGGAGCGCTGCTCTGCTGCACGGGCACTGCTGGAGATGTGCAGGGTGCTCAGCCTGGAACGGCTCGCTACCTGGGCTTCAGAAGCAAGCCGAATGCTTTATTGAAGGTTACTTAGCCTCCAGGCTCTTACGCTTCTTTATTTCCTCTTAAATGGATGTTTTCCCCAAAGACAATCTTTTTAAAGCAGTTCTAACAGGTTTCCAATTACTTTTCATCACATTAGTCTTCCATTCTAAGAATTTCTCTCTGAACATTGAGTCCATTTCGAGAACTTGGGAAAGAGTTTTTTTCTTCTTGTTCTATTTTTGTAAGATGAGTGTGTTCACCAAAGAGCTTTCCCAAGCCTCCCTCCTCTCTCCACAAAGAAAACGCCAGCGAATTGGTCAAAAATAGGACCAGCCTCTTCTGCTCTAATAGCCAGGTGCTTTTACCTGCTCCCAGTTTGTGCTGTGGAAACTTGCTGACAAATGACACTCTTGTAACAGGAGACTTGAACATTTTGGGTTAGGAACATATTTAAATACGTGAACTTCAGATGTAGCGAGGAGTGCCTCATGTTGAGTAGGTACTTAATCGGTGCTTATGCTGACCGTATTCCAGACTACATTTAAGCCGGTTTTCTGAAACCAAGGCTAACAGATCAGATATGGTCCATTTAAATCAATGAAGTTATTTTCATCAGCATTACTGGTCCCTGGATCTTCCATAGCTGTAGAGGTGAGTTAACTGGTATTACGTTTGGGTATCAGTCAGGCTGTGAAGTAGGATAATAACCATTATACTCCATTGTTTTAAATCCTGAGAGGAGCTAAGAGTAGAACACATTACTGAATATTCATTAGATTTGGGAAACTTCAAGTGAAAAAGCATATCACAGTATTAAGAATGAACATTTAAGATTGAAGAAAGAACCTTATCTGTATCAGCTCTGTTCTTCCCATCATCTGGAGAGCAAGAACTAATGTCAGAAAGATTATTTTCACTACCTAATTGTTCTGAGATTGCTTTGAAAAAGGCGCGTCCCATGCCGCACTCCAGAGCGGTCTTTTCCCGTTTCCTCGCCAGCTGAAAGTGCGGGAAGTCGGACGTCGTGACAGTTCCAGAAAGGCCAGACAACAGGGGAAAGGGGTTTACATCAGGAGAGCAAGGCATCCCGGAGTGCTGCTGCTGCTCTCACAGCACCAGAAAGAAATTAGTAGTCTCGCACAGGAAATACCAAATACTGCTCTACGTCCAACGTAGCAGTGGAGCTGGATGAAATTTCCTGGAACGGAGCTAAGCACTTACAGAAGAGGTGCTGGCATCCCATCCAAGGCAGGCTGACACATGACTGGCAGAAGTGATTGAATGCTGCTTTGCATGAAGTGAAATGTCAATACTATTAATTTTATGGCGCAGCAGCCAAAATGCTTGTAACTGTCAAGGACTTTCATCAAAGTAACATCTTTCCATCTACGGTGCTGGAGTGCAGAGGAATTTCAGTTGCTTAGGCTTTAAGTCTTCTTTATGTAAAATAATAACAGTAATAATAATTTTCTTAACAGAGTGCTTTCAAAAGCAGTTTTTGACATGTATCAAAACTGGAAGTTTTTACTGAAATAGAAATTACATAAGAAAATTGTTTCCTTCAAAAAGCATATAAAATATTTTAAATGTATCAAAATTATCATTTACATCTGTTATTTAAATTATTCTTGAATATGGATAGAGTGAGGTCATCTGCCCTCCTCCCCCCTTTTTTTTTAATTTGGTGGTGTTCTGCTGTATAGTCCTCTGCAATCTGAATTCGGAAACGCTTAGGTTTTGAGAAGCTCAGGGCCAGGGCTAAGACCAAGGAGAAGGAAAACTGAATTCCTTGAAGTCAAGCCACTGAGCCTTGGAAAGCATTTCCTCTTCCCTCCCAAAGATTATAAACACTAAAAAATTGCTGAATATTTATTTACTGTAGCACATTTATCTTGTCCGTATTTGGGGCTCTGTTGTGCTTGTTTATTTGCAAGCCCTGGAGAATTGAGATTTAGTGGCACCAATGTTAATTAGAAGACAATTTTGGTAATCGCTCAAGAAGTGCTTGTATTCCCATCCAGACATGGAATGAAATCAGCGCTATGTCCCTCTGACAGCCAGTCGCGACGAAGTAATCACCATTCTCACGCAGAATACTCAAAATAATTCCCTAGAGTGCAATGTAAAGAAAAAAAAAAAGAAAAAAAAGAAACCGTAATTTGCTGGTGGACTTTACACTAATTGGAAAATGAGCTGAACTTCAGAAATGCCTTATTTTATGTGAAGGTCTTGCTTACGTGAAGAGTGATAGACATCAGTGGGGTGTAGCTGTAAGAAGCTGCCCCCGGGTGCACGCTGGGCGTGCAGTTATCCACCCGTCCCTGGGCCGGGAGTTCTCCAGGTGAGTCACTGACCGAAAGACTCTTCTCCTCTGGGTCCTTACACTGCAATATTTTCTGAAACCTATTATATGGTTAATATCTGCAAAGCTTGTGATTTCATTGTTTGATATAATTTTATTCAATAAAGCTGCCTCGTTGCATAAAGGTCTTGGTATTTAATATTTAATAGCATAAATCCCACGTGAGTCCTAGGCAGAGGATGAAAATTACATTTTAAATTAACGTGCGCTCAAAGCCTGCTCTTGTTTCTTTCTGCATTTAAAGGCCAACAGCCATTTTCAAGCATAATACCAGCTTCCAGAGATGGTGTCCGTATTCTCCTCTTTCAAAATGGCTAGTTATCCTCAAAAGATACGTGGTCGTAACTGTTCACGGGCTGAAACAGAGAGCGAGTAGGAAGCCCATTTCTGGTGGCGTTGGCAATGTGAAGAAAGACGCTGATCCACGCACCTGCAGTCGGGGGTTTCTCCTCCCCGGCCCCACGCGGCGCAGGGGACGGCGCCGTGCGCCTGCACCGCACCTCGTGTCGCAGGGACGCAGCCCCTTGCAAAGGTGCCCGGTTACTAGCAACGCAAAGAGCTCATGCGCAGGGTAAGGCTGTGACTGCGGTCCCCGACGAGCGGACTGAGCGCAGTCAGAAAGGCGCTTTCCCGGCGGCGTCTGAGCAGAGGTGAGGCGTCCCCGGACGGTGCGGTTATCCCGGGGTAATCGCCCTCCTGGGGACGGGGAGCGGCCAGCTCGGCGTCACACCTCGCTGGTATTTTTGAGCAAATGAATCTTATCGTGAGGTGAACGAAACGTGTTTCAACAGGCTTGTGGCTTTTGCCACTGAGGGCCAGGGAGCTCCTGGGACTGTGGCTTTTGAGTAACGTGGTCCAGCTCTTCAGCAAATCTGCAGCTATTACAAGCATTATAGGACTTTGGCAGAGATATTCAGCTTGCTCTGTTTTGGGGGACAGGTGAAACATCAGCATTGAAGTATGCCATTTTTTCTGAAAATGTGGGTCAAAATTTTTCTTTCTCTGGCACAGGTGACGGCAGTTCCCTCCAGCTGGGTGCCCTGTGTACCCCGGCCATTTCAGCACGGACACCTGGGATCCATGCAGTCTTTTATCGCTCCTTCGTGCCGGCAGCGTGTGACAAAGGACGCCCGCAGCAGCGTCCACGGCGGTGCCCAGCAGAGCCCTCCTGCACAGCTTGGGGTCTCCCGTGGTGCCCCAGCCTGCTGGCACCAGCACGGTACGGCTAAGGACGCGCAGCAGCAGCAGCAGGTTTCAAAGAACGCGTATCTCACGTCTGGAGCAATAACCAGCAGGTCTTGGGTACTTACCCAGTACTGCAGCAGCGCCTTTCCAGGCGAGGTTTTCAGAGCGTCATCAGCATCCATCAGATTTGGCCAGATTTTCAAAGGATTTCAGCATGCAGCGCATACCTCTATTTCACGTTCTTTTACAGATTTGGCTATTTATATCGCTGCTTTCACGGGAGCTGAACTCGGCAGTGACTCCTTACGTCTGACCCCAGACAGTTACTCATCAAAGCATGCTATACACTTACAAATTAAACAAATGCTATTTTAAAGCCCAGTCTGGCAAATACTCAGCAGCCAGTTTGGTACTTAGCACTAGGATTATCCTAAGTGCCTTCAAGATCACTTCCTGAGTAAGCTTTATTTATATATTGTGAATAACTGTTTGCGTCCAGGCCAGGCAGAATTTCTCCTCTTAGTCTCAGCAGCAGGGAGGAGAGGCAGGAATGACTGTACTCTTTCTGTGCTGCTTTGAAAGCCTGAAGTGCTCCAAAAGGAAGGTCAGACAAAGCATTTCTTCACGTTAATTCCTTTGAGTGGCATTTAGATGTAACCAACTGTGTTACAGACTTTTATTACAATAGCAGAGTCAGTGCGGGGAAGTTTTGCTCTCGCATGGTTTGTAGCTCTAGCACTACGGAGACCTTTTAAGAGCACGGGAGCTGCTGAAGAGCATTGCCTTGAGGTACTCTGGGGCCTCTTTCTGCTGTAATTCTGCCATCTCCTCCAGTGGTGGGGAATTAACCGCGCAGTGTTCCTGCTCTCCGAGTGCTGCCAGGTTTGCTGCCGGCCGATGCCATCTCCTGCCCGGCCAGCAGCTACGGCACCGGTTAGCTCGCACGGATGCGAACCCTTGGAAAGGCAACGGGACGTGACGGCGGGAGAGCAAAGCTTTGGCATACACCTGGCACAAGCGCAGGAAATGCAGCGCGTTCTGCTGCAGCAAAGGCCCCTCTGCACCTTTCCCAAAGCCCTCCAGAGCTGGGTGACACTGGCCCAACATATCCTTCCTGGGAAAAGCCCTGTGGAGCATTACAGTTATAGCTGTGGCTGCAGAATACTAATCTTGCAAACACTTTATGAAACAAAGCGATGATAATTTCTTTACTTTCTCTCTGATGAGTTTTAGCACAAAGTATTTCCTTTTTGTTTCTGCTGGGATAAGGTTTGAGACAGAAATCTGCGCCTAAATTTTTTGTTCTTGAGACGCAGCAGCCAAAAATGTGTTCAACTTGTCACACAGTTTATAGACCTACACCACAACTAGCAATAGGCATTGTCCCTGAGATGTAATTTCCTATAGCCTCAGTGAAATTGATAGATATATACATATATAACATTTCAGATTATGTAATTCCACCATCTGCTGCTTTACATAAACAGTGCTCATATTCCACCTCTGCTTGTTTACATAATGGTGTCACCCATACGAATCATTACTTATGTGCAACATGGGGCAGCGGATGAAGGAGGGACAGTACTTTTTGTTCTCTAACTAAATACTCCTTCCTTCTAGTAAGGTAGAGGTGGAGAACTCGCAGAGCAGAAACACCATATATATTGTAACATTGCCCATTTGTTTCCCACTTACTCTCTTTGTTCTTACATATGCAAACCAGGCAGATTGTGTTTACTTTGATAAGCAACTTTACTGCAGGGTCAAGTAGAAAGGGAAGATTGGCAGGAAAGGAGCAAATCTTCCTTAAACAAAAATGTCTGCAGTAATTAGCAAATGTGGCAAGAAGGAGTTGATAAACAAGTAAAAGGTGAAAAGTGAAAGGTAAGCTTCAGGGCAATTCATTAAGATGGTAAATGAAGAGCAAACCAAAATTTCTGCAAGCATTTAGCAGATGGGAGGGTGTTCTGGGAGCATGGCATTTGTTCAAGCAGTGAGTAAAAGCTAGAAATAAATGGATTCAGGACCATTTTTTAAAGGAATCTTTGGTTTATTTTTCAGAAACAAACCATGAGGAAGGCAAGGCAGCGTTTCCGTTTTCTTTGCCTGCATTTGTATTTCTGCTGGTTAGGGACCCTAAAAAAATCAAAGCCTGCTTTTCAAAATTGGAGACCCCACACCCAACTCTGCTTTTCCATTACAGGGGCCAATACGGTGATTTAATTAACCTGCAGTGCAGCGCACATGCAGCTGATGTGCTTTGGGACCTAACTTGTATCCCGCTGCGGAGCTGAGTCCTGCTGCCTGTGCAGCCTTCCCGGGGGTTTCTTCCCACCTAGCTTCAGCCCCCAGAAAGCAGCCAGCTGCTCCCGTGGTGACCGCGGCTCCTTCTGCAGCAGAGAAATTGCGAGGCACCTCTCGAGGCCGAGTCAGGGCTCAGGTGGGCTCAGTCACCCCCCACAACTGTGGGGGTCAGCGGGGCGATTGGCTTAGGGGAGTCACTCCAGGAGGTGGATGGATTGGGAGGTGGATAAAACGCAGGGAGGTGCCTCTCCCCCAGCCTCTGTCCTCGCGTGTCCTGGGCTTCTGTAGCTGGCTGAGCCTACGCCAGAGTTTTGGGTAACTGCAACTGGAAACTGGCTTCTTATTGATGAAGAGGCTCTGCTTCATGGGGGGGCAGGGGCTGGCTGGCACCACTTAAAGCTCTCCTGAAGACTCCTAAAAGACTCAGCCCTGGGCTGTCTCCAGAGCTTTCTTGCTCCTAACCCCAGGAGAAGACTTGCTTTAATGACTATGTCAGCACCCCAATTTCTGTTCTTTTAAAGACTGAAACGTACTTGACTCCTTGGGGTGGGCTGCTTTATAATAGTTATTGTTAGGGGTTTTGGGGGGGGAAGGGGTTGAAAGTGCTCCATAGAGGCAAGACTGCCTTCCATATGTTCAATTCTTGGTGGTTTTATTTTTGATTAGGAGCAAGGGACTGATATATGTTATGAGGAAGTGATGAATTACCTGGCATGTCTGGAGCACTGGGGATTTTCTCACATCAGGATGATGGTGATTGATTTTTCTTTCCTTTTTTTTTTTTTTTAAAATCTGCAGCAGAGGAAATTCTCGATGCCTGATTGCAGCTGACAGGTAAGCTGTGGAACCGGCTCACTGGTGGCTGTGACAGGCCTTCCTATCTCCACTAAATTTTAGACTTTAATGGCTTGCTGAAGACATGCTGTCAGGATGATGGAGATGGTGAGATTATTAAATGAGGACATCTTCTACTTGCTAAATTGCTTTAATCTCACAGGAGGCTATATTAGCTCATATTGGCCACCCCTTTGTAGGGGTTAGAGGAGAAAGCAAAGAAACAAAGAGCAAGGAGGGGGACTGCAAAAATGCAGCAGTGTTTGTTTTCCTGAAAAGCTGTGGCAGAGCCCAGGAAGGAAGGCGGGAACCGCACCTCGCTCTGCCTGCACTGCTGGCACAGGGCTGGTCAGAGAGGAGGCAGAAGATGGATTTAATTGATCCCAGCATGTGCTGGTTCCAGAGGACTTTTATTAGCTTTGGTGTGTGTGAAGCACAACACATCTGGTGTCTTGTCCCTTGCTGGCTATGGAAATGATGAAGAAGTTATTCTGTGTCAGGCTGCTCTTTCCTGTACTCTGTTATGTGGGCTTATATCCTGCACCAAGGGAGAAGAGGGCTGCAGCATGGAGGCTGGAATTTGGATCCTAAACTTGAGTATCTGTTTCTCTGGAAACCAGACTGCAGTTGCAATTTATATAAAATCGCTCTTTTCGAAAAGAAATGATGGAACTGGTTTGGACTAATTACAGAGTTGTTCAAATATCTTTGGCGTGATAGCGTGACTTGAAATCCCATGCACTCCATTTGTTATCAGCTGGGGAGGTGGAAGGAGGCAGAAAATATGGAAAGGAGCAGAAATTAGGGAGGAAGGCTCTGAAAAAGGAATGAAGCAAAACAGGAGAAGGGGAAGGATCCGCGTGAGGAGCAACCAATACAGTAAATGCAGCTGTCCTCAGATAACATTCATTATGAATGGGAACGCATAGACCTACATCCCCAAAATGAAGTAGGAAATAATAGGCTGTGAGCTATTGGTGATTTCCGTTATGTTTATTAGTTGCTTGCTGAATTAAGTTCTCCTGCTGGATGTCACCGCAAAAAGGATGGTAGTAAGAGCTGTAATTTGATTGTAAGCATCTAAGGCACGACTGCTATGCTAGTACATAGGAAAGGTATGCTGGAAGAGAGAAACTTCTCGCATCACCAGGTAGGACTCGCTTTGCAGACCTTGCACTTAGGAATGGTCACCGCTCCTGAGATCTGTACAGATTTTGTAGGGTAAATGCTTTCCTGTGAGTGAACTTCCCTGAGTGGCATAAAAGTAGCAACTGAGCAGAGAGAAATATTCCATGTCAAGGTAAGTCTGTACTGCCATAATACTCTGCGGGTGTAATTAGTCCAGCAGTCGCTCCCACAGAGCTGTGAAATGCTGGTTTTCCCAAAGGTGTGTCATTCCTTGCTATTGTACTCTTCAGAAAGCAAGATATCTCTTTTCAGTCTTATTCAGCACAACCCATGGCTCAGTAAAGCACAGCTCGGACTTCCTGCACGGATAAACTGATGGCACTTGGGATGTGTCTGATCAAGCTGATTAGGGACACGCAAAAGCACAGTGACTTGGTGGATGTTTTTATCCAGCTTAGACTTGGTGTGCACTGAAGCTTTCCAGTATGGTTTCCTTGAAATCCAGCATGATTTCCAGGTTTTCTGAGTTACCTAAACTTCTCTTCCAGTAGCTCTAGCTATGCTGGCAGGGCCATACGCCACCCCAAGCCCCCTGTATTCCCACTGGGGGAAGCAGCTGTGGTTCCTGTTGGAGGGATACCCTAAAACCCCTCTGAGCAGGGCCGCAGCACCCGCCTCGGTCAGGCGTGCCATCGCTGCGGGCAGACACGCACCGCCCATGCCGAGACGCAGGGCGATACCTGGTGCATCAGCCGACCTCTGGCATGCCGGCAGCACGAGGTCCCAGCTCTGGTCTCTTCCTGCTCGGGGAGCTATTGTCTCTCGACGAAATAGTTCACAGTCCAAGAACTTGCTGTTGGCGAAGCCAGAGGGGTGGCAACCTTCCTTTCCCATCTTCTTCATTTTAACTGAATTCAAAGCAGGTATGCCAGCTGCCCACAGATGAAAATGTGGTCCCATCTCTCTTCCTCTTCCCTAGTGTCTATACAATTAAAAAAAACCCCAACCAACAAAAAACCACAAAAACCCCACCAAAAATAAACTACACACCACTGAATAACTTTCTATAACTGGACTGGAGTTAATCAAGCTGAATTTATTAAGATCTTTGCAACCAAATGAGCTGATTACCAGTAGGAAGAAACTTAGTTTATTATCTGATTTTAAAAGCTTGAATAATTTTAGCCATTGACTTTATTGTCAGCCGGAAGAACTATTTCAATTATTATCTCTAATAACTTTGGAGGACATCTTTAAAGTTCTTTTCCATGAATCCTACTTCAAATGCTACTGCAGAGATGAAAGGAACAAGCTTAACCCAATGAATAACTGATAAACCAGAAATATCACTTGCCTTGAAACATCACAGATCAGAGCTCGTCCCTTGAATATAATCATAGTGTATGCTATCTCTGGCCTTTATTGGAAGCGAAGCTCTTTTATGATATTCTGTCATTTATGACAGTTCCTCCAGAGAGTTCATTAGGATGAACATTAATGTGGCTGAATCTAGGAAACTGCTTTTCCTGACATAATGCCAACATATATTACAATACTGTGCCAATGCAGTGGGGGAGCTTTATGGTTGTTTAATGCGTGTGTGTGTGTTGCAAATTGCATCACTTTTTAACTCTCTCTGTAAAGCAGTATCTTTTTTCTGAATTGCCACCACTATAAATATATGTAATGGGGTGCCTGAACAGCTGTTTTGTTCAGCAGTTATCTATGATGATTATGTATTCATAGGTTAGAGTTTCCAGCACCGGAGAGCTGCAATTAATCTATACTGTGCTTCAAACCATCAGTGAGCACTTGGGTTTTCCCCCTACTTTATTGGTATTTCTTAAGAGTTCCTTGTACATAAAAATCTGTATTAGGAATTGAGGCAAAGGAAAGAAGTAACAGCAAAGAAATAGCTGCTGACTTCCCCCTTCTCCGCCTGTTTCCACCCAGCTGCGTTATGCAGGATTGGCAACTTGGAGGCCAAAGTCAGGTCACTCGTTTCAAGCACAGTCACGGTGGAGTACGCAAGGCCGGTGGGATTGGTCACTATGGGTTAGCGGCTTCCCTGCAGTGTAGAGCGGCGTGTGTGTATGTTTTTAAAAGAAAAACAAAAAAACCCACAACAAAAAAACCCCTAAGAACCACCCCCCCGCGTGTTGCTGTCAAAGGGTTTCATATAGCTTGTTATGAAATGAAACTTAGTTGAACACCCTTGCTACTGATTTGCTTTCTTTTTTTTTTTTTTTTTTAAAAAGAAAAAGGTGTTGCCGTGTCTGGTGACAAAGGACAGGGCAGATATAAGAACTGAACTGAAGGAAGAAAAGGATAAGATCTAGCTAATATTTTCTGGAGGAGTAAAAGAGCATCATACAAAACTGCTAGAGAAAAACAGGCACATGGCCAAAAAAGAGAGACTATAAATGTCCATAAGCCAAAGCAATAACATTAAAGGTTTAAAAAAAAAAAAAAAAAAGCCAGGCTAAAACATGAGGCAATAGAAAAGGTGACTGAACATAACAGACACTTCTGAAATCCCAGCAGAATGACCAGAATACCAGAGGCCGACTCTTCGGAGTGAGGGGGAGACATCTCTTCTTGCTGAGTTCACGCAGGGGTGGTCCAAGTCCATTTCTTCTGCTTCCCCACCCTGTTTCCCACCCCAAACATGATCTGGTGGGATGGGTAAATACAGAAAAGGGCTAGTTTCTTAACTGGGGTGACCTGGTGAATATCCATGGGGTCATAAGCATTTTTCCAGGATCCATGCAATGAGGTAATGTTACATAAGCATATGCTGTGATGTTACTTGACTGCTCTAAGGAGGTAGCTGGGAGAGCATTATAAAATGCTGTTATTAAGGGATTAAAAGGTTAGTTTTATGACTGGGCATTTTTCTACAAGATATGGGTGTCAAAACAGCAACACAAAAATAATTAGAGTATCATGTTGATAATGCAAAGTGTGTCACTAATTGCATTTAGGCATCAGTTTGTTGGCTTCTCAGTCCTGCAGGGAGGTATTAGAGGAGAAGGAGGGTTGTCAATGCAAACTGGAATTTGCCCAACGCATTGGCTAAACACCATCCCCGTGTGCAGTTTAAACTAACAACTCACCAGAACTGCGGGGCTGAGGCCAGGCACGACTTCTCTGCTGCTACTGCTGACAGAAGAGTAATTTCCACTGGCGGAGCAAATGAACAAACCGGAGGCGTGGAGAGCTGACCCTGCAGCCGAGGGATTTTGCTCTGTTGGCGTTGCTGACTGACTTACTGGTGCTTTACGGTGGTAGGAGCGAAATCGGGCTGAGGCTTACCACCTATTCTTCACACGCTTAGTTTGGAAGGAGAACACTGAAGCTGTAAACTACCTCATGCTTTTTCCCATAGCCTTATTCTAATCTCCTTTCTGGGTCAATTCCCAGGTAAGAGAGCCATGCCATTACATTTTTAATTGTTTTCAGCTCAGTCTTCTGAATTGCCAGCGAGGGGCTGGCAGAGCCGACAGGACACGCTGTAATGCATTGCGTACAAGCATCTTATCTGGTTGCCGCTGCCGTGGGTACCGTGCTTAGGAGACTTCCATGAACGTGGGCATTTATCTTAGTCAGCCGTAATGAACCGCATCTGCCAGGCGGGGAGAGGAGAGCTGCAGCGGATCCAAATCAGTTCCGTCTCTGTCAGTGGGTGCCTGCCCTGCGGGCTGCGATGGAGGGGATGCTAAGGATCTGAGTCGGGAAACTTGGCTAACAGGCAGGACTACGGCTTTGGGGAAGGGCCTTCAGGGCTGGTGAGTGAGTTGCTGGGTTCAATGTGAGATGAGCTTGGAGCCCCAGTAGCCATGCGGGGGCAGGGAACCCCAGGAACATCCATTGATGGTTTATCAAGTTCAGATCAAAAAAGCAAGGCATTACGAACTGCTGATGGCTGCTGAGAAGCTGCGGTCCTGATACCTGTGTGGTGGGAGGAGATCTAGCGCAGCAAGTCACGTAGGGTCGCCCAAGAAATGGGATTGGAACGTGGAACTGGGAGAGAAAACCTACGAATCCTGCTGTGAGGTGTGAACCTGGGGCAATAGGATCATCCCTGACCGAGATCACGGGGAACACACAGCATGTAAGGACAGCCCCTGCTCTGAAGTGATTGCGGTTTGAAGGGAGGCAGAGCTGCTGTGAAACTGGAACATTAATAGACGGGGAAGTGAAAATCGGGGAGCCTTGGCTTTTCTGCCTGTATTGGGCAGAGCTGGGAGCTGAGACTCGGTTTCCTGCATCCCAAGGCCAGTCTCTGTAGGCAGTCCGCTGTTAGCTTGGTTCACAGGGAGACATCAGGAGGAGAGCACTGCACGTGAACCATTCTTCACAACAGTGCCTCGCTTTACCAAATGAAAGCCCTCCAGTTATGCGTGACTTCAGCCCGCATCTGCCCAGCAGCTCCTTGAGGAGGTCTGCGTATTCCCATCTACCCCAGGTCCAGGACTTTTTTTATGCTGTAGGTACCAAAAAATGCCCAAGCAGTGGCCTGACATTTTATTGCCTTCTAACATCTTGATAGACCCTCTGGTGTATCAAGATGTTAGAGCCGGGCTGGCTGTGGGGTTCATCACCTGCAGAGCTCTGGGGCACTCCGGTCGGCTGCGCCGCGGGCCAGGGCATCCCGTGGTGATGCTGCTGCTCACACCGCCTGCCAGGGCTGATCGTCCCCTCGCTCCCTGCAGCTCCTCGCTTTCAAGAGAGCGTGCGAAAGCCCCCGTGCCCGTTTCTGGCCCATGCTGGCTCCCAGAGGTGGCCGGTGCCAAGCACCGAGGCTGCAGGAGCCGGCGCGGCATTGCTGCGAGGAATCGTGCTGGGCTGCGGGGCACGGCCAGGACTGTCCCTGCATTTTGGTGCTGGTGCAGAGAAAGAAAAGGAAGATAAAGCTTTGTTTTCTAACTGCCCTTTGCAGCGCTTCTGAGTTGATCGAGTAGATTTTTTTGCTCTTTCAAGTCTAACGATGTCAGAAAGAGGCAGCCAGGTCATGACTCTATTCTTAATAATTAGGAAGATTGGTATAGGACTGTGGAGAGGTTTCCAAATGATTTTCAACAGCTAGTTATTTCCTTGAACAGCCTGGATTAGTATCCCATATAGCTGATGAATATGCTGGAGTGACTGGATTGATTGATAGTAATTTCAGGACGTGACTGGGAATTCAATTAACTTTTAAAAGAATGTTTAAACAAACAGCTTAAACAGAGTTGGTTTTGTGGAGGTTTAGCAGCCTTGAAATTTTGTGCCAGTTTGGAACAAAACAACAAAAAAACCCAGATTTACTAGGCTATTAGTGTTTCTAAATGATTTTGCTTTGCTGCAGTAAAATCATTCTGTTCAACTAAATCAGTGCTTCATTCGATTGTATTTTACATGAATATTGATATCTGTAGAGCACATAGTACTATTTTGTACCATCTAGTGTTCTCTAATGATTTGAATGATAACTAACAGCACAATTAACTCAAAAATAAGAAACTGTTTCAAAGCCAGCCCCCTCCAATTCTCCTCTCTAATAAAGTCAAAACAGAACAATTTGACAGATTCAAGGTACTGAATTTCTAGGTTTTTTTCCAGAACACATTTTTTTTAATCGGCACAATCACGGGCAACAGAGAGTTTTGTTTTCCGCAGAAAAACATTGCGTTTCATGATTGTGATCAGCTGTAGCTTGGCTCTTTCGGTGCTGGCACCCGTGACAGCCCTGGACACGGGCTGGGCAGGTTTCGGTGCACGTAGTGTCGAGGCAGGCGCAGCCCTGCGTGGCCATCGCCTTATGGGGTGCGTAGGGCAGCGACGCCTGGCCAGTCCTGACCCCCGGCCGGTGCCGCTGACCCCTGCCCCAGCCGTCACGGTGCGGCGGGGAGCAACCGCCAGCTCCCAGACACCAAGCAGCGGTGGCTGGCTCCATGGGCTCAGCGCTGGAAAGGCACCTCACTCGGGCTCCTCTCCGGGCCAAGCGCTCGGCAGCGGTGGCACCGAGGACGCACACGCGTGGTTCGCGGGCTGTCCGTGCCGACTGCCAAACTGGAGGGAGGAGGAGAGAGGCGGCCCCGCGCTTCCCAGCGTAAATGTCATCGCTATCTGCAAACTGAGCCTGCTGCTCGTTGCCCCGCGATGCCGGAGGGCTGCTTCAAAGGGAGTGGGGAAGAGGGAGAAAGAGGAAAAAGAAAAGAATAAAGAAACTTTATCAGTTAATTGGTGAAAGGCTCTCTCTTTGGTTGACTGTATTTGTTTTGACAAGAGCCTCCCCTTCTTCCCTAGAGTGCTCTGGCAAGTGAAACTCTTGCAAATAAAGCAAAGGATCTGCTGAATGCACAGCCATGCATAATTTAGTAATGCTGGAGCCTTCTGCACGTCTCATCACAAACTTGCATTCAGTAAGTGCTAACACAACTCCTTTGTGGATAGGGATTTCTGTGTGTTTCTTCTTTTTTGGTAAGATTTCGACATCAGACCCCTGCCAGGAATTAAAAATTGACCGTCAGGAAGCTTGTTAGCAGGGCTAATGTTTAACAGACATATCCATTCATATGTACACACATTTAAAATAAAGAAATGTTTGTGAATTCTGGAGTGGGTTGACTTTGAAGGATAGTATGAATAAATAATGGAAGACTAGATTTTCCTTGAATTCACACTATTCACCCGTAAGTCATAACAACAAATTTGATGCTAGAGAAAATAGCTTGGGGGGGGGGGGGGGGGGAGACAAGTCTTTCATTCTGAGGAAAAAAAAATGTTTTCTGTCTCTGAACCAGGTGTTTGAGAGGAAAAAGCCATAACTGTGTAACTTATGTGTGTCTATCCCCATCAGGTAGATGTTTCATGCAGGGAGGAAGACAAAAAATGATTAAAACTAGTGTTAATATTTACTTGGACTAATAGAATGTTGTGCAACATCACCTGAATTAAAATCAAGATTGTAATTAGTAGGTGGTTCATCCTGTTCTAACAATGCAGAATAATTAATTCTTCTTTTTCACTCCACAATAGTAATTAAAGAGAAATATTACATAGCTGCACCTGTTTTTCATTATACGGTTGCCACAGTGAGTAAACCAAATATTTTATTGATGAGAACAGCCATAAGTTTGAAAACTGAGTGAAGAGCGTGAAACCCCCCTGAGGTTCCCTAGAGACATGTGAGAAATCTGAAATTATTAAAACGTATGGTGGCACATACTGATTACCAACAGCTCCTACTGCGGTTGTGAGTCCTAATTTCTCTTTGACTTTCAGCTTTTCTATGTATTCTCAGCTTGGTGGTTATCCCCCCTTCCTTTAGTAAATCTCTTGTGACAGGGAATCAACATGACATTGCAAAAATAAAGACTGTTGCATGTTGTTTCCCATCCACCTTTGTCAATGTTTTCACTTCATAAGGTATCTTTTTTTTTATTTTGATAGCCTAAGAAGTGATGCACTTGGGGGAAATATGAGCAGCATGGAGATGGCTTCTTTCTTGTGTCCATGCTTATTTGTGAAGTGAGGAGCAGGTCATGGGAGGTAATGGGAGACGCGAGGAGTATGTTCAGATTACTGCCTCCTCCAGAATACACAGATGCTTTGCAGAAGCAAGTGACAGAAAGGTATTCAAGGACAGAGAACTCATAGAGGCAAAAAAGGTATTGCTTATTATGATGAAAAGAACCTTAAAGTTGGAGATGGGCGAGTTGAAAGTGCAAAAGGTAAGCTTCCTGATGAGGATATCCCCAGCAGTGTGGAGGGCGGCTGGTGCCCTGCAGTATGTCTAAAATACTCCCTTGAACATTAGTTTGAGAGCAAGGAAAGAGAAGGGGAAAGCAACCCTTGAATATAGATTTAAATAATACCCATAATGAGTAGAAGTGCTTGTATGAGGTGGATGACCGTTCATTTGCTTTGAAAGAATGCAAAAGGTGTTGTTTCAGCAGATACCAACATGCACGGGTCTGCACGCATTGGTCTACAAGCATTCCTCCTGGCCCAGCCTGGTTAGTGAGTTTGATTAGTGACTGTGGATGCTGTCATTATTTCTGGAAGTATTAATGGTATTCTGGGAATTTACTAAATACATTTTTTTATTATTGTTGTTGTTGTTTACATGGTGGCAGTGACTCCAGGCACTGGGATGGCCGTGCCATCCCGTACACCTCTCGCGTGCTGTGCCGGGTCGGGTTGTGCTGTTTCGGGATGGGTGACTGACACCCGCTCTCCCCAGCAGCAGTGCCGGATGCTCCTGTCAGACAAGCACTGAAACTGCTGCATTCCCCGCCAAGAACAAATCTGAAATTGTTCAAAAGCGATTTTTCTATCACTCCGCCCGGGAGTTTGCTAGGAGACGGCACACGTGCCTCTGGCAGATGAAGGGGCTGCCGTGCGGTTTGTAAGTGGTTCTCTCCCTTCCTGCGGATGATGGGAGGGCTGCGGCAGCGGGGCCGGGAGGGGAGGGCTGGGGGTCCGGCTGGAGAGGGGCCCGGGGCCCGGAGCCCGGAGCCGTGCTGCTGCTGCTGGGGCTGTGTGGTGGCTCTGCAGCCCCACTGCTCCCTGGGAAGTCACGGCCAGTTGTGCTTACCAGCAGCAGGCAGTTACGGAGGTCAAAGCTGGGATTGCTTGAACCTCAGAAATTATTTCTCCACGCTGGTAAAGAGCCTGAAAATTTCATTGTTTATAACTCGGTTCAAAAGGGCTGGACTCATTTAGCTGATTGATTTTTGTATAGGTGGACAAAATTGTAATCTACTGTTCCTTGTTCCCCGTGGCGTTTTATCTTGCTGCTGTGCTGTGCAAGTTTAACAGAACTCTTCAGCAATTATCAAGAAAAAAGTCCAATCAATGGATTGGATTACTGCAGTGCAGGTTGCAGCCTGGGACTGGGATGATACCGGCCAAGTATCACCTTGTGACTGCAGTTTATCACCTGGTTTGGAGATTGGAGGAGAGCTTTGCTAATATTTGGATGGGATTTCATGAGAGGATGGGTGATTTGTGTGGAAAATCTGTCCCCGCAGTCCCGGCGCAGGCTCGGGTACCTGAGCAGCACATCACCGCCCGCCCCTCTGCGCGCCTCGTGCAGGGGCGAGTGTCGTGTCACTGTTACCATTAATGATCCAGAGGCCCTGGCAAGGTTTAGGAGGGTTGTTCTGGGTGCCATCCAGCCCAAACCGGGGCACCGCATTGTGCAAAGAGGGTGTTCTGAACCACCCTGAGCTTGCACCAGTCCTCAGTAATCGGGCAGTGACGGTTAGAGGCTGGTCCGTGCAAGAGGCAGCTCCTCTGGGCTGCAGATGCAGATGAATCTCCAGCTGCTTATGTAACTTTGAATTGCAGCAAACAAAGACCAGGAGATTATACACAAGTAAATATTTTCCGTAGGAAGGTAACAGCAGGCAAAAGCACATGAGGAACTGCACTGCAGACCTCTCGCAAACGCTGGCCAAAACTTACGCTGGGAGCAGTGGTCCAGCGGTGCCCCACACTCTTTCTGTGGGCGAACGCAGCCGGACTGATGGACAGTCCCACTCCAGAGGATGTTTCTCTGGTGTTCGTTCAGCAGTGTCCTCTAAGCCCCGTCCCTGTTAGGTGTAAGAGGTAATTTAAAATTCCTTTTGCCTCAACAGCCCACTGAATCACTAGGCTTTATTTTACTGTGGTTTTAAAAAAACATTGTCATGTAGCTGATATTAACACTGAGTGTTTACACTTGGTATTATATTTGGGCCCCAGAGAGAGAGTATATTTGTATGTCTGGTTGATGTATTTATACTGTTTGCCAAGTTCCCCGAATGCAAGGGCATACACTACCACTCATTGGCCATTATCTGTTGCCGTTCTCTTTTTATGCATGCATAAGTATTTACTGATCTTGATTAATATTTATTTCTCATAAATAATAGATCACTTTGATTCTGTGCATGCCATTGAGAACAATGCAGAAATACACCAAAGTGTAACAAATACGGTAGTAAAGTTTGCTCTGTACCCCAGGGGAGCTACCCCAGGACTTCAGGGCCGGCTGACGGCAGCGCACGAGCGCAGCTTGGAGCAGGGCACTTCTCCTGTTGCACTCGTATCAGCACTGCTGCCCAGTAAGTCCTAGGTTCAGACCCCAGCCAAGCTGAATCTGCTGGGTTCTGGGCACTGCCGGCACTGCCGCGTGCTTCAGGAGGAAAAACTCTTTCCTCTGCTCCAGCTAGAGAAAACCAAGAGGGAGCGTGGCAGCAGACCGCTCCATCGGCTGCAGGTGCCCGGTGCCAGGCTGCGGGGATGCTCGGGATGAAGTGCTCTCAGCCGTGCAGGCAGCGAGCCGGGCGCTGCCATCCCGGTGCCTCACCAGAGCCCATGCCCTCCCGGATCCCGGGACTCGGGGCCGCCAGCCTCGGGAGCAGGGAGCCGAGGTGTGCGGGTGCAGAGCCCAGCTCGCAGCCAGCCCTTGGCCTCCACCTGTGTATTCAAACCGCTCACCGAGAATGGTGGGGAACGGCACGGGCCAGGGTTTTGCGTGCTCCGGTGTGGGCACAGGGGAAGTTTTGCCTTCAAGTCGTGCCAGGAGGAGAGCTGGCACACAGGGATGGGAGGGCGCTGGGTACCGTGGCTGAAAGCACATCGCTAACAACTATTGCCTCTCTGAACAGCTTGAGTTATTAATATTAGTAATTTTTTGCCTCAGTAAAATTGGAACAGTCTCATCAGGTCTCACAGCCCCATCGTACCAATCACAGCATAAGTAAATAACATAAAAGCTAAGCCCTGAGAGAGCGCCTGGTCCTGGGTTTAGTCAGCTCAGACGTGAGGGAAGGAGGAAAATAACATTAGAGGCGAGCACAACCGCAGCTCCTCCGCGGGGAAAAGTAGGTCATTTTGAAGCAACAAACAGCTGAAACAAAAAACGAATAAACAAAAGAAAGAGAAAAGAAAAAGGAGATGGGATTAGGATAAAAGCTCTGTTTTATCAGATCCCAGCTGAACAATGATACCAGTTCTGGGAACGCTCTGTGGCAAGTGGTTGGCACCGCACCCGGCGCTGGAGCAGGGAAGGGGCCCTGCTTTCCCCAGTGAGCAGTTGCTTGTGTTGAGCTAGGAAATTCTGGAGAAAACAGGCTGTTGCAAATGGCCTTTCAGGGAGTCCACCTCCTCTTATGCTCAGCTAAATCCTATGCATCCCTGGAAAATGCTTAGCTGATGTATTATTTACCAACAAATCACGGTCCGCCAAGTGCAACCCAGTCCTCCCCCCCAGTGTTTGTTATTGCAGTGCAAACCTTGTCATTTGTTGGAAAAGACTGATGCCAGAATGGTTTGCTTTAGGAAAAAAAATGCTGCCGTTAAATGGGACTGCCCTCCTTTCAGTACAGAGGTAGGGCACGGGGGGGCACCAGCCGGAGCCTTTCAGACGGCAGCGGTGGGGAAGGCTGACCTTTTCTACAGCGGAGCGGGCTTGATTGCAGGTTCTTTTTTTCTACTCTTTCCTTTGGTGAGAAGACAAAAGGGTGGAGGATTATATGCTAGAGCCAGGATGCCGAGCGTTGGGGAGGTCTGATTTTGCCCATACAGTAATCCTATTGATCTTTTTTTAAACATATGCTTTGATGATCAAAAGGCAATTCTGTTATCAAACAGCACTTTGCTACCCTAGATCTCCAAGTGCTTTTTAAAGAGGACAGGAACATGCGCTGTGCCTTACAGCAGGGGCTTGGGGAGCTCCATTAATGTGGAAAGTCACAATGCAGACCTGAGGCAAAACAGGGCACTGAGGACGTCCACGCTGCAAACACACGGAAATACCTTCTGGACTGGCGAGTAATATGCTATTACAAAAAAGAGTTATTCCTCCAGGCACAGCCCAGGTACTATTAGTATGTAGTTACATGCAATAAACAGAGAGGACCATATCTCCCTGCTTTTGGAAACTTCTGTAGTCCCTGTTCTTGGAAACACCTGTAAAGTCAATATACTATTGACAGTTCCTGTCCTATGTTTGTCACATCAGGTTATCTGCCACACCAACAAGGGCTGGGAGTTTTGCCATTATGATGTTCATTGCTTTTACAATGATTTGTGGTGCTCAATCACAGTTCATGGAACTAAATCAGTTTGTACCAGCTGAGTGTCTGACCCACTGGCTTTTTGTCTAGGCAAACACAGGCTAATAAACTTCCTGTTGTGTTGAAGAAATGTTAGGCGGCTGTAATACTGCTAAAACCAAAATAATTGCCATTGAATATACATTGCTGATCGAAAATAAAATGAAGGTCGTCATCGGTTACAGGTGATTTGCAGCAGAGTCTGTTTTTTGCAAAAACCCTATTCTAATAAAAGACATCGTTTCCCCCCCGCTGGTACCCACTTGGGAGCCGCCCCAGAGGTAACCCGCGGCCAGGCTGGCACCTCCTTCCCCTGACTTCTGGCCCCAGCCGCTGCGAGCGTGGCGCCGAGGTGGCCTCGGGCAGGTTTCTCGGCAGCACAGGGAGCAGCTCAGCAAGCCCAGGCGACCTGCGGGCACGCGAGACCCCATCTCTGCTGCCCCTTTTCGAGACAGAGCAGTTGTCCCCTCTTTGCAGGTATAAATTCAGCCACCCAGGCTTTCTCTCGTAATGGTACGATGGAAAGTTGTGGTTAGCCTGGATTTCTACTGTTAATTTATCTCCCCTGGTTTCCTGGCTTTTGTGGGCTTGTCCCTGTACATTTGTCTTATGTTTTTATACTTGTCCTTAGTAACCTGACCTAGTTTCCACTTCTCATGTATTTACTCCCTATGGCAAAACCCAGAGTCCACAAGACATCAAAGATGGTGCATATCCTCTTCCAAATTTGTCATGAAATGATTGGCTGGAGGCAAATGATAATTTCCAAAGACTAGGAAAGATTGAGAAAATCCCTGTTTCAGATGGCAGCAGCCTCGACTCTGAAATAATTGCTTTCTTTGGCTACTCTTCGCACGAGCTCCTAATGGTTTCTGCTCCTGTAGTTTTTCTGAATCACTCGCTAATAGTCACAGCATGTCTGATCGCATTATTATTTTGCAAGGGAAAAACTGGACGAGACACTCCTGTTTGTGTACAATGCATGTATGATCATGGTGGCATGCTGTGGCAGGTACGTGATGCTCCAGTTTTGTCTCTGTCCCACGGCCGCAGAGGGTGGATCCTGCTGTAGGACAGGCGGGTGCGGAGCCCTCTGCTCCCTTGCCCAACACGAAAAGCGTTAATGGCTGGGTCCAGAGGGTTAACAGTAAGAGTCGAATGAGTAAGAGGAAATTTTATTCCAGTGGGAGTCTCTTTACATATCTGATGTTATTTAGAAAAAATCCAGAGAGAGAGATTCTCAGTCTTTAAATAGAGTTACATATTTTATCTATCCAGAGAGAAAGTCTGGTGTGTAAGAATATGTAAATAACTTTGATATGTTAGGTAGCTCTGAGGCTGGCAAAAGAGACAATATTAAAAAAAAAGCCAAAGATTTTAATCTCTGGCTGCTTCATATCCTCTTTTGCATTTCCCTGACTCCTTACAAAATAAAATATACTGTGTAACATACTTAAAGCTATCACAGTTAAATCTAAATTCAATACCTCTGGTGTTACGCTCTTGTATGTAATTTGGATGCTATACATTTTCCTAGTCATTACTTAGGAATGATGCTCTACAAAGTTAAGCTGAAAATCAATTGGAAAGTTGACTTCTTGCAACTTCTAGAGCTCTTTTTCTTTTCTTTTCTTGTTAGTTTAAGTATTTTCCTGCAAGAAAATTGCATTGACTGAATTGCTGTGCTTCTCAGTTATTTCTTGCTTTCTGAATTCATAGCTGTTCCATCTTATCAGAGTGGAAATTTCACTAGGGAAATTTTGAGGGTTTTTCTTTTAATTAAAGGAGGTATCATACTTACTTGGCCAAACTACAGCTGCTAATTCCCAGCTGTCATTGTGGCATTTGTTTGATTAAGAGCAAAATTATCTGCGCGACTGGAGAACCATGAGATAGGCTCTTTCAGCATTTGCAGGGTACGAGCTGTAGCTGGGGTAAATCAGCATCATTCCCCTGCTGTCAGTGGAAGACCAGCACCTTCTACCGCCTGAGGACACATTAGAGCAACGGGAGAGGGCAGAAGCAATCGTACGTCTTCCTTGGCTCTGAGCTGCCCGTTAAACATCGCTAATGATGCCGATAAGGATGTGTTCCCACAGATCTCTTCCTGTCCAAGATGCGCTGTTCACCTTGCTCCCATTCTTCAAGACAAAAACCAGCCGCCTTGCCTTTCTGCAGATACACTTTGCCATACTTCACACTTTTGCCACAGTTTATGCTTAACTTTTTTTCTTTTACAAAATTAATATTTAGGGGTTTAGCTTACTTACCCATCTTCTGGGGAGCTAAATCTATGTGAGTTACCAATCTGGTTCATGTATGTTTGATTGATTTGTAGACATTAAGGTTCCCATCAAAAATGTATGCATTATGACCAACTGTAATTTAGTTAATCAGAAAGATAGACATCGTTATATTAGCTTAGCAAATTGGTATTATGGAGGGGAAAAATCCCCTGATGGAGATAAAACAAATCTCAGACACTAGTCATCATCTTGCTGACCTTCAAATGAGTTTGGAGTCCTAACCTATTATCATCCCAGCATGAATGAAATATCAAAGACCTCTTTTAGCTTCAGGCGGAATTAATGATTATCCAGCAAGGAACAATGGAAGGAATTTTTTTCTTTATAGGACGTAAGAATGGGTAATTTGTAAAATGAAGATTAGAATTAGAACATTCATTATAGTTTGTTATAGCAGCTTTATGATTTAAAAAAAAAACTTTCAAACTTCTTTTCATGATGCATACACACAAAAGGAGCAATTGGTTGAAACGGTGAGTGTGATGAAACACAACAAAAACGTGTGACCTGAAAGATGCCCCTTGTGCTTACCTGGCAAGGCGGGCTGTGAAACGGAGGCTCCGTGGCGGGGCGAAGGCTCGGAGGCTCCGCAGTCTGTCCGACTGACCGTGGCGGAGCGACGGTGGTGGGTGCTGGAGGGCTTTTACCATTTCTTCTTATTGTCATTGCGCTGTTTCTTCACGTAGGGCTGGCACGCTCCTGTCCCTTTTGTGTGTCTACTGCCTGCTCTGGCAGCAGCACCGGCTGCTCAAGCATCAGATAAAACAGTGCTCGGGAGCTGCGGTGGCCTCGCCTGCACTGGAGCTGAATCCTTGTCTGCCGGTGACGGCGGCCGTGGCCCGGCACGGCAGCGGAGGTGCTGCCTGGCAGGGTCCGGACCTTGTGTGCCGCTGCTTGGGAGCGGGTGTGCTGCAACAGGTAGAACAGAAAAACCCTTCCCTGGGTCATGTCGGCAGGGACTGCTGAGATTTACAGATCTTCTTTTCCTCCTGTAGAATGTGGGACACATTCTGCTTCCTAGAATAATTTGAGGCTTTAAAAAAAAAAAAAAAGAACAACCACCTCCTTTTGGAGGGACTCAGGACATTTTTTGTGCCCTTATTTTGTCCTGCCAGCCATTTTCTTTCTTCATTTCATGGTATTGCCCTTGGAAGCTTGTCAGACCACTTCATGCTTGAGCAGGACTGCCACATTGGTTGTAGGATGCTGGCAGAGGTTTGTGCCTTCAATGAGCAGAAACACAGAGCTTTTTTCACTAAACGTGGATTACATGCTTGCAGCGGTGTGGACACAGTGGCTCAGAAATCCCTTTCTTACAAATAAACTGAGATTTTCCTTAAGGAGCAGCGGTGAAATGCACCAATGTGGAGGAATGAATAGTCGGTCCCAGTGCTCATAACTCCGATCGGTCTTTGATGTAACGGGCGGGGGAGAGAAGTGTCTGTCCGTATGTGTATATTTATATGCATATAGAGAGTAATGCTCAGAAGACCAGCTGGCCACACCAGGAAACCCCTACAGAAAACCAAGCAAAAACCCACCCGTGGCGTGGGTGGGCACGGCAGGGGCTGCCTGCGGGGTGGGGGGCCGGCGGCTCGGGGGGCTGGCCCAGCTCTCGCCGTGGCTCCGGCAGCGCCCGGCCCTTGTGCTCGCAGGATTAACTGGGGTGCCGGCGTGGCTGGCAGGTTTAGCTGGATCAGTCACGACACCAGGAGGGTCTGAGACGTTAATCAAAGCCGTGTTAAATGTGAAATTCATGAGTGACCCGAGGTGACGATTTCCCATAATCTTCTCTTTTTTTACTGGATGGACGAAATGGAAAATTGATGAGTCTAAAACACATTTTTAAGCCTGCTTCTGAGCAGAATGCTAGATCCACTTGATAATATAGTTGATGTATTGAGTTTGCCCAGACCTTCCTTCTCTGATGTCTGAGTGCATAGTTTGACTTGAAATCCTCTCCAGTAAATTCAAGGCTGTAAAACTATAATAGGACCCCAGAGCAACCTCCAGTTTCTTGAACTAAAACATATGTTTTCAGAGATTTTTGGAAGGTATTGATCTTCGGTGTGTTTAATGATCATTGTTAACCTCAGAATTATGTAGGGGAAAAATGAGAAACGAAAGGGAGGAGGGAGAAACGGGTAACGTTCGCACTGCTAGAAGAGAAGACTAATTGTTCTTGTAAGAGACTCCCTCGCTCTCGGCGCCCATCGTCTGATCCGAATCTGCGCCCCGCGCCCGGCGTCGGCAGCAGCACCAGCGTCCTGCCCCGCTCGGTGCAGCCAGCGCGGGGGCTGCTGGGGCAGGACCCGCTGCGGGGGCCGGGGGTGCAGGGACGGCGACGGAGCCATGGGGGCTTCTGCTGCCCGAGAGTCCCCTTGGCCGCTCTTGCCTCTCGGAGGCGTCACCGTCCCGTTCAGAGGCACAGGAATGTGAGTGTACTGCTTCTGTGTAAATGCCGACGTGATGGACATAGCACAGCAGCGAGAGCCGGGATCCCTGGGGGGCCGTCTCCTCCTCCCTCGAGGAGTTTTTAAAGCCTGGAAAGGTATCAACCCATTAAAAATCTCATAACAAAAGGTGAAAAATGTGGAGAAAATTTGACCTGTTAATAAAGGATTTAGTCAAACATTTATGTAAATATTTATACTGCACTATACCATTAGCTTTTCCAGTTAATCTGCTTTCTCTTCTAATGGCTCTGAGCAAAATATGTTCCCAGAGTAGTTTACAATAAAAATTAGCGCTGTATCTGGCCTAATACTCTTCTTCCATAAATGATTAAAAAGGGATAGATGCAAAAATCCATTTCTGAGTGGGCTTTTTTGCCCTGACCACTCTTTTCTCTTACGGAAAATAAAACAATTAAAAGACAACAGAAGTTGCCGGTTTCTGGGAAGTCTGCTTGGTTTGCTTGTCATTTTGCAAGGCAACTTTTATTTGCAATTGGAAAAATCTTAAGAATTTAAAATGTCACTTAAAGCATCTGCAATTGCCCTGTAGAAGACTCTGTTCACCTGTCAGCCTTTATAAGCATATGAACATGGATTTCTTTTACTCCTGGGAAATCTTGTCCAATTCTAGCACTTCTCAGTGTGGTTGGCGAAGGGGTAGCCTGAAGTTAAACACAAGAATATATTATTGCATTTGACACTTTTCACAAACATTGTGCTTAGTCTGTTTTGAATATTGAACACAAACGACGGGCCCTTCAGCGCACTGGATAAACCTGGTTCATGCCAGAAGTCCAATTACTACCAGCAGAGCAACTTCTGGGTGAAATTCTGCTGAGGACCAGCTCTAGGCTTCTGCGTTTGAATAAGAAGATGCTGCTTCACTTTGCAATTGAAGAAGAGTTGCAGTACTGGATGTTTTGACTTTCTGTGTGGGCTATGCTCAGATGCCTTACAAAGCAAATGCTAACAGCCCTGCTGGTTTGTAAACAGCTGCCTCTTACAGCAACGCTGCAGGTGAAACCCACCGAGGGCCAGCGCAAAACCCGCCCGTTTTCCAGATTCTACTCAGTCAGCCACAACTACTGGTTGAGGGGGGTTAAATATTTTTAGAAATGCTGAGGCTTAAAAGCCCCCTGCATCACAAAGCAGCTTTAAATGAAGCATAGTAGATCCCTGAAAGCCGAGGGTGTTCACCAGGAGGAGACCTGTTTGTGGCCACAGGAGACCGGGTGAGGTGAGTGCAGCCGAGATGGCTGGGGTGGTAGGACACGTCCATGTGAGAGAGAGAACTGAGGGACCCCAAAACAAGACGTGAGGACGTTTCCCCCCTCCCTTGTCAGCTGGAGGGACCACCGGTGTAAACGCCATAGCACGGTACAGACCCGGTTGAAAGCAAAAGGTGTCGCTCGCTCTGCCTGGAGCTGGAGCATTTGGGGAGGGGGACAAGCAGGGAAAGATGAAGACAGGGAATTTGTGGACTTTCAGATTTTGTTCTGATTTGAAACGCTCGGGTTTGAAATCTCAAAATATTGCCAGAAATGTTGCCTTTCCCTCAGCTGTATCCACAGCCCTTGGGTACCGCAGACTCACTCAGCATCAGTTGTGCTGTTGCGACCGAGCCTGGATTTTCCCTACAAACACCCACTGCAGACAGAAAGTGGCTTTCCATTAGACCTGTCTTTCCTGCAAAGGCTCAGTCCGCTGAGCTTAATAGCAAAAACACGTACTAAAAACAAATGCTCAGCTTGAGTAGTCACTGAAAGTGAATACAGAAGTCTGTATCTGACTGCAGAAAATGCCCTTACGTGCTGTGTTGGAGGCATCCGCTCAGGAGCCAGATAAACACGTAACTTAGCAACAAAGAACAAATTGTGAGGGTTTGCAGGGAAATGTCAGAGCACGATCTTTAGATCAACTCGTACCTGCGTGAGCAAACACCCCGATTTGCCGAGCTGAGCCCTCCCGCACGCCCGGCGCTGGCTGCTGGCGCAGGCTGTCTCCTACGGCCCTTGAGCATCCGGTGCCTGTGACTTTGCTGGCTGCTGTTTTCCCGGACTCGTTCAATCGGTTCCACTTTTCCATGGGTCTGATAAAAAGTGACTATGCCCACTTCCTGCCAAAGGGACCCAGTCATGGACAAAAACCTCCCTGTTATTATCCACCTCTTTCTCAAAGTGATAAACAGTACGTTGAGCCTACGGCATTATGCCATATGTCTGCATGAATTCTTGTAACAGATGTGCTGAGGCTTGGAAAAACTTATTTTAGATAAGCCAAATAATCTTTTCAATTATCTTTTGCTGAAAATATTGTATTTTTGTAGGCATTCAAGAGCGTTATGGCATAAAATACTAGCCTAATTATCATTATCTTCTCTATTATGTTTGCTGAAATATTTTTTGGAGTTGTCAAATATGCGTCTATTTTGTTATTTGGGAAGGAGTCTTTAGACAGCTGTATATTTTGTTTCTCGATCATGTAATTTGATCTACGTATTTGATTGCAAGAAGATGTTATCCCAAAGGACAGCAGCAGCAGCTCACACTTGGTTATTAGGATTATTCCGTTATGGCAAGAACAGATTCCTCAGATGGCTCCTGCAGCCCGGCGCTTCCCGACAGCCCGGCTCCCGGGGCCGGCACGGCGGGTGCTGGCGGGGCCGAGGGCGGCGTTGACCCCGGTGGGCCGGGGCGATGCTGGGTGCGGTGTCCTACACGCATCCTGGGGCTCTGCTTAGAGTCAAGCCCGTGATTAGTGAGCGAGGCTGTGCCCTCGCTTCAAAGCGTACGCGTGCATCTTAGACCCCTTTGAGCTAGTGCTCAGCTCCTGGCAGCACTGAGCTGATAATGCTGAAATGCGTTTTTTTCCCACAAGTTTGGTGATTAGGTACAAGGCTGATGGAAAATCCCTCCAGCTGCTAATGTTGCAAAACACTATTTGCCTGAAATTAAGAGAAATTTTATTGCAACAGGGAGCCAGCAGAGGGGATACATTTACAATTCATCCCAGTTCCCTCCAGAAAATATGTTATTTGGATCTGGCTTGCTGGAGACGTGACAGTGCTCTCTGGCTGCTAAATAACCGTGAGATAGGTGCTGCGAGTGCATGTGTTCATAGTCAAGCGGGGAGGGGGGTTAAAGCATTGTGCTTCGAGCATCGGTATATCCATTTACTTAAATTATCGCTAAACCTAATGTCACCCCGTCTACTCCATTGCATGTTATTGAGTGCTCCAGCTGAGTAATCTCATTAGAATTTGTCTCGTTTTCACCTCCGGCAGCAGCCATGTACACAGCTTCTGAAAAGGTTATTCACACAATATTGCATGACCTTGATGAAAGGCTAATTTGATAAGAATTCAATTTAAAATTCCATTTGTACTGACAAACCAGGATTTTATTGATGTCACAAATTTTCAGCAGTGGAAGCGACATTAGGAGCGAGACTGCATTGTTTGTAGGCCTGAAGGTGGGAAAGGCAGAGGATTTATAGGAGCTGCTTTATCAAAGGGTCAGCATACCTTGCAGCAGTTTAGTCTAAATGCCTCAGTAAACTGTTCTTAAGTTTTCTTTCCTTTATTATCTTATTTTTCTTTCCAGTTTACTTAAAGAGATCTTTGCGGTGACAGGGACGAAACAGTGGCTGATAAGTAAGGTCATTTCCCAGTGCATTTTCTACTTGCCCTTTCATTCTTTGGTCTCCACGAGGCTGAGACAACAGACTGCATAAGTAAACAGCATGATTTGCTCTCTCTGAACGGCGAGTTCGTGCCGTGAGCGTGAGTCCTCCTCTCCCCGGCAGAAGCCACGAGGCGGCTGCGAGCGCGCGGGGCTGAGCTGGGTGCGGGGGTCCGGACCCCGCTCGCCCCGGCCGCAGCGGCACTGAGGATGGGCGCCGGCATCTGCCCCGCGGCAGCCCATGCCCAGTGAAGCAAAGCAGTTGCTTTCATCGCCCGTGCAGAAGGGATCGGTTTTGCAATGGTCTGGCACCAGCCTGCAGTTACAGCCGGGGCCACGCTCTGTGCGGGCAGGAGGCACCCGGGCCCTCGGCACCAGCCGTCCCCTCCCCAGCTGCCAGCAGCAAGGAAGAAGTCCGAGGCATCAAACCGGAGAAGGTTTTTGGTGCAAAGGTCTCGGGTTCTTGAAAGCTTGCCCAGTTTTCCTGGCTGTGTCAGTGGCCCTGATAAGGGACACTGCCTCTCCCCGAGCCTCGTCTCTTGTGCAGGTCATCGACAGCAGGACCAGATTTGGACCCGCAATTCTTTAATCCTGCGCCTCTCCTGAAACCGCAGACTTCACTGTCTTGTAGTCCTTTTCCATTGCCTTTGGTATTGTGAGTAAAAAGACACAAATTGGTGCCATCAAGCACGTCTTTGATCTCAGACCTATTTCAGACGAAGCCCTCCTTGGGGAGGGGACTTGGAGGGAGCGACCAAGGGCAGCGAGAGTCCATCCCTCCGGTGCTGCTGCTGCGGGTGTTGGCAGAGCCTGGGCAGGAGCCAGCGCAGAGGGTCAGGGTCCTCCTGTTATTTTTGGCGGCCATTTGAGCTGTGTTACAGGGGACACCCGTGGGAAGAGAGGTGTGATCAGGAGCGTGCCCGAACAGGCACCCGTGGAGGTCACAGCGCAGCAGGACAGGTCAGGTGCTGTGGCAAAGGACCATCTCGGACCATCTGCTTACCAGGCTGTGCTCGGAGCCTTGCTCTCTCCAACGCTGCAGCACAGACAGTTTTTGTAAGAGGGTGTTCCTCAATCACATTGCCTGATTTCTGTCATGTTCTGGGAACAGATGGGGAGCGAACAAGAAATACACGCTTGTCCAGCAACTTACACTGCTCATCAGTTGCTATATAGTCCACCAGCTTGATGTGATGCTGAGAACCATTTTTAATGCTTCCTGCGTGTGATCAAAGTAGCAGCTTAGACCACATCGCACCCGTGTCTGTCACACAGGCGAGCAGACACCGCCTGCCCATCGCTCGTTAACCTCTTGTAACAAGAACCTGCAGTGCAGAGCGTGACAGTGTGAAGGTGCTGCCGCAGTGGTCCGTTGCCAAGGGCAAAGGTAGGATTGTGCCCAGGGAGGCAAAGGGGAGCACAGGGAAGAAAACTGCAGGTAGCCAGGGGCTGTAGGAGTCAACGTGGGCAGAAGAAAACAGCGACTGAAGAGAGAGATGCAGCAGCCTATTACTGTTTCTTCCAAATCCAGAAAAGCTTAGCAGCAGTACAATCTGTTGTTTGTGTAAAAATGTGTTAGAGCAAGGCAGGGCGGAAGAGCCTGCCTGAAAAAGACACTTGAAAAATAACAGTGCTCCAGCATGGAGAAACATCTGGCGAGAAAGGGTGCTGGCACCTTGCACGAGCTCTCCCCCGGGTCTGCACACAACATGCGTCGCAGCCAGGCTGGGCCAGCCCTCTGGGACGGGACGCCGTTTCATGTTGGTCCCCTGCAGATGCTGCCTCTCCCCATTCCTCTGAGATTTTCTATCTTTTTCTTTCTTTATTTTAACCAGAGCACAAGGAAGAATAGGTTGCTCAAAAAGACAACTCCCAGTGGCATAGGGCCATCTGTGTTTCAATGGAAGTGTGCCATTTCCCCCCTCCATCGAAAGCCCGTCTGATCCTGCCAATCCCATGGCCTTTGAGATGTCCGTCTGTGCCCAGCATGGAATGGAGATCCTCCTGATCCCGAGCATCCCACTCCCGAGCCAGCCCGGGGCGGCTGATGGGAGTGCCTGGGCGGGAGGTGCCCCGTGCAGAAGGGCTGCAGATGGTGAGAGGCACCTCTCAAAGGCACGTTCCTGCCTTTCCTTGTTACCGATCTCTCTTGAAAGATGGAGACATCATTCTGGAAATCCCAAATATCAGCTACTTTGCTATTCTTCCAAACCTGAAGACCAAACGGCCACCAAATCTTTTCCCGCCCCCCCCCCCTCCCCCGCCAAGAGTTTCTTGAAGTTCTCAGAAAATCCCCAGGGAGACCCGTGTAATCCCAGTTTCCCTGTGTATCTTCTCAGGCATTCAGTGGCTGGGAACTTGCCCCTGCGGCACAGCCTGGCCTTTTCCTTAGACGATGCAATAATCAAAGAGGAGTCCGAGCTGAGTGGGGAGGAGAGTGGCATTGTCTCTGTCCACATTTACAACTATTAATTTAACTTATCTTCTCCTATTGATTTAAATCTGATCCTGCTGGAGAGGATCTTAGCTCTGAAGCTCTTGATACACCTTCACTTTTTGCTTTTATCCATTCTAATCACACGTATTGTTTCAGGTATTTGATTTTAAATTGCAAAGTGATTACCATGGGCTGGCTGGATTTAGAAGTAACTTGCTAAAATACCAAGGGTATCTGGCAGCTTCCTGGGTACGATTGCCAAATCCCGGGACAACGTTAGAGGAGTACAGAAACCAGTCCCAGTGAGGCTGGGGGGATGCTGCCATCTTCACTTAGCTAAAGCCATTGTTAATTAACTGCACTTGCTGCTTCAAGGTTTGCCCCAGGAGGCGGAGAGGTGCCCGGGCAAGCGGCTGTGCTGCCGCAGGGACCTGGGGAAGAGCCATCCCCATGGAAATACTTGCAAGATCCCAGCAGGTCCTGCGAGCTTCTCTCCGGAGACTCACCTGTGAAAGGCTCTGCTCCAGCCAGCCTCGCTTTGCTCTGCTCCGGCCAGCCTGGCTTTGCTCTGCTCCGGCCAGCCCGGCTTTTCTCCTGGCCGCAGACGCGGCTGGTGGTTCACACACCTGCCCGCATAGATGCCGACCATGATACGGCTGGTGAGAAACCTCTTCTCTCCCCAAGGGCTGGAAGTGTCCTGCACAGGCTAAGGACGGCTCGTCCCCTCACAGCAGCTCTCGCCGGTCCACGGCGGGGACCTCGCGGGCTGTGCAGCGGGATGAAGATGTGGCACCCGAGAAAGGGAAGAGTGCCGTTTATGGCTAGGGTAAATCAAAAGGCGGTGGAGGAATGAATATGACAAATTGCTCTGTGTGTGTCAGGGATGGCTGAATGGCTTTGAAGGAACTAAAAATAGTCAGACCTGGCTCCGAAGCCTGGTCCTTTTCATGGTCTTTCACAGCTGCAGAAAGCTGGTGGTGATGGAGAACGGGTCATACCCAGGAATGGTGTAAATCAGTGTAGTTACACCAGCTTTGGTCTTGAGAGGGCATTTAGGGGCGATAGGGACCCTCTCATCCAATGACGACCGATGACCAAGCTCAGCTGCAAGCCTGTGCCCAGGCTGCCCGCAGGAAACGCCCGAGGCTGCGCTGGGCTCCGTGCAGCCGTTTCAGGCGGCAGGAGGTGGCACTGAGCGGGGACACGGGCTCCGGGATGGGGCTCCTGCCCGAGAATAACGATTACTGTCCCCTGTTATCATGCGCTGCTAATCAGCATGCACTGCGGTTACTGCACCTGGAGTGTCGCAGCTCTAAAGCAGATCCAGTATTATAATTACTCTGAGTTAGTACCCTGAAAAAATCAAATGTGCTCTGAAAGTAACGATATCCTCTGCAAAAAACCCTGCAAAATAAAAAGCCAGCCTTATCTGACTTAATTTCCTTTTGCTTTGATAGGTTTTGCAATAAATTACTTATTTAATGGATAGCATGAAACACCACACAGTGATATTTCAAACATTCAAATGCCTTGATCATTTAATACTATTTTCCCTTTTTTATTATGCCATAGGCAGAATTTTAATTATAATATTTATGCAAATTATGTTTGTATAATCATATTTGAAAGACTGTGTGGATCAAATTTTCCAGCCAATTTATCTAAATACAAGCCTTAAACTTTCCCTTTATCACTGTCACAAACACTCTTTCTCTTAATTTGTCATTTCAGGCACTTCCTATTACAGTATCATATAAGGCTCAGTATCGTTTGTGGCCTCCGAAAAAAAATAAGGACGCTGGAGCCATGGTAGGAAAGCCCAAGCACACGTTTATGTATGGGGTGCAGAAAATCTCAGCACTGTATTTAAGATTATTTATTTTTGAACCGCTTTGCTCTCTTTTTTCCCCAGCACTTTACAAATTTGGGTTTTGCCCATCGTGTTTATCCCCGAAGACACAATCCGTGTTGCCGGAGGGCTCACAGCAAGGCGGCTGCGAGAGCCTGGGCTGCCCTGGGGACGGCACTCGGGTTTTTCCTCCCTCTTTAACCTTTGCTGCAGGGTGGTAAGGAAGGCAACATGGGGAAATTAGAGGAATTCATTAAAGAGTCTCAGTTTTTCGTTCTGTCTCTCCAGGTTCTTACGTCACCCTTGTTGCAGATGGGTTTGAATGAGCCCCTGGCTTGGAGCCTGTGGTATTTTCTCAGGCAAAGGTCCCTTGAATTCAGCTTATCAGCTCGACATGAACTTGGGCAGGGTGAGTGCCCTGCTTGGAGTCTGAAAGCATTTCAGTTTCCAACAGAAGCGGTGGGTTTTTGGTCTGAAATCTTTTATACTGTATATTTTGTACCAAATATTAGTAGCGGTTGGCATGTGTTGCAATGATCTCGGAGGGACCTGCTGGTGTGAAGGAAAGACGTGGAATATTTGCAAATTCTTGAGGATTGGCGGAGTTTTACATGTGCTGTGACAATATGAGAACAGAAGCCCAGAGTCAGAGAGAGATTAAATATTCTCAGCTTTCATCTGTTCTCAAAAAGGGTTGGCTCAGTGGGAGCAGAGCTTTGTCCCTTCTGCCCCTGCCCTGGCAGACGTGCAGGCTGGAGGAAGACTCACTGGGGGCCCGCGCTGCGATGAACAGACCTCGGCAGCACCTGGCAGGAGCCGCGCACAGCACGGGTGCGATGATTGCAACGGGCGGCTCTTTATCCTGCCTGGACTTCTTTTAGGAGCCAGCCCCGGGTGAGACGGGCGCGTGCTGCGTCCCCTCCCGGAGCAGCCTGCTGTCCCGTGATGGAGGTGATGTTTCCCCCGTTGCTGCTCTCCCCTTGTTGTCCTCCCGTGGTGTGGCACTGAGCCGCCCTCGTTTTGGGCTCAGATCCCGAGGAAACACGTATGCTTCCCCTTGCCATCGATGGAGCAGGGGGAGCAGATCCCACTTGTGCAGCACCAGCTTTTCCTCAGTTGCTGGCAGCCGTTGCCAGGACATCTGCTGCTTCCGCTCTGTGTGCCACCAGGCCCCGGCTCTTCTGTCAGAGCAGGGCTTGCCGAGTTAAATATCAATAAAGCCCCAGCTGAAAGCGTTCGTCTCTCCAAATGCGGAGGCTGCAGATGAGCAGGAGATGCCGAGTGTTCACCCTGGACCCGTGGGTCCCAGCCGAGCCGGGCTCTGGGGACGTTGCTGGGTGTCCAAAGCCTCGCTTCAAGAGGGGGGCTTGGCGTGGGCGCGTGGGAAGTGGCCATGTTGTTTGTAGGAGAGGGTTAGAGGCCACCTGAGCGTAAACCGTCCTATTGTATGGAGATGCCGGCCTGTTACCTGCGTGTTGCCCCTCCTGGGGACGGTAGCAGGCACATGCACAGCCCTGAGCGCTGGACCTCCACGGGAAACTCTCGTCCGTGCGAAACGTGAGCGTGCTGCGGCTGAGGGGGGGAGGCAGCAGCTTCCACACGGTGCAATTAGCACCGCGCTGATGGGGAGCGGAGCCGGGCTTGAGTTTCCAGGCTGCGATACAACAATTGTACGCCAATGGCTCAGGAAGGCTCCAGCACCCGTAATGATGAGCTCGGTGTCTTCCTCTTCTCCTTCTAAATCTGCTTAGAGTGCCACATGTAAATCCTCCATGCCATATTAGTGTGTGACGATGTTCATTAGCAAATGACTCCAGGGTTGTCTAAATGTGAAAAGCAATTAGGCAGATTTGTGGAAGACAAAACATGTATTGATTAATGTAATGATGACACATGCAGAATAATTTTGGACTCAAACAGAAAGTAAAAATCAAAAGGGGGGAAAAAAAGCAAGTGCCTTCCAATTAAGGCGTAAATCAACAATTATGAGCTTTCTCTGACTACCTTCTGAAACTCTTGGGATTAATCATTGCTGCTCTGTACATAATGCTCCAAAGAAAGGAAGCAACCAATATTTTCACATAATTAAAGGAAATTATATATCCGATACCTTTTAATGTGATTAACAACTATAGGAGGAAACTGTTTAAGAGCAGCAGTTAAGAGGAATATTAGAGTACCATTTAGACTGAGTTAAATAACCGAGGTTATATCTGCCCAACTGTGAATTCGGAAGGTCTGCCTTGTGGGCAAGATAAAACTGTTCACTCAGATAACGAAGCAAGTAGTACCTGGAAAAGATTATAATTGTGGCTGTGAAACAGGACCACGGTGGTATTTATTTATTTGGCTTTGCCTGTGATGAATAGTGAATTTGCACAGAATCTCAGTACCTCAAAAAGATGCCAGTATATAAACCAGGCATATTAGTCTGCAATAAAAAATAGATACACTCCTAAATGTGCTGTGCAAAAGAGAAAAATTAATGTAGGACTGAGCTTTTTACTCGGTCACAGCTCAGTGGTCTGCACTGATTTTTGAAAGTAGGTGGAATCGAAAAGATTAAAAACCAGCATGGGAATGGTTTTTCACAGGGCTGCTTTGTGGAGGGGCTGCTGCCCCGGGAGGTGCCCGCCCGGGGGTGTCCCTGCCAGCCTGGGAGCCACAGTCGGGGTACAAAGGTCCGGCGGGGAGAAAGGGCTGGTGGGTGGGAGGGTGGACGGACGGACGGATGGACGTCTCAACGACCAGAGGCAGGGACCTGCCCGCAGAGTCCGGGTGCTGCGGTGGGTGAGCAGCGGCCGGCCGCGCTCGCCGGCGAGGACGTGTGCTCCGTGCCGCTCTTCCCTCCCAGCGGTTCCCCCGCGCCGGCGGTGCAGCAGGCCGCTCTGCTGAGGCTCGCACCGCAGCTGGGAGCATCCTGCCCTGGTCCTGCTCCCCGCAGCCCCGCGGCCCCGAGCGGGCGTCGAGTCGCCTGTCGGCGATCCTGTCTCCTCCTCTCCTTGCCTTCTGCCCTGGGACTCGGGCAGCGTGGCATCGCTGGGCAGGGAGCAGAGGGCGCGGGGTGAAGCTCCAGCCTGCCTGGCAGCGGGACGGCAGCTGCCTGCACCTGCCTTGCCCCCGCCGAGGTTGCTCTGGACCCGGCGCTGCGCGGGTGCTCGTGCTCTCTGCTTCGCGTGGTGTGTGCCCCTGGGAGAGGAGCGGCTGTGCCCTGGCACCCCGGGGTCTGCAGGCTGCTGCCCCGGCTAGCGAGGGAGGCTCACCCGTGTCCTGCTCGCGTGTCTGATTTCGCCCTGCGGAGCCCGTGGGTTTGTTTGGGCCCTGCTGCAGGAAAGCTGAGCTAGAGGAGCTGGGAGCAGAGGCAAACGGTATTGCAAATGCTTGCATCGCCTGCTGCCAGTGGCTTTCCTCCGCTTGTGCTGGGAGCTGGGAGCGGTGCACTGCTGCTCTCTCTGGCTGACCCTGTGCTAAATCTGATCACTCCTGTTATCCTGAGCAGGCAGGAAAGAAAGCATTTCACTAGATGAAAGTGCACTTCTTGAGGCTACATTTGTATTTTCTTCTTAACTGTCTGCTTGAAATGACACATTACTTAGAGGAAAAAGAGCACTAATATGCATAAGAATTTCTGTTAATGTGAAGTACAAGACAGCACATCTAAAGAGATATGCTTTCATTACACAGCGGGTATATTAAATGAAACAGTTATGTCCTGGCACCAGCTCAGTTTTCTGGAGGGTTAATTTGTTGTATGAATGTAGGGACCTGTTAAATTAACTAAGACCCAGTAGATGAAGTATAAATTAAGAACTCTTCTATGCCCTCCTGTTTTCTGTCTCCAGAAGGTACCAATGATCTTAAACAGGGACGTGCTCCTTTAGAGCTCGTTATGCTTCAAAGTTAGGCAAGAGGACAAAAGTGCTGGGTAAATACCTGTTGGAGGATAATTGTGTTCCTGACTCGAAGGCTCAGCAGCGTTATCAAAATCTTGGGTAATGAGCTATTCCCCGAGTGACCGGTGTGGACCGTGTTAAAGCTTGGTCTTTAGGGCCCTGAGGTCAGTGAGGAGGTTTCTGTCAGCTTGCGGCAGCGTTGGGGTAAAGCCATTAACCTCAGCTCTGGAAGGTATGCGAGCACCTTGTCAGTGAGTTAGAAATACGGGTATGGGACCAGGAAAGGAAAAGCAGCGTGTCCACTGCCGCCGGTTCCTCCCCCTTCCCAGTGCACGTCCACCAGCTCTGCCCTTTCCAGGTATTTCAGCCTGTGAGCTCGTAGCAACCTGATGTCTGCATCTTCCACCCTTGTGTGATCCCTTGCTCTAATCCATACACATAGCATGCAGGAGACCTCCCTCCTGCCTAGTGACTCTCCCTGCTCGGCAATGCACCAATATTTTCTTTTAAGTACCAGCAATCTCCGTCCTGAAGTACCAGCTAAAAAACCGCCCAGCAGCAGCATGAGTTCAGGTCGTCTCTGCCCTCCTGCTCGTGAACAAACCTGTCGCTCCCCGAGCGCGGCTCCACGCCTCGAATCGTGGCGTCCCAGCAGCAGCGTGACACCAAGTACGGCTGCGAGCCCCGGAGATGGGTCCGACCGCGCGAGCAGCGCTTCTGGTGGGGGGCAAACGGCCAGGAGGAGTCCTGCAGGAAGGAGAGCTGCAAAAAGCTGGCTCATGCAGAAATGCCTGTTAATGCTGGATCCTAATGGCAGCAGCTTAAATACCAGTGTCTTTAGTTATTTCCTGGTTTAATTCAGCAGAACCAGACAGCTGATCCTTTTTATTTTTCTTCAAGCAGAAAGCCTGCCCCATCCCTGAATTAACTGCTAGCACAGCAGGCTGTCCTCACAGATGCTGGAGTGCCAGTTTGTTTATCAGGACACAAAGCCTCCATATACTGGGTGTGGATAATTAGTGACTGCAAATCTTCACTCTAAACAGAGATCTGCTGTGTAATTTCCTGTTGTCCCCAAAAGGCTCTGAATCAGGAACCCGAGGGGAGCTAGCTGCCGAACCCCGCAGCCCCGGGTCGGTACGCCTGCCTCTCCCCGCCGTGGCACGCGTTCAGATGGACGACTGAGCCGAGCGCTGGCTGAGCAGCTGTGAGCGGGGTATGTACAAACCTTTTCCCTCCTGCGGATGGGAGAGGCATAAAGAAGGCTAATGCCTCCGTAAAAGTCAAATGTGAATGAGCTCGTGTTCTCTGTCGCTGGAGCGGCTGCAGACTTGCCCCTACAATGATACTGAAATTATGCATTACAGTCTTACAGCAATCAGGAGCTACCTTGGGGTGACCTGCTCTGCCCGGGGACAGCCCTGGGCCGGGCTGCTGTAGCTCGTGGTTCCCCAAACGTCCCAGCGGGCAGAGGGACCCACCACAGCATGCTCAGGCAGTGACTTGGGCTTCAGTTTTCCTTTTCACTTCTCAGTCTAAAATAATCTGACTATGCATCCTTTCAGCAACTGCAAAAAAAGAAAAGCAGGGTGAGGAGGAACACAGCTGCCTTAAACCTGGAGACGTCAAACACCCCGAGTTTTTCTAATGTGTTTTAAAGTACTGTGTCAGCTTAATGAATGTTTTGATATGTCCCACTAAATTACCTTAGCAAACCCTCCACTAAAACATGGCCTAAAAGGATGGAAATCAATCCCTGGATGGTGGAATTTGCCCAGTCCTCTTATTTCAAGCATTTAAATGACTGAGTAATAGATCCATAAATGAACATCTTATTAGCCTAATCCTGAATGGAAGAATACACAAATCAGCCATTTGTTCAGTGGATATCATTTAAGCTTGCCATCCATCTTAGTCAAAGGAGATGCCTAGTTTAATTTATCAATGCCTAGACGAGAACTCCCAGAGAGGGAGGGGGGAGGGAGACACAGTCTACAATTGGCACTCTCCTGCTTTTGATTAGCAAAGCTGTTGTCTAATTGGGAACACACCTAAATGCAGCAGTGCCTACGGCTGGGGGCTGTCCCGCTTAAGTGTAGAGAAGCGGTGGGGTAAGCAGAAACATCCAATTGCAAAAGGATCGGGCACCACAAAACTGCAGGAGGGCAATAAGGAAAACAGGGGATAGAAAAAGCAGGTCGTGGTTCTCCCAGAGAGTGGGAATCGGTGGCTGTCCCTCTATGGAGGGTAGGAGAGGGATGGATCAGGCCCGTGGGAAACAGGACACTGCTGGCGATGCAGCTGCAAGGGCCTCGGACAGCCGTGGGGAACGTCCCCCCTTTGCTGCGGGGCGCCTGGGCAGAGCAGCAGTGCGGCTCAGCCCCGTGCCGGCAGCAGGCACCGAAATCGCTCCTTCCAGATCCACCAGCCACTTCCACCCAGCCCCTCCCGTCTCCATGCACCTTCCACGCGTGGAGGCAGACGCTGGCGCTGCTTGGTATGCAATCCCCAGGAAAACTGTCAGCACTGGAAGTCCTAAACCAAACTAGGGTGTTAATGGGATGCGAGCGCCCACGGGTCATGGTGAGGAAGTCCTGGTTTCCATCACTTTCTCCCTATGACAAGTGCAGCTGCAATGTCCTGGTCTAACTGATCTCTTTGTCTGGCATAACATTGGTTTAAGGTTACTTTGACCTTTTAAAAATAACCAAGTATCGGACTGGTTCTGCTGGGGTGGGTGTGGGCGCGTGGGGCACTGGTCCCTTCGGAGCTGTGCTCTGCAGCCGTTTCCTGCGACTTCTTGCCATGTGCAATTAGTTGAGGTTGGGCGCGGGGCGAAGCAGGGTTACGAGGTCCCTGCACCACAAGGCTGCAAGCCTCAGGTGGCTTCTATGCACCCAGGATTCAAGAGATGCGTCCTCCTGCTGTGGATACGCGCTGGACACCCCTTAGGGGTCCTTCACCTCTGAAAATGGCACCAGACCGCAGCACATCAGCAGCACTGCGGCCTTACCCTCAGCGCTGGCGTAGCAGCTTGAGGAGGGGCCGGAGCTGTCGGTGGGAGCGGTGACTCCGGCGCGGTGGTGCTGGGGTAGAGCAGCGTGCCCCCAACCTGCCCCTGCGTGTGGTGCCGGGGAGGGCAGCCGGCAGAGAAGCGCAAGCCCCTGCCTGAACGGGGCGAGCACGACCGCGAGTGCTTCTCTGCCTCGCCAGGTAGCAGAGGTGTGTGGAGCAGGAGCTGCCGCAGGCGCTGTGGGACCCGGGCACCCCCTCGCCATCTTCTGAGGCTCTTGGGAGGGGAGGTACAGAGCAGCAGAGTCGCCTGGACTTTGCGGTGTCCTTGAAGAAGCCTGAAGCTGGACGAGAGACTTGCGCTCTCTTTAAAATTGACTGATTGAGACCTAATTTGGATGCAAAACTTGTCATCAGTATTCATGTCCTTTGTCTCAGATGGCTTTTATTGAGCCAGATTTGAAATGATCGGAAATGGGAGAGTGGCAGATTTCTAGAAGAGACTTACGAGGTTAGGCTGGGGTTTTGCAGAGATCTCTGAAGACGGCCGAGAGAGTCACAGGCTGGACGTACAGGAGGTTTTGTGGGCTTCTGATTTCTGGGTCTTTTTTAAGTTCTGTACTGTAAAGAGACCGTAGTACAAGAGAGCTGGGAAAATCACCTTCAGTCAATGTTAGTAGCTCAGAGTAAATCAGCATGCAGTTGTTCTCCAGAATTAATATTTCATCAGGCATGATTTAAATACCGCTGATTGAATTAACCCTAGAACTGTTGCGCTTAAAGACTGCCCTATCCCGTGAATACAAGAGGCATCACTTTTACAGCAGTAAATATGACTCTGCCGCACTCAATGGCAAGAGCCGGTAATCAGTGGTTCCGTAAAATACCGTACTTCTCTTATGAGCAAGTCTTTCTTGAAAATACAGCCCTCAGGGCCTGGGCCCGCACGGAGCTGAGCAGAGCTTTGCCATGCGGGTTTATACCACTAGAGGGAATTTTCCTTCCCGAAACAGCGGGTGCACCCCGAACCGGACAGTTGTGCGAGGACGGCCTTGAGCCCGAGGGCCGGCGCGGCGGCCGGGCGAGAAGTGATGGGCAGAGGGGAAGGGGTGATGCTGCGGTGCCCGGGGTCGGGCTGCTGGCACCGCTGCAGGGGGAGCGTGAGGCAGGGCAGGGCTGCCCTCGGGCACCGGTGCTTCCCTCCCTGCGGGCTCTCACTGGGCCGCAAGGCAGGAGCCAGGCGATGCGCAGGTGCTGGGCGAGCCGGGCAATGCGCAGGTGCCGGGCAAGGTGCAGGAGCCGGGCAATGCACAGGTGCTGGGCGATGCATAGGAGCCGGGCGATGCACAGGTGCCGGACAATGTGCAGGAGCCGGGCGATGCACAGGTGCCGGGCAATGTGCAGGAGCCGGGCAATGCACAGGTGCTGGGCGATGCATAGGAGCCGGGCAATGCACAGGTGCCGGACAATGTGCAGGAGCCGGGCGATGCACAGGTGCCGGGCAATGTGCAGGAGCCGGCAATGCACAGGTGCTGGGCGATGCGTAGGAGCCGGGCAATGCACAGGTGCGGGCAATGTGCAGGAGCCGGGCGATGCACAGGTGCCGGGTGATGCGCAGGAGCTGGGCGATGCGGAGGAGCCAGGCGATGCGCAGGTGCGGGCGATGCGGAGGAGCCGGGCGATGCGCAGGAGCCGGGCGATGCGGAGGAGCCAGGCGATGCGCAGGTGCCGGGCGATGCGGAGGAGCCGGGCGATGCGCAGGTGCGGGCGATGCGGAGGAGCCGGGCGATGCGCAGGAGCCGGGCGATGCGCAGGAGCCATGAGCCTGGGCTGCACGGAAGGGCTGCCTGCCATCCCTGGCTGGGAGAGAGCGGCTCCGCTGCCGGTGAGGAGCGAGCAGGGCGGGTGCTGGTGCTGCAAGCTCGCTCGCAGGCCACGTTACGAACACCACCGCTCTTGTGTTTGGGGTGAGACAGCAGTTCTGTGCTCGGGTCGCTGGACCCATCATCGGTTGCGTTTCTCCTGCAGCCTGCTTCCGCCACTGTGCCCTCCAGACCTGCAAATTTCTTGGCACAAATGCACTTTAAAAATTGAAGGTTTGTGACACAGAAAGATGTGCGTATTTCCCAAATTCATAGCATTCCACTGGGCTACTGCTGGAAACATCTCTTAGTTGTGGTTTTTAAAATACTTTTGAAGTGGTGCAGTGCTAGTTGGGTTTGCACACCTATTTAAAATCCAAATGAGAAGAACCTAACAAACTGCATTTCTGGGAAGAGACCACAGGCTCTCTGTCTGCGCAGGCTGCTACTCCGAAGCAGCATAAGCTGTTGAAAGCTGGGGATGCAATTCTGCCTTGGGATGTGTGTGCCGGGGCCGGAGCCGGCGCCGCTGGGCGATTGCCTGGCTCCGGGCACCGCACTGCCCAACAGCAGCGCCTGGGCTTCCCCTTGGTTCTTGTGTGGGGTTTTATCCAGATATAACTCAAATCATAATACAGCTCCTTAATGTCACTAACTGTGTGATTTAGGCTTTTGATCAGTAGAATATAGTGATCCAGAACACTTTTAATGAACTATATATTTATCTAGGGAGTCATACCACTTTCATCCTCAACATAGCTAATAACCATAGCTCAAAAGAGGCCACTGGCTCTGCATCTCATTTTCAATTTGTGCCTTTTTAAAGGAGATAATCACGAAAAGAAAAATGCAGTAGTTGGGGGAAATGGGTTCGCTCTGTGTTGCCATTTGTAAAAGAGATGTGCGAGAGGCGGCGAGAGCCGATCAGTCCAGGGAAGACCCTTTGCAAACCCCACGCGTGTCTGCAGCCTCGGCACGGTGGGGGTGAGACGCGGAGGGCGCAGCTGATGGGGTTTGATACCCAGATTGCTCTTCATCTGCGTGAGCCTCAGTGGCTGTCAGCAGATGAAGTAATAGAGAACCAGGGGCAACCCCTTTCCGAATCCAAATCCTACGAAGAAGCTGCTCAAGCAGGAGACTTCATCCTCCCCACTTCTTTCAGGACCACAGAGTTGCTGAAGTTTCCCATTTCTTTTTGTTTTGACTCTCCTTCCTCTCTGAAAGATTCTTTTAGTGCAAGTCAGAAGTTGTATCAAGTCAGGCAAAGTATTTTTTAACTGTAATATTGGAGCTACAAAAAGGAATGGAATTGCATGGGTACATTAATGACCTCCCTTCTAGCTGCCATCTTCTTTTTTTAAGGAGGGGGGAAAAAAACCCTAAAGCCTTCCTAATTGTTCTGCTCTCACATAAAATCAGTGCTTGACTGGAAATGATATTCATGCTGAAATAGTGAAGCACTGAGCAGTGAGACTGCATCAGCTTGATGTGAAAGAGCGTTTGTTGTTTTGTTTTGTTCCTATTTAATTTTGGGGCGAATGCTGTGGAAGGAAGGCAAGCCTGATGCTGCTGGGTTCTGAGGAAGGGGAAAGGTGTCATTTCCTGAAGAAACAAAGAAAAAACCCTGCCAGGGGAATGTATCAAATTAATGACTCTTACTTGGTTTTTTGCATTAGCTTATCATGTTTCTGGCCGGACTTGCAGGCTTCTTTAAACATGAGGCAGCTCATGATTTCAGCTCATGCTTTAAACATAAAGCAGCTCTTGATTTTTATGCGTGTTTCCAGAAATGGATTCATCTCAGCAAATGAAGACATTAGATATCCATTTCTTATTGGGAAATACAGATCAGGCCTGGCTCATTGTTTTAGGCACCCGCTGTATGTTGTTTCCACCAGAGATTTGGCAAATCCTCTCTTCTAGATTAAGGACTGCACCAGTCCAAGAGCTAACAAAAGACCAAAGAAATCCTTGTATTATAGGGGTTTTAAGTTGTGTTTCCTGGAAGTAAAGTTCACTCCTGGAGAACTAAGGCTCTGTTTAAGAATGGTTTAGTTTGTTGAATGAAATGCCATTTGCATCCGTGCCATGGTTTAATGATGCCCTTTACCGTCGCCCTGAGCCCCTGCGTGAGCCATGAGCTCCTCACGGTATCTGGGGCTGGGAGAAAGCAAAAATGGCTTAAAAGCCTGGTTGGAGGTCTGCCCTGAATTCTAAGCCTCAGGCAAAGATTAAGGCTCTGTTTGAGGGATTCTGCCATCTCTAACAAAAGCTGTAATCACACTTAAGTCTGGTATTAGCTGATCAGAATTGCACTGAAATTACCAGTCCAAAATGCACTGAAAACTGGGGGAAAAACCAAGCTCCATGTTGAAGCCTGATGAGCATCTCTGTGCGGAGGAAACCTCTGCTCCTGTACCCATGGATAACGCTCCCATCTTCCTAGAGAAGTGATAAATGATTGTACTGGGTGGGCTTCTTTATGTAGTGCCTGTTTTCCCTAAACACTGGAAAACTGAAATAAACAAGTATGCTCTATCTTTAATAATATGTGCAAGGACTCTGTAGAATAGCTAATTTGCATCTCATTACATTAACTTTAATTTTGGGAACGTTTGCTGCCTGATTGGTCTCAAAATAGTACAGCAATACTTTATTTCAGAGTGCATTTTTTCATGTGGTTTTGTTGAGAAGGGCACTCTTGGATGTGCTGTATTCACTCATCTGCATATTGATTCTGGGGGAAAAAGTCATTATTTTCATTCTAATATATTGTTGCACCCGCCTCCTCTATGTAATTAAGGTAATTCTTGGCTTGCATTTGCAACAGAGATGTGACTTCATGGCAACGTCACAGGCAGAGGTGGTTGAAATTCCTCCCTATCCCGAGACGGAGCCCCATCACAGCGATGACGGTACAGAGTCGGTAAGCTGCCGTCCCGAGGGCAGCGATGGCAGGCTGAGCTCCTGCAGCTCTTCTTGCCTTTCAGAAAGTAATGGGAGGTTCAAACAAAGGCGGGGGGAGGCAATTGCTACGTGTTTCCTCAAGTCCATGTAACAGAATGCTTCAGTTCTTTATATATGAAGCTTACGTGAACAGTATGCTTTATTCATAAATCACTCGTGGCAGAAAATGTACAACAATGTATATCACATCCTACGTAGGGTGATAAACAGGAGGTCTTAAGTGTCTGAGGAAATTTGATTCCTCTGGCTGGTCTATCAGTTGGTATTTGGGGCCATTTTAAAAATTGTTCTTTGCCAGTAAGAGCTGCAAAGAAATTATCATCTATCTAAAGCCTTCAGGGCCTGAGATCAGGCTGGGTTTAGTGGCTCTTTTGCATTATAGCGATATGGTAAAATGCCAGTTGGTTTTTCTGAAATAAAAACAGCAACAGCCAATAATTAATGTTCCCATAGTTAATTAAATTGGTCTAGCTGGATATGTGAAGCTATATACTCTGGCCTCAGAGATTTATCTGCTGGGGTTCACATCCACCTGCGTGCTTTTCAGGGCGGTATGACTGCAAAAGCTGTGTGCATTGTGCCCTGCTCAGGCCTTTCAGTAAGCAGCTCCAGTGGCACTAGTGACGTCCTGCAGACCGCCGCAGGGACTTTTAGCTTCCCCTCTCTGGAGCAAACTGAAATGGCTGAGCACTGTCCTAACCTCTCCTTCTCTTGTGCAAAGTCATTATTCATTTGTGGTTTTATTAGCTGTTTATGAACATGCTGTAATGTTTTAGGGGACAAGGATGACCCTAGTTACACGTAATTACACAGGCTTGGCATGATTTGTGAACGCGCAGGTATGTGTGTGCGCCTCTGGGACAGCGTCCCCTCGCCTTGGGTGCAGGAGGTCCTGACGCAAAACCAGCCGACGACCAATCTTGTCAAACACCGAAACACGGACGCGTGACTCATTAACAGCAGGCTTTGCAGTTGAATTAATTGAGGTTAGTGGATTTAGGTTAGTGAGAAAATAGAAGGAGAGGTCTCTGAGAACAGGGTGGAGCAAGGAGGATAAAGCCGAAGACAGGCAGGTGGACATACCTGGGAGATGATCGAGGTGTGACCACCTCAGGGTGCACGTCTCCTCTGCGGGTTCCCTGTGCAAAATAGGCTCTTAGGTTCTTTGTGAAAATTGATACCTGGTAAACCTAGTGCAAAGCTGACTACAAACTTTTCTGTGGCTTTAGATGATGAACATCTCAAATGGAAGAGCAAAACCGAAGCACCTGGCTTGAAGCATACGCTCTGCAAGTTACAGTGGGGGAGAAAAGCCTGCTTGTACAAGCAGCATAGAAGCCTGTAAGAAGTCTCTCAGTACATTTCAATAGAACAGAAGGTCCCAAATACATAAGTGTTACTGATTCATGTATTATAAGGCCTTGAAGGATTGTTAAAAAATCCCTAGCCTACTCTCCTATATAACATGGTTCAGAGTTTCATCCTATTACTTCTGTCTCAAGCAAAGTAAATTGTGCCTGAATAAAGCATACCTTCCTGCGAGTTATGCTGTCTCGGCCTCAAGATTTTAAGAGTTGGATGAAATAATAGAAAGTTTAATGGGCTGTTGTCAGTTGTATGCAAGCAACTAGGCAGTTTCTCTCATATCGCTTCACAAACCCCTGTTTAAGCACAGTGGGACAATTTCCGCTCTGGTGATGGTCTGGTGCCACTGGATTACGGTTTGGCCCATTTTTGTTTGGGTTTTAGCTTTAAATCTCTTGTGTTTATTTTCTTCTTGCTGCTTATCAGTGCTGTGTTCTTGTGCTGTAAGAATAGGACTTCACAGAGCCACTACAAGGCTTTCGGTTCGTCGGTTTTTAATTAAATTTGAATTGAAGATTCTCTTTCCTCTAGGCTAATTTTCAAGTGACAAACAAAATCCCCTTAAGTGCCTTTTCTTTTCTGCCATAAACTAGTAAAGCTGCTGTCAAATTCCCTCAGAAACCCAACTTCTCCAACCCCATAAGAGTGCAGATTATTGTTCCATCAGAAATAAAACAGAACAGTTCTTAGGAAAACAGATCAAATAAAAACATTTTTTCTCTTTGAAAGCCTAGATATTAAGTGCATCGTTTTGGGGTGGGGTGGAGGTGTGCTGTAGAGCACACCCGCTACCCCACACAAGGCTGCGCTGGCTGAAGAGAGCTGGGGACGCTCTTGCAGCCCTTGCCTCATTGTCCCTTCTGCTTTCCATGCCCTGAAGATCTGGAGTCCTTTGGCAGCAACCGTGAGCATGACAGCAGGTATAACGGGTTCAGGCTCTGCCGTTTTCCCCACTGAGAGCTGAGACAGGATACCGAGTAACCTGCCAGCCTTGTTAAAAGCAACATATTATTTATTTAGATGCAAGAACATGTCAAGGAAAACAAACCTTGAAGCAGTGAGCGGCGTGCTTGACTCCGTCGCAGGGGCTCGCCGCGCCCAGAAAAGCTCCCCAGGCTTTGTGTGGTGGGGGGAGGACGTGAGTTCCCATCTCTGCTGCCCTTACCCAGCCCAGCCCTGGACGGCGGCGGCGGCCGGAGGCTGCGGAGCTCCAGCCTCGGGGACGAGCATCTGCAGCGCGGCTGCCAACATGGGGGCAGAGCCCGGCCTCGGTGCTCGGCGGTGGTGCTGCTCCTGGCACCGCTCGCCCCCAGCGCGATCGATCCCACACGGCTGCCTTGTCCCGTGCGAGCGGGTGACCTGCCGCCCTGCCAGCCACCACTCTGCCCTCTCCGCCGTCCGGCAGCTCTGGGTCCCGTGCAGAGGACGGCCGGCTGGCACAGGTCCGGCCGGCAGAGCGTGGAGAGCCGTGCGTGCCCGACCCTCGGGGAGCAGCGGGGAAGCCCGGAGATGGGGCAGGGGGAAGGTGGGCAGTCGCCAACCCGAGCTTGTGTCTGTGGACAGGAGGAGGGCGAGGGAACCGCGGAGGGTGACTCAAATTAAGTGATAGATGGCAGAGGCCAGACGTCTGTGCTGAAGCCACCAGTCACTGGTCCTGGTGCTGATCTCCTAGGAAGAAATTACAGTGTCATCAAGCTGAGAAGCTAAACCGTGCTTCTGAACTGCTTTTAATGGCGACTGCCTGGGGCTGGGGAGCTCCTCCCGAGGCTCCTCTGCCACGGTCCCTTCGGCGGCTGGTCCGCAGGAACTGCAGCCAGGGTTGCATTTGCATTCAGAGCCCTTCGCATGCTCATTCTGCTGAGCGATAATCACAGGACTAACCCCATATTAATTGACCACTTCAACAGGGCATCGTTCACTGAGACCATCTTTCTCTGACCAGTTTCCTCTGATTAACTTCAATTAGAGAGAACAGGTTTGATTAGACTGTGAGATCGACTTCTGGGGAAGCTGCTCGCTATTCTTAATGGGGCAAGGGAAAAATACAGGGCTTATTGAAGAAATCAGCTATGCAAAATTAACTTACTGTTCTTTTCAAATGAATTTTCAGGCCCTTTAAAGCCCAGGCTATAAGTGTTCATCTGCACCACTTAACCTTTCTGAGTGGGTTCTGGAGCTCAGCTCTCCCGTTGGGTGAAGCACCCGTTTAAAAGGACAAACAAACAAACCAAAAAAACCCTTTCACGGACTAGCCTTGAATAGGGCATGCTTAGGAGCGCCAAAGGCTACGGCCAGAACCAGGTTTCAGCCTTAAAGAAATTTTTTTTTTTTAAGCTATAACCTCAGTTGTTAAGGAAATTGCAGCCAATCTGGAAGGAACTTCCTGATATTCTCCCTTTGTATGCCGCGAGGTTAGTGCCACGCAGCACCCTGACCGGTACGCGGCGCGCAGGAATCCCTGTTTACCCCGGTGCATCGAGTGCAGGCACGTCTCCCTCGAGATTAGTCTGCAGCATCTGAGGCTTCTTGGAGGCAGCTGCTCATCTGTGTAACTTCGCTCCCCTTGCCGAGGGTTGTCTTCCCCTGCGCTGCGTCCCTGCGTCTCTGCTGGCAAAGGCCTTAGATGCTCAGAAGCCCTTCAGAAATCCCCCCAGAGAAGGTACGGTTCAGAAATGTCCGTCAGCAGCGGTGCATTTCATGTGCTATATGAAACAGCCCTCAGTTCTTTACATCAAACTGTGAGGGGCTGAATTGTTTTCTGATTAATGTTATAAATTAATCCAGGATACTGTATGCAAAAGGAAAAGAGAGAGGGGGAAGGTATTACTTGGTTTTCAGAGGGATTTGATAATAATAGTGCTTCTGTAGCCAGTCTATGAAAAGCATGATAATGAATTTTAGCTTATTCATGCCAGTTGCTTTTATTAATATGCCACTCTTGTAGGCTTAGAGTTAATTTTAAAAAGTCTTTTTTCCCTTCCCTGTGGTAGCTGCATGGGAGCCACCATTGTCCTGCTCAAAGCAGAGGTAATTTTTGCCTTTTTCCCCCCCCCCTTTTTTTTTTAAGCTTTTAGCTTAATTTTTTTTGTTCTTAAATTCTGTTGTTTAAGAATAAGCAACAGGTGTAGCACAAGCGTGGACAGGAGAAAGCAGGAATGTATAGAGGTAACAGAAGACAAATCATGCCTGAGCCAAGCTCCTTCAGGCAGTTGGATGCATCCGTCTGCAGTTTGTACGATCCTCCCGTCAGTTTACTGGGTGTGCAACGGCCACTAATGGATTTATCTCCCAGATGTGCCTCTGATGTAGACATCCCCCTCTTGCAGCCGGGGAAACTGAGGCTGGATGCAAACTGAAAACGCGGGTATTGGTTCAGGGGGCTTTTGCCAGTAACACCAAGTAGGTTCTGCCTTTCTCTCGAGGTTGTTGGAAAGAGGCAAGTCCCTCACCCAAACATCTCTAAATCCTATTTAGACGTCTTCCTGTGAGCCGAAGTTCCCAAATAACTGCAAAAGCTGGGCCTAGAGCTATGGTAGGCAACTCTGGCAGGGACCCAGAGGATGCGAGTGGCAAAGCGCTCCACTCGGTGCTGTGACCAGGCGACCTGCCTTCTGTCCGCACTCCAATAAACTGGAAAGCTACGTCTGCCCAGAGCTGCGGAGTCTTACTGCTAACTCGGAGCTCAGATCTAAATATAGTGCTGGTATAATGATGTATTTTTAGTATCGTTCTGGTGGGAATTAATCAGTGTTCTGTGTCCTTAAAGAGGAGTTCATGCCATGGTCACATCCTTCCTCAGGAGGTTTGATTCTTCTGCATCAAACCTGCACAAAACAAGACAAAATGTAAGTAAGTGCTGTCTTCATGGAATTACTATCACCTTGCAAAAAGAGGCAGAGAAGGAGCCATCTACTTTCATTAATCCCACAAAAAAAAGTGTCAGGGAGAGGTATCATGTCACTGGAACTCCATTCTACTGTTTGCCCCTCAAATAACTTCTTTTCCTATAATTTATTAAATGACCTAGAAAATTAATCTGCAGCCAGAAGATGGAGATCATTTGTCACAGGATGTCACACAACCTACCGATCCATCAAGCAGACAGTGTTGCTGTACATCACGTTCTGGTGCCATCCTGTCTCACAGTCCATCTCAATGTCAAAAAAAGGATTTACAAAATATTTTGGGATGTATTTCATATGCTGACTCGGACTTGATGTCCCCTGTTAGATTAATCTACACAAGTAGGGAGTTTCAGCCAAGGAGACTTAGTTTTTTGCTGCATAACTCTTCTCCGTGCTTTCTAGAATTCCCCCTGGTCCTTTGTGGGTCCTTTCCTTTTTTCCCCCCAGAATTATGACTGGCAACAGACTAAACACATTGACCCTCCATTCTGTGCCCAGCTCTCCAGACGGGACCATCACCCACCACTCACCTTTCCCTTTTCATGCGGAGTCTCCCATCACTGCCTCTACCCGACGCACCAACTGCTTAGCTGCTGCTGTTCCTGTGACTCGGTCCCCATTTCCCTCTCATTTAAGTCCTCCCCAGCAGGAGCTCCTGACCCTCAGGGCCAGGCTCATCTCTCCCATCCCCAACAGCATGCTCTTTGGAGCTCTTGCTGTGGAAAATTCGTTCCTTACAGCGAGCCGGAGGAAAGGCACCCAGGAAAGGTCTGCGACAGATGGGAAGAACACAGCTCATTGCCTTAAGCACAAAACTGCTTTTTATTTTAAAATTGACTAGTCATTTTGTCTGTCTGATGTCATGACTATCATCTTTTGTCTGTATTGAGGAGTTGCTAGCAACCTTGCACATCACTTTTTCTCCAAAACATTGGCTTCCGAGCACCTCTGTATAGATCCTATGAAAGAAAAAGAGTTTACTTTAGACTGAAAAACATGTTTGGTACCACATGTATCTCCTACCCACTGGTATGCGATGTTACAGCATTGGTGTATCTGGTACAGCAATGTTAAAAATGGCTCATAATTAAGTTAATTTCATTGTGTTTCAGTTCTCGATAATAATGAGCAACTGTTCCGTGTCATTTCCTCTCTTCTCTATGCACGACAATCTGCTAGATTCATCTTTCCAGGAATACAAGTTAAAGATGATAAGTATAATTTATGATTCCTTTCTGGACTGGGGTTCGTTATTAATAGCCATGTTCACTTAGACTGTCACCTAATCTTTCCTGTAAAGGGCTTATCTTTCTGCTTGTATGCAGAACACAAACTGTTTGCTGTACTCTTTGCTGATTATTAGAATGTCAGCGGGTGAAACATATGGTGTACAAAAACAGAAAACAAATTTTTAAGCTCCCATTTTGTTGTTCAAATTTGCAATTTTGCTTCAGACAAAAAAAACAAACTCTGAAAACTCATCCTACCAGCATGATCAACGCCACTTTGCAGTTTCCGTGCCAGAGTCCGTGTTTGTTTGCTTTCCAGGTACTTGCATAACCGACATTCCCACGGTATCTGAGCACCTCCCAGATTTTAGTCTGCTTTTCCTTCCAAGGGTGTTGCGAGGCAGGACAGTGCCGTCCTCCCCTTCTGCTGGTGGTGGCATGCCAGCGCCGCACTGAGCCGGGCTGAAGTTCAAAGCTACAACACACAGCTCTGCAAAAGCGCAAGCGCCACGACACAGCAATGCAGTTTTCGCAGCGTAATGATTACACTGCAAATGCTGATTATTTTCTCCGTGTCCGGTTCTTTACCGGAGTCTCCTATGGCCGCCTGTAGCTGGCAGAGATGCTCAAGGGGATGTGGCGGCTCAGCATCACGCCCCGAATCCAGCTGCGTGGGCGGCAGAGCGTGAGCTCCGCTCCCGGGCCGGGGCCCTTTGGGTCCCGGGGGCTGGGCAGGGCCAGCACCCATGGGGCGGAGGGGGCTGATGTGGGAGGCAGCACCTCGCAGTGGGAAAGTAGGGAATGAGAACGAAAAAGGCAGTTGCCCTTGAAATATCAGTTGGTCGATACTTGACGAAGAGCCCTCTTCCCCCAACGACATCCATTCTTTGGCTTCTGTTTCAAACTGAACTGGTTAAGATTTTCTTTTTTTCAATCTGAGCTATTAAAGGAAAATTCTGTTTATAGGGGAAGGAATAAAACAAGAAGCATTCTTCCATGGAGAATATTGATATTTTTGTCACAGCTCTTCAGCGATCTGTCGGCAAAATGAATTCCCAGACCCTTCGCTGAGGCCAGCTTTGTCACAGCGCGGTGCTTTCGTTTGTTGAACCAACGCGAACGGCTGGGGCAGAACCAGTGCCCCCCCGGCGGGCTCCCCCCGGGCAGCACCTCCCCTGCCCCTCTGCCCCAGCGCCGGGCACCCACGGACCGGCCCAGCCGCACCCGCGCAGGGACTGTAGCTGTGTTCGTAGCCAAAGGCCAGCTGTTTCCAGACTTTTCCCACCGCCGGCCCTAATAAATCTCCTTCCCTCCCTCCCCCTGCACCTGCAGGAGGTTGTTCTTTTTATTTGCAAAGTGGAAAAGTGATTTTTAAAAGGTGAAAGAGTATTTCTAACTTTGATAGCATGATTAGCTTGGCTCAGAATATTGTTATAGCTTATCTCGCTCCTCTGTGATAACTCAGAAAAACAATAAATGTCTTCTTACAGCAGACTGACATTCAGTATTGAAATTGGTCTCCTAATCTTTATGTGATTGCTTTCTCTGTGATAGAAATATTGCCTCTTGTAGAGTATTTATTGTCTAGTTCTTTCCAAAGTATTGACTTTGTGTAACAGCTTGATATACATCAAATCCTTTAGAGATTTAATAAACTCTTCTGGTCAGTCTTCTGTTGTAAACACATTGAGATTTATGGTCATCTGAGTGTAAAGCCCTTTTTCGCTGAAATTCTCTACTTCCAGATATCAAAAGATAAGAATGGGAGCATAGATCACCGTGGAAATCTTAACCCCTGGCTGTCGAGTGTTAGTCGGAAGCTGTTGATGGTTAACGGGTTGAAATACGAGTGATGGGTGATGGCGCAGGGTGCCAAGGCCGGGGTGGAGGCACAGTAACCCCCCTGGGCTCCCTGGGGAGCCGTTTCCCTCCGCAGTGCATGGCCGCGGGGTCCGGGCCAGCCGGCCGGGCTCGTCCATCCCTGGCACAGCTTGGTTCCAGGAGCACTCCCATGAAAGAGTCCATTGCAGAGGGAAAAAAAAAAATTTACTCTTATTCAGTTAGGCATAAAGTTAATGTATTGAAGCTATACTCCAGCACTTGTAATTGAAAAAACTGATAAACTGGGAAGACAAATTTACAGCCCTCACAAAAGCCGTGTGCGTGTCCTCTCTCCCTGCCATGCTCCGTGTGGTTTTCCACCCTCCGGAGCGGAGCGGCCGCCGGCCCGGGGGGTGTTTCGGCACCTGCCCGCCCTGGGTGCCTGCGGTGTGCCGGGGCTCACCGCTCCGCTCGTGCCTGCCGCCCCGGGTGGGCTGCCGGGCTGGTGCCCTCTGGTTCTCACCCTGGTACAGCGACGGGGCAGCTCGGCATGGGCTGTATCGCCCTTAACTGCGGAGGGACAGGGAGAATGCTCCCGAGTCTGAGAGCTGCGGCCGTGCAGCGAGGGAGGACGCTTTTCAACCCCATCTGCCGCCGGAGCTGCCGTGGGCGCTGATGCCGTATCCGCTCCCGGTGCAGTCCTTCGACGTTGTCTTTCGGGTGCGGGTCGGTCCCGAGGCGTCCCCGCGGTCACCCCAGTGCCCTGAGCTCTCCGGGCGCTGCCGCCCCAGCCCTTCGCTGCCGGTGGGGTGGGGGGGTCAGGCGCTGCTGCCCGCGGAGTTGTTCGTTTGGGTAATTCCTTGTTTTGGCACCAGACCAAACTTATTTAAGTATGATACTTATTTAAATATCCTGTACTTTTGGGATTGGAGGGGGGAAGAAATCCGGAAAGTGTGATGCCTGTAGCCAGTCTTACAGGACTGTATTACACATGCGTATTTTTAAGAAGAAACTTCTCTGTACAGGAATCGACTTTCTAGAGGCAGCCTTCAAGAAATCCAGCAGAGCTTTTAAAATTCACTCATTAAATGCAAATACACTCTTCTTCATAATACATTAACCTTCCTTTAATAGCGTGAAAGCATCTTTTCATTTTACAGCTGAAGTATTAAAAGACTGTATGGTAAGAAATTTTTGGAGTGACATAAATCAATACAAGGCACGGAACAAAGCAGATTCTTGCTTTGTTTGTATTGGGGAGGGGCTACCATTTCTTAAATGTACTCTTTATTTTATGAAACAAAAGCAATCACCTTAGGCTGTCAAGTGCATGTGAACTCTGCTTCCACTGTCTGCTGGAGATCTGTTTCTGGAGTCTTTCTCTAGACAGAAAGTTCTGGATTAAGGCTTTCCTCTTATTTTGGTAGATTAAGAAGAACACAGAGATGAATTTCCATTTCCCTTCTGATGATGTAATTTGATGGGAAAATGCATTTTGCACACCTCTCAATGGCCTTTGCGTTTCCTTTTGTTGTTGTTTGCATTACCGCCCTTCGGATCTTAGCCCCGGTGCGGACATGGGTCATTAGTGGAAGGTAAAAAGTTATTTCCTGCCTGCCTATCAAAGCATGTGCCTGTATTGCTTCTCTAACTGCTTCATAGCTTGTGGGCAAGTAATTAGTTGGGGTGGTGATGAAACTACAAATAAACTGGTGTGCTTCCATCGCTTCACTTCTGATGGGAACACTTAAAGGGAAACTTACTGGGAATGATAAAGCAACGTATTTGGGAAGGATGGAAGGAAAATTTGGGTCACGTTTTGAGGCAGGATGACAACCGGCAGCTTTCTGGCATCTCACTATTTCCCCACTCTGCAAACCCGTTCCTTGGAAATAAAGCACGGTGTAAGTGAATGAAAGTGAGAACGGGCTTATGGCTCATTTCCTGAGGGAAGATCTTCCTTCCTACATGTATTATTTATTATGGCTTATGTTCTATTTAAGATTACTTTTTAAGAGTTGTGGTTTTCACAGTCAGCTCTGAGGTACGTGAGCAAAGGCTGGGGTGGGATCTAAATGGCAATTTGCAGCAGGGTGCACAGCGGCCCTAAGGTCAAACGGGCCGACTGCCCGAGCCCCGGCACGGCTGCCCACTGCGCCTGGGGCCCGACGCTTGGCATCGGCATGGAGGGCATCGCTCTTGTCACTTGTCTGCACGCAGACGGGCGCAGGGGTCCAGGGCGGTGCTAAGTGTAGTGCCGGCTCTGCGAGGAGGTCTCAAAAACACAGCCCCTGGGGAAATATCATTCTGCTTGCCTCCTCTTCCCGTAGGACGGTTCTCTCCAAGCACAGACGTGTCAGAGCTCATGTGTGCTACCCCGTGCTAATAAATGAAAAAGAACTGCTTGCAAATTGCCCTCTCTAGTTTTGTAGGCAATACCGTACCAGGCTGGAGTCTCCCTCAAAACAAATTTCAGGAACAGCTTCCAGGCTAATTAGTGCTGTCAGCCACCAAGTTTGCTCCTTTTGCGGCACCAGGTTGTTACCAGCAGAGCAACGAGCAGAACTTCCACGTGTAGCTGAAATCTTGCAGCATTATTTCATCTCTGTTATTTTTCCCTCCTGATCTATCGAGAAATAACCACTTCCAAAGACAGGGACATATTATGGTCATGGAGATGGCTTAGCTGGGACACAGCTAGTCATTTTTCCTTGCTGATATTTTATTAATATATGTTATTAACCTTGATTCTCCTTTCCCGTGGTGCTTTATCATCTGAACTAATTAATTCTTCTTGCAAGATTTACAGGGAAGGGATGGGCATGTCTGCATTTGTAAACTGGATGTACCTCCGGGTGGCATTACCCGGCACCAGTAAATGAGGGGGTAATCCCAGTTGAGAAGGAGACCTGGCACACAGCAAACAAAACCAAAATACAGCTACCCATAGGATGGTTGAATTTGTCCTGTCCTTTTTAACTGGCACAAACAGTGATGTAGATGATACCCTAAGAAACAACAGAGCTAGTTTTCTACGTTTTTAATGAACATGAAATATCCAGGAAAAATAAACAATTTATTTGGTCGCTCCCCTCCCACCCAGCACGATGCCGGGGTACAGCACTGACCAACACCTCCTCTTACAGAGCCCACGGGTGCCCCCGTCCCCTCCCCGCTCTTCCTGGGCTGCTGCGGGCGACGCTCACCCCTGGTTCACCCACGGTGGGCACAGCAGGATGCGAACAGGGGTGCAGCGGAGGGTCCCCCTGCTCCTAACGAAGCTCCGGGCTGCTGCCATGGGGCCCTGCCCCTCCGCCCCGAGATGCTGCCGGAGGCTCCAGCCCCTGGGATTCACCAGCTGCTCTGGGCCTTTCACCAGCTGCTATTAACACTCTTCTTCCTTTTTTTCCCTTTTTTTTTTTTTTTGCCCCTTTCTTGTTTCATTTTTTTCTTTTTTCACGCCTTCATGCTACAGGGCTGACATTTGCTAATAGCAGCGAGTTTGTGATGGAAGCAGTGAAAGTCTGGAATGAAATTCTGTGACTGGTACAGCCTAGCAGGGTAAAATGTAATCCTATTAGCAAGATGAAAATACCGTATGCCAGGGAGAGATGGAAGAAGATAAGAAGGGATGATTGTGCTTGTAGAGGACAAAAAAATATGTACACAAACTCATTCAAAACTAAATGAAAATTGGCTGGATTTGTAAACAATCTTAATGTCCAGAAAATTGCTCGTCTGACTCATCTCGCCCAGATATCTCATTACGTTTGGTGACCTCTGCTTTCACAGCATGGTTTTGTTGCTATATATCTACATAGAGTGCTGGTGCCGATTGGAAATGGCATTTCAAAAAATGATGCATTTACTTCTGAGCCACGGCAGGGCTGTGAAATGGGGAGGTGTGTGATCCCACTGTCTGAGGATCTGTTCATCTGTCCCAGCCCTGCTGATAAATTCTGAATCTCATCATTAATGAGATATTTTGGAGGGGTAGAGGTCCCTGAGCGCCTACAAAACCTGGGAGGGCGGAAAAAGCCATTAGAGAGGAACAAGAAGTCTTGTTCTCCTGAAAATCTCCAGCCTTTCACTGGGAAGGACAAACGTCCTGGGCTTGAAGCACTTGGCTGGGATCAGTAGGAATCCCACAGAGCAATACGCAGTGATGAACTGTTTGCTGAGGACAGGCTCTCTGAAGTTAGGACCCGTGTCTGGTCGGCTGGTGGTGAGCTCCCCAAGGCTGGGGAAGCTCTCGTTGCACAGGACGGGAATAACTGGCTTTATGGTTTCCTTGCCTGATTCTTTTTTTCCCCCTTTAAACACCTAAAATCTCTGTCAGCTACAATTTTACCTAAAGCCATCCCATGAACAGCCATTGCCATCCGTGCAAACAAGTGGAGCAGAGGGTGAAACTGCTACAGCTCCGAGGGAGATTAAGTGGGCTGGGATTTCAGCTGGAATATTTTATTGCTTTTGATAGTGACAACCTCTTCTCTCTCCTCGCCTCGCCTCGCCTCTCCTCTCCTCTCCTCTCCTCCTCCTCTCCTCTCCTCTCCTCTCCTCTCCTCTCCTCTCCTCGCATCTCCTCGCATCTCCTCGCATCTCCTCTCCTCGCATCTCCTCGCATCTCCTCACATCTCCTCTCCTCGCATCTCCTCGCATCTCCATTGTGCTGCACAAACACATGTGCAATGGGTAGTGGATGCACCACAGAAGTAGCTACAGTTTTCCTTCTCACAAAACCAATGTGACTACTTAATGACATATTCCATAAACACAATCCAGCAGGATCCCATTATAAGATGAACATTGCTGATTTAGAAGACAGTAATAACCATGCATTTTCCCTGTAGTAATGTGGTATTATGTACCCTTCAGCCATTATAGAGAACTTAAAGTACAATGGTTTTGATCAGGTACCATGCAGAAGTAGTAGAGTGCCTCGCAAAATTAAGGATTTCTGTTGCCTTAGAGAAAATCAGTGTTGTGCGCTAAGATGTACAATTTGGACAATCCTGTTGGGTGGGAAGGATCCATTCTCTCTCTCTTAGAGAGAGGAAACCAGTAGGACTGAACAGCTTATTATAAAATGCAGACCCATAGTTACCAGAATTAAGAAGATTTTAAGTTGCTTGTTTTTTAAAAAAATGAATAAAATTCTATACTAAGCATATAATGCTCCATGCAATTGTATGGATTATTGAGGAAACCAAGAAAGCATATAATTCTGCAAAAATTCCTGGAAAGCAATCATTGAATGCTCCATTTTCCCAATTTCCTGACTTCTCTTCAGTCAGAGGTAATGAATCACGCTGTGAAAAGTGTGCTCAGAGCAGGTTCAACAGTGGTTCCTGCAACAAGTCGCTCACGGAGAGGCGATAACTGCAACTTCGTGAACCCTGAGCTGAGGGTGAAGGTGGACAGAAGGTGCAGCAAGTAACTTGAATTTCAAATGATTGCTGTGCTGATCAGGACTGCGGCGTGTGGGACAACTGAACATACAGAAATTAGGACATTCAGTTCTGAAACAAAAACCTTAATTGCATGAGCTAGAAGGGTTAATTTGAGTAGAGAAGTGTGTCCTCTGTGTGACCAGCAGCTAGAAGCAGAAAGCAGCAGTTTTATTCTCAGCCATTACGGCTGTTCATATCCCATACCATGCAGTAAAATAAAAAAAAATCATAGAATATTTTATTCATTATGACTAATAAGTCCAGTCCAGTAAAACAAAAAAATCCATTCCACCACCCAGAATTTATGGTGATGTCAGTCATTAATCCTGCCCTGGGATTATAACAACATACCGGTCTGCTATATTGTTTTCACAGACTAAGAATGAAAACAGTATCATTAACTGATTTTAACAAATGTTCACAAATTGCAAGACTTTGTTGTATGTTGAGCCAGAGAATTTAAAAGGTGCTTAGATTCAATGGTGTGTGTCATTAAATTCAGTTTTATTATATCCACTTGGATACTTTTTATTGTGTGTTTTATGTGTTCATAATACAGGAAGAGTCTAAGTAATAATGCTGACCAAAAAAGTGGGTTTCTGTATAGTTTTTGCAGTTGTGCTGTGCACTGAATTCCCATCGGCTGGGGCTGGCAGAGCAGGGTTTCTCTGTTGGGCGCAGGGAAGGGTAAAGACGCCCCGACTCCATTGCAGGGGCCGGACAGTGCTGAGGGTGGACGACAGTGGGCTGCAAACCCTCCTCGATAAGAGCACCAGGCGGATTTCCAAAAGGGCTCTGCTTCCTAGGCACTAACAGAAATTTTCCAATTCTGCAGTACAAGTTCAGCGCGCTGGTTGAAAGCCCCACCATTTTGGAGATACCCACAAGAAGCCCCCGTGGAGTCGTGCGAGGGGAGCTCCTGCGGCAGCGGGGACCAGGCAGAGCCCCGCTGAGCCCCCGGCGCAGGAGCTGCGGTGCTGCCGGACGTCTGCACGGCTCTGAGCCGCTCGCCGTCCGGGTAAAGCTCCCTGCCCGGGTGGCGATGCGATGCCTGGTGCTCCGGCTGCTGCGGGCTGTGCCGATTCAGGCACGGTGCTTCTCTGCACGGTAGAAACGCGGTGCTGGCCAGCGCTGTGTGGGGCAGCTGGAGCATTTCAGCGCTTGAAAACCCAGCCGTCCCTGCATCCTCGCCACGCTGTGCTCAGCTGTGAGCCAGTGACCTGGCTCTGGGCGTGCTCACTCTCCTGCCATAGCTTTAATTTCTGTTGGGGAGTGCTGGCAGCGGGCAGGGGACGGTGCAGCCGGGTGTCGGCGTGGCCAAGCCCCCGGGCAGGCTGCGGCAGCAGATACTCGGCTCTGGGCAGCATCTTCCACTCACGGAGGCTGGCATCGGTCTCGTGGCTTCCCCGCGCTCCCCCCGGGCACTTGTCTTGGAGAAACAATTTCAGGTGAAGGGAACAAACAATGACTCTGTAATTACCATGAAATAAATAGGTGCGAGCAGATCTTAAGAAGATAACAGGTTATGCTCAGCATAATTTATATAGGTTACAGTCGCCACGGGCAGCTTTAATTTCTGCTCTCTCTGCTCCTTCAAAACCCATGCAACACAGAAAGAACCACTTTGATGCAAAGTAAAAATGCAAATAGCATTCACAAGGAGGGAAGCCATCCTTGAAACTCTGGGCCTTGGTGACTGGGCTGCCATCTCCATCTTCTTCTGCCCCCCAGTTAATTTCTTATGAGCTATTTCTTCAAAAGTGACTTTGCTCACTAGGCAAGTTTTCCCCAAGTTCTCTCTCTCTATGTACAATAATAATGCATTTCTTGTGGGTAACCTGTCACGTAACTGCAGCAGCTCCCGTAGCTGATCCTGTCCGGATTGCACCGCCTGCCAGCTGCCCTGCAGAACCCTCCTTCCCAGAAGTGACTGACCATCCCTCGCCATGCTGCGCATCCCAACTGCAGTAGATGCAGCTGCACAGATATCTTCTTTCCCCCCCCCCTTCGAATAGAAATGCTCATCAAATCCCCCTCCCTCCCTCCCTCCCTCCCATGGCAGCCTGCCCACAGAGCCGCCTGCACCCACGGGACATTGCTCCAGTCCTCTGGCAGCCGCAGCCCCAGTTCTGCCCACTCGACACTGCACGTGGAGATGCGCTCGGTCACCGGGATGCATCTGGGTTAGAAAGAAAACAGTCCTCTCCAACACAGAGACGTTTCCAGAGGTTCAAAGGAGGCCTGGCTGGGGCTCTGCTTTCAGAAATAATTATATTTTCATGCCTTGAGTTCTTGGGTGAGGCTGGGACCAGAAACATCAGGGTCTAGTGAAAGAGGCTGTTCTTCTGCAGCAACATGAAAACCAGAAGAGATGGCCAGAAATCCCACGAAAGCTGAGGACCCAAAGCTGCTCGCAGGTGCAGCCCGTGATCCTAAAGCGTCGCTGTCATGGCCTGCCCACCTGCAGTGCAGGGCTCATTGCAGTGCTAACGGCACTGATGGGGGGGTGGGCGGTCAGGAGGAGGGAAGAGCAGAAAGCAGCATGGCATCCTCAAAAGGGTCAGAGTCTGGGCTCTGTGTTAAGCTCCATTTAAATTCATTAAGCAGTCAGCAGGCTGCCAGAATGGGACTGATCAAAGTGGGAACAACACGGTGAGAAGTGAAAAACTCCCGGTGCAACCACCTGCGGCTGAGGGCAGCGGGGTATTTCTGCCTCCAGCTCCTGCTCTCTGCTCCCCGCTGGCTGCTGGCAAACCGGGGGCAGCCGGGCCAGGCTCTGACTTCGAAAAGGAACAATTGAAAGTTCGGAGACTCTTTTCCAACACCTTGCCTTTGCTTCTGAGGTAAGCTGATGTGTTTGTGATATTGCATATTTTTAATGACTTGTTGGGTTTTCTGGACCCCCTGAGCTAGTCAGGGGACTGGTGCTGTGTGAGGGTGAAGCTTTCCAGCTTCTCATGGATTTCTTCATGCCTGTAGCAGTAGAGATGGCTCCTGTAAGCAGAGCGCTGTGCTTTGGGTTGGCTTTCCCTGGCAGCATGGATCCTTGGGTGTTATTTTGCTTCTAGTTAGACTAGAGATCCTAGTTGAGGCTCTGCAGACTGGAGCACTACATTCCCACTGTTACTGATTTCTGAAGAAAACTCCTCAAAATAACATAAAGTGTTATTTTTCCCACTCCCCTTTTTTCTCAGTTGATGTCTACAGTCTACTCTTAGTGTTAGAGTTGTGTTCTCAAACGTAAAGCAATACAAGTCCAACTTTTTCTGGCTATTTCTTGGTTTCAGAGTTAAAGTTCATTAGCATTTTGTGCCAATGGAGACCAATTACCGTGTTCCCTTCTCCCAAGGGCTTCCATCCCAGGTCGTGCTCACAGTTTTTGTTAGAATGCCCATTTTGGGAACAAAAGCGCAGTAATGCCGGTTTCTTCCTGAATTGTTGGCACTCGTGCAGTTTCAAAGAGAACAACTGTTGGCAAGGGCCAGTGCTCTGTATTGTCGCACCAGGAGTCTGCAGCCTATGTATAAACTTACTGATGGGGATGTGGGGGTTGCATTTCTCAGGGGTATGGAATTCCCAGCCGGTTTCTTAGTGCTGGCCATGCACAGTCCACAAAAGCAGGTTTTTCTCCCAGGCCAGCTCTTTGAGTTCGGTGTTGCTGCAGGGTTCAGCCAGTGTGGTTTTTTTGTTCTGACAACCGCAGAATTCACTGCGGGGTTCGTTATTGCTCTCTGCATGGACTGCAGAGTTCGGTGGCTGGTATCCGGGCAGGCGAACGCCTGTGTTGCGGCCTCCTGTTGACAGCAGGTCACTGGTTTAGGGCTAAGTCAAGAGACTGGAGCAGTCAAGAGACTGGAGCAGTCAAGAACCATCCTAGCCCCGGATCCTGCACGTTGGGAGGGGGCTTCTGAGCAGGGTGGGTGCTTTATGGTGTGCCTTGATGTAGGGTTCAGCCATCTGCCTGGAAGAAGAAATCCTTGCAGCAGTCGCTTTCAGTGCTGCTGGGGATGGTGTCCAAAGCATCAGTGTTTCTGTGGTGGAGCTAATCTGCATCCACAGCCCTCACAATGCCGTGGGGGTCTTTTTCACCCTAAGAGCCTTGAACAAGTTAATATTCAGTGCCTATTGCTGGTACACTTTTTTTTTTTCCTTTCATATAGTAGGGTTTGAATTAATTTTTCCATTTATACCAAGTTAAAAAATAAGCTTTAAAATGGTCTTGGCTTTTCTTCAGCTAGTCAGCAGGGCCCTTGGAGGGAGAGGGAGAAGATATGCTCCATTCATTAGCTTTGAAAAGAGACCTTTTCACACATTTTGCATTTGCTACTGTTCTATTTCTAGCTGTCTTACTGCAAATAACTTTCTGCAAGATTGCTTTGCTGTGGCAAAACTGTATTGATTTACGTGGAAAAGTCTCTGTGGTAGGGAAGGCTGTAGAAACTAATCTTTTCATGGAATGATTGTTGTTGCCTTTTTTTTTTTCTCTTCTAAGGCTAAATGTTTGTTTCCTTTAATTGCGTGAATTTGCACTCAAACCCACCAATTCTACATGCACCCTCAAAAGTTCCAAAAGACTATTGCCTTGATCCTCATCTGGCTTAAAAAATAAATACTATAAGACCAGCAGAACCAAATCATATTGGATAACAGAAACTTGGTTTATTCTTCTCAGTGTGATGTATACTTATAAAACACAATGTGTGGCTGGATATTGAATTCAGTCTTTCCTTCAGTTTTTATTCCAGCAAATTTGCTGTTGTGGGATTTTATCCATACTTTTGTTCCAGGCATTTTTGTCACTTGTACAATTGGAATCAAAGTAAAATAGATCTGGGTTTCTATTAGCATCATCCCTACCAAAGATATACAGAGGAATTTATAGTAATGTATAGAGTATACTTTGTGTATAGTAATTAAGACTTCACTTGGATAAACAAATGCCGTAAGCCGTGCCAGCGGATGTCAGTGTCATCCGAATGAGCAAGGCTGGCTGACCCAACTCTCTGTCCCCTTCCCCAGTGCACGTGGGCACTCACGCGCAGTCAGGGAGCCAGTGCAACTGGGAAGAGAGGGAGCAGGAGAGTATTGTCCTTTATGCCAGGAGAGATCTGAAAACCCAAATGTTGCTACAGGGAGACAGTCTCTGATAGCAGCCTGCAGTGTTTTACAGACATTTGAGTGTTCTTCCCTTTGAACTAAGCTGCAATTTGTCTTTGTAGATGTCTCTAATACATTAATACAAATGGTGTAGTAGTAGAAATGCGTTATAATACTGCGCAATGTTGCTCTTAGTAATTCCTCCTTCAGCAAGCGAGCACTTCCTTGCTCATTTGTATTCATTGTTTCGATGCTTAACTTGAAAAATGTGTATTATACAACAGGCTGAAATCCATGACAAATAAAAGAAAAGAACCCAAGGGGCTAATAAGCATCTCAGCACTGCTGTGATGTCTCGTGCTGCTAGCATCAAAGCAGCCAAAGACATTGCTGCTGCGCCGGAGAGGACAGGGTGCGTACCATGGAGCTTCATCTCGCCGAGTGGGTCGCAGCCTGCGGTGCCGGGGAGGCGGGGGGAGCACCGCGGCGGCCACTCGCGGGGCTGCTCCTTCCCTTCCCGGCTGTCGCCACGGTTGGGTCACGGCGCTGAGCTCGCTCCTGCGTGCGCGCAGCCCTGCAACCGTGCCGGCTTCCGTGACACAGAGACAGGGGCACGTGTAGATAGATATAGATATACGCACACCTTCGTGTATAGCACCCACCTTGGAGTTTCAGTATGGCATGCATGCTGTGTAGGGGAGCTCAAATTGTGAACTACTTCTGGGAGAAACTGGACCTGTCAAGTGGTGGTGAAATTCTCAACAGTTCTGTTTACAAAAAGCAAGGTTTTGTGTGAAAACAGTGAGTGTTCCTCCGTCCTCAAGTGGTGAGAGCTCTAGAGATGTATACCTGCCGGACATGTAATCCATCACCTAGTTGGAAGTGGAAATCAAGGTGTTTTTGAGCAGAAAATGCAGGTTTTGCCCCTTTGTGTTTCCAGCATATTATATCTTGTTACAGTAGTTGAACAGGTAGTTTCATAAGCTGTAGCACCAGTGAAACCTGGTTTCCTACAGAATTGTCTCAAGGCTGAGCTGTCGTGTCTTTGATCTTTACAAAGAGTTGAGCCCGTTCCTCAGGGATATTAATAAACGATTTCTGAACTATGCAGCCACTTACTGTCAGGAAACCTGCAGGAACTTCGCATCTTTGCCATCCCAGCCCCTTGGCTGAAATCAGTCCAGGAGAAGTAAACTTGCACGGATACACGCAGGAGATGCGCATGTACATGGAGAGATCTCAAGAGCTTTGTTTCTGCACCAAATTAGACTAAAAATAAACGCTGAAGTGGGTCAGGCTGCAGCAGAAAATACAGTCTTCAGCAGGTTCCTCTGTGTAATTTAATGCGTTTGGGTGTTTGTGCTAGCTGCTCTTTCATCCTTTGCCCTTCTGGAGCGTTGTGGTTTAACCCCAGCCAGCAGCTACGCACCACGCAGCCGCTCGCTCCTCCCTCCCAGTGGGATGGGGAGGAGGATCGGGGGAAAAAAAGTAAAACTTGTGGGTTGAGAGAAGAACAGTTTAATAACTAAAGTAAAATAAAATACAATAACTGTAATGAAAAAGAATATAACAAAAAAAAGGGAAAAAAGAAATAAAACCCAAGAAAAGACAAGTGATGCACAATGCAATTGCTCACTACCCACTGACTGATGCCAGAGCAGCAATCCGCCCCTCCCGGCCAACTCCCCCCCGTTTATATACTGGGCATGACGTTCCATGGTATGGAATATCCCTTTGGTCTAGTTCGGGTCAGCTCTCCTGGCCGTGCTCCCTCCCAGCTCCTTGCACACCTGCTTGCTGGCAGAGCATGGGAAAGTGAAAATCCTTAAGATAAGCGCTACTTAGCAACAACTAAAACATCAGGGTGTTATCAACAGTATTCTCACACTCAATCCAAAACACAGCACTGTACCAGCTACTAAGAAGAAAATTAACTCTGTCCCAGCTGAAACCAGGACATGGAGTAAACATCTTCCTCTCTGAAAAAGTCCCCCGTGAAAGCTGCCTGCCAGCCGAGCCAAGGAGGATCTGGGCTGGGTCCCTCATGCTTTCCTCCATCCCTCTCGTTTTCTTTTAGCTCTTCCCATGTACCACTGCTTCTTACGCTCACTTCCCTGTAGCTGGAGATTAGGAGCTTCCAGGGAAGGTCAGGAGCGAGGGTGTCCCAGTCCCCCGCAGTTCAGTGGAGCGGGGCTGCTGAGGCTCTCGGCCCCGTTGGCAGGGCTCGTTGTGGCTCCTTCTCCCTCCCGCGCCCGGCTGTCTCCTCTGCGTCTCACCCGCCGGTTCTTTAGACGCAGCTGCATGTGCCCTTGAAACACGAGGAAATTTTCAGGTTTCTCTTGCTGGTTCTGAAGGCGAAGGACGAAGTGGGAATTTTGCATCGCCGCTGAGTTTAAAAAGGACTGCGAAAACAACCGGGGATTGGGGAGGAAGGGCAGGCAGGCTCTTGAAGGCAGCGCAGCAAGAGAGACCGAGAGGGGCTGGAGGAAATGGGGGTGGGCAGGGGGACATCACAGCACTCACTAAAAATATTCTAAAGCTAATAAACACTCTCCTGAACTCCTTTAATCTCATGTCCTTTTAGTTAATATTTCATCTCTCCAGCACGTCTCTTGCCACATACTCTGAAGCATCTCTTCTGAGAGCACAGCACCCGTGGGTCAGGCTCGGGATCCCAGCTCGGGGGAAGTTCTCCTCTTGCTGCTGCAGATGTCAGCAGCACTTTAGGTAAGGCTTGATGTGCAGGGCTGGCTGGTCAGGAGGGTTTTCTCAGAGGAAATCAAACAGTTTTGGGTATTTAAAGCAAGAACTGTAGTGATTGGAACAAAGCCTCTGGTAGGTGCTGGGCTCAGGTTCTCTTCTGCGGCGTCTTTCACATCTGCGGGCCGTGCAGCGGCGCTGGGCTGCTGCGGGCTGCAATGCTACGTAGATGTGGCCTCACAAAGAAGGTCTTTCGGCAGGACCTGGGAGACCCCGTGAAACGGCAGTGTCCAAGTTAGCACTCTGCGCCCTGCAGCCTGGGTTGAGCTCCTGACTCACCCGAGCCTTCCCTGGCAGGACAGGGCAGGAGAGCAACCCGCGCTTACCTCCATGGGGTGAAAATGCCAGGTGCTAAAGAAGTTGTTTTTACAATGAGAACCAGTGACTAAAAAGCAAAGCCAGAAAATCAAAGGAGAATGAAGGCAGTCCTGGTTTTTTGGGTTTTTTTTAAAATGTCTTTTTATAGCAGATGCAGTAATCGAGTGCAGCGCAGCTGAGCAGGGCCGTGATGGGTTCTGCAGCTCCTGCGGTCTCACCCCGAGACCTGCTGTCTCCCAGGCAGTCACACTCCGGCGAAGCAGATCTGCTTGGGCTCATCCCAGCAGGACCTAGTTATGTCCCACGTCATGTCTGACACCACTGTCCCGCCCGTTCTGTCTCGCTGTAGTCGCTGGGAGTTAATTGTCTGCTCTGGGGCGGCTGGGGCCTCGGTGCTCTCTGAGCAATTCCCTTTGAAGTGCCTGATGTTAAAGGGAAGGCTTTGGTTATTCCATATATAGTTGTCGTTAGTAACCTCATCCAAACTCTGCCTTGTGATCAAGACTCTGGAATCCTGTAAATAGTTTTGAGATATTACCATCGTGAATTTTTACCATGTAGACATACCTGTGAAAACCATTAATATTCAAATAACTTTGCTAAATAAGCAACTATGCCAGAGTAGGTATTTATTACTATTTATGATGACAGACTTATCTTACTGCTTTCTCCAACACATTTCTCCAGAGGAAATTAGATACAGTACTTAGTTTAAGCTGTGCCAGGGAGAAAATGTTTCTATAAATACTTAACAACTCATCTGGAGAGATGACAACTATCGGTATGTCCTTCACAATGTCGTGTTGGTCATTGAGTCCGGTTTAAAATTCAGTTGTTCATTTTCTCCAGGAGAAAGGTAACCTGGTGGTTTTAAAGTGGGGAGCAAAGTATACGCAGAAAAATCAGTCTTGAACTCTGAAACCTTGAATCTAAGGGCTTTTTTCTTCCCCCCTCTCCCCCCCACTAGAATCGCTGGGGAATAAATTGCCAGGCAGCTTTTAAGACTTTCTATTTGCATACATGGCACTAGAGGGCGAAGTGATTGTGCCAGCCAAAGTGTGCGTGCCACCCACTCGGTGGTGAACACAACTGCTCGTGCCCAGCGATGGCACTGCCCGGAGCGGTGCAGGGGCTCGCACGGGGAGCAGCGGCACCGTCCTCTCCCTTGGTGCAGCGTGCAGCCAGAAACAGCTCAGGAGGAACGCAGCCCAGTGTTTCCCTTGGGATTTCAGCACCTTTCTAGGAGGAACTTCCCAACAGATGACCGGGGGAAATTTCAGTTCAATTACGTGGAAGTTTTGGTTGAGAAACAAGATGAGGCGCTGTATGAAATACATTAAAGTAAGCAAATGATTTGTCTAAATCTCAGATTTTGCCAGTTAAAAAAAACCTACCGTAGTTTCCAGCAGGTCTTAGAAATTGAAACAGCTGGCAAAATAATGAAAAACGTTCCTATAGGCTTCCACCTAAATTGCAGGAGGAATGTAGAGAAATTGCATCCTGATCTACTTGAAATAACACAAGAGGAGCTGTAATGGATGAGTTAGACTGGGGAAAAACCTTTGCATTCCTACATAAGCACACAGAACTACTTCTTTCCAGTGCTAGCCCTTGTTTAAGTTGACTCCTCAGTTCTATTGCTGATACTATTTCAGGCATAAAAGCGACCCAGGGTCACCCAGTTAATTTATTTGCAAATAACTGATGATTCAGCAGGAGACGCGGGTACCTGGGTGGCTGGTGGGGGCTGCCAGCCCACGTCGGCCAGCCGTGCGTGCCGGCGCTCCCAGCGAGCTGACGGGCCCTTCTGCAGCTACTGGCACCTGCAAAATTTCTCCGTGCAGTTGACGGCTGCACAGCAGGACTGCGGATCCGGCAGCCAGGCGCCGTCCCCGTGGAGGCGAGGGAGGCAGGAGGGGCCGTGTCGCCGGTCAGCTCACCCGCTGCAACAGAGCAAAACCGTAGCAGGCGAGCAAGAGCACTCCTCGTAGACAGGTGGTTGTCATTTACTTACTTATTTGAGTATCTTTCCTATTGATTTGTAAAGGCTCAAATATGAACGTTGTTTTGCTGCGCACTCTGAGGTAACGGGGTTTTTTGGCAGTTGACTTGTTACACAACCTCAAATGTCAAGAAATACTCCTACCAGCCCATCTCTGCGTTAATAACTCTATTACCAGCTCTAGCTAGTTTCAGAATAAACTCTAAAATTATGGCTAAACAAATAAATTGCATCTAGCTGCAGAAGTCAAATGAGCTAATCCCTCCTCATGCTTGGAAAAATGTTTTCTCTATAGCTCTTCTGACATGTCAGGTTATTTTTAGCCATAATTAAAATCCTAACATACAATGTCATAGAATCCATTCTATTAACTGATGTGCCAGCACTTTTTTTTATTAAATAGACTATAAAAAGTTTTTAATTTTTAGTATTTGGAGCCTTCAAGGAGAAAGCGCCCCTAACATTGATGCCTGATGACAGTTAGTCAATGAATTACGAAAAAAAACCCAGTGGTGGTTCTGTCTGTCTCCTAGTTCTTGCTAGCACTAAATTACAGAATTAATAGGCTTTTAGAAGAGACTGACACATAGTTACTGTGGAAAAGACAATTAAATGTGGAAAGCCACTTTTCTCACCACATTTAATTTTAACTGGAGGCTTTGAGACTCAATAAATCTTTTTCTTATTTCATTCTCACATTTTCCACAGGTATTCAAGTCTTTAAGGAAAGTACCTGATATAAGTGACTTAATTTTTCCTTCCCCTGTATCCTTCGCTTTTCTCAAGTTGGTTGTTGGTGTTTTGTTTTTTTTTCTCCCCCCTTCCTCAATAAGAAGGCGAGGTGCTTTCTGATTGCCAGCGTTTTGTTTTCTTTGGGATTGCTGGTACTAAAAAGTGGCTCAGGTGTTGTGGAAATACAGCGGGATAGGCATCCCAGCCCCTTCTGGGATTTTTCTGGCAAATCCAACCAGGGGAAAAAAGGCAGACGGGGCCGTTTGCCCGTGGGAACGTCTCGGGGCAGCGGGAGCGGGGCACGGCGGGCGAGTGCCGCGTCTCCTCCAGCGCAGGGCCGTGGCGAGGGGACGTGGGGACGGTGGTGTGCAGCCCTCGCCGGCTCCTGCCGTGTCCCTTCCCAAACGGCTTCGCCTCCTGCCCGCTCAGCCCTCACTGCGGGGCCGGCGGGGTGGGCGCTGCTCCTCTGGGGCAGGTACCCTCGGGTTCATCCTCTCCTGCAACACATGCTCTTGGCTGCCGGAGGCTCTGGCAGAAATGATCTCAGCTTTCTCACCAATTTTTTTAATTTTTTTTTTTAACAAAGAAAACAACAGCATCATGAAAATGCAGAATTTTTTGGCAGCTTTGGAAACAGATTCAGAAAACTTTTTTTTTTTTTATGGCGTTGGGACTGGGAGTGAGTGACCTTTTTTTGGTCAAAATATTTCAGTTCTTTATTGAAATGCTTTGGCTTGCTGTTCTTAGATGAAGGGGTTTTTTTAAAAGTCTTAACTGAAATGGTTCATCATCAGGGAAAACCCTTTAGTTGTGTTTTACTTACCCCCCCCCAACATAAAATTACAATTCAGTCTGAACCAAAATACTTCACTTGCCCCAGTATGAGCAAACCTGTTTTTTTGTTTGTTTGTTTTAATTCGCTGACATTTTGCCCCTCTGTAAGCAGTGGGGTTTGGTATTATTTGAAGGTAGAGAGTAAGAGGATACTCTGAAAAAGCAAATCTTTGTAGCCTTTCCTTGGAGCTCCCCGCGTCCCCGCTGCCCACAGCCTGTTCCCGCTGCAGCGTGCCGCTCGCCCTGGGCACTGCAGCGCCTGTGACGAAGCTGCGCTGCCTTTCCGCCTGAGCCTTTTCTTGCTTCTGTTGTTCCCTTACTTAAAATCCTGCTTATCTGAATTTCCTCATGCAAGAGTCTGGTTTCCTCACCCGCAGGTCTGTCAGTCGTTATTCTCTGTCTAAATGACAGCAAGAAGTACATGATATGACCTTCTTTCTTAATTAAAAAGAAAGCATGAAGCCAAAATTTTGTGATTCCCAAGCCTTATCTGAAATGACAGTAAACTAGTTCATGTTTAGCACAAAACCAAACAGATCTTAGCCCAAGATTATATGTATCATATTTGGATTTTGGGGTTAATTTTCTCTAGATGGTGCTCTGGTTGACTTGCATGAGCAAATGCCTAATTTACTACAAGATCTTCAGAAGGAAATAGTAGTTTGCAGGAATTTGGGGTTATACAGCACCAACTGATTACTCTTTGTTTTAAAAGAGACAGTGTACCTATGTACAGTACCATAAAATGTCTAAAATGCGGGCATCCCTGTCCGCTCCCATAAGCACCCATTGTCCATGAAGTTACAAGGATGGACAGACGCTCCAACACTGAGTCTGGACGGGGATCCCAACTTAGTTGAAAGTAATGAATAAGGTACCTGCACCAAAAAGCAGAGGTGCCAATTTAGTGCTAGAAATCTGTAGGGTCTAGAGAATCTCCCAAATGTATGGATCTCTGAATTCACACTGGATGCTGCCCGCTGCTGCCTTGCTTGAGGATTTCACTGTCTCCCACTTGTGGGATTTTTTTTTAATCGCCCAGACAAATGAGAGGAGAACAGAAGAAGGCTGTCCTGTTTCTTTGTTGAGGACAGGAGAAAGGGCAAGTTTAGCACAAAGCCATCAGTCATAGCAGAGACTTTCGGTTTCCTCAGCGACCCTTGGATGAGGTCCTCGGTATCGCCCAAGGTCACACCAAGACTCTGTGACAGCCATAAAATTAGCCTGTCTGCTGCCACCAGTCCTGTTAAACACCAGAGGTGGGAGAAATGTTCATTCCAAGAGCTTGGGCTTAATTAGCCTGCCTTTAAACTAATGGAATTGAATAGAACTTTAAATTTGGTTTAAAAACACTGGTTTTAAGAAATAGCTAAGAATGGATTTATCCAGCCTAAATAGGCTGCGCTCTCTTGCCGTTTAGATGAAAACAGTAATGATTCAGCATTTCCCGAACATGTGATTGCTCTCTTTGTAGGCTTTATTAGGACAGCCTATTTAAAAAGCCTCTCAGAGAGCTGTTGGCGCAGCACACTGTGAATCTCTTAACTTGCCGAAATTTGTTTTAGGCTCTTGTTCAATATCAAGTTCACTAGATATTTTGACCTTGAGTGGAAGCACCAAGAGACCTAGTGTTACTGCTTCTACCAGTTAGTACCGAATAGTCAAAGATAAAGCCATTACGCTGGGGAAAATTAGACATGAGCCAGTCACACCTCCTAGTCTTGGGGCATCGTGGTCCCCCTTGATCAGATATGGTCAGGCTGAAGTCTGTGAACAGTCTGAGCGGTGGCAGAGCCCAGCATAGGGAGGTTAATGGAAATACCCCGACATTTCGCAGTTCAAACAGAAGTTCATTCTGATGGAAACTTTGGTAGGGGCAGCAGGACACTGGAAGACAGGAGAGCTTTAAATCCTTTCCTTCTCCTGGTCCTTTCTGACATGCCTCCACCTTGGTCCTGGCAGGGCCATCATAGGTTGTGGTCGTCTTCTGTCTTCCTCAGCTCCCTGCCATTGCAAACTCCTGCCCTGCCCTGACTTTAGAGCAGCTTCCCTTGCAGTGCAGAGGCAGCAAAGTTAAAGCTGGGTGACATGTATATCTCCCTCCCCACTGGCTTAATATCATGTGGATGGTTAGATGTCTCTGTACAGATTGACGGAGCAAATTACCCTTTAGAAGGCCCCGTGTCTCTCTGACTATAGGGACCAAGCTGACTAATTTCAGCCTGACGCTTAACTTCCCGATGGCAGCAGCATGCTGAGACGTGTCCTGGCTGTACACCCGTCGCTGCTTCCCACTTAACTCGCTGATGAACACCCTGGCCTCGGCTACCGGCAGGATAGTGATGGATGTGTTGCCTGGCTCTCCAGCTATGGCCTGACAGGGCTCTCGCGCAGCATGCCCTGCCCGTTGGCTGCGGCACGCTCCTCTGCTTGCCTCACGGAGCAGCCCGATGGCCCCGTTACCTTGTCACGAGGCGCCCGGCGGCCGAGGGGTTAAGGAGGCTGCGCAGCCGGGGCCCGCCGCTGCCGCGCATTACTCATGCTCTCCGCTGTATTATAATCAATTCCATTATGATATTGTCGACGAGGGTGAAATGAACTTGCAGTAGCTTAAAGCAAGATAGGTTAATTAAAAAACCTTGATCAAAGCGTCATAAACCACATAAAAGGTTCCATCTTTTAATTATTTTCAAATGGTCTCTCAGGCAGTAAGGCCAAAAAGAAGTCCCTGTTCCCAGGGCCCAGGAGCTGTGAAAATTATTGTGTCATCACATCCGATTCGGTTATCACTTGCTATGCAAACAAGCGAAAGGCAAAGTTCAGGCCAGACCCCCTTGTTAAGGATGAAAAGGAGGAATTGGTGATGACTGCTTAGCATGTCTGCCGAGCAAACCCAGATCCTGCGCCGCAGGGTTTGGCACGGCTAGGCTCCTTCCCATCTGCCGTGTGAAGCAGCCCTGGTGCTGCTTGCCCCAAAAGCTGCGTCCCCGATGCTCGGGAGGAACTGAACAGCATTGAGCTTGCTTGGTGCCGACGGTCCTCCTTTGTGCAGCAACACGCTGGTGAGTCACCACCATCTGATACTACGGGAGCTGGAGGAGGACAGGTTCAGACGGGCTTTTGTGAGCAGGCGCAGACTAGCAGCAACATACTCCGCTACCAAACAGTAGAGACCAAGGACGGATCTGAAGAGCGTGAGTTTTACGCTTGCTCTGAGATCCAGCAGTATTGCCACAAGGATAATTACTAGTCTGGGGTTTTAGCAGATGCTTGTATCAGTTATATAACAAAGGACAGACAACTTAGTCCTGAAGTGTTTCTTCCGCACACCGGCTCATGTGCTGATATGCATGCAGCAGCGTTCAGCAGGTCGGTGGCAGAAGCAAGGACAGCTCTCGGGTCATCTCATTCTGCTTGGCTCTTCCTAAACCCTGTGAATAATTTACAAGAAATTGTATCAGGAAAATTGTAAAAACAGTACCCAAGTGGATGAAAATTGGCAGTGGGAGAGAAGAAAGAAGGTGCAGCCTGTGTAAGAGAAGAGGAGAGCTTTCCAGCGGCACTCGCTGCTGTGCAGGTTCTTTGCCGAAGCGCTGATGTTGCTGGGGCATCGTCATGCTTCGGCGTGAGGTGCCGACGGCAGCGATCGGTGCGTGTGCTCCTGCTGCTTGTGGGCGAGCACTGTGCGTTGTGGCTTTTATTGTGGTTTTCTTCATCACCTCCACTGTGGGGCTACTGTTCCACAGAGCAGCAAGTCCTTGTGCCGCTCAGTCCTTCAGCTCGATCTGCAGCTTCTGCTTTCAACAAAAGCAGACACCCTCCGATTCCCAGGACCACATCAACTGCCAATACCCATGGTTTTATACTGAGCCATCTTATTTCTGCCCTGTAATATCTATTGTGCCTATCTAGAGAATATGGCAATAAGGAAAGATTGAAAGAATTTTGCCTTTAGAGGAGTGGGCTGAGGAGGCCACGGTGAGAGTCTGAAAGTGCAGAAACTGCTCTTACAGTGATTAAGAGAACAGTATGCTCTGCATTTATGCAGTGTCTGGAGCAAGAGATAAAGGTCTTGGACCGTGGTGAGAAAGGTTCAGGTTAGGCGTTAGCAGGGAGGCTGGCGAATTGCTGGCAGAGGTTACTTCTGCAGGTAATCTCCAGCCTCAAAGGTCTCTAAGGACAGGCTGGACGGGACAAACCTCTGCCAATAGTGACAACAGGAACAGTTGGCCCTTCCTTGGGACGGGGAAGGGACTAAATCGCTTCTCAAAGTCCCTTCTGGCTGTTTCTGCAGTGACACAATTACCACTTGTGTACTCTCCATCTGGGGCTGTGAATGCCCCTGCAGTACAAGTTAACTTCTGTTTGCTTGCTGTAGGTGCCAGTGGGTTAGTCAAATGGCTGGGTTCACCCAGACCCCACTGAGTGATCAGGGTCGAACGAGGGAGCTGCACGAACCTGCCAAGCCGCCGAGCAGGAGCTGTGCTGCCTAGGGCGTGCTCCAGCTGAGCTGGTCGCAGCAGTCTGTCCTCGTTTCAAGCTGTCTCACGCTTGGGAATAAGGTTTCTGTACCTGCTGGATGTTTTGGTTCTCGCAAACGCTTTCTGCTGTTGGATTGAAATCAAACTGGTCAGCCCTCCCAGCAGCTGACGCTGCCAAAGCTCCTTTTTGACCCAAAACAACTCGCCATGCTTCACAAACCATGTAATTCAGCAGTGAAGTGTGACCCTCTCTGGGGCATGATGCAAGTATTTACTGCAGCGAAGGCATTTAGGTCAGAGGATATGGAACCGTTTATCCAAGGAAGACTTCAGTGGGAATTTTAGGTTACAAATTATAATTATGCAGTCTGTTGTAGGGTAGCTGGGAGATGCAAATCCACGTCTTCCCAAACGTGGTGTCCTGGGTGACCACAGGTACCAAAGGTGGCAGTGCAGGCACGTACTGTAGTGAGCGTAGCAAAGATGCTTCCTACTCCCCAGCTCCTGGTATGTGCAATGGGACCAGAGTAGTGTGCGCTTCCTTCTGCCCTTTGGCTTTTGTACCCTTTTATGCTGTAAGAAGCTTGTATTTACTATACGTTATATATTTAGAAAGTGACAGGCCTATAATACTAACTGAAGGCAGTTAAATGGTAGTATGAATACAAATAAGTAGCATTACCAGTGCAATACTGGGATAGTCTGGGCTGTCTCGAGTAGGGTACTGCAATTGTAAAGACTTTCTTTTTTTCTGTTGGTTTTGGATTTCATGCAATTGTCATTTCTATCCTATTATTTTAGCCCCTGTGATACGATTTTTGGAATACAATGATTTCTTGCATAATGGCCTTTCATCACAGGTTTGAACCCAGCAATACTCCTTTTCTATCTACAGAGTTTTCTTGTGAGAGGGGAAAGAAGTGCCTAGAGAAAAGAGCAGCATACTCTCATGCAGCTAATAAAACCAGGGTGTGAAAAACGTTCTGTCTTCCTTTCCCACCCAACAATGACGGACTCCAACGAGTAGACTGCAGCACCACAGAAATGTGGGAGGTGTTAACAAATGATTTTTGCACCACCTCCATTTGCTTCAGAAAAAAGCTGATCGTATATCTGCCGAACAAGGCATCCCCAATGAGAGGCTTAGTGTGAACTCGGTGACCCTGAGCCGGAGCAGTGGCTGCCGTGCCCCTGGGGACAGCGAAGCACGGGGTGGTGCAGGCAAAAGCCCTGCCGAGGGGCCGGGGGCCGGTTGCGGCCGTGCCGAGGGGCCGGGGGCCGGTTGCGGCCCCGCGGAGGGGCTGGGGCATTGCAGCCCTGCTCTGCTCACTGCTAGCGCAGCTCTGAGCGCACCCACCGCTTTACAGCTGAACTGAATTCTTGAGCTGTTGGATCCTGTATTCTGCGTGGGAGAAAGGGAGGTTGTTCGCTGCATCCTGCCATGTGCCGACTTCAAGTGGACCTTTGGGCTCTCTCTGTTAATTGATTTGATGAGAAGTCAGATTAGTTACTAAGCATGCATGCCTCAAAAGCCAAATTACAGAGCAGGCTGTGAATCTGTTTGTGGTGCTGGGCCAGCCACTCAGCCAACGCAGCCAGTGCTGGTCTTCATCTCCCGTGTGCTCCAACACACACTCGTGCCCTTTTCCCCTGTTCTTCTTTCCTATCAAATCTTGTTCCGTGGGCTGCACTCTTCCACTGCCAGCACTGAAGAGGACAGCGTTTTCCACTTCAAATACAAATCTGTGCAGCCCACTCACCCATCAGTTTCAGTAAGATCTTTATTACAGAGACATCAAAACACAGCATCCTCTGGAAAAAGGAGGAGAGCTAAAGAGGGGAGAAAATGTAACGAAAGCACTGGCAAGCAGAAGTTGTGGTTAGCCCCTTCCTGGAAAAATAATCTGCCCAACTGTCTGCTTAGCACTTAAATACAGTAGCACGCAGCGGGAGCAGCTAAGGCTCTGTGCACAACATAATCTTATCATGGACTATTTGAATAAGAAGCACAGCTTCATGCTTTTCCCCTTCTATAGAAGAGATTTATTATGAAAAGCAGGTCGCTGATTCAGAGCACATATGAAAACAGTTGGCTTCATAACCTTGGGAAAAAAAGATAAATAAAGAAATCTCATGAGACGCATGCGAGAACCTAGGAAGTATTAAAACATATGTTGGAACATATTGATCCCTGAAAGCCTCCTGCAGCAGCTATGAATCTTTTCCATTTCCAGCCACACTGATACTTTAATGAGGACAGTGTGTGCCTCTCACCTGTATAAATCATTTATGCAGATTTTTGCGAAGCCCCCAACATGGAGCTGTGTCTCAGCCAGTTGGAGAAGCACGGCGCCATATGTTTCAGCTTAGGTGGATCAAACTGGAGGCTGGCGGGGACTCCGCACAGAGCGGAGCTGCAGCCTGCGGTCCGGGAGCAAGCTCCCCAGGGTCCGAGGACTGCTGCCTTTTGTCATGTCGGAGGGACGCCCAGGGACCTGTTATTACATTTGACCTGCAGATCAGCATCCCTCTTTCTGTTGCATGTCCTTCATATGATTTTGAGTGCTGCTTGCTTATGTGAATAGCAAAGCATCTACCATGTAGGATGAGCAGCAGTGGCAAATCCCGTGTGTTGCCTGGACTGGTGCGTTCTGTGCATTGTCTCCCAATGGTACAGCGGTAATTTGGTTGAGAAAATGCTGGAATGAAAATATAGAGCAACTTTCTTTAACTGTGTTTGTGTCCCTGTTATTTTCAATTCAGCAGCCAGCTAGCTAAGCATCTTCCTGCATGAATCGCTGAGGATATGATTAAGTTTTGAGTGGTATCAGAAAAACTATATTTAGGAACAGTAGAACCAGCCATTCTAGTGAAAAAGATGTCTCGGAGACATTTGCCCGACATGTGGAGGCAGCCCCTTGCGTCAGAGCGGAGGGCTGGAGCTGGCGCGGCTGCGCCTTCGGCTCTGTCCGCGTGCGCCGGTGAACCTGTCCCAGCCCATCGAGGGCTTCTGGGGGGCAGCGGGGGACGCGGGTCCGGCTGCGGGCACCGTCAGCCGCTTGCTCCAGGTACCTGCGCCCGCACGTGCTCCCTGCCCGGCTGCCCGTGCCGTCGTGCCTTTCTGCCCACGCCGCCCTCAGCCAGCTCGTCCCACCTCCCCGCTCCCGGCAGCGCGTTGCTCGCTGTGAGCAGAGTGCCTGAACTTGACCCTTTTATTCCTATTTCAAACACACCGGATTTTTCCTTTTTCTCCCCCAAAAGTGTATTTGTAATAAACACAGCGCAGGCCTAGGAGGATGAAAAGATGAATCACAGCTATGAAAATATTTGGCTGTATTTTAAATAGCAATCACAGCAGGTACAACAGCAGCCATCTACCGTTGACGCACTTCAGATGTATCAAAAGACATTTTTTTCCACTGTTGAGTTATCGTTAATTATTCTTAAAAAAAAAAGTGCTACCACACAACATTAATTCAGGAGAAGAAACTGTAAGTTCCTTGCTGTTCTCTAAGGCTTGTTTTCACAATGAATTAATGGGAGTTAATTTAGCACTGCACAACAAACAGTACCGCTGAAGGGAATACAAACTAGGTGTTGCTTCCTAACTTCTTCCTCCCTCTTGTTAGTGCCCCCCTTTCTTCTTTATTCTGTGTGGTACAAAAGGTCTTAGTCTGGCAGATAGTAAATTTGCTGAAAAAGCAGAAATCAAGAAAAAATACTTCATGATTCCCTCCTCTTGTGAATATTAACAGTTTGGTACAGATACACTGCTCTCCCAGTGGAAAAAGAATGGTAAAAACCAGGCTATAATTCTTTGTAGTATGTTAATATTAGTATTTGCAAACAGTATTTGTGTTGTTCCGTCTATGTAGCATGTCCTTCGTCCAAGATTGATTCAGGTTTTATAGAGCAAGCGCTGCTTCAGCCCACAGATGGCACCTTGGCTTGTCAATCGTTTCCGCGGAAAATGCAAGAGATTTTAGTCCTCACTGAGACGGAAAACTAAAATAACCAATTTGGAAAACATCTTGAATCTTAGAGAGGCTTTATATAATCTATTCAAACTCAGCTTGAAAAAGAAATGGTTTTACCCCAGAAGTATCCAAAAATATGTAGTGTTAGCGTGCATGTTGTGTAGGAAAATCATCACATCCTCAAAAGCTGGAAGCAGAGGTCAGCTGTGCTAACGAAGGGCTCATTTAATGCTGCAGCTCCTGCAGATGTCTCTGGAAGCCGGATGCTCGGTGAATGTCAGTGTCCAAGTGTTATGTGACTAAAAGTCTCTTAAATAGTAATTTTCACAAAGCCTAATGTGAATCTCTGGGGCCTCCCAGGCCAGTCCAGAAGCTGGAGGGATGCGCGGCGGTTCCTTGGGCATCCTGGGGAGAACGGGATGCTCCTGCCTGCCAACTCAGGCCCCTATCTTTGTGATGCCAGAGATGGGGTCTAATTTTTATTGCAGTGGACATCCTCTCTAGAACGTCACAAAGGACAAGAGGAAATGGCCTCAAGTTGCACCAGGGGAGGTTTAGATCGGATATTAGGAAAAATTTCTTCACTGAAAGCATTGGAACAGGCTGCCCAGGGAAGTGGTGGAGTCACCATCCCTGGAGGTATTTAAAAGACGTGTAGACGTGGCGGTTAGGGACATGGTTTAGTGGTGGACTTGGCAGTTTACAGTTGGACTCGATGATCTTAAGGGTCTTTTCCAACCTAAGTGATGCTGTGATTCCATAAAGTTGTTGCTCAGTCAGGAGACCAGTGTTGCAAAATCATCTGGGCTGTTGGGTTGACATAAAACCTTGTGCCTTGTCATACCATCCTGGGGTGGTTTTGGGGAGCCCCGTGCTGAGTAGATTTGGAGAAAGAGGCTTCGGTGTCCAGAGGTTTGTGGTTGCACCCTTGGAGTCACAGGGCAGACCCTCTGCATGTTATCCTCGACTCTCCACTCACTTAGCAAAAATTTCTCTCTTTCCCTTTTTTGTGTTATTTTGTTTCAGCCCAGCTCACCATGCTTGCTGCGTTGCTCCTGGCTATCAGAGGGGGTGAGCAAAGGGGGTGGCTCGGTGCCTTTCCAGAGAGGTGGTGCGGGTTAGAGCTGCTCCCAGTCGGGTCTGATGCAGGCTGGAGAGCCAGCACCATGTTCAGGAGAGCGCAAATGAGGGTAAAACCCAGCGGATTTCAGCTGCCCCAAGTTTTCACCCCATAGTTGAAGGAGGAAGGTAGGGTGAGGGGTAAAAAAACCTGCTTACGTTTTTTCTGCACAAGGCAGGGCACTTACCATTCTTGTGCTGCCTCATTTTTTCATACATGAGAAAACACCCTCTGCCAGGAGCGTCGGGGCAGGGGGAGGGATGCTCCCATCCTTCCAAGAGATCACAGACGGAGTGAGCTGTTTTTTTATTTGCATCATGAACAAAGCAAATCAGTCCTGAAAATTATACGTAGATGGTTTTAAAGATCTATACCAGCATTTAGTGGAGACTGGGGGCGGGGGAGAGCAGGAGGGAGAAATGACACACAGAGAAAATTTCATTCAAGCAATTAAAGAATCACTACACTTTTATGATTAACTTCATGTTCACAGGTTGAATGCAAAAGCTGTTAGTAGGGGCATTGCTATTCCATACCTGACATGAACAATGGGAATATTTGTTCTGCCCGGGAGGATTACACCTTCCATTAATCTAAGTTTTATTGAAAGTTTAAATAACAGACAGACAAAATTTGATCAATTAGCAGTGTAATTCCAAGGAGATGTCACAGTGAAATTAAATCTCAGGCATTTTTAATGCAAAGAAGCCTAGGAGCTCCCTCCAGTTTTCTTTCTCAGTAACAGTGTTTATATTTTAATTGAAAGTTTATTCTGCTTTGTGCATCTTCTACCAAATTCTAATTTAACACTGTAATGAGAACAGGTTTATATTACAGTGTTCGGAGCGCTTCACAGGTAAGTCAAAGGCTGTCTCGTAAATGAAGGAAACAGTTTTTGGTAGGATTCACTAGCCATGGGAATCTCCTGAAGAAAAGAGATTTTGATAAGACTTAGGGAAAAATGAGTGGGAATTGGTACTTTGATGGAGAAGGATGCCAAGGGGGGAACGAGGCAGCTGTGATTATTGTGACCTCCTCGGACCCCTGGGAGGACACGCTCGGAGATTCCTCCTGGTTCCCATCGGTTCCAGCCAGCGAGGGGTCAGCCGTCTCTCCTTTGTTGCTGTTTATTTATTCCGCCGAAGCAGAAATGTTGCTCGCCGAGTCCACCTCCACACCACAGGCTCCTCTGCTCCCCGTGCTGTAGCAGTCCCCTTCTTGCCATTTCTCCATTTCTGCTTTCATTACGTTATATAATTTTTTTTGTCCCTGGCGAAATGTTATTGCTATCGTTACTGTTCAACACTTCTTCCATTTCTATTATCATAAATGTCATTCTTACACAGTAAATACCAGAAGTGCCACAACCTTGCTGTGAATCTATTTCCGCACTATCTTTGGAGACATCCCTCATCTGAAAAGGAGAAATACTGAAAATATATATACTTTTATATGTATGTATGCCTGAGAGATCAGCTTCTTGGATGGCTGAAGCAATGCAGATCTTCTGACATGCACAGTTCTAGTTTCGTTTACACAGTAAGAGTTTCTGGTTGAACCTAGGCCTTGCTACCCTTACAAAAAGCTCCCCAGAAGGGACAGACGCTCCAAATTTAACAGAAAATATTGCTGAGGAAAGGTTTCTTGGGGACAGTGGTCACACAGGACAAAGCAGCAGGTACGTAAGTTGCCCGCTATGCAACACACGAGCTTTGATGGCAAATTACTTCAGACTGTTCCCCTATCAATTACTATCAGATGAGCAAATACCAGGAGGAAGTGCTGCTTATTAAAATTAATAGATGTGGCTGTACATACCGAAACATCTAATTATTTTTAACTGTATCTACAAAGCTGGTCTGTTTGCGAAGTCCTGCTGCATCAAGGTAGCCTGGTGTCCTTGCCAGGGCATACCAGTTTCTTTTGTGGCATAAACCTGCCCATTGAGAGAGGTGAGGATTTGGGTTTTCAGCTAGACTGTTTTTCAAGAGGTAATTTTTCTCAGTAAAAGCCGCAATATGATTAACCTTGCTTCAGTCACGTTCAACGGTATTTAAAACAAAAAAAAAAAAAAAAGGCAGCTGAAAGCTGCTAGTAGCTTGGCTCCAGCAGCCTCTCCTCCATATGGTATGCTAAATGCCAGCAGATGAAATTAACTCTCATAAATAAGTAATAAGGGATGATTTCCCCTGATCTGGATAGGCTGGCTTCCCACATCATATAGTGTTTAACTATCGCTGTTCCGCAGCAGCAAGGATACCGTCCGTCTCAGAGAGTGTACGCTGCCTTTCAAAAGGCGTGAGCATTTGTGTGCGTTTTGTGCCCCGTGCGAGGGATGTATGCGCCCGCGGGGGGGATGCAGAGACCCCCCGCACCGCCCTGCCCTGGGAAGCGACCCCCCGGGCACCTGCAGAGCTGCTCTGGCCACGCTCCCCGGCTGCCGGCGTCCGGGCTGCCCTGCTCCTCCGCTCCCGGGCAGACGGGGTCCAGATCCCATCGGCTCCTCGCAGACGGGTTTGTCAACGTGCTGGGGACCGCAGGGCGGTCAGAGCCAGAGTTACGGGCACCAGGAATCGGTCGCCTTTTCCTCGGCTGCCTGCAACTCTGCTTCTGCTCCCAGCCAGACAGTGGCGGGTACCGTTGGTTTTAATTCGGACTGGTATTTGGAAAGTGTTGGAAAGCCCCAGCCCTAGGCCGGTAGATTCAAAGGAAAGCGCTACTGCTTTCCCTTTTATTAACACCCATGCTGGTTACTGAGCGTAGGAGTGCTTTGCTCTGCAGCGGGAAGGGGGCACAGCCGCCCGGATATTTTGACTAGTGCTTGCCTGAATACTTACAGCCAACAATTTTTCCACTGGAAAATGGCATTGTTGTAACTCGAGGTGTTTGGGGCAACATACTTCCAACAAAACGCGTATTCTAGGGGGAACTTGGAAGAAAAAAGCACTTTGGGGGGCTGCAGCGTTCAGACCTGGTTATGGGATGCTCAAGGAGTAGTCACCTTTTGTATTTTCTGAATCAGATGTTTCAGTTTCCTAACATTTTCCACAAGTCAGGCTCGAGTGAAATTACGTTTTGTTCAAACAGAACCTTTGAAATAACTGAAATTTTCCCTCTTCCGGAGGACTTCTTTTACAGGAATTCTTTTTTATTTCAAGAACATAAGAAAATAGAAATAATGAAACTTCCTCTGAAATATAAGGACAATTTGTTATACATCACACATCTGATTTCATCTCTTTCACTGACAGTGCAGGGGCTTCAGACTGAAAGTCTTGTCCCTGCTGGAACGGAAATTCAGCATCCCAGAAGGAGGCAAGATTTTAAGTAGAACTCTAAGATAGTCACCCAGCTCTGACAAAAATCATCATTAAATACAAATAATAAAATTCTCCCAGACCCTCAGGATTTGGGGCAGCAATTTTTCAGCTCATCTGCAAGGTGGCTTCCCAAGTAGCCTGGTGTCCGCTAGTAACAGGCGTTGGTTCAACCTGAATCACCCTTTCCTGCACCACCGAGGGTTCCTGGAGGCCTGACCTGCTTCATTCCTGAGCCCGGACTCAGTCTCGACTGGAAAGCAGCAGAAACAATTGACATTTTCCTCTGTCACCATCAGGGAAAAGAAAGTGGCATCACTGCAAGTCATGGGGGATTGATGAATGGTATCTGAAATGCAGCGTGCAGCGGTACAATTCGTCATAACCGAGGTTAATGAAGGAGAATGTTAAATAGCCTGTGACTGTACATCTGACATAATCTGCTAAATTAACTGAAAATCTACTAGCATTGTACTCCTAGCTAACTCCTCCTACTTAACTGTCATTAACCCCAGTAACAAACTGCAGCACGGCGATACCCGGAATCCACACGAAGATTTCGGGAGCTGTCGGGGGGCTCGTGCGCTCGGCTGGGTACGGCCTGGCTGCTGCCGGGGCTTGGGCACTGCCCCGAAACACTGCCACTGAACGGGGCAGATAACGGCAGCCGTAGTTTCAATGGGATACCGAACTTGGTTTCAGTTTGTTCCCCAGCCACTCTTAGGGCACAGAGATCTGAACGGCAATAAAGGAGATCATAAATAAGGCAAAGATATGCAGAATAACTAAATGGTGTAAATTCATGGCAATTTAACAGTAACAATGATTTATCCAGATGCATATACTTTAATGTAATAGTTTCAACTGAAATTTATTTGTCCCTGCTACGAAGACAAGTGGATACAATATCTTGTATTTTACAAAATACCTCCTCGTAAGGCTGGCGGTCCCGGCGTGCACTAATCGGAGCCAGGCGCAGCTCTTCCCCTTCCAGGGGCTGCTCTGGGGCAGCGTCCCGGAGCTGTGGGCATCAGCTCTCCGTGCTGGACTCAGTGCGGGGCGGCCCTGTGCCCCACGGAGCTGTTGGCATCTCCCACTGCGCTGCACGGCCGTGGTCTTTCACCCTCCTCCCCGCGATGGGGACCTGGAGGGAATTTCTGACTGAGGCTTCATCCTGGGCATGGTGATGTGCGTCTGGTCAACTAATGCTTACAGGGAGCTTGGAGCTGCTTGCACGGAAGGCACTTTGTGCATGCGTTGCTTTCCAATTCGACCTGTTAGGATGGAGCGTGTTTCGGGAGGGAGCCTGGCTGAGTGCCCAGCATCAGCAACTCATTCAGAATTCATTCGCACATGTTGCACAGAGCGCGTCACGGGTGAAAACAACCTGTGCATCCTTGTCGGCTTCTCCGAGGGCTGGTTCATGGTCCCCAGCTCGGAGCAGGGTGGCAGGGCACAGCACAGGGAGGGCTAGCTGGTGCCGAGGAGTAGACACAGCCGTGCCAGCACCCGCCAGCCAGGGATGTGCCGGCTGCAAGTGCAGCTGCAGCCTTGCTGCTGTCCTAACCCAGCATCACACGGCCGGGAAGCCCCTCGGGAGTTTGCCCTGTGCAGCAGAATATGCTACCAGAGACAGGACCTGCGTGTCGCAGGTTGTGATCCGCTGCTTGGCCCCAAGGGGTGAGAACAGGAAAAAACCTTACTGAGAAGCAGCAGAAAAGGGGTTGCAGATCCCTGTGCTGCGACAGCTCTGTGCTGCCGTGCAGGGCTGATACCGCCGTGGCCTTCAGAACCAGACTGGCTCTGCTGCCTGGCCTCGAGCGCTTCACAAATATTACCGATGCATTTGCTGCTCGACTGCGAAGTGTCACCTGTGCTGGAGACCAAGTTAAGCCACAGCTGATAGCTGGAAAACTAGGCATTTCATTTTTTAATGGCTTCAAATCCTTTCCTACTTAATTCCTGTTTACCGCATAAAAACTGAAAGAAATCAAGTGATTTAAGAGCAAAAATAGATCCTAATTTCTGTTGATGCCTTCTTCTCAACTTGCAGGAAGAAAGGAACGTTTAGAGGCTGGTTTCTGCTCTGAAGGCCACTGCTCTTCAGTGGGAGGTTCCAGATCTTCCCACTGGTGTGTAAGATAATTCCCAGTTTTAAAAAGTTTTTGTTCTTGTCCTGGAGGTAAAATACAACATTGAAATTGCCAAGAACAGTTTTCTTAGTTTGTGGTTCCAGTGTGGCCTTTCCTGACCTTTGGACATTTGCCACGAATGCTTTAATCCCTAGCAAGGGTTTTCTCTTAAGCAGATGCTACAAAGGATCTGAGAATTAGGTCAGGAGACATGAAAGAGTCTATCTGATTCATCATGAACTGTGGGTACGGCACTGGTTTTAGGCCTGAAATGTCATTACTCAGATGCAATGAGAGCTGCTGCTTTCATTTTTGTTTTAGAAAATAGTCAAATAGACTGATTGGTAAGAGAAAGGAGACGGGAGGGACCCTATAGTCCATCCCACATCAGAACAACTCCAATTCCTAGCCAGCATTGTGCACTGAGATTAATGCCATCCCCCGATGTCACGTTACAGAGCCCACAGTAACAATTAAATTGACGTTATGAAGCAGGAGTCTGAAATGCAAAAACTAAATCCTGGAACTCTGGCGAGAGCCCTCGGCTCCAGCAGGCGAGGACAGCCCCAGCTCACCGGCCGTGCAGACCTGCCAACGGCGTGTGCGCGGCCGCGGCTGATGCTGTGGCCGACCCGCCCGTACCTCAGCAGCCACACGAGCACACCGAACCATCCGGCAAAGCGTGGCTTGAGCCTCCCTTTTGCAGGGGAGGGCAGCCCCCTTGGTCCGGAGGGGCTGAGATGGATTTTATACAGGAGAACGGGAGGTCTGGGCAAGGTTTCTGGGGACCGAATACCCATTTCAAGCAGGAAGCCATCACAACGTCCGTTGTCACCAGCGGTTCCGTGCGTTTTGGGGTGGCAGCGCCTCGTCCGTGGCCGCAGCAGCGCTGGCGGTCCCGCGGGGGGACCTGCAGCAGCCCAGAAGGCGCGGGGCGAGGGGTCTGCGGCGAGGTGCGCCAGCCGGGGCGGTGCTGCCCGCCCTGCCCAGCTGCCCCTGCCCGCGGCGCCGGGGTCTGCCCCGGGCACTGCCGGCTCTCCGGCGGGTGTGCGGGCGTCTTGGTCGGGAGATAGTGTTATGAAAATGGCAGTGTGAGAGCTCCAGCTGCCTCTCTCCTGCTGAGCGAGCTAGTTCTTTTGGGACACTCCTTATATCCTTTCTTAAGTATTGACAATATTTTTTTCCCTCCTCGCAGTGCTTTTCCAGCCTGTGTCTGTCCAGGGTGCAGAGTTTTCATTTCTTTTAATGATTCTCAAGAAATTATTGAGAAATCAAAACATGTTTCAGAGTTATCTTCAAGGCTTACTGTAGTTCAAATGGTTTCTATAAATCCACAGTGCAAATGCTATTTTTCAAAGCTTTACTGTTCCCCAAATGATTGTAATGGTGTATTGACTGACTTTACTAGGGCCCTGGGAGTTTAGAAAAGAAAAAAAATAGCTTAGCAAGCAAGATCTCTTAAAATATATATATGAAAGTTTTCAAAGTTCATCTAATCTATCTCTGTTTTGGGTATTTATAAACCAGACGCTGTCATTAAGGTTAACAGCACTTTTCCGTTCCTGGGAATATTGCCGCTATCGGTTGACTGGAGCTCCATCACGCCTTGCTCGGATGAGCGACGGAGGCTTTCTTCCCGGGGAGCAGAGACCCACCCAGCTCGTGGGGCTGGGGCCGGTCAGGGCACCACTCCAGCTCTAGAAAATGCCGTCAGGGGCAAGTGCTCTGCCTTCCGGCACTATCGGGGTATTTTCATGTAACAAATTATTTTCCAGCTCAGGGCCCTCCGGTCGTGAACTTTACTGCATCCATCCTACAGCATTGCATCACTTTAATGGTGTTTTGCCCTTTGCCCTTGTGCCCGCTCTTTGCTAGAGAGCTTCTGGGATGCTTTATGGCCTGGGAATGTGCCAGTGGATGTTCTCCAGTCTCTCTCTGAAATGCATTTGCCCATGATTCAGGCTACTGGAGTCAGGGGTCCCACCTATGTTTTGCTGGACCTTGCATCACACGTGAATGGCACGTGAAGAACAGTCGCGTGTGCTTTGCTGTCACTACGTGCGGCTTCCAGGGTGAACAACTGAGGCAGCTTCTCAGGACTCCGCAGGGCAGAGGAGGGGAGGGAGCCCACCGTGACTCTGCCTTGGGCCTCCCGTGAGCTAACGACAGCTTGGGGCTGACGGAGAGGTGAGAGGCAGAGCCAGTCCCAGCCCGCTGCGGGGAGGAAGCTCCAAAATTTCTTTAGGAATTTAGCAAAGGAACGTGAACTTCATGTAAGTGATTGCCTCCGTGAAAGGAATTTGCCAGACTTGGAGAAAAAAATTGCTATCAACCCATCTTTTGTTACAGCCATTCTCTTCATTGATAATCCAGTAAAACTGTTCTTTATGGAAGACAGCGAAATCCTAAAGGCAGCCTTGATGGCAGAGGATATTACCCATTAAGGGCAGCAGATTGTTCTTTGCTGTTCAGAAAGCTGATTAAATTGAAATGCTCTTTATATTTCTACAAAGAACTGAATGCCAGAACATAAACTGAACTTCTATCTTTTGATAGAAAACAGAAGGCATCATTGGTGCTAATCTCTTTCAGCACATTTTCATCATACATTATACCAGACCCTGCCATAGACAGATCGATAGATCTCTCTATATATTTATATACAGCTATATCTCCAGCTCTGTGTGTGCAAGTCTGATTGCTGTCTGTAGCCAAACAGCAGCACGAACAGCAGGACAGCGGTGAGTCAGGCCAAATGTATTTGGGTTGCAAAGGTAAACGGGTTGGTTTTATTTGGAATGTTTTCAGTGTCGGACCCCACGGAGGGTGGGGAATGAGCTCTGGCACCGGCTGCCCAGAGGGTTTCACTTCTGCAGTGACCGAGACCACAGGGAGGGCTCCGGAGCAGGGAGGAGGAGGACGGCAGCACAAGTGAATGTCAGCATTGAAGGACTCCTCAAACAAGTCCCAGATGGTGAGCTGGAGGAAGAAATGAGCTGCGGGGAGGTTATTTGCTGGAGAAGTACTGGAAAAGAAGGGAAGATGGGGAGTTTAGAGTGGAGACCGAGGTTATGTTCATCACACGCTCCTCGGTCCTGCAGGCGCCGGCACAGGGGTACAACACGGCTGTGGCCGAGGGGGTGTGGGACGGCTGCTCCCGGTGGCAATGCTGGCGGTGCCAGCCCCCATGTCCGTCAGCCCGTGGGCTGGTGAGTGCCACCAGAGCAACCTCCCTTCTCCCCCGCGATTGCTAGAGCTTCTGGGATCCTAACGTGTCCGTGTAACAGCATTAATACAAGACGAATAGAACTCCATATCCTAGACCTGTTTAACCTCATAAATAGTTTCAGTTAATGGACAGCAAAAGGAATGATGCTCAGTAAATTTGATTTTATGAGCCTTTCACTTATTTGCTGTGCCCATTAGGTCGGAAGTTAGGTAATGGTAAGTGTCCATTAGTGCATTAGCTCAGTGATGAGGGAGTGGAATTAAAAAAAGAAAAAAAAAAATGTGGAAAAAAACCCGAAGCCATGTGCATTTATTAAACCCTCAGTTCGTCAGCAGTGACTGTAACGGCCACTGAGCTGGAGGGACAGTAGAGTTTGGTCTTCGTGGGGAAAGTACGGCGACCCATGAATCCCCTTCTGCCTCACCGCAGCATTTACTCCATGGCTGTCCTGCTGCAGGGAGCCCGGGGGGCTGCGAGGCAGAGCTGGGGCTGCCCGTCCTGCCCCCGGCCGAGGAAAGTCTCCGTCCGGTGGGTCCATCCTGTGCCAAATGAAAAAGAGATCCCTGCCGAGGAGAGGGGCTGCGCGGCCCCGCGCTGCCGGGCCGCCTTCCCGCAGCGCCAGTGGGACGGGCAGCATGGGGCTGCTTTTTCTAATCGCAAATACGTGACCCAGCTCATAACAATCAAAATAACCATTTCACTGATAGTCCCATCTTTTACTAATTTCCTTTAAAATTTTTCCTCTGCCCAGGCAAATTAGTTTTTAAAATCTCTTTTCCCAATTTCCTAGATGCCCTGGGATTATTTACACACCCCACAAAGAGCTATTTACTGTTCTGGGTAATTCAATGAACATTCACTTGCTTTGAATTAATATGCAGCGTCGCTCCAAGTGCTAGCAATTTACCGATAATTGGAACATTGCCTTACCCTGGAAAAAACATCTAGGCTTGCAAGTTAGTTTTCACAAGTCGCATTAATGCAGCAGGAGAGCCAAATTTCCTTGTTTACATGCTAGCAAGGAAAGATGTTGTTTGTTAGCAATTAGAAGGTAAATTTTCTTCCCTATCCTCTCCGACCGTCCTTCTCCCGTAGCTGCGAGGGGTGCTGTGGAGAGAAGCCCCAGGCAGGCAGGTGATGTACAGAAGGGAACTGTGACGGCGGCGGCTATAGCCTCTCGCAGGGAGCAGCTGCAGGGGTGTCACCGGGTGCCCGAAAGGCAGCGGGGCAGGGGGGCTCAGGATCTGCAGCCTCCATCCCCGGGGCCGCTTCTCCGCGGAGTCGTCGATGTGGAGATGCAGAGGGTGGGCCAAGCACCGCATCCAGCTGCAGCACGGGGTGGGTAAATCCTTACCGTAATTTTTAAGCAGTTTACCCAGAAGTGCATTGCCGATGCTGGAAAAGAGTTGGGTGGGTGAAGGGGTTTTGCACAAGCGTGTGGAGGAGCAGGGCAGGAGGAAACCTTTCCGGCAGCAGGAGGAATTCTGAAAAATAAAAATATAACCCGTACACACATTGGAGGTACTCCCCAGAAGCTGTTTGTAAACCAAATGATCATTGCAGACAGCTTTGCTTCTGGTTTGCTTACAGGATTCAGTTGAAATGTCTGTAAGACTGATACCTAATGAATTGCATTATACTTCACTCAGCTGGTGATTGATAGTTAAATCTAATAACAGCACTAGTCTCATCAGCAGACACATTTCAATTTCAATTTGTTGAATGCACTCTGACCGCGGACAAAGAGTGGGTGTAATAGAGACCTATTTTTGAAACTAATAGAAACTGATACATAGAAAATGAAATCGGTTTTCTCTGCCTGTGTTGTGTTGTCTGCTCGCTTTCCTAATTTGGTTCCACTTAGAAGGGTTACCTGAGATGCTAACACTTCACCAGGGGTTTCCCAGATAATGAAAACAACTTTGTTAGGAATGCAAGACAGGGAAAGAGACAATAAGTTGCATTTGTTTGACACAACTCTGAGTCCCCAGTGGGAGCACTTTAGATCTGTGCAATCCAGAGAGAGAGTTACCATGCCTTTCGGGAGCCTTTTTCTTCCCTGCAGCTTTCCATCTCGTGTATAACCTCCTGCCCAGGCATGACACGGATCCCAGCTGAAAGTTAAGGCAAACTGTTCTGGGGTGGTGTTTGCTGCTGAATTCGGGCAGCCGTTCGGCACCCGGCCTTTGTGCGCTGCTGTTCCTGTCTTAGCAGGACACTTAGGGACAATGCCGTGGCAAGTGTCGCTGTCCCGCCGTGTTTTCTTGGCGGGTGGTGGATGCACATCGCTGCTGGTTGTCAGAGGTCGTTTTCTTAGGATGTTGTTCAACGATCAGGAGAGCGTGCTCCCTGCTTCGGCGCCCCGCAGCAGCCGACCCTTGTGCCGGAGCCTCCCCCTGAACCGGCAGTGCGAATGGCGGGGGAGACCCCCCGGCCGTGCCCCCCTTGCGCCCCTTTTTGCTGGGGGGTGCCCATGGTGCACGCGCTCTGGAAGCCCCGCGGGGCTGCGTCCCGCCAGGGGCAGCGTGTCCGCAGGGCTCTCTGCTGCCCCTGGGCTGGGGCTGGGGCTCCCTCCCCAGCAGACACCCACCCGGTGCTCGGTGACTTCGCCGGTACAAAGCTGTGCCCTCTGCATGGCCAGCGAGGGGGGCAGCTCTCCCGCGGGGCAGCAAGGGTCCTCGGCACAGCAGGTCCCTTACTGCAGCTTCTGTTTCTCTCAAACCGTTTTCTTCCCTCGTTGCACTTACTGTAGAACTGAAAATCTTCATGAGACAAATATTTTTGGTGATTTTCATGCTTTGCTTTTCACTTGTGAAAACATGTTTACAGCAAAGATCGGGTAAACACCCTGAAAATAAACAACTGCGAATATGGGACTGATAGGGCTAGCACAAAAACTAACATATGCAAAATTAAATACTTCTAAAGAATTTGATTTTATTAGGGAATTTGGTGCTTATGAAAGCTGGCGAGCTGACAGCCCAGAGAGCTGAAATCTTGTGGCCATTGCAAGAGATGAGCATGCATGATAATATTGCAAGGATCCTCTCCCTCGCCTGCTGCATGGAACGCATTTGACCCTGCTGGGAGAGCGTGACAGAGGATGGTTAATTCTTCTGCAGTTGCACTTCCAGCCGTTTCCTTCTCTGCATAAGCAGGAACGGCAGCTTGCAGGAACCAGTCTGCTAGGACCCAGCCTGGGACAATCATTCAACTTCACTTCACATAGGTCTCTGGGTGGAAATAGCTTCCAGTCACTAGCACCAACCTGGGGACAATATAAACCTGCAATCTAGAGGAGAAATCCTTCATAGCCAATTAGCAGTCTCTTGAGCTATCAAGTACCCTTCAGCCTCCTCTATACCTGCTCACAGAGGCTGCAGAGCTCAGGGGCCCTGTGAAGAGGTCCCCTCCGTCCCCCCCAGCTCTTTACAGCCACTCGTGCCCCCTTGTCTGCAGCCCCCCGGGGCGAAGCTGTGCAGAGCCACTGCCTCGGGGTGGCGGGGCTGTCGGGGCTGGCGGCGATGCCGGCTCTCCTGCACGCCTGGTAACTGCCCTCCCAGGTGGCATCTCCACGGACATCCGCAGCGGAGGGGTGCTACGGTCTTAGCTTCAGCCATGGGGAAACGGCACGGGCTTGCGGAAAGTCAACGCAGAGCTAAAATTAGGAGCGATGTCTTCCTCACACCCAGTGCAGTCCTTATTCCCCAAGACCATGCATTCTTAAAGGGTGATTAATTTGATGTTTGGGAGAGGACATTAAGTGAGACATCCTATTTACAAAAAGCTTCCTAGTGGAGTATTCAGGAGAAGAGGGATCCGGAGAGAGCGTGGTGTGTGTTGTTGGTAATGTAAAGGGACACCGTTATTTGTATTGCATCGCTGAACTCCATTAAGTCTCTTATTCACCTTGTTCTCAGGACAAATGCTGTTTCATGTGAAGCCATCTACCAATCAGCACCCATCAGCAGATCGCTATTTCATTTTTTATGCCTGAAAGGAAACAGGCTGCTGCTGAATCCTAACGATGTGCTGCTTACAGTGCCACTGACTCAGCGTGGGCCAGCTTTTTGGCGAGCAGCTCCCGGCAGCACCCCCGGTTTGCACCGGCGGCGAGGCCGTTCCTCACTGGCGACCCCAGACTCTGCCAGCAGAAGCCCATCTGGGCTGGCGAGGACAGGTACGCCCAGAGACGGGTCCATTTGCAGGAGTTAATCCTCATTATGCTGAGGCCTCTTCCTGCTGCCCGTTCTTGCTGGAGCTTTCCCAGCCCGTCCCCTCGCCCGCTCGTCGTTAGAGCTGGTCACGGGTGAGGGGGTCCCCGTCGGTGCCTCAGCGGACGCTGGCCTCTCCCGGAGCCCCGGCTGCCCTGCCGCTCGCCTTTGTGCAGGTTCTGCCGTCGCTGGCGGCAGGTCTGGGGGCCAGGTCACACGCGTCCCCCTCGGGTCTCGGATCCCTTGGCAAAGCTCCGAGAGCAGCCCGCTTCCCTCTTTCTCTGCATTAAGATTAATGTTTAAACAGCACTTGTCCTATAAATCTCTCTCGAAGGCTTTCCTCGGAACAAATAGTTAGCAGGAGGACAAGGCATCTATTTGAAAATGACAGGGTTTCCAATCTATTTATTAAGCAGGTAACCGCTCTCTCTTGAAATGTCAGATTGACTTTTCATCTTCCGCTGGATGCAGTTACAAGTGCATTATGGCAGAATATGTTACCACCTATATTTATTTACAAGGAGAAAGAGTCATTGAGATTAATTGCACAATTGAATATGCAATATGGTAAACAGTTATTTGGAAATGATTGTTTGTGTTTAATTATGACATACAGGATAAGTTTAACAGTCATAAATTTTTCATTGGATTGTGAATGCAAATGCAAGCATTGAAATATATCAGCGAAATACATAAATCAGAGTCTCCCTTTACAGTAGCCTCTTGATCCTTGGGAGCGTGCAGACCCAGCACGCCGTTAGCAGCAGGCTTCTCCCCTGTCTCAGAACAGCGTGCAAAAAGCTGTCCGTAAAAGTAGCTTGAGAGTGGCTTAGAAACGAGAAATCACTTGTTTCTGCTTGTTTTGTTCTCTGTAAAAAAGTTCTTAATGCAGAGCAGTGGCTTTAATGAGCAGCAAGGGATTAACTCCCTCTTACACTTGGGGCACAGTCAGGGAGGAGAAAGGACCATGGGCTTAACCTCGGTTCCTAGCAAAATAGGAAGACTTGTCAACCAGTTTAGCTGGTCTTTCCAGCAATTGTTCTTTATCAGATGATTTTTCTCACCTTTTCTCTCTTTTTATTCTTTCTTTTCTCTTTCTTCTCCTTTCCTCATCCCTCCTTCCCCGAGCACATGCACATGGATAGATGTTGTTGCTTTTGGCAATTGAAGAAAATGAAAAATAGATGGGGGGGGAAGTTTAATAGTAAGAAAAGATGTGCCAGAAAAAATAAAAAAAAAAAAAAAAAGGAGGGTGGTAATTTAATTGAAATGGAAAATTTCCATGGGAAAAGGAAAAACTGTTGTTGGGGGAGGTGGAGGTAGAACATTGTTTTCATCTAGTCTACTCATTTGAGGGAAGAAGCAGTATTTCCCAGCTGTTTAAAAACTGGCATGATAATGAAAGGTGAGTATTTTTCTGTCTCTGTATTTCTGAAGCTAATCTCTCATGGGACAAAATATATCACTCAGTGAATTTCATAATGTTTAATTTTGTATTAGGCAAAGAACAAACTGTTTCCATGTTGTACAATCACACACTCAGGCTTCCTACATGCGTAAAGGCAAGCGCTCGTTTTCTGAGCAACCACCTATGCCACCGAGTGATAACATTTTTTGCTTCTCACCATCTGCAAAGCTGGAAAGAATGTTCCATTTCTGATGAAAATTTTAATTGCAAAATGCCTTTTTGACCAAAAAGACACAGAACAGATTTTGAACAAAAAAGAAGGATGTGCTTTTCAACCAGTCCTCTCGGAGGGTCTCCTGTTGGTGTAGGTTTATTTCATATATTGCAAAAATATATATGGGGAAAAAAAGAAATGTGGCACAAGCCAATTCCATATTCAGTTCACTGTGAATACACATTTAGTCAGAAAGCGAGGTTTCTGCCAGTTGGCAAAAGGCAATCTTCGTAACGGGATCCAAACTGTTTACTCACATGGTTTCGACAAAAGACGTCCTATTAGATTTCTATTACTGGCTCCATTTCAGCAAACGCGCTTGGAGTTGGGTTTAATTAGAAGCTGATAACTGCTGTTGCAAGGCAGCCTGGGTTAAAAGGCTTTCGGCAATCTTGGGAAACGTTGTGCATTGTTCTGGTTTTTCCCTTTGATAATTAACTAGCCTGAGTCATATAATTTTATATATAATTATTCTTATTTGCCACGTGCGCTAGAAGAATTAAGAAGCGCTGGCTGTGAAGTGCTTTTCCTGCCGCATCAGGGACGGCGCCGCGGCCCGCAGCCCCCGGCCCCGCGGCCCCCGGCCCCACAGCCCCACGGCCCCACAGCCCCACGGCCCCGGCTGCGGTCCCTGCGCAGGGGGAGCGCCCAGGGCTCTGCTCCGCAGCCTCTCCCCAGCAGAGGCTCGCTAACATTTAAGAGCAACCTTCGTCTCTGTCTTTCTTGTCTATCTTGTATCTTGGACTACTTCTTTTTAGGTGTGATTTCTCTGTGGTAGACATCTGTTTGGTGTGGAAAACCATTTTCGAACCAAAGTGAGAGATCCTTGTCAATAATTGGTGGTGGTGCCGGGTTTTTCAGATGTTACAGTTGAGGCATGTCTTGCAGGAAGACAAGCAGCTTTACGTACCTTGATTTTCCATTTACGTAATAGGTGTGGTATAGCACACTGACTGACCTTGTTTTAAAATATACTTCTAATGTGTTACAAGAGCTGTCAGCTGGACTGCAGGCTTCAAGGACCGATGCCCAGGTCAGCTGTGTCCTTCTGCGGGATTCCCAGATGATGACCCATTATAGGATGTTCTGCAGAAAAGAAATCGGCTTGGATTCGGCACAGGGTCAAAGATTGCCACCGAGCTCCCTGTAGCACAGCGGAAAGCGGCCTCTCCCACCGGCGTATCGGCTGTGTTACAAAGTGGAATTTCAAGGTGAGACGCGAAGCCAGTGGGTCTCACAGCGGCATTTCAAGGGCGCGCGAACGGGGTACGGAGGTCGGCATTATGCAGGTCTTAAAATAGGATGTGCAGAAAGGGCCAGCCTTGAGCTGAAGGAAGCGTTTAAGCGCTGCTGACCTTGTCATCAAACCTTAAGATGAAATATCTCCCCAGATGAGTTCTGTTTATGATGTTTTCAGACTATTTTAATAGCGATATCGTAGCAAGTTGTGGCTGTGATTTACACCGCGATGGCAGAGGGTATCCTCCGGTAATCCAGCAGAACGTCGCTCTCTGCGCAGGGAGAGCCGAGGGACCGCAGCGCTGGTCCTGCAGCCGTTTTATTGCCGCTTTGGTTCTGGTGCCTGAACTGCGAACGGTAAAGGACTCACTTAACCTTCAGACACGGAGTCACCCAGACACGTCGCGCTGAGGGGAGGCGGGGTGGGAGAAAGCGGATAAATTGCACGTGGATGTTTATATTCCTGCATATTGTGGCTCCATTTAGCTGTCAAATGCCCAACTGTTATTCTCAAAGACATATGCATTCACTCCTTTATTCTTTGATTAATAAGATGTAAGAGGGAATCTATGGCCATTGGGATGCAACGAATTAGTTCTGGGGAAAGCTAATTCACTGAAGGAGAAATTGTACGTGGGAAGAAGCGATGTGGGGATGGGAGCGTTAAGCCAGAGGTGTGACTGTCTGAAAGGCTTTCCTAGACTCTACCTTTAGATGTTTCCTTGCTGTTTTTCACTTCTCGGCCCTCTCCCAATGTCCTGGTTGAAGGACACCTTTGAAATGAGGGATGAGCCATAATGAGAAAAGAGACACAAATTAATCAAAGATGACACTAGAAATGATGTGAAACATAATTTTTTTGGCATAGTGTTCGGATGTAAGGGTGTATATATATGTGCGTGTGTGTGTACACAGACACATATACATGAGCTGTCATTGCTCATCGCTTGTAATGCTCCTGAAGGACTATACAAATATGAAAACTAATAACCCCTAAACAGAGGTGTGGGGTGACCTTCAGTCAGGGCTCTGGAGTCAGATTCAGACGTCATGGGTTCACTTGTTGTCTCTTTCTCAATTTTCCTTTGTGATTTCAGGTAAAATCTTGAGCATCGCAGGTGCTGGCAGCCGGTCTCCACCGAGCAGCAAAGCCTTCTCCTCGAGGAGCAGACGGGTAATGGTGAGATATGCCAGAGGTGGGCTGGGGGGCGGAGGGGGAGAACAGGGGAAGTTAAATGTTACCGTCGTCTTTTTGTCTGACTGGGAGCCAGCGCAGAGAGACATCGCTGAGCTGTGCTGCTGACACTGACTGAAGATCAGTCCCTGGCTTTACAACACACAGGGGCAATTAAGTTTTACACAGTGCCTCGTGTTTCGTAGTAAAATTCAGTGTCACCCTGAGATCTGCAGGAGTCCGGCGCTCGTCGCGGTCGGCTGTAATGTCAGAGGCTGCCCGCTCGCCGGCAGAGGAAGGATATTTATATTTTCCTGGTGAAGCACCTGACAAGCGTCATGTTCTGAAGACGGTTTGCAGCTCCCGTTGGGCAGCCTGGTGCTCTGGCTGCTCCAGCGCCAGGCGGCAGCGATGATGGGCAGCGGTTGGGGTTCTTCCCCTGGTCAGCCGCAGTTAGGCAGTTGCAGGGGGGACAGGGTGGTGTCCCCCGCAGACACCCCCATCTCTCCCTGCAGCGAGGCACGCCAGTCCCCGAGAGCTGGGCGAGGACAGGCGCTGGCTGCCCAGGGACACGGACTGCAGCAATTTCCCCTCGGATTTTCCCAGCAGCGCAGGGTTGTAGCAATGCTGCGTGGCCGCATGCTTGCTCTGCCAGATTTCGCTGAACAAACACTACATTACATGTCATAAACAAGGTTACTGAACATTTTTTTTTAAGTAAAAGCGTGCAATATATAGGTCTTAAGTTGTTTAATGAAGCATTATAATTGAATGGTAATAGCTGTTCTTTGAAAGTCCTGAAAATAGATGGAAATCTGTTAGGATCAATGTATTGTCTACAGGGAACTAATCTATCTCTGAAAGAAGCTGGTGATTTGTTCTTGTTGTTCTATGAAATTAGAAAATACTGCTATTTATGAAGCACATTTATAAAACTTGCTCTCTACTTTTAAAGAGTTGGCTTAAGGGTATTTCCTACGATTCACATTTATCAAATAACGCACATGTAGCTGCATTACAAAACCAACTTCAATTAAAAACAGATTTGAGAAGTAATGTAGTATGTAGGCTGTAAAGCTCGAGTGGAAGTAAAATGTACCTGGTTAAAGAATCAAACGCGGCTCTTAAAACCTGGGCTGGTGGTATTTTAGCCTGTAATACAATTGTGTTCCCATAAAACCTTTTATTGGCGTGGTGCTGGTCATGGAGATGACTGCTAAAGTCATTCTGCTAGTGACTTTGCAGAATTTGCTCTGTTCGTAAGTGAACAGCAATGTAGGAGTAACTAAGCAAGAATGTGTATTTTTTTATGAGCATTCGGACTAGATCTGTATCTTAACAGGAAATCAATGTTCGGGTCACAAGGTGGGACAGGACAATGGGAATCTTAAATCCCATGGGAAATAAAAAATGAAAGAAACAGTGACCATTGGGATGTACTTCAGGAGTCTTCTGCAGTCAGAGGTGTTGTATCTTAAAAACCACTCGCCGTTGTCGTATGTTATCAAAATCCATTCCGAGCTCTTACATGTCCAGTTGACTTCCATGAAGAGAAGAGTAAAATGAAAATGTTGTAATGGATTAGAGAAAGCTAAACAAGCCAGCGCCTTTCAGTGTGAGCCTGTGACATGTCAGAACTGGCAAAATATTTCACTGTGCAAGTTATTAAAAATGAAGAAATTGTATACGGTGTAAAGTTTGATCTTGATGGATTGTGTATGCTTAGAGCTAAGTCAGGTCAATCCAAGCCACTGCATTAAAAAAGCAGTGACTTGACAGGAATTGCATAGATTGCTAACATGCTCAAAACTATTTTCCCTACTTTGCTAAAATAAATACCTCAGTCCTGCCAAAACGTATTAAAGGTAAAATGAGTCACCACTAAGGCAAACTACAAGAAAACTCCCTTGCAGGAGGTGAATGATGCTCTCGATGCGAACCCGTGCGCCTGCCCACGGCGCAGGCAGGACGTGAGGAGCAGCAGGCGACGGGTCTGCAGCCCCAGGGAGGCTGCTCCGCGGCCGCTGCGCTGTTCCGAGGACGGCGAAATGTTCGTGTTAGGAACCCAGGCAGCCCATGCAGCCGCCTGGCACAGGGTGCTGTGGGGACTGGCCGTGCAAGGGCGGGCGGAAAATCCCCAAGGGGTGAGGTCCATCAAAGGGGATGGAGCTGCGGCGTGAGCCGGGCTTCAGCCTGGGACTGTCTAAGCTGGGAAGACTGGGCAGGCTGATGATGAAAAATGTCATTGTCCATGTGCCCGGGTCTTAGATGCTTTTCCTAAGGGATTATGGCAGCATGGGAGATGTCATAAAATAGCTCTTTCTCAGACTGGATTCTGATGAAAACATCCAGCTCGGGACAGTTCAGAGTCTCTGTGACAGTTGATGTTGCCCCCTTTTATTCTTCTAAATTCCGTTTGTGGATGATGATTGGGGAATTTCCCCCCCCAGCTCCTGTGCTAGGTGTTCACCCCAAGGGCAGTGAATGGCTGTGGCTGTTGAGTGCCACATGGAGGTGAGGTGGCAAAACTGTTGAGCTTTCTCCTTCCCAGGTTGATTTGCTGGGCTTTGTTTGTTTGTTATTTTCTCTTACTGAGTTGAGGCGTCTGAGGCAAAATAATCCCCCTTTTAAAGTTTGTTGAATTTGCATCATCTGCAGCTCCTGTGGGAAAATCACAGCTGCTCATACATGTGTATGCATATGGAGATAGAAAAAATAATAGAAGTATTGAGACGAGGCAATGGGATCTTCGTGCACTCGAACAGGGACCAGGGTCAGTCCATGTCTGTTTGACACACACACACACACGCGCACCCCTGCGATGTATGTATCCGTACCTTAATGGGAAAGCGTGTCAGGGAATCGTTTCTTGGTTCAGCACCAGGAGCGGAGCAGAGCAGACAGACGGACGCAGCCTTCGCCGGGTGCGAACCAGCAGCGCTGTCATGGCTGGGGGATCGCGTCCGTCCCCCGCAGAGGGGGTCTGTGCCGGGCTGGCCCCCGCGGTGCTGAGCGCGGCTCCCCTGCCCGTGGCTGCTCCAGCAGCAACCGGGGCATGGGCAGGGGCAGGACAGATCCCGTGGCCGGGGCTGGCGGGTGTCCAGCTATCGGCTCCCAGAGCAGCTTCCCAAACGCTGCGAGGGCTGACGACTGCAGGGCAGGGAAGAGCCTCATGAGATCGAATGGCTTCAAATAGCCTTCATCCCTCAGTGACGGGGGAAAGAAAAAAACCCACATTTTTAGAAAACCTGATGAGCAGGAATTAGCTAGGGGTACGTGCCTGCGATGAGACTAAGTCTGGAGTAACTATAAATATCTACAAGTCCTCAGGAAAAGATAAGGATGTGAAGCTCCCTGAATGTCTCTAACAAGCGAAGAACTTTGAAAAGGTCTTTTTTTTCTTTCAAGTTCTTTCCCCGTACCAAATCAAGGAGCATTGAGAATGAATCCCTAAACCTCTAATCTCTGCTTTGTGAATATATTATCTTCATGTCTGAAAAGTTAGCTTTTTCCATTTTTTGAGCTGGCCGCAAACATAACTAAAAGCTGTAGATTAAAGATTGAAATATAAAGTTAAATTGCAGATGAGGAACAAACTTTTTCTTAGTAATTTTCCAGAGGAAAAGCATTTATATTGTGTTTCTCACTGTGCAATCTGCCTTTTCCTTGCAGCCTCGAGGAGCGCGGTGCTGGGCAGCGTGGTCCCGCAGCAGGAGGCTGCTCTGCGGCGCAGGCAGCAGCTCCCCTCCGGCCAGGGGTCTTACCTGGGCACCCCAGCGAGTGCTTTATCTCCTCGCATCCCGGCTCAGGGCCACAGCCCCTGTGCCTGAAGTGCCATGGGAAGCACAGGACCTCCTCTCAGATGGTTTCAGCGCTGGTTCCAGGTGGGAGACTGTGCTCGTGTTGCACAGCCCAAACGCGGGGCCATGCTCTGCATCGCCAGCCAGCACAGCACGGCCAGGCTGTGGTCATCGTCCATCGGTGCTGGGAATGGCGGAGCACACAGTGTCCGGCCCCTCCTGCAGCAGGGCCGGTGATCCCGAGCTCAGGTCTCTCTCTTCCCAGTTCCCAGGGCAATGGCAACCTGACCCAGCCGGGATGGGGGGGCAGCCGAACCCGCCGCTCGGCCGTCTCGGCACGGTGCTGGCGTTTGTTCAGGCTCCCTGTGGGTGACCTTGAACAAATCGTGTAATGCCTCTTTGTTTTAGCTCCCTGGCACTAAAAGTGGGAATAATCATTCCGCTCTCCAGCTGCCTGCATTTTGGCTGTGACCCCCGGGCCGTGTGTCCCCCCCATGTGCTGCCAGGCACTCGGCAGATGCTAATACTCGATAGCAATGACCCCCCCGCCCCTCAGTTCTTCCTCTTAAACTTCTCTCAATCTTGCCACAATGCTGGAAACCCGAAACACCAGGGCACAAAACCACACAAAAAGTGTTTATTTATTAGCTGCGCGTGGAGGGGACGGGGCTGAGCAGTAACACAATCACCACGCGGCCGGTGCCAGAAGTCAAGACCATTGTAAGGGGCAGCTACAGCTGCTGTGGGCGAGAACAATTGTTCCCAGAGCTTATTAAAGCCAGCAGGATGTAATCAGCGGTTGGTTTGGATTTTTAACGAGGAAGCAGAATCGTATAGAAAAGGCTGCAGATATAGCCAGTGCATTGTGTGTTGAGTTGCATGAAGTTGTTAATAGTCTTTTTTTTCCTCTGGTAAGAACCCCAGTATAAATTATTCAGGGGACTCAGCAGGGGAAGAGCTTTTAGGTCTCGTGTGTTAAAGTTTAAACCACACTGAGACGAGTGCGAGAGTCCAGCGTGTGGAGTGACATGCAGAGTGGGCTCGAGCACACGGGTTTGGTCATTAGCCCGGCGGGCTGGAACGTCTCTTTGGAGCGTGTTTTGCAAGACCAAATAGCCAGAAACCCACTGCTCGTCTGCCGGGGGTGAAGGAGGGGACGAGCCCCTGGTCTGGAGCGAGGGGGATCTGGTGGCACCAGGTCTTGCCCCGGAGCAACCCGCCCTGCCACTGTGGCGAGGATCAGCTTCTCAAGAGCAAACACTTCCAATTAATCTGTTCACTGAAAAGAAATGCAGAGCCAAGGTGTCAGTTTGATTTGAACACATGAAGAGTTTCTGTCAAAAAGTTAAACGTGAAAAAAGTTATCTGTAACAGGTTCTGTTGATGTTTTACAACCAGAGAAGCAGAGCGGGACGTGCTGGCCAGTCCAGGGCTGCATTCACCATGGGGCTCTTCAGGAGGTGCCGCTTGAGATAACTCTTGTGGGTCAAAGCTTGGTTACAAGCAGAGCACCAAGAGCTACCAAGACCTAGAAGAATAATATTACATCTTAAGCCAGCTAAACTTTGTCCAAAAGGGCATCCTGTAATGAATTTTAAATTAATTTAAACAAGCTCAAAACAAAGTTTAAAGTGTTAGTAAGAACATGTGCAATCTCAGGTCTTGAACAGCCAGATGCCACAATCTAATAATTTAATATAGTCTTAATTAGGTTTTGGTGTTGGATTTTTTTTTAAGCAATCTGTCCTTTGCTGTTCAGAAACCTCTTTCGTACAAACAGTGTCACTGTTACGATAAGCCAAACCTGCAGCTGCCGGTCGGCTTCTTGCTCAAGGGACGTGAACAAAGTTTTCTGAGTGCAGCAACCAAAGCCCTCCTGTCCTTACTAACTGTAAACGAGCAAGCAGAAAGCAAATTCTTAAAACAGTGCTTAGGAATAGGTGTATCCCTACAGCCGAGAAAGGGGCCAGCAGCTGGCAGGATTTGCCCCCATCTCCAGAGGTCCGCAGCTGAGGCCGTGCCGGGCGAAGAAAAGGAGCTTTCTCTCCAGACCTAGAAGCCCACCTGCATTTTGTTAACTTCTAGAGCTGCCCGGGAATGAAAAAGCCGCAAGCTAAAGCTCGTAAGAAAAATGGTCAACTATCTGTAATTGTCAGTGCTAGCCAAAAAAGCAGAAATGGCTCTTTTTACAGCGCTGTACGGGTCCAGCAGTAATAAATCACTGCTGCAGCCTGGTGCTTGGGTTGCGGTGACCTGTCACCAAGAGTAAATGACAAAGTGACTTTGTGAAAGGAAGAACACGGAACGTGAGGGGCACGTAAACACTGCGGGGAGTTTGGAGGGGGGAGCGATGCTGCCGAGGGTCGGAGCATCCCCACCCGGAGGGTGTTGCGTGGGGAGGGAGGCAGTCCCCTCAGTGTGGGGCTGGCGGGCGGGAGCCAGCCTGGGGACGGGCGGGAGCGGACTGCAGTTCAGGCTAAGCTGAGTTTACACACAGGGACTGGAAACCAGTTTTAGGAACAGTAAAGGGCTGAAAAACTTCATTTGTTGCCAGATCTGAAACGGTTTTGGTGTTCGTGTGGCTGGCGGGGGCGGGAGCTGTTGGTCTTTTTTGGTATGAGGATGGCTACCATTGTTTTGGATTAGATTAAGATGAAGGTTTGGGCTGGGATTGAGTTTTACAAAAGAAAGCCTAAAGAGCCTGAGCAATTTCTGCTTTTCAGATACTGTAGACAGTCCTGTCCTTGTCTAGAAGTGGTGGTGAAGTGTGTCAGCTTAGGAAGAAAGCCAGGGACCAGGAAAGTGTTGGGGAATTTAAGTGTTACCCCTCAAGGCAAATTAAACAGACATTTGTGCGGGTACCGCATGAATTCCCCAACAAAAGGCAGAGGGCAGTGGGTCAGGGATGCCACTATGACTTATGTTTAGAACTCCCATACAACCGCAGTTCCCCACTCATTTCCGACTGGCTTTCAGCATCAGATCATCGGTCCAATTCAATTCGATGTAACAAGTAATAAACATGATGTATTCCCTCTTTTATCTGTGGCATGGTCTTTTATGGATGTCCCATGCCTTCATTAAAACGTCTGCTCTGTTCAAGTTGTCCAGCATGATCACAATAAAAATCATTTTACAAAGGAAAAACCGCAAGTGCTCATTAGAAAGAGACGAAGTACTGGAGCCGGTATGTCAGCCCTTGTGCGGGCAGGGGCACGTCCTGACGCACGCCGACGCGGGGCTGCAGCCGCTGCGCCTGCCCCACGGCAGCCGTGGAGCTGCGGCTCGGCACCGGCGAGGGGCCACGGCGCGACAGGCCGCCGGGTCTGCGGGGCGGTGGCACCGTGCACTGCCCTGGCACCCCTCACCCCGGGAGCTCAAAGTGCTCTACAGACATTATTTAAGCAAACTCCATCGCAGTACCCCGGTGAGGTGGCTGTAATACACTGCTTAGCACTTCTGGAGGACGTTTTCATCCTGTAAGTGTTTTGCAAACATTAATTAAACCTCATGGATGAGCAAGTGGCAACATTCCCTCGTGGGGGGTGATTTGCTCAATATTTAAGGTAAGGCTGGAGTTGGGCAGCAGGGGGGTGGCCGGAGCTGGGCAGGCACGGCCCCGTCAGCTCTGCGGAGGGTCGCCGTGGTTTAGCGGGGCCAGGATTTCTGGTAGAAATGGCTTTCGTGGTTTCTTGCAGTAGACAGTTTTCAGCAGAGGGTGGAAGTCCCCACTCCACATAGTCATTTTTTTTATTTCCATAGCTGACGAAGAAATTACATTTGTTCGTATTTTAAAACTGGTCAAAGAATTATGTGCGTATTTTCCACCCTGTGGCTTAAAAGCCCTTATCTACACTTTTTTTCTGTACTTGTTCTAAAATGTGTTGGCCTTAGCAATTGATTACTTTAATTTCCCCAGGCAGGCATTCATTATACTGCACCACTCACATCATTATGAAATAAGATGCTTTATGCAGCAAAATGACTCTGGTACAATTAGCAAGGTACTGTTTCTAAAGGAGCCCTACACTTCTGCTCAGGTAAAAGGGCATCCAGGGCAATCATTTAAAATAAAAGAAAATAAATCACTGAGGAATCAATGCCTTTCCCATAACATTTGCTCCTTGGCACTGATGGTCCCAAGTGTTTAAAAAACATGAGTCAGGCTTCAAAAAATAATCATGAGATTTCTTTAATAACTGGGGGAACCGAAAGAGAGCAGCCGTGGTCCTGCGAGCGCCAGGTTTTTCAGTCTGCTCTGGGGCGGCTGTTTGCGCCCCCCCCCCCCTCCCCTCTTGGTGCTGCACACCATGGCACCCACCGCAGCCCCCACTGCAGCTCCCCACTGCAGCCCACAGCGCACCCCCACCGCAGCCCCCACCGCAGCCCCTTGAGCCGCAGCCTCTCGGCTGCTCCTCGATGCCGCTTGCAGAGGCGCGAGCGTCTCTGGGCTTCTGTCAAATTCAGCTGGAGCTGGAGCCCCACTGGTGGAAGAAGGACCCGGGGAAGGCGCAGGCACCCACCGGCACGGTCCCGTCACACAGCTGCACAGCCTGGCTGGGCCACGCTTCCTCTGGCAGTCGGGCAAAAACAATGATCCAGGGTGTGGGAAGAGGAGTGGGGCTGTGGGGGGGTTCTTGGGGGGGGGGGCCAGGATTGTAACAGGGGTTTCATCACAGAGCTGAAGCTTTTCTTGCAGAATTAACCCCAGGACTCGCCCTGGGCCACATGCACGTGAGCGACGGCACACACCACTTGGGCTGATCCCCCCAGGCATCCACGGCATGGTTTGGCATTGCCGGGGCCAGGCAATCCGGCATCAGCCGACGGGCTCTCTGTGTGTGGCTGGTGATCCCACGCAGGATCCCGGCTGTGTCAGGCTGCCAGCGTTTCCCGAGGACGGTTTGCAGTCAGCCCTCAGATAATCTGTTTGCTAATGAAAAGCGGAGAAGGAAGAAAAACCTTTTATTTTTTCCTCTTTCTTGCTGTGGAAACAAGAGGAATTAATAATAGAAATCCTAAATAGAGGCCTGTTTTTTGGTCTGTCTCATGCAAGGATTATTATGTGGTGATTATGATTAAGAAAAGTAATTTTCTCCTATACAGACTGTAATGGCTAATGGCCAAAACAAGGCTGTTTGCAGTCCCCATTTTTTCGTGTATTCAAACTCCAAGGAAAGCCCCGCTCAGGGCTGCCGCTCGGCGAGGAGCGGCCGCCACCCCGGGGGCTGCAGCGTCCCGTGGGCTGTGCGTGGCCAGGCAGAGCCGGGGGGCCCCCCATGGCCCCAGCGACAGCCCCCGTCCCAGGGGTCCTCGCACGCTGTGCGGGGCCCGCGGTGAGCGCCGCTGCCGCACAACGAGGGTTCTGTTGCCCGCCCGCCCCACCTGCCCGTGCAGCAGCTCCTGCAGTCAGCGGGAAACGTCCGCGGTGCGGTCAGGCTGCCCAGCGGAGCATCCGACAGCCGGTTAATCATCGTTACCGGGGCTGCAGTGCGACTCTCGGGAGGAGCACGCGACGGCACCGACATAATGGACCTGACACAGTTCAGTGGGGAGCCATTACACGGGCGGTAATGAGGGCGCTGGTATGTTAATGTTAGTGTAAGAAATCATAGCCGGGAACCAGAGTGGGTTTGTATCTTAAGAAAAAGAACAAGCCGGCACCGACGCTGGCTCCGGCAGTGCCCTGAGCAGGATGGGTCACGCCATCGGCGGGCTGGTGGCCGTCCCTTGCCTCTCAGCTGGGCGGCATTTTCATTTATTTACTATGGGACCATTTTCAGGAGAAAAAGGGCAGCTGGGGGAGGCGAAGCCCGTGTTTGGGAGGTGATTTGCAGAGCACTCCTACAGCTGCCAGTGCTCCGCGCGGGCCTGGCCGCGGGCACACGGTGGCTGAGCAGGCGTTGGCGGCAGGCACCAGGACGGGCACGGGGCCGCGGCAGTCTCTGTGGCACACGGGGCGTCTGTCCCGCGCCGCTCCCATACCCGGTTGCTCGTACAGCGCCAGGCCCGTCGCCGAGGGCAGTGCCGCAGAGCTGCTGAGCTCCCCAGCCCCTGCACGCGCACCCGCGTGCCCCCACGGCCATGGCCCAGCCGCCGGCCCCGCCGGGCGGGAGGCCGGGCCCTGTCACAGCACCCGGCAGCGGCCGCGCCACCGGCCTGCGCTGGTGTCACCCGCCAGCCGCCATGCTGGCCATGAGCTGACGAGGGGCAGGGAGGTGTCGCTGTGTATATAGGATGTATGGCATATAATTATATAGTGTACTGTATATATAATTACATACTATAGAGTATATACGATATGATACCTATGCATATCATATAGTATATATATACTATATCCATACATAAGTAGTGTGTGTATATATATCATATAGTGCATATAGACTACATGATATGCATACACATAGTAAATATGAGTATATGTACTCTATAGGCTATATATAATATATAATATGCATATGCACATATACTATACACATATATACATACACATATATACACACATAGTGTATGTGTAGACAGCATGTGAATACTGTGTATATACATGTATGTATATAGTGTATTTATACACACTATTCACATGTGCGCTCTCTCTACACACACTATACCTATTATATAGTATATACTAGATAGTATACATATGTATACTAGATAGTATAATATATATTACGTACATACATTATATGTATATGTCATGGTTTAACCCCAGCCAGCAACTAAGCACCACGCAGCCATTTCTCCCTCCCCCCTCCCAGTGGGGTGGGGAGGAGGAAAGGAAAAAAGTAAAACTCGTGGGTTGAGATAAGAACAGTTTAATAACTAAAGTAAAAATAAAAATACACTACTAACTAAGAATAATAATAATGTAATGAAAAAGAATACAAAAAAAAAAAAAAGAAATAAGAAAAGAAACCAGTGATGCACAATGCAATTGCTCACCACTCGCTGACCGATGCCTGAGCAGCAATCTGCGCCTCCCGGCCGACTCCCCCCAGTTCATATACTGAGCATGATGTTCCATGGTATGGAATATCCCTTTGGCTAGTTCGGGTCAGCTCTCCTGGCCGTGCTCCCTCCCAGCTCCTTGCACACCTGCTTGCTGGCAGAGCATGGGAAACTGAAAAATCCTTGCTTAGGATAAGCGCTACTTAGCAACAACTAAAACATCAGGGTGTTATCAACAGTATTCTCACACTAAATCCAAACACAGCACTGTACCAGCTACTAAGAAGAAAAGTTAACTCTGTTCCAGCTGAAACCAGGACAGTATACTATAGACTATACATATATACGTATATTTAGTATATGATAAACACATATATACTATATACTATCATGTATTGTGCCTATACTATATAGTATATGTGTATACTGTATAGCATATTTAAGTATGTATATACGTATGTAGTATATATTATACTGTCTAGTATACATACATATACTAGATAGTATATACTATATAATAGCTATAGTGTATGAAGAGTGTGTATATATGTATAGTATACAAGTATAGTATATAGACTAGTATATAGTGTATAGACTATATGTACACATATACACTATTCACATGCACTTTCTTACACACTATAGCTATTATATAGTATAGTGTATATGTGTGTCACTAGATAGTGTAATGTATACATCATACTATATTGTACATATACTGTGTAGTATAATGTATACTGTACACATGTTTATGCATACTATTTAAAGTATACATATCTATGTATACTATACATATACCTATGTATACTATATACTATATGCTATATACTGTATACTATATACTACAATGTGTGTGTATACATGTATACGATATATAGTATGTATACTATATAGTGTCTACAGTGTGAGGAGAGAGAGAGCGAGAGCACGTGAACAATGTGTGTATATATGTGTGTGTATCATAGATTATATATAAAATGTATTAAAAAATATATAGTATACAATATATCATGTTTGAGGAGTGAGCACATTTGTGTGCATGTGTGTGTATATATATAGTGTAAGTATATTGTGTGTGAATGCATATACTCTGTGTAGTGTACGTGTGTATATATATAATATATAGTACATAATGATAAATAATATATAGTACATATACTGTATCTAATGTATAGTATATAATACTGTGTTCTTCAGAGGAGACAGGGAGAGAGTATTGTGTATATATAATATTGCTGGTGTATGTAATACATAGTATGTGATTATAAAGAGTATAAATTATACACTATATAATATATAGTGTATAATGTTTTGTATTTAAATATAAAAACATATAGCCAGAGGGGGCAGAGTGGGAGAGAGGAGAGAGAGACACTGTGCTTGTGTGTGTCTGTCTGTACTGTGTATGTAGATACAAAACATGTAGTATATAATTCTAAGTAGTATACAGTATGTATAATGTAGAGTATATTTTATATATATATATATAAATGGGTGGAGAGAAGAGAAAGATTCTGTGTATCGTTTATGTGTATGGGTATATAGCATATATACTATATGGTGTGCATTGTATGTGTGTGTATGTGTATGTATCGTGTGTGTATACATATATATTGTGTGTACATTATAGTATATAGCATATAATTATGAATAGTATATATTATAAATATAAATATAACATATACTTACAGTATATAAACTATATGATATAGTTTATAATATGAATATAGATGGAGAGAGAGAGACTGTTATGGAGAGAGACTATATATGGGGGGTGTATAGAGAGAAAGATACTCTGTGTGTGTGTGTGCGCGCGTGTGTGTGTGGTGTGTGTGTGGCAAGAATGTGTTTATATAAAAAATGTTTATAATAAAGAGAATATAGAATATGTCCTGTATAAAGCACAGTGTATATAATATATAATGGGGAGAAGAGAGAGTGTAAATGTATATCGAGTTTGTGTGTGTTTCTGTATTTATAGTATATGTGTTTAAGTATAGTGTGTGTCTGTGTATATTTAATATATATATTCTGTGTATGTATATATAATATTTAGTCTATATGAATAGTATATGTTATATATACTATGTATAATATATAGTATGTAATATATAGTATATACACACATATATGTGTATGTATATATAAATATATAGACAGAGCGAGTGTGTAAGTGTATATATAGTTTGTGTGTATTTATGTATTTGTAGTATAGTGTGTGTGTGTGTATACCCTGTGTGTGTGAGTGAGACAGAGAGCGAGTGCGTGCACGGTGTGTGTATCTCTGTCGTGTGTGTATGTGTGGGGAAAAGTGTGCGTGTTTACATACATGCTGTGTGAGAGCCAGCAAGAGTGTGCGTGCACGCATACACACACACAGAGAGCTATATAGTGCATGTGTGTAGTGTGCATGTATACATCCATTCAGAGTGTGTGTGTGCATGCGTGTGTGCACGCATTTGTCTCTGTATGTGCGCACACTATATATAATATGTAATTAGATATTATATCTAATTATATCCATAAAACTATACCCATAACTACATAAAATGTGCGTACATTCCTAGAACATTCATATGCATAAATATACACACATTTATATGTATTTTTATGTCGATGTATACCCATTATATACATTGGGGAGCTGGCATGTGTCTCTCTCTAGCTAGTGGAGGTGCCCAGCATGCGCTTTACACTCACACGCCCAGGCACACGCCCGCACACCCCGCTCTGCCGCCTGGGCGCACGGGCAGACGATGTCCCGCGCTGGCAGCTCCGGTGCGGGTCTCCGAGCTGTCTCGGGTCGCCGAGCTGGCCGACCCACTTGCCCGGCACCAGGCCAGCGGCTCCGCTCACCCGCCGGCCGCGGCTCCCGGCTGCTGCTCCGCTCGCGCCGGGGCCGGCTGGGGGGGACGAAGGGCACGAAGGGCAGCGGCTGCCCCCAGCCCGGCACTGCAGCCCGAGGGGGCTTTGGCAGGTCCCCCAGCGCCCCAGCCGCCAGCATCCTTGTCACCACCAGCCGTCCCCTTGTCCAGCGGCGGCAGTGCCGGGATGGTCACCTCGCGGCGCTGGGAGCCCCCCCCTTGGCCGGCCGGGGTGGCGGGCTGCCAAAACCACTTATCCCTGCAGCACGACTGCGGTCTCCGGCCTCGTTAATGCCATCCTGCTTGAGAAGCTTCGCATGCTGAGTCACTCCTTTCTGTGTAAATATCATGGTAAAAAGACATGACATTTTCTGGGCCATTCTTCTGTATTAATAAGATTCCAAGTACAGGGTGACCTTTTCACAAAGGATTTGTAAATGCCAAAAACTGCATAAAAATCTCTGTCTCTCAGGCAGACAGAGGCGTCATAACTTTGCATTTATTTCTTAAATGGTGTTTTCCTGCCTTTCCCCTTTGGTTTTTATCATCTCTTTCCACTGAATGGATGTAATGAAATCTGTACCTTCAATAACGGCCACAAAAGAGAATGAGAAAAATCCAGCAATAAAATAATCGCCTGCCCAGGGAATCGTTTTGCTGGGGAGCTGAGTGAATTAAAACAAACAAACGAGGAGGGGTCGGTGCCCCAGCAAGGAGGCGTGAGCCTGGCCAGCCTCCGTGCATCCTTCGGCGGGCGCAGGCACCGGCAGAACCTCGGTGCGGGGAAGGGACTGCGAGCATCGCCCTATGCGGTGGCACCCGCAGTCCCATTTTTGTCTTGCTTTGTGTATTCAGGACTATATAATTCATGCCTGCAAGAGGGGAGATTTGGCTAGGGCTTATGGGAGAGCTGGATGCAGCTTGCAGTTTGTGTATAACGAGGGCATATCACTGTTTCTTACCACTGAACCATGTACACACACAGAGAACAGAAAAATCAGCACAAAATAACCACCTGAGGTTTTTGTATTACATTGCATTTGGGATATTTTATTTATTCCTGCCTTTACAGCATGCTTTGTTAATCTCTTTACATGTGTTTCCAACAGGCCATAGCAGAGCGACATACGTCTACTTTAAAAATAATGAAAAAAAAACCAAACAAGAAACCAACAAAGCAAAAGGTTTATAACTTTACCAATGTATAACTGAGGCTTCATATAAGAGGAGGAAAGCGGTGTTCGTTCCCCGCCACATCGCTCCATGCTGGGGCCGTGCAGGTACAAGCCCACGCGGAGCCAGCGCCGCGGCAGCCCGGGCAGGGTCCGCTCCCCTTGGCCCCCGCCGCACGCAGCCGCACCGCCGGATCCTCCGGCACCCACTGTCCCGCACGGCCTGGGGAGGGTTGCGGGGTCCGCACGCTGACGCTCAGCCATCGCCTTCAGAGGATAGTGAGCGGTTTGGCCAAAATCCAGCGCAGCAGCGAAGGCCCCTGGCCCCGGCGCTGTAGCTGGCAGCCCTCGCGCCAGCCGTGGGACGGTCCTGGCCTAAGCCATCCCAGCCTAAGCCAGTTGTACAGCACCTCCTCCCAGATTTCATGCCTGCATCTTCTTTTCTGTTACTTGCAGAGAAACCCAGAAACTGTTTGACACCCCCCATCCTGTCGAAGGCAGACGCCAGGGCACGGACCTTCCCCGACCTCCCTGGCCAACCTTCAAGTGAGCTTTGAGGCGGCCTGAAAATCGCATGAAGCTGGAGGGTGGGGGAGGGATTTGTGTTGCTATTTTTTTTGTAAGTTAAAGACCTTCCAGTTGAGGACGGACAGCAACCAGGTTGAAGCCATGCTGGGTATCTCGGGATGACCGCGTCTCTCCAGCAGCAGGGGAACCACCTAAGCCGAAGCTGCACCGTTAAGGATTTGGCTCTCCTGAAGGGCTGGCTCTGTCCATCACGTTTGTGAGTGTCAGTGGGAGCCGGCCAAGCCAAATTCATTATCAAAGAGGCGGTGGCCATTCCACTGCCTCTGCCTTGCTCGGTGACCCTCACCAACAGGGATGGCTACAACTACATTACCTTAATTAACACATCATGTAAGTAGGCTCTCCTGCCTTTTTTGTTTCAACTACATGGCTACCTTCTCTGTCCTTTGACCTGTTTCTGCATTTCTCATTTCATTTCATCAGGACTTCACCAAGAAGCCCAGCTCTAACACCATTTAATTCATTCTCCCTTCTCCCTTTTGCAATAGCCCAAAGACTTCACTTGTTACTGGCATGGGCTCAACTTTTCATAAGCTACTGCTTAAAAAGGAAAAATTGAGACTGGATCTGACTCAAATGCAAGTTTCATATTTTAATGTTTTATCACCTCAAAATATCATCCTCTTTTAATTTCCTGAGTGATTCTTGTGCCCAGCTCACCAAATGCTAATACACTCCCCATGATTCCCACTCAGATTTCTCCCAAGTTTTTCTCGTTTCCACTTCCATGTCAATGAGAAGTATATGATCAGACGGAGCAGGAGCAACAAACTGTAGGTTGGTACCCAATGTGTCACCTCAAATAATGAGGATGTATACAAGAACAGGAAAAATTTCCATAGTTGAATAGGAATCACCAGGTACACACGAAGCCAGCAAAAATTATCTCTAATGTACTGGCAAATTATCTGGAGTCTGGCCAGATGCTTGCATTTTTCAGTTGTCTGAACTCTACCAGGTTCTTCAGTCAAAGCCACTGAAATCTGAACAGTTGCTTGCTTGGTAGGCTTATCAGGTAATGATGCTTGGCAGGTTTTATTTTGTCTTAAAAGCTCCATATTATGGCAAAAGAAACACTATACAGTGGTGACACAAGTTAATTGCTCAGTTATAAGACAATAAAGTGGTTCCAGTGCTTTTCAAAGGTGTTAAGGGCATTTTCCACCTCACAGCTGTCCAGCAGCAGCAGGACTCTGCACCGCTCGAGGCTCACGCGAGCACCGCTTCATTAGGATCCATAACGCAGCTTTAGAGGCAGGACCCGCAACTCCTCCTCGCAAAGAGCACAGCCGGGCACCCAGAGAACGTGCTGGGCCGTGGGGACCGGGGCTGTCCTCCCAGCTGCCGCAGCTGCCTGCCCCAGGCAAGCTTGGTGGTGTCTCCAGCCCAGAGTTCACAGCTGCGAAGCAGGATCCGTGGCACGGTCCGGTCTCCCCGAAGCCGTTTGGAGCACACATCTCCAAGTGGGCATCAGCTGCCCCGGGTTCACTGCACGGAAAGAAGTTAAGCAGAGCAGCTTCTGCAGTTGGACAAAAGTTTAAGCTTTTCCGTACCGGCAGTAGGAACAGGAGGAGAGGGGGCACTGAACACTCACAACCACGTTTTCAAAATATTCAGCAACTTACTTACAGATGCAAGTTGGTGTTTCTGGGCAAGCCGGGCATCTGACACGCACGGCCACTTGAGAGCCCTCCAAGGACTGAAGTGCCTCTGAAAGCCCTCCCTGTGCAGTCCTGGGGCAGCAGGACCAACGCCTTCCCCTGGCAGCTCCTTTTGTGGTGTTATTCTTTGAACTTTTCCATCATAATCTGGGTTTCCTTTCTGCAGCATAAGACATTACTTCTTGTTCAATTCGCACTGACTAATGAGAGTAATTGGTCCCTGTCCTCTTTATTATGTCCCTCTAAGTATTTGTAAAGAGTTATCATGGCTCCCTCCAGTCCTCTTTTCACTTAGAGATTCCCAATTCATTTTAATTTGTCCTCCCTGACCCTCCCTCCCACTCCCACTTTATACATCAAATAACTGAGCCTAATTACTTTGCAGACATATCACATTGGGATGAGAAAATTAAGGAGGGGACAGCAAAGTGCGCGGAAAAAGCAATTGTTTAATTTCCAAATGACCAAAAGCTTTCACCGTGGGCTAACCACAGCTCAGGTTAAGCAGCTCAGATTTGGGTGTAGGAGCTCTGCAGCAATTTCCACATCTTTATCAGATCCCCCTACGCCAGCGGCTGAAGCCATGCCGGGCATCGCCGGGCATCGCCGTGCTGCGCCAGCACACACAGCACCAGGGGAGATGCAGAGACGCAGGCAGAGGCGCAGCATCTCCTCCTGCACTCTGTAACATTAAGACAGGGGTTAATTTGGATTTACAAAGAGAAAATGTCAAGCTTCATTTATATTCTGGCACCCAGCGTTAATTACCTTTCCCTTTTCTTAGCAACCATTCTTGTGTTCTGTTTCTTCACTTAAAGCTGATAATAAGCTGTCCATCTATATAACCATTCTGCTGACACAAATCATGATGGATATGAAAAGCAATAAAAAGCAAATCTAATGAGACATTGCTCAGAATGAGACAAAAAAATTGAACCACGTTCTTTAATCATCAATGTGCAAAGCCAACCGGAATAAATTTCCTTTCAAGAAGGCCTCATTTCTATTTAAATGTAAAATACACTGGGATGTTTTAAGAACCACAGAAAACTATGGATTTCTGATAAAGTATTATCCTTGTAATCCCAGCCAAAAAACCCCAACCAAACAACACACAAATCCAGCCGCACGCCCCAACATTGCAAAGAGGCCAATGCCTTCCCTTGCTTAGATTTTCCAGAGTGAAATGCAGGAAACTGTAGCTACAACAAGGTCCCTGAAAACTTTAATCACTCACTTGCTCTGGAAGACAAGGACTCATAAAATTGCCAGCATCATCATAAACAATGGTAGAAAAAGCCTAATTCTGACCTGATGCTGTTATAAATAAGAATATCATTGCATGAAATCAATAAGAGATCATGAGCAGCTTGAAAGGTTTAGTCCTTTGCCCTTCCTCTGAAAAAAAAAACCCCAAAATTAAAAAGATTTCCAATCACAAGCAAAGCAAGAAGAGCATGAGGAAACATCGCTGTCATCCGCATGTGACCCCAAGCAGATCCTGAACGCCCAAATTCTGCAAAATGGAAAGCTCAGCCCCTTCCCTTCCTCAATAGGAGTGCAGGACCCAGCTCAGTGGTGTGAAAGAGGTCACCAGGGCCGTGGAGCAGTCGCTCCAGGACAGGGCACCACGTCTGTTTGGGCACGACTCGTCAACAGCTTGGAGCAGACACTGCGAAAAGCTGTTAGAGGTTGTGTGGTTGCAAACCTGAAATTATCCCGCCTCTGTTGTTGGGCTGACATCCACGCAGTCGCACGAGCCTGCTAGCTGCCAAGCCAGGCAGCCAAGGTGCCCAGGCACCCTGAGGGCATGTGGCATCCCGAGGGCACAGAGCATCCCACGGGCATGCGGCATCCCGAAGGCATGAGGCATCCCGAGGGCACCGTCCCGCCGGCTCCAGCACCTGAAGCTGTGCTGGGGGATCTGCAAGGGAGGCAACGAGCAGTCCCAGGGACTTGCAGGAATGCAGAAGCTCTCATGCTTCTTCAAGGTACGACTCATAAGAAAGTTAAACCACTCCCAATTTTGTCTGTTGAGCCCAGACTTGAGTTATTTTCTCTTCTGACTGCCACACGATATAATACTGCGTGTCTTTGCACAGGCCCGTCAGATCATCTCCGGCCTTGCAGGAGAAAGAAAAGGGCTGGGAGAGGGACATCGTGTCTCGGTCCCCTCGCAAGCCTGTAGCTCTCTGTGCACTTCAGAGAGGTGGCAGCGCCCGCTGAAGTCTGCAGCCATCGCAGTTTTCCCCCCGTGCTTGAGCAGCGGCTCCAACACCAACCATAGGCACTGCAGCAAACAAGGTATTAAAAATGCCCCAGACGACAGACAGACCCCTCTGGTACACTCCGGGTTTGATCCTGATGAACTAGCCACGAACCTTTTTCTTCTTATCTATGCAGAATCAGCTTCTAGGCAATATTTTTTCTCTCCTCCCTTTTGCCACCCCAGTAGTCATATTTTCCCACATTTAACTTTGAAGTTCTATCTCTAATTGCACCCATTGCAGAGTAAAACGTAATGGCTAGCTATAACACCCAGCTCCACTGTAATGATCCAAATGTTTCAGAGCAATATTCCAAATGCTGTGATTCTGAAGTGAGCTCTATATTGGGGAGAATTATGAAATTTAGAGTAATAATGCCAATCTTTCAGAACAGAGAGACAATTATAAAGCTCAAGGGTACCTAAAAATAAATCAAGGTGCCAAACTGTGTGCTATTTGCTTCTTCCCCCTTCTCCCCCCCTCAGCACAGCATATCTCAAATGAGTTCCAAAGTACTTGTCACCCCTTTGCATGGGCTGGGTAGGACAGGGATCGTCCCCTGCCCTGCAGTTTCTCATCCCTGTCTCCTCCGTTGTCAAAGTATTGTTTGCAACGTGCTGTCACTGTACGCTGTTGGGTTTTATTCATGTTATCACTCTGCTGCACACTGTTGAAGATCAGGGTGTACAACTACTAAGGTCAGACCTGCATAGGAGAATACAATTAGGGATAACTTTTGGGTTAACTCCTAGAAATGGGTTCGGCTCGTGTAAAGGGCTGGAGCCGAGCAGAGGAGCCTCTTGCAGCAAAGAGCGAGTGGCTTCAGTCCTTGAAACACAGCACCCGTCTTTCCTGAGCTCCAGCTGCTGTGGGCTTCCCATGAACTATTGCACAGACTTCACAAATACAGATGAACTGCAATATACATAACAGTTCCTAACACCTCTTCCATCAGACGGAGACGTCTCCTGTAGCGGCACCCCAGGCTGCTGAAACACGAGGAAACCAGAACAATCTCCAGCCCCATCCGTATGCTTTCGCACTGGGAAAGCTCCACAGAGCCCACATACTGCTTTACCTTCACTAGCTCTGCATTAGCGTCTACTAAATACATAACATTTCAGGGAACCAGTTCCTCCCCTTTACCACAAATGTGAGATTAGCTTAAAAATCCTAAGACTTCAAAACAGAAATTCACTTGAGGGTGTTTGTTTACCTTCTGGATAGAGATTTCAGAACATGCTCAGATCTCATCCCCCCCTTCTTTATGCACTGATAAAATCATTAAGAAAAAGAAAACAGACTGCCAGTCCAGTGCCTTCAGAAAGTGAAGCATTAATAAGCATCAGATGCTGTAGAAACCTGCAGTGAGATTTTGGATAAATGGTGTGAAGAAGGTGAGACTATGAATGTCTGTTCCTTATGCTCAGTACAACGGGAGAGGGGCACCCAGTTAAATCATCAGGCACTGTGTAATTAAGCTGTGAGATGCATGACGGCCAGAAGGATAAATGGGTTCAAAAAGAGATTCAGTTAATTCAGAGGAGAAACCTATCTGTGGCTATTAAGCCCCTTGGTCCCAATGCAACTTCTGGCTCAGGAAGTCTCTAATCTGCTAATTACTAGAAACTGGGAGGCTTATTTGTAGGCACGGATCACTTGGTATTTGTCCAGTTTCTGCTGGAGACAGGGTACTGGCTAGATGATTTTGGATGCTCCAATGTACCTAGTCTTTTGTTTGGGTCTTTTAAAATCATCTTACCAGACGCTCCGTGGTGCTCGCAGCCTCCAGCATCCTTCATCCCTGTGGTGGCATTCACGATGAACCGAGGGCCATGAGCTCACCTGCCAGTGAAGCCCTCAAAGCCAGGGTCTGCACGGGGGGGTGTTCAACCACAGAGGCTTACGGATCAGTTATTGTCACTCTCGAAATGGCAGCGGCATGGTGAGCACTGGGAGCGATGCAGGAAGGGCAGCGAGGTCGGTTCAGCACGCTGGCCCAGCAGCAGCAGTATCGGTCACGGTTATCAGCCCTGTTACAGGAGCACAGCAACAACCTCCACGTCACCCACCCACGGCCTCACAAGGACTCTGCACAGCCTCACCTCTCTGGAAACACAAGCTGCCCACCTCCGCAGGTCCTGGGCTCTGCGTCACACCAAGCTATCCTGCCCACGGGCAGACATCACGCTTCCACAAAGCTGTTTCACTACGTCTGCAAGCCCGAGGCGCTGAGGAACAGCACGTGCCGGAGGGGAGCAGCAGCAGCAGCAGATCGGAGACGCCACGGGATCTTCCAAGGGCAAGCCCAGCACCTTGCTTGCATGTCTAACGCCACCAGTGAACGACGAGGATAAATCCCCCTGGATGCAATGGCCTGTAACTCCCTTGGGGGTCTGGACCACAACTAGGTGCTCGGTGTGTCCCAGTTCAAATGGCAGAATTCATGGTTACCAGTAAAAAGCATCCCACAACCTGGGCCTTTAGTGCCAGAAAGACCCCAGCTCTATTCCAGCCTCAGAGCAAACCCCTGAGACCACAATCTCCTGTAAAAAACAGAGACACATGCATGCTATGGTATTTTTAAAGCCACTCCTGAACTGCAGCTTGTCTCCTGGCCCGGCGTGTTTGCAGAAGCCCCCAGGAGCCCGCGTCTCCCCAGGGGCTATCCCTGCTCTCACCGGGGTCTGCGCCTTACCACCGTGCCGCCTCAGCCTTGCCCCTGGCAGCTATCCCGTCAAACACCCAGGAACGCTCCAGAAGATCCCAGCATCATTTTGTGTTTCCACTTTCATATTCAGCTGCCCTTTAGGTTTTTGAGGGCTCTTTTTCCCTTCGTGTTTCTTAAATTATTTAGATGATATTTTATTATTGCAATAAAGTAATTGCACTGGCACAAGATGAACATTAACATTTGCAGTGTGGGTTGAGAAAAAAACACCATCTTTAAGCCTCCACACCGAAAATGATCCTTACCAACAAATGATGGTGTCACAGCAAAAGTTCCCCCTGCAACAGAAATCACTGCTTCTCCTTCAGATCTTTTGAACTTGAATGCCTCCACTGCAAACACCACTAACAAACAACAAAATCAAACATTTTTTCCCCAACAGACACCCGGTCCTTGTGATTTCAGATGCGTTTTTGTTTCCTTGTTTTATCTGCTTGAACAGTTTGAATGGTTTTATAATTTGCCTGTGCTTCCATTTTATTATATCTGCCTTCCATCTGTTATTTTTATGGTTTATGTTACCATTCTCCTCTCACTAATGCCAGCGGCTCTCCGGTAAAACCGATGTTGCATCCTAGAAACTTATCACCTCACTTGAAAAATATATCTTGTGCATGATGGCATAAGAACCGCCTGGAGAAGAATGAATGGATCTTTTATTAATGATTTTCTTGTAGGAAGAGCCCACGCAATAGTCGTACTTGGTGCAAATAGATCTTCTCTTCTCACTGCACTTTGCAAAAGTCCCACTGAATGACACGGAGCCCATTCACCAAATCTAAAGGAAAACCCAGTTACACAGGAGTGTTTATCCTTTAGATAAGGGATGACACCACTTTTACCGCATTTTTAGAGGGTAAACGCTTCACGTGGAGGGAAAACCCTCACCTTGTACAGCAGCCAGGGCACCGCACTCTGAGTGCGGTGGGAATAAGAAGAGCACTTGAGAGTCACCCAGCTCCTTCCCAGGCGCCGTGCTGGGCTCTGTGCAGCCTTGGGTTCTTCCCGACAGGCAAGGGTGCACCGGAGCAGAGAGCCGGTCCCCAGGGATGCTCCATGATCCATCCAGGGCTGCAGAAGAGAGGGGGAAATGAAAAGCCAGTCCTTGGACCCCCAGGCCTGGGCTTTAGCGACAAGTGCCCACAGCTCTCCGTCACTCTCAAACGATTACAAGTAATTCAGTCACTATATCATAACAGTCATCCTCGCTTCTAAGGATTTCAGCGGGTCATTGGCCAGGGATCTTTCAACAAAACACTTTTTAATCAGAGTTAATTCACTGAAGCTCTCATGACGTGACCTTTTGGGTCGCGCTGGGCAGGTGTCTCAGGTCCGCAGAGCCCGAGCGAGGGATGTGGAAGCCCCATGGTCCGGCCACCGCTGCCGCGGCAGGACATGCACACCGATGCCGCCTTAGCATCAGGTGGAAGAATCCATAAACGTGCAAAATAAATACAGATTCCCTTAATATTGTCTCCAATGCTAAGTTCTCAACCTCAGATAGACAACAGATGAGTCCCGCACATGTCGCAGTCTTAGGCCAGTTAAAATTTTCACTTATTTGTGGCAACACACAGATTTTCTCCTTGTTTTATAATTTTCCAAGCACAAGTATAATTGGCTCTGGCCTGCTACCAAGAGGTTTATTAAAATGGCAAGGGATGAAACTAATGATTGTTAAGAAGATCTAATTCCAAGGATACCGAGTTGTTCATTACACATTTATGGCTACTAACCAGCGGCGCTCAAATAAAGGCCTGTGGATTTGTTTACCTTGCCAAGGCACTAAGATGCATCCAGTCACAAGAATTCAAAGGTTGAGGCAGAAACCAATACAGAGCTACTAAACATCCTACTGTGCAGCTGGAAGAGACTAATTTGCCGATGAGCCTATGAGTCCAATAAAAATGTGCATAATTTAAAATGTCTTAAAAACATAAGCTGCTAAAGCATCAATATTTAAACACCATCCCCTGCAGCGTCACCACAGATTTTGCGGGAAGAGCAGATATTGTTGAACATGAAGGTGACAGAGACACAAGAATTGTCTGAAATACTTCTTTGGCCGAATTCCTGACATGGATTTGAATAAAACTGTCTCGGGGATAAATTTGGCCCCAGGCGTTCTCCCTCTCATTGTTAAGAACTACTGTGAAGTGGGTTTCTAGTCTCCGTGCAGGTACAGTGAAAGCCAGACGAATGCAGGGAGTTAGTTTTCAGCTGGAGCAGCTCCGCAGCGAGCACACGCTGCGGCTCCCACCAGAGACGCAGCCGGTGGACGTGCTCGGTCGGTGAGAGTTAGCCTGGGTAGCTCTGCGTGTCGCTGGATGATGTTAGGTAGGACTATCCTGAGGCAGGTCTTCCGATCATCCAGCCGCGGAGCCCGGGCAGAATATTCAGGTTTCAATACAGTCAGTGGAGGGAGGCTGACCAGCCCGCTGGAACGTACCTTTTTCCATGGGATTCTTGCTAGGAGCCTAAAGGTGAGGGATGCTCCAACCACTTCAAATAAACAAGTCACTACGAACGCAACCGGGACTGAGTCACAAGTGACTCAAAAACTCCTAAGCCCTGCTGATGATCAGCGTGTGTATCCAGTTCAAACACTGCTTGAGAGAATCGAGGGCTGCTCGAGAGAATGAGAATGCCGATCCTAAATCATTTATCATTTGCTTTCCAGCATCGCTTCATGCCCAGTGCTTCAAAACACCAAGATGACGGGACGATGCAAAAGAAAATCTTCTGCATGGTCACACCAGGAGAGTGATGTTATTGCTGAGGAGTGTGTTTAGGGACAGTGTGAGCCTGAGCACAAGCAGAACTCCCACCTGCAATCTGGGGTGAGGGAGGCATGTTTGCTTCTGAGGAGGCTTGTTGCTTCTGAGGAGGCTTGTTTGCAAAGGACAGAGCTCCATGGCTTGCAGAGGACTAAGGCCCCCAGCTTAAAACCACCAGCTCCAAAGAAACCGGCCGCGGAAGGCATGCACTCGGCAGCTCCCTGCAGCACAGCGCCCTGAGACAGCCCTTCCCCGTCCTCCCCCAAGACCCTCCAAACCGAGTAACAAAGCTCCTGGAGAAGCGGCTGTGTGAGAAAGCTCACTGAGGACCGGCCCCGCGACGGTCTCTGCTCCCAGCCCACCAGTGGTCCTGGGCCAAAGCACTCACACGCCAAGCAACTGTGCTGCACTGGCTAATTTGCACTTTAACTAGCTTACTGTTAAAGAGATCCTTGCATTAGTTAATCCAGAGGCCATCTGCTGAGGATAATGCATTTATTACCAAGAATCTACCTATCTGTATTGTACTAGGCATGCACATGGTGTATCTCAATCATTTTAACTTAGACACTCTATTATACATACCATGAAATTTAACAAGGTATGTCCTATATGGGGCTGTAACGTTGCAGCTGTGTGGACTAATTAGATAACACTCATTATTGTTCATTCAATTTGCGTTTGCAGATGCAGGGAGCTGAGTGCTGACTGCTCTCAAGGCTCTGATTGATTGCTCCCACTTTGCATTCATTAGGAAGGTGGCCTCAGCACAGTAGTTTTACAACATGTGTTTGCTACCACTTAACTGGATGTGCCAGTCAAATGCCTTGAACTGTGTCTCTTGATTAACAATATTTTGCAAATATGGCACAGTCTATTTTAGCAGCATGACAGGCGGATCGCGGAGCCGGCGTGCCGGTCAAAGCAGTCGCCTTGAGTCCCGCAGCGGTGCTGGGGGCTGCACCAGCCTGCATTCCAGTGCACGCACCACACATTATGAGCAGCGAGGATGCCCGCGTGCGCCTCCTCTGCTCTCCCGGGAGGCTGTGGTGGAGGTGCTCCGGGGCTCCCCGGGCTCGGGATATACTTGACTCCGTGCATCGATTGAAGCTCTTACAGCTCTGCATGTCAACCAGCCCCGCGGCGCCAGGGGGGAATGCCAAAACAGCCTCAGCTCAATCTGTTATTAGCCGTCAATTTCTCTTAAAAACATTTACTCTAGCTGCTTCACTGACATTAATTTAGGGGGTAAAAGGAACTGGTTCAGAAGTGTTTCCTGCAGCCTGGGGGATGTGGGTACCTGGGTATCTCCAGGGCAATTCATCAGCTCCTTATGCTCAGCCCCGCTCTGGTCCTCGCCCAGCGCTGGGCATTAGGACCATCACAGCCCTCTCCCATTCGTCAGGCGAGAGAGCTGCGCCGATGGTGGAGCATTTTACAGTGATGAATTTAGTGCTCTGCTAAAGACGTGGGCTGGGATTCACCCATCCTGCTGTCACCACCCCAAGGGAAGCTCCCTGCCCCTGCTCCCTCTGCAGCAGAAGCCAGCGGTGACCGGCACCCCCAGGCCACCCAGACGTGGTCCTGCCCGCAGGGACGCTGCCCCTGGTGCCTTCTGCACGAGGATTCAGTCTCAGCAGATCCAGCTGATGTTGCTGGTGGACACAAACCACGCTCCAGAGACACAGGGACAGAGGCTGGCTGCCAAAGCTTTGAAGAAACATGCCACATTAACACCTTTCCATATGCTCCCTGTAACTGAGAGCGTCATTTCATGGGGTGTTGGCTGCAATGGCAAAGCAGGTGAAAGAGCTCCCACCTTCCAACCATGTCCCCCTCCCTACACACGCTCTCTCACGCTGCACGCTAAACTGGGGAACAGAGGCCACACCGCACGCAGCCGTCCCCGCAGTGCTGGGCTTGGCAGCTGTCAACAAACATCGCCCAGCACCACCAGCAAACTCAGGAGCCCCCCTTACTGCGTGGCAGCTCTTCCAACCGAGAAGCCCAGGCACAAGCACAATGCAAAAGGCTCAGAGAGTTCCTTCCTCGAAGCATCGCCATCTCAGATATAAAAAGAAGGGCAAAGTCGGAGCAAGGCGAGATGGTGCTGTTTGCTCAGAGCAAGTCTGAAGGCTGGAACATGGCTCCCACCACCGCCCACACCAGGTGAGCATCAGAGTACACTTACCCCTGCAGACCAACTCCACTGCCAGCTCTAAAATGTAATCCTTCTTTCAACCCAAGTATTAACTGTCTGCTTAGTCAGTCAGACTTCTCAGCCCCCAGGGGCCTCATGTTTTATTTTTCACAACACTGTAAAACAAAGCCTGGGAAATAGCTTTTCCTAGCAATAATGAAGCCTGCGAGCCGCAGTCTGGCGGATGCCAAGCTTGGCCAGAACAAAGAGGGAGAAGAGAGGACCCTTGCTGGTGGCCTGACGGGGCAGTCAGAAAGCTTCAGCCCTCTGAAACGAACTGGGAGCTTACCAACAGAGGTGGATGGACTAGGGACCAGAGTCATACATCCTGGGCTAACCAGCAAGGCTTTCATTTTGGGGCCATTTCTGGGAGAAAGGCGTATTAAGAATAAATAAATCTGCCCAGGCACCTCCATTGCAGTCAGCACGAGGGTCCCGAGAAGGGGCTCTCGCTCCCCGCTCTGTGCCGGAGCTCCCAGCTCTGCAGAGGAGCGGCGCAGGGGGAGGCGTCGGGGGGCTGGATACCCCGACCCACCAGCACACCCGGGTGGGGATGCACGCGCTGCTGTGGAGGAGAAGGACCGGCTGTCAACAGGAGGAGGACGCTGGGTTTGCAGGGGAATCTCTCTATTGGCACATCCCCCGTGACGCTGTGCAGCCTGCTTCCCAGTCAGGGCGAGTGCACTGTAACGGCAAGATGATGCCATTCAGAGCTGAACTGATTTCAGGGGATTTTTTTCATTAAACTCAGTGTTGCTAGGCTGCTAACACAAGGCAGCTCCACTGCCATCGTGTTAGGCAGATGAACTGTCGCTTCAGCTCATTTCAGTGTGAAACACTGTCACTTTTTTCCTTTTTGCATATGCAATACTCACTGGATAGTTCAGGTCTATGCACAACATATTTATTCAACAGTAATCGTTTCATTTCTGCAAAGGAAATATGTTCCACTATTCCTGCAGCTGACAGGCTCTGGCGTAAGTTGGAAGCTGAGGCTCCAAAAGGAGGAAGAATATGTTTACGGGATGAACCACAGCTGTTTGCAGTATTCCTCTGCCCTAGCAATTATTTTAATAGGAAGAATTCCTGGAGGGTTATTTGGCTTCTGCACAGCATGTGCTGTGTTCACAGTCACTGGTTAGGGTATCAGATGAGTGAACCTCTGAAGACACTTCTGTTCTTGTAAAGCATTTTTTAAAAACGAAGAGGGTTCAATTCTGCAGCCTGCTCACACACCAGAAAATACTTGCTCCCACGGGTAGCACAAGAAATGGTAGAAAAACCGGTACATTTACATAATCTGCATTATCGTACCATTGTTTATCAGTGTTGCTGAACTGCCCCAGACCTCCCCCCGAGGTGTAAGAGATCTCTACCCAACTTAAAGATGCAGAGCAAGGTAAGACACATTCCTACAGAAAAGGTGAATTATCTGGCTCCACGTGTTTTTGCCTGAGGAAAAAAAGTTAGGGCCTCTTGAACCTGTTCACATTGCACTGTGATTTCTGTGTGCGCCTTTTTTGCACTAAGTTGTAGAGCAATTTCTGGAGGCAGAGTCTCAGGTCAGGCTTGCTGCAGTGGTGCAACAGGGATTGTTTGCTCCATTGCTGTATTTCAACGATAAACTGGAGTCTATTCAAAATTCAGCAGCACCTTGTGAATGTGTTGCTGCTTTGCCTCAGAAATAATCACTGTCAGGACAGTCCTCGGACAGCACTGCTCCCTAAATAAAAAGCCCAAATTCCTCACTGAAGGGAAAAGCTCCCCAGGGACCAGCAATATTTTAGCCTGCTTGTCATCCAAGGGTTTCAAAGTACTTCAGAAGCATTAATTAAGTCTCATGACATGCCTATAAGATGGAGGTTTAATGTTTACTTATCAGTGGGTAGCACTGGGGTCTGCAGGCTTGCAGAGTCGCTAGGACTGTGGAGGTTTGGATCGGGTGTTGTGAATCTCAGAGCATCAACTGGTGCCAGCACAAGAGAGAAGAAAGTCCCTAAGCGCCCGCGAACCACCCAGCACCCAGCACCCACCGCCAGCCAGCCACCACGGCTCTTGCCGTAACCCAAGCGCAAGGGCGAGGCCGGTGCTGGTGGGGTGGCAGAGGACGGTTTTGATCCTCAGCGCGGGGATGCTCTGCTGCCTCAGCTCTGCACGCCGTCCCTCCGCCAGCTCCACGGCAGAGCGGATCCAGCAAACGCGCGGGCTCTGGCTGGCTTCCCTGTTGCTCGGCCAAGTCTGCGAGCGGCAGTATTCCCAAGCCCGCGCTGTTTTGATTAGTACTGGCAAATGCCCGTGTCCTTCACTGAAAGCATCTTGAGCAGCCATTGTGATTTGTTTCAGGTGGCTTAATGAGAAAATGAGTAAATCCCTGCCTGGATTTTTACTTTCAAATCAGCTGTCCAAAACATTAATTATTTTAATTCCTTATAGCTTTAAAATGTTATACTCTCATTTTTCTATCTAGAAATGCACATGCTTTTTGTGCACAGGAAAGCTCTAGCAGTTCGTCCCACCAACAGGGCTTTATTCACAAACTTATGAGTATGTAAGGCTGAATATTCATTTGGAGGGATTCATTTACTAGACCTGGTTACCGATGAAATCAAAGAGCAGCTGAACGGCATTCACACAAGGCAGCGTTTGGCATGACTCAAGCCACTGCAGAAATGAACTCGGGGATGACACCCCAGTCGAACAGCCCGTTCAGAAGCGGTGCTGGGGAGGGAGGGAGGGAGGGATGGAAATCACCTTCCTCAAAGGATCAGCCTCCCGATCAGCTCCAGCTCAGGGCTGTCGATGGCAAACCATTAGTCTAATCCAGCAGCTGCCGGATGCCCCCTGTGAAGTTTATTACTGTTGACATTTCAGTTAATAATGGTCTATTTTGAAGATACTGTCTCCATTTCTACTAATTAATATGCTTGAGAAGTCCACCACTATGTGCAGAAATCAAATGACTCTTCTTATTCAAAAATTGCCCCTCCACCCTCCGGTTGCATAGCTGAGGAAGACAGACATGATTTCTTTGGCCACAGACCTTGCTAGGCAATCCCCAGGTTTAACCACCAGCAGGGTGTTCATCTGCAGAGAGAACCGTCCACCTTTCCACTTAGCACAGAACCTGGTTTGCAAAAGTCTAGTTCATTTGCACTATGTGGAGAGAATCACCTATGCTCACCCCTCAGAGACTGCTAAACCATTTCACAACCATGTTCGCAGGGAGCGTCTCATCTTCAGAGGAAGAAAGGGCACATTGCTAATAGGGAAACGGCAACGAGAAAACAAACTCCAAAGTCACATTTACCCCGAAATGTGACTTTTAGCTCACCGTGCGATGGAAGAAGACAGATGCAAACACACCCAAGCCTGTGATTATAAACTCCGGGTCACAGTCTGGATGTTCCTAAAAATCATGATTTGTGCATGTCATGTTCAAAGAAGCTTAAAGCATCTGACAAGAATTAGGTTATTTGCTCTTCACATGCCTTGAAAATCTAAGCCTTTATGATCACATTTAACATAAAATTAAACCTCACCTCAAGTCCAAACCCATTTTTGGATAAAGGCTGCATCCGGCTTTTGGCTGTGCTTCATCTCTCCAAAGGTATTTGCTTGGGAGGATTTGCAAATAGCATTCAAGATCAGAGGTTCATGGTTTTAGCATTCTCAGCGCTAAGGAATGGCTGAGGAGTGATGCTGTCTGCCAGAGCTGTGCAGTAACCAAAGTGGTGGAAAAATCAGCACGGAGACTCGGATCCTCCCAGGTATCCAGACATGTTATTTCTAGTTGAAAGGAATGGGAATCGGTGGCCTAAATGAAAGTTAAATGCTTTAATACTTCTGTGGAAAAAGATGTAAGAGAGCAAAGCATGAGTAAATAACATCTGCCAAATCGTGTTTCAGAAAGTTGGCCAGAAAAAAGAAAAACCTAACAAATATCCTGTAACTCACAAAGGGGAAAACAGATAACAGTTTGCTATCACCAAATAATGCTTCTTGCATACAGAAATGCCATCTTTTATCTAGATATTTAGATGAGAACAGAAGTTCAGTGATTTTTGTCAGTGCTGTTAGTTTCTCCGGAGAGAATATTAGCGTGCTGCTACAGACAGAACATCAATAATGGGGGAGATAAATTCTTCTGAAGCATTAATTTTCTCAGCGTTGTGAAATCTAACTTATGCATCATCACTATACATCAGTGAGCGATAATGTGAGCAGGCACTGTAAACACCGTGCTACAAATAAAACAATATAATTCAAGTGGAATCTGTTTCTGAAAGAGATTTCCATTTGGTAACAGAGACGGGGTTTCAACAGTTTCCAATAACAACACTGCAGCCCGACACAGTTCCTTGCTGCCGGTATCTGCCTTTTTCACAAGCAGCTTTGCAATAAACACAAATGAAAATAAGGGCCAGATCTTCTAGGCATGAATCGGCACAGCCCTATGAATCCAGCAATCTAGTACCACAGGAAAAGGAAGGGCGGGAGCAAATGGGGAAAGTAAATGTCATTGAGTTATTATGGGTAGCTATATGCGAACTCACCCTTAGTTGTGTTGGACGCAATACCATGTGAAAAGGTAATTTTCTCTGCATTTCCAGTGCAGGCTTGATTTTGATCTGCAGTCTGGATGCCCCAATCATTTGGACCTTGTGAATATTTAATTCCCGCCTAATTGCTTCAGTGGCAAGCAGTTTTCTCTTACTGCACTTTCTTCACCCCGTAATGAGGTTAAAGAAGGAGAAAGGACCTCCTAGACCATCCGGTCCTGTGTGCCTGTGACCGCAGGACACAGCATCCTTGTTGGGATCATGCAGCTGGATTTTTGGCTCTCTAACAAGAGACTGAGCAACTGTTCTCTTTTTATCTGCCTTCCCCTGTGTTTACTTTGTCCAGGCCATTACTAGAACTGGGCAAATACTGCAAACGGTTATGCACAAATGTTCCTTGGAATTTTTTTAATTAATTAGTCTCAACCCTTTTCTCACTCCTTTTACATGGGGTTTTCACTCCTGTGACTTTATTCTACCAGCTCTGTTTACTATCAGAGTATTCACTGAAGCAGCAAATTGTACATGATTATTGGAGATTATTCACTGAGAGTCAAGTGATAAATGAATTATTAATTCTCATTATTAGCACTGTTGTCCTGTTGCCTGGAGGCCTCACTGAACTCAGGACCCCGTTGCTTTAGGTACTGTATAAGCAAATAGGGAGAGACAGTTCCTGCTCCCAAAGGGCTTTCAGCCTGAAGAGGTGATAGGGCTGGGGGGAAGGGATGCGAAGAGACAAGGTGACTTGCTCAGCATCGGATCCAGCCCCTCGGCGGCAGAGCTGAGAACAGGGCTGTCCTCCAACGTGCCCCCGGCAGGAGGAAACCTCGGGGTACGGTTTCTTCTCACCTCCCTTTCTGCATTTGCAGTTTCCTGGGGGTGGGCCAATCCTCCACAAAGAGACAACGTCTCTCTGCACCCGTTTGTGCATCCTTTTTAACAGAAACGTGCACAGAGAGACAGGATTAGCCACTGGGGAAGGCAGCTCCTAAGGGCTGAGCACTCGGGAGCTCTGAACCAACCCCACAACAGACCGGCTCTCACTAGGCTGGAGGCACACGTCCCTTCTCTGCCGGATGGAGGTCTCAGCCCCCACCTCCCCAAAACCTTTACGCCTTGTCTTGCACCTCCGTGCATAACAGCTACCCCAACTTCTCAGCTGCTTTCTGTACCAGTCAGATCATCCCCACGTCCATCGCATCCCCTCAAAGTAAGGCAACGTCGCTCCTTCATGCAGACCCTGTACCTTGAGCTGCTGATGGCATTGCACCTGAACCATAAAGCCAGCATTGCGTTTGTGAGACAAGACGGAGCCTCAAAAGACATTACTTCACCACTACCCTACTGTACTCCTCCAGCAGAGAAAGTTCCCTCAAATCCAACACCTTGTGACCAAAATACAGCTGAATTTCTAGAGACAGACCTCCGGACCTGGACTAAAGAGCATTCAAAGGTTTATCTCCCCGCCTTGGTGATCGGCTCCAGTGCAGCACGATTACTGCTGCCATGTCCTATCGTTATGCCGGCCTGACTATTTCAGGAATATTCAGGCTCAGATAAATTCAAGTGCCTACATGCAGGTGAAATTAAAGAGGGCCCCTCCGGGTGACAGCCGTACCTGGGGGAGGAGAGCACCTCCCCGGTGCGCCGGGTGCAGGTCGGGTAGTTGCACTTCCATGGCTCTGGGTCCGTGGCAGTTCACATCCCCTGAAGGCAGGCAGGCAGCAGGCAGCGGGCATCAGGCAAGTACTGACAGGATGAAAGATGGTACAGTCACACTCTCTTCCTTCTTGAGAAATGCTGCATTAGCCATAGATTTTATTTAAGTGCTTTCTAGTATGGTGGTGTTGAACTAAATTGAATCTGTCTGCTGGCAAATGCCCTAGTGTGCTGGTTTTGGCTGGGATAGAGTTAATTTTCTTCACAGTAGCTAGTACGGGCTATGTTTTGGATTTGTGCTGGAAACAGTGTTGATGATAACACAGGGATGTTTTTGTTATGGCTGAGCAGTGCTTGCCCAGAGTCAAGGCCTTTTCTGCTGCTCACCCACCCCACCAGCGAGCAGGCTGGGGGTGCAGGAGGAGCGGGGAGGGGACACAGCCGGGCAGCTGACAGAAACAAAGCCACGAGCATGCATAAATTCAATCCATATCCCTCTCGTGAAGATGTGTTGTGGGACAGGTCTAGATACTTCATTTAGATTGACAGGAGGAGACCTGATAAAGACAGAGTGGAGGAACATTGTCTCCAGACTACTGTCTCTTTCTCTGGGGAAGACATGTTACTAGCCCCCAGAAAAAAATATTTTAATTCATAAATGTCTACAAATGCCCAAGTAGCAGACCCTTCTACTGCAGTTTTGTGAGCCTTCATTAGCACGCTCCTTGTTCCAAATTCGTAACAAGCTCTCTGGTGAGTTTTGTTCTGCCTTTCATGCCCATTGTAAATGCCCTGGAAGCTAAGGAATTCACATTTAAATCCCATTTAAAAATATCTTTTAGCCTAGAGCTACACCTAAGGCGTAAGTCAGACCGATGAAATGCCGACGCCGATTTTCCAGGTCGTCTGTGCTGCAAATTTGCAGGTATTGAGCACGTAACTGCTGCAGCCCTTACCGCAGAAGGGAACCCAGCCCTCGGAAGGACGCAGGCAGGGAGGGCAGCAGCTGCCCCAGCAGCGCCTGTGGTGCAGCCTGATGCTATGGTCATGCAGGTTTTCCTCACACGGAGCAGCAACGAGAAAGGCACTGTTCACCCACAGTATATTCTTATCATTATATATAGTGCTGACTGATAGTCGTAATGATACTTTAATCAATATTAATAACACTTAATATGAGCACTAAAAGGCCCCATTATTTTTCCAGTGCAAAGAGCTATGAGAAATAAATATCCTTTTCCACAAAGTTTGCTGTTCTACACTCAAAGCAAAAGGTAAGTGGCCAGAAAAACCCAAGAAAAGAATAAGACAATATAACAAAACAAATTCTGTTTTGAATTAACTCAGTGGTTTAGCTATTCCCCTACCATCTCCTGCCCCAGGCATCTGAACTATTTCTAGCTCAGTCTTGGTCTTGCTGAACAGACAAGATGTTTTCAACCTTTCTGGGCAAAAGCTTTGTGCAATATGTGCAGTTCCTGCTGAGACAGACACAAATTCCATGCAGGACAAGCTTGCGTATTTTAGGAGGCCTGGGTTTTAATATGACTATCTGCAAACATAAAAAATTACACCTTTCCGCTCCCTAGGGGTAAACTGTAGAAAGGAAATAACGTATCTGTGCAATATGCAAGGACATTCAAACTAGCACTGCCACTTAAGCTACATACATCCTTTGCTAATGGTCAGCTGGGGTTTTTTCTAATGCTAATCTTCAAACAAAAATAAGACTAGGTATCTGCTCCTTTACTGCAACCCTGCAATGGCTTGCATCTGTGCCACAGACAAGTCTGGTTGTGAGCAAGATACTGCATCTTAAGGCACGTACCTTAAATAGGTGTTGGTGTATGTTTGGGCTAGGACAGCATTTCAAAGCCTGGTGGGTTCTGCGCTGAAAAGATGCCCAGAGGTTTCCTCATTTATTGTGTCTGTTGGGTTGAAAGAATGCTTCACACTCCCCTGGAGAGCACATCCCTTATTCAACACTCTGACAATGACAAAACACGAATGACCACTCTCAATATTTCTGTCACTAACAAACACCTCTTGCAACTTTATAGATTTATCCATGGTCATTTTATTTCTTTGGCATTTTCTGATCTTTGGCTCAGAGGTTTTTTTGAGCCTCACCTCCAGCTTCCAAGTCAGGAACCTGAAATGCAGATGCTGAAGCTGCTGGGGAGAAGGGAGGGAGGGAGCAAAAACCCCACAGAGGAACAGTTTCTCCATTCCTACACGGACTGCAATTTGCAAAATGTGATCAATATGATGTATAACTGTGGAAACCCACACACACACAAATAAAACAAGAAAGGTGCTGTAAAATGCGTTGGGGCAGGAAAATGAATGATCTCTCTGTCAACTATTTAAAAGCAATCCAGTAATGCGAACAATCAAAAGGGAAGAAAAATCAATACGCTTCTCATGGTGCAGAAATGGAAAACAAGCTGGATTTTACTCCTGCAAAATCCATGCAAACAAAACCCGACAGATTAATTCTGCTTGTCAGTAAACGTGGTCATTTCTTCAGAAACAGAACCACCTCCAGAAGCGCACTCTCTTTAGACATGACACTGTGTTTACTGACATCCGTTATAAAATCCCCACTGGTGTCAGTGGTACACGATTGAGTCTTTACACAGTAATTATGAACAATTGTGGTTTATTCCCAACACATTTCATTTGTTTAATAAAAAATCCACCAGGAAGACCTCAAGCGAAGCAGAGGGAGAACAGAGCATGCCAAATACAGCCCAATCTCTACTTCTCCGCCTAATTTCCAGAAAGTGCAGTAGAGCAAAGAAGAAAAGCAATACTATCCCTGTTAGAGAGATCAGACAATTAGAGGCATGATTGGAGTGTCCCAAAGTGGCCATTTCTGTGCTCCAAATCGCAGCCAACTTCTGACTTCAGGTAACAGAGGGGAAATGGCATCAGGAGGTTAAAGGAACAAATTTCTGTAGCAACTCAGGAGGTGTGGGGGTTCTTCCCAGAAAGAGGTTGGTGGAAACTGCATGGGGGGAGTGTAATACAGGGAGGAATCAAAGGGGAGATGGATTAGTGGGCAGAGCGTAGGGTAGCAGTACAATTTATCACACTGCCCAGCACTTTACAGAGCTACACAATTTGTCTCACAGGTCTCAGTACCAATCGTGCACAGAAAGACAGATCTATTAGTTTTCCTTTCCAAACTTTCCTCTCCTATTGGACATATGAAATATAGCCAGAAACATCATGGAAATTAAAGACCGTGGCACTGGCTGTAAGATGATGGGAACTGCTAGATGTTTAGTCAGCTCTTGAGCCTCAGCCAAACCTGTGTTTGTCATTATTGGAAGTACACAATTATTCAGCAATCTTCTCTCTGTATCTCAGTGGCAAACACAATGGCCAGCTCCACCTAGCATGAGGCAGTCCTGCGTTTGGCTCCTCTGGTCTTCTAAACATCACCATAGGTAGTCACCCTTGAAAGCAGAAGTCAGGAAACCTGGGCATTTAACAACATATTCTGGCTTGGACGCCTAACCCAGACAGCGCACGTGTCACGTCCTTTAAAAAGAGCAGGCAACCTCCATCAACAGAAGGGAGCAGAAGGGGACAGTGAGAGCTGCTGGCAGACACACCGACTGTCCCCTCGGCTGCTCCTCTGCCTCTGCTGTGCCCCAGGGGGACCAAGGCGTCCTTAGCAGGGCTGCAGGTACAACTACCAGCGCAAGCAGCAGGCAGCCCAGCTCCTTGGCTGCACCACGGTATTATCTCGTTCTCCAGAATCTCAGCTCTCACTAAGAATAAATAAGTCACTGGTAGCTAAAGTGGGAGAAGAAAACTCCCCTAAAAGGCCCGTTTTGTCTTCAGCACACACTACAGATGCACACAGGGTGCCTGGATGCAGGCAGGATGCTCTTGCTACCGGCAAAGCATGGTTCTTAACTGGAAAATTATGAAGCTGTGAGGATCTTAACTACAAAAAATACCTAGTTTTTGCAGGAAATATGTTCCCTAAATCCATTCTTATGATGTGACTGCCTTCCCCCATCACCCTTCCTTTTTGCTGAGTTGCTTATGGGATTACCCTCTAAATCAAACTCTTCAGAAAAAACAAAGTTCATATGAATCTGTCACCAATCTTCTTCCAGAGTGTGGGGAGAAAAAAGACTTCACGAAACTGCAAAGGCTTCTGCGCAGTCCACTGGTAGACCATGAAGACAAATGCAAGGGGAGAAGGCTCTGAAAGGCTGTTTCAAAAAAACCCCAACCCCATCCCCGAGCCATACCACAGTTCAGGATGGTGCTGCCTCCCGTAGCCCATGCAATCCCTCCGCTGGGAGTTAACTTCTCCAGGGCACAACCAGGGAGGCCTCCTGAGACCTCCTGGCTTAAGCAAGGGCTCCAGGTCTCCCCCGGTAGAAGCTGGGTGGAGGCAGAGGGTCCCTCTGCTCAGGGCCATGCAGCGAGGGGTGACCTGGGCGGGCGGTGGGGACGCCTGCACCCCCTCCAGCGGCACTCGGCAGGGCAAACACTGCGGCTGTGCAGCATCCCTATGTGTAACACGGAAAGTGAGGTAACGCTGCAAGAATTTCAAGCAGGCCTAATTTGTTTCTTCTAATTAGGACAAAAATTCTTTGAAATTGTTGCATTTGGTAAAGTTGTAAAGGAAACTTTAGTAACGCTATGAAAACAAACCTGCCTTTTTCAGCTTGCTGCATGCCATTGGTGCTGAACTTTTCCTAAGAGCAGCTGTTCCATTTCTGAGAAGTTGCTCTTACGGTGTGCAATTTTTGAGGTCTCTTGCAGCATCTCCAACGTTGCAAAAAAAAAAAAGATCTTCCCATTTTAGTCAAGCATGTGAGCTCTAAGCTGCTACGGCTAAAATGATTTATTTTTATTTTATCTACCTTCAGCATCTCCATTCCGTGGTGTGCTCAGATTTTATTTTTCAAGTACCGAGCAATGGCAGGTGGCCAGTAAAGCCCTTCTCCGCCGAGGCGATGCTGCCGCTCTGTGGCTCCCGTGCGGACAGCCTGAACCAGCCTCCGCCTGCACATCGCGGGGACTCGGGGGTCTGTGTCCGCTTTCAAATGAAGCACTTCATCCTTATCCCCCTTGCATCACTCCTGCTGTCCACATAGTTCAGATCAGCTTGCAAGAGCCTTTCGTCCTCTCTTATGGTAAGCCGGATTCAGGTCCTGCACATTAACTGGACGTGCGATTATGAAATGAACATTCATCCTGAAGGACCTACACAGCAAGGAGCCGATAGCTCTTGGTCACGCAGCCAGGGACACCAGTGCACTCAGGACACCTAACTCCAACGCGGCCACTCAGCTCAGCAAACAGCAGCTCCCTCCTTGTTAGTACTAAGAGGAACTGCAAAGAAGCTGGCACTTGTGAACCGTAAGTGTAAAGGACGGTGCTGAACAGGCCTGGCAAATGCTTTGTCACCGGGAGCTTTTCCCTCAAGCTGGTCTTTCCACGCACATCTTCCATTCCCCCAAAAACACTCAACTTCAGTTTAATGCAGGAATAAAAATCTCTGCCCTCTGTTCCAAGCAGATCGGCTTCTCAGAACAACTGCTCCAGGCCTTTAAGGATCCATGGCCCATCGCCCAAGGCACCACAGGCACCTGCAGCGGGGACCCGGACTGATGGTCCCCACGGGTCACGCTAACAGATCTGCTCTCATTTGCTTTTTGCCCCGCAGAGGCATTTTCCCACGCAGACTGCGTGCGCTGCAGCTTACAGACCCCATCCTCCACAACCACTGCGGCAAAACTTCTGTTTTTCTTTCAGTATTCCAGATAGGCTTTCTGGGCTGTCGGTAGGTTTCCTTCAGGGAACCCGAAATGAAAAGCTGCTTGCACCAACGGACTACAGATTAAGTCAGACAACCCTTGCCATCAGCCAAGAGTTACAGTGGCTACCCCAGCTCATACAGCAATAATCAGCACGGACACAGGCAAAGCTCTGCCAAACGCCAAAAAATTTGAGATGAAGAGTACAAGTTTCAGAGACTTTTGGCGAGTGTTTTTGATTTCCCTTCCTCATTCCTCCCCTTTTCTTTTTATGGTTCAGCTTCTTCGCTGTCTCCTATCCTCAAGCACTCAAGTAGCAAATTGAGATTAGAGCGAAGACGCCTGAACAAACAGCTTCTGCCTTCCAAAATAAACTCTAAAGCTCTTAAAAGTAGCTCTAAATACATTGTTTTAAGACAGTGCATGCTTACGGATGAACTACAGCAGTGCCATTTAAGGCAGTTTTGATAATACGGATCAAATCATGAAAGTGCTTTTGCAAACACTGTGGCTTGTCTCCAGCTGCGGGCAGGAGAGCAGGAATTACTCCTTCGCTTTTCCCTTCTGCAAGAGAAGAGAGGAGGAATATGCATCGAGAGCATCATCTCCATGGTGAGGGCAGGGAAGCAGCAGGAGATTTCCTAGAAAACATTGGGTTTGGTCAGAACTAGTGCAGGAAATGAAGCAGCTGCAGAAAAACCTTTTCAATTATTCATCTGGAAGAAACAGTCGAAAGTGATGTTTCTAACCCAATGGGCAGTGACAGGATCTTCCCTGGAAATCTAGATAAGACACTATCTGCTGAGGGCTGGCCATGCCATAAGCAGTTGAGACCAGATTCTGTTTTAAAGTCAAGGGCATTTGTCCTTAGGCTAATGACACTAGCAGAAAGTCCTGTGACATGTCCACAAGCGTGCAATTTCCAAACCCACTCTGCTGCCTGATGTCACGCCGCTCCATATATCCCCATCCTAACGGCACTCTGAAGCAGCAGAGACAGCAAAAATGGCAACGCCATTTCTAGGAATAGAGCCAAACTCCTTAAACTAATAAAGTAATGTAAACGGCATAATGACTGCTTTTTCTGCATATGGCACCAAACTCCACAACAACTCATCTAAAAACTGCCCTACTTAGTACCTGTAACGATGCGGTGTTACAGTAGTGGAAACCTCACTTCAATTATTAAAGCTGAAAAATTCTACAGCTAAGTATAGTTGCCAGTGTACTCTTGTTATCCAGCAATATAATAACAAGAAAGCTGTTATTTATCTCTTGCCCTTGCTTTGCCTAAACTACTTGTATTGTCATTTCTAATTTTGTAGGAGCTTTCTGCAGAAGGAGCCCTGTCTCATACCTAGAAAGTATAGTGCATACAAAAAGCACTTTTTAAATAAGACAACTGATGCATGGCAAGAGAGACATCAAATTACCACTTAAACGTTGCTTATGCAAACACATCAGCAGGTACTGATGAACTGCAGTCACTTCTGCATGTGTCTTGTTATCCTGAACTTTCAGGGCTATGACAATTTACATTAGATGCTAATTCATCTGTGGAGCTCAGACACATTTTTAATATGTTCCGTGATAACTTCCATTAGCCTTTGCAGCTTGTTCAAAAGCTCTCTGGGTATAGGCTGGAAAAAAACCCTACATTTCACAGAACTAGCCAGCTATGCTGCTGTTTGGGATGGGACCCAGAGCACGTACTGTACATCTCCAGAATTCCCTCCCAAGTCAGTACAAGTCACCTTGTAAATTAATCTTCTGCAAGAGGCTGAACGGGACCCTTAATAACTGAGAAAGAGGGAATGCTCATTTTTTTGAAGGTGAGAATAACCCCCGGACAAGATGTTAACCAAATGCAAGCCCGTTTTGTACAAGCAAGCAGAGGATTACGCTTTCATTCCTGTATTTCCAGTGCCACCTTCTGTACAGAGGAGGAAACCTCTGAGTTTCAGGAGCTCCAAGAAATGAAACTGGAAAATTCTTCCCCACCCACGTGGGAACACAGTCACTACTGAAATTAAACACTGAAAGATTTACATTTTCAGTAGCTCAACAGCATATTGAGTTGTGTGCTGAAGACACCCACATGTGCCAAAACCTTCTAATTTTACAAAGGAAGTACATCAGCTTCACTTTGTGTTTTCCATAAATTCGTACAGCTTCTGGGATAACATGTAATGGATGAGAGAAATAAACATCCATTATTATAAAAAAAATCGAACTGAAGTATAAATCTGGCTATAAATATCAAAACCTCTTGTTAAGTGAATTCACGGGACCATAATTAAAGTATGTGAACAGGGATAGTTGTTTTTCTTCTCTGTGTCATCCCGAGTCTTTCCCCAGGGAAAGGTTTGAAGTGATTTTCAGTTCCATTAGACTTGCCTTACGGCCACGGTGCGCTGCCTGTGCTTTGGGAAGGCACACCTCCTCCTCGAATACTCGGCCTTATCCAATAGCATGTACAAGTGACTGCTGTAAACATTTGCTGTGAACAGTTTTTTCATACTGTATCAAAAGTTCACAGGCATAAAAAAAATCCCTAAATTGGATTTTCTTGTCCCTAGTTCCAAATTTAACTATTAAGACCAGACCTGCTTTTTATTAGCAGCTGCCTTGACTGCTTCTTAAGCGCCACAAAGCCATCCATCAGAGCTGGATCTGGACCAGTGACCTAGCAATGATGCCCGGGTGCCCCATCACTGGCAGTGTTCAAAGTCAGGTTGGAGGGGGCTCTGAGCAACCTGGTGTAGTGAAAGCTGTCCCTGCCCATGGCAGCGGGGCTGGAGTAGATGATCTTTAAAGTCCCCTTCCGACCTAAACCATTCTGTGATTTCATTATTCGTTCTACTTTCCAACAGTGGCTAGAAAATTACTTGATAAATTACATTTAGGAGGTTTTCCAATGAGTACTATTCAGCATGATTATCTGGTACGTACAGACTTTCATTAAAAAGACAGACAAGGTCTTATCAGCTTCCCTAATAGATGTACCGCACTGTTCTGCCAGATCCGATAAGCTCTGAAGATGATTCGGAACAGCCTTAAAACGTCTAACCGCTTTTAATTGGGGTTGGGGTGACACGGTTCACAGGCGGGTGGCAGCAGGGCTGCCAGCATCGTCATCAGCGTCGCCAGCGAGCACCCCGGGGACCGCGCTGGGTGCCCCGGCAGGGCAGAGCCGCCGCGGGTGGGTGGTGCTGGGGTGCTCGCTGCCGGCGGCCCCAGCTGCTCCCCAGGGGAGCAGGCAGGGCGGCATCACCGCCAGCTTCTCCGGCCGAGTTTTGTCTAATTAACACGAAGCCAGTAGAGCAGGGAAGGAGAAAGGGCTCTGGTTTTCCCCAGCCGCATGCAAACACCTCACCTCTGCTCCCTTCCCACTCCGCAGCGCGCAGCTGAGGCAGGGCAGCTGGTTCTATTCCAGGTTCTGCCGCTAATCGTGGGTCCCAAATTTCGCTTGGTTAGGTCAGTGGTTTTCAAACCAGGAGAGGCAGAACGTCAGCGGGGTGACTTATCTTTGGTTATGGGCTCGCAATAGTCAGCTGGAAGCCTAAAGGCCTGACACCCGCTCCTTGCTGCTGCATTTGTGATCCACTTACGTACTCCACGTGAAGTTTTAGGTATGATTTTGTGCTGTGCTTGTAGCATCAAAGCCTGCTTCATGTCTGCAGATGCTCCTGTAACTGAATGATCAAATTATTCTCTTCTGTGATCAGAACTAGAAGTCCGTGACACAGTGAGCGTACCTACAAGAGGCAGAGAAGATGCTTGGGCAGTAAAAGTCCTCAATCGTCTTTCCATGATTCCAGTCCTCCAAGCAGGTAAGCAGCCAAGCAAAAGCCACTGTGCTCTCAGCTCTGGCTTTGTGCATGTATGCAATTCATGCACAAAAGCAAGTTGGGCACTCTGTTCTTAGTTCTGTGGAAAGCTGGAACTGAATGAATTAAAAACTCCAAGCAAACTGCTAATGCCTTGTAAAGCACAGAGAAAGAAAGATCACTTCCAGGTAAGAAAATTACTCAAGCCTATAGACAGTTGCATGTCCAAAGAAAATATCTTAATTCAGTAAGTAATCTAGTAATAAACCTCTAGGAGATAAATGCTATAATGATTATTTATATTTTCCTCTTATGCCTGGATTCATGCTTGATTGGATTCTCTGTAGTTCACAAGAAAAGGAAAAGCAGCAGAGTTTTAAAGTGCCACTCATCGTGTGTATCTGTCTATAGACAGAGCCTGGAAAATTAGGATCCTGATTGGAGCATCTCAAGTTCAAAATTATATGGAATAAGGCTGAGCTGTAAAATTGTGTACACAGCATATCATAATTGCAGCTACTGCTGGAATAAATTATGGCGAGTGTCTTAAATATTCTAGGGCTGAACCGAAGAAGGTTCCTCAGCTAAAACTAGAAGAGCTTCCTGTCCAGAAAACATAACCCCAAACTAGAGATCAGACTGAGCTCAGTGACCCCTCGGGAAAAGGATCTGCAATATTTGGGTTTGTTTTTCACCTGATGAGTAAGACTCCCAGCAGTTGAGCGCTCTCAAGCACATTATTTAAGGATTTGGTTCATCTCAGCTGTAAAAGTGAACAATTTACCTCAATTACTATCCCCCAAATCCTCTGAAACCTGGATTTAGGCAGTTCTTTCCACAACACTCACAGTTTGTTTAAACTATAAGAGTGAGTGAAGCAATTCTGGCTGAGAAGTCTGTTTTGAGTTGTTTTCCAGTTGTCTGGAGAATTTGAGCTTCTCTCCCACCAAGTTTTAGAGTCCAGATTCTTTGGGCAACTTTCCAAATTCTGGCTGGAATATTCAACCGTTAAGTCCCAGCTTGCCCATCTGCTAGATCTAGAAAAGATTTCTGTACCTTTAAAAAGTACATCTAAACTGCTTGCTTATCCTTAACTGTCAACATTTTCTCACACTATTTAATTTTAAAGCTTAACTTTTTAAACCTCTCAAGGTTGATACTGCTCTGCATATGAGGAACCGTCAAGAATTTTGCACTGCATAGTAATTGTCTTGTGTTTACCAGATAAGGTGGACTTGCTGTACTGTGCCAGCTGCTCTCCGGCGAGCGGACAGTGATGCAGTGGTACAGCAACCGCGGGTGCATCGGCCCTGACTGGGAAACGGTGACATGGCAGGGTCTCTGGATTCCTCCCACCCATCCCAGCTCAGTTAGGAGACGGCAGCTGACCTCAATAGTCCTCTTAGAATTTGAACTGAATACACACAAGGTGTTCAGGCGCCTCAGGGAAGATGAATGCCTCTTGTACTCTGTCATTAAACAAATCATCTGTACTTACAGGGTCCAAAGGGTACCTTTTACAATTGAAGGTGAAGCCCTGCCTGTTTTCACTTGCTGTCTGGATTAATTACAAAGCAGAATATTTGATGTCATGGGTACTAAATGAATACACGTAATTTTTTACTGACCAATAAAAGTTAAACTATGGAAAAAAAAAAAGTGTTGTTATTACAGTATACACTCTTGCCACTGAAAATGCAAGGAAGAAAATCCAGAAAATTCCCCTTTTTGATTAAGCCAGTTATGAGTGTTCTCAGAGTACGGAGGATACCAGATTCTAGGCAAGCTCATCAGTAGCGCAGGGCTCCATGGATTTGCAGTTTCTCATATTCAGCTGCGTGCAGCGGTTTGAATTCCTGACCCTCGCCATCTCCCGCATAAAGAGGCTTTCCAGTGGCTTACCCTACCCTAAACATAAGGTTTACATCTTTTTTCCAGACCACTTACGAGGACACTGGCTGCCACTAAGCCAAACATTCCCCGAGCTTCTTGGCCCACGCCGCAGCCGCTCCCCGGGCGCAGCCGAGCCCCGGGGGAAGCGAAAGCGAAACCCACGGGTGTCGGGGAGGGGAGCCCGGCCAGCCCCGCTATGAACTACGGAGCGCGTTTCGCAGCTGCCTGCCTTCTGTGCATTGGTACGTACCCTCGTAGCTCGCTTTGGGACAGGGCAGGGACGGGCCGTACCCCCCACTCGTGGGTCCTGCTCGGTGCCGGGGCCGCAGGCGGTGCCCTTCCCGGCACGGCAGGTCCCCGGAGCCAGACACCGGCGAGGGCGTTTCAGGAGCGGCGGGTTTGTCGCCTATTTCTAGCTTGAAATGTTTCTACCAGGGAGCGGGTAGTAATCAAGACCCTGTAAAGCATTTCGAGTAGCCCCAAAGCAAACAAAACACCAGGACATTTCCAGAAGTGAAATGGAGCCCAAAGTCTTTCCATTAAAAAGTAGCTCAGGGTCGCACAGCCATTTGTTATGGGCCGTGTAAAACAAGCTGCCTCCATTTCAGAAACTGGATTTGGTAAAGGTGAGTCCAGCCTCTGCTTTGCCCAGGAGAATCGATTGCTCTTCACATCATTATTCTTGCCTTTCAACTCTTGGAACAAACCTCATTTTAAAATAATAGTCATTAAAATATTATATTTTAATGAAAGGAAGGTATTTAAGTATGAAGTTTAAATTTAAAAAAAGCATTCCCTGACTTAACCAGCTTGCTGTGAGCTAAATGGATTCATTACATGTGTAGGGTACTGGCTACACAATTTTTCTGCTATTAGTAAGCTCCATTTTGTTACTCTTTCAAGATCAACCGTGACATTTTAAAAATAGCTTGTGTATGCATGGCCATGTCGTTCAGGACTCGTGGGGAACCCAAATGGAATCGCTGCAGCAGGCCCAAGTTTCAGGAGAAGCAGGCAACTTCCCTGTGTGTTTGAGATGACCAAGACCATTCCCCTGTCAAAAGAGACTGAGATCGTCAGGCTGAACGTCAGGCTCCTGCTGAGCAGAACTGGATCAAAAGATGGTCAAAGCTCTCAGCCAGAAAACCTTCCTCCAGACAATATCCCCTTATTTATTGTACAAGGTGAGTTATTTGCTGAAGTCAAGTGAGCAAGTCTTGCTCCTCATCAAAGTGAGAAGTCACAGATAGCATCCTGCAAGAGGGGCAGCAGATCTCATACCTGGCGTCGGCAGCCTGCCCACTGCTGCTAGCAGTTGAAGCGTTGAGGAATAGCAGCAGTGCCCCTCTGCTCCTTTTTGCAGCGGCTAGCGGTGATCTCTGTTTTGATGCCCCAGCTGAGGTGATGCTAGCTGCATCCACAGTGCTAAAAATTCAGTGATGCTCTGGAAGATTCAGAAGAGACATTTGCCTCTTTGAGGATTTTTGCCCTTAGATTCACTGTGTTTCGGGTACTAAAGATACAAAGAAAATCAGCATTTCAAAACTCAGTGCCTGGCTAGATTTCACGTTCCTGTGAGGATTTTTGGGTGACACACACAGCTTGTCCCCTACTACACACTGAATAAAACAAGAGTCAGGCATCCCTTCCTTCCAGAAGTGCCCAGACCCTCTGCAGTTCAGTCAGCGGGATGCTGCACCTTGCAGGAGCGAGACAGAAGGGGCAGAGTTAATTCATGGAGGAGCTGGCTCTTGGGGGGCTGCTACGGTGAGACAGACCACTCGCAGTACAGAGCAAGGCAGGGCGGGACTGCGTGACGAGCTGCACGTAGATGTGGGCTGGGTTTGCTGCACATTTAGATGGGCTGGGATCAAAACAAGTCCATGCATGTTTTTTTCTTACAGAGTCCTCAGTGGATATTCTTCAGTATGTAGATGAGGATATCAACATGCTTGACTGCAGGATCAGCCCTTACTTTACAGCAGACACTCAGATCATCTGGCCTGGGAGAGAAATCAGAGCCAGCAGTTCAGACTCCTTGTTCACGTGCACCATAAAACACACAGCTGGAAAACACGCAACTACAGCCTTCCTCGTGCAAGACCAGAAAGAAAAAGAGAACCCAAATCCCGGACAGCTTTTCCCAGGCATTGCAGAGCGACTGCATGTTTCAGGTAACAGAAAAAGTAACATTCCCCTGGGGATTTTCATACACTCAAAGTATTGAAGGGAAATGGAGTTGGCCAGGGCATTGCAGCTGCCATCCCAAAAGTTCAGTGGTGAACAGCTACCACTGCTGTATTTCAACTGTACCCCAAACCTGAGACCTTTTCAGAAGGATTATGTGGAGGAAACCTCTCTTTTCCTCCCCATCTACACTGGGGTGTCACAAATTCATGCTCTGGTTTCGCACATCGCGACAGTTGTCACCTCCACGTCACTTCCCAATACTTAGCTTCTGGACTTGTGTGATTATGCACCGCAGTCTATTTTTAAAAGCCTCCCGAGTTTATGAATAGCTTAAGCTAGCTTTTTAACATACTGTCGGACAAAATGCTTTTATTAAAAAGTGTATGCTCTCCCTTGTGTTGAGGATTATGCATACACTGCAGAAGCTAATAACTTCAAAACAGCTTCTCAAAAGCATAATTGTTTTCTATTTATATACTTCCATACCATCATTGCTAAAAGCCCTAACTTAAAATCACCAAAGCTTTAACATAGCCATACCCATTAAGCCTTACCTTAGTTTTTCAGCAGACAGAGCACTCTCATGGTGTCTGCATGGAAAGCAAGCTCTGCAGCTCAAGCTGCCCTTTTACAGTTAGGGAGAAGTTCTAGGTGAAGAAACCGAAAGTTGGTCAGCTGGCATGTGCAAAAGGGTTGCAAGTCAGGGTCAGAACAAGAAAGCAAGGCTCTAGTTCCCATCACCAGACCACAAACTTGTGTTGCTTAACCCCCACACCCCAGGCCCTGGTGTTATCTGATCAAGAGGTACGCAGCTGCAACGCTTAAAAATAGCAGGAAGAGACTCTGAGGTCAAGCAAGCCCATGATGTGGTGGCTGGGCCACTGCAGCAAGGAGGCTCGCAGCCCCGTCCCCGTGCAGCCTCCCCAGCAGGGTCAGTGACACAGGAGCAGGCAGCTGCCGGAGCAGGCAGCCAGCGGTAGCACTCAGCACCATGCATTGTGGCAGGGAGCTGCAGAGCCCGTCACTGGCATGTACAAACCCCCTGCCTACGCACTCAGCTTCTCCCACCCCCCTTGGCCCACATCAGCCTTTTCCATATCCCTTGTTAAAAAAAAAAAAAAGGATTTAAATGGATTATTTACCACATCAGGAACACTCTACTGAGACTGTAGAGCCTCACTGCATCCAAGCAGATAAAACGTGGCAGAAACTCAGCCGGGAAGCCAAGAGAGGGACAGCCCCTCCTAGCACCCTCTTGCAGGCAGCCTGCCCAGCCTTGCTGCTGCCACCCAGCTGCCTTTGGTAGCCTCCCCAGCAGGTTAATCGGGCCACTCAGCTGACTTCGATTTGCCACCCAAAGTGCTGGGATGCTCTTCAGCACTTCCCAGTGTTGAGATCACGTGTAGTCCCCTGTGCACATTCCCTCGCGGCTTTTAGGTTTGCAATGATTTCCAAAGCAACAGTCAGTGCGGTGGGAAAGAAATGCTGCTTCGTTAAACCTTCTATTGCAGTGAGAGTTATGGAGAAGTTATTATGTCTGTTATTCTGTCACATAAAATGAGTTGAGAACAAAGTGTAACACAGCAGTTTTAGAAAAGTGAGTTATAAAAATGCTACTTGGGCAGCATTGGACTGTGACCTCCCTGACTAACCGGGCCACCGGGGTGACAGCCCCGCGTCCCAGCGTGTCACGTCCCGTGGCTGCGCACGGAACGGGAAGGTCTTGTGGCCCGCAAGCCCTGAGCCGGGGCCAAGGCTTGCACCAGCGAGTAAGCCATAGGCAGGCTGGGAACGGCCCCCGTGGCTCGCTTGGAAGCGGGTCGCCCCGCTCAGGCCCTGCAGTACAGCCTGAGGTCACTAGGTGGCAACTGGTCCCCACTGGTGCTCCCCCCGCCTGCAGACCCGCCCGAAGCCCCCCCGCCCCTCACCGCTGCCCTGCCCTTCCAGCGCTGCTCCTGGTGCGCACCGCGCCCGCCCGCCGCCGCGCCGCGCCGGGCCGCCACGTCCGGCTGGGCTGTGCCTTCTCCGCGGAGGGCCGGGCAGAGGCGAGCATCCAGTGGGTGCTGCGGCGGGAAGGGCGGCACAAGAAGCGGCTGCTCGCCTACAGTGGGTCCAGCAAGCAGGTGGAACGCGTGGCTCGCCGGGCTGAGATGGTCCTGGAGGAGATCGCCAAGGGCAACGCTTCTCTGTTGCTCAGAGACGCGGAGACGACAGATGAAGGAACCTACTCCTGCATGGTGTCAGTGGCTTCTCTGACTGTGGAACAGACAATCCAGCTGCAAATAGAAGGTAATAGCATGGCCTTGGGATTTTTTTTTTTTTTGAGTCTCAGTGCTCAGACACGTAGCATATAAAACTGTATTTAGTTTTGTTTAATGGTGGAGACAGAATTTATGAGTTGAGAGACGTAGCAGTGTAATACATTTTCACTCACCAGAAAAACCCACGGTGACCGTCAATGTTAACTCCCTGTCTCTGGTGGAAGGAGAGCAGTACAAGCTGGTCTGCAATATCAGGCACTACTACCCACACAACATCCAGGCTCAGTGGCTCCGGGAGCCAAAGGACTCCTGGAAGGTCCCCGATGTCATGAAGAACGTTCTCTCAAGCAGCCACCGGCAGAGCAGCAACGGCACCTACAGCTCCTCCAGATACTTCCTGCTCACAGCATCCCTGAAGGACAACGGCCATAAGTACACGTGCTGGGTAGACCACCCGAGCCTGCAGACCCCCATCAGGAGAAGCGTGACTGTGGAGGTGAGAGGTATGCCGCTCACCTGGGGACGTCATCCCCTGCAGCCCTGACCCCATGGAATTGCTGGGGGGGAACTTCCCACTGATCTTTCCCCTTTCCCAGTCTTCCCTTCCACTGCTCTTCTCCAAAAAAAACCCAAACAAACAAACAAACAAAAAACTTCCAACAAAATATTCTTTTTTCATCAGACTTTCTGCCATCTTGATGAAAAACAACAAAATTGATTCCTTGATTCAAAATTAAATAAATGAGACAGACCACTTTTTTTTTACCAAAATGTCCATTTATCAGGGAAGTCAGTTCCTGGCCAGTTCTGGCCCATAATTAACAGTTTTCTTCATAAGCAAGAGCTGTGTCTCTTTTGAAGCATCTGCCAGATGCCCTTAGCAAAACATCGAGAATTCTCTTGACAAAACAAGTTTGAAATGTGAGGGGTTTTTTGTCTTGGGCAAGATAGGAGATAATCTTTGCAGAGAGGATTGAAGGAGGACATCATTTCAGACCAAATATCAGTGGAAACCTCATGCCAGGGTATTTGGGGTAAATGTAAATTTGGCCTTTAATTCAGTGGGGTCAGTGGACTCCCATAAAATGTCCTGCAGCCTGATTGCGGTTGCAGGATCACCGCCTGCCCGCTGGGGCTTGTTCTCACCCCGATCCCCTGCAGTCAACCCGTACGGGCTGCTGCTCCCGTCCCCGTCCCCTGCGTGCGATGGCAGCGTGGCCGGGGTCAGGACCGCAGCCATCATGTGTCTCTGCCGTTGTTCTTTCTTTCGTTCATGGGCAGAAGCTACCTCCACTGCCTGGCTCCTGCTGCTCCTCGCCCTCGCCGCGTGCCTCGCGGGCGCCCTTTGGTACCACCACAAAGGTAAAATAACCTCCAGTTTACCAAATGCGGGCTGTGGGGAGGGAAGGAGTCTGCTGGTGGTGGCACTGCTGTGCCAGCCGTCCCCGCGGTGGGTGGCCGAGGCTCTCCCCAGGCCCCTGTCGCTGAACTGGGTTACCAGTGCTGGGAGGTGGAAGCCGTGCTTTATCTTCTTTTAGTCACAATCTCTTTTTTTCCCTTTTTCCCGGCCCTAGTGAGGAGCACTGCTAAGGTAGGTGTGTTTTCCGTTTTCCATTTTCTACCTGAAACACATTTGGTGCTTTCCATTTTACCCTTCGCTAATTCATTGCTGTTTCACCCTCCAGCCCAAACCTTACTAGAGACGGGACCTCCAGTGCCAGCCAGGTAAGGAGCAGAGCTCCTCTAAAGAGTGCACAAAAAATGTCGGGTGCCAAATCTGGAAAGGAGGGTGGAAAATGACAGCGCGGAAGGCCGCTGTCTGCCGGGGAACCGCGGAGGCAGTGCGAGTTGGCCGGCGCAGCCCGGCGAGAAGCGATGGTGGCAGGAGGTGGGCAGCCCGCTGCCTGCGGGAAGCACGCTGTGGAGCTTCCGAGGGCTGCACGTCATCGGTGCTTCCATGCCTTGTCAGAGCTGCGACACTCCTGCAAGGCATCCCGGAGCAAATGGGAGGAGGACAATTGGGACAGCGTTTTTTCTGGAGTCTGTGGTTACCACGGCAGTAGGACGGGGGCTCTCAGATGTGATAGACATGTACAACAGGGAAGAGCAGGCAGCAAAACTGAGACAGCATTCAGTATCGTGCATTGCAGGGCGCGACGAGCGCTTGATCTACATCCTTATGCCATCCATTCTTGTTCAGTCTTTTCTTCTTCTGAAACTTCTTTTCCTTTGGTAATTATTGCCCCTGGCTTGAGCACATAAAGCTGTTGTGAGCGTATCCCAAGAGCAGTGTCTGTTGTGGGAGCCAGCAGAGGCCCTCTTTGTGCGAGGCACGGCCTGTTGTCCTTGGCCAAAAATAGGCTAAGAGTGGGAGGAGAGAACTCGTAGCCCCGTCTGACGTGGAAAATGTCGAAGGTTGCTCAGTGTCGGGGTAGGCTCCGCTCCTCTCCCGATTGCGGAGGACAGCGGGGGCGTGCACAGAGCTCTCCGGTAACTCTGGGCTGTCTGCTCTGAAGAGCTGCTTTCTCCACGGTTGGCGTGGCTTGGTCTAGGCCACCTCTGATGGCTCACCCAAGGTCTTTTCTTCTCCCTCTTTATGCAGGCAAGTCTGGCACTTCACTAATGAAAAAGCCCTAAGAAGACAAATGTGTTTATCCTGATTCATTGCAACAATCAAAAAAAAAAAGCGTGAATGAAAAATTCAAGAGAGGAGAAATACCTCCACCACATTGCCAAAAACCCCACAACTTACTTGCCTACCAAATTCCAGGAGCGATCAGTCACTAGCTATGTGTGCACGTAGCAGGACTGACACGCTGCCTGCTGCCAGCCCTCTGTAAAGCGCTCGCCGCTGTTTCAGTTAGTTTTGCTGTTCTCCTCAGGAAACCGGGATGCAACCATGGCCGGAGGGAAGAGGTGGCTTCAGCTTGGGCTGGACTTGCTTCGTTTTAGCCAGAGATGGGATTTGGCCTCACACAGATTCAGTGCTGGCTCATCATCCTCTGGACAAGGGGAGAATTTGGGTTTGGTAACCGAGAATAATTTCTACACCAATAAAGATTCGTTAAGAGAAATGGAACTTCTTAGGTTTTATTCTTCATCTGCCATTCTGGGTGGAAGCCAGCGGCTCGGGTGAATGCGTCCCCATACCTCATGCTTTGCTCTAGGCAGGAGCGTGCAACCCAGAGCAAAGTCCTGGGTCTTCAGTTTAAAGGAGGCTGGGGTGACCTCCCCTGAGCGCTGGCAGCAGCTCAAGCGGCTGCGAAGGGTCCTGCCGGAGCATCCCCCGCAGCGTCAAGCCGGGGTTGCCACAGGGTCTGCAGGCATCAGGCACCCGAGCCGGGCTGCTGCATTACGGAAGGTGAACAAAACACTCCTCGTGGTGGAATTTTTTTCCTGGCAAAGGCCAGTATTTTATTCTCACAGGTACAAATTAATAGGTTCATTCCCCTCATCACAAAATGTTAAAAAAATAACACTGGCTAATAGCTTTGTGCTTCATTCAGCCTGAGCTGTGGGGAAAATGTACCAGACACGCCGCCTCCAAACGGTAACAGCTTTTTTCTTAGCGTCCTGGGAGGAAGAGATCTGGGAAATTAGGGGGATTTGAAAGGAACCTGAAGAGCTGGAGAGAGAAAATCCAATTTCATAGTTAGCTCACAGAGGACGTCCAAAGGCAGCCAAGATGCTGGAGACTGACGACCCGAGGTAAGCCAAGCTGGTTTGGACAAACTGAATTGCTGCCTGTTTATTTTCTTTACCACATGTGGGCTGGCTGCTGACAGGGACCGGTTTATATGGAGGCACCGGTTTATATTGAGCTTTATGGGGCACTAATTCCAGTTCAAACAGAACAGTTCACTTGATTAAAATTGCTATGCATTTGTGAAAGAGAAGCTGGGTCCTCCTCTGTTGATCCGGTCCTAGCATTACGAGCGTCAGCAGAGGTGTCCGGATTTACACCTTCCTGCACTCTGACACTCCTCTACTTCAGTTTGTGACCTTATGTGAGCTCACCCAGATTCACACCAGTAACAGCTCAGCCCCAGTCTATGCCGTCGCATGGTTTTTACAGGGATGTAAAGAGGATCATTGTCTGTTCCCAAAGAGCTCAGTCGCTTTATGGACATACACAACATAGTACACATACGGACACAAAATATGTTATTTATTGTGAATTTTGCAAAGACACAGTTAAGCAACAAAATATACATTTGTGAACCTTTAGTTTTATACATAACAAATACAATCTGCTACCATAGCAATAAATTAAATGTACATTATTTACAACAGACATAGGCCACCAGGAACTACAAAGCACCGTCTCTCTACATAAAAAATAAACTTTGTCAGATACATTTCTTCAAGATTTATTTTCACTCTATAAACTCTGTTCACACTCTATTGATATAAATTCAGCATTTCCCTTTGCAGGATATACGCAGTGCTACATTCATTAAAACATAATGAAAGCATGCTCTAGGACTGGGGAATGACAGACTCTTTGCCAGCTCTAGTGGAACAGAACAGAAGTTGGAACACCAGCAAAGCAACGTGAGTGCAAGGTGCGGTCTGCAGAGGTGCTGAGCTCTGACCAGCCGCTGGTTTCAAAAGCAGTTATCAGCGCTAAGCACCTCTTGCAGTCAAGCCGAAGACGGCCGAGAAACCTCAGCCAAGGTTAACAAGCCCATTCGTGCCAGCGACGTATCCTGGCCCCTTCACCTGCCATTCCTGAAGACCCTCAAAACTCTGGAAAGAAACTGAGTTTGTGCTTAGGATCCCCCGTTTTCGCTCAGAAAAAAAGCACTTTCATGTTGTGCTTAAGTGTAATCCTGTGCTTGACTTCGTGGGATTTCAAGAGGATGCAAGTACGTGCTAAGTGCTTTCCTGAATAACAGCCCAGACGGAGCAGCAGCTTGCTGCCAGCTCTCCGCAGCTGCAAACTGGTCCCCAGGGCTAACGCAGGAGACGCTGGCGGTGGGGAGCAGGGTTCCCTCCCCGCTCTGCTGCCAGCACTCGGAGCCTGCAGCACCGGCGCTGGGGAGGTGGAACTGGACCTGACCTGCCTCTCCCTCTCACCAAGGTCATGAACTGGTCCGAGCCAAGCGGCAGGCAGGGTGCAGCAGGAGCAAGCAGGGGATCGAAACCCCAGCGAGAAGGGGAGCAACCTCCCGTGACAGGAGAGACCTCCCCACGGGGCCGGGGGCTCCCCCGAGCCTCCCCCAGCCACGTCTCTGAGCACCTTCTGCTCCCTGTGCAAAGTCTGGTAGAAGTTATGTGCATGGAAACGGTGGGGATCAGAAAGGAAAATGCACTGCCCGATAATTTTAGTGTCAGTTAAGGATCCTTTCTTTTATATATATATATTAAAAAAAAATCACTTTTATATATGTATATATATGTGCGCATGTGGGCGTCACTTATAAGCACAAAACATTTTGCAATATATATATACAGGAACACCTTCACCCACTGCTGGAAGTGCAAATGCCTCCGAGGTTTAACACAATTGCTGGTCAGTCCCCAGCACCGCTGCGGGACAATTCGGGACACTTCAGGGGCCGAAAGGAGCACGCCACGCACACAGAGCTGCAAGGCAGCGCAGGGAGGCAGAAACCACGCTAGAGCTTGGCTAGGACAGGAGCTTTAAAAGCCCGGTTGCTATTAAGGATGTTGCAGCAGGTTTTTACAACCAGCCTTGAGGAGTGCTGCTGAAAATGTCCCAGAGCACGCAGGAGCCACTGGCAAACTCTGTCCCAGACCTCGGCTCTGGGCCCCGCTGCCATTCCAGCAGGCTGGCGTGGGGAAAGACAAGCCCAACGCACTGCGTCTCTCTCTCCCTGAAGCTTCACACTGTCCTGCCTGCCTGTTAATCCCGTTCGAATAATTCTACAAATCAATCTAGGTCAAAAAGGAAAGTCACAGTTTCAAGTAAAAAAAAAAAAACACCAAAAATGAAAAACCCAGCTGACAGTAGCCACTGCATCTTCTGCTGAAAGATCTCACAGAGATCAACACCCATGCGAATGATGACATCTATAGAATCAAGCAACTTCTCAGGGAAAAAAAGGAAAACCAAGAACAGACCCTCACAGCAAGTCGTTGCACCAGTCAGTATTTCACTGCGTGGCATAAGGAAACCAGACCAAAAGCTTCTAAGGGGAAGAATTGGGGGTGGGTTTGAAAGTGCTACTGAAGCATCGTCAGACAGAAGTGCTGAACAGCAAAATATGTGGAACCTGAGACATCTAGAGCTAGCTACGGACCCGGCTAAGCACACTGTGCTTTTCCTCTTTCAAGGAAAACCTCAACATTTAAACTCTGTTTAAATGCAACTCACCGAAAGCAGGGGGGAGTGTCCCCACTGGTGGTTATTGGTATTTACCAGTCCTACACAGCGCACTTAGTGCCTGTGAAACTGTTCTCCGCCTCTTCCACAAGTGTTTTCCTTTGGTCTGATTCCTCTCCCATTACGGCTACAGCCTTTTCTTTTCACATGGATAACTTACATGCACAACTGGGAGCACCTACATGGAATAGTAAGGCTGTCAGATAGTACCGCGCAGAGCCTCGGTTAGCAGAGCCGGCTGGGTTTGGCTTGGCTTTGCTCTGGTCCAGGGGGAGGTGTCGGGGAGGAGGGGAGGTGATGGTTTGCTTCTACAAGCACTTGCCCGCAGAGAGAGGTGCATCCTTCGGGGAGCAGCCGCAGCGGCTGCCCGCGGCTGCTTCTAGGTGTGCAATTCTGCATGCGCCTCCTGAAATTGGCTGTCAGATACTTTTGTGCCCCTCGGAGCTCCAGCTGTGTAAAGTTAACTTTGGCACTCAAAGTTCTGTTTTCATTAGGAATCACAAACTCAAAGAATTGCTTTCACTTGAGATTGAGAGCCTTATTTCATGGGGGTTTTTGCAAAGGTCACAGATTGTGGTAAGGGGGAGGGGGCATCTCTGCAGCATTGCAGTGTATCTTTTGAAAAACTGATAAGGGAAATCTATGAGCAATGTGAAATTCATGGACAGACCTCAGTAAACTTTGGACGAAGGTCCATAAAAGAGCAAGAGGATTTCTTGGCATGTGGAGAGAGGTATTTTTTGGAAAAGGGCGTTACAGGAAAGTCACCTTGCAGAATTCCTAATCCTCGTCTTTCAAAATAAACAAAAGCACATTCAAAAGCAGCGGGACAGATTCTGCAAGGGGTGGAGCAGGCTAATGCCATCCAAATCACTGGAGTTTTATGCATTTGCTTGCCTGGCGATCCAACCCGTAGGGTAAAGCAGAGCCCACCGGGTAAATTCACTCTGAGTACCAGTTCTGGTATTTAGAGATACTCCAGCTTTAGCTTTGGTTAATCTTTTCCAGGCCTGTGCTCAGAGTCTCAGGCAGGGAAAAAGCAGGGAGGCCGTATAAACCATTTCCGAAGCTGCCGAGTGAGGATAAGTCGGCCCCAGTCACCAGCTCCGCTCCCCCGGGACCGGTTCGCGCGCCCTCCTCTTGTGCCAGAAACTGAGCGAGTACGGTGTAAGAGGCTGAATCTGCCCGAAAAGTTTTGCGATGTGGGTAGCGAGCTGGAGGGGGGAGGCGGCAGGGGGGCGGCCGGTGAGCTGCTGCAGCCCCCGCTGCACCGGGAAGAGCCGCCCGGGGAGCGCCGCGGGGGGATATTTTGCCCCCTTGTCTCCAAACAGAGAAGAGCGACGACAAACCATGGCGGGGCGGGGAACTGCCCCGGGGCCAAGCAAACACATAATTTTGCCCTGACCACCTACCCTGCCAAAAACCAAACATAAAAACCCGTTTCGCCACTGATAACTGCAAATAAAACCTGAACTGCGCGGGGGGGGTCCGTCCTGCTTCCTCCCCCTCTGCCCCAGAGGAGCCGGGAGGTGAGTCGGGAGGGGGGGACGGACGGCGCCCGCATGGTACCCATCAGCCGCAGCACGCACGGGCGCCCACGGGGAGACACAGCACAGCACCGCAGAGGGGACGTGGCCCCCGGCCACACGCAGTCAGGGACACATCTCCTCCCGCGGCGCAGAGGGAGGGGCACGGGGCGTTTGCTGGCGAGGGGTTCACCCGGTGGGAAGGTGGCTGGGTCCCTGTCAGGGCAGAGATCGCGGCAAGGTGAGAGCTTCTTCCCGGCGCAGAGGTGCAGCCGGGAGGGGAGGGCACCTCGCTGCCTGCGGCCGGGGCGTGCATTTTCCCACAGGATGTTTGAAGAGTTTTCCCTTTGTTGAAACAAAAATTCTCTGCAAAGAAGAAAAGGATAAAAGTGTCAGAGACTGTGGAAGGAGAACATTCTCACTCCTGCAGTGATGGCCAGTCCCAGGGAGGGAGCCGAAGCCGCGGCAGTGCCCATCCCCGAGACACAAAGCTGCCCGCCGCCCCCGGGACGGGAGAGGAGGAAACTCAGTGATGGGCTGAAAATCACAGCTTTTTGAGACCCATGCTTTCAGAAATGGAAATTCCTCTCGTTTCAAGTTTTATGGGCTCTTCTGCTCAGCTAGAAACTTCCTAATGAAAACCCCGATTTCATGACACAGAAGGACTCCAGGAACTGGAGCCTGCAAGAAAACCAGTAAACAAATTCCTCATGGCTTGCAAGTGCCTCCTGCGTGAAAGCACCCACTCGCGCTGGTGGCCCCATGCACGGGCAAAAGCCCTGCTGCCGGATGGAAAGTCCCCCAGCCACCGAGAGCCCAGGCTAATCACGCTGCACTCCCTCCAGCTCTGCCCATAAAATCCCCCTCGTAAACTGGCTGTTTCCATCTGGTTTTTGGAAGGGGTAAGGATACCTGCTCCGCTCCTCCACCCCCAGTGCACAGAGCAAAGCACAGCAAACTTCATCCTCCCTGCGGAGATGGGCACAAGCGTTCCACAAAGCTTAACTGGGAAAAAATGAAACCTGCTGGGCTGCGGCCCACCATCCCTGCGAGCAGGTGGCAGAAGCGCTGTGGGAGCACCGAAAAGTACTCCAGAAAGGAACACGTAAAGCTGCACAGCGGCACGGATGGGCACAGACCTGTCTGTCACTAACCGCTACGGTTTTTCTGACTCACTGCTGCCCTCATCTTACAAAAGCGTTCAGGATGCTTCAAGATATACTGTTGATCACATATTTAATAATAAACAGTGCAATTAGCCAGTGTTAGCTATACACACTTGACCACAGACGAGACGAGTCATTCTGCACAGCACCGTATTACAAACACTCACCTTTCACAAGTTCATGACGACTTCTTCCTGCTAGTGGCTCTAAACGGAAGAACAGAATATGGGCTGGGTTGCAAATGAAGAGGCAAGAAGTCCTGAAAGCCCTTCCCCTTCCGCTCCCTCCCCGACGGCCCCTCGCGGGCTCTGCCTCCCGCTCCACAGCCCCTGCAAACCCCGGGCCCCCCGGGCCCCCCGCACCGCCTGCCTGCAGCCGGGCAGGGCAGCATGCGGCCGCGCAGCACCTCGCCTGGCGAGAGCCGCCCGTGCCTACCGTGCTGGAGCTGCCGTGGCTGAGCTTGTCGAAGCGAAACTTCAGGTTTGACCTCGGAGAGTTTCTGTTCTTCATATCTGCTGGAGGGAGGGGAAAAGCAAAGGAGGAAAATAATAATCTGTGAACACAAATATTTGCTGAAGCTGTAGGGCTGACTCGACCAGCCTGACAGCCAGGCACATCAATAGACTGTCATGAGTGCTACCAATATTTAGTCTGCCTTGGCTGAATGTTTGGCAAAATGTGTACATTAAATGTTTTTGATGGAACAAATTGAGGCTTAATTACATTTCACAGTCTTTCTACTGGAAATGCCACTGAAAAGGCTACAAGAAATGACTGATCCGTATAATGTATGGGTGGATTTCCATGTTCTTGGCAGGAGAAATACAAAATAAACACTTTAAACATTAAAAGAGGCTGGTTTAACAGTTCAGAAAATCACTAATGAAATAAGGAGGAGGACCTGTGGGGTGCTGAGATACAAAAAGCCAGCCAGACTGCGCTCTGCAGCCCAGCTTTTCCCCCGCGTTGTTCCCAATTACGGAGCTGTTCAGGGTGGATTTGTGCCTCCCTGGCTGTTTCGCAAACAGCTCCCAAGTTCATAATGTGCGTTTTCATTTGGATCGTGCTGCCTTCCGGCAGGCGCTCTGCTGCACGAGGAAATTAAAGCCGCAGTGATCTGCGGGCGAGGGGCGGGCACTGCAGACATCCCCCAGCCCCAGCACCACCGTGCCGTCACCGGTGCCGTCACCGCGGGATGCACCAGCAAAGGGCCCAGTTCTGCCAATTTTACCCTCTTGAATTGCACCTCATTTTGCAAATCGTCCGACTGAAATGGATGGAGTCAGTGAGTGAATTAGCAGTAGGGGTAATGGAGCCAAGACCAAGGAAAGCTGCTTGTTTATTAAATAATTTGTGAGTCATGGCTCGGTCCTTGGCGACAGCGAGTTTCCACGACTGCTGCACATGTCTGTCAGGGGAGAAGGGAGGAAACAGCCACAGCAAAAGCCACCTCTGCGCTCTAATTTAGAAGGGAAACAAATTCCCCATGGAAATACAGAAATAAAGCACATGGGGCCGCCTCTCCAGAACAGCCTCGTCAGGAGCGGGGTTTTGGGATGCGCAAGAGAGGAGCGGGGTTTTGGGACGTGCAAGAGCTTGCCCCACGTCCCGCGGGACGCCCGTCCTGCCAGGGCGAGCATGGTCGCTGCTTCGCCCCCTCACCTTTGGCAGCCGCCTGCAGCCCGGGCAAGGCTGGGGAGGGGGCTTCTCCGTCCCAGAGCCGCAGACCCCATCCCGACCTGCCGCTGCGGGACCCTGGGGGCTTCCGGGGGCTGCAGGAGCGAAGGCAGAGCCGGTGCCTCCCCCCAGCCCCCCCGCTCCCCCGTGACCCACCTGTGGGGCTCCTGCTCATGATCACGGGGGTGGCCGCGGCCCCCACGCTCGGGCTCTCGCTGCCGGGCGAGGCGCTGTAGACAAACACGTCCTGCTTGAACGGCGACGCCGTAGACGGCTGGCTTCCCTGCACGGGGAGAGACCAGGACACGGCTTTCTCTTGTGCAGCCAGCTTTTCTCCCCGCGCCCCGCTGACGCCCCGTCGCACCCCTGCTCATCAGAGCCTGCCCGCTCGCGGGAGAGCTCGTCCTGACGGAGCAACCTCCCGGTCCCGCTGTGCCGAGCGCTGCCCAGTGCATGCCAAGGCTCACCGGAGTGCCCCACCGGGCACCCCAACCCTCCTCCTCCCCGCACCCAGGAACGGGATTAAGCCCCTCGATGTCAGCGGGGAGGAGGCACCTGGGGGGGCCGCGGGGCACTTCCCCCCCACAGAGACCACCCGAGGGTCTGGAGGCAGCAGGAAGCCGCGGGGTCCCGAGCCCGAGCACGCTGCGGGGCGGGTTTGGTGCCTACCACGCTGTCGTACTCCTCCAGGGTCTCGCTCTCCCCCGCCGTGCTGCTGAAGCTGCTGGTGCTCGAGGAGGAACGGGAGATGTTCGACCTCCCGTTCTCTTTCAGCTTAATGAACGGCCTACGAAGAGGCGGAAAACAAAACAAAGGGCACGTGGCTGTCACTCAGAAAGCTTTGTCACTCAGAAAGCCGTGTCCCTTGGGCTCCGACAGCAGGGACAGACCCTCCTGTGCACCCCCAGAGCAAAGCAGCTGCCGCAGGGATGAACCCAGTGGGGTGCTTCTGTAAGAAACCATTTCCAAAGGCTTGGGGTAAAGTAGCTGGTGGGTGCCACCAGCAGAAACCCTTGGGTCACGCTGAGTCCCCAGTGGCAGGGAGGGATGGGCACCACGGGCCTCCCAGCTCCCACGCCGTGAGGGTTTGGGCAACTTCTGTCAAATACTGCCCTTTGCTCTTCTTTTTAAAGATGGCTATTTTCAAACCATAAAGGAGCTGTGCTCATGAATCACCAGAATCTTTTTTTTCCTCCCTTAATATCAAACTTATTTATAGTAAAACCTGGCGACGGCTTTGTTTGACAAAGTCCCCAATGGTCTGTTGAGCTCCGGTCAGAGGAGGACGGGGCTCCCCCCGGCTCACCTGTCTTTGTTGGGGCATATTTCAGGGGAGCTGGGGTTGGACGAGGTTTCAGATTTCATCTCTTGGGAAGAATGTCCCAAATCTGGTGTCTTCTGGGCTCCAGAAACACTGTCGCTGAGGGCACAAAGAGACAGGTTGCACGAGTTATACAAGAGACTTAAAAAGGATGGTCAAATTATACTCCCTAACACCAAATGCTAAACTGTAAGAGTAACAGATGCTCTCTGGATACCACCACTTCGATTTAAAACAGAGGGAAGGGATCCAAGGCACTACTCCTCGAACACGGCAAAAGCAGCTCTCGTTGCTGGCTTGTGTGGAAGGGGAAGGCTGTGCCCCAGGCAAGGTTTCCAGCACCCACCAACAGCTCCTCTAATGTTTAACACGCAGTAGGGGTTTTTAACCTCGGTGACCAGGGCGATGTCAAACTTACCACCTTGTCCTGCTCTCCACCTGGCTCTCAGAGCCCGTGTGCAGGCGAGGGAACAGCCCCGAACGGCGCTTGATGGGGCTCCGGGACTGGTTCTTGGTGGCAGCTGCTGATACGGGGGGCTGAAAGCACAGAACAGTCCGGGCTGGAGGGCAAAGCTCCCTCCTAGAAGCTCATAAGACTAAACATCCTACGAGGAATTATGCTGCCTGCAATTCACAGCCTGCGCATCTAGAAAACATGTAACGCCAGAATTTCTTTTATATCTCCTTTGTACTTTGGGGCTGAAAACCCCAGGAAGCTAATCTTTGGTTCTTCCAGAAAACAAGCCCCACTTGAACAAAGTGCTCATAAAACCATGCTCTGCTCAAGTCTTCTCGCCCTTACACTCACTGCCTGTGCAGGGGACTGCCAGACTACATCAGCGCAGTGTAGTGCCCTGCCAGGCTGGGGAGGGAGGGACGGACAGAGGGACAGCGGGACAGAGGGACGCGCGGCCGCGCTCACCGAGAAGGTGGTCTTGGTCACCTCGCCGCTGTTGTGCGCGATGCCCCCGCTGAGGCTGCCCGGGATGCCGCCGCCGTGGTGCTTCTTCTGGCTGCCCACCATCGTCTCCATGGAGTGGCTGCGCACCCGGATGGCTCTCTGTGGCCGGAGGGGACAGGGGACAGCAGGTCACCACCGCCCTGCGGGCACCGACCCCAAACCACCTCCCCAGCCCCAGGCCTCCCCCGGGCACATTGCAGAGCATCCTGCCCGGTCCTCCCCTGAGAGCCAACGCACACCAACAACAATCTGGCAGGTAACAGCAGCAGCCATTGCACCACGCGGCCTGAGGATGAGCCGCCCCTCGGGGAGCCCCACAGCCATGACAAGATCAGATTCTCCCCCCATTGCCTCCGTGATGCCGGGCGCAAGGGCCGAGGACTGCAGCTATGGGACCGGGAGCAGCAGACATGAGCCCCGGAGCCCTGCCTCCCGCCCGGCGCCTGGCCAACCTCCCAAAACCCCTCAGCAGGAACAGGGACGACAGCCGAGTCATAAGCCAGTGTTTGGATGCACACACCCCTCTGCGACTCTCCCTGGACTCGGAGAGGATGGGTCTCGCGAGGAGCCTCCTGCCCTGCCTGCTGCCTGCACCTCTCCTGTGCGCTGACAGACCTCTCCAACCTGCCCCGAAACATCCCCAGAGCTGGAGGCTTCACAGCCGCTTCACAAAAGTACTTCTGTTCTTCAGTGTGCTTATGCTTGAAAAATACGTTTAGCCTGAACCTCTGCTGCTGCTGGTTTGGCCCATCCATCTCTGTAAGAGACCTGGAGACGAGCTGCACAGCATCATCCCCACGGCAGCCACAGACTCTCCCTGCTCCCTTTGGTCTTCATTTCTCCCAACCAAGCAGCCCCCTTCCTTTGCTCTTCACATCAGCCACGATCCCCCAGGCTCTGGACACGCTTTCCTCCGGACTGCCCTTGCCCGAGCCACATCACCGAGTCTGGGCGCAGCTTCCAGCCAAGAGCCCACCCATGCTCCGGCCCGCCGTGCTCTGTGCCAGCGCTGCAGCCCGGCGCGGCTTCTCCTGCCGCATCCCCGCTGCTGGATGCAGCAAACAACAACCACGACTGCTGCGGCGCCAAACTCCTCCTGCAATCCAGCCCCTCAGCCAAAGCACCCCTGGCCTCCTCCCAGCCCAGCCTGAGGGCTGTGTTTCCCGCACAGCCTTGAGGCACCTCGCTCACTCAGCAAACCACAGCCTGTTCCCAGCTGCCCTGAAACATCCGTGTCCGTTTTGGCACAGGCTGGTTTTTTTACAGGAGCGAGATGCCCAGCGCAAGGCCTCGTGCCCTTGTTCCCTCTGGCTGCCCCAGAGAGCTGGAGCACCGCCGGAGCTCCGTGCACCGAGGGATGCCCACGGCCAGGCGTGCCTTGCCCGGGCATGGAGAAGAGGTGCCAAGTCCAACCCGCCTCCGCGGCAGAGCCCAGAGACGTGCCGTGCTGGGTCTGGACATGACAGGACTCGCAGCCCCCGCGGAGCTCTCCACATCCCCTGGGAAAGGACCAACGGCCGGGCTCTGCGAACGTCAGTGGCACAAGTGAGGGAAGAGGACTGCTGTAACCTGTTCTGACTCAAACTGTTGCAAGCAGAGCTGCGCATACCGGAGGCAGAGACCTCGTGCAGATCCAAACACTCGTCTGGGTGCTTAAACAGGACCTGAGCTATTTTTCAAGTCTTCTTGACTGAGAAGTTGTTGTCCCAAGCACTTACAAATACGACCACGAGATCTTTTGAAAGTCTGGCACACGCTATGAAAAGCAGCAGTAAAATGCACAAGTTAAAAAAAAAAAACAACCTGTACCCATATTTTAATTACTGTTGTCACCATAGCAACGGGAGCCCAAACTAGACTGTGATGCCAGTGTGCCAATTACAGGAAGGTTTCTCTTCGCAGCTATTCCCTTTGAATTGCTTCTGCACTATCCGCCGTGCCATGGCTACCTCTCCTCCAGCCCCTTGAATCCCAGCTCAAGGTAAAGAGATTTTGGAGGAAACAAGCCATCAAGGGCCAGATTTCTGGAGGAGCCCGGCACTGTATCCATGGTGCACCGGCACCGGTTTGCTGCTGGCTCCAGGGGTTACTGAGCTGCAGGCAGACCTGCACCAGGGTAAGTGGGAGCTGCAGCCCCAAGCTCTCACCGAGACCCAGCCCATGCTGGGGACCATGGCTGCCCCGACAGCCCTGCGCTGTCCCCTCCTGCCCATCCAGTAACAAACACCAAGCAAGAGTCCATCAGACCTGATTTATTAGGGTCAGCAATTCATACAAAATTTGACAGAGTTTGCAGATAAAAGTAACTGGTTGCTTGCTTTGCTGCCAGCAACTCCGGCGGGCGCTCGTGCCGTGCAGGCAGGAAGGCTTCTGCCTGGGGCTGCCAATGCTGTGGAGCTGTGCAGGGCGCCCCGACACCCCCTCCCAGTGGGGGCTGGCCAGTGGCTCCTCTCCCCGCAGCAGGGAGGCAAAGGCACCCCTCTCGCTTGCTCAGAGCCCAGCAGAAACGAGCTCCGCTTTCCTCTGAGCAGCCGGTCCCCACGTCGCATGGCCGGGGAGGAAGGGGCTGCGGGCTGGGTGGCGGGTGCGAAGCACCGGGCAAAAAGAAACCATGGGGATCATGTCTCACCCCCTCCCAGCCCTCTTATTTACCATCTCTCCTCTCCCCCGTTCACTCTGACAGCACACGGTGCAGGACATAAGCTAGGACGCAGCCCAGCAGCGCAGTCCCGAGGCGGCCGGGCAAACACAGCCCAGCCCGGACCACGGAACTCACCGCCTGCCCTGGCGCACCCTGCAACGCCAAGAGAGCAAAGTCCGCTTTCTCGTACACAAAAAGCATGCAAAAAAATGATTATTTAACATCAACGTCTCAGACCCTGAAGTGAACACTGTGACATGACTGCCCAGCATCTCAATTCCTGCGACTTGTCTCATACCTGAACAGGGCACGCCTGAGCCTCCACCCACCCACGGCGGGGGCCAGGGAGCTGCTCACCCCTGCTCTGCAGCTGATGGGTGCAGGATGAGTTGACTCATCCACCAGTGCCTATTCCTCTGTACTATAGAGAAAACTGTGCCTATAAGGTAACTGCAGGAGTTGTCTCCATACAGCCGCAGCCAGGGCAGCTCCCTGGCCGGGGACGGTGACGGCCACCCCGCACCAGCCCCCCTCCCTGCTGCACATGCAGCTAAAACTGCCTCTGCCTGGCAGAGCCGACGCGCCGGGAGCAGAATGGGGAGAGGCATGGTGGAGCCGCACGGGCCGAAGCACAGTCACCCATGCAGGGATGCGGTGTCCTGGCTCGAGGGCTCTGCTGAACACCCACCCATGGGTGCAGCCCGGATTTACACGTGCCAGCCCTTCCCAGACGCCTCCCCATCGCTGTCTCAGGGCAGCCGCACCAGAGACATCTGGCAACAGCTCGTCCCCCGAGACTCAAGTGCTGCCCCTCCGTTTCAAGGGATGTCCCCCGCTGCCCAGCTGGTCACTGTCCCTACCTCCAATGGTCGCTCAGATAATTTTATCTCCACATAATTTTATCTCTTTTTCTTCTCCTCCAACCCACTCTCCCTTCTCTGCCCTTACACTCACCCAATCCCCCTCGGCACACCCAACACCGTTTCTCCTCTCCACACCCAGCACCTCTCGTTGCATCTCCTGTTTTAAGCGCAACGACAACCACCTCCCACCCCCTTGCCACGGCAGCCACCTCTGGGCGTCCTCCCCCCAATCCCTGTCCCGCAGCCAGTGTGCCGCAGCAAGCCCCCGCGGGGCAGCCAGCAGCGCGGGGACACGAGCAGGACTTGCCCTGCAGCAGTGGAGCCCGACTGCAGGCACAGCCCGCGCTGGGGTGCTGGCCCTGGAGCGAGACCCGTCCAGAGACATGGCAAATGCCAGAGCACGCTGGCGAAGAGGAGGTGCTCGGGGGCTCTGGAGGGGTCGCCCCGATGGTGGCACTCACCAACAACGCAACCGCGGCAGCTTGTGCCTGCTCCCACCGGGACCAGCTCCAGCGTTCGCCGGCTAAGTGGGCAGTGGTGGCAGCAAGCTCCCACCTCCTCCCGCCGCTCTGCTTTCAGGGGACGTCTCTCATCCCCCAACACCGCTCACCCGCATCTTCCACTAATATGTGCTTTGCCAGCCCCGGGTGCATTTTAACTCTGCTGTTGGCAAGGGACAGGGGTTTACCTTGAAAGACTCCAGAAAGCCTCCGTGACCCCCGTTCTCCAGCTTGTCCTCCTCTGGCCCCAGCCCCAGCATGGTCTGCGTGTGCCCGTGGAGCTCGTCGTGAAGGTTGTCCAACAAGGCGGCCCGCGTCCGGTCCTGGGGGAGCGAGAACAGGCTCAGCTGGGGGCCCCGAGGGAGGGGGCAGCGGTGCCGACCCGCAGGACAGCCGGCTCGTCCCCCCTCGAGGGCAGCGCCCGCCCCGCGGGGCCCCACGGCCGTCAAGCAAGCTGAGACACATGCACGCTTTGATCATTCGTCCCTGCAAGCGCTGACCCAGCTCAGCCCGGGGAAACGCGGCTTTGCGGAGGAATGCCGAGAGCCCCCCTGCGCCTGCCGCGGCCCTGGGCAGGGACGGGCGGGCAGCGTTACCTCCAGCTTCGCAAACTTGTCGGACTTGCAGCAGGCGTTCTCGGCGTTGATGAGCTTGGTCAGCAGGAACTCGCGGAACTCGGGGTTCTGGTGGGGAGAGAGCCAAGGTGGAAAACATCCACTGCCGTAAGACTCTGCGTACCTCTGGTACCAGAGCTGTACCGACCCAAAAATCGAGCTCACAGCACCCTGCAGCCTCCTCCAGATGTGGGAGCATTGGTGCAAAACCCCAGATGGGCTCGGGGTGCCCTCCTGCACTGGCCATCACCTCCACATTGACACGGGTGCCCCGGCAGCAGAGCCACAGCTGCCACCTTGCATGGGTTATGCTGTGCGATGGTGCACAGCCTCCTGCCCTACCATAAACCCCATGGGCCTCACTAGAAATCCAAATAAATGCATATAAATTCCAGAATTCACGTTTTCCCTAAGCAGGCGTGCTTGGAAATATCTCAGACGTACACATCTACTTTTTCTATGGCTTAGAACATGCTTCCTGTCTCAGCTCTTACCTTCTGGAACACTGGCGGGCTCGGCAGGGGCGGGCCGAAGGAGGGGACATCTTCCCGGGCCGTGACCGACACCTGCAGAGCCAAGAGGAACGTTATTCCCATGGGTGCAGCAGGGCAGCCCCCAGCGCAGAGCCGTCCCTCTCCTGGAGGGCGGCCAGCGTGGGGCGGGCGATGCTCTCCCCAGCCCAGCCCAGCCCAGCCCAGCCCAGCCCAGCCCAGCCCAGCTCAGCCCAGCCCAGCTCAGCAGAGATGCCCCAGCACCCAAGAGCCAAGGGGCATCCCAGAGCCCTCGCCCTGCCGGAGAGACCGCTCCTCCCCAGCCCTCATCAGTCATCACTCCTGCTTCCATGAGAGGGTTAACCAGGCACAGCTTTTTACATTTACTTCCTATGAATCCTGTTTTCATTTGTGGCTCTGGATCTCTTACTACAAAACAGAGAGATAACAGGGTTTATGCTACCTACACTTGAGTGATGCGTTAGACGGGTATGAGCTGTTCTGATGCTTATTCAAATACTGAGTAGCATCAAAAATCTTTAGCAAATAAGCATGCTATTATACATGCACATATTTTATACATGTATGTATGTATACACACACATTATGTAATATATATGTGTGCGTGTATATATGTATGTTTAATATACACATACATATGCCAGTTAGGTATAATACTGGTTGTATCACTGGGCACACGGGCAGGGCAACCACTGGGCAGCCGCCTCCAGACCTCGGCCTGAGATGCCGAAGCAAAAATCGGCACGTGCAAGTCGCGATTCCCCTCACCTTGTACGCCGTGTTATCTGCCTCGGGGTTTTCCACCTGCACGACAATGTAGGCGTGCAAGAAGTTGGAGGCGATCATGTCTGGGACAAACGGCGTGTTCTCTTCTTGGAAGATGATTGCCACAATGTCATTGCCAATGTGCCTCTTCCTCTGGAGCTAAGCAGAAAGGGAAAACATCTGGTCGGTAAAGCCAGGCGGTTCTGCTCCCTCGGGAGCAAACACCAGCTCCGGGCGCACCGGCTGCCGCGCGCCGGGGAGCCCACGTGGCTGCTGCCCGCGCCGCCGCCCGCCAGCCGAGGCTGCCGCGGCACTGGGGCTCGGCGGCTGGCGGCACTGGGCAGGGCAGCGCCAGCGCATCCTGGCTCAGACGCTTCTGTGCAAGGAAGCTCATTTCTCTTACTTGTTGTGTGTCTCCTTCGGTAAAAGGCAGCTTTGTAGAGACGTGAAACATTATCTCCCTGTCCCTGAAAACCGTGTACACAGACTCTGCTCCCGTCTGCCCGTGGCTGACATCCAGACCTCCTCGAAAACTGGAGACAAAGGGAAAGGCGGGGAGAAATGAAGAAATATTAATTGAAAGCTTAGCAGAGACCGCCAGCGGCTGTCAGGGGACAGGGTGATAGAACAAACCAGCTCATTTATCTTTATCTAGTACCGAGCAAACGGGAAAGAACAGACTGTGCGTCATGTATTGTAACCAAGCATCGCCATCACCAGTCTGAAATTCAGGGTGTGCGGCAGAGCAGTGCCGGTCGGCCGGGGCTGCCTGCAGCCATGGGCGCCAGCCATGGGACCGGCAGTGCTAAGCGCGGCCAAGGTGGGCTGCCCGCGCCTGCCAGCCCACGGCCCTCACCAGCAGCGAGGGGTGTCTGCCCGCACCGTGGCCACTGCAGCGACCGCCCCGGAGGCATGCCGCGGCTGAGCCCGTGACACCAGACAGGGCGCGTTTCCGCACAAAGTTCCTTTCATCTATGGCTGAATATAGCCAGATTTTCTCACAGCCTCAAAACTGCAGGAAAGGAAGTTTTTCTCTCTCTTGGCAGCTCCAATTTTTTTTTGGAAAACTCCCCCAGCTTTGAAAAACAAGCCAAAGCTATATTTGCTTCTGCTCTGTACAACCCGCTCATGAGTGAGATGACTTCTGTTCTCGCCCGGTAGATATTTTTACATATGACATGGTCTCTTGTTAAATGTATTTGTAAAATCATTCTTTTTATTTGACTCACCCTTTGAAGTCCTGGAGTGTTATGGTGTCTCCCAGAAAACTTAAGAAGTTCTTGAAGGCAGCACTCTCTTCATTATTGCCGAACAACTCCTCCTCTTGGGTCTACAAAACACAGGGCGCATCTTTTGAGAGCCCCAGCCCTGCCCGTTTCCAGCAGCCAGCCAGCCAGCCTGCCCGGGCTGCGCAGCGCCCATCGACACCGGCTCCGGGGGAAGGAGGAGGGTCCAGCCACGGCTCTGCTACCGCAGTGTTGGTCTGACGCAGCCGCGGAGGCCCCCACGCTGCCTGAGCTGAGGGTGACCAAAGCCACTGTCCCCAGCGGCCGCCACGTGCCGGGGCAGCCCTGCACGCTCGGGGACCTCCTGGTGCTGCTCCTCTGTCGCACTACGGGTGGTACGGACACAACAACCACGGACACCACTAACGCGAAAGGTCCCTTCGAAATGTGCCTTCTGCACATCACGCTGCTCTGAGCGTCTTCTTAAAATCAAACCTTGCTATCGGCAAAAGTGCCACAGCAACACAGAAAGGAACCCGTCCCGCCCCAGCTCTGCTGGTGATTTCTGCTCAGGCCACCTCTCCCGGCCCACCCGTCTCCTGCCACCTCCTGCCCCATCCATGGGGTGCCCGGGGATGTGACCAGCACCTCGACCCGGGGTGCCGCACACGGCCGCAGGCTGCTCCACACCTCCGCTCCCCAGCTGGCACCACCGCGCTCGCCACCGGCACCGGCTGTGGGCCGGTCACAGCCCGCTCAGCCACCATGGCACCCACAGGTAAAGCTGCTGAGAGCGACTTCTGACCAACAGCAAGGGACCTTAGGATAACGTTCAGGGAATACCAAAACAAGAATGAATCCTCCATTGGAAAATCCAAGTCTTAATCATCCCTTGCGTGCTATATTTCAAAACAATGAGACCTTAATTGTGGTCTTGCATGAGTTACTGAATCCAAAATAAAATGCAATATGTAAAGATAATTAGAGTGCCTGTCAGAATAATCTGTGGTGAGTTATAAGGCTCAGCTGCCTCTGCGCTCCCCATCCGGAGTCCCTCGGCTAACGACAGCATTTTCAGCAAACGCATGTCTTCATAGCCCACAGTCCTCCAAGACAAATGTAACTGTTTCACTGTCTAAACATATATCTGATTAAAATACCATGCCTGCTAAAATTCATTTTCACATCTACTTTTCCCTACAGCAGCTCGTGGGCTGATTTCCATACTGAATTTTTTCAGTCACATCATTTTTTAATGAGTCGGGGAAACATCCGAGCAATAAGAAATGCATTATTAGTGAGGACACCCAGTAACACAACGTGTTGCACGTGACAGAATTAACTGCAGGGCCGAATTTGCACTTGTGAGACGCAGACCTCTGGCAAGCGGGGATGTGCTCCACGAGAACGGCACGGGAATTACTCACCTGCCTGAACTTCTGATAGATCACACCGAACTTGAACGTGTTGTTGACCTCATGTTCATCATAAGACACTATCATCTGGGACGCCTGCAGTAAAACAAAATACGAATTATTTCATTTGGTAGTTCAAAACATGATGTCCAGAAGAGCAAACCCTGCTCGGCGTGCGCGCTGCTGGCCAGGCTCACGGCTCCGCTCAGCATGCTTGCCATTGCCCGCCGGCCGCAGTACAGCTCCTCGTGGTGGGCAGCGGGGCAGAGCCCGCCGGAGCTGCAGCGGGGTACGGCAACAGCCTGGCAGCACCCGAGGGAGCGGAAGGGGGGCAGAAGCCAAATTTCCACATAATCAGGCCAAAAGTTTTCAAGAGCGGCCCCGGTTTTGGTTATCAGCATCCCTGCAGCCCCTGCCGCCGACAGTCCGCCTGGATGCCTGTGGGCTTCAGGTGGGCATGACCTGTGGCCCCGGCACCCAGGCGTGGCGGGGGGACACGGGGAGCCCCGACCTCTCGCAGGTTTTCTGGGGGAAGTTTGGGGCCCTTTGGGTGCAAATAACGGCAGCTCCCGCAGCGCCCCAGCTCCGCGGTCCCAGCCCCGCTCTGCGGGGACCGAGTCAGAGACGTTTGTCTTCCCCGACCGGGCATCGGCTGTTCTCGAACTTCCAGATAAGGGTTCGATAGCAACACCAGTAATGACAACGGATGAACAAAATCAGTTTGACCTTGGCTACATCAAAGGGCGATGAAACTGCCTTGTAACTTACTGCTGTGCCTGCCACAGAAAAGATCTTCCACATAAAAGGTACTTGAAAATGATGGATTTGCTTTGTAACTTCCCGGGAGCGGGTCTCTATGGCAGCACAAGAACGCACACAAGGAGAAGCGATCCCTGAGTGGGCAAGTCAGTCCTGGCACATCACCAGCGGGGACTGCCACCCGGATAAAACAGTCCGTCCCCCACAGCGACCCACCCGCCCCTGCATCTCTTCCTGCAGGGCTTCTCAAGCACAGGCTCAACCCATCTCACCGGGTTTCAAGCAAACCTTAAGGCATCAAACCAAGACCCAGGTTGGTTTTACACCCCACAGACGGTTGCCTTCCCCTCCTTCCCCATGATCCAAGGGCAGATTAATACCAAAGTGCCATCAGCCCTTGGTGGCCAGTTGACAGAACGAGACGGTGGCATGCACGTGCCATCAGAAGGCCGTTAGCGAACCTGCTGCCCAGACACGCACAGCCCGCCACCGCTGCACTGCTCGCATCCCCTTGCAGCCGGGTACAAAGGTAGAGAGCTAGAAAGATGCAGTACAAATATCCATGCTCTGTATCAAAGTAGCCATTGGATCTTGGAGAAAAGGGGAGAATTAACCCTGTCTGACCTTCTCTGCCAAATACGTGACTGACTTGGGGTAAGTTACCTCACCTTGGGGTACAGAACCGGGTTAAACTTCAGCCCGGAGGCATCGTCGCAGAAGGCCTGTGGGCAAGGGGAAAGAGCAGTCAGTGCCGGGTCCCCGGGCGTGCGGAGCAGACACCCCTGTCCTGCCGAAACTCCACGGCAAGGCTGTGAATGTCATAAAGGAGCCAAATCCAGCCTCCGATTGCAGGAGCTCCCCTCTTTGCAGCCTCTCACTGGGATGTCCTGTGGCCTGGCTGGTAGCCAACTGAGGATGCAGCAAGACAAGTCCCAGGTCTCTCCATGGGTCAAAGGTGCTGCCGCTTCCTCACCTCTTCCCCCATATATCAACCAGTGATCTGTCCGGGATCAGCGGGAAACCAACAGCGGGGCCACCACATACCACCACCCGCCAAGCACCCCTGGACCCAAGAGCCCAGGCACTGCCGCCCAACACCACCCAATGCCGCCCAACGCCGCCCAAGGTGCCAGGCGCAGCAGCGCGGGCTTTGCTGCAGGTATCCCAGCCCAGCCCAGCATTTTACCTTCGCAATCTGGGGGATACTAGGGAGCTTGCTAAATCCTGCCAGGGGGATCCTTTCATGCAACGTCTTCACTTTGGACCTAGCAAAGAAAAAGATACGAGCAGACATCAGGGAGTGTCTAAGGCAGAGAGACACCGGCTGCAGCCCCCCACTCGCCAGCCCTGTGGCATGCACGCAACGATGTTGGGAAACAATGTTCTGCAGAATTTGTTGGGCCTGGTTAGTAAGCAAAGGCTCAATTTTTCTTCTTCTCATCTCTGCAGCTCTTAAAATATTCATAGTTTGGAGAGAAATGACACAACGGTTCAGATGCGCTGGGTCTTGTCAGCTTACAGACGGATGGCGATAGATGTGACTGGTATTATCCCATGTCACGGAGAGGTTTACGCTCAGTTTCAGCGGGTTTAGCAACGGATCAAAGTCTCGTGTTCATTATCGGGGGTCAGGCAGTCCCAGCGCAGAAACAGTAAAAGAATGATGCTGCCGCTTCCCATCCCACCCCGAGCCCCTCTGTGTGCGACAGCCAGCATGCTGCCAGCCTGGCTCTAGCATTTACTGTAGAAACAAACCGAGGGACTCCCAGAGAGAAAATATTTTGTTAAACAAAACTTTTTTTTTCCATACCTGAGTATAATCCTTAAATATTCAGTGCCATCTGCCTCCTCACACTTAATAGAAAGGATCAGATTTCCGAGGCTGCTGGCTGTACAATAAAAATTTAAATGATCCTAAAAATAGAAAACAGAGTGTTAGTGGTGGGGAGGCAGCTTGCCGATGGCAAGGCCGCTGCCCCGCGCCCCAGCCGGGAGCAGAGGACTCGCCTGCCGTCCCGAGACCCTCCTGCCCCTCAGGGACACACACTCGCACCCCCTCCTCGTGGGGACCAGGGCTTTAATCCCTCTGCCCGTGGACTTTAGCACTCTGCTCTCAGCTTTGTGCAGAGGCAGAAAGAGGATTACAAGACTGTGAGCAAGAGGGCGGGCAGGCGGCTGCCATGCCGGGTCCCCCGAGTCCAGCCGAGCTCCCGGTCCCCGCAGACGGGGCAGGCTCAGCGCCGGCATGCCCACCCAGTGTCCTGGGGGGGCCCTGCCGGCTGCGGGGGCCAGGGACAGAGGCTGTGTGCGTGGCCATCCCTGCCACGGCTGGCAACCCGCCGGTCCCCTCCTCTCCTTGCAAAGCGGGAAGTTGCAAAATTTGCCCATTTTGCTCACAATTTTAGAATTCCTTTTTTTTCTTGCGGGGGGGAGTGTGTGCAATTTTCAGCCGACCGATTGCCCCCTGCGGCGGGGGCACCCACCTTCCCCAGGAAATGCTTCCTGTAGGCTCTGGCCTCTCCTTTGCACTCCAGCTTGTAGCCATAGGTGCTGGGGCTGAGGTTCTCCTCCTCCTCCTCGCAGATGCTGCTGTCGGACGAGGTGGGCGTGCCGAGGTTTTCTGGGTCTTCGATCCAGTATCCCCCGAACTGGGGCAGGATGATCAGCGGGTACGGGCTGCCCTTCTCTAGGATCTGCAGAGACATGCGCCCATGAGGGCTCGGGCAGGACCAGGGTGCGGATGTGGGATGCAGGGGCTCATCGCCCCGTGTCCTGACCCCCCCGCTGCCCCATCCCGCAGCAGCCCCCAGCCCCGGCACCGCAGCAGGGCAAATCCAGCCCCTCTCTGAAACCTCTTCTCTCTCTCCTAGAACAGGGCACGTGCTACCAAGGAAAAGCAGCAACCGCAAAGCTGGGGAGCGGGAACGTGCTTTGTGCAGCTCCTCTCGGAAACAGGATCTCCACCAATTCCCCTGTTATTGGCAATTTTGGAAAGGCATTTGCCTGAAGGTGTTCAGGGTGGTTCAGGGCACCCACCTCATCAATGCTGGGGTACGGGATGTAGTCTTCCTGGAAAAAGGAATCAAAACACCACGTGTGACCATTTGTTCCCCACCAGCCATCCCTCAAGACCACAGCCTTGCACATCCAACCCGGGGAGCACTTCCAGCCACCCGCTGCACTGGTCCCTCCTGTCCTAACGCCCTGTACCGAGCGCCAGGCGGTAACGGAGAGCGATGCTCCCGTCAGGTGGGGCCACCGCGTGCGGCGATGGGCACAAGCCCCGGGAGCCATGCCACCGCGCCGCCCAGGGACACGGCCCGGGGACCCCTCCCCGCTCGGGGTCTGCAGGAAAGCACTGCAGCAGGGTAAGTCCTTTTCCAAAAGGGTCTCCGTCATCGGTGTAAGCTTCTCAGCTCTGCGGCAGAACCCAACCATTTTACACAGCTCACAGCTGAAATACACAGGTTTGGACATAAAGCTGGATTAGGGATTTACAGGCCCCACCCTCATCTTTGCAATTCAATCAGTGCCTTGTTTTTAGACAACATTTAAATCCTTTTTAGTCCTTTGAGTGACTGTCTTTGACTATACACATTAAAGCCCTGAGATAAGGGGAGGGGCACTTGAAAAGATCCACACAAGAAACAAAATTCAACCAACCTTATGTTTTTGGCTTCCAGTTCTCTGTTCTTCAAGTTTTGGTGCCTGCTTGGAACAAAACAAATAGATCGAATAATTAAGATGTTTTCAACAACACAGACGATGCCACAAGGGTATTTTGCTACACAGAAATCACTTTGACACGAGTGGCAGGAAGGAGGGGGTTTCTGCCCGCGACGAGCCAGGCAGAGCTGCCGGCGTGCCAGGACAGACCCCGTCGTAACACAGCGAAAATGGATGTGGTAGGACAAGACCTGGGACACAGCGACACCGCACTGAAAATGTCTAAACGTAAGGCAGGGACTATCATTTCCCAGGTGCCGGCACAGCACCAAACACCAAATGCCCCATATCCCACTCCAGCTTCATCTTAATTTCTCTGGGATGGGCTCCTAAAGGAAATCCCTGCGCTGCCTTCCTGCAGAGCAGCGGCAACAGCCCCGACGTGTGGCAGGGCGATGGCCCCGGCTGTCTCACAGTGCCTGTCCCAGGCTGGAGCACGGGGACGGCAAACCCTGCTGGCACTCGCCCGTGCCGCGCTGGGGGAGCACCGCGCTGGGAAGCACCACGCTGGGGAAGCACCGTGCTGGGGAAGCACCGCGATGGGGAAGCACCACGCGTCCTGGCATCGAGGGCGAGTGCCGCCTGCCCACGCCCCTCCTGCGGGGACAAGGCACATGCCAGGGGACACCCTGGTCCCCCGATCCTCCTCCTCGGGCAAATCCTGATGTGTTTTGGTGTGGGATAAGAGAACGCCTTGCCCTGACCCAAGAGGTACCGACACAGTGCTTGACGCAGCCGTGCTCTGTACCAGAGCCTGCCGTTTGCAAAAACAGGCAGCGGTGTCCTGACTTTACCAGGGAGCAACGGGACCGCGTCTCAGAGCATGTGCCCCTAAACCTCCTTTTGCAAAACTGCTCAGGGCGATGCGGAATAACCTCGGAGGAAGATGCTGCCGAAACCACTGCTCTCCCCCCCGCGCACTGGGAAGCGCCTGCCCGGCCCCCTTTCAGCCGGGCTCACACAGCGCTGGGGCCTCCCAGCACGTTAAATGTACGAGGTGCTGTGGGATCTCTGTCCTCGCAGCCTCTGCCGGGTGGGGAACGTCCCACGTTACTGGCATGCACGCTGCTGCTCACCTGCATTTTTTCCAGCATTTCGAAGAATTCTGCAGACTGAAAAAGAAAAGAAGGAAATCTCCTGTTCAATTAAAGCAGACACGAGGCAAGCCAGCCCAAGCCACATCGAGGCAGAGACGCCAGACCCCCCATCTCGTACCAGGCGCTCTGGCTCTGGCCCTCAACAGGAACGGGAAGAAGAGACTTTATCCATAACCGATGGTGTGTGCCTCCGAGACACCCTGTCCAGCCCCGCCGGCGGGCAGGGATGGAGCCCCACAGCTGCCCCGGGCTCCCAGGGCCGGTGGCCGTCCCACAGCAAGTGTCCCCGCCGCAGCCGCGGGCAGCGCACGGAGCAGCGACCGGCAGCAGCTCCCCACCTCCCTAATTCCTCCTGCTCTGCATTTCCTTTCCAAAAAAGCCTGAGAAGACGGGCCGAGCGACGCTGCGGCGCTCGTCCCGCTCCCTGCTCGCAAGCGGGCGGCTGCCAGCCACGGGAGCTCCTGTCCAGCCTGACTTGGAGCTCAGGCTTCACTGCTGCAGTTCACCATCACCAATAACACTCAGCCCCGACAATTTCCCAGCCCGCTCTGTGTACGGTTTGATAATGGTTCTTCAGTCATTTCTTTTTCTAATCACAGTAGTGTTGGCAGCATCGGCTGGACAATCTCTTTGGGTTCCTTTTGTTCCCTGGGCTTTTTCTCAGGCCTCTAAGGTCCGTGTTTCCCAGCTCTCTGCAGCGGTGACACAGGCTAGAGACACCAAAGGGGGAGCGGAGCCGCTGGTGCAATCCTGCCCTGAGGGGCACGGGACAGCCCGGCGGGAGGGAAGGGGAGCCCCTGCTGCGGCTGCTCCGTGATGTGCTGCTCGCTTCAGCACTGCGGGCGCCGGATCTCGGGGATCAGGCGGGGAGAAAACCCAGACGGCTGCCAAGTGCCGCAGGGCGCTCGGCAGGGCCGTAGGCGTGGGGTTTGCTGAGGACGCAGGGCAGAGCTGGTCCCGCCGCGGGCAGAGGGACGGGGTGCATGTGCCCTGGTCCCCGCGGTCCTCCTGCTGCTTTGCAGGGCCCCTGGCAGGAGGGGGTCTGTGCACACAAACCAGCAGCAAAAAACTTTCCTTTTGAAATTAAACAGGCCCAGACTGATCGATCCAAAAAAGCAAATAAATACTCTGGCAAATGAGACACCTACAGCAGCCCTCCCCACGTCCCTTACCTTGCAAGGTGCAAGCCCTGGACTCTGCCTTTCACCGGCTGTGGAAACGCCGGCAATGCCGCTGCCGGTGGGGCTGGGCTGCCCGTGCAGGGTGAATGGCCTACTTGCCAAACGAACTAAAGAGATTAGCAAGCCCCAGGCTCTGATTAAAAATCCTGTGTGGCTCCTCTGGAGAGCAGCCCAACCCTGCAGCCAGAGAGCTCATCCTGCTCCCCCAGCACGTCGCAGCCCGGCTCGCAGGCTGCTGCTGCCTCCGTCCCCAGCCGTGCCGGTGCCGCGGGGCTTTGCAGCCCCATGAGCATCCCAAGCCACTGCAGCGCACGCGGGGCACACAGAGCATGCGGCTCCTGCGCCTTCGGAAACGCTTAGCGCGGCAGGCTCAGGGACAACAAACCCAGACTGGGAAGGGCCCGTCACCGCCTCTCCCGGAGAGGTGTTAAAGCCACGTCTGTCCTGCTCAGCCGCGCCTTCCCCCGGGGCAAGGGAGGACTTCAAGAAACCCTGTTCCTGCCCTGATCTACCTGCGCTGCCCAAAGGGGCTCCAGTCCTGGCGGCGGCCAGCACGCCGCTGAGCTGCTCTGGGGCTCAGCAGGCACCAGCCACCTTTCCCCCTCGGTCCTGCTGTGATGTTCGGACGCAGCAGACGCAGGTTTGACCCACGCGACCAGCACGGGCACGGCCCCACCAGCACACGCAGCTGTGGGAAATGGGTGCTCTGCCAGCACGCACCAGCCTCCCGGCTCACCGGGCACCTGCGGGGTCAGCCCTTTGGCACAACAACCGCTGAACCGCAGCCGGATGATCCTGATCCCTCGTCCGGCTTTTCCTGCTCTCGAGTACACACAAATAAATTATCTAGTCAAACTACGGCTGTAAATATTGGGGCACTCCCAGTAAACTAGTAAGTGGCTTTTCTGGAGACGTGACGCAGCAGCCCCGTCCCTCCTCTCCCCCGTCCTCCCCCCCAGCTCTCCTCTAACCCGTGTTTGCTCCCGGCCACCCGCCGCACTCCTGCCGCAGCCGATGGGCTCACGGCTCGTACGGCTGAGGAGAGGCTGGGGCCACGGCAGACGCTGCTGGTCCAGGAGGGAGACCAGAACGTGAGATCAGCAGCTCCGATGCTGCTGGCTATCAGAAACGGTTTGCAGAAGAGGGATACAAGATTTGGGGCAGAAGGGGTCACGGTACCAAGGAGAAAGGCATGGGGGGTGATTTTTAGTGAGCTCTTAGAATAGACTGAATTTCTCAAAAGACAAAAAAGAGAGAAAAAAACAGAGGAGGAGATGAAGACATGAAAATCAGACAAAGACCAAAGGAAAACCTCAGAGAGATCTTCTTTTAATAAATGTGGCAAGCAAAGGTTAGTTTTACAGCACGAGCAGCCTAGTGACTGCCCTCAGTGACACCAGCTGGGATGGGGGAAAGACGCTGCCAACACAGGCGGGGACTGCCATGGCTTGGAAGCAGCTCTGTCCATGTTTCTAGCTATAGACTATGCCCCATTTTTATCTACCACACCTACGAGAGGAAAAACGAACCCCAGGCTCAGAAGAGCTCTGTGCCCAAAGCTGGAAGCACTTTAAAAAGGCTTTTCCTTATTTTGACCTTGGTTTAGATTCCGGTTTATCTTCAGGTCTCTGCGATGGACAAATGCTCTTTGAGTCAATTAAAATAGTTTCCAGGTCCCACTCTGCCAGCAGCCAGAACCAGAGAACCAAACCGCACAGCAGCACCGGATCCACCTGCTAAAGCAAGTTCCAGCAGAAAATGCGTACATGTATTTAATAAAGCAGACAGCAGTCTGTACCCTTTAGGGATTTATACATACTTAAAGTCAACTTTACTGGGCCACAAATATTTTGGTAATTACAGGGGAGACAATTACACCTTTGTGACACCCAGCAGGAAGCAATGTCCCCTGCCCTGGGCACAGCCGGCAGGCAAGGTTACACTCGCCCTGCTTGGGTCGCTGAGACTGTCTGCTCCAAACTAAACCTGCATCTGCTTCTTAAATGCAACCAAAGGCAACACCAGAGCGGACAGCCCTCTCCCCTGCCACCTTCGGTGGGACAAACCTGCCCAGCAGCTTGTCCTAATGACCTCAGAAATGCAAAACACTCAACCCAAAATGGTATAGTTGCTATTCCTTTCCTGCTCACGCATCCTCACCCCTCACCACTGAGCATGCTACACTGGCAGCGTGAGAGGGGATAGACAGTCACATCCCAGCGCTTCAGCACAGAAAAGTACACGATTCCTCTCTGTCAGCACCAGGCATGACACCGGGTCCGAAGCCGAGCCGGCTGGAGCACACAGTGTCTGGTCAACCACCCCAGCACGTCGGGGGCGAGTTTAGCGAGCCGGTACCTGCGGACGAGGCGTGCTCAGAGCAGCAGCGGCAGCGCAGCCAGTAAGTGCCCGCTTTGAAGGTTTCCGAGAAAATCACATCCAGAAAGAAAACCCTGCACCAGGCGGGAGCTGCCAAGGATGGAGCACAGCAGGGCAGAGCTCTGCCCAGCACCCCTCCCCAGCACTCCCCCCCCTCCTGCAGGTCGCACAGCACTCACCAGCAGGCCCCGTAAGAAATCCATCATCTTCCCAGCCTCACCCCCCCGCCGCATCAGCCACGCAGCGACCAGACTTCCTCATGGGTGCCCGGCGAGAGCGGCCGAGCACCAGCCCGGCCATCCCTCCCCAGCTCCGACACCTCCCTTCGTTAATGTTTCTCCAAGCCAGAGGCATGGCAGGACTGCTGCTTTGTTATTTCAAAGGGTGGCTCCCCTGGGAGGCAAAGCGCCTGAAACAGGTTGGGCAGGAAGCAGGTGAAGGTTCGCAGGGGACGGGCAGGTGCCTGCCGGGATGCACAGCCCCGCGGCGGGATGCACTGCCTCGTGGTAGGATGCACAGCCCCGCGGCGGGATGCACTGCCTCGCGGCGGGACGCACAGCCCCGCGGCGGGATGCACTGCCTCGTGGTGGGATGCACTGCCTCGTGGTGGGATGCACTGCCTCGTGGTGGGATGCACAGCCCCACAGAGGGATGCACTGCCTCGTGGTGGGATGCACAGCCCCGCGGCGGGATGCACTGCCTCGCGGTGGGATGCACAGCCCCGCGGCGGGACGCACTGCCTCGCGGTGGGATGCACTGCCTCGCGGTGGGATGCACTGCCTCGTGGTGGGATGCACTGCCTCGTGGTGGGATGCACAGCCCCACAGAGGGATGCACTGCCTCGTGGTGGGATGCACAGCCCCGCGGCGGGATGCACTGCCTCGTGGTGGGATGCGCAGCCCCACGACGGGATGCGCTGTGCCCCTTGGGAGGGCACTCGCCTGGGAGAGCTGCAGCGGGAACCGGGCGCTAGGCAGGAGGCAGAAAATCTGCCCTCTCCAGCTGGAAATCTGTATGCACAAAAAAGCCACAGCCCTTCCAAAGGAGCTGAATGAATCCCAACCATAAATCCTCTCGGAGTCAGCGCAGGACAACCCAACCTGCTGACCCAGGAGCTGCAGAGCAGGCATCAGCACCAACAGAGCCTTCCCGTCCCAGCACCGCCCGGGGAGGAGACAGTACACGACTGCTTTGGCCAAAACGCCTGTGTGGCTGTGATGGAGCACGGGCCGTCTCAGCTGCCGGGGACTTGCTTCTGTCCCTGCTCCCAACACCCATACCTACCCCTTGTCCCTCTCCGTGACACTAGGTCTTGCACAGACCTTTGGGAAGCACCTTGAAGCCTACCAAGAGCAGGGCAGAGCAGGATGAGCACCAGGGATGCCGACTCAATGCGCTCATGCTGTGCAGTATCTCATCGCAGGCTCGGCTACACCAGCACTGAGTGACCGCCCGGCATCCCCCGTGCTGACCGCGACAGTCAGGGGACCGAGCCCATATCTCCAGAGGGACCAGGTCTCTGCCTCCCAACCACAAAGTCACCCCAGGTTTCCCTTCATCAAGCTGGTTCCTTAATCCCTGACATCTCCTCTCCCAGGCATCTCCGGTTCCATCTCTTAAATGTCAGCAAACACACACCAGCCCCTGCCTTTCAAGAGCCGACAGCAGCTGAGACCAAAGCGTCAGCAGGGGCACGGGGAAGCTCCAAACAAGCAGACGCACGAACAAACCCAGTGGCCCACAGACAGCCCCTGGCCTGAAGACCATACGGATTTATTTCTGTTTGGCACCTCTGGAGCTCCTTGCGCCTGGCAAAGCAGCGTCCAGGCAAGACGCAGGATCTTCCTCTGCCGCTGCCCGGCTGGGGTGCCAGCCACGACCGCAGAGGCTCTGCCATCGCCAGCACCGCAGGGACTGAGGGATGGAGGGAGGGAGCACATGCCGCGGGCTCCCAGCTCTGCCTCGCCTTTCTGAAAGGACAACCTGTGCCATCTGCAAAAGATTCTGGAGCCCTTTAATCCTGCTGTAAAGCAGAACAAGTCAGTAATCGCCTTTTAATTGCTTTAATTACATGATTATAAAAACGAAGAACCAGCAGTGAAACAGGCAGCCTCCAGCCTTGCCTGTGGAGACGGGTCCCCCGGCATGTCCTCAGCCAAAGCCATTGCCGGCCTCTCCCCCAGCCACAGCACCCACAGCGAGACGGGCCCGTGTGGCTTGCGATGCGAGAAGAAACGGCCATCTTTGAGATGCATGAAAAAAAAGACCTCGGTGTTTGCTTTTGGGGAGCTTACATTACCTGAAGCAAACAGAGTAGCGTCTACACACTTTTTCCATGCCAGGCTTTCCGTAGGTTTCCATGCCAAGCTTCCCAAGCTGAGGAAAGCCTTAAACTGAAGTTTAAACACCGTTGAAGACCCCGACCTCCTGCTGCCCTGCATCGCCTCAGCTCCAGCCGAGGAGCGGCCGTACCCCCCTGCCTGCCTGCGGCGTGCCTGGGGTCTCGCCCCCATAACCCCTCCTGCAGCAGCGCCGGGGTAGGGAGCAGACCCTGACACCGGCGGCCACCTCTGCACCCGCACAGCCGGGCTCAGCCTGCTCGGCTCGCAGGCTCATTAAAAGGCAGAATTTCCATTTAAAACGTGACGAGGGCAAAGGCAAAGGCAGACCCTCTCAGGACGCAGGTGCTGCTGTAAAGCCTGGGAAGGCATGAGGGAGCACGGCAGCAGGACGAGCCCCAGGGACGCTGCGGGGCTGCAGTGCTCACGGTCACAGAAAGTCCTACCTGAACTCCAGCCAGGCGTTACCGAGCAATTTACCACCTTTCTGCAAGGCAAAATAAATGGCACCGACAGTTTGCTTCCTCCCGCAGGGGCAGGGTGGGCAGGCCGGGGCCGTGGAGGGGCCACGGCGCTTGCCCAGGACAGCCCACAGGAGAAACGTGGACACTCGCCGCTTCCCCGGCAGTGCACGGGCAGGCAGGCACTGGGCGTCCCGCCATGGGATGCAGCAACATCCCCAAGGTGAAATCCTTCCGAGCCCCCGGCAGGGCTGCGCATCGCCCAGCCCCATCCCGGGAAAAGTCTGTCCTCCGAGGCTGGTAAACAGTGCAGGGGCTTTGGCTTCCCCTCCTCGGGCGCCAGCCCACAGCCAGCCAGGAACGCTGCTGGCACGAGGACTGGGAAGCACGCTCTGCTGCTGGCATGCCGGCACCTCCCTCACCCGGCACGCTGCACGTCCCCGGGTACACCCCACAGGCGGGATCGCCCCTCTCCCCCCGTTTCCCACGGTGCCCCCAGGACAACGGCCGGCAGGCTCTCCCCAGAGGCGCATCCCTGCTCCCTCCCATCACTCCAGGCTTCAAACCCCCGCCAGGACCCCCCCCTCCTCTGCAGCCCGGCGAGGTGCCACAGCTCGTGTCACCGGTGCACTGTGTCAGCTCCTGCCTGCTTTGTGCAGCCAGGTCATACACAAAACCCTAAATAAGCCAAATCGTCAGAAGCTCCACTAATAAACTCCTCCAACTCAATACTCTCTTTCCAAGCCCACTTGCTCTTAACAATCATTTAAGCAGGTTCTCAGCCACCTCGTAATCCTCACATCCCTCTCATCTTCTCCAGCTTAATGAGTAATGTCCCGGGTGGCAGCGTATTGAGCGCTCTGCAGTAGCCTGGGGAGAAGAGCTACAATTGCCTTTGTGTGGAATCTCTGGTATCGCAGAAATCTCTCAGGTTACTCTGAGAGAAGCTACTTTTGGTGAACCCGTGTTGCATTTTATCCTATTTTCCCATTCATTTCCATGTCTCAAATTGACCTTTCCTGCTGAATTCGCTCTGAAGCTTTGCTCCAGGTCACTGCCCCAGCTCTCTGCATCGCCCTGCTCGGCACAGGGCTGCACGCTCTCCGCTCGCTTGAGACTGTTTGAGTGAGATAACTGCGAGCTGGGAGCTGTGGAGGTGCCCAGAACCAGATTCCAGGTCTGACCAGGTTGCTCGTGACCTTCTCCCATTGGGTTTGGGAAAACTGCAGGAGGGGCAGAGCCCTGCAGAGGCAGCCTGGCATGGGCAGAGCGGAGGAGAAGCACCGTGTCCCGCAACCTGCCGCCTCTGTCATGGCAAAAGGCAGCAGCCGAGTGGTCCTGGCAGGAGTGAGCGGTGGGTCGGACCCTGCCAGCAGTGCCTGCCTGCCGGGGACACGCCGTCTGCCTCGTGCTGGCAAGCAGCCGCCCGCCGCGGCGCCCAGGGAGGGTTATTAGAAGGATAACAGCACTGGGATTCTGCGTCCTGCTTGGCATCGCCGCTCGTGATTGCGTAACGTGAGCGGCGGCACAGGATGGGGCCCGCTGGCACGCACGCCCCGCTGCCGCTGATGGTGTCTGAACACGCTGCAGGCTGAACTCCAGAAACCACCTACTGCTGCTCCCTCGGGAACAGCCCAAATCCGTACAGCCGCTGCGTTGGAAGTGCCGCTCCTCACCAGCTTCAGTTTCCAAAACCGGCACCTCGGCTGGACCGCGCGCCCACAGCCCGGCGCAGCATCGCCTGGCCGGCGCAGCGTCGCCCACACACTCACCTTCATGGTCGGCGGGGCGGTGAGAGGGGGGGACAGCGGCCGCTCCGGGACGGTCACATCCGTGCTGTTCAGCAGCTCCTGTTTCCTGAAAAACCAAACGCAGGCGTGTCAGCTTCCCCCGTGCCCCGAGCAAGAGCATGAGGCGGGAGATAAGGGCTTATCTTCTTTGGCAAAGCCGCGGGCGTGCGGGCTGCCTGTAAAACAGTGTCTTGAATCTGAGAAAAAAACAGACAGACAGCATAAAAAGATGATAAAAGTCATCTGAAGAGCCCCGTGCCGAGGAAGGGCTGGGAACACCTCGCTGCCCCACCGAGTGCCCAGGCTCCATCCCCAGGAGCCAGCCGGAGCCCAGCTGCGGGGCTGGGGCGCGGTGCGGTGCCGGTGATGCCGGGCTCTGCCGGCCGGCGGAGCGGGGACAGCAGGGCTGGGTTTCTATGACAACCCATCCCCACGGTTTCCCTCCATCTGGCACCCTCCCCGCCTGGGCAGGATCCGCGGCCGATCGGCCTCCCGGCAGCCTGGGCGCCGTGGACGGCGGAGGAGGCTTCCGGCTCGGTGACACCGGCGTAAAACCCAGGGACACCCCGGCACGGGTCTGGCAGGGCCCAGCCGAGGGCCTCTGCTAACAGGGCACCTGGCACAGGCGCTGAATGTGGAGGCAGCAAGAGGTGTCGTGAGGATGTGAGACCTCAGGGAAGCGGGGAGCAGCCCCTGTGCCAGAGACCTGCCACAAAAGCCCCACATAGAAGCCCCCTAAATCTCGAAAAGGCACGACCTCGGCCCTCCACCGATTATCTGATCAAAATACCCTGTCCCTTTCACCCCAACGGCTTCCCAGGCAGACAACCAAGCCGTCACTCGCAGTGGTACTGCCAGATGCTACTCTGGGAGTCAGAAAATCTGAGATTTAATTTAGTTTCCTCTCGTCCCTGCCAGGTTAGTCCTGCAGAAACCGGGCCAAAACGTCCAACTGTTTATCTCGCAGTAACGAGGTTTGGTTCCCATGGCAGCCCGCCCCAGGATGGCACGGCACAGCGCCGCGTGCACGGCAGCCGGGCACCGATGCCCACCGGGGCCCTCTCCAAAACACGCAGCTCCTGCCAGAGGGTGCACACCCGACCTCCTGCAACGCCTGCCCTTGCCGCCAGCCCCACCGCCCCGGCTCCCGCCCTCCCGTCCACGCTGTCCTCCTCCGCTGAGTCCCAGCTCTCATGACAGCAGGTGACAACCACACGCTGGTCATGGGGGAGGCTCCGGTACCTGCAGCCCCTCCTCAGCAGGGCCGTGCGCCGCGGGGATGCAGCGGGGATGCGGTGGGGATGCTGTGGGCACTGCAGGCAAGTTTTCTACGAGACCATTGGCGCAACAGCGAGTGCAAAACCCCACCATCACCTCTGTGAGCAACGGAGTGGCTGTTCGGCTGCGTCCCTGCTAACGAGAGACTGAACCGGAGCTTGAGAAAGGCTGGCTCCTGCTCCTCCTGCCTGTACACACAACTGCTCTTGCTATAGACTTCTCCTGTTCCTGACGAAACTTGACTCCATCTCTTGAAACACATATATATGTACATACACACACACGCACACGCACGCATACAGATAAGCATTTAGGAGGAAGCCCTCTGCGTGCTGCGGGTTGCAGGAGGGCACTGCAGCCTCCCGCCCGGCCGCAGCCCCACGCTGCAGGATCCCAGCCTGCCCTTCGCAGCACCATGGGCCAGACCGGGGATTTGGCATCTCTCCCGGTCGTTGCAGGACCGACTTCACGGCAGAGCAGTGGAGAGCAGCCGGAGCCGGCGGTGCCTCGGAGTCCGTGTCCCTGCGGCCGGCACGATTAGATTTGGCTGGGGTGTGCTGCCAGCCTGTGCTGTTAACGTACTGCACGTATGGAGACATGAGAAGCAGGGAGCTGCAGCGCCTGTGACCAAGGGAAGCAAGGGACGAACAGGACGCAGATCGATAGTTCTCATTAGTCAACAACCGAGGAACAAGAATTAATGGACTTCAGTTGTAGCCAGGGGAACATCAGCTGGATGTCGAGGAAAATTCAGGGCTGGAGTTCAAACACATAAATCTGTCCCGGAGATGTAAGACCAGCCCAGGCGGGGCACGGGGGGGATCCGCACGGCGCGGGGCAGGGCGACGCATCGCCGTGCCGGGCAGCACCGCAGCCAAGACCAGCCACCGGCACGCAGGGACCCGGCTCGCAGACCCCTGGGACCCGGCAGACCAAATCCTCTGGTACTTGCAATTAATTGCTGATTGCACTTCTCGGAGCCTGGGGCGGCACAGGCATGCAGGCAGCGGGGCCCTGCCATCAGGACTTATTTCTCCTGGACTTGCACGGTCCTGCTGGGCTCCTCCTGAGGCACGGGCAGCCGTAGGCAGGAGGAAGGCAGACTTTTTGGCCTCTGGTCTTTTTTTCTTTCTTTTTTAAATCAGAGCAGGTCAAATTTGCCTTACATTATTACATCTCATTTAAGCTCTCAGCATCTTCCACTTTTTCAATGCAAGAAGTGAATTAAAATGATGTGGGACAGTGTATGGGCAATAGCAGAATTCATGTCCTGCCCACCCGTCTTGTTTATCAAGCTCCTTCCCTTTCTCCTCTCCACAAACTCACCATGACTCCACTGCTGAAAAAATGTTGAGGATGACAGATCTCTACTGTTTGCTCTTTGACTTTCTAGGACGCTAAAGCACAGCCTGATCTGGAGCAAACCACCCATCCTTTCCTCTCCTTGCTTTGAACCCTGAGTCTGCCTGATTGCACTAATCTGCACAGTGGCCTCAAGGGCATAAAATGTATCAGACTTTGCAACGATTAAAGTTACAGAGATGCACACAAATAATTTTATTTGATCTGGGATTTGTAGCAGGTTACCATAGCATCATATTCTAAGTATTATAAAATCACTCACACAACTTAACAACGTGTTCCTCTGTCACATGCTGATTGCTTCTTTGGGGCCAAACTGCTGGAACTGCTCCTCCAGTTCCGGGGAAAGCAAAACAAACCCATTCACCAGCCACCACTCGTAATTAGCCTCTGTGCCACTGGAAATACGTTACGTTAAACTGCAACCACAGACTCTGATGATTCAGTCTGCCGTCACCTATGGGGTCAAGGGCCATCAGCCTAGTTCCCAAACAGATTACCCTCACGGGATGAGAAATGAATCATGAAGAAGATTAGCACGTCTTTATCTGCGTACCAGCGTGCTCGTGCGGAGCAGCAGCCCCTGGGGATCTCCCCTGAAGATGCCGCCAGAGCCAGCGGGTGCTCATGGCAGCCCCACGCCGGGACCTGGTCCCCGGCTGGCGCCAGGGTTACAAGTCTCTGCGGAGCCTCAACCGCAGCAAAGGTCCCAGGCATTCATGCCAGCGAGGACTGGAGCCGGGGAACACTGTGCAGCTCCCTGGAGTGCCAGCACCCGGCTCCCACCCACGGCAGGGGCCCTGGGAAGCGGCCGCAGGACATTCAGCCCCCCCGGGGGTTTCCCTGCAAAGCCAGAGCCCGGCCGGCTGGGGGATGCCGGTGGCCCGCAGCGTGCGAGCACCACTGCCTGCGCCGCGCAGCAGTATGGCCTCCCTCGCCCCGCGGGGGCCAGGACCCTCCCGTGGCACGGCCCCCAGCGCGCTCTGCGTCAGCCATCCCGAAACGCTCGCAGCTCTTCCACCGGGTCCTGCACCAGGATGGCGCAGGGCAAGAAGAAAACACAACTCCTGCCTGAGCAGCCTTACCGCAGACACGACACAAGAGGGCAATTAGGGAGCGAGGGAGAGGACGGGGTGGGGAAGAACAGCAGGAATAGCGTCACGAGCTGAAGCCTGGGCTTGGCATGGCACGGCTCCAACAGACGGCCTCTGCGGTCACTCCCCACTCGCCTCTCCCTGGCACCACGGGAGACGCACAGCTCCAGCATCAATAACGTAACCAAAGGTTACGGCGCTGCGCTCGCTCCCTGGAGGCAGCACCCAGTGCCTGGCAGGCAGCCGGGTGCTTCGCCCGGCCCTGACGCCCCCGAGCCCACCCTGGCCACAGCCGGGCGCCAGCGCATGGGATGGGCGAGAGCATCCTCCGGAGCTGCACGGCCAGACACCGGCCTTTCCGGAAGGCAACGTGGGCATCATTTTTGTAATTTTAATTCTTCGTTTTTCTCATTAGGCAAATTAAGAGAGAAGGAAAAGAAATAATTGGAATCCTACGTACTTAGTAAATTTAATTAAGGAAATACCTTAATGCAGTTATGCAGGCCCAACTGCAGGGTTTCCTAACAGGGACGGTGAGATCAGCCCTGTCATCCCGGCACGGTCCCGTCCCCATCCCGGGCCGGGGCTGCAGCCGTGGGGCCGCGCTCGGGGGGGACCCCGCTGCCGCCAGCCCCCGCCAGGAAGGCACAGCCTGCGTGGCCAGGGCTGCTCCCCTTGCTTCTCCCGAAGGGGAGCAAATGGGGATTTTTCCCCCCGTTTTGAGTGCGTGGGCACTGGTGAGTTCCCAACACAGCGAGGGCAGGTGAAGTCTTTCTCTTGTCTTGTCCCTGATCGCATCCCAAAAGCGCCTACAAATTCATATCCTGAATTTGGTAAACCCCACCGACATCCTGAAATTCTGATTAAAATGTCCCGTTCAGTACAGGGCTGCCGGTACCCCCGGCACCCCCTGAGCTTTCCCAGCCGAACCCCTGCCTCCGAGCGCACACTGCCCTCCCGCTTTCTCTGCCTAAAGCCTAATGAAAAGCTTCTAATGCATCCCACCTTCTTGTTTTGTTCGTCTGATTTACCAGACGGGCTCTAAATTGACACGGTACGTTCGTATAAATTACAGGCGGGAAGGGGAGATGTCAACATGTTATCTGACACGGCAAAGTGTTTCACACTAAGTAGTTAGCTCCACCTTTTGTTATGCTGTGTAAATTAAACATGGAGCACTGCAGGTTACCTTTATGCCTACACTTAATTCTGCAGATGAAACCTGGCCTAAGGAGGTGCAAAACTCTTGCAGCAACAAGTTCAGCCTGTCTAGATGCTGTATCCTTGAGAAGGACAGCAAACATTACCCTGTAAATTAACAGCCTCTATTTTTGGACTCATCATTTTTTGTCCTTGATGGACATCACCTTGCCAGCTGTTCCCATGTCAGTTTATTTAATATTCAATGCCCAGTGTCTTAAGTTTTACAGGGGACTGTGCTTCCGTATTGCTTTTCACGCTCACACCGCCCCGGGTTAAGCCCCTGTCCTGGGGCGGGTGGTGGGAGCGGAGCCCAGGCTGCTCGCCCTCCCTCCGCACGAGGCTCCTCTCCATCCCCGCTCCCTGCAGGCAGGTCCCGCACGGCTGCTGTGGCTCACGGCTGGGACCGAGCCTCCGACCCCCAGCTCCTGGGACAGCGGGGAGCGCCTGCCGATACCCCGGGCACAGAGGCAGCCAGGAGCCCTCAAATTGCAAAAAAAACCCCAACCAAAACCGTGTTTTTTTGCCACAGAGACAAGGGCACCTCGCTGAGATTTTACGCTTGCAAATCTGCAGTGAGCGCCTGAACGAAGCACCTTACTCTGACTTTGAACAGCTCTCCATCCAATCCCGGGGACTCCAGGCAGGCAAGATCTCGCCGCATCATCACTCATCCCGGGGAGGACGTCCGCAGAGGACACGCACTGCTGCAGGGCTCCCACCAACTTCAGACAGCCCCGGAGCTCCACAGCCACCCCAGAGCCGGGTTTCATCCCGTGCACCCAGCACTGCGAAGCTGCCGGTGCTCCGGGGCTTAAACAGGCACCGGGCAGAGCCCCCGCCGTGGAACATCTTCCCTGATAAACTGATTTACCTCGTTATGTCCTGGGCTCAGGCTGGCCCTACCCTGAAGCGTTACCTTCTTGCATTGAAGTGTGAGAGTCAGCAAAGAAAAAGCACAGCATTTTCTGGTCTAGATTTCTTGCAATAAATTACTTATTTGCAAATTGCCAGCCTGCATCTGTGTGCACACACAGCCTCCCCAACTGCACAGCTCCCACAAGCAGGAACCAAAGCCCTGCTCAGAGCAAGGTGACATTTAACTGCCAATTAGTTTAGCTTTAATTACTCCTCTGCACCTAGAATATTGTTGAGAACAGTTCGGAGCGTCCCGTGCTCGTGCAGGCAGTGCTGCCTGTGCTGGCTGGGGTGGGTCACTGCTGCCTGCACTGGTTGTGTGGGTCACTGCTGTGCCATGCATTGCCCGTCCTGCTTGGGGGGACAGCGAGGAGCTGGCTCCCGCTTTGCCTGCACCTCTACAGACACTGGGTTCTTTCCAACTGGCCAAGGACTTCCCACTTGGTCTGGCTAGGAAAGTAAGACTCAATATGCAAATAATGGTGGAAAGAGATTTTTATCATTTACAAATTTTGTTGTCTGATCTCCCTTGCAGGAATAGAGAGAAAGCGGTGATTTCCCGCAGCATTTGGGTAAATCAGCCAAGGCACTCACAGACTTTTTAAGACCAGAAGGCTCGTCTGATCCGATTCCTGACAAACACGAGCCAGCGAGCCTTGGGCAGCCATTTCTGAGCTGACTCAATAATTTGCAAATTGCAGAGAACAGCTCCCAGAAACCAGCGCCTCCAACCGCCGGCAGAACCGACACCGAAGGGTGAAGGGACGCTGTCCCCGCCTGGGCATCCGCGCCAGGGCGGGAGGCGGAGCGGGAGGGGAGAGGCCCAAAAAATGCGGATGCTGCTCCGGTGAACATCCCACTGAAACAAACGGGGATTAAAATTGACTTCAGCAGCACAAAAATTTCACTCAATAGCTCCGGGAGACAGACTACCCATGAGTGGCCCTTGCTGAACCAAACAGTAAACTAACAGCAGTGAGTAAAGACATTTGCCCTATTCCCAGTCGCCTGTACCGTAGCTGAGACTGATAAGCGAATGGAGGGGTGCACCCACACCGAGGCACCCACCCACCGGCTTTACCCGGCGAGAGGATGGCCACCATAGCACCACCTCGCTTCCACGTGGGACGTTCAGGAAAATCGATTTAGATAAAAATACCCAGTTCCAAACCCTAGGTTTCTGGAGCGGGACAGGAGCCAGGAGGAGCCCGAGCCCACGGCAGCAGCGGCCCCCCGGGCCCCCGCTGCGGGTGCACGTTACTGCTGCTCCCCTCCAGCTCGAGCGCGCGGGACAGGCACAGGCAGGTTGGCTGGAGGTGGAGGGAGCAAGGTAAGCGTCACCCTGGCGCTGCGAGGGGAGCTTGGTGAAGTCGATCTGTTGTGCCGTGCTTTGCTGGGTTGCTAACGAGAAAGGGACGTAGGCCACCAGGGACTCTGCAGCTGCCACCGATCCTGCCAGGCTTGCATATGGCTCGTGTAAAGCAAAATTCAATTGCAAACGCAGAACAAAGACCGAATGTAGGAGGAAAAAAAGAAAACAGGAGCAGGTGGAGGAACAGAGTCCCTTTTGACGATGCCGCTAGCAGTCCCTTCCTTTTCCTGCAGATTATGTCACTTTGATGGCCCTGGCAGCTTGCATAAGACGAAGCAACCGCCGTAAAGCACTGCTTGAATTCTTGCAATCGCTCCCATGAAGGCTCCTCAGTCCACAGCAGACAGGAAAAAACCTCCTCAGGGTCTTGTTCTCCCCTTAAGATGTCTGTGTGACTCTCGTTGTCCTCAGTAAACCCCGCAGCAAGAACTACACTGAGAGGGTTTGTGCTCAACGTGATGGTGGGGAAAAAAAAACAAAAAAACCAAAAAACCAGACTCACACATCACTGGCCAGACTTCTGTGAGAGTTCAGAGCCAGATTTTTTCTCAGCCCTCAAGTGTCATGCTGAGCTCATTCATAGAAATCTGGTACCTAGGGGAAAGATGACTCTTTGGGAAAAGTCTTGCTTGGTGTGACTGGTAAAGCACTCTCTTCCTTCCCTGCCACGCTTTGAGGCGAACGCAGGATGGCCAACAAGTTTCAGCGGGGACAATGTCTGGAGGAGCATTCGGGCCCCCGCCGGCGGCACAGACCTCCCCAGCACTCGGACATTCCCTACATGCGGCACGTGAAAGCGGGAGAAGAGGCTCCAGACTACGGAGCGCTGGGGGGCACGGGGGCCCTGGCCGCCCCCAAGCCAGCCAGCCCCTCTGAAACTTGCTGGCCCATGGCTGGAGCCCACAGCCCACGGGCAGAGCTAGGGCAGGGACGGGTCTTGGCTAAATGAGACAAAACGCAAGGGGCAACAGCGGGGACGGGCATGGTCGAGCTCACCGGGCCCCCGAATGCAGCCCCGCACCCCGTGTCTGGGGAGGACAGGGGTCCCAGCCGTGGCACGGCTCAGCTCAGGTGAGCATCCATCTCTGCTGTTCAGTCAGGACCATCAGGACCTGCGGGGTGGTTTTTTCCAACTGTACAGCTTTGATGATCTACCTAAAACCCCAGCAAAGGAGAAGAAAATATCTCAAAACAACAGCAACACATGAACTATACGGGAAGGCCTCCGTTAAGCGACAAAAGCATCGCTAAAATCCTGCTCTCAAGGGTTCCTGCTGTCCAAGGCAAAGCACCTACGGCAGCAGCACCAAAAAACAGGGTACGGGCCCTGTGACCCAAAACTGTGGGTGGGTGAAGAGCTAAAGCTTCATCCCCAATCGTCTTACTCTGATTTTTCAGGCTCACAGATTAGGGGGCGGGGGTGATACTTTACAATAAAGATTCCAAATAATCAATTCTTCGTTCATATGGTTTTGGTACAAAATCACAAATTGAACCCAAAAAAACCCAAAAACAACCACTCCCCCCCTCAATCTACAGCAGCGCCCACGTCGCTTCCACCCCGAATCAGAGGTATGTGCGCCACCGAGGTTTGGATGCATATTTCTTACTATTTTTAACAACAAAGTTGCCAAAGCAGCACAGTCCTGGAGGAGAGAGAACTCCCTGAGCGGGGACGCGCAGCACAGATCAGAGCAGGGTAAATCTTTGAAGCAAACAGCAACTCCCCTTAACGAGCGGGGGGGAGAGCGGCGCCGCGCAGAGCAGATGCCAGCTAACACAATATTGCGAACAGGCTATTTCCTCAAAACACAAAGTTGAACATAAAGTACAATCCGCGGCTTAGTCAATGAAAGATGAAACCATTTGTCAGCTGTTCCCGGCGAAGAAACAAAGCTGTCGAGCTGAGTTACAGCAGCTCCGCGAACACGGCGATCCCTGGAGGAGAACGGTCCTTCTCGGTCTTCTGCAGCCGAAGCAGCGGCTGCCGGGGTTACCCTAACTCGGAAAGGCTGAAGCGCAGCCCCCGCACACGCACCCCCGCCCTGCCACCAGGTCGCCGTTATCCCCGTGCCGCTCGTCCGGCTCCGGGGCAGCGCAGCCGGCGCGCACACCGCACCGGCGCCAGCCCCGCGTCCGCCACGCCGCTCCCGCCGGCGGGCCCGGAGCCCCCCCGGCCCAGCCCCGCAGCCGCCGAGCGGCACCGGGGGGGGGGGGGGGCTCCTCACCGGCCAGGAACGAGAGAACACCGGCGACAAACTCCCGCCTCACCTTTTCTCCTTGCTCTGCCTGCGGGATCGGTGCAGCAGCCCGATGAGCACCACGGCCGCCCGGATCCCCGCCCGCCGGGAGTGCATCCTGCCGCCCGGCCGGGACATCGCCGCTGCCGGCCCTCGCCGACCGAGCCCCGGCCCTCGCCGACCGAGCTCCGGCCCTCCCCGCGGCACCTGCGGGGGCGGCGGCGCCGCCGCGTCCGCGCCCGCCTCGTCCGCGCCGCCCTGCGCGCTCCCCGCCGCTCTCCGCGGAGCCGGCAGCGCGGCGATGTGCGCGGGCAGGGGCGGGCAGGGCTGCGAGCCCCGCGGGAAGCGGCTGCGGAACGGCGGCCGCTCTCTCCTTCCCCTCTTCCCTTCCTCCCCCCCCCCGCAGACCGTCAGCCCGGGCGCTGCCGGGGCGAGCCGGGCTCTGAGCGGCCGGGAGGAGCGGGGACCTCACTTTCTGCGGCGGAGCTCCAGTGCCAGCGCTGACGCTGCGGCACCCCGATGCCGAGGTTTTCGTGCAAACAGCCCGCGCCGTCACCCACAGAGCGGGTTCTTTAAAGGGGTGAAGTTACATTACAGCCCCTTTAAAATCGGAACGGAGGGAAGGATTTTTTTTTCCTGCCTTGCAAACGGGTTTTTTTTTCTGCCTTTTTCAGACATTAGCAAACCTTCCCCATACGGGACGGCTCTGAGCTGGGCCAAGCCGGGCGTCCGCCGTGCCTGTGCCAGGGATGAACATCCCTCCCCGCTGCAGAGCTGGAACCAGGCCTGGGAGCAGCACAAGCCCTCTGGCTTGCCTCTTACACGGGGGAGCTGGCACACAGCTTGTTCCAGGAAACATATATTTTAATTTTTTTTTTATTAAATAAAATGTAAATGATCTGCTTCACAACCTCAGCACCTTTCCCTGGAAGTCTTTGTTGCCATGGTGATAAAACACCCGGGTCTCTCTGCCCCCCCCCCCCCATCTCACCTTCCTCCTCTGCCAGTTTAATTTTCATGGGAATTAGACACAGGACTAGCTACAGCATTTTGAGCGTGTTCCTGGTTAGAGGGATGAAAACACAGTCCGTGCTGTAGGCATGTATGAGAACATGCAGGTGAAACTCCAGCCCTGCACAGGACAAACATCGGCATCTGCCCAAAACCCACCGGTGCTCCGCATCTTTGCGGCCAGCCTCAGAGAAGTCGTAATAATCCTACTACATCGTCCGGTCAAGCCCCTGAAAGCATTCCCCCGGCTGTACTTTAACCAGTCTGGCCTTAAAGCAGGGAGAGCACAACCTCCCGCTGGCAGCGGGGTGCAGGACCCCCGGAGCGGCTGTTCGGCAAATTGCCACAGCCGACAGCTCAGGGCTTTTCGGGGGACCCTGCCGCAAACAGGCAGCCTGTTGGGGGGGCACGCATGGGCTGCGGGGCCCACCACAGCCACCTCACCATGAGCATCCCACCCAAGTGGGGCTCCCCGCGCAGCAGCTCCTGGGGAAAGATGGGGAGAACGGCCCTCCCCGCTCCTCGCCCACTGGGAAGGCTGTCACGCATGGTGACATGGCCCGCGGTCTTGACAGGACACAGAGCACGAGCTGCCTGGAAACCCCCTGGCCAGGGCAGTCAATCATTAACAGCGTGTGGGGCTCTCCTGGCAAAGTCCGTAATAAATGTGTTTGATCGGGAGCAAACAGCTCGCAAAGGCCACAGCCCACATCTGGCATGGAGCAGCCCCTCTCGCTGCCTCATCCTGCCTGCCACCCCCCGCCTGTCACGCTTAAGGTGATCGACATAACCTTAGCTCTGGCCTTTTCTATCTAAATGTTTCAGCATGATCTCTGATCGGATGTATTCTTTAAATTCAACAAAAAAAAAAACCCATCATCACTGTAATCTCTTTATGCATTCTACTGTAAGTCAGATAAAAATACGCGCTATGTTATTTTTGTCAGCATGCCACATTAATTCACCCCAGAAGAACCTGACGGCAGCTCAGCCGTCACCACACCATCCATATTGACCTACACAGCACACGTGTAGCTCTTCAAAGAGTCAAGATCTAAACTTAAATCCAAGATTAGTATTTTCGTATTTCAGCAGATCTCAACGGGTCCCTGGGAAGGCTGAAGCAGCAGCAGGTCGCTCCAGCACAGTAATTCCAGCAGACGAGTGTTGAGGTCCCCACTCCCCCGCAAGGAAAAGCCCAACCCGTTCTCAAAACACCCCGAAACGCATTTCTGCCACCTCAGTACGACATCGGATGATGCCACACCGCGTGCGGTGGGTGAGGGAACGTGAGTGGGTAAGAGGAAAGAATTCTGTTAAACCTGGGTGCTACCTTCATCCTCACTGGCAGGGAAGAGCGCTTAACTCGCACTGCGAAGCCTTTTAATAAAGTTTTTGTTGGACCAACAAATCTCTTTGTTCTTGCAGAAAATACCTGGCTGCTTCCTTCCAAGCAGAAATCATCAGTCTGACAAATTTCTCAGGCATAGAGGGAAAAGAAAAAAAAAAAAGGAAATAAATTAGAACCCATTTCCATGCCAAATTATACCAATTCTCCAGCACCTCATTAGCTTCCAGTTAATGGAGGGGGAGGGGTTTTCATTTTAAACCTTTTACCTCTTGCATTAAACAGGCAGCTTCGAATTTCATTGAGTCTCTCTCTCTGGAGACATTTTCCACCCTCTCTCTTCCCCTTTTCCAGACAAGTTAAGTATTAATCTCCTCTTGTTTTATGCTGAAGTGGCTTTGTATTGATTTTTAAAGATGTTCAATTCTCTCATATTTGGAAATAGAGAATCACTTTAAGCAGACACACTCAGCCGTAGTTTCTTCTCCACCCAAATACGGCAAACGAGCCGGTGCTGTAATCAATTTCTTCCAGACTCCATTGCAGCTGATTTGTAGTTTATAGGATGAGGGCAAGATAATAAATCGTGAGGGGCTGGCGGGGCAGTGAAGGCTTGGGGTGGGAGCTTGGTACGTGGGCTGCAGCCATGCCATGCCATGCCATGCCATGCCATGCCCCTACCTCCTCCCTCGCACAGAGAAAGGGCTGCGAGGGAAATGCCGGAGCCCCCTTTGCTCCCCCTGCCCCAGCAAAAAGAAGCTCCCATCTGGTGATGGCAACTTCTTCCTAGGAGGCCAGGGACTTTCCTAGGAGGTCTGGATGCTCAGCCACTGGACGCACATGTGAAGGGGCACCAGGGACCTCCTGCTCCCGAGGACATCACTTGTGGCTGCGATGGGTCCCTGAAGAAGCTGCCCTGTATTCCTCATGTTCTGCTGTCTGATAAAAGGCTCCAGGACAGGCTGAGGCAGGATGCCAGGGATGCCAAGGGAGGCAGAGGAGGTGGCTGGGCCCGTGCATGTGAATGGCCCCTGCCTGCCTTCCCCAGCGCCTGCTGCTCTCCCCTCTCACACCCGGTGGGTCCCCCCTGCAAAGGGACGGCACACCGTGCACACAGGGACGATCTCGGCTTGCCAAAGGGAGGAGCCGGAGCAGGGCAGGCACGGCAGGCTGTGCGGCATGGCGAGCTGCACCGCATGGCCAGCGCGGGCACAGCAAGCTGCGTTGCACGGCCAGCCTTGGGTACGGTGCCGTGGGTCGCTGGGGCACCCCGACCCGGGAGCAGATCCAGGTCTCCTTGGCTCCTGCAGCGCATCGGCCGTGGCGTGCGTCCCCAGTTCAGCCTCTGCTCTCTCCAAGAGAAGATCCCATCAAACTGATCCCAGCAAGGGGCAAGTACTCTGCCCGCGTCCTTGTTGGCTAAAGAAACACCTCTGCAGTGCATCTCCCCAGCCCCATGCCTCGTCCCCCTGCTCCGCGGGGCCAGGGTGACTCCGGCCAACCTCCATTTCCCGCAGTGATGCCACCAGAGCATCGCTCTCCTGAAGCTTTGAGAGAGGGATGCCCTGTTGGGGCCAGCACCCACGAAAGCCCTCCGGCTGGTGTCTGCACAGATGTGTCAAAGGACGTCTCGTAAGACAGAAAGCTGCAGCTTGAGAGGCTTAGACTGGAAATCAGGAAAACCGAGGAGGTTGGGTCGGCCCTGGAAGAGGTCCCTGGAGGGGCTGCCCAGAGGCTTCCTGGGCTCGGAGGGAGCCACAGCCCGCTCTGCAATGGAGCCTGGACCAGAGACCACGAGCTCCCTCCCTCCCCCCACCAGCATTTCTGAGCTCCTCTGCATCTCCATCCTTCCTTTAAAAAATCGGTATTACCTCTGCAGTGACTAAATAACCTCCAAGTTAAGCAGCTGCCCCTGTTTTATGAAGAAATAAATATCTCTTTAAAAATGCTCTGACATTTTTGCTTCAGAGAAAACAGTTTTGCAGCTAACTAGGAAGCCGGGTCCCGAGGGGCTGGAGAGAGCTCACGGCAGGTTAGGACAATTACACGCCGTGATTAATAAATCACCTGGGTGGCTGGCTCATTTACGCAAAGCCTGGCATTTTCTTCTGGATGCTCTGCTAAGAAAGAAGGATCTGAAAATACTAGATTGTGACAAGATCAAGCCTTCATCCCCGATATTGCCGAATCTCCCACGAATAAGTTACGCTGTTTATGGAATAACTTTGGCTTTTGTGTTAATGCTGCAGTGAGATTAAATCCCCAGTCGGCGAGCAGCCCATCGACCTTCCCAAGCCGCTCACGGGCGCGTTCCCACCCGTGAAGGCCCCCGCGGCCCCATCGCTCACACCTGAGCAGCGGGCGCAGCCGGCCGAGCCCGGCTCCGATGACTCAGGGCTTCTCCGGCCAGAGCCGCGGCGCTGCCTCGTCAGACGGCGCAGGATAAGTCCCTGACGCCCTCTGCGCCTCCCTTTGCAGGAGATATTTCTGGTTCCCTCGCTCACGAGGGACAGAGCCAGAAATACACGAGCTATGCCAGGCATTTGCCACGGCTGGGCTGGAGGCAGGGCCAGCCTGTCCCCGCAGCGCCGTGGCAGCCGACGGGGCACCGAGAGCTCTGCCCAGGGACCCTTCCCCACCGCCCCAGGCACTCGCCCGGAGACCCCCATGGGTGCTTCCCCCCACCCGAGCGGGATGCAGATGGGTGCAGGCACCCATGCTGCCCAGGTGGGCGAGCCGGGATGGGGGGCAGCTGCGCCAGCGCCAGGGACCGGGAGCCAGAGAGGAACAAAAGGAGCTGAAGCAGCACGACCGAAAGACAAAAATAGTAACCAGCTCTCCGCAAAGGAGCGGTCACATTCAGATTTCCCGGGCACAGGAAGAAAAGGATTTGGGAGCTTGCAAAGTAGGGAGAAAGCGATTACAGCATTTCAAACGGTGCTGCAGGAAGAGGATAAGAGTGCATCCAGTTTTAAGAGAAGTATCACAAGAAATAGAGCTTTAGATTATGTTACATCCAGCCCTAAGTAATCTGATTAGAGATTTATTTTATGGCTTCAGTTAGAAAGACATAGAGGAAATGCCAAGAAAGCATGAAGCCGGCTCCTCCGTGCAGGCAATGTAGAGACAGAACACAGCAAGTTTTATCTCTCCTGAAACGGTGTGAGACGAGCGCGATACGCCACCAGCAACCTTAGCACCTTGTCAATTTAGAGCGATCGGAAGAGGGATTGATGTGTGCCAAGGCGCAGGGCAGACCCGGCTCCCCCGGCTCCCACCCCAGCACAGCCGGCAAGGCTTCCTCACCGTGCCGCAGTGCCCAAACCCTGGCAGCTCCCTGCACCCTGGTACTGTGGCTCCTGTACAGAAGTATGGGACTGATGTGCAAAAAGAAATTTATCTGCCTAGCTCGACCAGGAGCCAAGGCAACAGGCTTGTCCCCCGCCCAGAGCCCGTCCCCATCACAAGTGCACACAAGCATCGACCTTTTGCCCGACTTGGGGCTGAGCGTGGCCCGTGATGTTTCATCTCCCCCATGCAATTATCAGCCTTCCCAGGAAATAAGCAGGGAAAGCAATCAAAGCCGCAATGAAAGAACAAAAATTCATTACAAGCGAATGACCTCTCGCTGCAGAAGGAAGCCAAGGCTCAGCCAGGTATCGCCACCCATTAAAAACGAGCTGGCCCCTCACGAGAGTGGCAGCAGGGTCTGACGGTCAACAGCACTGCAGATACAGCGCCCGCAAGGGCTGGGAAGCAGCCAGGAGCCTGGATGAGCAGAGAGCAGCATGGGTGCATGTGGGCACCCATTCTGTGGTCAGAGAGGCTTAGAGAGAAGAGACTTCAGTATGTAAAGCGATCACAAAAGACGACCTAAAAATAATCAGGGGCTTAGCAGGCCCCAGACCCGACCCCGTTTTGGCTGCAGCCTCTGCACAAGCCACCGTTGTCCTAGAGGCGGGGCAGGGCTTTCGCTGCGTCTCCTGATGTCCCCTCGCTCTGTTTGCACAGCAACAGGGTGAGACAAGTGGGCAGCAGCACTGAAAGCACATCCCAGCACCTCAGAGCAGGCATAGGTATTAAAAAAACAAATTTTAAAAAAAACTATAAAAAGCCACAGCAAATGGGCCAAGCCCTCAAAGGACCACAGCATCCATGCCTCCCTATGGGGAACTGTGCTCCTGGCTCTTAGACATCCCGGCACCGGGCTGCTCCCCTGCCTTCATCAGCCTCTGCGAGACCAGAGGGTCTTGGGGCAAGTCCCCCTTGGCTGCAGGCCCCACATGGTGGGGGGCACGGCTTCCTCCAGTGGAATCCTGGTGCCCCGGGGTGGGCAGCCACGGACACCCCCTCTGCCAGCCCCCTTGCCTTCGGCACTCCTGGTCCACGCAGACATGGCAGGAACTGAGCCCCAAGTGCCCCCCTCTTCACTCCCAGCCTCCTGAGGAGGTCGTCTCCGGAGCCACGGCTGGTGCCTGGGACACCTGCATGCCCATGGCTCCCACGGCCACAGTCGGGGCAAGCACGGCGCTGCACCCTCCAGCCCCGGTTGCGGCAGGCAGCGGGGGTCCCTACGCCACAGGGTGGGCTCAGGCTTTACCCAGGCTGCCAGCGGGAGCCTGAAAATCCTCGGCTCCTGCTCTGGCCAATGCAGGTGGTCCTAAGGGCACGCTGCAGCCCTTATTGCTCCAGTTTATGAGCACCTCCAGAGAGAAACGTGAACAATTTTCCCACTATGGTGCCCCAGCATGAAACCAGGCAGTGACACGAGCACTGGAGCCGAGCTCCTTGGGCAGAGCCTGGACCGCAGCAGCGGTTCCTGCGGTACATGCCATGCTCAGCAGCCTCCCTGTCTCATCCCACTGGTGTGGAAACTGGCACTGTCAACACCGGCAGCACCCCCTGCCCGTCCCTGCCCACCCCAAAACCGCGCAGAACTCAGTCAGCAGAGCCCCCGCAGAACCTCGGCCGGCGGGCTGGCCGCAGCGGCTGCAGAGGCGGCTCCTCGGCCGTGCACAGTATGTTTCCACGCTGGCAGACACCCAGACTCGCACACAGACCCCCTGTGCCCTGTGGAGGAGAGCTAAGAAGCAATTTAAGCTTCAGTGAGAGGCAGGAAACACCACTCAATTAAGCCATGGGAGTGCAAATTGCTCCTTTCTGGGAACCGAGAGGCTCAGCCCTTCTGGATCCCCTGTTTGCCCTCTGTACTCTGCAGAGAAGAGCAAGACAAGCCCCTCGTCACATACGTTACCCAATGCGATCAGCTGTTTGCTGCTGCTGCTTGCAAACAGATCCCAGTCTTAGCAAGTTATGCAGCCTTTTCTGGGTGACCGGAGCAGGTGCCCAGGAGCGGCAGCTACGGAAGGTGCTGGCAGCACCTCCTCCCTGCACGCCTTGGACCGTCCCTGCTCACGGTCGTACAGTCTCCAGAGCATCACGATGCAATGGTTAATCACTGCAGAGTGCGCGGATGATGCCAAGCACCATGTCACTGCCGCTACGTTCGTGTTGTTAATCAGACTTTAAAATACACCTGAAACGGGCTGTTGTTTGTTAGAGCACTCAAACTGAGACAATAAGAACTGGTGGAAAACTCGGGATCAGGCGTGGCTGTATACGGGACAGGGTCTGAGGGCCAGCATGGAGCAGGCTGGAAGGGAGAGGGGTTTTGCCATCAAATCCAGCTGGACACTTCTGCACATGCTGTTACTAGCAGCCCTTTGACGCTGCTGTATATCGCAGTAGCATGCAGAGTACAGACTAAGATATCTCTGCATTAGCACAGTGATTAAAAAAATGAATTTGTATTGTCACACTGCAATTAAACTTTGAGCACAAAAGACTGACAGTGGATGTCATAGCGTGGCTATTTGTACCCCAGAAAGGCGACCCGTACCAGAGCACTGGTGACAGTACAGCCAGGCCACAGGACCTGCCCGCCATGCGATCGGCACGATGCCCCTTCCCTTCCCCTTCCGCTGAGCAGCCGAGAGAAGGAGGCAGCAAATATTTGCCTACTTAGCAGGGCTGGCGGGAGGTCAAACGAATGGCTATTTGCTCAAGCGCGAGAGCTGCTGGGATTTGCACCGCAGAGCGCGGGTCCTGTCTGTGTCCGCTCCACCAGCACCAGCCAGCGACGTTTCCCCCCCTCCCACCGTGCCCCCCACACCCATGGGCACCCATCCCTCGGCCCCCCTCACCCAGCACCCACTGGCACCAGAGCCAGGGACTCAGCCCCTGACAGCAGTGAGCAGCCACGCTCGCTCAGTGCCACGTCCTTCTCATCTTCCCTGACCAGCCTTCGAGATCGCAGCCTTTTAGTTAGATGAGCTGCAAATTTTCCACTCACTCATTTCCTCTGGTGGCCCCGCTCCCCGCAGCGAGCGGGCACGGCTGGACTGCGGGACGGGCACCATGAGGCACGCACCACAAAGTACGCACTGCACACCCGCCGGCCACGAGCTGGAAAAGCCAACCAGCCAACCCAAAGCTTAGCCCTTGGCACCCCAGCTCCTGCGGAGCACCAGGGATGCACCAGTCCCTCCTCCTGGCGACCAGGGCAGCAAAGCCCAACAAGACGTCCCCCCCCCCCAGCAATTAGCCCTGCTCCCGATGAAGCATCACCCAAGGCGCAGGTTCCACCTTTCCGGGGGCTCGTCAGCCGCGCGCAGCTGGCATTGTCGCCAGAGGAGCCGCAGCGGCCCATGGCAGTAACCAGAGCCTAGGAAGATTACCAAAATTATAACCGTGACTTGCAAAGAAAACCTTGCCAGCTGAGCCACGCCACGCAAACAAGGGCGAAGCTCTTCATCCGGGGCTACTGCAGTAACGCTTTCCAGATCAAACTCTCTGGGGTCAGACGGGAACGTTCAGTTCTCTGGTCTGTGTTCGGTATAAAACCGCCTCTGATAGTCCAGGAGGCTTAGACAGCTGGATCTGCTTTATGCAAGAAGATATACAGATATCTTTGTCTCTACATATCTACAGATATCTATCTACATGCATCTATATGTCTATCTACAGGTTCTCATGGTTTTATTTTTGGAACCATTTCTCCTTCAGCAGCCTCCAGAGAGACACAGCTTTGATAAGAAGCTCTTAGAAAGCACTTTCCCACCACACGCATCTGGGACTTCAAAACAAGAGTCGCGTTTTGGTGCCAAGCCCACCCTTCAGCACCGGCGAGCAGAGCAGAGCTGCGCTGGCCCTGGCTCCTCGGCACGTCACGGGGCCAACTAGCACGGGGCCAAAGCAGTTTTGCGGACAGGAAAACGGCAGCACAGGGAGATGAAGTGAGCTGCCGAAGGCCAGGCAGTGAATCAGTGGCAGAGAGGAGAAGGCAAGCGGGCGGGCAGGGAGCCCCGGGGCTCGGGTGCAGCGTCAGCCCCTGCCTGCTTTCCTCCCTTGAGTGACTGTATCATTTCTGATGGTTAAACACAGTACAAGGTAGTCATGCCTATGACAGCAGCAGAATTACATGGAAATTGTATTCCTGATACTTTGGGGTGTTTTTCCCTGTGAACGCAGGCTTTCTGAAGAGATGAGCTCTAAGATTTCAGCATTCAATTAAATTAGATCAAATCAGCAGAGGAAATAAGTCTTTATAGCATGAGCAGATCCTTTGAATTTTACTAGCAAATCAGTCAACTAAATGCCATCATTTATCATTAACATCACTAATAAAGCTAGATTCAGGATGCACAGCAAACTAACATCAGCCACACGCCCGACGCTTCCAGTGCCACCAGCACCCTCCTTAGCCCTTGGTCCTTCCCCAGCTCCCCGTGCAGAACAAAGACCATCCCTGAAGCCGTTACTCCAATCAATTGCCATCGGCATCCAGCCGGGAAGCTCAGGATTAGGCCCAAACTTTAACCTCAACCAAGCAATGCCCCTTCCCGAGGATGCTGCCAGGGATGCGGGAGCAGGGGGAAGACCCCAGGCAAGGAGGAGCAGGATGGGCTCGGGCAGAAGGCTCAGGCTCCCAGGGACTGCTCGCTGGAGCCCAGCCTTTCGGGGAGAGCGCCCTCCACCCTGCGCGGGCTCTTATCAGCTGTGGGCACGGGAACACCGGGAGAGGCGTGGGGCCAGCCGGTGCTGCTCCTCCTGCAGCAACAGGCGATGCTGATCCATGTCCCCGAGCCCAGCTGCTGCAGAAAGCCACCACTTCAGGCCCATGCCTACGAGAGCCGGTCTCGGACTAAACATCCCAAAGCATCCAGTGAGGGCATCGGATGCGGCACCGTGCCAGCAGTCCCACGCTGCACAGCCTAAAACCCAGGCACGGGTTTTGCTTAACTTGGCCGGGGCTGCCATGGCCCCTGGGGCACTGCCAGGCACGCCGGTGCTGTGCAGGGCTCCAGCGCAGGTGGGCGGCAGCTGTGGCTGGCACGGGCTGGGAGCAGGGTCCTCGCCTGGGCAGCGCGAGCAGAAAAGCCGGTGGCTGCAAATGCAGGTCCTCGTGGCAACGCTGAATATTCAGCTGGCTCGGGAGGGCTCGCTCCAGAGAAGCGCCGATCACATTATGTATAAGAGGAGCCCCAGGCAAGCGGAGTGCGCGCCTGGGCCTCTCTAATCCCGCTCAACGGGGCAGTGGCACCGCAGCCACTCTCTCTCCTGAGCCCCCTACCACCGCAGTTGCAGCACCCCTGGCCCAAGGAAAGGGTCAGGAGGGGCGAGTTAATCTAAAGACGTGATGGGGAGATGGCAGCCTGCTAGGACGACCAGCCTGGCACTGCTGCGGGCGTCTGTGGGAGCCCTGGAAAAATCTCATGCTGTTTCTGGGCCTTGATTTCCCCCGATGCTGGGGTGTTCTGGTGACAGGGAGGGATCATAGCTGCCTCTGCATGAATCCGTGCTGCGATGAGCTCCCCTGCCCCGCAGGAACAGCGCCAGCACCCGGGCAGCACCGCAGATGGGTGCCGCATAGGGAGAAACACTTTCTACCTCCAGAAGCCTCGGGGGGAGATCAGCCCTCGGCAGCTCCCCCAGGAGATGCCACCGTCTCGATTACCCGTCTCCCTCAGACACCTTGTTTGATGTGAGAGCGCTAAAAGACATATAATTTGTGGAGCTAAAACACAGGTATTATCTCAGTGACACATCCATACAATAGGGAATGTGCTGAAGTCAATCACATTCAGAAACGGGTTACTATTTCTCTACGGCTTTTTCCTTGCCTCTTGCTCCAGATCAAAAAGATAGAAAATGATGCAGTTGTTAGCTGGAAACCCGCCATCTTCCTCGTTAAATCACCTCGCGCTGTGCAACCTCATCAATGACTGAGAACAAGAGACCTGCATCAAGCGTGCCAGGGCTTTGGGAAGCAGAGGGTACAATGCTCGGGGCCAGGAGTTCTCGCTGGCAGCTGGTGCCCACACCCGCACACGAGGGAGGCTGGACAGAGGGGTACCTGCTCCGTACTGGCTCCACGTGCACGCTGCCCATGCTGCTATAGGGTCTCCGGGTGGTTGCTTGTCCTCTCTAGGAGGAGAAGTGCCTGCAGCAGCACGGGAGCGCCCTGGTCAAGGCAGCATCTTTTGTACGTACAGCCAGCAGCCACCGTGACCATGTCCAGCCGCAGCAGCGGTCGTGGGCAAGGGTACAAACACAGTCGAAAGGAAAACTCTCCTTTCCCAGCAGCCTGGGCTGCAGAGAGCCCGCGGGGGGACTGGCATCTCAGATGAAAGGACATGACTTACATGTCCCGTTTCTGTCTTTCCCTGAGCACTGGCACTCTCAGGGAGCGGACACAGACCCTCGGTCTGATCCTGTACTTCTTACTGTCACGTTCTCATTCTCCTGCCTGCCAGCACACCTCCCTGTCCTTGAGCTTAATGTGCAAGCAAAGAGCAAATTGCTCGGCTAACACAGTTGAACTGGGTTTTTGGAGCTCCAATGAAGACCTGATGGAAACCCTGCCCTGCTTCCGAGCCCCTGGTGCAGCCAGGATGGCACGTTATCACCCCCACGTGAACATAGAGCTCTGTGTTCCAAACTGGAGAGGATTAGCACCAAATTGCTTGCAGAATGAAGGAGCTGTCGCAGCCCCTGGCATGACACCGGTAACATTTGAGAGAAATGAGACAGGACGGTGTCTGAAAGGAGTGACCTTTGAGTCTTCACAGGGACTTCATAATGTAGCTCTGACCTATTCAAGTACCTGTCAAGCCTCTACACATCTCTTCTGGGTGGGAGTCTGAGATGAGCCAGGTTTTTACAACAGGCTTTGGAAGACGCGAGGTCCTCGAATATCGTACGGGTCCAACGCCGACGCTGGTATTTGCTAACCAAGTGCAAAAACAGTATCACGAGCCCCACTGGAAAAAAAACACCGGAGATGGAGACGGCCGTTTCCAGACAGCAACCACGGGCCCTGCCAGCACCAAACCTTCCCGTGGCACGGGAGTGCTGCCAGGCAGCTCCCGGGCACCAGGCGCAGCGCCAGCAGCTGCCCGTCCCTGCCGCATCGCGGGGCTCACCGGCGCCGGTTGCCGTCGGGAGGCCGGGACCCTGCTGACTAGAAGGAAAAGCAACAGCCGGCGGGAGCGGTACAGTAATTAACAAAATTATCATCAGGAACAAACCACAGGCTTTGGCACAGTGCCTGCGCTCCCGCGCCAGCGCTCACTGCCCTGCTCTGGGCTCCTCGGCTCAGCAGAGCCGGGGCCGCTCGCGCTCCCCAAATCGCACCCATCCCAGCGACAAGCGGACGCACGGCCATGGCCGAGGGGAGGCCAGCGGGCGCACCAAGCAGGGTAAAAGCCCTTCCGAACCTCCGGCACTCGCCAGCAGCCGGGGACCCTGCCCCGGGTGAGCCCCGTGGCAGCCCTGGCTGCACCCCTTGGCTCCCGCAGACAACCCCATCCTCCTGCACACCCGCATCTTGGGGAGCGCGCACCCGCAGGCAGACGGTGTCTCTGTCCCGCCAGCCGTTAAGGCTCCCTCCCGCCATCACAACAATATTTGCTTTTAGAAGGCTGTTATTCTTCCGAGCGGCCGCCTTTCGATTGTCTGCAAACAGCTTCTATTTTGACAGGCTATAAACATGGCAGGAGGAAAGATATATAAACCAGCACAGTTTATTAGTTCTGAAACAAGAGCTAAAAATAGATCCACGTGGGGTTGCTAAGTTCTCTGGGCAGATGTAATTGTGGATAATCTAGCTTTAAATATGCAGAGACTGTTTTGACAGCAACAACAACATTTTAACATATGGGACTGGGTAGCACACACGAGCAGAACGTGCCGCTGCGCCACCTCCAACGTCACCGGGAAGCAGCATTTGCATCGCCGGATCCCAGCCCACCGCCTCCGGTCTATAGCTGGGGTTTCTGCAGTAATAAACCCCCAAACAAACCCAAATATCTACAGCAAGCCACTGAGAGGAAAGTGCCTAGCCAAATACCAAGGGAAGTCTCCCAGGGCGGGAGCACCAGCGGAGCTGTGCCAGTACCTACCCACCCAGGAATTTTATATAGACAAGGCTTACCAGATTAAACGGCTGAAACACCCCAAGTCCTCAAAGCTGGCAGCACCTTTCTCCTCCTGGGAAAGCCTCCTCTGTCCCAGGCAGGCTTTGAAACATGCTGCAAGGATGCTGCGCAGGCGTGGGGCCGGGTGTCTCTGGGGGCAGCCGGGGCAATAACCGCCCTTCCACGAAGAGGGAAGTGCTCCCGCCTGCTCGCCGGAGATAGGGGGGAGACGTTGGGACTGGCTAGATTTTGTAAATCCCCAGCCAGCCCTGGGACTGGCCGAGGCAGGACTGACTGTGCCTCTGCCGCTGCTGACCTCCCGGGGCGAGCACCCCCGGCTGGGCTGCACCCCGCTCCCTGCTGCTCCCTGACCACACGTCCTCTGGCCACCATCTCCGGTGCGTCCTTGTTCGTCACCTCCTGACCACAGCAGTACCGCCCGTGCGAGGGTCTTTTGCAGCACAACACACAGTGACCGGCCATGCGATGCTGCTCACAGGGGACCCTCGGTCCAGCACCTGCCCCAGCACCACTGGGAGCTGATGAGCAAAGACCGGCCCTTCCAGCTCGTCCTTCTCCCACCAGTGCCCCGGGGCTGGTGCTGCACCGCTGCCCGTTCTGGCCGGCGCAGCGGGTACCAAGCAGTAGTGGCAGCCCCGGGGCTCCAAACGCTCCCTTCTTTGCAACATGGAGGGTCAGTGCCCCCAGCCCCAGGGTGGCTCCTGGGGCCCTGCCCCATCCTCACTGCTGTGGCGATGAGGACAAGGGGGGCACTGGCCTCCGCCGAGCTGTGTCTCTGCCCGACCAGAGCTCACCAAAGCTCCTCAGACCCTTCTTGATTTTTCTTCTTAAAATTATACAGTGCCTCAGCAAAAAGAGCAGCTCTTGTACCCATTGAAAGTCATTTCTGTCCATAAAGAAAATAGGATATCATTAAGGCGCCCATCTCCCAGGTTATTTTTCCCCTCTAGAAAATAGATATGATTTTTGGGGGTGGTTCTGCACTTGAACGTGGTGTTAATGGGATGTCGCGCTGTTTGAGCTCTACCAGCCACTGCCCCCGGCCCGGCAAATCGCGCTGGCACAGCCACAATGTCCAAACCCTGGTGCTGCGTCAGCCCTCCGCAGGGAGAACCCCTTTCCCTTCACCCTCAAGCATGCCGGAGGGCAAGGGGCAGAGGCAGACACCACCTGCCCTGGCACTCGCCCTGCTTGGGTTTATCTTTAGTCACAAAAGAGAGACACCAAAAAACCACCACTAAAAGAAAAGAAACCCCAAAATCCATTTCTGTCCTGACTAAGGACATCAGGTGTAACCCCCAGCATCACCTACTGTGGCCATCCCAAGCCCACGGGCAGAAGGGCAGCGCTGCCCATCAGCAGCACCCACTCACAGCCCCAACGAGCACGCGGCTCTGGCAGCGGGGGCTCAGCAGCAGCAAAGGGCATTTTGGGGACACAAGGGGTGTCTCTGCACCCCTGGGCCATCCCCGGGCAGGGCAGGGCAGGGCAGAGCCCCGGTGCAGCACCCGCGCGGGACGGGACTGTCCCTATCTCAGCCCAGCAGCCAGCGTTGCTGCGAGGGCAAAGCCCAGATTTCACAGAAGTGGCCGGGGCTGGGATGGGCCCTTCCCGAGGCGGCGGGACCCGCTCAGCCCGGCTCTGCGGTGACTGAGGCGCCAGCACCGCAGCCAAGCTCCAGCCAGGCTCAGTGAGCAGCCCTGCGCCCACCCGCCTGGCACCGGGACTCACCACAGCCCCGGCTGGGCAATGGCACAGTGCTGACCTGCTCATCCATGGGCCACCAGACCCTAAACTGGCAACAAACACACAGCTGACAAACTAATTTCTTTGCATAAAAAGCAAATAAAGCGGCAGCAGTGAGAGCTGGCTGATGATTCACTCAAGCCCCCAGACATGCTGCCCTACTTTCACCCCAGTTTCGCTGGTTTTACATTCCTCCTTTTAAATTACTGACTCCCACCTTTGCTTCCTCATGCTGAAGACCTCCAGCCTGGAGATGCACAGGCGGTGCATGCCGGGATGCGGGGACCAGCAGCATTGCTCACCGCTGCGAGGGTCCCCAGGGTGCAGCGCTGGGCAGGACCCCCCCGGCAGGAGCAGAGGCAAAGCCAGTGCCAGGTCCCTGCTCCCCTCGAGGGCACCGAGCACTGCCCCATCCCCTGCAGCCCCCCGCTCATCGCTCACACCAGGGCCCAGAGGGGCGACCACCGCAGAGCGACTCACGGCGTGAACTGGGTGACAGGACTCGCAGCAGCCTGGTCACTAACAGACAGAAACCCCCTTGAAGGTGGGGAGAGCCACCCCCGTACGGCCACGCAGCAGCAGGACCCCCCGCCCGGGCTCCCCTCGCTTTTACCCACTCACAGCGGGAACAAGCAGCAGCGAAAAGCCGAGCGCTCGTGTGCTGATTGCCGGCACGCCTGGGAAGAGGCTTCAGCCGGGGAAGCACCGGCGGGCACTGGGGGGACGGGCAGGAGCCCCGGCCGAGCACCTGCGGGCTGTAGCCGGGTTGGGAAGGAGCCTCCGAAAGGCCGCGGACTGCAGCGACCAGCTGCCTCTCCTGCTTGTTTGCGTCTGCACTGCAAATAAAGGAGGACTTGGAAATGCTTTCACACACGCCCATCTCCTCCTCCCAGAAGAGGAGGATCGAATCGTACCGCCTGGGTCTGGATACATGCCCGAACCTGGTCAGAGTGGAGCTTTTTTTTTTTAAAAAAAAAGAAAAACAAAAACAACCAAACAAACCACCAAAACATCACTGAATGAGTGAAGGACTGGAATCTGCATCCCTCGCAGCCAAAGCCCGGGGCAGCTCCAGCCACCCGCCAGCCCTTTGCACCAGGAGCCCGGGGGGGGGCAGGTGCTTCGCCTCCCCCCCAGCACCCAGCCTCCTGCCAGGCAGAGCTGTCACCTCGGGTCTGCGTGAGGGCAGCGCTGACATTTATCTGTGCAGCCCCCGGATCCCCCAGCGTTGGCGAGGGCTGGCCCAAACACACAGGAGGCGGCTCTGAGGCAGCAGACGGCGAGCGGCGACGGCGGCAGCCAGCGCCCGCGGCAGCAACAGGGACCTGTCACCGTCCTGGCCAGGCGCCTGCAGCCTCCCTGGCGCTCACGAGGGACTTTGTCCCAGCAGGGACCCGGGCACGAGACCTGCCGCCAACACAAGGACTCATTTTGCCTGGGATGCCGTGTCCGGCCACGTGCCTCCAAGCTGCCACCACCGCCTTGCACGCCCACGGTGCAACAGGAATCTCCCGGGAGAGGAGGCAGAGCAGCGGCTTCGCTGGGGAAACGTTAAATGAGGTAAACCGGGTTTACACCATCATTTTGAAGGGACTGTACCATTTCAGGGGGCCCTCTGCCTCCTCGCCCCTCGGGAACCCACCCGACCCCTGCGAGGGGACTGCTGGTTCGTGACCCATCACGGACGGTTTAAGTTTCCAGCAAAACTTTACAAAAAATCAGGGTGAGATTAGAGTCAGGGGACCGAGAAAGAAAGCTTAGGAAAAGCTCAGAAGAATTTGCTGTGATTAGATGAGCCACATGCACATCAATAAAAATTAATATAACTGACAACAGCAACATCAGAAAGGGAGAGGCATCACTCCAGGGCGAGAAGAGCGTCCGAGGCGGCGGGGCGATGCATATTAAACAACCTTCACCTCAGCTGGGTGCCCAATTAATGCTCACCCGCACAGACCCATTTAGAGACTCTGCCCAGCACTCGGCTGGGAGCCTGGGCCGGCCCAGATCTCATTTTGCCCCTCCAGCCCCTGCACTGATTTTAACTGATTTTAAAGTTTGCTCAGAGTCCCAGGGCATCCTTCACACACCGGCCCCGTACGCTCAGTTCTTCTTTTGCATTTCTGCACCAGAGCCAAGATAACTGTCTCCCCTGGCACGCCGGCTGGGATGGGGGTCACTGCGGGAGGTTTCACCCGGCAGCCCCGGAGACAAGCAGTTATGAATCAAATGAAAGAGCAAGCCTGCCCACCTCCCCTCTTCGCTGCAGCCGGCTGCTTTGTGGTAGTTTTGATAGCGTTTTCTTTGCAGTGTAACGCATATGCTACTACAGCTAGAGTATAATTGCAAAACATATATTTGCATGCAATTATCCATTTTAAAAGGTGGTAATAAAGCCAAAGGAATTTACTTAGACACAATCTGCTCTCCAGACCTTGTCCTCACAGGACCCAAGCACAAACCTCCAAGATTACTGCAACAGTCAGTGCAGCTACTGCCAAGAAGCTAAAATCATTCCCACGTCTTCCCATTAATATTTGATGGGCCAGAGCTGAGTTAAAGAGCCTCAAGCCTGGACACAGCTTGTTTTGCGAAGGTCAAGTAAATCTTTCATCTCTTCCCACCTTTATCTTCCACCACTGTTCCCATCGTCAGATGGGCATCACATGCTCTTTCGTGTGAATTTTAGCTGTACACACACTGCCTCTCGGTAATTGGTGTACAAGGCTCCTCTGTTCCACAGAGACATGATTATTTCATTGCTATTTTTGCTTTGTAAGGCTAAAGCAAGAGGTGACTCTTTGCCTAAAGGAGGGACTTTTTTTATTGATTTTTTTTTTTTTTTTAAATACTCCATGGTTTCTCAGTACATCCCACTGGTGATACCAAAGAGAAAATAACCAGCGCGCAGAGGGCTGAGGAGCCACCAGCAGGCAAAGGGCTGGCTAACCTCCTGCGCGGACATCACCCGACCAGTTCATTCCCAAGAAATCCAGCTGGACAGAGGAGGAAGGTCCCCACCGGTTCACCCCCATCAGAGGAAGGTCCCCACGGCTTCGTCCCCATCGCACCGTCCCACCTCCGGCGTCCCCAGTACAAGGATTTCCCGAGGCAGAGGGGGCTCAGGGGTCCCTGCCTGGCCCCCTGGGACCCCTGCACTTGCTGTGCTGCCCGGGGTTCGTGCAGGGCGGTTGTGAGAAGCAAACAAACTCACTAGGCAAGCGCATCTGGCTGGGGCCGATTTTTGATATGCAAAGATCCTTTGACAGGCTGATGTCTTCCTCCAGGGTGACCTCCCCGCTCAGGAACTGGGTTTAGCTGCCGTCTGGCTCAGCTCTTCCCTTCCCTGGCAGCATGACCTGACCTCAAACTCCACCATGTTTTACAAGCTCTGCACGAAGCCGTGCCCCAAGGAGCACTAAGGGCACCACAAGAACACCCCGCGATCCTGGGGATGCTGCTAGCTTTCTGCAGAGCCTTGACGTGACACAAGGAAACACCAGCACCAAGCCAAGGTTTGGAGGGCTGCTTCTGGACATGATGCCCCTTTTGCCAGCCTGGGGAGTTCAGCTGCTCCCAGCACTTTCCCATGAAGCAGGTAAGGAATAAAAAAAGAAAAAAAACCACCAAAAAAACTTAGCAGAAAAACAGGGATTGCGATGGAATTGGTCCACGTCAAAATCCTGGGTCTGCCCATGCCAAGTCCCGTTTACGTGCACAAGTGCCTCGGTCTCCATCTCACAGCACCCTGGGGCTGGCCCCGGTCCCAGCGGCTCTCAGCAGCCCCTGCCCCTCTCCCAGCACCCGAGCCTGCAGTGCCAGCTCCTGCTGCCACCCCTAGGGACATGCACCCCCCAAAACCAGCAAGCAGAGTATTTCCAAGTCCTCTCCCAGACTCTCCATCCCCCATACACTGCCTTTGGGTGCTTTGCAAGGCTTCCCAAGAGCAGCCCCCAGCCACGCGAGGTGGGAGCGTGGCTGAGCTCTCCAGAGCAGCCCACGGCTCTGTGTGGCAGCCAGAAACTCAGCTCCCTCCTGCCCCAGAACTGTGGTTTTCAGAGCCAAGGATGGCCCGCTGCCAGCTGCACATTTAATCCCGAAGCGGTGGGACCGGGCGCACAAGTTGCCCCCCGGAGAGCCGACACTTCCAGGCTCTTCTGCCCTGGCAGGGCATGGGCACAGCTCCCAGAGGCAGAGCCAGACCCAAACTCACCAGAGCTTCCTGGGCATTTCGGAGGCCAAGCAGCAAACGTGGCCGTTCAGCAGCAGCCGCCCGGGGATGCTGGGTCCTCTGCAGCACCTTCCCTGCCTGAGTGCAGCCCCGGTACCTCCCCGCGGTGCCCGTCACCGAACAGGGCCAGCCGAGCCCCCGACCACGATGCCAGGGCTCTCCATCCATCACAACTCCTCGACACTCCCACTCCCGCAACGTCTACTCATTCTCTCCAGTTCCGAGTCCCTCAGACATATTCATGGTTACCATAGGAACTAATGAAACCCAAATTAAAAAAGAAAAAGGAGAGACAGACAGAGGGAAAACTGCTTTGATGCGCTAGTGCCACCTGCGTGCGCGAGTTTATCACGACGAACAAGAGCAGCAGGCAGGGGAGCAGCCCGCAGCCCGGCATCACGCTCGGGCCCTCCCGCTGCCGCGCTCGGTCTCACCAAATACCGACGATGCGCAGGACCCGGCCTTCGCTCTCGCCCCTGAGAGCCCGCTGGGACGCGCAGCCCACCGCTCCCCTCCGCCATGCTCCCCCGGGACGGAGGGGCTCCACGCTGCCCCAGCAAACAGCCCTCGCCCCGGGCACGAGGGGCCGGCTCAGGCGGGGGCTCCTGCAGCCCCCCAGCCACGCTGGGACCCCCTCTGCAGCCGAAAGCTCGGGGCCGCATCCACCACCACGCGCTATTCCTCCCCTGCCAGGTTTCCGCACGTCAATGTTGATGTTTGCAGCATGCACAAGGCTCCGTGAAGTGCTCCTTGGCTTGCAGAAAGCAGCTTGTCTTTTTGTTAACAACTTATACAGTGAAAGAAAATTGCCTACGCCTGGTATCTTAGCCAGAAGGCTGCAGCAATAATAAGAGGGCGTTAGAAAACCAAAAAAAAATTATTTTTTTTTTTTTAATTTTAAAAGCTTTTACAAATATCTAATGTGGCTCTGGCTGGGCCCCAATTACAGAACCATTTAATGAAGCAATCTGTCCACAAACCAGAAGTGTTATGAGGCTGTGGGAAGCATTAGCTGCGAATAGCGGCGATAAAACAACTCCAGTGGATGCTCATCAAGCGCCGTGAGCAAACCCCCTCCTCCGGCCGGGGCAGGAGGGAGACAGAAACGTGGCCCCAGACCCTCACCCCTGCCCGAGCAGGAGCGCAGCAGTGTGCCCCACGACACCGGCACAGCACTCCAAGCGCGGCACTAATTGCCTGGCATGGTAGGGAAAGGAGGTTAAATGGTATTTTTGCAGCAGAATTGCTGCACGGGCCCTGGAAAAAAATCAGGGCATGGCGTACGGCAGCGTACAAGGAGCAGTTAAATCCTTCTCAGCTCCACGGGAAAAGGAAAGTCTACTGAGATTTCCCTCCACTCCCAAAAGTGGTAAACATTGATTTAAACTTCTCATTAGTTCAGCAAAAACCTGAGCAATGAGCGTAGCAACAGCATTTCTGTTGTGCTATTTACAATGGGCATTTGCAGGCTCATTCAGGCAGCAGGTTCCCCGAAGGCTTTCTGTATACTTTTCCATTAATGAATAATTTGCACAAGTAATGATTATAGAGGGAAACCGCACGAGCCGTTACCCATACACATTACCCTGAGCTCAAGGGAGGCTTGGCCAGAATATTTCTCTATCAGCACACGGCTATGCTGATAGCACCGGAGCCGCGCGTGCGCTTGCAATGGAAAACCCCGACTTGGGAAGCTTATCCAGAAACCAGGGAGAGGGGAGGATGTGCTGCGGTGGGAGGGAAGGGATCGATTCCCCCGGTCGCGCAGCCGGGAGGACGAGGGCTGGTGGGAACAGGAGGCAACTCCCAGACAGCGGCGAGTGCCGGGAGAACAGTGGGCATCGGTGCCACCATTCCCAGCCCTTTCTCGCTTGCTCTTCTCCATCCAGCTGATGACACTTCCCAGCAGGAGTGGTGATCCCGCACGCCTCACTCCATTACAGAGCAGGATCTGGCCCAGCAGCCGCCTTGCCAGGAGCCACACAGCCCACGCCACCAGCTTTCAGCAAGTCTATGGCAAACCCGAGATGGACCCACCAAGCAACACCCTCCTGGGCCCCAAGAGCATCTTCACCCCTTCCAGAGCAATGCCCAGAGCCCCCCAACAGCATGGGAGCAGGAGCTGGGTAACAAGCACAGGCACCCGCTATCCCACTGACACCCACCCCCTTTCCAGACTGCAAGATTCAAAACCAAAATAAACCAAGTCCAGACCTCACTGAATTTACAGCCAGAAGCTCGGTGGCAGCCTGTCCTGCCGATTCCCAACCCCATCCCTCCCAAGGCAGAGCTGGTGCCCCGTGAATTGCACCGTGCGTGCCTTCACCCACTGATCATACAGCGATTGTGTCGCTGCATTTATTATAACCACCCAGTGCCTGAATCACCTTGGACTTGACAGGAGAACAAGCCGTGTGACACGCACAAACACATCGCCAGGAATGGGTAGATACTGCACAGAGCTGGAACCGGGAAGACAGCCCAGCTAACAAGCAAGCATCCTCCACGCACAAAGCCATCTCTCAGCACTGCGTATCTCACAGCGAAATCACTTTATGCAAGAGAAGAGCGCGGGTACTCACTTGATCTTCAGGCTGGCGAGCATCGTCTTGTCGATCCTGGGGAGAAAGCAGAGGAGCGCATTACTGTGGGCGCAGATGGGAGGGCTGTCCCTCCTCCCGGCTCCGGTACCAGAGGCTGCTGGCAAACCCGGCCCCAGCGTGTCCTTCGGAGGTGCCATCGGTCTGGCTGACACGATGATCACCACAGAAAGACTTGACCAGAAAACAAAGTCAGCTGAAATTTAACCCAAAGTGAAGCCTGGCGGCAAGTAAAACAAAATCCCCCCAGTTATCTCCTGGTGGCAACCAGTGGAGAACTGTTGCCTCCTCATCCAAAATGCCAGTGATGAACTGGGCACCAGACGAGGACTTTATCCATGTCCCAGCTCTCTCCAAAGCACTGGTTCCCATCTCCCACAAAACATGTATTTAAAGACAACAGACCCGTGACAGACCCGACATGCCGGGAAGATCACACCAAACCCTGCAAACTCGACCCTGCAGCGTTACGACAAGACCAGTCCAACGGGGAAGGAATAAGGATACAGCAAGGTGCAGGATTTTCATACCTGCCTGGCTGCTGCCTCGCTGCGTGAGCTCAGGCTCATCCTTGCACCAGGGCACCAGCCGCTGACTTGCCCTTTTATTTACCCCCTTACTTGCCCGCAGCCACTGCGGGCACCTGCACACACGCTGAGAGCCCCAGACGGAGGGAATGCAGAGCAGCCCCATCGCTCCCAGCCCGAGCCCCAGTCGCTTCACTTATTTATTTGGCACCGTTAATAAGTGCCTATCTTCACAGAATCATTGTGGTTAAAGTCATATTAATATTAATTAATGCAAATCATAGTAATGTCTCAAAATGCAAAATTATGTCTTTTGGCAGTCATTGCAAATGCTCTGTTATCTGCCACATGGAATTAATTCCACATCTCAAAAAAAAACCCCAAATACCAAAATAAACACCAAAAAAACCCTCCCAAACCCCACTTGTTTTGCACCGCGATCGCAGAGGACACGGCAAGGCTGCAGAAATGCAGTTTCCCCTCTACTCGCAGCTTTACCTCCCTCCGCTCCCAGGCTGAACTTCTCTGTCACGAGGAGGCTGCACCCACGGGTGACGCAGTGGGGCCAGATCCCTGGCACGCCGTGCCCCAGGCTGAGCCGGGCAGGCACTGGGGCAGACACGGCAGGAACCCCACATGGGGTGCCCCTGCTCCCCATGGGCAAGGGCGAAGCCACCCTGCACACCCCAGCTCAACCCCGGCGCCTCCTGCCCACCCCGCCTGCGTGCACCACAACCCTTCCCTGCATCCCTCTCTTGCTCAGACCGACATTGCACGCACAAAACCCCAAGGCCACGGGAGCTTCGTTCCAGGCATCTCCCCAAATATCAGCTCCCGTGCTCCGCTCCCAGAGAGCCGGCACGCTACTGCTCCTAAAAATAGACCCAGGGCACCCGCTATTGTCACTTAATACTTAACAAGCCTGTCCACAGACCTTGTTGATCATTAAATCAAGTTGAACATTAAAGCGTGCTGGTGTAAATAGCTGTTGCCAAAGTCGGTGGCAGATACAAATGACCCACGGGGACAGTGGGTGGCTGGGGCAGCTCCTGCAGGACCTGCGCCGGAGCGGGGAGCTGCACCGAGCGGCTTCATCCAGAAGAGCAGGAAGAAAAATCAGTTGCCGTTATTTGGCCTCTTGGACAGAAAAAAAAAAAAAAACGCAACAACAACAACAAAAAAAAAGAAAACCCGAAACACACAAGAAAGAAAACCCTCTGCTGGGGAAACCGCAGTTGCAATATGACTAAGTTACAAGAGCCGCTTCGTCAGGCCCTGCCCTGCGCCCCGTCCCGAGGTGGGGTGAAGTGAAACACCCACGCCCCACTCCAGCCTCCTCCCTGCACACCCCGGCACAGCCCTGGCGCTCCCCGAGCCCCGGCAGCACCAGCAAAGGGGGTGTCTCCCCCCGCTGCTGCCAAGAGCAGCGCCCGGGGGAAAGGAGCAGCCGACACCAGCTGGGTGCCCACGGCCCGGGAGGAGAGGGGACGAGGCTGGCACCCGCTTCGGTCACTGGGGCCCCGGCGAGCTGGGAAGGGGGTGCGGGCAGGGGCTGGGCAGGGCTGGGGTGGCAGCTCCCGGGGCTGCACACACCACGGCTTCGCATCGCCCGCGACGTGCATCCCTACGTCCAAGAGCGGCAACACCGTGTCTGCCGCCCCAGGACGAGCACGCTCCTCCTGGGTCCTCGCTGGCAGCAGATGCAGCCGGTAGGCAGAAAAAAAAAAAACAAACCAAACCCAATTTACACTCCAGCGGAGGGCTGGAAACAGCGATTGCAGCTACAGGCAGCGGCGGCTGGGTGTGCCCGGCCACCCCACGTGCGGTCCCCACAGGAAGGGTGGGTCGGCCGCGGGCCCGGGCAGCCGTGAGAAGCTGCAGATGCAGGTACAGGGCTGCGGCAGGTCCCTTCCTTTCCCATAAACACCCGGGGAAGCGTTTTCCTGGCTGCACAGGGTGCTTTCCGGGCAACGCACGGCTGCGAGGGGTGTCTTCCCCAGGGGCCCTCGGGAAGTTGTGCACCGACCCCACTCGGGAGCTCCCCCCCCTCAGAGCAGGGAGAACAGGGCTCCCCGCCGTACTCCGAGGCTGTCTTTCTCACTGTGCAGACACGGATGCTGATATTTAAAGGAAAACCTGCGCCCTGCTTCCCGCCAGCCCGGACTGCGACAGCGGCACAGCCCTCTAACAGCCAGCAGACCACATTTTCCTGTGTGACTCCCCGGCTCATGGTTATTTTTTCCCTGCAACTGCCAAAGCGCAGAAGGAAAACAACTGAGCAAAGCCCAGATGGCCCCGAACGCCGCTGCAAAGGAGGGTAACGGCTCCGCTCCATCGCAGCGGGAAGCTGTCAACAGCAGCAGCTCCCGGGATGCACCCGGCATGGTCGGGGCCCCAGAGCCACCACTCCCAACAGCAGCTGCGGGGCAAAGCTGCCCAAGAGCTACGATTTCTCTCTCCCACAAAATGAGCCCGCATCTCACAAAACTTATTTGTACAGAAGTTTATCGGAGTGCTTCCTTCCCATTTTTACATAAAGAAAAAAAGCCCAGCTGAGACAAAACGCTTGGCTTCAGTAAAGTGTGCGCTTCCATTCCCAGGAGACTTTGCCGAAACCCTCAACAAGTTCGCTGCCCTCCCACAGCCCTCTCAGTTACTCAGCATTTCCCCCAGCAGCTCTCAAGCCGCTCCAAGCCCACCGGCACAAGCGCTCCTCCCAAAGCCCCCGGGGGTCCCTCCTGCCCAGCCCCAGCCCCTGCAGCCCCCGCGGCCCGGGGAGGGGAAGGCAGAGCAACCCTCTGCCCCGGTGCCAAACAGCCAAAATCATTGCAAAATCGCCGATTCAGCCATCCGTTCCCACGGCCGGATCACAATCACACAGCACAGCTTGGAACGGGCATAAAATACCTTAGAGAGAGGGAAACTGGAGGAGGGACAGAGGGAGAACAGTGCCATTTTCTTAAACTATTTCCCTACAGATCAACACATCTCAGAGGGAAGGGGCACGAGAAGCAAACAGTCCTGCTGAACCCAGGGTGCAGGTGGCAGCCGTGGCGCTCTGCCGAGGACAGACGGAGCAGGGACGACTCGGGGAGGCACCAATGGCACCGGGAACCTGCCATGGATCAGGTGGGACCTCGCCACACATGCCACAAGCTGCCAAAGGTGGCTGTAAGCATCGCTGCCCGGCCGGAGGAGAGGCAGGCAGTAGGTCCTCAGCAGCAAGAGAAAAGAGTGGGGGAAGAGCCACAGGACGCTCTTGCAGGTGACATGCCCATGGGAGCCCACCACGAGCCCCCAGTGAGGTTCCCCTCACTGCTTGGCACCCGCAGGGATCACGAGGGGCTTCGCCGGGGCACAGCAGCACCCGCCTGCTGAAGCTGAGCTGGGCTTCCCCACGGGCACGGGGGGGGAAGGAGGTCCTTCCTGACTCCCACACGCTCCTGTTGGCGTGGGGCAGTGGGAAGGGCTCTGCTGCGAGGGCACCACGCCGCAGCACCGTGGTGCTTCCTCCTTTGAAGACGCAGAGGGAAGAAAAGCTCCTCCTGCGGCACCGCGCTCCCGGTAGCAAAGCAGGGATAGAAAGGAAAGGCACCCACCAGCCGTAGCCGCCGAAGGAGACGCTGCGCTTTCTCTGGAACATGGTGGTGGCTCGGTATTGCCGGGGTGCTCCGGCCATGGGGGGACACGGTGATGGGGCCAGCAGCACCCGCGTGCCAGCCGCACGGACGACGGCCACGGCGGGCGCTTCCTGCCAGCGTGCACGGTGCTGTGCCGGGGCGGGGGGACCCCAGCGCCTCCCGGTCAGCTGCCCTGAGCGCAGAAGCGCATGCACACACACACACACACACACACAAACACCAAAAGAAAAGTCATTTCCTTTTTGTTGGGGTTGGGGTTTTTTTTTGTGGCCTCAGGCTTTTCACAACCTTACGCTGCAAATATCGTATTTCTCCTAATGGCAGGAGCTGCGGGCAGCGCTGTGCAGGCAGCGCTGTGCAGGCAGCGTGGGCGTCAGGGCCCAGCCACAGACATGGCGTTGCCCACAAGCATCGTGCCATGGGGCTGCTCCCACCCTGCCTGCTTGGCCAGCCCGGCCAGCCACCAGGGCCCGGCGCAGAGGGTCACTGGTGGCAACGCAGCGGTCTGCCTCCCGGGGTGGCTCTTCCCCCGGCTGTCCCTGAAACGGCAGGGCTGCGTTCACTGCACCAGGCTGACTCCCTGGTAGGGGATCCTCCGACTGACCCTCCAATGTATTTTCATGGGACATCTCACTAAAAGCATTAAACCTCAATAAGCAGAAATCCCATCACCTCATCTCTCATGGCAAACATATCCCCGGCTGCCCCGGAGCCCGGCGAAGCATCTCCCACCCGGCCCCTGCGCAGCTGCAGCACCCGGGTTTTCTCTCCTCCAGTTCCCCGGCAGCTCCCTAACGCTGAAGGGTGCACCTGCAGCCTGACCACCACCGAAAACCCCACCGTCCTGTAACAGCCAGGCTTCAGAAATCCCATTGAAATGGAAATGCTGACCTCTAGCTGGGTATGAGCTTCCATCAATCACAAACTCCCAAGAAAACAGGCTATCGTCCCCTGCATCAGCCCTCGTGCATCGCAGGGCGCAGCAGAGCCCATATGGAGGCGAGCCCGGTGCCGGGGGCTGTGCATGGTGCCCGGGAAGCTGTGCATCGTGCCCCCCCAGGCCAGCCACCCTGGCCTCACACCCTCCGCCTCCCCAAACCAGCCACCAGCACCCATCTGCGCCCACTCAGGCCTGGGCTGCAACAGGGGCTTACCCTCCGCCGGTCAAAGCGAGGAGGAAGGCTGGGAACCCCAAGCACCCCTTGGCAGTCGGGGGGGCCGCGCTGCCCCGAGGCCGCAGTGGGACTCGGCGCAAGTGCCACCGGCACGGAGCCTCGCACCGCAGCCAGGAGGGGACGGGCTGCACGGCTGTGCATCATCCACCACGCACGAGAGAGAGAGAGAGGAACCCAAACCTCGCTTCCCGAAGTCCCGGCAGTTTAAAGACCAGCAGAAAGCCTCCGACTGCCAAGGTCCTACTGGTTCGGCTCCTTGAACACTCACCTCCTACTCTGGTGATTTAAAATAACACCTGGCACAGAGAGAAAACATCCCCTTGACGCGGTGCTGCCGGGCAGTGCCTGGCTCACACAGCTCCCGGGGGACTTGAGGCAGCTCTTAGCCCAGCGCTTTGCACTTGCCGGAGTCAGACTCTCATCCAAGCACCCAAAAGCTTTAAATTGAGAGACATTTGGATTCTGTCTGATGTGTGAAAGAAGTGGGGGGGGGGAGGGGGAAATAGGGAGTTGGAGAGAGAAATCTCTCAACTCCAGGGAAAAAGCTTGGACTGAAATCCAGCTATTTCAACTCCTACTTTTCTGCCCACAGCCTTCTCTCCTTAAAGGGATGAAATGATGGAAACCCTTTGCATTTTAGAGCTCTTAAGGACATTATTTAAAAAAAAAAAAAATTCCAAACATGCTGCAGGCTTGAAAGCCGTAATTCAGGTACCATGAAATATTTGGAGCAGACATTTGCTTGGAGCACATTCGTTTCTGGTGTGCATGCTCTGTGTTAAAGCTCTGCATCAACAGCAGTGTGACGTTATCCTCTCACTTCATCTTCCCCCAGGTCACGTCTTTCTTACACTCATACCAGTTGATTTCTGCCCAGCTCTACTGAGCTGCTCGTGATTTACATGCCTGAAAATAAAAGCAGGGAGCTTCCCCGCACAGCCGAGCTCTGCAGTGCATCAGAACAACACCAGGCTGCTGCAGCTCCAGCACAGCCCGGTACACAGAGGTGCAGTGGCAGGTAGTGACAGCAGCCATGGGAAGCATCAATCTATAGCTGGCATCACACCAGAAACAACTTGGAGAGTCCCAGGAAAACAGCCAGCTCTTCGTTTAAACATTTACTCTTGCAGCGCTGTAAGCACCAATTACTGCATCTTGTTCTGCCACTTCAGTCCTTACGTGAACTCGCTGTTGTCAGAGGCAACATGGAAGGAGAGAGGGTGACGGGGAGACACGCGGCAAGGCAGGGCCAGCCTCCCCTTTAATGGGAGGTCATTACAGTCAGTAGGTCAGAATTACTCTGGCAGGTCTTACGCCTCGTTGGCATGACAGTTCTGCTAAAGCACAAGGAGCGATTCACATACCTCCCCCGGGATTTCGGAGCCCGGGAGGGCAGGACCTCGATACGGCCACAGGGAAATCATCTCCATTTCCTGCTGCCCAGGAGAGGTGCGAGGCAGCCCCTGCACGAAGCCCACCTCGCCCCGCACCAGTGGGACCAGCACCCGGGGAAGCCAGTGGGGGTGGAAGCAGAGCTCTCCCTGCTCCCCATCCCCACGCATCCAACAGCCTCCCAGGGCCATGTCGGCCACCACAGTTACAGGTGACAAACGGCATTTGAACCAGGCAACGGCTAAAAATACACCAAGGACCCAACTCCAACTCCCCAGAGGCCACCAGCCTCCCCCCGCTCCAGGGTATCACATCAGTGCCTGCCCAGTGCCACCTCACCCACATGGGAGCGCATCCAGAAATAGTTTGTCTGCAATGACATTTTCTCGCTTCCTTTCTTCCCCCCAAGGTATTTCACACAGTTGGGCTCAAAAACGAAAGGAAAAAAAAACCCAACTCTCCTCCTTTCAGAGCGAGCACAGCCAAATCATAACTGATCAGCCAAAATTAAGAAACAAAGGCCTGGGGGAAGATGCCTCCTTGGTACCATCTGCACCAGACAAAACTAACTTTTCCCAGGGGCCTCCACCAGAACCAGGAGCCCATCGCCCGGACTTACCCCGGCTGCACTCCTGGCTCCGGTGAGCAGCCCCAGCCCTGCCAGTAACACCGGGGAGGGGGTGCCGCACCGCTGGGGCAGCGGGCCACGTTGTTAACAGCTGATTAATAAAACCCAACTCCCCTGGAGCACCAGGCACTTGCAGCTCCCTGGAGTGCAACCCCGGTCCTGGAGCCCCCGGAGCAGCTCACGGGGGGAGCAGGGTGCAGGAGAGATGCCCGCGTTTCGGCCGGCTCCATCACACCCCCCAACCAGGCACAACAAAAGAGCAAGAAAGGGGAGGGAGTGCGAGGCTGCGCCGGCAGCAGCGTGCAGACAACTGCACGGCACTAGAGCTTAATGGGCACAAAGTGCTGGGCTGCGATTCTGTTTACAAAAGGAAACACAGGCTAATTCTGCACGGCCCTGGCTCAGCTCTCCCATCACCTAACGGGGGACCGCGGGGCTCAAACTGCCCCTGGCATCGCATCTGCGGCTGCCAGAGAGACCACCGAAACTGGGGCGTTCAAAGGTCTGTGCAACGCAGCGCCGGCAAATGCATGAACCAACGGCGCAGAAGAAAGGAGGGTCCGAAGGCGCCTTCCTCCCAGACAGCTGAAGCTGCCAGCCCGGTCTCCTGCAGACATGCCAGCTGCAGGATGGGTTAGCCAGGCCACCAGCCCCCAGCTCCCTGCAGCACGGGACCCTTCGCGGTGGAGCCAGCGCAGGCAGTACCTGCTGCTCCAGCCCCTGGGGCCTGCTCTGGGCTCCTGCAGCAGCCCGGCAATTTGGGCAGACACAGAAAGGTGAACCGCTGGTGAGGGGCTCCGGCGCGGGCGGCACACGGGGCTGACCCTCTGCCCGCGCGAGCCCTCGGCACGGATGGCACTGCTCCTGCCGAGGGACGAGCAGCAGGCGCGGGCAGAGGAGGGGGCTGGCGCGGGTACCCAGCCGTCTCCTCGGCAGTCAGAGCCCGCACCGCTGAGTGGAATTATGCCCAGGAAGGGCAGCATAATTCTTTCCTTTGTTACTGGGGCTAAGAGAGACTGATTGCATCATTAGTGCTTTAATATTGCATGCGGCACGCTGAGGGTATTCATCTTTCTATTATGATTCTAAGGAAGGTTGTGGGCACCCAGAAACATTAGATTTTCTCCTGGCAGGAAGAACAAGCTGTGCATATCATCAGCCTCGACGTACAAAGCAAACGAAAACAGTGTCCGAATTAATTCTGACTCAGCGCATGGAATATTTTTAACAGTATTTTCTCCCCTTTATGGTGCTGCTGAAGTGAAATGAAGTGAGAAACGCAATGCCTTCAACAGCAGCTTCCCACAAACCCCAGCTTGCTCTCAAAGGTGGCTATTTACTGCTCAATAGCCACCAGGTCTGCAGCACTAACTGCCTGCCACAGGGCTTCCTCAGCCCCACCACTGCACTGGGGAGGGGGAACGCTGTTTGTCACCCAAGAGATGAGCTTCAGCCGAAGGACAGTAAAGCCAAGGAGAGCTTCCAGAGACCGTACCATACCTCCGTCAGTCTCGGGACTGCTCATTGCAGGGCACTCTGTGACTGCCTCCTTCCAACAGCCCGACTGCTGCTTTGTTCTTTAGGGACGGACGGCAGCCTGGGGAGCTGAGCCGCACAGCCTGCTTATCTACAGCCCGCGTGTTAAACTCATTAGGGAGGGCTCAATACATCTGAGGTTTAACCGGGAGGATCAGCCTGCAGAACAGAGCAAGAATTGCAAACACATCCCTACAGAAATGAAGAGCTAATTCCAGGCAAAACACTCAGCTGGCCAGAAAGAGAGAGAAAGTTCAGCATGTAAATTCCTAGCAGCCTCCTTAAGAAAGGCAGTCCTGCTCCAGGTGCTCCTAACTGGAGGAACACAAAACAGGGAGAAAAAGTGTGCTGAACGTGCCTGGGGAGACGGGCAGACTGTGCCTCCATCCTGGGCACTGAGGTTTTAGCCGGCTGATGACAAGGCTCGCTGGTCCATGCACTGGCAGCCCAGGAGAGGCGACGTGCTGCGGCCCCGCGAGCCCCCAGCACACGTACACATCCGCTTTGTCCCCTGGAAGGAGCCATCAGCTGCAGCGACCCTGCGGCTAACAGCTCTGGTTCCTGCAAGCACCGGGGTTTCCACGGGAGCCCCAGGGCCCGCGGGCGCCAGCCGTGCACGAGGCTGCGGTCCCCGCTCTGGGGATGCCGAGGGAAGGCTGGGTTAGAGGCCACGGAGCCCAGCCCACGGAAGGCCCCGTTGCCATGCTCGCCCCGTCCCGCACGCTCTGCTCAGCATCAGCTGCGAGCTGGTGGAGAGCGAGGTGGGGCCAAGGGACAGCGGAGAGCTGGGGAGAGGCGGGCCGGCTCCTGCCCCTGCAGAGCCCACCCACGGACATCAGAAACATGGCAATGGCGAGGGTGAACACTGGGGTCAGGGCTCCAGGGAGCTCATTTTCCACTCACAGCATGTAGGTGTTGGGGCAGATTCAGTGCTGGATAAGGCCCAAGAGTCTCTTTCCTCCAGAGACCAAGGTTATGCACAGCCCACGCCGCAGACCACGCTCCAGCTCCTCTTCCATGTTCTCGAGGCCATGTGCCACCGCTAACGGCTCACAGACTCGTCCCTATGTCCAAAGCAATGAGATCCCTCCTGCTTGGTTCTATGAAAATGGCTAAAAAACAGATCTTGGAGGAAGCCACCGCTCAATCTGCGACACATCACTTCTCGGACAGCGGTGACAGGGGTATGCGCACCCAGCCCAAACCCCACAGTCAGGTGCTGCACCACGAGCATTCCCCGTGGCCCAGGGAGCACCCAGATACACCTCGGGGACCACAGCACGAAGGAGGAGACCCTGGGAAAGCAACAGGCGCTGGCTGAGCCCCCCGCAAGTGCTGCCCAGGCGCCCGTGGCCCCCGCGGCCGAAGCCCCTGGCTCGGCTGCAGCTTTCAGGTTTCTAATGAGCTCTTGCGCTGCCACCCTGAGCTGCATGGGGGATGTCGGAGAGACAGAAAGGTCGGATGACTCAGCTGCACGTGGCCGCATCCAGCCCGGAGCACGCCCGGCTCCTCTCTGCCCCTGCCAGCAGCTCCCTCCAACTCCCTGGCCAGCTCTTTGCACGCTGTGAAAGGGAGGAGCTGGCATGAGCCGAAGGCACTGGCAATGGCACAGCCGGCACCGCAGCCTTCCACCTTACCAAGCTCCCGGGGCAGGTGCGGACAGCCCTAGGCTGTGCCGGATCCACTCCAGGGTCACCAAGAGAGGTGGAGGAACCCGCTGGCTGCAGCGACCGGCTGAGCCCAGCACAGGGGGGGCTCCTGTGCCGCACGCTTCGGAGCTGGGGAACCCACCGCCCCAGCAGGGCAAACCCACCGGCCATCGCGGGGAGAGCGGCGGTTCCTCCCTGTGCGTCTCTGGAGGCATCCCCACGCCACGCGTGCCGAGATACCCAAACGCCTTTGGGCGGCAGGAACAGGGTAGCGCTGCTGCTGACAGTAAAATGATTTCTAAACCACGCAGTGCCTGCAGCCAGGCACCAGAGAGGCCGGATCCATTCCTGAAACGAGGCAGCTCAACGACCAGCAGAAACAGGCAAACTCTGATCAGCTAAATTGGGGACCAGAGAAAGGGCCGTCCCCAAGCCCCCCATCCCAGTGAACATTGGCAGTGGGTGGGAGTGGGGCTCTGGTACGAGCTCAGCCTGGCAGGGTGGCAGGAACACAAACGCTTCTGCGGGACCACTGTGGAGGAAGACAAGGCCAAACTCTGCAAAGCCTGAGTTGGTTCAGGACAATAACATCAGCAGAAATCAATGTGTTTAACTGTTTCTGGCTCTGAAGTCCATCGATGCCAATTTGTCTTTTCTTTGCAGTATTGATCTCGTTGCTTCCAGGCAGTGCAGAGGGGAGACGAGGAAAGCCCGGTCCAGGCTGTATGTTCAGGAGCAAACCCCACTCTCCTGCCATGCAGAGCAAGAGACTCCCCATCCCTCCAAAGCTCACTCTGCACACAGCGTAGGGGGAGTTGGACACAACCCTCCAGGTCCCCGGCTGCCGCCTTTGGGGCTCCTGGGGGTAGCTGGGTTTGCTGTGCGCCCTGCGGCACCGAGAACATCCCCAGCGTTCACATTTTGGACACGCATATGCTTGCTGGGTACCCAGCCTGACACACATTAGCAACTGGTTTCTCCCAGCATCACACGACCCGGCTCCTTACGGCAGAGGGACACAGATCTTGTCTGATCACAGCGCTATGCACAGAAAGTCATCACACAGACTTCCAGGCTCATTAAATTCTTCTCGGCCCACTATGAATTTAACGTACAGAGTTGCTTGTTTTCTCGGGTCCGCCCATTTTAGAGCTCTGTCCTGCTAGTGAGGGGATGAAATTCCCTAGAGAGGCTCTCTCTTTAGGAAGAGCCTGTTCAAGCACGCAGATTTTCTGTGTGTCTGTTTTCCCCACCTCTTCCAACCATGTCCCTTCCCATGCACGTTGAGCCCGAGAGAGGATGCTTGAGATGAGCAGCAGACGCCCGTGTCCACACACACCGTGCCTCCCCCGAGGACCAGGCACGAAGGTTTCTCTGTGCGTGCTGTGATGCACATGTGGCGTGCCTTGCTCAGGACGCTCCAGAGACAGCCCGGCCCCAGGCAGGGCAGGCACCGCTGCCCCAGCGTGCCCCCTCCCGCGCCCGGGGCAGCCCTGCTGCAGGCAGGCAAGCAGGCAGGCAGCTGGCCATGCCCAGTGCCAGGTCCCTGGGCACCGTCACCATGGCTACCTGCACATCCACTGTGCATCCCACGCTGCGGTCCCCCGCTACTGCTGCTTGGAGGAGCAGGAGCTCATCGCCTGCTTGCCCGGGCACTGCAGGGGCTGGTGGAGAGCAGAGGCGTTAGGGCAAAAACCGACAAAACCCCGTTCCTGCTGGCGGGCTGGCGCCGGCACGCAGCTGGACCAGAGGAACCAGAGAGTGTTTGGCCCAATTCACACAACTCAGGGGGGATGTGACTGCAGCCTGTGAAGAAATTGCAGCAAGACAGAAAAAGAACTGCTTAAACTAAAAACCAGGGCTCGCAAAACGTGGGGGTGGGAGGAAAGCATGGGTATGAGATAGACCTGAACATGCTTTGGCTGGAAATTAGGAGGTTTCTAATCTTTAATACAAACAGTCTCTGGAACAGTTTCCTAATAACAGAAGTAAAGAAAAAAAAACCCTAACTGACGCTCAGCATGTTTATGAAGACGTTACACGAGATGGTGCCTGCAGCAGCAGGGAGCTGGGCTCGGTGAACCAGCGTGTGCCCTCGCACCCTCCTCTCATGGGGGCTCCTCCTCACAGCCCGCACGCCGCCCTGCTCCCCAGCCCTCCAACAGCATATGGTTGAGCAGCGACTGCCTGAAGCCAAGATGTGCTGGCACAGGATTAGATTTAGGCAGCAGCCAGGGCTCAGATTCAAGGCCAAACTTGTACATGGTTCCATCTAAACATTGCAAACAAGACACGCAGGATTTGGACTCAAGCTTTTCAAAACCCTGCTACATCTTGCCAGTATCACCTGTATTTTTCCACCATTTTGGGTGGTTTTTGAAAGAGCTGGGCTAGATTCAAATCAGAATGAAGAAACAGCTCTTTCTGGTTTGGCATCCAACTTGGAGGCAGATGTTAACTCTAAGCAGGGATTCATCTACCCCCATGAAACTGGAAAGAGGTCTGGGGAGAATGAGCTGGTTTTAGCTCCTGGAAAAAATGTCTCTTCCTACTGTTGCTGCTGAAGTCCTGTTCCTGTTTCCACAGCAGCTGCTAACGACAACCAGAGCATCTGACTTCAGGTACATGACAGGCAACAGCAGCAGAGGGGCTCTCCGAGCAGCCCCCAGACCCCGCTACCATACGGTCACGCTTAGGGATGAAGAGGAAGAAAGGATGATAAAACAAACATAAGCAAACAAAAAAAAGGCAGTTTTGCTGCTATGGTTATCGCGAGCTGCCCTTTGGGAGGAATCAACAGCAGAGGGAGAACGAAATATCTGTTAAGCCTGGTGCGCGCAGAGAGCGAGCCTGCTGGCTGGAATCACGCTTCTTGTTGAATCTGAATTTAGACTCCTTGGCGTGTTTCCAGCCCTCAATAAATATCTGTCCACACGGCACAATTATGTCCCTTGTGCTACTAAAACAACAAGCGGTCTTAAATAAAACAGCGGGGCCTGGAGTGTGCAGAAGATGAGGAAATAAGGCAGTACCTGGCAGGATTCATCTCACGTCCTGCATACGCCAGGGATGCAGGCAACATGCTCGCACAGCCCTTACCAGCTCCACGGAGCTCGCACACTGGGTTACACCGGCGCTCTGCCCGCAGAGATGAGCAGGATAAAGAGAAATGCTCTGCTCTGCCTTGTGAGCAGACATTATGCTGCTTCTCTGGCAGAGATAAGCTGCAATCTCGCTCAAAGACAGAGGGGAGGAGGGTCACCCCAGCAAACAGGGCACTCCGAACAATCTCTTTCTGTGCCCTGTTTCTGTCAAATGCACGAGAACTGGGGCTCCTCAGCAAAGGAGGTGCCCTGCGAAGGCAGGACCGCAACCCCTCGCAGTGCTGCCGGGGAGCTGCTCAGAGCCAGCACTGACGCCACGAACCCCGCAAAGCCATCGCAGCAGAGCACTGGAGAGACCTTTTGAAGTTGCCTCCTTTGAATTTTCATTATTTAACATAAGCGCTGGCAATCACCGCACCGGTCACACCGGCACACTGATCCCACGTTCCCCGTCCCCAAGCCCCCGACACACAAAGCCTACGCGCCTGAAGTACTCATCGCGGATTTAAATGCGAACAGAGGAGCTGAGAACTGTAAAGCATTTCGACAATAGATCTCCCGGCTCTGCCGCACATTTGCATTCAGACAAGCCCATCCAGGGTAAAAACAAGGACAAACGCGGACTTAAATCTTTTCTGCTAAAGGCTTGCCCTGGATATTTATATTCCAGTCCCCACACGCTATTTAAATACCGCTACATACTGCGACTGCAGCTGGGATTTAGCGAGGCTCGAAAGCATCTTACCTGGATCTCCTCGCCGTTCTCTGCGCAGAGCCAGCGGTCGCTGCCAGCCCCGGCGCGCAGCAGCGCGCAGCGGTGCGGAGCAGCGCGCTCTCCCAGCCCCGCAGCCGCAGCTATCGCATCCGCGGGGTTGCGAGGAGCCTGCGCCTGGCGCTGCGCACCCGCGGGCCCCCGCGCCCCCCGGGCGGCTGGCGAGACACCGGCACAGCCCACGGCGGGGGGGGGGCCGCGCTGGCAGCCCTGCTCCCGCCAGCACAGAGCCGGGGGCTGCTGCTGCAGCCCTGCCCTGCCTGCCCTGCCTGCTCTGCCCACACCCCTACGCTTCACCCGTGCGGAGGGAGAGGAACAAGCGCTGCTCAGGCGAAGCGTGTCTGCAAGCTGGAAACTGGGACTGGGTCCCTTGGGGGGGTGGGGTGGGAAGGAAAGAATATGAGGCTCAAGATGCGATGGGCTCCTGGGCAAGGGTTATGCACCCAGGGGACTTTGGTAGCATCGCTGGAGCAATACCCACCAGTGAAAGGTGAGGATCTTGCCCGTTAAACCTGCCTGGGGCTTTTAGAGTTAAAAAGGGCTGTTTTGTGAAAAAATAACTAGAAAATGGCACAAAACCCTTTGGATTCAGCTTTGAAAGCAGTCTTCAGTCTTCTATGTGAGCCCCTTCATCTGTTACAGCTGAATTAAAGACAGACACAGACTGGACCAGGCAAAAGAAGAACTTCCAGGGCCAAAATCTGGACCCACTGAAACGAAAGGCAAAATTTCCATTCCCACTGACAGGCCCATCCTTTCCAGCTCAGGGGGCATCTGCCCCAGCCCCACACTGCTGTCACCTGGCAGAGCCCGGAGGATGAGCCTGCACCGCAGAGCTCAGCCCGGTCGTCACAAGCTGCGTCGCTTTGGTCCCACCGGTTCCGAAAGAGATTCAGTGAAACCAATGCAAGTCTCTTTTTTTTGGCGGCCCTGAAACCTGTTTAACAGCACTCAACATCGACGTAGGTGATTTCAGCTACCGAAGGCGCTCTGGGCTGAGCCGGGCAGCCCGCTGCGCCCCACGCTGCTCCCCGGCCAGCTGCCTCCACGCTGCCTGGTCTCTGCTGGAGCGCGCCGGCTGCACACACGGCTTGGCCAGGCCAGCGCTCGCACGAGGTGACCGACAGCCACGCGACTCTTTAAAACCATCACGGTCCCTTGCACCCAGGTTTGCTCTGTGTTGCAAACAGCCACAGGCACCACACTGTGCCCTGGCAGCGGGCAGCTGGGCCCAGCTGCCGAAAGCCTTCCCGTGCCGAAGGAGAGGCCCTTCCCAGCCAACACAGCTCTGCCGGCAGCAGCGTGCCTGCTGCTTCCAAACACAACGCTGCGTGTGTGGGACCAGGGCAAAACCGGCCCGGCTGTGTGAAGAGCCATAGGAAACGGGACCCATGCTCTCGTCCTTCTGTAAAGTGCTGCTCAAGTAGGACCAATGAGTACATTAATGCGTACAAATAATAAAAATAATAAATACACCTGTTACATTAACCCCTCCAGCAGCTCAGCCATCCCCTTGCTCAGCTGTGTCACTACCATTACGCAAAGAAAAAGCAGCAAGTGCAAAACAGAGACAGCGATCCAATTAATGTGACCGATAAATAATGTGACAGCCTGAAACGCCACAGAGCATCCCGGGGCCAGCATGCCACTCGAGGCACTAACACGTCCCCTAGCCAAAGCCTCCACAGCAACGTGCCGCGGCTGAGACGGGCGTTGGCGCTGGGAGGTGCTCACCGTGCCCTGTCCCTGGCTCGCCAGCGGGGACAAGGTCGGGCAAGGATGCTGCAGGACGCCTCGCTGCTGCCAGTAACAAACGAGGGGCTCAAAGCCAGTAACACATCCCCGACGCAGCTTCCTCCTCACCCCCATCCCATGGGGCAGCTGCTGCAGCAACCGGCACGGCGTGGCCCACGGCAGCTTTGTGCCTCGAGCGGGGCCAGCAGCTCTGCTCCCTGGCTGCAGGCGCTGCCTGAGCGGGCTGCTCTCCTGTCTGCTTGTAGAGTCAGAGTTAGGCAAACCCGGGACTTGCTGAGCTGGAGTTTGCACTTGGGCTGCCCTGGGCAACAGCCCCAGCTGCAATCTGGGTAAAGATTTTACCCCCTTAAGAGGGATGCAGGCACCGGTCAGAACTGGCCACTGATGTCCCACACACTCTACCAGACTCCTCCAGGTAACTTCCCAGCCCACTGGGAAATCAAATGAATCCCGTGGAATTAACCCCAAAGGTACTTAACATTAATTATAAATGACGTTACACGCATTTAAGTTCCACACGCTGCATGATATACACGCATCAGGGGCGAGATTAACGCGGCCTTTGATAGCAATTTGCAAAAATTAGTTAAAAGTCAATAACCAGCATGGTGATTTCAGTTTTTGGAAAGCTTCTCCGGTGGCAGGCGGAGGAATCGCCATCTCGGGAAGCAGCCGGCCGCGGCACATGCGCACGCCATGGCTCTCGCCGAGGAAGGTGGGGCACGCACCTCCCTCCTGCTCCTAGAAATCTCTTCTAGGCATGGATGTTGTCCCCCCTCCTGCTCCCTGCGAGCGGGGCAGGGCCCTCCCCACCCAGCCCGGGGGCTCTGCAACACTGTCCCCTGCCCCCCCTGGAGACCCCTCACCCTGCAGGGAGCCTCCGAGAGCACCCACAGCCCTTCCCTGTCCTGGGGAGGGGCTCAGCCTGGGCACCCCTGCTCCCCACAGGGAGCCGTGCGTTTCGGGCACCCCCTCCCTCCCGCTGTTATTCTGGTACGTGCAATTCCAGGGAGATAAATACTTCAGGGCTTTAAGGGCTCTCAGAGCAAAACTGCTGCTGAAATAAAGAGGGAAAAGCTTTTAGCCACGCAGCCACGTGGGGACTCGGGGTGTTTCAGCGCTCTTAACAGGCAGGAAAACAGACACTGCGCTATATGTGTCTTGAGGCCCCGCAAGGCTTTTATGTTAATGGCATTTTATCACCAAACACTGGGATCCGAACTGACAGCGATGCATATGCATCAGCAGGGAGAGCCACAGCACAGGCCCAGGACGTGGCTCCGAGATATGTTCTCAACGAGCTGTGAAGGGGAGAGTTCAAGCACCAAATGAAATCGGGGTATCAGAACAACTGTTTTCCAGAGATCACTTACTGTTGGGAGATATGCAGCCCATGGCTCCCAACTTATTTTTTAAGTAAATCTCAAGTGTGCTACATGCATAAAGCAGGTCCTCAAAAGATTGTGTGCTTGACCAAAAGCATGGAGGTTAAAAATAAGAGTTTGGGGAGGCAGTCAGTAATTTGTCCTGTCCACTGCTTTAAACCAGAGGGGTGCTTATGCGATGTTTGCAGCTCCCGGCTGCAACCCCTGCATCTGGAATCTTACTTTAAAGCAAAACCCAAGATGCTCAGATATTCACAGGGCTCCAGAGACAGGCTGAGGCTCAGGAGACCCACGTCAAAACCACGAGGGCTCGTGACAGAGCGGGCTGCCAGCAGTGCTGGCAGGGGACGTGCCAGTGCTCCTCCCAGCCCTGCACCCACTGGCCCCCCCTTACCTGCTGGGGGAGCCCAGGTCCGCCCGGCTGACGATGCGGTGCTGGTGGGGTGAGTACAGCCACTGGAAAGCCGTCAGCGTCCTCTCCTCGATCCGAAAGCGGCCTTCTCGCACGTACCTAAAAGTAACAAGCGAGAAAGACTGAAATATTTATTAGCGCAGGATTGTGGAGAGGGAGCTGCAGGACACGGAGAGCAGAGCGGCTGGCTCAGCAGCGCTGCTCAGAGCTGCGAGTCCAACACCACCACTAACGTGTTCCTCAGTGGAAGCAGCAAGACATTACAGCCCCGTCTGTCTGCATCCCCGCACCATCCCCGTCCTTCCCTGCCCATCAGCAGATGCTCCCACAGGCATGTGGCCACGACTGGGACAGGGCATCCCTTTGAGGGCATCCCCCAGGGGAGGGGATGGTGGCCCCCTGGCCACCCTTGCTCCCCGCTGCCACCAGAGCAGCAGTCCCCATCACCCCAGGGCACAGCCTGCCTCCAACAGCCCCTGCCTGGCCACTCCCCGCCACCAGCCCTGTCCCCAGCATTATCACCGGCTCCAAGACCAGGCTAACACCCTTCTAACATTATTTTGAACGTCAGGCCAGATGTTGAGGCTTATTAAGTAATATTCAAGTGATGAATCGATGGTTATTGTTTTGATTAGCGAAGCACGGGTTCTCTGTTACATGAGCAAGATGTCGGTAACCGCAGCCGCTCCCATCTTACAGAACACAATTCTGCTGCCTGCCTCCATCCCGACAACCAGCTGCACTTCACACACCCTCCTCTGAACACGAAATTTCATCAGCAAGCAATTAATTATTTAAAGCCCCTGTAGTACTGGTTGGAGACACATGCACGCACGCACACACAGCTGCGGCATCCATGAAACCCCAGCCAGGGCTGGGGCGAGCTCGCAGGCCTCTCCTCCGCGTGCGGATGCTCTGGGCGGTGCGTTCCCACTTTTAACCGCAGGGATCCAGCCACGCTGCCTGAATGGGGCCAAGGGGACGCACCACAGTGCCACGGGCTCCCCGCAGCCCTGACGAGCAGGGCCATGGCTGGAGCCGTTCCCTGCTGCTGGGCTCTCCCGCCTGCCCAAACTCACCCAGCCCAGGGCTGCGGGGTCCTGCCGGAGCCGGGGCAGCGACAGCGCAGGAGTCGGGACCTCCCGCTCTCAGCAAAAGGAAACCCAAAAGGCTCCTTGAGTATGCCAGGTACAGACTGACCTGCTGATTTTCTTGGTATAAGCAACCAAGCACATTGCAGTCCCAATACTCCCCTGCAGCTCTTTCATATGATAATCTTGCACAAAATAGTGGCAGGCAAGCCAGAACGTCTTTTGGGAAGGAAGGGGGGGTGAGGCAGCGGGGATGGCAGAAAGGCCAAGCCAAGTAGCCATTGTAACAGTTTGGGTCTAAGCATGCAAGAAAAAAAGTGCCCTAGGGGGAAAAAAGAAAGAGGGGAAAAAAAAAAAAAAAAAAAAAAGAAAGCTTCACAAGCTTAGAGTAATCCTCTGACGATTTCCACTCTGGCTGTTCACGCAGGTTTGCAGCGATCCCACCCACACCTGGGAGCCCCAGCATCCAGCCTGGCTCTGCTCCCCGCCCAGCCCCTGTTGGGATGCGGGACGAGCCCTGGGCCCGCTCCCAGCTCTTACATCAGCAGCACCACGCTGTAACCGGAGTCACCCCAGTCACAGCCTGGCATCGCTACAGCGCCCTGCTCAAAAGTCACAAGCTTTGGACGTCACAAACTACACAATTAAAAACAAAAAAATACAGAGAAAGCTTGTTTCCAATGTCAGCCCATCCTGGCTGCTCCGGTCGCTGCAATCACCCCGTCCCCAGCAGGAAGAAGCGGGTCCCCACGCACCAAAGCCCGGAGCAGCCTCAGCACCCCTTCACCCCCACAACAACAGCCAGGAAGCCCCCAAAGCATCCCGTGCGTGTCCCAGAGACTTCCCGCTGGCAGGTACAAGACCCAAGCATGCCCGGGACCAGGACGCTGCTGCTCCCCACGCTTCTCCCGTGCGGAGCAGGACCATTTCCCAGAAGCAGGATCTCGCTTTGGGATCCGACTCTTCTGCCTCTACTGGACCCCAAATGCCAGAGATCCCCCTCGCAGCAGGTGCAGCCCCGAACCGCCCTCTCCCTGCCCGGGGACGTGTGCCCCCCCCGGCCGGAGCAGCCGCCCCACTGGGACCCCCCACAACCCCATACCCAGGACCACACTGCGACCCTCGGCGTGCCCGGGAGGGTCCCAGGGTGCCGGCGCTAAGTCGTCCCCGTCGGTCCCCCCCCCCAACCCCACCCGGAGCCCTCCCCGGCCGGGATTCCCCTCTTCACCTGGCTCAGCAGCCGGGACTCCCCCCGGGCCAGGATCACCCCCCCACCCCGCCCCTCTCCACACCAAAGCCGAGACCCCCTCGCAAACTTACCCCTCCACGGTCGCCCGCCTGGGTCCCCCTCCCCGAGCCTGCCGGGAGGGGACCCCCCCGAGCACAGGACCGGACCCCCCAGCCCCCGGAGCTCATCCGCTGCCCCCCCCCCCCCCCCCCCCCCGCCCCAGCACTCACCAGCGCACCAGCTCCCACCGCCGCTCCCCCGCCGCCTTGCCCGAGGCCATGCCGCGACCGGGGCCGGGAGCGCTGCCGCAGGGCGGGTGGGGGCGCGGGCGGTCCCGCAGGGGAAGGAGGGGGGGACACGGACACCCCCACCGGCAAACCCCCGCTGCCAGCCGGCCCGTCCCGGCGGCGGGCAGCGCCGGAGCGCGGACACCGGGGCTGGGGCGGCTGCGCCGGCTCCTGCGCGCTCCCGCCTCCTCCGGCACCCGGGGAGCGGGGGGGGGACGGACACCCGGCCCGGGCAGGTGCGGGGGGGTCACACCACCGTGCCCTGTTATGTAAAGCCTTATGCAATGCCCGCTTTCCCCCCGGGCAGCTCCGAGGGGCGCACGGGAGAGCTGCAGGGGTGATGGGCTGCACGCAAACGCTCCCGTCCCCAGCCCCGCTCCGCAGACCTCGCTGGACGAGGGGAGTCTCCCACCGGCCGGCTGGATCCCACCAGGGGCTCCAAGGGAACGCGCGTTTTCCAGCCGCTCGAACGCTTGGAGCGAGTCTGGGCCGAGCATCACGAAGTCTGTGGGGAACCGTCACCGGTGGCAACAAACACAGAAACGGGCTCCTGCCAGCCAGGGTCCCTCCGCCCCGCCTGAGCCCCCCGCAGCCACACCGTCCCCCCAGCAGCAGGGGTGCGTGGCCCCAGCAGCGCAGGCTTTGGGGCTGGAGCCCACCCCTTGAACCCTGGTTCTGTCGCCGGTCCTCACTCGCCCTTGAAAACAAACAAATAGCCCGGCAGAACTCGCCTGTGTGAGGTCCAGGAACGCCGAGCGAAAATTATTCTCCTGTAGATTCAAAGCTAAAACGTGCCATCTGCCTGAGCCCAGGCTTCCCTCCCGCAGCCCCCGGGAGCCGCAGGGTGTGCTCAGCTACAGACGGCCCATAGCGCTCGGGAAACAAACTGGGAGCACAACTTTGAATCACACTAAAAGCTGTTTCTCAGAAGTGGTGTTCTGGCCCTAAATCCTAACTTTTCTGATCTTTGAGAACTTAATTTCACAACTCAGCAAACCCAGGTGTTGCACCCACAATCCAACAGCTTCATTTAAATCAAACGACATTAATTGCTCAAGTAAATACCTATTATTGGTAATTCTAGAGTCCCACTCTTGTAGGGCCCAAACACATCTGAAAGGCATTGATGCCTCCCTCTCAGCTGCCCCTTGTTAGGAAGCAGAGGGGTGCTTTGCCGTGTCGGCTGGAGAGGCCATGCCTTGCTCAGGGTCACATAAAGGGAATTCAGCCAGGGGTCTCCCAGATTCTGGGCCGTGACCTCTCCTCTGGAGGAGCTGTTGCCTCTTACAAGTTACGGGCTGAAGGCTGGAAGGAAACAGCCCGCCCAGAGAGGCTGTGTCCATGCCTGCACTGGTTTGGCAGCTGGCAGCCCGCTCTGCCGCGGGGGGCTGGGAGCTTGGTCCTCAGCTGGATGCTTCGGCTGAAATTATGACCAGGAAATTGTTGATACATCATATTTTAATGAGCCGGGCAGCAAGCGAGCTTGCCCCTCAGTGAGGCCCTGTTATCAGCTGCCTGCAGCCGTCAGGCACCAGCTCTGTCTGGATTGATGTTGCTCACGATCAGATTTGGAGCCAAGGGCAGATAAAAAATCTGATCCCCGCTCTGCAGAGCCTGAGAGCCGTGCTGAATTTCACACTTGTAAGCGCAGAGAGAGTCGGATGAGTCTCCAGCGCTTGCACGCGCTGCGGGAGATCACGGGTGGGAAGCAGTGACAGGACCCTGTGGGGATGTGGGGCCAGAGGAGCGGGTGCAGGAGAGGCTGAAGCTCTCCCTTCTGCCCCTGGAGCCTGGGAACTGACCCACCTCTGTTTCAGCACACATATGTTTTTGCAGGCCTGTGAGATCTCAACAATAAAAACAACTTTTATTTAAAAAAAAAATTGACAAAAATTCTAAACTAATAAGAAATTTTAAAAATCGGCGTGTTCACATAGCACATACATGCTAATGCATCTGGCACCTTTCATCATGTGGCCCTTCGCGCTGCCAGTGCCGTGCTGATCCCAGCCGGGTGTCCCTCTGAGGCCAGCACGCCAGAGCCAGCCTGACAGATTTGGCCTGTCATTTCCCAAAGCTTTGCCCCGTTCAGCCGGGCATCACGGAGCCATGCTCCCCTGCCTCCTTCTCCCAGCATCGCCGGGGCACGCTGCAGCCCTCCCTGCAGTCAGCCGGGCGGAGCAACAGCTCTTTGAAGAAGGACAAATTGCATTACTTAGCTCAAGCAAATACCCTTGCAAGTCTGATATTTTCAAATCCCCGTAGAAATGTTAAGCTAATGTTAAATTTATCAAAACCCTCCTCCGTCACTTTAAGGAGCTTCTTACTAGGTTCTTCAAAGCAATTAGAAGACACACACACGTTACATTTCAATTAGGTTGAAAAATAATATATGAGGCAAAGTTAAACTCATTTTTAAATTAAATGCAAAAATTCCCCTAATAAATAACTCGGCGGGGGCGGAGGGGAAAGCAGTGGTCTAAAAGCACCCCACATAGTCAGTCCAGAAGGGCGCAGGATGCAGGTTTAACTTCAGTGCACAGCGAGATGGACGCTCCCTCTGGGAAGTGGCTGTCTTACCCTGGTGTCAGTCCCCTCTGACATGAGCTGGTGTCACCTAACGCAAGGCGTTTAACCACAGACGGACCTGCGGGCAGAGGCTCATGGCCCTCAGCTCCTGCAGCAGCCAGAGGAAAGAGGGGTGATGCGTGGTCGGGAGCGGCCTGAATTGCTGCCCGGGTGCCCACTTCTTCCCACTGACTGCAAGCGCAGTGCGAGATGACTACCGCCTTCACATGCCCTCCCCGAACAAACGTCTCGGCTCAGATGGGATCAAAACAGCGTGACAGACAGGCCCCGAGCGAGACCCCGGCTCACAGCACAGCTTTCCTTGCCTCACCTTCCCTCAGCAGCCGCCCTCTCTGCAGGGCAGCGGGGTGACGGCCCCCAGCCCCTGCCCTCCCGCAGCCGCCCTCCCGCCTGCCCGAAGCGCCCGGGAAGCGCTGCACCGGGGCTGCAGCCTGCCAGGGCTGTGCTCGGCCACCACCGACACGGGGGGACACAGACACCCATGCACCCGTGCACACACCCCCCCACACACGCGCACACACACCCCCCCACACACAGAGGGCCGCCTGGGCGCCGGTGCCCGGTCACCCCGAGCACCAGACCCGGCCCCCGGGGTCTGTGCCCATCCCTCGCTGCCGGCCGGAGCCTCCCCGCTCTGCCCGGCGCTGGAGGCTGTGCAAACTGCCGCTGCTGCTGCCCGTACCGCTGCCCGTACCGCTGCCCGTATCGCTGCCGCTAGAGGTCAGTGTGGGTACGGAGCTGCGGGCAGCGGGCAGCGGCCTGCGCCCAGCCCCGCGCGGCAGAGCTGCCGCTGCCTGCAACACCCAGCTGCAGCCTCTGCAGCCTCTGCAGCCTCCACCGTCCTCTCTCCAGGGCGGCTTCCGAGGGGAAAAGCCACGTCTCCGCAGCAAAACCCGGGGCCGAGGCGCTCAGGCGGGTCCCTCCGCGGCTGCCGGCCCCCGAGCCCCGCTGCCACCCTGCCGCTCCAGCGCCCGCCTGCATCCACGGGGTCACAGCGAGCGGGTGCTGTCGGCACCCTCTTTCAGGCGGTGTTGCAGTTGGATCTCTCCCAACTGGTGTACAACAGGCAAGGAGCAGGCTGGCTCTTCCTGACAGCTTCCGGAGCTCTGTCACGCACATGGGCTGGCAGCAGGGACCCCACAACTCCTCCTGAGGCTGAAGTGGCATTCCTGCCATTTTTGACTCATTGTGTTGATCACAAACCACCTCGGAGCCAGGGGAGAAGTGGTTCCTGTCTCTCGGAGCAAGCGGGGAGTGGGGAAGGGTCGCGGTGTAACTGCGGTGCAGGACGGCGGCTGCTGGAGGCATTAGCTAAGGGACTGCTAGGTCATGTCCCAGTCAAAAAAGCTGAGAGCAGCGCTTTCAGGGCAAAAAGCTGCTCGTGAAACCAGCTCACTGTCGAACAGTGAGCGCAAGCAAGAGAGGTGATGGGAAATACTAATAGCGTGTGTGCATTGTGGCTGAATCCAGGCTGCCAGGCAATCGCTGCAGAGGCAGCCGGCTTCATCCCGTGCCATGCTGGGTGCAGAGGATGCGCTGTGCTCCGCTGTCTTCCCTCACAGCACGGCTGTATCCTGGAGCGATGACCTCATTTGCAGAGGCAGCTCTCTGTCCCCGAATGCCCGACCTTGATCGTTTGCAGGCTTGTCCTTTATTCAGTGGAAAATCAATGAAAATTGTACAAATCTGGTGAAACATGATGCACTCAGAAATCAGCCCTCCCCCTTCCCCCCGCCTCCCCGTCTGTAGTTCACTGCTACTCAAGTTAGCACATGAGTTAGGGGAAGACACAGTGAGACATTAAAAACAGCCCCCCCCCCCCCGCCAAACATGGCAAACTGCACGGAGAGGGACAAACGACACCTTGGCAAGCGCTGCCCTGATGGTTGCAAATGGGTGAGAGGCGCTCCCAATGAGACAACACTTCTCTGAATAAGGAAGTCTGCACTTTCCTCCTTCCCACAGAAATCCTTCACCTCTTAACAACTTGTCATTGCAGGGAGAACTATTTTTTTTCAGAGAAACAAGCTGAGAGGAGGCCCACACAGGAGTCAGCGTGACTGGGTGAGCGTTAGGAAGCACTGAAGCTCTCGATTGCGCTGGCTGGGGCCTTAAGCAGAGGTGTCTGAATAATTCATTGCAAATCAGAAGCTTGTGTGTGCATGTGCAGACCTTCAGACCTCACTGGTCACCTTTTCTCCTGACTTAACGATTTCTCTTTTAGTGTGAATTAAACTGACTCTCCATAGAAGAGCCCTAATCCCAAGCCCAGCCTTCCTCTGCTATCAGCCCGCACCAAGCCAGGCTGTACCACACCACTTTGCATCAGGTAAGGATCCAGCCTTTGGCTGTTAAAGCGCAGGGATGTTACAAACCCACTGTATTACACCTGGATTATTCTCTTCTCTGCCTGCCCTCCTGCAGGCACAAGGCAGGGCTGTTTCCCACGGCATACCCTCCATCGCTTTGTGCAGCACAGGCACTCAGTCAGAAGTTGGAAACATCCAAGGGGAGGAAAGGGCGTGGGATGACAAAATGATACCACAAACCGTACCCTGTGGGCTGCCCTACAACACATTCACATGCTGTTTGTGCGCTACAGACCGATACGCTGAGGACTGATATACGCAGAATGGCAGCAGCTTTAATGTGAGGATGGCAGCACAACCCAGCTGAGCATCAGACCAGGAACACTGCACTCTCTGTAGCAGATTTTGGTTTAAGGGCACGGGAATCAGCAGACTGTCAGCTGACGGAGAGGACGCTACCATTTCTCTGCGCCTTCGCTGCCGTGCGACATGGAACAGGCCGCTGCATCTGAGCTTCCCCTGCTGTGAAAGAGGCGCAATGAATTTAGTCATCTTTGAAGGCAGAGCCCCAGCTGGTCTGGATATCACAAACAAAAGGGCACGAAGAATTAGTAACCACATGAGTAGACAACCTTTTCTCATCATCTCCCTGACCACAGCTTCTGGGAAGCTCTTTTTTGACTCACTCTTCCCACCGATTTCCTCGCTGCAGCGGGTACCACCCCACATGTGGCTCGCGTCCCCCTCCTCGAGTCGCGTTAGCACTGCAAGCCCCCGCGGGGGACGCGAACGCTGCTGGTTCCCCAGCAGCTCCCCAGTTGCCCGGCTTTGTGGCCCACTGCTCCCCGCGCTGCGGGGCCGAGGAGCCGGCGGCAGCTCCGGCCCGGCGGCTTCAGCACCGCGGACAGCGGCGGGGCAGCGGGAGCCGGGCCCCGGCCCGGTGGGCGGGGGTCCCCGGGGAGCCGAGCCCCGGCCCGGTGTGTGTGTGTCGGGGGGGGGGGGTTGTCCCCGGGGAGCCGAGCCCCGGCCCCATTGCGGCTCCCCGCCGGGAGCAGCGGAGCTCCGGGAGCCCGGCTGCGGGGGGGGGGGTGGGGGGGGGGGGGATGATGTCCCCGGCGGTGGGCTCGGTCCCCCGTGGCCCCGCCGCGCCCCGGTGCTGCCGGAGCCGCCGCTCCAGCCCGCAGGCGCCTGTCCCGGCCCGGCTCCCGGCGCGGCCCCGCTCGCCGCCCGCCCGCGCCTCGCCCCGGCGGAGCTCCCCAGTTCCGGTCACGTTGCCGCCTGTTTACGGCGCGGCTGCCGGCGGGCGGCGGGGCCGGGCCGGGCCGGGCGAGGCGGGGCCGCCGCAGGCAGCGCGGGCAGCGCGGGAGCCCGGCGCGGCCCCGGCCCCGGCCCCGGCCCCGCCGCCGCCCCATGACGCCCAGCGGGCGCCCCGCGGGGCCCCGCCGCTCCCCGCAGGTAAGGGACCGGGGCTCGGCGGGGGATGGCGGCCGCGGCGCGGGCTCGGCGGAGCCCCCGGGCAGGGAGAGCGGCCCCGGCGGGCGGCGGCGGCGGCCGAGGCGGCGGCGCGGAGCTGCCTGCGGGGGGAAGCGGGCGCTGGCGCGGGGCCCCGAGGGGACGCGCAGCCGGGCTGCGGAGCGAGCGGGGAGCCGGCCGGGGAGGGGTGTCCTGCCCTGCGCTGCGGGGGGACCGTCCCTCCAGAAGTTGCCCGCGGCCGCTCTCGTGCCTTGTTCTGGAAGTTGCTTCACCCCGCACATAGCCAGCCACGGCTCGCGTCTGCTGCCGCTGCAGAGAGCGGCTCCAGGCACTGCAAGGCTCTGCCTGTCGGCGCTGGCAGCTGCAGAGTTCGGTGTCTGTAGAAGGACTCAGCTGGGGACCGGAAAGCGTTGCTCCGAAATTCCCAAAGTGCAGGATGGCACCACCGGGATCACCCACTCAAGAGGATGATTGACTCAAGGCGCTGATGGTGGGCCAAATTCTGCTCCTGACGGAGAGCTGAATCCATAGTTAATTCCCCCGGAGCCAGCAGGAGAAAACGCGGCCTTGCTTTCAGCATCTGCAACCAAACGACAAGCTTCAGCTTTGGCTGTTAGTCAGGCAGTTTTGTTTAGAGAATTGCGAGAAAACACAATAATTTATAACCGACGTTGGTATTGATTTTATCTTTAACTAGATACTGATAGATAATGAATAGCAAATAGGACTCCGAGTGTAATTCTGCCTCTGCTGAGATCAGGGAAGGCTTCCCACTGACTTGCCCAAGGCCAGGATTTCACCTCTAGTTTCTATTCCTGGCATTGCCACTACCTCTGTGACCTTCTGCAAGTTTCTTAGCTTCCTGCTGCCTCGTTTTCCTTACATTTAAAGACATACTTGCTTCGTGGCATTGTTGCAAAGTTTGTGTTCGTATTCTTTGAGATCGTAAATACTAAGCAGTATAGATTTCTAGTATGTCAGTGTTTATTCCTGCATATGTTTTAATGCGATGGAGAGGGGGTTGCTGGCAACCACAGCAGGATAAATTATCGACCTGTTCCTGCAAACCATGTCTGTGCCCTCTGACTCCTAGTTAATTTGCCATTTATGGGGAAAAATGATTACGCGGACAAGGGCTCGGTGTGACGGTGTTTGCGCTGGGGTACATGTACGTGCAATACCGTATCTGCCTTTCAAATGCATTATCAGGAACTGAGGTTTTTTCTTGGGTCAAAGTTTTGGGATTCTGATTGGCGTTAAACAACAGACATCAGTATAGTTTTGCCCTGGAAGGAAGTTCTCAATCTGTCTGTGCAAAGGAAATCGGCTCTTAGCAGACGTGCAACTAAATTGGTCATTGTAGCTACTTCAAGAGGCTGCTTCAGTCATTTTGTTTTGTGAAATAAGCATTCTGATAAATTGGGACGAAATTGCGAATCTCACAGGTCTTCTGATAGCACTTTGAAACACCCAGCTGAGATCAGGACTGCCGACGTGCCTTGTCCCAAAGACTGTGGTCGCATGGTGAAAAGACAAGGAGTGAGGAAAAACAAATGTGTTTTAGAGGCGGGGGCAGGCCCACAGGAAGGCTCAGCAGTCAGGACCGTGCCCACGATCCCCCAGCATGGGGTGCTGCAGGGGACTGAGCCCAGCGCCGCTGCACCCCACGCCGGTGCCGTGGCCTGGGCTTGGAGAGCCTCTGCTGGGGGAGCAGGCAGGGGCAGAGCGGGCAGGGGTGGCCGAGCCTAGCAGGGAAGCTTTCTCTCAGGGAGCAGCTCTCCAAGGCCCGTTCTGGAGCGTGCTCACCTATTCCTGGTGAATATCTCCCCATGTTCTTGTTCATGGGTCGCACTCACACGGACTCCCGTGAACTGCTCAGGCTCAGCAGCCCAGAAACCTCCTCTAACTTATCCGGCACTTTACCAGCTAAGCTTTCACAGTCTCTCTGAGTACATTTGCAGCTGAGGGTTAAGATATTAAACGTGCATTTTTAAGGCTAAAGATCTGGTCCCAAGTGCCCTGCTGAGAGCTGTCCTGCAATGCCAGGGAGAGGCCTGGGAGTCCTGTGCTCAAAATCTTGGATGGTCAGCAAGGGTACCTTGTTCCTGGAAAGCTCTCGGTGATGGCGCAAAGCCCCTTGGATGTCCAATCTCCAAAACCAGAGACAGCATTCAGCCACAGCTCTGCAGGGAGAAGGGGCCAGCTCAGACCGTAGGTGTCACCTTCGAATAGGGGCAAAAATCACTGTTCAGCTGATTGCTGCCTCCTTTCCAGCTCTGTGCGTGTGTCTATATACAGCTATCAGAAGCACAAGGACACAGAGCATCCTTCAAGCTAAAGAGGACTATCACTTACCCTTGGCTTTTATTATGAATGGCATTGTTTTCTAGAGTTGTAACCTCATACGTAACTCCTCAGAGTCACAGAGTACATGGTCACTGCGAAGGCTTCCACCACCAGTTCCTTTGGCAAGTTAGAACTAGTCTGGAAAGGAAAAGTAACAGCTACAGCAGCAAGGCAGGGATGAGAGCGGGGTCACTTCCAACCCCATCCCTACTTGCTGCAGTACAGCCCTCCTTTTGGGAGCCGCGCTCGCGAGGCTGGGGCGAGGGGAGCTGGTGCTTATTAGCATCCCTGGGAGGGACAGCCCTAGTCACTGCGCTTTGGCTCTTGTGTCTCTGGAACAGGCTGAAGGCTCTTGCCTTGCTTCACCACATACAAATATGGTCATCAGCACTTGCTGGGTGCTTTGAAGCCCTCAACATGGGGAGCTTTGGCGTTATTAGCTGGGAGATGCGGTGGCCCTGTAAAGCATTATTAAGTCAGCCAGCAGCAGCAGCTAATCCTTGTTAACTCCCAACACCTCCCAAGTGATAGTGCTGGTGAAATGACCAAAGGCACGCATCAAACTAAAGGCTCAAAATGCTGTTGCAATCTCCACTTGACTTCAGAAGCAACGGAGGGAAGATATCAGTTGTTGAGAGTTTGGTCCTGAAACCCTTTGGGGTAACGGGTGGACACAGCCCCGGCGAGGCGAGAGTTCATCCGCTGCCTTCTGGTAACGTTAGAGACACTTGAACAGCTTACAGATGCAATGGAAGCCTCAGGACTAAATTGCAGCTTCGTTAATAGCTCTTGGCTCTTGCATCATTACCTGTGACACAGAGCTGTCTATCGGCTGCGGAGTGGAACGGCTCGTTCCTCCCTTCGCCCACGGGGACCGTGGGGTGGTGAAGCAGTGGCAGCCCCAGGTCACCGCCCGCAGCCCCCCGGGCTCCCGTTGCGAGGGGCACAGGAGCCCCAGGAGAGATCTCCCCATCTCTGCTCTCAGGCAGCAGCGCGACCGTCACCAGCGATGGCCCCGTTTGCCTGTGAAGGCAGCTCCTGCCCCTGCCTGCCTCGGTGTCCTCAGCGCTGACGGGAGTTTCATGCGTGGACAAAACGAGGTGCTCTCCCCCAGACACGATAGCTCTGACGTTCCGGCCACAAGCTGAGGGCTCTTTCTCAAGGGAAGGGCTGAAAGTCACGTTGGACAGGCAAAGCCGATCCAAACCCGCTAAGGATTTCCCATAGCAATTTTTGGAAACAGACTTTTTTTCCCCCATACGCAGGTACATTATGCAGGCTTTTTATCTTCCAAATCAGAGACAACAAACAGATCTCAATTCCAGAATTTTTTTCTTTGACTTTCTTTACAGCTTGATATTTATCAGCTATTTTTAAAGGAAAACATTTTCATTGGTAAAAAAGGGTAATTTCCTACTTAATGGGAGGAGGGAAAGTTCAATGGAAAATTTGCAGCCGTTTCTACTAAAGACATTTCAACTAGACAGAACAAAGCGCTTGAAAATAGCACTACATATCCCCCGGGCTCCGTCCAACCTACTTTCTGACGTTTCCCGAGACGAGGTGCCACAGGTCCCGTCAAGAAGCTGCTCCAGAGCCCAGCACGTCGCGCTTTCACAGCCCCCCCGCAGCCAGGGCTGGCGGGAGGGAATATGCCGTAGTGTGATTTGTGTTCCTAGCCTACGGCAGATGCCAGATAACTTCCCTAACTGTTGCACTGGCACAAGTAAATATACCCCCGTCACACCTTTAACGAATCCCCGTCGTTGCCAGCCCTCACGGTACGAAGAACGAACGCCAGCTCTCCTGTCCGTTGATTACAGTGCCATCAGGAAAGGCTAGGTGACTTACAAGACTTAAAAATCATCACCTTGCCACTCAAGAACAGGAGTGATTAGGAAGTTAAGTCTAGAGCTAGATTTGTTTTTTTCCCCTGGTTCCATTTTAAAATGCCCAGCATTGAGGGACTGCAAATCCCTGGGGTTCCTGGAAATGCCCGTGGTTTCCTCGCACAGAGCATGCACACCTTACCTTCAGCCAGGCAGGACTGAGCAGGCTGAGCCAGGGCTATTTTCACTTACATGACATTGTTCCACAGGGAAGCTTTAAGCCGGTATAAATCGTACCTCCCACAATAAGCACCTTAAATGAGAAGCAGGACCTTTGTATCTGTTGCTTTTACGTATCACACCAGCCTTTTTCATGCTTTGCCATCGCATTCATGGGGTGAATGTTTGGAGCATTTCATTCCCTGCATAGCAGACCCATCCTAAAACTCAAAATTTCATTATTTTGCCTCCAGAAATGGCTCCCTGGGACATGAAAAAACCCAAGTGACAATCCACCATATATGCCAGAGCCAGTTCCCGTTACCCAATATTCCTATTTTAGGCTTTATGCGGAGCCCCCGCAGCCAGACGCACCCCCAGGCTGCAGAGCCCGCAGCAGGAGCCCCAAGCCACCCCTCCGAGGGGGACAGCCAGGCCAGCCCCCCGCCCCAGCCCCCTCGTACAGCTTGGTCTGACCCCCTCAAGCAGGGGCAACCACAGGAGAACACAATTTCTATCATTTCTACTTATTTACATGCCAGTTCGGTGTTGCAGCTGCCTCTAACCACCCTGCCTGTGCACCACCAGCATCACAAGTTGGGGTACCCACCTAGCCCCCTCCCAGCGCACCCCACACCGGCTGCAGGAGAGGAACGGCAGCACCAGAGCTCCCCAAACCCTCCGCGCTGGCCTGCCTCGGGGGCATTGCAACTGAGAAATCCCCCGTGGAAGCCAGGCTGATGGCTGGCTGCTGGGCTTGCAGGGGGTGCAGCAAAGCAGAGCTCCCCTCAGGCAGCACCCCAGGAGGCAGAGCAGCAGCACCCCATTGCGGGGGGGGTTTATACCCCGGGAGGGCCGGGGCAGCTGCGGGGCTGAGCCCAGGGCAGAGCCGGAGCAGAAGCAGGGATGCTCAGCCTGGGCGAGGGGTGGCATGAAGGCAGCACCACGCTGCGCCACGGCCCCTTCTCCCCAGCCGCAGGGCATCGCCCACCCTCTCGCCCCCGCAGCGGTCTCCTGTACATAGGGGCTGACTTTCCCCACGGATCCCACAGCGGCTGTGGCTACACGAGCCGTGTCAGCAGAGCCGCCAACTTGCTGACGGAAAGGGTCACGTAGGTGCCAGGAACCGGGGCTGGTGAGGGCGGGCTGGGGCTGGCTGTGGGGCGATGGCACAGCAGCGGGGCACAGCAGGAAACACCCCGAACCCCTTAGTTATGGAGCTTCGCTGCACCCCCCCTTTCAGGAAATAGTAGGAATACGGAGACCTGACTTTCAGGATTTCATGAATCTGGAGGGGCTTTGGCAAGAACAAAGCTTTGAACTCGGGGCACTGCCAAGATCGCTTACTGTGGAATCGAGCTTAAATGCAGTTTGATTCGATTTCGGTTGCGGGAATTATCTTAAAACGTACTACATTACCGAGCTGGGCGTGCCGTAAACATGAGCCAAAGCACTCGCTTAGTTCTGAAGTTTCTATAGAAAGAAAACTGAAGTCAGGCGCGGAGGAAGGAGGGAAGGGAAGCAGCTTCCCAGGGACAGGACGGTGCATGCCGTCCCTCAGGCTTGCTGGCACAACGTCTCCCCACCATCACCTCGGTTTGCTGTAGCTTCCCCTCCTCCCGGGCTGGGTGCGGGGAGTAAGGACGGATTCCACATCCATACGAAATGGTATTTCCCAGGATTACGGGTTCTTTCAGGGGGTTATTTTTATCTCCCGGGTGCAGCGGCACAGGTAGGCAGCTCGCGCAGCTGCTTTGCTGAAGCCATGAATTAACACGTGGTGATGGACCCCCAGCGCCGGCTGAGCCGCCCGGCGCAGGACTCACAGCAGCTCTTGTCTGCCAGGCGAATTATCAGGGAAGACGTTTCTTCTTCTGGAAGACAACATGACTCTCCTCGCCACATAACACTGATCGGGTTAGATGGAGCATATTGTATTTTTCATGTGTTAGATCTCTCGCTGCAGTTACTGCTTCGTAATATGTGGCTTGTCAAGCGAGAGCCAAAATCGTCTCTGGTGCAACTCCCACCTGGGGACTGCGGGGAGCAATCCTGTCCCAGATGCAATCCTGCTCAGTGATAAAACATTTCCTAGGGCCAAATTCAAAATAGAAATGAGCCGTTCCGATGCCAGGGTCCATGCAGCAGCGTTTTCTGCTCATGCAGTCTCTGAGCCTCCCAGCCCGAGCGCAGGCAGGACGGGAGCCGGCCCCGAGAGGCGCTGGGGCGGGGGGATGGCTTGGGGACCATTCCCCACGGATCTTCTGAGCAGAGCTGCTTCGCCCACAGCCACGTCCCCGTGGAAAGGGTAGATGAGAGCAGTCACCCACCTTGCACCCAGCGGGCTCTGCCCCTCGCAAGGGCTCCCGGGACGGGGCTTGCAAGCCCAGTGTGCTGCTGCATGTCTGATCACGAGCCATCTCTGCTCCCCGCAGGCCTGGACCGTGAATTTGGTTGCGATGGAGACCGTATCCCTGGAGCACCAGATCCAGAGCGTGCAGCGGCACATCGCTTTCCTGAAGAAGGAGCAGATGGAGCTGCTCCATGACCTGCACCTGGAGATCCTCCGCTTGCAGAAGCACTGCTCAGGTGAGCGTTGGGGTGGCCACGGCGTGTGGGAGCTGTGTGCCCACGGAGCACGCTGGGCAGGAAAGCTCCTGCTGGCACCCTGGGGCCCGGGGCCGGTCCCGCGCGGGAGCTCGCGCTGGCGTTCAGCAGGACGCGGAGGAGGCAAGCACCAAGCCGCAGGGCATCCTGCTCGGTGTGGGATCAGGGGATCTCCATCCCCTTCAGCCTCCCGCTTGCACCCCTGGCCCAGGTGCCACCAGCCCCTCCCCAGACCGCGCTACTTGGCCACCAAATCTGGTGTGGGTCAAACCCCCTGAAAGCACTCCTCTGCGAGTGGGTGCCAGCAGCTTCCTCCAGCTGCACCACTGAAGAACCAGAGCGATTTTTATTCTGGGCATCAGCTGGCCGGGTGGGTGATAAGACAGGAGGCTGTGTTGATAATCCATCATTAAAACCCTCTCCTTTTGTTTTCACGCCGTGCTCAGGGCACACTTCTGAGCGAGGATTAGCCCCAGTAGCTCAGCACTCTCCCCAGCTGCGTGTTCCTGCACCTTGCAGTAGTTTGGCTGCAGTAGTCGCTACCCTGAGGGATTCACTGGTGTAAGGAAAGGGAAAAACCCAGCATTAGCCAGCAAGACAGTCCTGCCTTTTCCTCCCATGATCTGTGCCCACAAAGGTATTTTGATTATGAAAATGTAAAAGCAGTTCATCATTTCTCCCAGGTGCCAGTAGACTAGGGGAAGGAAGAGGGTTGAACGCCGTTGATAACGGGGGCGTATGAGACCATGCCAAGGCCACTTTCAGAACAGGAGGAAATGTGATTTTCTTGTTTATATTTTGTTACTCTTTATTCTCTTGCACACAGAGAGGTGAAATCCCTCTTTACTGCGGCGGTGCTGAATGAGCCCTCTCGCCAGCAGCATCAGCACATCTTTTCCCCCGCCCCAGGCTGCTCCCCGCTCTGGAGGCAGGGTCCCTGCCAGGCATCCTCAGCAGCCCCTCACCGAGGCTGCAGCCTCCCAGCCTTTCCCGAGACTGGGGGCTGTCACCAGGAGCCTGGCCCCTCAGGAAGGGAGCGAGCGGCTCCCCAGGGTCACGGCAGCCCCTGCAGCGGCCGGCCAGGGTCTGCCCATCTCCAGTCCCCGGGAAGCACAGGCACAAGCCTGGCGCGGGGCTCGGGACCTGCCCCAGCTGTGGGGTGCACGGCCGCCAGCCCCCCACCCACGGCCCCGCTGCGGCAATGTCGCCCTCCCCTTCAGCCAGCCTCGCAAGAGTGACGGCTCCCTGGCCTCCTGTCCGCCACCGAAACTCATTCCAACTTGTGCCATCGCTCTCATCAATAATTCAGCCGTAGCTAATTACTCCTTGTCTTCCAGCCTCTCTTCCTCCCTGATTCCTGGGAAACAAAGACATGTCTGCATTGATAGAATTGTCTGTTTTTCCCCATCCTTTCCGAGCTTTTGCTGTTCTGTTTCATTGTTTGAATGGCTTCATCTATGGCCTTTTCAGATAGGGGAGACAGTGGAGTTCTCATGCCTAAATCAGGCTGGGGGATTCTGAGTCCCCAGGGGCAGAAATGAGCCCGTGGCACCATTGGTTATTAGCGATCTCCTTCCCAGTGCGGCCGAACGACAGCACTGTCTGACCAGACAAGTCACGTCCTCATCTGCGAGGTGTGTGCTTCTGCAACACCTTTGCCTTAGGAGCGATGGGGGCAAAGCCCCTGGTTAGTTTTAAGATGACTTCGCTGATGGTTTGAATGCCGTTACCTGCTGGGGCTGTTTGCAGGAGGGAAGTGGAGTCAGTAAGTCAGCACTTCTCCCGATGTGGCCCTGCGGAGCTGCGCCGGCTGCCCTGGAGCTGTTGTTTCAGACCTTAACTTTTGCACCATTCCCTCGGTCTCCCCGAGGCATCACCGTTGGAAATGCCCTCCCTCCTGCAGAGCTCTTGTTTCTCAGCTGCCACCTCCTCAGCCCTGAGAAGCTCAGTTCGCCTGCAGCGGCGGCAGCAGCAGTGGCAGTTTCCAGGTGCCGGAGCACTCGCCGACGGCGGGACCATCTGCTCCGAGGGGGAGCTGAGCCGGCTGGGTGCGAGGGGCTCCCAGGGGAGGCACGCAGCAAGCCAGCACCTTTGGATCCAGGCTGGATCCAGCAGCAGAACAGCCGTGTTTGGGGGGACCTTATTCAAGTAAATAAATGCTCAGGTTTGCTGCCTGTGGACCCAAGGCAGTTCCCTTTACAGGAAGGTAACGCAGCCCAGAGCCCCGTGCTGTGATTCATTTATTGGAACGAGCCTCGTGTTGCAGAGGAGAGTTGGCTTCCCTCCCACTCCCGTTTTATTTGCAAGGTATAAACACAGCAGAAATAGCAATAGATTCCTCTGACTGTTCTGTTTCTCCTTTTACTGGAAGATGAGCTCAAGCCTTGTGGCAATAATTAGCCTGCTCAGGGGTGTTAGCAGAGCGAGGGAGGGAAGGCTGGTGCCGGGAGCAGAGCGGGGTTTGGGGGGAATCCCTGCAGGCGGTGCAGTGGATAGCAAAGCTGGCCGGACGGGCTGTGCCGATGGTCCCTCCGCACTCTCACACACTGGGGCACCAGGACAGTCCTCCCAGGCAGCAAAGGGGGAAGTCCGACATGTTAAGAGAAGCCGTGTCTTAAATAAACCATGTTAAGAGAAGCCGTGTCTTAAACAAACCCATTTCTAGCTTGCCTGCGAGCGTCTAGCCCCCCCGAGGGACACTCCAAGAGGGTCACAGGCCCTCGGGCAGCTGGGGCTGGGGGGGTCCTGCGGGGCAGACCCCTGTGCCCTCGCCCACGGCAGGGAATACAGACCAGCATGTCCTAGCCCACGGTAGGGAATACAAACCCCTCCTTGGCCGCCTCCTGCACCAGGCAAGTTGAAGTGCATCGCCCGGCAGTGCTCCGTCCCCTGCCCTGCGCTGGGGACACCCAGAGGCACCGGGGCCGAGCCGGAGAGCCACTGGGAGCCGGTTGCAGCCGGGGCCGGCAGCACGGGAGGTGGGATACAGAAGTGCAGAGCAGCTGGATCCGTCCCGCAGAGGCCAGGAGCGCCCGGGAGCCCTGCGGGGTGCTCTCCCCTGGACTTGCCCCTCGGGGATCGTGGGGACGGCACCGGGGCAGGTTCCCACCAGCCCCCGTGGCTCCAGTGCAGAAGTTGGGACCCCAGGCTGTGCATCATCCCCGAGCCCTGCACTCGCTCAGCAGGGCGATGTCTTCTTTGGAAACGGACGACTGCTTTAGTTTTCATTTGAAATATAGCTGAGACTCCAAACCTATTATTTTAGCTTCAGAAAAATAACACAGTTGCTACTGATTTCCAAGGGGGCAGTCAGGAGCGCTGAAAGCTTTCCAGAAACTGCATTACATTCTCAGTTACTTCTGCCTTCTCACTACAGATTTGTTTTCCAAGACAGACAGGCAGAGTAGCCTGAGCCAAGTGTTTTGTTTCAGAAGGATGGCAGTGATGAGGATTAGAGTCAACATGAAAGCAGATTAAAAGAAAAATGTAGGGCAACGATTAACCATTTGAACTCATTTTCAGGGGAAAAAAACCCCAAAACAACTGAATGCTGCTGCTGCCTCTCTCCTCCTCCTCTCAGAGCTGCTGGTGGTTTGGTGGGCTCTGATAATTAATTCAAAAGAGATTGTCTGTAAAAGTGTGCAGGGTAAAGTGAACTCCAGAAAGTCCCTGAGCTCCCTCCCTCACCGCCCTTTGTGAGCTGGTTTTGTAGCCCAGGGTGAGGCGGAGAGCAGGCAGAGTGCAGGCAGCCAGCAGGCAGTGTGTCAGGGCTGAGCAGGTGGGCAGGGGCTGCAGCCCTGTGATGGGCTCATCCCCACAGGACGCTGCCCTTGCTGCTGCTGCTGCTGCTGCTGCTCCCGGGTGCAGCGCGGGCATGGGGCAGCTCTGCCTGCGGCTGCCTGCACCCGAACCCCGGACCTGCAGCACTGCCACCCTGTCCTGGGCCCACGGTAGCGGGAGGCGGGACAGTCGCAGGGACAGTTTGCGGTGCCCGAGGTCTGCAGCCCATGTCCCATGGTGGGACATCTGTATCCAGCAGCCCTCGGGAGGCTGGGGCCACATCCCGCTCCTCTCCAGCGCTGCCGCCTCCTTGCCCTCCTCTGCCTGGGGAGATACCCGCAGCACCCGGGCTGCGCTCGGTGGCAGGCTGAGAGGGGATTTTGAAGCTACACGTTGCCCCTGGAGCAGGGCAGCATCCTTCTGCAGGCACATCGTGCAGGGACGAGGCCATCCCGCTTGTGTCACGTGCAGAGGCAGAGATGAGCCTGGAAGCACTAAATTATGAAATACTTCGGGCGGCAGCTTACACTTTGGTCTATTTTCAGTCCATTGCTCTGCTCTTTGTCCTGATTTAAAGCACCAAAAATGGTTCAGCAACTCTCTTAGAAAAAGAAAAGGCATTGCCGGAGAAACGGAGCCTCCTGCTCCACCATGGGGCAGGACCTGCAGACGCTGCCTTGGCCACATCACAGGGGCAAGCGCTGTGGCAGATGCCAGATCCTAAGGCTGCTTAATAATGTATGAATTGCTGGAATCGTCTATTTTTGGCTCAGCCTGTGGCTGGTGCTCTGAGATGGCCATGCTCATACCATGGGCTGGGCAGAGGCAGTGCCACAGCCACGGTGATTGCCAGTGCCCCGGCAGCACTGGCGGGGAGCAGAGGGAGACACAGGGAGCGCGCGGGACGGGTGGGATGCTCCTTCTCAGTCCTGTTTGATTTCTCTTCCAGAGCTCACCCATGACCTGGAAATAAAAGAGCTGGAAGCCCGCCAGCAAGGTAAGAGATAAGGGGGAGCGTGTATGGGTGCGTGGGGCCACCCGAAGAGCCTGCAGCCGGAGGGGGCCCATCAGGGCCGCCCAGGGAGGGGACATGGACCTTGTCTGCAGGGGACAGTCGGGCTGAGGGCAGGGCTGCGGCCGGGAAGGCAGCGTGCACATTCACAGCCTGTTGGCAGCCGTGTTAAATGCCTGGGCAGCCGCCTAGGAAGGTTTTGCATGTGGAAGCCAGCATCCCTAGGTTGGCTTTGCTAACGCCCTGACACAGACCCCCCGGGAGCAGCTCATGGACCCCCAGGGCAGGACTCAAAGCCTGCGAACCCTTCAGCCCCAGGGAAAAGCCAACAAGGACATTATCAGCCCCCCCTCCAGCTCCGCTCACCGATTGCAATCCAGACGCTGATTCAGAAAATCTCTCGGCACTCTTGGTTCATTAAACAGTCAGTTTTGCCCACAAAATAATCTTTCCAAAATAAGGGCGAGAAACGTCTTGGTGCATGAAAAATGTCTGCAAGCTCCAGGCACCATCCCAGGCCTGGGACCCGCAGCAGAGAGCTGCCCAAAAGGCATTTCACAACGTGCTGTCCCCTCGGGCCACCCAGACCCGTGTCCTGCAGCCCCTCCCAGGGCAGCCCTGGAGCTGGGACAGGCAGCCCTGCCCGGCTGGAGAGCCCTGGCAAAGCACTTCTCCAGCCCAAAGGCAGCCTCATCCACCCGGGACAGGCAGACGGGACTCAGGGTAACTGGAAACCCGCAGGCAATTCCCCCATCCAGAGGCCGCCACAGGCAGGACATCTCCTGCCAGACCAGCATGGCACAGGGCTCTGGCGTCTCTCGGTGCTGGCAAGCAGCGCGCTGGCCCCTGCGACCCGATGGCCGAGCGCAGATTTTCAAATGAAAGCCTGTGCCGAGGGACACAGGAACGAGGAGCTGGCGCTGAGCTTGCCCGGATTTCAGCTCCTCTCCTCCAGCAACCAGTGCCCAGACGGGCAGGGGGCCTGCCTGCGGGCCGGGCTGTGCCCGGCTGCACAGGGACACGCCGGCGGAGCAGGGACACCCCAGGCACGGCGTCCTGCTGCCAGCACGCAGCTGGGCGCTGCTCCCCTCCTTCCTGAGCGTCCCTCTGCCGCAGCCCCTCATCTGGAGGCGGCCGCAGCCGCTCCCTGCGTCTCGCACACACACACACGCACCCGCAGCCCTGACCCGCGGAGCAGAGTCCGGCCAGCCTGGCACCTGAGCGGGATGTGTTGGACAACTCTCCGGGCGGTGGACTCTGGCCGATGGGGCCCACGGGCAGGAGCTGGGCACTCTCCCGAAGGATGTGCCTGGCTCATCCACCCTTCCCGGGCAGCTGCCGTCCCCTTTCCGGCAGGGCTGCGGTGCCCCGGGGCTCCCACCGCCCGCGGGGCTGGGGCCATGGCCCCGCTCCGTCCACAGTCCGGCGGGGAGGGGTGCATGTCGGTGTCCCCAGAGTGTCCCTCTGGGCTTCGGTCCTGCTTGGCCTTGCCTCTGTCCCGATGTGCCACAGGCTGAGACCACCCTCGCCACGCTGCTCCCACGGACCAGCAAATGCCACTGCACAGCTCCAGGTGACGCATCCCCGTCCCCAACAGCACCCGGGTCAGGCAGGGGCAAGCAGCAGTGCCCGGGCACCCATGGCCGGCAGAGGATGCTCTGTGAGCAGCCCGGCTCCTCTTCCTCCTCCGTCCCAGGGATGAAGCTGAAACTTGTCCCTGGCGCTGCCCGGGCACGGTCCCCGGCGCCAAGCCCCAGCCTGCGCTTCGTCTGGGGCTGTGCCAGGACGGGTGCGGGGCCACCCTCACCGGGTCCGTTGGGGTTCTCGTCCCTTGGCAGCACCCTCACTCAGTGCTGTGGCTGGCTGCAGGGGGATTTGGGGCTCCCAGCCCCGGGGCCGTCCCCAGGAGGGGGATGCGCAGCGGGCAGTGCACACCCAGCCCCTCTCAGCCCATCCCAGCCCCCAGCAGACCCCCGTTCCCACCTCGCCTCCCTCCTCCCGCTGAGCCCGGGGTCCCTTCCCTGCGCGGGTGGGCTCACTGCTCGCGGGAGGGCCTGGCGTCCAGCCCGCCGGGTGCCATCAGTGCGTCACAGACCATCATGTGCAGCGAGTCCCACCCACGGGTCTCTGCCCATCCTTCAGCCGTTTAACAGCTTACGGAGAGTAGGATCACATTTGCCACGTTTACAGGGCAACCACCTAATTTAAGATGCCATCAAATGATTGCTCTTCAAATGCCACTCATGTAATAATTACTGTGTGCAACTGCCTCCCTTAAGATCTCATTATAAAGCATTTTTCCTCTCCAGAAGACACTTAGGAGCTGAGGCTATAAAGCCGTTGCAAATCATATTGTAAAAAGGCAGAGATTATTGCAGACAATGGGAGCAGGCCTGGGCAGGCAGGGGTGAGCGCAGGCGGGTGCCAGCCTTGGCGGGGAGCGTTCGCTCCCCTCCCTGCGCCCCACCAAGGGCTGGGTGCAGGAGCTTGCAGCCAGGGCTGCCAGGGGCAGGAGTCCGGCGCAGGCAGAGAGGGTGCACCGGGGTGGTCCGGCCCCCCGTGCCCCTGTGCCGGGCTCACGGCGCAGCCGCACAGCCCGGCCCTCGTGCTGCCTGCTGAGCTCGGCCCCTTCACCACAAGGGTGCAAATCCCCTGCGCCGGCAGCTCCCGCTGCCACCTTGCACCCACGGGTGGGACGTGCCCCCTCCCCAGGTGGCCCCCGTCCTCTAGATACCTCCCAGGGCTGAGCACGGGGAATGCAGCCGGTCACAAGCTGCAGCGGCTGCAAGCGGAAATCTGTGCCTGCGCCGGGTCCCCGGGGTCCCGTGAGAGCCCCGCGCAAGCAGCATGCCTTTCCTTTTGGAGATGACAATGCTTTTTGGCTGAGGACAAGAGCACTTTGAGCCACTGCCCCCCCACTCCCTCCCGCCCAGGGGACACAGAGTGCAGAGGGGAGGTGAAATCCAGCTGCCAGCGACACTCCCGTCTCCTCCTTCCCATTTCAGAGCATCCTTCCCAATGCATCACCTCCAAGACAGTTTCGCTGCCCCAAGTGCAAGGCCACCACCCGCAGAGGACTGCAGGCCCCCAGGAGCCCCCCAGCACACAGGGCTCCCGGCTGTGCCAGCCTGCGGGAGCACTTGCTCGGGGGGGTGTGCTCGGGCCAGCCCTGTCCCTTTGGGGTGCGGGGGCACCTTCCCTGGTGCACAGAAGTAGATCCTTGTGGACTCACACGTGGCCATGGGGCAGGACCTTGTACAGGGACACTTTCAGTGGGCCAGTGCGTTTCCACAGCAGATCGAAGGGTTCCTGGAGGAGAGGAGAGAGTCACCATGAAATGAATCACTGTGGCTGCCATGCTTTCCCTCCACCCCTCACCTCCTCCAGCCTTTCGAGGTCATTAGACAGAAGGGATCGGGGAAATGCAAAGTTTTGTTATCCGTATTGCTCTACAGGTGTTTACTCAATGCAGTCTCTTGATGCCACGATGGCAGGTGGGATGGAGGAAGGAAGGAAGGAAGGAAGGAAGGAAGGATGGATGGATGGATGGATGGATGGTGGGATGGATGTCAGGCAGGTGCTATCCTCTTGCAGGCAGGTGGAAGGGAGCCCACGCGGGCTGGCCGGAGCAGTGCAGGGTGTGCAGGAGCAGCGTGCGGGGCCCCATGTGAAGTCATGCTTTTTGGGTGCCTGTGCTGTGACTCAGAAGGGCTGGGGCAGGGAGGGCGCCCGTCACCCGCTGAGGTGTGGGAAGGGCAGGGAGGGTGGTGGGAGCCGTGGGGAACCTGCCGCTTGATGCAGCGCCTCTGTTTTTACAAGTCCCATCCGTGCCCCGTTGCTGGCAGTCGGCTGCTGGCAGGAGCAGAAAGATGAACAGGTCAGACATTAGAAACCAGAGGTGACGGCATGGTGAGCAGACAGCAGCCGCGGAGGGCTGGCTGCCTGGCCATCCTGCCCCCAGGACGGGCTCCCCCTGAGCCCACTCCTCCCTCCTGGGGTAGAGATTCCTTCCCTGCTGAGCACAGCCCGGCTCCTCTGTAATCCTGGATCAGCATCTCCATCCTCGCTAATCAGGCTGTGGAGTCTCGGGGCTCGAGGTTGATGACCCCTCCTAAGTTGGGCTGATGGTTTCACTGCCGCCGTTTCCTTTTCTCTCCCAGCCCGTATGCTCCCCCGTGCCCTCTGCACACACTCAAAGTCACTTTTAGGGTGAAAAACTAGTTACCTAGGGAAATTTTAAAACTGCAGCACGAGGCTGTGGTGAGGCAGAGGCAGCAGGTTCCATGGCAACGGCATCCTCCACTGAAACTGCCTTTGTTTTCACCCCCAGCATTTGGGTGTTACACATCGCACCATGCCCGCAGCACCGCAGCTCAGGGCTGACGGGGGTTCCCGTGCCTGCCTGCGGTGCGTGGGGAAACGCTGCCTGCGCTGGCAGGGAGCCCGTGCTCGGGCACCTCACGGGGAGTTTTGGAGCCCCGGCTCCAAAAAGCACCCGAGCAGCCTCCGTGGCACTGCTGGGACATGCTGGCATTGTGGAGTTGCCAGCAGCCGCGTCCACGTGCCCTCACAGCCACGTTGGGAGCGTGCAGGGACCTGCCGGGAGCAGTGGGCTGAGGCCGTTGCGCCGGCTGCCTCCCCTGACCCTTTTCTGTGCCTTGCCCCCACAGATGTCCTGGACCGGGAGCTGGAGGAGAAGTGCCGGGCGATGGAGGCCCAGCTGCAGGAGAAGGAGAAGGACAACCTGGAGCTGCGCAAGGAGCTGCAGCACAAGGAGACGCTGGTGGCCGCGCTGCGGTCCAGCCTCCGCAACAAGGAGCGCCGGTTCCTGGAGGAGCTGAAGCGGCGCAGCCACCGCGTCACCATCCTCGACACGGAGCTGCAGAAGCAGACAGAGGCGGCTGCCTACCTCTCCCTGCAGCTGCACGCCACTGCCCAGCGGCTGCCGGGCCCCCGGCCGAGCGGGCGGCCGCCCCCCGAGCAGCCCCCTGCCGGCCCCCCGGCCGAGGGCAGGCCCCGGCGCCGCGGCCACAGGGTGCACCCCCGGCGCCTGCCTGGGGACGGCGGCCACCCCAGGGACCCCACGCAGGAGGAGCACGACGCCATGCCCGACCCGGCCCTCTTCCTCTACACGGCGCGGCCGCACGCCCCACAGCGCCTGCCGCCGGAGCCCCCCGCCCAGGCCCGCGGCACGGCCGGTGCCACCGCGGACCCCCGGGTGCAGAGGCTTCCCCGGCAGCCCGCACAGGAGCCGGTGGCCAGGGCCAGGTCGGCCAAGGGTGAGCCCGGCAAGAGGCAGGGGTCCGGCCCCCGCGGTGCCCCCCGGGCCCGGGAGTAGGTGGTGAGGGGGCAGCATGGCCCGACCGGCCGGGAAGGCCTGAGCCCGGTGGCACTGGTGTGGGCACCGGCCGAGGTTGCTTTCCCCCGTCCCCTCGGAGGGGAAGGGGCAGCAGAAAGCGGATGCCCTGCTCGCCCCTCCTGCCCGCAGGCAGCCAGGGAGGATCCCCCTTGCCCGCAGGGTCTGAGCTGGGGGTGCCGCCGGCGGTGCTGCAGGGCAGGCGGGCAACCCAGCATGGGATCTGTGGAGGGGAAACGGCTGAGCGCCTGTCCAGAGCTTCCAAGGAAAGAAAGAAAGAAAGAAAGAAAGAAAGAAAGAAAGAAAAGAAAGAGAGAAAAAGAAAGAAAAATAGCATTTCTGCGATGAGAAGATCTTCCTGCTGCTGCTGCCCCTCGGAGCGGACGCCGGGTGTGTTTTCCCTGGCTGGGGGTGCCGGGAGGCGGGTGTGCAGCAGCAAGCAACGGGCTGTGCGGCACACGGCTCGGCACAGCGGGATGAGCTCAGCCAGGCCTCCAGCCCTGGGCATCACCGGCACCGGGGCTGGGCTGGGGAGGGTCCCAGACGTCACCAGGAAGGTCCTCCGGGATGCAGGCAGCTGAATGACAGTCGGTCCCGTGGGTGCAGGAGGGATCCCCCCTCCACAGGAACAGTGCAGCCGTGCCAGCCAGGTCCCAGGCCCTCGCTCCCCTGCGCAGCAGTTCGGCTGTCTCTAACACGGATTTCCCCCGCGTTACATTTACACGCAGGACTTGGTACAAGGTGGCTGGACACGAGCCGCGAGCGCCAGCCCTGCCGGACACCCCGTGCGGCTCCTCGCCCGCCGCAGCCTTGCTCCGCGTGCTGCTGGAGCAGGGCTGCGACTCGTGCCCCCCGCGCCGGGCAGGTCTCGTCTCGGCACCAGCATTTCAGTTCTCAGTCACATCCACAGCCGGGTCTGGGTTTGTCGCAGACAACTGAGCAGCCCTCCAGTCCTCCCCCACCGCCTCCCCGTCCCTCCCAGCACAGTGGCCGTACAGCACGCAGCCTTCCCCGATCTCCAAACCGAACCATCAGCTTTATCCATCCATTCCCTGGATGTTGTGAAACAGTAGAAACAGGGAGAGGAGAGGAGGGCTCCGGCGGCTGGGCAGGGCGAAGGTCTCGCTGCTGGGGCACCAGTGGGACCTGCACTGCTCCGGGCAATACCGAGGGGCAGGTTTTGTCCTGGTGGTTTGGCTGCCGGCCCTGGCTGGCTCGGATGCCGGGAGCCCCGGCCCCTGCCCGCAGCCAGCACCCTGCCCGGCTGCGTGGGCAGCAGCCTCCCACGGGACCCCCGCTGCTGCCACGGCTGGTGCGGGCAGGAGGAAGCCGCGGGCTGCAACTGGACCCCATTTCCTTCCAGTTCAGTTTGAAACCCCTTCAAAAACGTTGCCCTCGTAGACGGGTCAGGCTTAGCCTGCCCAAGCTCACCCGCAGCGTGCCCGTGCAGTCAGAGGTGTCTATTTTTGTAGTTCAATATTTATATACTATATTAAAATGCTTTTAGGAGATTCTCAGCAACAGTCCCTAGGCCAGCTCTTTGGTAAAAACAAACCCCTAAGTGTACGAGCTGCACTAGCAGGACAGAAGTTAGCAGCTTTTGTACCTTTTCTTTGGCTGTGATGTGAATAGTCAGGCTTCAGAGGGCAAGACCCCTCCTGCTCCGCCAGGGCATCCTCGAGGGTGGGGACCCCCCGCTCCCCAGCTCCTACCATGGTCTCTAACGCACCCCTGAGTTTGGGAAGAAGCACAGCAAAGCCACGCCTGGGTAGGTCCCCCCTAGCAGGGGCCCAGGGAGCGGTCACTCTGGCTGAAGCCCTGCAGAGGTGTGCAGCTCCTGGGGGCGAAGGCAAAGCTCTAGCAGGAAATTTTTGCAGCCCCTGACGCATCCGGAGCCACTGCCTCAGGAGCGCAGAGCCCGGCAGAGCCCCCACCGGCTCCTGCCTGCCCTCCCCGACTGCCACCCGCCCGAGAAGGCTGCAAAGAGCCCCGGCAGGGCGCTCACATGCCCTGGCTGCAAATCTGCAAAGCATCGCGTGCCCAAACTGCCTTCCCAAGGCAGGCGGAGGTGCAGGGGCAGCATGGGGTGCATTGGTAATGCCCCACTGAGGTATGAGTACCTGGGTACTGTTGCACAAGGGAGAAAAGCCCCGAGTCTGGCTCCCGGTAAGGCTGCGGGATGCTTCCCACCTGTTTCCCATTGCACAGTGATTTAAGGCAGGCTCTGCCCGTGCCCCAGCTCTGGGGAGAGCGGGGTGTGCTTGGGGCCCTGCTGTCGCCCACCCCCACAGGCGCAGAGCAGGGCAGCAAGGGGCAGTTGGTGCTGCATTGCACAAGCAGCACCCGGGGGTGCAGCATCGCGGCCACCCGGTTCCCAGGGGTGTCATGCAGGTGAGGTGCTGTTTGGCCTTTGGAAATTGCTGTTTCTCTCAGGTTCAGAGAGGTTCTGCTGAGGATTTGTCTCTATTCTCTTTTAACATGAAAGAGGGTAATCCGTGTCCCTGCGCTGTTTGGCTGTTCCTTTAGCTGTGGTGTGCACAGCTGCTTTCCTCTCTCCTTCCTAGACAATCCTGATAGAGTATGTTGCATTTTTATTATAAAATCCTTGATAAGATCATGGCGTTCATGACTGACCTGAGCATTGAAAAGAGGAGGGAGAGGTATGATCCTTCTTCTGTGTAAATACCTTCCTAGCAATCATCATTTTTAGTGCCTAGTATGTAAATGAAGCAACCCTGTCTGAGCTGCAGGATCCTTTCCTCTTCACCACTAATTAGCAGCTTGCTCAAGGAGTTGATCTCATTTCCAGTCCCCCGATTGCTTCTCCCTCCTCCCGGTGCTCCCCGGTGCTTGCGGGCAGCTGGGCAGGCCCTGAGCCCCGCAGCCCTTGGACGTGCAGGCAGAGCTGCCTGCAGCGAGGGGGGGTTGTTTCCCAAAGGGATGGAGAGGGAGCACCCCAGTTCCCCGCTTCATGCCAATGTAATGTGCTTGGAAATGAGTTGTCGGGGTGAGCTCTGTGCTGTTCCCTGGGCACCCTTGCCTCGGAGCGGGAAGGATCAGCTCCTGCCTGCTGTACCTGCTTCAGTCACTGCTGCTTTTCTGGGGGGGAGGGAAGCTCTAGAGATACTATATATACACTTATATATATATATATACACGCACTTGTTTTGAAGGAAAACCACTGTATGATTGTAATAGAAATGATGTTGAGATAAATTATTTTAATCTTTGTATTTATATAAAATGATCAAAGAGATCAAAATGATCAAAAAAAAAAAAAGAACAAAAAGACAGCATTCCTGTTTTTAATGAGTAGGCTGCTGTTAGCCACAGCGAGCCCCGGGGAGCAGCAGGAGCCCGGGCAGCGCCTGCCCTCCTCTCCCTGGGCAGGGGGCTCTTGCAGACCCCCCCGGTCTCGGACTGTAAGTTAGCCTTTAGCCTGTAAGGTGTAACAGGGATCTGTAGGTGTGTTTAGTCAGTGCTGCCGGACTCTTTGGGAGTCCAAAGGGTGCACGCAGCTTCGACCTGCGCCGTATACCTGACACGCATAGACCTAGGAGTGTAACCGCTCACACCTACGTGCTTTGTATGGAACAAGCGATGTTTAATGTTGACTCGTAAAGCTTAATGATTAGACTGGAAATGGGTGCATAGCAATAACGCTCGGTTGTTAAACAATGTCTTATGTGTATAAACCACAACGTGCCGAGAGCTTTCTGCGTACAGACTAACAGCCGGGCACCTCTCCTCTGCACCCCCCCTTTTGTTCTGCAGCTCTGCAGGGGCTCATGGATTTGATGTGTTGCATTTGCTAATCTCTTTTCATTATTACTATTATTTTTCCTAATGCTCTCTGAGAAAGCGATGTCTCAAATTGTGCAACCTTGCAGCAGGCGGGGGGTGAGCGGCGGGTGGGGAGGAGGTGCCCCTGCTCCACTCGCTGCGGCTGCGTCCGTGCCGGAGCCAGCGGCACCGGGAGGCAGAGCCAGTCCTGGCAACTCGGTGCATGCTCCCCTGGACTTACTCTAACCCTGGGCAGACCAGTCGGGAAGTTCTCCCTCTTGACCCTGTTAATTAAAAAGCCATATTTTCTGAATGTGTTTGCTGGGGCTAATCTAAGCGCTCCCGGCTGCGTCCTTCCCGTCCCCGCTGTGAGGGTGCCATTGCGAGGGCCTGAATAGTGCAGCGGCTCCCGAACCCCCCCCAAGGAGGCTGCGCGACCTTCCCCGCTGCTGCATGGCACTGCGCAGAGACCTGTCCCTGTCCGCGGCGGGGCCTCATCCTGCTGCTGTGGGGAAGCTTTGCCTGAGGCAGAGCCCAAGGCTTTCTGTAAACCACCTTAATGCAAGCGAAGTTAGGCGCAGGGCACAGCTGATGGGTGTTACACAGGGGCAGCTGCCGCAGAGGGACTGAGGGGTGGTCTCTCCTGGATGCCCAGGAAAGCTGGCAGCAAGAAATGTCCGGCCTGAAGCAGCTGAAGAGCCGGAGCCAGCAGTGGTCAGGGATTGCTCTGCTCTGCACAGTGCATCTCCGTGCGCAAGTTCCCCAAAGTAAGCTCCCAGGAGGCAGAGGAGTGGCAGCACCGCAGCGTGGCCCGGCTAGCTCTCACCACTGGGAAGGTAAATCAGCAGGAAGCCAATGGATATGCGTTTTCAGGACCTAGGTGAACATTTTGGGGTCCTTGTGTGCAGCCTTGTGAACTGGCTCCTGCTGCCCCAGTGAAGCCGCAGCATCCTGCCCTTCTCCGGGAACACCAGCCCTTGCTTCCCAGGAGCCCTGACAAGCCAGTCTCGCTGTAGTGACGCCACAGCCGCCTTGGTGCACGTCTGTTCTTGTCACCCTCTTGCACTGTCGGTGCCTGGCTGCCAAGTCCTATGGGGAATGCGATAGGAGGGGAGAGAAAACTCCCTTACATCCGTAGGTTGCCTCACGCTGTGGATAAGATCAGCAATGCTGGTGTGCTGGGTTGGGTAAGCAAGAGAAACCTGGGATCACTGATCACAGCAGCCGCAGAGGATCCCACCAGATGACGCAGCCTGTAAAAGCACAAAGATAAAAGTGCCGCAACTCCTCGCTGGTTAAAGCTGCCCTTTGCTCCCCAAGGCCGAGTTTCTGCCTCTGTCTCCTCTCTGCCAGCGCTGCCCGAGGGCCGGCCCTGCAGCGACGCTGCCGTCCCAGCTCCTCGCTGCAGCCACACGAAGGGCTGGCACCTGTGGACAGGGGGATGCGGGGCGTGACACCATATGGTCCTTTCATTTGTCACCATATCAGATCCCTTCATTTCACCCTCCCTCCCCTCACGCCTTCGGGCAGGAACAGGGTTGCGAAGCTGCCTGTGTGAGAGGTGTACCCAACACAAACCCCAGTGGCACCCGGTCCTCCACGGGGTGTGGTGATGCCTCCTTCCTCTTCCCGATAGATTTGTGGCTTCCAAAAAAGATCCCCTTTCCTGTCATTGCAGTTATAGCAGGAATGAGAGTATCAGGCCGTGGGAATCCCTCAAAGCTTTGCATGTCTGACAAACCAGACCCTTTCTCCCCCAGGGGATGTGGGTAAGGTGCTGAGCCACAGCCCCTCGGTCCTGCAGGGACGAGCACCATCTGTATTCCCTGAGGTGTTTCAAGGTCACGCAGAAGGTCACTGTCATCCCAGTCCTTGCCAAGGCTGTAACAGGCCTCCTTAGGTGGGGACATCACCTCTGCCTGGCCAGAGCTGTGCTCGGGACCCTGGGGAGGGCTCTGGCAGAGGGACTGGGAGGGGAGCACCCCTGGGTACAGCTCCCCTGGTCCCAGAGCAGCTGCGGTTTTGTTGGAGCAAAAACATTCTCCTTGGCTGAGTTTGTGAAGCTCAGCTGAGAACAATAAAAGCCTGTGCCTCGTGCTGGGGAGAGCCATTGCGGTGGGGCAGATGCCAAAGGTTTGACACTGCTCTGCTTTATTTGAATGTTCATTTTACTACATGACACCATTATTTGCCAGGACGATGTTAATGTCGACTTTGCTTTTTAACCAAATGCTTTTCAAAATGTGTTAATACCCAGAGACTAGAGTATGGAGCTGTACTTTAGCAGTCGTTGTAATACGCCTTTTTCTTAATAAAGAGATTGAAACCTGCAGAGCATTGTACTGTCCTGCCCCAGCACCCAGGACCTCTAGCCACAAACCATGAACACCGCTGCCTCCGTCCCCAGGACCGAGTCCTGCCTCACCACCCGGAGCCCCTCCACAGCTCTGGGGAGGCCTTATAGCGGCCTTCCAGTCCTTACAGGGAGCCTACAGGCAAGACGGGGAGGGACTCCTTATCAGGGAGCGTAGCGACAGGATGAGGGGAGATTTAGATTACCTATTAGGAAGAAATTCTTCACTGTGGTGAGGCACTGGCACAGGTTGTGGGTGCCCCATTCCTGGAAGTGTTCAAGGCCAGGTTGGACGGGGCTTTGAGCAACCTGCTCTGGCGGAAGGTGTCCCTGCCCGTGGCAGGGGGTTGGAACGAGATGATCTTGAAGGTCCCTTCCGACCCAAACCATTCTGTGACCAGTTCTGCTCTATGAATTGCTGGGCCGTACAGTGCCGGCTGGAGCCCGCAGCCACCAGCGGTGCCAGGCAGTGGGGACGTGCCCTGTCCGTCTGTCCCAGAGCGAGGGGTGCGCAGCCGCGTCCCTGTTCTGCTGAGGGTGCGGGCAGCCCCGGCGCACCCCTCCGCACGCCCCGTGCCCGCGACCACGGCTGGGTGCGCCCCGCTGCTCCCCCTCCACCTGCGGCCCGTCCCGTCCCCGGGACCCCCCCTTAAGGAAGATGGCTGGTTTTAAAAGTTTCTGTCCTTTTTACCGGTTCCCCGCTGCCCTGGGGAACACCGCAGTGCCCCAAGGGGCCAGGGCCGGTCCCCGGAGCTCCGGCGGGAGCGGGAGCAGACGCGGCCGTGCGGGACAGGGCGCACAGGCCCCGCGCCACCGGCTCAGCCCGGCGCGGCCCTCCCGGTGCCCCAGGGCAGCAGGCCCGCGGCCGGGGCAGGCCGGGCGCTGTCATACACCCCCCCCCCCCCCTTCCCCCGGGCGCGGCCCGCCGGGCCGGCGACCTTGCGGCCTCCGGGGAAGGTCGCACGCAGCCGCTCGCTCCCGCCCGGCTGCGGCAGCCGGTGACCTTCACCGGGGCCTTGCGGGGCCTCCCTGGGCCGTGCCCCCCCCACACCCCACCGCCCGGCGGAGCCAGCAGCCCGGCCCGACGGCGGCGCCCACGACGCAGCCCCGTCCCGGGTCCGGCGGCGGCCGCCCGGAGGGGCGGTTCGCGCAGGGCGAGCGGGCCGCGCGGCGCTGCCCCTTTAAGGCGTTGCCGCCGGGCGCGGAGGTTGGTCCCGGGCGGCGTGCCGTAGCGGCGCGCGGGGTCGCGGCACCACGTGGGGCCGGAGCGGCGCTGTCCTTCGCGGCGGGCGGGCGGGCGCGGGGCTCGGCGCGGCCCCATGGTCATTAAAGCGGACGAGATGCCGCCGGCCGCCGTGCCGGCCGCCGCGCAGGGCGGTGAGCAGCAGGAGCCGGGCCCCCGCGGCAGGAGGCCGGCGGAGACGCAGCAGCGCCCCGGTAAGGGGGCGCCGGCGGCCGCGCCGGGGCCGGGGCCTGCGGTGGGAGCGCGAGCCGGGCCTGGCGGGGCCGGGGGTGCCCGCCCCGGGGGTGCCCGCCCCGGCGGTGCAGGCCCACCGCCTTCTTTCCGGCGCCGGGGCGGCCGGGGCCCGCCGGGGAGGTCGCGGGGTGCCGGGGGAGCGGGGGGTGGGGGCCGTGGCGGGGACCCGGGGCGCTTCTGCCGGCTTCGGCTGCTCGTCCCGCCAGGGGAGACCCCGGCGGAGCGGCCCGGGCCCGACCCGCCTGCCCCGCCGCGGGGTCGGGCTCCCGGCCCTCCCCCCCCCTCCGGCCCGGGGCCCCCGTTTCTTGCGGGGAAGCCGTGTCGGGGCCCGACGCCCGCTCCGCAGCTCGGGGAGGCTCCGCGCAGCCCGCGCCGCGGCCGCCGCGTCCCCGGGGAGGCGCTGGCTGGCGGGGCCGGAGGCCGCGGCGCTCGCAGCGGGGCCGGGACGCGTGATTCCCGTTGCTCGTCAGTGTCCCGGTGAGGCCGAGCCGGGGGACGGGGCCCGGGGAAGCGGCGGGGGAGCGGCCGCGCCGTGCGGCGCCCCCGGCCCGTCCCGGCCGGGCCCGTCCCCGCGGAGCATGGAGCCCCGGGCCCCGGTGAAGGTCACCTTCACCGGGCCGCACCACCGCGCGGCCGCGGGGGGGGTGGGGGGGAGCGGCCGCTCCGGGGCCCCGCGCGCTCCCCCGGCCGTCCCCGCCGCTGCCCGGGCCCGCAGGCGGAGCGGAGCGGCGGCGGCACGGGCCGGGGCGGGCGATCCGCGGGACCGGGCCCGCCCGGTGGGAACGCCGGTGCCCGTGCCCTGGCTGCGCGGAAGCGGCCGCCGTTCCCGGCCGCCGCGCGGGCTGCGGTGCCGTTGCCGGCAGCGCCAGGCGCGGGGGGGGGCTACGGGAACGGTCGCCAGGCCGCGACGTTCACTCGGGCACCGGGTGTGTTGGGTGCACCCGTACACGGGGCGCTGGCATCTCTGTGGTGGTGGGTAGGAGAGAGCTGGGCCATGCTGGAAGTTTGGGATACAGGAGCCATTGACAGGTTAGGAAATACTCAAAAGCAAGAACTTGGTTCTTCCTGGGAAGGGCAGGTGGCTCGTTCGAGACCTCAGCTCAGAATCAGATGTCTTAGCTAGTTATTCGCTGGCCGCTCTTGCGTTAAATCGGAGCCTGAGTGGCTCAGGCCAGGGAGGAGGTGCAGCCCCACGTCCTGACCGTCCCCAGCGCCTGCTCCAGGGCTCTGGGCACAGACCCTGCAAGGCTACCCCCTGCTCTGGGTTTCGCTGAGTTTGGTGCGTTGTGTCTTCAGGAAGTTACGGTCCTGAGCGCTCATCTTGGGCTCAGTCTTCCTCTCTGGTCTTTAACGTGCAAGAAAAAAGAGTAGAAGCAGGGTGGTTTGTGGCTGGCCGTCGTCCTGAGGCACTTGTATGTAGTGAGCGAGTGACCCGCCACTTCCTTCCTCCCCTGATTTTATGGTGGCGAGGTGAATTTTTGAAGTTTGTCACCTAAAGCAAAGTTCATTGGCGTTTGGTGCTGGAGCGGGTTGGACGCAGTTCAAGAGTGGGGAGCGCAGTGCTGAAAGCCTCCCCCCTCCTCTGCCGTGCGCCCATTTTTAAAGCAGGCGTCACGCCTGCAGTGCCAGCAACTGGGTTAAAAAGTTACGCTGTGTAATCCCTGCTTCTCAGGGCGCAAGCTGATTGCTGAAGGAGGCAGGGAGGTGGAAAAATCCTCCCCGTGTTTCGGTGCTGCACAATTGCTCAGGCACCTCGTGGGTCTGGGGAGGAGGGGGAGGAAGGCTCTTGTCCTGTCTGGGAGCCTGGGGCTGAGGCGGTGCCGCTGGCCGCATGGCTCCCAGGCAGAGGTGCTGTGCTGCGGTGGAGGTGGGGGCAGCCTGTCCGCGCTGGCATCGGCACCCTTACGAGCTCTGGTTCCCAGGCCTCTCTTTCTGCCAGGGAAAATCGGCCTCCGCTCTGCTGTACCCGCTGCTGCCTGTGCGGCTTGCGGAGCACCCGTCTTGGGCACCCTGCTTTGTCTGAAGGAGACTGTCGGTACCACTGGGCGGTGGGCAGGCTCCCAGTGGGCTTCTCGCCGAGGAAATACACCCCTCTGCTGTGCCAGGCGTCGAGACTTGGGGGTTGTTTTCTCTGCCTCTAAAAGATGAGAGGACTGATGACTGCTTCTCTCTAACTCCAAGCTAGACAAAACTGTTGGGGCCACTCCGTCCTTCTGAGTGCAGAAACACACAAAAATGTGAACAATTGAGGTTCTTGTAATGATTTCTGATGGGGGCAGTTATGGATTAAGTTACCTTTCTCATTAGCTAGCACGAGATCAGGAGACAGCCATTGTGTGCAGCATTTCTTGGATTATTTCTGTTCCTACACTTGTCACTGCCTTAGAACAAGTTTGTCTCGCATGCAAGTGTAGCAGTGCTTCTAGCTACCATAAAATGCTTTTCAACCTTGCCTTGCCTGAAGATTTGCATTTTCTGGCTAGATCCCTCCATCCCTGTTCTTCCTGGCTACCCGTATCTTCAGCCACGTCTTCTGTTAAAGAAGCGGAGAATGCAGGTGTTAATGGAAAACTGCTGTGGAGGCAAGCGTAGCTGTGCATTAGTAACAAGGTCAGAAGACTGATTCTTAATCTCGGGATCTGCTATCACTGTCTGTCGCCCGACCTTGGAGGTTCGCTGGTGTTTTGGAAAGGGCTGAATTGCTGGCAGTCGGGGTTTTTTAATATGCAGTTGTAACGGGCTTCGGGGGGAGAATTGGAGGAATATTGTGCAAGAGAAATCTGATAGCTGCTACAAGGTTAAGAAGAGGAAAAGAGTGTGATAACACAGCATCTGTGCGGCGAGATGGGGGATGGGAACCCAAGGGGATCATGTCCGGAGCGGTTCTGCCGGTGGGATGACAGAGTTGAGCTCCCACTGGAAGCTCGCTGCTCTGCCTGAGCAGCCTTGCTCGTGGGTTTCCCAGCTGAAAAGCGGAAGTAAGTAGGTCAGGAACGCGCACCTAGATAAATCCACCTGCAGATGCAGAACTGCCTCATGCACAGTAGAAACAGCATTGTGTTGCAGAGTCCTGTGTTTGTCTTCGTTGTCTGTAAATGACTAAACTTGGCAGCGCACCCCTCTCCTGGCGTGGCTTTCCAGCGCTCGCTTTGCTTTCTTGCATCGTGCTCTATTGGTTGTACTATAAAGTTGTTATTTCTAGAAGCTGTAAAGGTCTGAAGTTCATGGATTTTTTTTATTTGCTTTTGAGAAGTAAAAACAGTTCCCGGGGCAGTGCTTGGACAGAGCGCAAAAGATGAAAACCAAAGCGTGGCTACTCCCGAGGTGGCGGTGGCTCTAGCTTTTTGGAAGCAGGTCAGTTTTTCGCCAGTAGTAGCAAGGCTGTCTGAGGGTTAGCATTTGGTTCTCACCTCCCGCAAGCGCGCGGTTGATGTAGCGGAGCTCGCACATACCTGTTTGCCAGTTGAGCTTTCTGTTGCATTCTACCTCTTTAACGTTAACGAGTCTGGGACGAGCGGTTATCTGGCATTTTCTTGACGATTTGGCATAGAGGCAGTTACACAGGTGACAAACCTTCCCTCTTTGGGTGGGGAAAATAGATCTACACTCGCAGAAGTAAGCTCCTTTCTCAAGCTGAAGAAATAACTGCTGTGGTGCTCACCAGCTGCTTGACCGGTCCTGAGGGAAAAATCCCATGAAGCAGGCCACTGAAGGAGGGTTCCCTACAGCTAAGTGATGTTAGACTAATGGCATGGGTTTTTTTGAAAAAGCATTTCCTTAGTTTGCCCTTCTCTTTCACTTTAAAGAGAAAAACTGTACTGCAACCTGTTGACGAAGCTGCAGGCTCAGAGGAGTTTTATGTAGTTACTGTCCAACGACATAAAACTGCAGGATCGTGACTCTTGTCCTGCTTGCCTAGAGCTCCTGTGGGTCGGATTAACCTGACACGAGCCCTCCTTCCCAGGCTCTCCGCTAGCTAACCTCCTGCCGTTGCGGTTGGATGAGACTGGAAATGGTAATGTGGATATTGCCTGTTAGCAAGCCGTGTCGTGCAGAGTGCCCTGCGAGCAGGCGCTGGGGGTAAGACTCTGTCTTTACTGTCAGTGGCGCTGAAGCCTGCGCCAGCCTGGAAGCTCAGCGTGCAGGTTCGGCTGGGGTTAAGGTGGGCTCTGGTGCCAGCTCAGGTTATGGCACTGTGCGAGGTAGGACGGGGTTGCTCGATGTCCCTGGCAGAGGGGTTTCTGTGGGACGGGCGAGTTTCCCAGGCTCCCGCCTGCAGCACGCTCTTGCAGAGCGGCTGGGAGCAGCCGCCCAGCCTCTTTCCCCGGGGCTGTGTGCGGCCCCAAGCAGGCCCGGGGCAGCCGCGGGTGGCTGGCGCAGGGCTGGCCGGGTGGGAGGCTGCGGGCTAATCGGCACATCTGTGCCGCAGGATGCGGGAAGGCAGCGGGCACTGCTGAGGACAACATTGTAGCCGCCTGATCTCCCCTGCAAACCCTACCCAGAGCTCCCGGCCGTCACCTCTGCGGGTCTTGGGGCTCTCAGCTGCATTAAGATTTATATAGGGCTCTCGGGACTGGCAAAGTTGGTCTTTCCAGGCTTGTGCTGCATGGAGTTTTCTCCAGAGCCACTGTGGTTGTGGTGGCAGGCGTCAGCGGTAGCACAGGGTGAAGCTGGAGTCTTCCCTGCGACACTGTGGAGCTGTTGCCCCCCGGCACGGCTGCTTCTGTCTGCAAGCCTGATGTTCTGCTGGTCCTCCTGCATGCAAAGTCTAACAGGCCAGTTCACTGTCTTGGGCTCTCGCTGTCTCAGTAGCTTTCTGAAACTAAGGTATGTGCCAGAATAAAATACACATACTTGGAGAATTATCGACTGATTCTTGGTATCTGTCTGAAGTGCAATTCCTTCATCCAACTCTCTTGAAATTTGAGAAACATGCTCTTCCTAACATAGTTGATGTTTTTCTTGGTGCTGATCTTTGCACTTTGCCTTAGGTCCTAGTCTTTGCTCCCGATTTCTGTGATGTTTGAATTGCGCGTTGTTGTAGCAGGGTCACGCAGCCTGTTAGTTTCAGGACTAAATTTCCAAAGTTTTGGCCAGATAGAAAGTTTACAAACAGGTTTAAATGTAGCTTCCAGGTGTGGAGGGCACAGCGTGGGTAACTCTGGGTGTCAAATGGAAAGCACAAGGCATTTCAGTGGCTTGTAAGTGCCCGAGCCAGCAGCTGTGGGACCCCGTGAATGCCCTGGGGCATGGCTGCAATGCAAATGTCCCAATATCAATACGAATACAGAAAAGCCACAAACTTCTAAGTAGGCTGGAATGTGGCTTGAGTTGTTTAGGTCTATTCAGCCAAATTTTACTGCGGATGCACAAGAGCTAGGAATGAGTAATTTCCCCACTTGCCATGCGTGGATTGTTAGTGCCGCAGGAGAGACGTCAGGACCTGCGAGCCTGGGGCCCTTGTCAATAGAGCCGCATGCTGCAGCCCTGCCACACTCTCCATGCGAGTCAGTCCCCGGTGTTGTAAAGCTGCTGAAAAATAAATGCAGTGCATATACCTCTACCCACAGATGGGTTATAACCAATTTGAGTTTAATGACGGCAGTAGAGCAGCTCTAACGTTTCACTGTGGGCCCTTATTAAAAGAAGTGCTTGCACCTAAAATGCTGAAAGTTTCTGGGAAGCTGTGGTTTCTGCTGGGGAGGTAGAGGGAGGCACCTCCGTGCTGTCTCCCACCTCCCCTGACGGGGTGTCCTGCAGAAACGTTTCCACTAGGGCCATCTCTGGAGCTAATGCCTATTCATTTAGTCAATTTATTTACATTCATTAAACTGTTTATTTTGTTTAATTTATTATTCAGCTAAAATTTAATTTGAATTTGTTATAGTGACACCAGCCTTCATGTGTTAAAGCTAGCACATACTGCACTGCTCTGAACTTGCTTTGGCTTGAGTTGAAGAAATGCTGCTCAGCTTCATGAGACCTCCTGACCAGGTACTTCTCCAGGAGGAGATTTTGCCTCTTCCTCTTTCTCCTCTTGATAAGGAGGAAGAGTTGAAGCTGTCAATACATCTAAACTCCTTCAAAAATCATCAGAAAAACATGAGTTACCGATGCTGATGTGATCTGAAAGCTGGTGCTGGCTCCCAAGGCCGAGGGCTGCCTTGTCTTGGGGCTCCAAGGCCCAGCGGCTCCTGCACCGAAGGAGCTGCCATGGGGGTGCCTAGGTCTCCTTGCTTATTGGGGCAGGAGCTCAAACGAGTTGGAGTGGGAGAGACTTCTCTTCTGATTCCTCTTCTCCTTAAAAGGACAATGGAAGCTAGCCACGGTTTTCTGTGGAGAGCTTTTGGTCTGTTTTTCAGCCGGTTTTGTTCCTTCCTTCTGGCAGGTGGCTTGCTGGCACGGAGGCTCTGGGGGCTGCTCCTGGCCTTCCCAGGGCCTCCTTTGGAGAAGGGATTGCCCTTCCTCTGTGCGTGTTGTGTTGGCCTTGAGCAAGTGATCGCGTGACCTGTGTGATTGTGGCTTTGTTCTAGTTTTGAGATTTTTGTGCTAGGAATGTGGCACGTATTTTTGTTCTGCTCAGTGCAGAGTTGTGCCCCTTCCCATCCATGAAGCCATGTCGAGTGCTTGGGAGACTTGCCGAGGAAGCCTGTGCTGAAACTTGGGCTGCCCAGGAGTCGGGGGGTTGTCAGGTTTGCTAACCAGACATGAAGGCTTTCCCAGGCACTTTCGAGGCTGGTTGGTTCAGGCTGCAGCTCTTGCACATCACATCGTGTGTTTGAAACATCCAGCTCTTCGCATGTGTCCCAGGAAACCGGGACCACTGACGGGACCCAAGTAGCTGAATGCCGAGCAGCGTGTGTGTCAGTATGGGATGTGTGCCGGCGTGCGGAGGGGCCGTGATGCCTGGCTGATGCTGCTGGGGGAAGGCGAGGGGCAGGCGGCTGCGACATGGCCTCACTGGAGGTGTGCTGCGGCCTGCTCGGCTGCAGCCTCCCCGGAGCGCCTGGCGCTTGCGGAAATCTCCAGCTCCATAATCCCTGCTTCAGTTGCCGGGATTTCTTAAATTAGCACGGAGAGAGAAGTGGTGTTAGGGGGTTGTGTGTGCGGTTTTGTGGTTTGTTTGTGTTTGATATGGCAGAGCAGAATGAGAGGACAGAAAATTCGTCTGGAAACTGCTTACTGGTTCACTGCCTGGCTGTTTTGTGCTCGCCTGCTTAGTATGGATGGCTGTGCCTGGGCCCAGGCGTGCCATAGTAACTGCCCTCGCCTTGTAATTCAATGCATCTCACTTGCTTACAGGTTTGGCAGTGCTGAAGCACACTAGCACTCATCCCATGCTGCACTGGTGCAGCACTCGAGATCGGTCTATTTATAACTGCCTGTGGACCGGGGTGATCGGGCTGGCATCCCTCTGCGAGCACACCCGAGGAACCTGTTAGATACGCGTCTGGTTTTGTTCTGGCGCGGCGGGGAGAGGAGAGCTTCAGCTGCAGGGAGCTGCTTTTGGGCTTCGTGGATATCATGATGGTGTGAGCGTGGCGGTCGGGGAGAGGGGCGAAGGTGCGCAGTGGGTGAAGGTCACTGGGCGGCACTTTGGGAGAACCGCTGCGAGCCCAGCGTCCGATTCTGGCGAGCACGCGGGACGTGAGCTCAGGGCGTGCAGGACACCGTGCGGAGTCAGCTGCCGGTCCTCTGCCTCCCGCCACCCTGGGACCAAGTAGGAATTTTCTTTGGAGAAGGCAGCTGACTGCGTGAGAAGGCGAGCAGGTCCGGGCTGTGGAGGGCGAGGGCTGCCGCGTGGGAGTTTGCCTTGTGGGGACTTCAATATATGTGTGCAAACAAGAGATTTGCAAACAAAACTAACTTTTCTAACCCCGTGCTGTATGAGCCAGGCTGCTTGTGATCATGGGGAACAGCCTTTTTGCAAACTGCTGCAGGCATGTCACCGATCTAATCTTCCAGACACACAGCTTTAACTCGCCCGATGAGAGGTCACCCCTCTTACCAAAGCCTCCCACAAGCTGCGCCGTCTGCCCGGAGGTGCCAGAAGCTGCCCAGTGTGCTGGGCCATATCCAGACATCATCCCCAGCAAGGCAGTGACTGGAAGCCTGCAGAAATGCACCGAGTGCATCCAAGACCTATCTGAGGCCAAGGGCGAAGAAGGAACGGCGACGGTCTGTGATAAGAGCTGTTTGAGACCCGGCGTTGGCGCTGTCGGCCTGCTCCGGCAGGCAGAGGCATCCCATGCAGTGGCTGTCCTTCTGGCCGACCTTGGGGAAGGGCCGGCAGGGCTGGTCAATCATGCTCGGTCGCTTGAGGCCTGCCAGAGCTGCGTGAAACTTGAGGACAGCGGCTTAGCCCATAGATCCTGCCGCCGGCAGGAGCACGTGGCAGCAGCTGACGGAGGGGATGCGGCCCCTGGAGCATGTCCCGCCAGCCAGGGCCACGGTGAGGGACAAGCAGCCTTGTGTTTAGACACAGCCTTAGTGGGTCCGGACAGCATGCCGAAATGCAGAGGTACTGCTCCCTCCCTGGGGAGCCCTGGGACACCTTCCTCTGCTCTGCCAGCAAGCGCGGGGAAAACTCCGCCGGCCCAAAGGACAGTTGTGTCGCTTGTTCCCCCTGGCGAGGTGTCATCTAAGGCTCGGGACACAAGTACTGGTTTTGTAGTGACGGACCCGGCTCCCTGCCCCGGCAGCAGGTCAAGCTGTGATCCTGACTCTGGGGCACAGGCACTGCCCTCAAAGCAACAGCAGCAGCAGCAGAAGAGGAGGAAGAAAAAGAAGCTCACGCTTCTAGGTGCTCAGCAGCATGGTGCTCTGTCGCGCTTCACGTAGCCAAAACACCTGTATGCTCATAACAGGGGTGGGTGACTGTGTGCCCGTGGGATGGTGCAGGACAAAGGAGAGGGGAGGCGAGGTGATGTTTTAACTTCACGGCAGAAGGAAAAGGAGGAAGGTGGCGAGATATCGCATCCGGGGTGTGTACCACAGAGTGACCTGTCTGTGCCTTGTCCATGTTAGCAAAACAAGGGAGTTTTGCTTATTTTTTTTTCTTAATTCGTAAGGCAAATTCTTCTCTTGTTTGTGACTGCAAACGTCATCCTTGTAAAGGATGGGAGCGGATCTGCCAGGCCCAGCCTGCAGCATTGCAGACAGGAGTGTGGGGCGGTGAGGGACTGGAGCAGCGTTTGCTCGGAGCCTTTGGCTCCCTTCAGCCATGCACGGGTGGGAGGAGACGCCTGACCTGCAGGGATGGAGCAGCTCCGCGGCTGCCCTGAGCACAGGGACTGGATGTTCATTCTCCTCCTTCACCCGATGCATCTTTCCAGTGCTGTGGGGACAGCGGGGCCCCAGCCAGTTGCTGCAGCGTGGGAGGGGAGCAGCCGCCCGCTCGCGGCACAGCAGCTCGGCCGCATCTTGCTTTCCTCCTCTCCCACTTCTTCACAAACTGGCATAGCACGGCTGGAGTCCATGGCAGTCGCTCCAGTGTGGCACCAAATAGTAACTCAGAGTGGCTTTTGTCCTCGCCAGGGCTTCTAGGATATGAGAAACTCAGACTATTATTTTTTAAGTCTCAAGGTCAAATTTTGCCTTTCTATCACTGTATTTTTTTTTTTGTTCAGTCCCTGTGTAGTGGCTGAATTTTGGTCTCAAATGCTGTCTTTTGGTGCATCTGGTGGCATGAGGGGATGTGTAGGGTGACGGACCTGAGCTGGTTGCTTGGTTTTTGGTTTAGCGCCTTGCTTGCTTTCCATGTGCCCATCGGCGTGCCAGCAGCGGGTGTTCAGGCTCAGGCCCAGCTGGTTGGGAGACCGTGCAGAAACTGTCTTATGCTGCTCAGAATTCAAAATACTTTTGAGGAGGGAAAGGCAGAATTTGGGCCCTCAGAATGACACTGGAGCCAATAATAAGAAATGCACTCTTAAACTTGGTGACGGAAAAGGTAGGGTTTTAATTTTCAATGTAGTGCCTCTAATAATCTCCGCTGTTACTAAATGTAGGGAAGGAAACTCCTCACCTACAGAGCAGTCCCTCCAGACCAGGCTAACTCACAGCAACATAATGTTGCTGTCTTTTTTGACCTGTTAGTGACTGACTTTGGTTTAGAAGATTTGTTTAATTAGTTATTAACTAACACTTCCCATGTTCTATGCTGTCTATCACTGTATGCAGCCAGCAATATTCAGGTTCAGGTGTGCACCCTCTTTCATGCTGGGATCCTGAGTGGTCAGGTTCGCGAGGTGCCCACCACCTCTGCGGGCTTGCTGTAAATAGGAAGCGTGATTAAAACAGGGCCTGTCACCTTGGCGTGTGTACTCGTGGTCCAGGTGCAAAGATGAAACTTAATCCTGAACCTCTCTACCAGGTGCGAGCCGCAGTCAGGCAGTCGATTCCTCCCGGTGAGCTGGTGCCTGTGCCGCCGCCTTCCCTCTTCAGTGTTTTGCTTTGCCCATTCTCCTGACGCTTTAGTCGTGCGTGCGCTCGAGGTTTGTTGACGCTGTGCTCCGAGTAGCAATGAGAACATCGTGTTACAGCTCGGCTGCCAGCCAGCGCAAGCCAGAGCTTAGCAGCCTCAGCTGTGCCTACGGGCACAAACCAGGGGCTGAAAGGAGGAGGGTCCTTGCTGGGACGCTGGCGCATCCCTTGGAATGACCGGATGGTCAGAGTCTTTGGTTGAGACCGCAAAACCATGTCTCGAGGCCGACGTGTACCGGGAGGGATCTCCTTGCTCTGTCTCCGGCAGCGTGAGCGGGAGGAGCGGCCGGGTAGTGCCCCCGGAGCGGGTGGGACCGCTTCCCCGTGACTCAGCCGCCTTCCGCGAAACCATCCGGGGTGCATCGCTCGGCACTTTCTCCTGTGGGCGAGAGCTTGCAACTAAATGCAGCTACTGGCCCGTTTGGGGCTTGAACTGAGAGTGAGTAACAGGAGAGAGGTCTCTGCAGGTGTCTTTCAGGTGTCCCTGTTGCTCTTCCTGCCATCTTGAGTATGCTGAAATCAAGTGCCCGATGCTTTTGCCTTGCTCTCCCTGCTGGCGCTGCTGAGGCCACGGCACAGCCGGTCTGCAGCAGGCGGTAAGAACCGGTGACCCACTTTAAGGCAGGTGGGTGAAGCTCCGCTTCCCCGCGGGGAGAGCACACGCGGTGAGTCAGCACCCAGCAGGCAACACGTCCTCCAGGCGAGCTCGCCTGCCTGCGCTGCCGTCAGCTGGGGTTGCAACAAAACACGCTGTTTTCGTCAAAACATACCCGTTCTGTAAAAACCCCACTGGAAAGCCTTCACTGGCCTTAAGTCAGAGGATTAACCTGCTGGACAGCTGGCCTTTCTCAGTCCAGGTTTAACTTTTGTTTCTAAACTTAAGACAGTGCTAGCTGAAGCTGGATCTTCTGGCATAAGGAGAAGTGAAGATGTTGCCTCTACACGTCTCTTCTGTCACACAGTGCAGAGCTGTACCAGCCCCATCTTCCCTTAAGTAGGGAAAGAGGGATGGAAACTGTGAATATGTTGTATTTCTGCAGACAAGAAACAGTCTTTTGATTTCTGAAACAAGCGATGGTTTGGGGATCTGATACCACTGAGTAGTGAAAAGCAGAAGCGTGGTCCTGGTTGGGAACTTCTCCTTGCTGCGTGTGGGCTTTCCCTGTCTTGCTTTGCAGCTAAAGGTGTTTGCTGTGCTCAAGACCAGCGTGTGCATGGGTTGCTCAGCTCTCGTGTGAAGCCTGTCTCCTTCTGGTTTGGTTAGTCCTTATGCACTGCTTTCCTTCTCCCCACTTCCAGCTCCAAGCTGGTCAGTTAATTTCTGCTCACTATGGAGGCACCTTCTCTGTTGGATCTTGCTTAGAAAAAAAGACATAAACCAAAATCACATTTGCTCAGAGATGACAGTGTCCCTTTTGGGAATATCCTGCCAACTGTTGTGGCACAGAAGTAGCTTCAGTGCCCACCTTGCTACTGCTGATGAGTTGGTTGGTTGGAAAGCATCCTTGGTCAAGCCTTTAGCATGACTACCAGGCACAGGAGTGTGCCTGGAGCATGGCACAGGGCAGACTGCAGGAGCATCAGGACAGGCGATGTGGCGGGGAATGATTGCAGAGACACAGGAGCTGGCACATCCCACGGGCTGTTCATTCCACACCTCAGCTGCCAGCGAAAGTCCACTGTTCGTAAGCAGCACCTCGAGCTCGTCATCTGTGACGCTGTCGGAAAGGTCCTTGGTCATGGATAGGTGGAGACTGGGGGTCTTGGGGCAGTGGGCAGCACTGCTGCGGCTGTGCCTGGATTTTGCCCTCGGCTGCTGCCACAGCAGTTGAAGATGGGCTGTTGGGTCTTTGGTCAGTGCTACAGCCTTCCTCGTAGCCAAATTCTGCCTCCCCTTTCTGGCTGCTACAGCAGGAGCAAAAGCTCAGTGATCCTGCCCTGCTTGGGTGGGCAGGGGCTGGAACAGGCCTGGCTTGGGAGCCTGGCGGGTCGTCCTGTCTACAGTACTAGTAGCCCCAGGTATAGCTCTTCTGCGATTAGCTTTTCTGCTTTTCCTCCTCGTCGCCGCGTGTTCAGGCAGTCCAGGAGTGTGGCTGTGCTGGCTGTAGGGTGTGACGAGGGGCTCTCCCCAGCCCTCTGGGCATGGCGTGGTTTTTCTGAAACCACATCTCTTAGGGCACTCTTGTGTGGAGCTTTTCTTCCTCCTTCCTAGCGTGACTGCAGCTTGCTAGAGCCAGGCCTCTTGTCTGGCTTGCCTGTGGCTTCATCTGTCAAAGAAATGAACAGCTCGCGTTAGGGACATACGCAAAGTGACAGGGAACGTGAGCAGCAGCTGCCGAGATGCTGAAGGCAGCAAAGGCTGCTTAAGGTAGCTGTTACCTGCTGCCTTTTGGAATGGGTGTGCTTTCCTTCGGTTTCGTGCTCTCTTTCACCATGTCCTAATTCAGCCTTGACAGTCGCCTCTGCGGGAGGTTTGCTGTTGGCAGTAGTAGTCTGGAGCAGCAGCATGACCGTCTGGGGATGCTTCAGCAGGGCTTGTCGCTGCAGCCTCATGTTGCGCTCCAGAGGCATGCAAGGGGACATAGTATTTCCACCCCTGTTCTTACACATGGTGAAGGTTGGATGACTTTTCTGGGCTGCCAGAGCAGTTGGGGCTGATGGGCAAGAACTAGCCACAATGGCTTTAGGTCTTCAAGCCACAGCGCCAGTCTGCATTTCAGAAGTGACGGAGGTTGAGCTGCCATCTCCCCTGGAGCACAGCTGGGGCTGGGACTGATGCCTTGCTGGGAGGCGAGGAGGAGGAGGAAAGAGACCTGCCAGGTGGAGCTGGCTGGAGGACTGCAGCTCGGTGTTCAGCAGCCTCAGGGCATTATCCTGGCTTTGAGCCACCCTAACCCCATGCAGCCTTTCGGAAAGGCTGTTCCCAGTGCCTGGGAAAGCCCCCAACCCGCTCTGTCTGCGCCGCCTGCGAGTGGGTGCCTGGGAGCACCAAGCTGGAACCGCCATGTGTGACTTCGAGGGTCCGACAGACGGGTGTGCTGGCTGTGCGCAGACGGGACGGGACAGCCGTGCTGCAAACGCACCCGTGGGGCGTGACGCCCGCTCCCTTCCAGCGTTTGCTGCCTAGGGTAGGTGGATCAGAGCGGTGCCCTGCTCCCAGGCTGGGGACGAGGGGGTCTCTTCCCTCTCTCAACAGCTGTCATCAGCGGCTCTTTCCACGACTCCAGCTTACCCTGGCAGCGCCTCAGTCCAACAATGCAGTGTATCCTCTTTAGCGTGGTCCCCAGCCTGGTTTGGTGGGTGTAGGCTGCTCTAGGAGACCTGCAGCTTCCTAGATCTTATCAGCTCTCTGACACTATCCGCCTTATTGGAAAAGAAAAGAAACCATTGCAAGAGCGGTGAAGTAGGTGCAGAGAGTTCCCCGTCCCTGTGACGCATCTGTCTAAATGAGCACTTAAAATGTTGTCACCTTTTTCTTGAATAAAATTGCTTAGGCAAAGCCTCGCCCTGGCACCATGGGATCTCCACGAAGTATTTTGAAAATGCAGAGGGTGGCCAGATGCAGGCAGGGGCGTGGGAGCTGTTTGTGTGCCTGTGGAGTAACCTGGCGTTAGCAATGCAACTGCTGTCTCTTCCCCTCCCTTCTCTCCTGGCTGAGCAGTAGCGTACCAGGAGGTATGTTAGGAGCTGGGTAACATGTTGGTGCAGAGGTTACAGCTGCCTCCGGGCTGCAAAGCACCACACACCCATTTCTTTTAATTAAGAGGCTTCTTAAGACTAAGCTGACTGTGTTGTACACTGACCCATTCTTCCTGCTTTCCTTCCCTCCCCTCTCCGCACACAGTTTGTGGAAGATGCAAACCCCGCGGGCGAGCGAGAGCATGTTAATTACACTGTGAGGGGAAGGGAGGGAAGGGCCTGGCACACCTAGGTCTAGTAAACACCAAGTACCGAATAAAATGCTTGCTGCCTTTTAACCCCTGGTTCGCTTGGCTTGGCCAGAGGACGGTGGTGTTGTCCGAACCAGTCTCTCCAGCCACTCGGAGAGGACCGTCTCTTTGCTCATACCTTGTCTAAATCCCTCTCTTCTCGCCCAGAGCATCCGTCTGGCGTGGCACTGATGAATGGCAGCAGCCCGCATGAGAGCCTCAAGGGCGAGAAGGATGCCAGGCAGAACGGCCACGAGGAGACCGACCCAGGAGAAGATGGGAACGACCAGGAGGTCATTGTCATACAGGACACGGGATTTACCGTCAAGATCTGTGCGCCAGGGATAGAGCCCTTTTCCCTGCAGGTACCTCCCTTTGCCGGCTGGGGAGGGGAACTGAGGCGGTGCTGCAGGAGGAGGAGGAGGAGGAGGCGGGAATCGTTTGAGCCAGGGCACACACAGCACTGTCCCTTCAGCCATCCAGGCAGGGAAGGGGACAGGGGACTGTGCCCAGGAAGGCCCTTGTTAGCCCCCGTGGTCTGGACAGTGCCTTCAGGCTGCTCACAGCTCCCTGACTTGTCTGTCCTCTGGTGGGATTGAGTGGGGAAGGAGGCAGCAAAGCATGGAGGGTGTAGGAGAGAAGCTGCCTGACCAGTGGCTCCTGGAGAAAAAGGAAGGAAGAGGAGACAGGAGCAACAGGCTGTTTGGCACAGGCCTGCCTAGGCTTTGCAAGGATGGGGAGGGTGTTTTGCTCCGATCCCAGGTGTGGAGCAAGGGGAGGGGGAATTAGCTGAGGTGTAGCTGCTTCTTGCCCATCGCAGAGGGGCTCAGGCGTGGAGCTGAGCATAGGGGAAATGGCCTTCTGGGCTGTTTTAAAGGAGGGATGTGAAAACGTGATTTCTGGGCCTGACTCTCAGGAAGGGAACGTCCCTTGCTTGCCTAGCAGTTTTGGCATGATGCTCCTTCGGGCTAACCTGGGTTTGGTACAGCAGCAGGTGCTAGTACAGCTCAGGGAGCTCAAGCACCAGCCTGAAGATCAAGGGAATGATGTAGTCTCCACTTCCCCTCTGCACAGAGAGCTCTGCATGTGTCATGTGGACAATGACGTGCTGCCAGATCAGGACGGGCTTTGACATGCCTAGTTGATATTCCGATTTAGCTTGATACTTCACTGAACACCATTTGGATGAAGTATCTCTAATTTCGGGGAGAGGCATCTGGAGTCTAAACCCAGTGGGAAGTCTTATCTCCCCAAGACTAGCAGAGAGTGCAGTGAAATTACATTCCCCATGAAACTAGCTGTATCACAGCCTAGCTTTTTTCTCCTTTAAATCCCCTTGGCTGTTAGTTTTAATAGGCTAATGATAGCAGGCCATGTTGTTTACAGCAGCTTATGTAAACTACCCTGAGTCCTCCTAGCTTGAGAGCAGTGTCAGTGGTGCTGGAGCCAGAGCAGGGAGGTAGGAGAGCAGCCCTGGTGCACAAGCTGGGGCGGTTTCTGTGCATCACGGGAGCCGCGCGCTTGCGGGTAGCGTGCCCTGGAGGTGTGGCACTGGCATGGACGTGCCACACCATGCTGCGGATACTGTGGCAGATTGAGGGGAGGAAATGGTCTGTTTTCCATGTGCATCATTCAAAGCCTCACCACAAATGTCCACTGTGAATGGATAAGGGAAGAGCCCCCGTTTTCCCCCACCACCTTCCTTTCCTTCACTGCCCTTTCTTGTCCTGTGCTGCGTGCTTGGCACAGCACCAGGCTGTGACACCTCTGGGTGCCAAGCTCTGTGGGGTGGAGCTGGGGTGGCCGACCCTCCCAGGAGGGACAGAAGTGATATCTCTGGGAGGGAGAGCTAGAGTCTGCCTTTCCAAGCCTGGAGAGGTACCAGAGGTGTTTGACTCTGCAGCAGAGGGACAAAGTTTGGCAAGAACACGCGTGAGGACTGAGAATAACTGTCTGGGTTCTTCCCTTCTTAAGGTCTCTCCTCAAGAGATGGTGCAAGAGATCCACCAAGTTTTGATGGACCGTGAGGATACCTGCCATCGGACTTGCTTCTCGCTGCAGCTGGATGGCAATGTCCTCGATAACTTCGCTGAGCTGAAAACTATTGAAGGACTGCAGGAGGGCTCGCTGCTGAAAGTGGTGGAAGGCAAGTTCCTTCAGACTTCGGGAGGGAATGAGTGAGGGTTTTCATAGGGAGCGGTTTTGGCCACCTGGCAGCCCTTTCCTGTGGTCCCTTTTTGAGACCTGTGTGCCAAAGGAGTAAGCAACTGTGTAATTCCAGTTTCTTTCCTCCATTTTTGCTCATCAGAGCCGTACACAGTGCGAGAAGCCAGGATACATGTGCGTCACATTCGGGACCTTCTGAAGAGTCTTGACCCGTCAGATGCTTTCAATGGTGTGGACTGTAATTCATTGTCCTTCCTGAGTGTCTTCACTGAAGGAGACTTGGGAGGTACGGGGCCAAAAGGCTTCTCTGGTGTGGTCAGTGTTTTCATTCCCCTGGCTCCTTGCTTTGTTAAAACACATCGTAACAATTGGCTGTCCCACATCATTCAGGAGTGCAGAGAAACACTCGGAGCACTTCTGCATTCCTCCTTGAATAATTACTGGAGGAGGGAATGCTGTGGTTTTCAGCACTGACTTTCTATCTCCGTCCGTTCTAGACAGTGGAAAACGGAAGAAGAAAGGTACCGAAATGGAACAAATTGACTGCACCCCTCCTGAACATATCCTGCCAGGTAGCAAAGAGAGACCCCTGTGTGCCCTTCAGCCCCAGAACAGAGACTGGAAGGTAGAGTTCTCCTGTGTCATTAAAACAGCTATCGGCACATTCCTTGCAGCAAACTGGTGTTCAGGGATTGAAAGCTGCACTGAAGTGGACTTTGGGATTTGCTCTGCTTGATGCTTAATGAGTGCTGGAATAGCGCTGCTTAGCCAAAAGAATAAAGTCCAAGAGCTTGTGTGCAAAACACTGGACACCAAGCCTGGACATCTGCAGAGTGTAAAATGGCCCGTCTCATTGGGAGGGGTGGCAGGGAAGGGAGAACTGCATTTCTCTGCAAAGTCCTGGAGACAGGATCTGCAGATCACTACAAATTACCCTTAGCTTTCCCATACCCTCCCACTTGGATTCCGGTTTAGAAGCTGCCATTTGAAAACCAGTACAGCAAGAAATCCATGCCTTGTGCAGCCCAAAGGCCCAAGGTGTCTGTTTTTACCTGTGTCTTATGGTGCGAAAGGCAGCAAACTGAGGCAAATTAGTGGACTGCGAAGGGCTCGAGGAAGGCTATGCTCTTGAGACCAGTTTTTTTTGTAAGCTCTCTTTCTGGAACCAAGCGAGGGCGGCAGGTAAAAGGAATCTGGCATGTACCTTGAATGGCTCTGTAACTCAAGGGAATTAATTCCTGCTGACAGGAGTTGCTTTTGTTGTGTTCTTCTGTAGCCTTTGCAGTGCCTAAAGGTATTGACGATGAGTGGCTGGAACCCTCCACCCGGTAACCGGAAAATGCATGGGGACCTCATGTATTTATATGTCATCACGGTGGAGGATCGGCACGTCAGTATCACTGCATCCACTCGAGGATTTTACTTGAATCAGTGAGTAACTAAGATTCCTCCTGTCCTGCCCTGCAGCAGGGAGATTGCGATAGCCAACTGGAAAAGAACCCACAAACAATCAATCGCTGCTCTTTTTTTTTTTTTTTTGGGGTGGAAAATAGCCTGTTTTAATTCGCTGCTCACATGGGTTTGTAGGAGTTGCTATACTGGATTGGGCTGTTCAGTTATGCCTGGTACCACTTTTCCACAGTGGATAAATGCCTGATGCTTTAGGGAAAGTTTAAACTTCCCATAATGTCATCAGCTAATTAGAGCATTTTGAGTTGGGATGGAATTCCTACCTGACCATTGCAACTATCTCATTTTGCCCTAAAGCAAAAGCACAGCCTGTCAGAACTTCCTAAGCTGGGCACAGATTTGACTAGATGTTTTTAATTTTTCTTTTTAATTTTTTTTTAAATAGTGACTATGAGAGACTGTTAAAGTGGCTGTGCTGTGCCTGTGCCTGTCAGAGTGGCTGGATTGAGGGAGGTGCAGGGTCCATCCAGCCCAGTAGCCTGTAACAGAGACCTGTTGAGTTGAGGGTGGACAGGAGAGAACTTCAGAGCAACAAACCCTGCTGTACCTGAGCAGCCGTCAGCTCGGAAACATCTCTGGGTGGCCTCGATCGTGCAATCCAGATAATTTCCTGGGCAACCATAACTGTGTGTTTGAAATACAAGGTTATAATTCACAGAAGAATGAAGCTGCCTGAAGAGAAGGAGAGCTTAAAATATAGAAGATAAAATTCAAGCACATTTCCACCTTCTATCACTTCATGAAGTGGAAGTGCTCTGCATTAAACTGGCTCCTGGAAGAAATAATTTGTAGTCCATTGTTTTCCCCCCAGATCTGTAAAAATAAGTGTTAAAAGTAATGAGTCTAAGGGCGCACATCTGGGTGCAGGTCCCAGGAGTCCAAGTGGCACAATGAACATGAAACGGTGGCCTTTTTGAGTTTGGCAAAATGTGACCTGGCGAGGGGGACCTGTTGGTGTGCTCCTGGCAGGTCTGGTGCTCAGCCTTCCAGCCGGGAGACGGAGTATCTTGAGAGGGCACCAACCGTTTGGTATAGTTGGTGCCATTACCGTTGGGTTCTCTGTTAAGCAAAGGCCCTTTTGGTGTGTTTGGGAAGCTCTGTGAAATCAGTCCTTTCCCGCTACAAAAATATAACCCTTTCTTGAACCTGGTGGTGGCTGAAGGAGGTCTAAATTAAATTTGCTGTGCAATCCATCAGGGCCCAGGTACAGGGTTACTAGCTGTATCTCCTGTGGAGAGACTGGAGAGGGCCCTTGCAGCCCATCTGCCCATGTGCCATGTCATCTCCATTTTGCAAGCAAGGCATGTTGTGCAGGCCTTTCATGCAGTGCATATATGGAAAGCTCTCATTCATGTACCATGTTCCTAGGGTATGGGAAGTCTCAGGTATGGCAACGGCTTGTGACTTTGTTTCTGTTTTCTCTTGCAGGTCTACTGCGTACAACTTCAATCCCAAACCTGCAAACCCCAGTTTTCTCAGTCATTCCTTGGTGGAACTACTTAACCAGATCAGCCCTACCTTCAAAAAAAACTTTTCTGCTCTGCAGAAGAAACGGTAGCAGCGCTTTTTTTCCTCTCTAGTTGCCTTGAGTAGTCTGTTGTGAAGTTGCTTGGTGAGGCTCAGCTATGTGGCCGGTTCTGTGGGAACTGGGTGCCACTGGTATAGCAAGGATTGCAATGCCTGCTTTCTCAGAGCTCAGAGCGGTGGGGTGGTTGGGACATGCGAGTCTATGCAGCAAGGACCACAAAACACCTGACCAAATGTCATGGCAGCACCCTGATGTAACTGGCTTTCCCTCGCTCGAAACATGGAGCTGTCAGAGCTGATGTGACTGTCTGCTGTTGTTCAGCATGACAGTAACAGAGCCTGGTGGAAGCCCAGAGTCCTGATCCTTATCCACTGGATGGTTTCTCTTGGCTGGAGCTCCCAGATGACTCTTGCTTACAGCATGTAGATTTATGGATTTCAGTTCTGCCTAAAGCAAAGGGTTGGGGGGACGACAGCGTTCCATTGCCATGGGAGTATCAATTGTGGGGCTTACCTGGAATTCAACGCGCTCTGTCCCTGCTGAGAAGCTGAACACGTAGGGCAATTTGCACAGTGGGAGAGAAAGCCCAGAGATGGACTGCAGTGTTCATACAAGGGAAACTGCTGATGTGTTGACCAGTTCCTGAGATGGAGGTCTCCTCGCTGAGTCTCGATGTTGGCTACATGCCTCGTGGAAGACTTGATGAGATCCTAGCTAGCCAGGCAGCAAAGAGTTAATGTGAAGCATGCCCACATGCTGCAGCAGCAACTGGGCTGGTAACCTGATCAGTAGGTACTTCGCCCCTGAATCCAAAAAAGAGACTGAAGCGTAAAATACCAGGGAAAGTAACACATGAGGGCTTTGCGTAGGCTTACAGAGGAGAGAGAATAATTATTTTGAACATGTCCGTGCACGTTCATTTTCTCTAATTTCCTCTAGCTCCTATAATAATAAAAAAACCAATAATGTATTGTTTTATTCTCCTGTCCTTTCTGCAGGGACCATTTATTCTGCTCCAGGACAGTGGGTCCTGTGCAAAAGCCTGTCATTCTTTAGAGTCCACTTAATGAACTGCCTCGGCTCAGCAGGGTGCAAATTGACAGGCGCATTGTGTGGCTTTCAGGCGCTCTGCTTCTGCTCTCATTAAGAAGATGAAAGTGACGCTAGACAAGGGCTGGAAATTAGCAGTGGCCTCCAGCCACCACTGTGACTATCTGGCCATTTAAAAATGATTATACTGTATTGCTTCTTGGGCCAGAAGTAAATACAGATGAGACTCCAGCACCTGCTGAGAGCAGACAGATTACACAAGAGGCCATGCAGTGAAGCTTACTTTTTCACTTCATTAGTGGATGTGTGTGCTGTAGGCTGGTTTTATAATGCAACCCTTATGGATTGGTGTGAAAACTGAGGGCCAGTCTGAGAGGTGGCTAGCTGGGAGTGGGCATCCTCCGCCTCCGAATGCAGAGGGTGATGGGGATCTCCGGTGATACAACTGAGGATAAAACTGGGGAAAGGAGGATGGGGAGAGCCCAGGTAATTCTGCAGAGTGCTGTTGAGAGACACTGCCCATGACAATCAGTCATTATGGGATGTAGTACTTGTTAAATGAAAGTCCACTGTGCTGCTCGTGAGGCCTGGTCTTGTTCTGTTGTTTGTCAGAAGCTGATGTTGCAGCAGAGGGAAAATTCTCTTAGAATAGAAAGAAATCTTCCTTTGGAAAATGTCTAATTGTTTTCACTTCCAAACTAGGGTTCAGAGACACCCTTTTGAAAGGATAGCCACTCCTTTCCAAGTGTACAGCTGGACGGCTCCGCAAGCAGAACATGCCATGGACTGTGTCCGGGCAGAAGACGCTTATACTTCTAGACTGGGCTATGAAGAGCACATACCTGGACAGGTATTTGGTCTTGCTTTGCCTGAGAACGCTGGCAAGAGTTTTGCTGCCAGTTGCGTTGGGAACCGGTTAACTTTTAATAAGTAGACCTGTGGTATTTGTGGAAGGGTTTTGCTCATCAAGGGAAAACTTGTGGGAGTCCTTGTTCTTGACAGTGCCCTTGACTGTAGGGGCTGTGCTGCTCAGCCTGCAACTCCCTGAGCACGTAAAGGTCTGAGAGGAGCAACTTCTGCTCGGGTGTTTATAAATCCCACGTCCCTGCTCCGACGAGCACCACCACACAGAAGGCAGAGTGCTCCTCCATGCCTGCCTGCCTGCCTGCTGGAAGGCTATCAGGAGGAGAGGAGTGAAGGAGAAATTTGCAGGAATGGCTCTTGTGTCTCTGAGCAAACTATTCCAAATGCTTCAGTTGCAGCTTTGTAGCATAAAATCTTGCAGGTCGTGAGCGGTGCAGGGCTGTAACGGCCACCCATGGGCGGCTATCCGCCTGCGGTGTGACCACATCGCAGTGTGCTGGCTAATGAAAACTGTACCGTGCTCCTTGAGAGCTAGCAAGCTGCTATTTCGGTTAAACTGCGCTGCATAAGCTGGGCTAATGTAAGCTTAATTCAACTGCTGTTGAATAAAGTCCACTCATGAGGAGTGTTCATTCCTGCTGCTAATTCACTTCCTGTGAACTCCATGGCAGCCTGAATTCTTGGCCCTTCCCCTCCCTTCTCTCACAAAATGCCTTGTAAAGCAGAAATGCTGACTTGCCAGCTCCTTCCTACACAATGCATTGCTTCCCACAAGGCTTTGACTCTTTCAGACCAGAGACTGGAACGAGGAGCTGCAGACCACGCGAGAGCTGCCGCGCAAGAACCTTCCCGAGAGGCTGCTGAGAGAACGAGCCATTTTCAAGGTAACTTTGGGATGTGCCGGCAGCTCCTCACGCAGCCCCTTCTCTGCTGCCCGTATTGCATCTGGACGCTTCACCTGGGCGGCCCTTTAGAAACTGCAAGAGGAGGATCCCCATTTGTAAGCTAAGGGGTCTTGTTCTCTCTCGCACGTCTGCCTTCTGCTCCCAGCCCCACGGGGAAGAATTGCGCTCCTTGACCCCGTGTCTCCCTGCTGACCCCGAGGCAGCCTCCTCTTAGTCCTCTGCTGTTCTGTCTGATCCAGTCCTCCTTCGAGTGGGTGGGAGGAACAGGGGGAGGGGGGACACACTTTTACACCTAAGTCCTCCTCCACAGAGAGCTAATGAGTCTGAGCCGTGCTGATCCCTAATGTTCTCGCTCCTGGAGCTTGTATCCAAGCCGCTAGCCAGGCTCACAAAAGTGAAAGCCAGCTGGCTGGCCTGCCTGCCTGCTGGAAGGCTATCAGGAGGAGAGGAGTGAAGGAGAAATTTGCAGGGAGCTTTGAGCACGAGGTGCGGGGAGGATGGGAGCCCTTCCTTAGCCAGCTTTCTCTCCACCTGCCTCCAGGTTCACAGCGACTTCACTGCAGCAGCAACAAGAGGTGCTATGGCTGTCATTGATGGCAACGTAATGGCCATCAACCCCAGTGAAGAGACCAAGATGCAGATGTTCATCTGGAACAACATTTTCTTCAGCCTGGGCTTTGACGTCCGTGACCACTACAAGGACTTTGGCGGAGATGTTGCTGCTTACGTAGCTCCTACCAATGATCTCAATGGTGTGCGGACCTATAATGCTGTGGATGTAGAAGGGCTGTACACGCTGGGGACTGTAGTGGTGGATTACAGAGGTTACAGGGTGACAGCTCAGTCTATTATTCCTGGCATCTTGGAACGGGAGCAGGAACAGAGCGTCATCTATGGGTCAATAGACTTTGGCAAGACAGTTGTCTCGCACCCCAAGTACCTGGAGCTGCTGGAGAAGACCAGCAGGCCGCTTAAGATCCAGAAGCACAAAGTCCTCAACGACAAGAATGAGGAGGTGGAGCTGTGCTCCTCCGTGGAGTGCAAAGGCATTATTGGCAACGATGGGCGTCACTACATCCTGGACCTGCTCCGCACGTTCCCTCCAGATCTAAACTTCCTGCCTGTTGAAGGGGAGGAGATGCCAGAGGAATGTAAGAAAATGGGGTTCCCCAAGCAGCACAGACACAAGCTTTGCTGTCTCCGGCAAGAGCTTGTTGATGCCTTTGTAGAACACAGGTGAGCTGAGCTTCCCCCTTCCTCCAGCTGCAACTGGTAACGGTCCAAGTCCGGACCATGCTGCATTGTCCCAGGGACATCACAGCAGAGCTCCCAGAAGTGGGCAGCTAATTTCCCCGTTGCTTGGCCGTGCAGGTGCAGTTATAGAAACTAACTTAATGAGAGGTGAAAACAGTAGGGATTCTGACAGGGTTACAGGGAGCCAGGGAAAGAGGTGGTTTGCTTTTTAGTCTCCAGATCTGTTTTTGTTGTTTCCTGTCCAAACATTTAGAAGTTATTCTTTCCCTGCAGATATCCTGTGCACCTGATGGCTGGGGAATGGGAAGGATTTATGCTTCTTTTTAAGGCTCTCCAGATGTCTTGAATGCTACCTTTTTTTCCTAGAGGCTGAAAAAAAATTACCTATGGGAACTGCTGTAGGCACTTTTGTGGTGGGATGTGTTGGCGTTTGGGCTCGCTCAGTGCAGGCAAGGAAGTGGGAGCTCTGGGAGCCGGACAAGTCGAAGCTGTGTGGTGCAGCCGCGTGGTGCTGATGATGTTAACGCTCCTGCTTCCGATGTGGAGGGCTGCAGGTGCTCTGTTATCACAGATGGTTAGAGCCTGTGCTTCACTTGCCGGGAAGAGAAGCCCTCCCCTTGCTGACGGAGGAGCGCTGCCCGCTGAGCAACCAGTTCTGCAGCCAGCACCCTTCCCAGTTCTGCCACGTGCCTGCAGGCAGGCTTTGCTGCTCCCTGGGAGAGCTTCCAGACCAGCAGCCTGCAGGACCGTGGCCGTAGGGTGCTGCTGCTGCTCCTTGGCTAGCAGAGGCTGGGCCTCTCTCTGCTAAGGTCTCCTGGCAAAATTGCTGCTGGTTTGTGTTTGACTAGTCCTGTGCACCTGGCAGTGAGAGTCTTCCCGAGCTGTCTGCTGATGCTGCGTGTGGAAAGCAATTTGTAACCACCGCAAGGAAATTAGTTTCCCATTGTGATGGGTAACGAAAACCCACTTTTATTTGCTTCTTCTGATAAACTGAGGTGCACTCCTTTGATTTTGGAAAGCTCATGGGAAGAGGGTGTACATCCTGCCTTTCCACAGGGAAACTGTACGGTCTATAACGCTAACTTTGTGAGGTTTTTCCTCACAGAGCAGTGGTGATCCTCTTGGATTCTCCTGCTGTGCTGAATTCCTCTTTTCCTTTACTGTAGGTATCTCTTATTCATGAAGCTGGCTGCACTGCAGCTGATGCAGCAGAAAGCCAACAAGCAGGAGAGCTCAGGTGCGCTGGAAAATGGCGCCTCTCCGGAGAACGGTACTGCAGACAGCGAGAAGTCTGAGTCAGAGGACGGTAAAATAGACGACAACGTGACTGGACTTGATCAGGTGAAAGAGCTTGCTGAGACCATCGCATCTGATGATGGAACAGGTATTTCATCCTCAGCACCAGAAGCAGCCCAGGCCTCCTGCCCTAGCTGGTGGGCTGTGTCAGTGGTAGGAGCTATGCCAGACTGGGGGTGGTCAGGGTGATTATTTGTTGTTAAACAGGACAAGCACTGGCTGCTTCTATCAATATTGTCTTAGCTCTTTGCATAGAGCTGTTCACACACTAATGAATTAATCACCCTGCGGGCGGTTGGGTAGGTGGGCGAGTGTCTCTGAATGCAGCAAGTCCATCAGCTCTGCCGCAGGAGCGAGAGCCTGGCCGGCAAGCTGGCGTGCAGGGTCGGTGGCCGGGGCTGGGCTGCCAGAGGCTTAGTGCAGGTGGAGGGGAGCGGGCTGTGGCAGGGCTGGGAAGCGTGCAATGCGCGGACGCTTTTGGGAATCCCAGGCTTGGATTTCTGAGTATCTGTGGTTGGGGGGTGGGGGGCCATGGGTTTTCTGGGTCATCTTATGTGCTCTTGTTCAGACTTTGCATTTTGCAGCCGTTCTCCTTTCCAAATGTCTTACAATTGATTGTTTATATAATGGATTTCTGCAGAATGTGCCATCATTGCTGCTTTTAGTAACAAAACTTTTCTCTTAATTTAATGGCTAGGCTTGTTGTCTTCTGAAATCCACATTCATTTGTATTCTGTTTTTTCTTCCTGCTCCAGTGGATCCCAAAAGCAGAGAAGTGATTCGAAATGCTTGCAAAGCTGTAGGCTCCATTAGTGACACGTCATTTGACATTCGGTTTAACCCAGATATTTTCTCACCAGGTATGTGTACAAAGAGCTGGTTTTAGTCCTCCTTCAGAGGATTGCTGTGTCCAGCCAGCTACAGACAAAATAATTGTGTTCTGTAGCTAAGAATATTGCTGGCTTTTGGCTGGCTGGGCATGGTGCAGGATTCTCCGTGAAGCACAAAGATACAGAAAAAGAAAGAAGTGTAATTGATTGCAATGCTCAAACTGCCGAATGCAGACAGTAAGCTGTCTCCCACCGCTACGCTCGGGGGAGGTCTGCAGATTGCTGCCAAGAATCTTCTTGCGATTCTCCAGCATCCCAGCTGCTAGACCACATGAAAAGAAGCAGAGGGAGGGAAAAAATTAAATTTGATCCTAATGTAGTAGTTTACACAAAAAACAACAGTTGTAGTTGAATGACTTATGTTGCATCCTCAGTGAAGGGCAGGGTTTGTTTTGGTAACATCATGGTAAGCAGGTCACAGTGCCCTTTCAAATGCATGCATCAGTCGCAGGCATTGTATGTGGCTTTCCATGGCTGGAATCAGTGTTTTGTATTTGGAAATACAGAAGAAGCTCCCAGAGTGTTTATGGGGGTGAATACCGAGGCTGTACGCGTGCAAATTGCAGGGGAATGGCCATATAGTTGAATTTAGCTTGGAATAAATGTGTCGGAAGGAGCATGTGTTTTGAAACGCCCAAGCATTTTCTAAGGCTGGTAAGGATTAGTGCTTTGGCACCGACTTTGCAGCTAGAACTTAAAACCTAATTTTAATTTTGCTGTGCAAAAGCAAACGGCTCTGAGTTTCTAGCCCTTGCAGTATTTGCTGATCCATCTGCTGTTGACTCTTTTGCACTGGAAGTGTACACAGCACTTTGCAATAGGTAGAATGGACCAGATAAAGAGCAGAATTTGGGCTTTTAAAAGCTGCGTTAAGAATGAGTAAGTGGGCAAGAGCAGCACAGCTGCTAACCAGGCAGAGCAGCTAATGCTCTTACCATTGCAACATGTTGTAGAGTAGATGAGTTTTTGTAGAAGTGCCTTTAATTCCAGGGAGACAGAGTCACTTTAACTTTTTACCTGCTCTTACTGTATGCTTTCTGTATATGACTTGTTTCTTCTTTGAGTTGATGTGGTTTATGTTTTTCTATTTTTACTTTCCTAGGTGTTCGTTTTCCCGAGTCTAGCAAAGAGGAGGTGCAGGATCAGAAGCAGTTGCTGAAGGATGCTGCTGCGTTCTTGCTGTCATGCCAGATCCCAGGTTTGGTAAGGAACTGAGGACCAGCAGTAATGTCCCCTCTGAAAGCTTGCCTCGAGCCTCGTCACTCTGAGCAAGCACTGACACAGCGGTACGCCGGCTTCACCTCCCGAGCAAACGCTGTGTTCTGCTGGCAGCCGAGTTCTGGCACCAGTGGTGAAGTATGGTGAACAGTGCAAGCATCTCTGGTGCAAGCATGAGAGGAGTTTTCCATTTCCTGTCTTACATCATGGCACAATTTTTCCCACCTCAATCCAGCAAAGAATTTTTGGCACTGGTAATTAACAGCTATTGCTAAGAGTTTGGGACAATAAAGACCACATAAGTCATCCTCCCTAGCCCTGGGCATCCTGCACAACTTATTGTATTATCTGACCCTGATTGTGACTCAATTGGTGACTAATAATTTGGAGTGAACTGGGAAATTGTTCTCACTAATATCTATTGTAAAAACTCCCTCTCTAAGTCTTAAGCATTTTGGATGCTTACCCATACAGCTGGCTAGATAAGAAATACCAGCTTTTCCCTTCTCAAGATGCTCTCTAAATTGACTGCTAATGCATATGTTACAGCAGGCACTGTAACTAGGAGGGTAGAATTGATGATCTCCACTCCAAGAGGTTCAGGAGTTGTTGGGCTTATGTAGGAGGGGATTTTCCTTGCTGGAAAATTTCTTCTGAACTCTAAATCCACTAGTTTTGTAGTCAGCGTAATCTTTAAGACCGGCTATACAGTCTTTAAATAAAAAAGGAGGGGGAGTGAATCAGAAGAGGGCTTCGTGACTCTTGTTGTACAAGATAGTTGATACACTGATATATAAACACAAAATGCTGCACAAGCATGTGTGAGAGCAAGTTACAGGCCAGCTGCTGTAAGCAGGCAGTCCTCCATACTCTGCGTATCAGAGAGTAACTGATGTTACTCCTTGACGTGAATTAAGTGACTCTTTATCAGCACTGTAACACAACTTAAAATGCAAGTGCCATTTCCCCTTATCAGCTAAGTAGGCACAACTCCATGTAGTCTTTTAATTGGAAATGTTTTTAGTTAGTGACTGTGAGGCCCTTAAAGAAGGGTTAGCCCGGTAGTTCCCCAAGCATTAGTTAAATAAGCCATGCCAAGGGGAAAGCGGTTCTCCCTGCCTGAGCCACAGGAGTCCTCCGAGTCCCTGCTCTGCTACTGAGTTCCTGTGTGCCCTCGGGCAAACTGCTGGAAGCCGTATGCTGAATTATGCTGAACACCTCACTGGTCTCCTTGGGCCACTCGACACGCTCAGCGCTTGGTTACAGTCCTCTGCGCTGCTCCACAGGGCCTTTGCCTCTGCTTGTTTTGCACAGGGAATTGGATGAAGCCTGAGCTGTTTTACTGTGGCAGTTGATCTCTCAACACCTCAGTTGCCCAATGCTTGTTGGGAGTGCACCGTGCTGCTCATTCTCCACTGAGACATAAGAGTAAAAATGGTACAAGTGGCAAGGAGCTTGCACAAACGGCTTTGGGCTGTCTGCTGCAAGTGTTCCCCCCGCCCACGTAGCGTGGTGGTCTCTGGTATTACAGCACTCTGCCCACCAAAAGAGCCTTGCTTGGGGTCACCGTCTGCCTTCAGGGCGACCCTGAACCCCAGGTAACAGAGGTGTGTGTGACCGGCAGTTGGGGAACAGCGGTCCTGCCCCCCGTGCCCTCGCAGTGCTGGGCGGGTTGCCATCCCGTTAGCGCTGGAGAAGCAGCTCTCCCTCCTGCTGCTGGCACAAGGCTGCTCCTGCTTGCGGCCCCGCAGCTGCGCAGGGGGCTCGAGGCTGTGGCCGCTCGGGGTTTCCTTTGTGCCGGATCCCAGAGCAGCAGTCCCACCCCAGAGGCAGAGCAGAGGAGGCACTGACCAGAGCTCCTGAGGAGCCGCTCCAGGCTGAATTTATCCGCTTTGCTGGCTGTGGAGCCGACGGCCCGAGGCTGGGAGCACCCGGCAGCCCTGGTGCGGGCTGATCAGTGCTCTGTACTTGCCAGTTCTTGCTGTGCTTGTCACTTAAGTGTCCCTGGAAATTGCCTTCTCTGTCAGGTAACACCTTTTTCCCTCCCTAGTCAGATTTTTTGATTTTTTTTTTTTAAGATTTTTTTAAAATTGAAATTCTTTCCTTCATGTTTGCTATCAGTAACTGAAGTTTGTATATACCCTGCAGGTCAAAGACTGCCTGGATCACACGGTGCTCCCGATGGACGGGGCTACCTTAGCAGAGGCCATGCACCAGAGGGGCATCAACATGCGTTATCTAGGCAAAGTGATCAACTTCATCACCAAGACCCCTGGCCGTGCTCAGCTGGATCATATTTTTGTAAGCATCAGGCTTAACTTCAGACTGTCAATTAAAACCGCCTCTGGCATAATTTGCCCTGTATAGATTCCAACTTGGCCAATTGTTTGTGTAAAATAAACAGCTTCAAAAGTAGAGGAGGAGGGAGAAGGACCTGTAAGTGGTGGATGGGGAGTTTTGTTCCCAAATCCTTAATGGCTTTCATAATGTTAGGGAGTTTGAGTGTCCTTTGGGATAGAGAAGTGCTTCAGGGATTCCCAAGCGTAATAGCAGGTAACACGCAGTTGGATTTTAAGCCATGCATTTTTTAAGCCTCTAAGATCCATCCGGGCATATAATTTGCTTTTGTCCTTTACCATAAACTGGAAAGTGTTGTGAGCGCGGCTGGCTGCAAGCACGCGCAGGGCTAGTGCTGCTCCTGGAAGCACTGTTAGAGCTGAGCTGTGCCGCGCAGGGTGGCTTGTGGTCACCGTGCACGGGTGTGCAGGGGGCTCTTCCCTGGCTCCAGGAGTGTTGTCAAATGCAAAACAGTTCTGTGCTGCAGGGTAAGGGCTGGAGAATGCGTCTTCTGCAGATACAAGCCCACTTCAAAGTGTATTTTTCATTGTTATTGCCAGCTGACTCAGTCTCTGTTCTCTATTCCTTTGGGTAGAAAATAGGAATCAGTGAATTGATCACTCGATCGGCTAAACACATCTTCAAGACGTACCTCCAGGTATGACCTGCACGCTAACCTCTTGCCTCGTGTGTCCTCTCTAATGACTTTTCCCCACAAATAGAGAGCTGTTTGAGTCTCTTCTCTCGTTAGGGAGTTCATGGGGGTTGCTTAGCAACGGGAAGTACAATCTCATTACCGCTAAAATAGGTACAGGCCTGTGTTTAAGGGAAAACAAGTTCCCACTTGAAGATAGCTTTCCCAGAGAGTAATCATTCATGCTTTTCTTCCCCAGATTCTGACTTGTTATGTTGAAGGCTTTTAAAAGTGAAATCACAGCTTGTTTTGCTTGTAATACCTTTTCCTCTTAAACAGTGTTGCTTTTGCCCTTCTAAGAAGCCTTTTTTAATTGCGTGAACACTAGTGCATCCTTATACCTGTCCGTACATAGCATAGGAATACACCTGGCTTTATTCCAGTGTCAAAATCTTCTTTACACTCTGTAGTTTCTCTGTCCCAGGTAGCAGCCTGAAATGGAACTATGTATTTGTGTGTGTGTGTGTGTAGGTATATTACTTATCTCTTATGTCTACATAATTCTTCTGCACTAGTTCCACTTGCAAATATTGCCTTCGTCTCCCTCTCTTGGAAGATTTTCCTGTTTCTGGTAGGACTGGATTTGTGTGAGGCTCAGGGTCGGAGTAGTGCCTGTGTGATGGCAAGTGTCTTCCACGACTGATTTTGGTGTCTCGCTGTAGGGCGTGGAGCTGTCGGGTTTATCAGCAGCCATCAGCCACTTCCTCAATTGCTTTCTAAGCTCCTTTCCAAATCCCATTGCCCATCTTCCAGCTGATGAGCTGGTCTCCAAGAAGAAGAATAAGAAAAGGAAAAACAGGAACCTTGGAAATGCTGACAACACTGCATGGGCCAGCATGACCCCTCAGGAGCTTTGGAAGAATATTTGTTCAGAAGCAAAGAACTACTTCGATTTTAGTCTTGAATGGTAAGCAGAGTGAATCACCCTCGCTTGTGCCTGGACTCTCACCAAATGTCTGTAGCTCTTACTGTTCTTTAATAGGACCTGCCTTTTTGACTTGTTTGCTGTTTGGATATGAATTTGTACTCTTAAGGGAGTTTTACAGGCTTATAATGGAAATAAATCAGGCAAAGAGCAGCAGGGGGAAGTGTAACTGAAATTTGAAATGAGATGAAAGCTATGAGGCAAAGGCAGGTGGGAAAACCAGAGGAGGAAGGGAAACCTCTCCTTGGCGCAGAGGGGAGCGGAAGGCAAGAAGATGGAGTGTAGTCAAAAGATATTTGTCTATATAGATGATGATTTAGGCTGAAGGGAGCTTATGTTCCAAAAGCAAGGACAGCTTCTCTTGTATCTGAAACAGAGATGGTGAGTAAGGCTGCTGGAAGGTGCAGACAGTGAGTGTTAAACTGGCAGCACAAGCAAAGTGGCCCGAGAGAAAAACCATGACTAGTTGGCTAAATCAGTGATCATCCCTTCACGTCAGGGACAGCTCACTCTTTACCAAGAGCTGAAGGCATTCAGACTCTTGCCTAAACTCTGCGGTGAACTTTGAAGAGAACACGCATAGGATTTCAGTTAAAAGTACTGTTGTGCATCTCTGTAAGCTTTAATAGACCATTAGCAACCACTGTAACGTTAGTCACTGGTTTCAGTTAGCACCTAGCTGTACAGGGACCTGTGCTTCAGATACACCACAGAGGAGGGATGTCCTCGAGCAGGAACTTACCTGAGAGCTGAAGCTTGTGTGTGCTTTTTGCAGTGAGAATGCTGACCAAGCAGCTGAAGCGTATAATCTACAGAAAATCACCCTGCTTCGTGAAATCTCCCTCAAAACTGGAGTCCAAGTAAGAGCCATGTCTTCCCTCCCTTCCCCATCATGTTCTATACTGAGAAACAGGAAGAGTAAGTGCAGACTGCTTTGCAGGGGACAGCTTTTCAGACAGGCAGTGTGAGCCCCTCAAGGTCTTTGTGGTGTTAATGTTGGAATACAGGTTCCAGCCCTGGGGAAAGAGATTTCTAATCCAGTTCCCTTTTAGGGTAAACTTGCTGTGCATCTCCCTTGGAAGATTAGCCAGCCTGAATACAATCCTGTAGCTTGCTCTGTCTGACAAACCAAACTCACATCTTAAGTTCATGCACACGCGTACTCCCCATCCAAAGAGAAGCAGCTCTTTGGCTGAGCAGAGCAGGACTTTGGGGTTTGTCCTTGCTTGAAGAACAGGGAGTTTCCTTCCCCACGGCACTGCCTTCTCGCTCCTCTGTGAGTTGCGGGAGTTTGGCTGGACGGGGTTCGTCTGTCGGGGCTCCAGTACTGGCACGACCATGCCTTGGCACTGCAGTGCGGTTCCGCCACGCACACGTGGTGGTGCGTGCCTACACGTGACCTTTCAAAACTCTGGCCCCAGGTAGTGATACGGGAGATGTTTTTGACTGTGAATCCGCATGCAGAATTCAAGGCTCATTTTCCCCTCTTCTCTTGCCAAGTACGTGTGAAAGTGGTGACCATGACCTCCGGTCTTTTCGGTTCCTCCAGATACTGCTGAAAGAGTACAACTTTGACAACAGGCACAAGCCCACCTTCACAGAAGAGGATATTCTCAACATCTTCCCTGTAGTGAAGCATGTAAACCCCAAAGCCTCAGATGCTTTCCACTTCTTCCAGAGCGGGCAAGCAAAGGTTCAGCAAGGTACAGACCCAACAAGCCTCTGCCTCTTGAGGCGACTGCTGATAAAAGGAAGAGCAGGGTATGTGTGGCATGTCCCGCTGCCCTCCACCGATATACCCCCACCCACCCCGTTTTGGTAGAGAATTGTGGTCTAAAAGACCATCTGAAACACACATCTGCTATAAAGTTACCAACAATGAACAAGGGTGGATGCAGGGCAGCAATTTCCTTCTCCTAGGTTTTAGTTCTTACACAAGGCAATGACCTATGGCTACATATCCCACTACTGTGTTCACTTCATGGGCAATGCACTTCTCCAGTAGTATTGGGGGTTATTTAACATACATACGTATATGAATAAACTTTTTTCCAGGTTTCTTGAAGGAGGGCTGTGAGCTCATCAATGAAGCCTTAAACTTGTTCAACAATGTGTATGGTGCTATGCATGTAGAAATCTGTGCCTGCCTGAGGCTGCTAGCTCGTCTCAACTATATCATGGGAGATTATTCAGAGGTAAGCAAGGGCTTGGACAGGGTCTGTTTAGTCCTCTTATTCCTTCCCCATGCTTGCTTGCTCAAGTACACGGCACTGTGTGACTTGCTCTTGGGTCTTCTGTTCTGTTTAGGCCTTAAGTAATCAGCAGAAAGCGGTGCTAATGAGCGAGAGGGTCCTGGGTATTGAACATCCCAACACGATTCAAGAATACGTGAGTACAAGGTGTTGGGGGAGGAGCAGCACCTCGTGTGTCCACCTGGAGTCTGGGAGCCTTAATTCGTGTCTGCATCTAGAAGACAGTTGCAGTTCTCCTTCCTTCTGCAGTGTTCTTCCCAGAATCCTCCACTTTCATCATAAGTTTTGTATCTTCTGATTTTGTAAACCAAATACCTAAATGTTTGCATTGTAAACATCCTGCATGGTCAGTATTTGTCCTACTTAGTTTAGAATTTTGAGGTTTTGTCTGCTGAATGTTTATTTATATTCATTCATTCTGCTGGCTTTTGCCCTGGGCTTATGTTAAAAACGAAGAAAAAGAAAGAATCCCCCCAAAAGCGCAATCAGAATATCATACACATACAGGTCAATTTTGAAATATTCCTTGAGGTGCATAAGAGAAACTGAAATGAAACACTTCAGCTTCCTCAGTACTGTCTTATGTGATACCTCAGTGGAGCTGTAAATCGGCCAGCAGACTTGGACTTTTCTGAGTGGCTGAAATCCTTTTTAACCATAAAGGAAGACCTTTTCATTTGTGTGCAGCTGAGGAAAGGAGTAGAAAGGAGAGATTAGTTTGCTTTACAGAGTGGTAAGTAAAAACCATTAACGCTGGGTTACTTCTTTTGTTATAGATGCACCTTGCTTTGTACTGCTTTGCAAACAGCCAGCTCTCTACAGCATTGAACTTACTGTACCGTGCACGCTACCTCATGCTCTTGGTATTTGGGGAGGATCACCCAGAAATGGCGCTCTTAGATGTAAGTAATCTTTTAGAGTCTTCAAGTTTCTAATCTCCAAGAAACCTCTTGGCCTTTAAAATGCCCCTAGTGCTGGCTGTTTAAAATAAACATTTAGGCGCTGCTTTTTCCTCCCTGGGTTACTACCAGTTAGTACTATTAGAGGAAGGGAAAAAAGGAGTTTGACTCTTTAGCTGGGAAGGGTCAGCCTTCTGTGGCTGGAGCGCTGCACTGGGACACTGGAGACGTGGGTTCGAGCGCCTGTAATCCTCGGGCAAATTCCTTAATTTAGCCTGTTCTTGTTGCCCTTGCATAAAATGGCGAGAGTTCCTTATCTCTATTTCTGTCTGGCTGGTTTGGACTGAGCTGCCAAGGGGGAGAATGGTCTCCTGTTACGTGCTGTAGAGATACCCGCTGGGGACTTGTGGCTGCTACAGCCTTTTCAACAGTGAAGTACCTGTGTGGTCTTGGTATTTACGAAGCAATAAATGCGTAGTTTGAATTTGCTTTCTGAATGCCTGCTTGACTTCTGTGTGCAGAACAACATTGGCTTGGTGCTCCACGGGGTTATGGAGTATGACCTGTCCCTCCGGTTCCTGGAGAACGCGCTGGCCATCAGCTCCAAGTATCACGGCTCCAAGTCTCTGAAAGTTGCACTAAGGTGAGGCAGGGTGGGGTGCTGGGCTGGGTCACCGTACTGTTAAAGAGAGCGAGTACATTCACCGTGCGCTCATATGGGAGGGATCTGATCCCGCTGTGTCCAGCTGTACCCTGTTGAATTAGAGATTCAGTCTCGTCCCGGCGGTCAGGCTCCTTGGGACTGCTGGGCTGCATGAGTCAAGGTCGTGGTGCAGCATCCAAGTTTGTTTGTCTCGAAAGACAGAGGTCCCTCGTTCTTAAAGTTCATTGTGGGATCTGCTGTAATGCTGGTTGCCCCAAAAATCTGTCAAGACGACCCTGGTCCTTGTGGACTCTCAGAAAAACATATGTGGCAAGTGAAAGTTGGAGAGCAAGGCTAACGTAATTATACCGGGAGACTGGGACGATACATAAACACTTGTATTTAATTGTTTCAGCCCTCAGGGAGCTATCTTTGAGAAGCATATAATTTGCTTTTGTCCTTTACCATAAAGCGTTGTATTTGAATAAAATACTGAGCGGCTTCCTTGTGTTTCCAAGGGAGCTATGAGTGGTCGGCACCTTTAGGATCTGCTCTAAATACCCACTGCTCTTCCGTGCTGTATGCACTGTCCTTGAATGCAAAACTGGCTCACTGTCAACCAAGCAGTGGCCCACTCCTAATTACTACTACCACATTGCAACCCATCTGTTCTTCGTCAGGGTGAAAATAAATCTTATTAAGCACCCACAAGAGTCTGACTTGTTTTCCAGCAGTTGATGGATATGCATTCTGCAGAAAGCATCTTTCCTTCCCTTAGTAGCACTGGGATGCTTGATGAGATTCATCGCCTCCCACAGAGTAACACTGCCAAAACCAGAAGTCTTTTTTCATTCCAGAAACCCTAAGGAAGCGAAGTCCAAGCCAAGTCAGCTTTCCCAACTGGAGAGAGCCCAGGTGACTTGGGTCCCAGCTCTGCCACTGTTCTGCTGGTTGTTTCTGTGCCGGAAGGTTTTTTTATATTTTGTCTGTGAACCATCAAGTAATTCACATGTTTGCTTTCTAAGAAACAAACAGACCCTTTTTGAAGGGTTAGGGCTTATGGCTGCTTCCTTCTTCTCCAGTTAACAAATCTAGCCCCGAGATGTTCCCGTGGATGTGCTGCCTCCGTTCAGTTCACCGCTGTGGCCTTCAGCTTTCCTGGGTGCAGGAGGAAAAAATCCCCAGTTCAGTCTTTACTTCTGTAGGTCACTTCTCAGCATTTCAACAAAAATCTGACCCAAATCAGTGTAGTATAGTAATCCCCAAACAGGGTGGGGAGAAGTGACTACCAGGGTGCTGTATTCAGAGTCCAGTATCTCTCTCCTTTCACACTGGTATTAAGACTTCAACCTAAACATTGTTATGTTAAAGTCGTGCTTGCTGTAGTGCAGAAATGTTTCTTCTTCAGGAAAGTACCTCTAAACCCTTTTCCTTCCCTCAGCCACCACTTGGTAGCCCGGGTGTATGAGAGCAAAGCAGAATTCCGGTCAGCTCTGCAGCACGAGAAGGAAGGCTACACCATCTACAAAAACCAGGTAACGAGCGTGCATGCTGCTAACTTGTGTCATACCGCTTTGCTGCCAGAAACGAGCAGTACCACTGCAAAACAGTGCCACAACTGGGAACTCGGGGAGGCCTTTCTTACAAACAGCTCTGAGCAGACGCCAGGGAATCTTCTTTCTAGGGACGGGGCAGAATTGCTGCCCTGTACAGTAACTGACCGCTTTTATGCCAAAAGTTGTTGTATAGACTTCCTGCAAGTTTGTTCTTGCTGCACCCCTGTTGCTGGACAGAAACTTCAGTTGGTGGCATGGCCCCGCGTTCTGGCAGGGCACTGAAGGAACTGGTCTGTTCTTTCCACTTTCTGCACCTCCTGTCTTTTAAAGACCAGATCCAAACTAGTTTGGTAGTTGAGCTGTTTCGTGGGCAGTACCTTCTCCCGCTCGCAGCCCTTGCTGATGCACAGTGAAACTTCGGCATCAGCCCGGGCTCTGTCTGAACACGTCTGCAGTTGTACAGGGTGATTCAGCGCAGTCTCACCGGCTGAAAGCACAGCCTGGTGGAGGGAATGCCGCTCGCCCTGCAAACGTGCTCCTACTTGATGGAAATGTGTCACGTTGATAATAAGGCTCCTAGAGGAATTTTTGTTTGTTTGTTTTTTGAATGCCAAGGCAGGTGAAATCCAGTTCTGATGAGTTTCTATAAGGATGTCGAGCTAGCAGAGACTAGGAGTGCACCCTGGTTTGGGTCCTGTTCTGATTTGTAATGTTGTGCCTTTTTGTTCCCCGCCTCCCCCCCAACTTGTGCTTAGCTTGGAGAACACCATGAAAAGACCAAAGAGAGCTCTGAGTACTTGAAATACCTGACTCAGCAAGCAGTCGCTCTTCAACGCACAATGAACGAGATTTACAAGAATGGCTCCAATGCGAACATCATGCCACTTAAGGTAACCTTTATGCAATGAGAGCAATCGAGCGTACTTGCCATGAAGGCAGAGATTTGTGTTTAGCTGCTCCTGAAGGACACGTGAGTGTACGTGCGCAGACGCTGCCTGCGCAGGAGGTGGTAATGGCTGGGCCAGTTGCAGACCCTTCACGGGCAGGAGGTTCCCGCAAAGGCAGAGGCTCAGACAGACGTAGCACAGTGTAACCACTGCGGGCTGAGCATTTGTCGTCCCCTCCGCTTCTGAACGGAGCGGTTCTGGGCTCTGGCTCTTTCTCCTGAGCTCAGGCAGTTGAGCGCAGCTGACTGCGTTGCAGGGCACCCAGGGAAATGGGTAAGGACGGGCTGGGCAGCTTGCGGTGTGGGAGCCTGGGACACCTACGCACAAACCTGCCCCTCCGCTGACTCACTGGCTGTAGGCAGGTTGCTCAATCCAAAAGCACTTCAGTTTCCTCATCCTAAAAAATGCTGTCATCTTTCACCAGGTGCTTTGTTCTCCTTCCAAGGATTTTTGTGGTGTGGGGAGGCTGGGCAGCAGAGCGGAGCGTGGGGGGCCCTGCCTTGCCTTGCCTTACAACACGGAGCAGGAGCGGATGGGCCCTCTCGGGCCAAACCCAGCCGCTCTTATCTGCCTGCGCACCCGGCGGATCGCCCCAGCCTGGCTGTGGTGTATCTCGGGCAGTACGCGCTAACTTGTGCGATGGGTGCTCTCCCTGCCGTGCCGCACGCCGGTGGCTGCCAGAGGATTGGGAAAGAGGCTTCCAGCTGCGGAGACTCCCTCCCAGTAGAAAGGGCAGAGCAGGATAGCGCTCTGTGGGAGCGGCTGGGTTTTCTTCTCACTGCGAAGAACTGGGTACAGAACTGAGGAGTTCATGGCAGAGTAATTTGAGCGTAAGGACCTTGAATCGAGTAAATGGGCAAGTCCAGGAAATAGTGTCCAGCTGAGAGGCTCAAACCCATAAAATGGTAATAAAGATTTTACCCTTGTTACAACACTTGAAGGAGAAAAAACCCAACACGTCTTGAACTGACATCTACACTGCATTTAACTGAAGTCCCGCAGAGTTCAGAGGGGAGCTTGCCCACAGTGATTGGCTGCGGACCTCTGGATGCTGCTTTTCAACTGATGGGTATAAAGAGGTAGAAAATATAAATTATGCCACCTTACAGCTATTAGTGTGTCATATGAGACCTAGGTTTTTCTAAACTGTTGGTAGATGGTGTCTGGACTTGCTTAGGAGCTCTGAGTTCTTCTGTCTGGGTTTTGACTTTTAAAACTTTTTTTTTTTTCCCTCTTATGCTGTAGTTCACAGCTCCCAGTATGGCCAGTGTCCTGGAGCAGCTCAACATTATCAATGGAATTCTCTTCATTCCACTAAGGTAGAGCGATACCTCTGTACCTTTAGAAATCAAGTCATCTTTTTGTATTATCTTTGTTCCTGAGATAGCATAAACCTATCGCTTCCCTTTGCATTGAGTCACTGACCCAAAATGTGGAGTTTCCAGTGATCTGGAGTACCTCTTCTCTTCAGGCAGCGCTAGGTAAATCATGGCAGAAATTGTCACGTTTGCATAACGACTGCTTTTGGAGGTGCTGGGTCCCCTGAAGGCATTCCTGAACACGTGTGACGGGATGTGCGACGGGATCCCTGGGCAGTCCTTAGTGGCACTGAAAAAAGCTCCTGGTTGGAGGAACATTGCAGGAAATGTCAGGTGTCTCTTTCAAAACTGTAACCTTGAGCTTGTAGCAGCAATCTGATCTCATAAAGCCCAAACTGCTCTGTGAAGCTAAAGGCAATCAGGCGAGCTTCCTGGAGAACTGATGCATCGGTGGGCAAGAGCACTGTTGTGCGACTGCCCCGTGCGTCGCTCTGCAGGCAGCCAGGAGCTGGCATCTCCCCTCGTCGCCTGTTCTCAGCCCGTCACCCCAGCAGTGAAGGGCGGCTTCTGTTTCGCTCTGTTTGCAGAGTGGGAGGTAGTTGAAGCACAGTCAGTGGTCTCTCCCCAGAAGAAATGAAGTGGGCTGTGAAGAACAGCACTGGCTTTTCCACAGACGAGGCTGCTTAGCGGGGTAGTTGCTTTAAGTACATCTTGGAGTTATTCCTTCCCCAGCTCCACAGGATTTGTTTACAAAGAACATTAGCTGAGATCATAATACTAGCCCTGACTATCATCATCATCATCATCTTTAAGACCACTCTAAGCAGCAGTACTCTTAATTTTTTTTTTTTTTTTCATTCATTATAAATTGTCTCTTAGACTTCTAGTTGAAAATTTGATCGGGGTGGTGGTGGAGAAAGATGACCTGAGCTGAGACTGTATTCTTCTAATGATATAAACAATCACTGATTATTATTATTATTATTATCATCTGCCTAGACACAGACAAGATTAACCTCGCTGCCTCCGTCCCCAGTGGCCGCTGATGGGTCACATCCTGGTGCCTCTTGGTTCAAAACCAAATGGCAAACCAAGCACCTAGCTTTGCGCAGGTGGTGCCAAGACATGGGACGTGGCAGGAAGAGGGCAGGTGTTAGGAGCATTTCCTGTTTTCCTGTTTTGTGGAACACTACCTTGTCCCTGTGCTTCACACCGTTCCTAAAGCTGGTCTAATGTTTGCTACCCTTCCTGGTTTCCCCTTCAGCCAAAAAGACTTGGAGAACCTTAAAGCAGAGGTGCAGCGACGCCAGCAGCTCCAAGAAAGCATAAAAAGTGGCGAACAGCTGGAACCAGAGGACAAAGCTGTGGAGGAGAAAGAGGCTGAGCCAAGCATGCCTTCTGCTGCGATCCCCTTAACACAGAGCTCTGCTTAATGTGTACCTCGCTTAAAAAAAAAAAAAAGTTTAAACCACCCTTTTCTGAATCTGACCCAGGGTCTTGGACTCCCCTGGAGCAGCTCCTCCTTTTTTGACAATGTTATTGCACTGGTACAATTAATACACAATGCAAAGAACTAATCTGAGAAATGTAATCTGTCTGACTGAGCTTGTGTCTGCCACGTGAAGGGGAAGGTGGCCAGGATGCAGCAGCATACAAAAGACCCATCCTAGGTGAGCGCAGCCAGCGGCTGTCACGCCCGCGTGTGTGTACGTGTTGTGTGTGTGCGCATCTCATCAGTTATTTCTACTTTGTACATATGAATTCCAAATGAACTGTCTTGAGGTATGTAACATTTCTCAGGTCATTTTTATGTTGACTAAGGACACTGCTTTGCTAAAACAGTACAAAACCAGCCCCAGCCACTGCTCAGCGTTCTTGTAAAACGTGGATTCCAAGCCAAAAGATTTATTTTCCCCCCAGTCACTACCCCAGTTTGTGCTAAGGAGAACTAAGCAGCCATGTTTGTATTGCTCAGATGACTGAAGCCTGTAATGTGTGTGTGTAAGTGGGGGAATGTACAGCATTTTCTACATCAGGATATAGCCATTGGATTCCTTTAACCATTTTTTCTACTTTTGGTTGGCAGTTTGGCAATTCAGTGGGGTTTTGTAACATTCACATTCTAATTTTCAAGGTAAAGATATAGATAGAGAGAGAGATATATATATATGATACTCACAGTTCCACCTCTGCTCTGCTTGCAGCTGAGTAACTTAGGATACTGTATCCAAAGAGTGAGGGCTTGATGTTTAAAAAAAGCGCACAAACTTCCATTACAATGGAAACCCCAGTGCCTAGGAGAGATTGGTAACGGCATCAGATGCGGTCTGACCTACAGCGACTGAGCAGGAAATCGTGGCCCTGTTTGTTAAAAGAGGGGGGGAAGAGGGGAGGAAAAGTCAGAGACAGGGACGTGGCCTCATTTGCAACAGCAACTGGAACGCAGAGCCGATGGACTTTAACCTGATGGGCAAGCTGAACCAGAGGGGAAGCGTACGCTTCCCGCAACCTGAAATTACGAGGCTTCGGGGAGGGGGTTTAAATAAAAACTGAAGCCTAGGCAGATGATAGGCACAGAAGCCTATGGCAGATAGATACCTTCTTCACGAACTTTTTTGCACACTGGTTTTGCGATTGTTGCCAGGGGAGCTTCCATTGCTGGCAATGGATGTCACTGAAATGGCAGATGCCACTAAACGAATCCTTAGGTCCCCTCCCCATCACACACACGTCCCATGGTGGTTGTCGGTGACTCACGCGTGCTCCCCTGGCTGCACCGGTCACAGAGCAGGTAAGATGTGGCCGCTGCAGGCCACGGTGTGCCGACAGAGTTGAATGTCCTTTTTTTCCAAACGGATCAAGCTGTAGAACTTCTGCGTGCTGGTCCACAGCCACCCTGTGCTGACAAAGGAGTCCGGTCTCTCTCTCTCACGCGCGCGTGTTGTCTGTCATGGATAGTACCCTGTGCTAATTTGCGTTGCTTCTTTTACTGACCTTCTGGAGAACAAGTGCTGTCACTGTGCTCTGTACCCTTGGTTTCCTGTACTACATGACAGGTATTTGTAACTCTTGGTGGGGGGGAAGGGAAGGAGGGGAGCAGCCTCCGCGGTGTTAGAGGCGACAAAGCAGGAGGAGTCTTTACTGCAAAAGAACTTGCTCCTATTAGAAAAATTCTGAATTTCCTGGAAAGCAATCAATAAATGACTACAGTGCATCTTTCCTACAAGATTTTTCTTTTACTAGTGTCTTTCAGTCCATTAAAAGCTTTTTGAACTATTTTAGGTACTTGGTTTCTTTACAGTGCTCTTTCTGAGCACCATCCCTGGAGCCACCGCTTCTGTTCTTTTGAGCAGGTACAGATTAGCTGGAGGCTTTAAAACCCGTAACTGTACTGATGCCACGCTGCAGGGCTCCGGGCCCCATCAAGCACTCCTCTGCCTGTAAATGCCTGTTCTCTGCGCCCAGTACGCGCTTTTCCCCAGCTCGCTTTCCTTAGTGAAGCTCAAGGTTGGTGCGTGCAGGCTGGGTGGTTTCGTTTCCCCCTGCACAGCTCTCACGCCATTTTGGAAGGTGCTGTGGTCACTGGAACGTGGGCAGGTTACCTCTGCCTCTCCTCTGGGCACCCTTTGCCTCTAACAAAGTGCCCCGTGGACAAAGGAATCGACTCCAAAAGATCAGTAACAAAACTAGTACCAGAATCACAACCACAGGAACCCACAGCCAGCGAAGCAGGAACTACTCTCTGCTGTCAGCAGAATCCCCCCTCAAGGGGGGACGGGGGTGAGCAGGGGCACGGGGGCTCTGTGGATTTTTGTAAACGTGTGAAATGACATTTCAAACCTGCACCCTAACACCAGCTCAGGAACGCCCAGGACGCCCCTTCACCCCAGCCGGGGCGTCCGACTCGCACCTTAGCTCTGGCAGAGCAAGAAATTCAGTTGTGTTTCCCAAATGGAAGTCGGTCTCCTCCAAAACCCTATCCCAGGTCTGTTCCTGCTACTAAATGACCACGCAAGATGCTTACACAGAACATAGCTGGTAGGAGCTTTGTTTCATTCTCTCCCCACATCACGGTCAAGGTCACGTCCTTGCTCTTCCATCAATGAAGGAACGCACATTTCCATTTTAGTTCACTGACCCATTTATAAGCAGCACTCCAGGCAACAAAGGCCAGATCACAGGAAAAAACCAACCAAACAAACTACACACCAACGGAAAGACATGGCTATGAAAACAAAACTTCCAAGAACCACTCAGTGCCCCAGCTTTCCAGGTACGCACCTCCACCTGCACCGGACTTCTGTTGCCTTGGAAAGCCGAGACAGATGACTCCCACGCCGAATCACTCGGCGGATTCCCCGCAGAGTGCGACCTTCAGCGTCAACAGCTCCAGCAGGACTGAGTAAAGGAACAGCAAAGACGGTTCTTACTAGGTCCGTACAGTAAGGTTCAAGGTAAGGGGGGGGGAAAGAAAAAAAACCCAACCAAACCCAAACGCAGGACCAGTAAGGGAGGGGGCTCCCCTCACGCACCCGGTCACAGAACGAACGACATGACTGGGCCTCCCCACGGGCGGGAGGCCGTTCCGCGCTGCAGCACCGTAACCACGCTGACGGCGTCACGACGAGGCCTTGGGATCGCTACCCACCACCTCAGATAAACTCCGCTCCACACACACGTCCTCGCTGGAGCTCTGTTAAGCTGCCTCCGCTACCCCGGCGCTGGCCGCGGGGCGCCGGCGGCTGCGGCGAGAGCCAGCGCAAGCGAGGCGGCGAGGCCTGCGAGGCGGCGAGGCCTGCGAGCGAGCGGCACCCCGCTTTGCTGGGGAGGCGGCAGGCCCTCTGCGTTCAGCGCAGCCTTAGAAACAACGCTCTTCCAGGCCACAACACGAACCCAGCTTAACAAACGTGCACAAAGTTTTTTACAAAAATCTCACTGCGCCGTATTAACCAATGAAACCTTTGACTGCTCTAACTGTAACCAACTGCCTTAAAAATGCTTCGCACTTCCTCAGGCGAGCACAATTTAAATTAAAATTAGGTAAAAGAAAAAGCAGGTGTGGAGCAAGATCTGAAGGGTGAAACACCAATAGCTTTTTTCAAAATAGTTTTAATTCTTGCATCCAAGGAAACAAAAACACATCTAGTTTTATATGCATTTAATAGTTTACCAATTGGTACAATAAGATTTTTTTAATATGCAGAAAACATGAATAAATTTTGTTTTACACAGTCTGAGAGCAACAAATCTTACTGTAAAACACAGAGCAGTATTATATACATTCCTTTACTGATTTTTTTTTTCTTTTTTAAATTGTGTCAATAGCTTCAGTTAACTCCTACAGTCTGGGAACTGTTTTCTCCAATTGCAACCTCTAACATCGTTCTTATGAAAAAATTCAACGTTTGCCTTCATGTCAATGTCAGGATCAACTTCTAAAACTTGAAGATTTTGCTAACTTATCTTCAGAATGAACTCGGGGAAGCCTGAGGGGTAGGTAGGACAAGAAAGCAGCTACTTACATGACACAGTGGAAAGATAAAAAGGCCAGTTAAATCCAGTTGTGACTTGCAAATCCAACTCAACCTTCCCCGCTCCTAACATGTTTATCCCTACCATTTTATGCACGTATTCTTGCTAGAAGATTCTTGGTATTGACTTTTTAAAATACACTGGACTTCATGTACAGCTGGACAGCAAATAACTCATTCTAAGTGTGTTTTTCCTTCACTCAACTCAGTATTTTTTTTTTTTAATATTCAAATCATTAAAAGGATTATCAAGCCACCACTGTCTACAAAAACAAAGTATAATCTTTTTCTTTTAAATAGCTTTCACGTGAGTCAAAAGCTATTTAAGAGTGATATTATCAGGCAGTTCACATAAAAACAGGAGGAGGCAAACAGGAGAAGCAGGGTACTGACAGTATAAGTAGACTGGGCTTGGTGAGTCTATAGCCAAAGCTTTCAAAACACTACAGTGCTCCACAGCCCTTGGACAACTTGCTAGCAACTAGATTTTTTTTTTTTCTTTTTAATTAGTGCCCCGGGCACATCATTGGTCACACCATACACAAAAGCAGGACGGTTTTTTTTAATCTTCTAAAGTGCAAGATGCTATAAAACATCAACTTCCAGATTATGTCTAAACCACAATAAATGTTGCACTTTTTCGAATGCATCTAAGACTTCCTGGGCACGTTACATTAGTGTGGCGCTGGAATGTCTGTCTGGTTTTAAGCCAAAAAGTCTGTATTGTCTATTTGGTAACACAGTCTATATATAGTTATTTTTAAGCAATGCCAATTTTAGTAAGGAAAGTGACAAAGCAGCAGTGAACCTCTTAAACCCTCTAATAAATTTATTTTGTAATCCAAACCAGTAACCTCATCATTGTACTTATTATCACAGGAAAGGCACAGGATTAGCTGACAGAAAACATTGCAAACAGTGGCAAAAGTTCAACACAGTGTAATATCACGGAGCGACACTGCAGGAAACCCTCACAAACCCAACTCCTGTGTTGTGGCTTTCACTTTTTTGTCTAAACAGGGCTTTAACTTTTGATCCGTTCAGGACCATCCCTGAGATTATTCACTGCTTATTAAAGGAGAAGGTTGCAAATTGCATTGCAGAAGTACTTAGCAGAGTGTTCCACACAAGCAATTAAACGCTGCTTACATGACTTTAGTTAGTTGTCTGTCCTCGTAAAAAGAGTTGTATGCTAAAGGGAAAAAATGCAGTAGACAACTTCCATTTAATAGGTACCTTTAATTTCTCATTCATGTTTATGAATTATGTACATGAGTGTGGTTTACTTTATACTTAAATAAAGTTTATAGGTCCTATCAGAAATTAAACAGATGTATTACTTTACAGTTGCAGATGCACTGAGGAATTTTAAGATGCACTACTTGTGTATCTGGAATTCTTGAATAGGACAAAAAGCAGCAAATTTTTCCAGTCCAAGCAGCTAACAAACAAAAAAAAAATACTTTATTTGTGCATGCTTAACTGCAGAAACACACACTGAAAATTACATAAACCACTGGATTTAAGAGATTAGCCTGAATCTTAAACTGGCTCCAAAAACCCCCCACATCAGAACTCCGTTTCCTCCACCCCTTCCCAGAGGCAAGTCTACGCCAGGACCCAATCCTGAAATCCGTCTCCTCCACACAGAAGAACGGATCCTTCTATGGGTGACTGTAGGAAATTAACCACCATACCCCTCACCATTTTAGTGTGTACACCCTCCAGCCGACCCTATGTTGGTCAAGGATTCTTATTTTTAAAAGGGACAGTTTTAAAAGCCACGTATTAAACAAAATGAATAAAATAAAGCACAAATTCACCTGTTAAAACATCAGACTGGTACTTCATTATATTGCAAATTTTAACGTGGATTTTTAAAAAGACCTGGTTAGTTTGATAAGTACTGTAATTCTTAGTTATCTACAATGGAATTTGTCACAAAAATGCTGATTAAAATATTAATTTATAGTATTTTCATTCACTTCAGATCAAAATATGTAACTTTAGGGATATGCAAATTAAAAATTGTATACACCAAACAACATAAATACTAACAACCAAACTGGGCTAGTTTTGCTGATAGGATTTGGTTTTGTTTTTAAATGTTTATTTGATAGCATCATTCCCACAGATGGACGTTGTTTTGTTGATGGTGTTTTGTTTTTCTTTTAGAAGCCTGTATCAATCTGTATCTGCCATTATAATCTGATTCTCAAGGTATTTAGTGCTTTCTTTAAAGCAGTTAAATACTGGATCCCAACATATTTCTCAACATGCAAACCACAGTACATTTTTATCCACGCCACATTGTCTTGTCAAGGTAAGTAGAACCTCATTTTCGAAAGGGTTTCCAAGGAGGCACTAAAGAAACCAAGAAACCTTTGTATAGCCCAACCTCCTGCAAGTAAGAGGGAAGTGTACTTCGATACTGTTGTGTAATAGGAATTGCACATCTCTAACAAACATTGAAAGCAAACAGCAAGTTGTACCATGGCAGTCATTTGGGAGATTAAGCTCTACTGGAAATTAGATCACTAAATTCTAGTGGGATGGACAACTCCTCCTGGAAGTTCGTCTAGCATAAAAAAAAAAAAACAAAACAAAAACCAAAAAAAAACCCATTTAAACTTAGTTTAACAGCACAGCTTAACCATTGAATGACCAAATAAAAAATAAATACATTTATCACATCAGCTGCTACTAAAATTTGTTGTCTTATTTCAGGTTTACAGTTAGTTATATAAATATACCAACCCTTGCGTGATAGGAGGCCAAAACAAGTGTATTCTGTTGATTTGGCAAATGTTTCATGACAAATATTCCAGAGTTTAATTAATTTCCATTAATTACATATAAGGTTCAGAAGATTCTGAATTGCAGCCTTATTATCTAGTATTCTTAGAGAAGATTTATTAAGCACACTTAAGTGATGTTACATAGATACACATTTCTGAAAGAGCCCTACAAAACTTTTCCCAAATGAGGTCACCAATTCAGGCACCAACAGACAGCAGAAAGAAAAACAGGTATAATTATCCGACATAGAACGACACTGTCAACTATTCAGTTAAGTGCCCTATTTCAATTATCCAACTTCTGCCTTCTTAGGTCTGATGTGACCAATGCCAGCCCATGTTCTTAAACCTATGGTACTTCTAGACAATGTAAATTTACAGTATACAATTTGGATTCACCATGCATGAATACTTTGTGTGTAACATTTAATAAGCTCAATCTACATCCAGAATAATTTACATGAAAGGACAATATTTATTTAAACAGAGCTCAATGGGTAACCATGGTATCTGAGTGCATCCAGAGGAAAAAGGGGTCAAATGTGAATTCAATCAACGGCACTCCCACACTTTTACTGTTTGATCTACACTTCCAGTAACCACATACGGTGCCGTCTTGTGGAAATCTGTGAGGAAAGAAAAGCTTATGTTAAGAACTAATCCAAAACTTCAGTATTATCCACACCCACTGAATGTCATTACTTTTTCAAAAAAGTTATACCAGCTCAAAGACTAAATTTCAAAGCTCATCATGTCTGTAGTTGTGAAGGCAAATTCTTTCATGCCGTAATTTTGTAAAGCATGAAAATCTACTTTCAGTTCAGTTATAAAGGACCTTTCATGGAAAAGAAATCAAGATAAAGTTATAACAGAGGGGAGTCCAAAACATCTCAAACTGGTAAAACCCTTGAATACTACCAGAAGACAGAACTTCATGTATTTACATAAGAGGTATTCAAGAATCAGAAGTCAAGAAACTTGGCTTTTTCTTTTTGCTGTAGACAGTACAGGCTGTGAGCTAGTATTCAAAAAATGTAAAGTGTACTGTTTCTCAGGAGATCCCAAAATATTTCATATATACAAATCAATCTTGGACTGGGTCAGCAGACAGTACTGGGAGGCTTAACTGAGAGGAATCAAAAAGCCTCACTGTGTAGAAAGGGTTCAGCAAAGCAGTCTGCAAACTGAAGCAGCCAATTCCAAGGTTAGCCAATCCATGCTAACAGTTTAATGTTCTTTACCTCATAACTTTTCTTTGCCCCTTTCTGATCAGCTCTCTTCAACAATTTAAGAGCGAAGTGAAGTCAGAAACCCTGTGTTTTGATTAGACCTGCAAGTCTGATTAGGAAACCTTAGTAGCCAACTCCAGGTTCACTGCTAACCTAACTTGAACAGCTTTAATGAAGAAGCTATAAACTGCCAAAGGAATACAGAGAAAACAAACAGTAGAGAAGACTCCTGAGTAAAGCTAGCTTTGTTGAATAGGGAAGGTTTTGTTTGTTTTGTTTTTGCCAGGGCAGGGGGAAACTAATGTCTACCAAGATCTGGTAATACCAACTAGGAATGCCCAGGAATTCAAAGTATTTTTTTTTTTTCTGACCGCTTTGCTTTGCACCCTCCCCCCTCCTTTTTTTTTTCTGGGCAAGCATTTGCAATACAGCACTCCCCAAATGCCTACACACTCAGTGGTGAAAGGTTCCAGAACACCCTGGCAGTTAACGTCTTTATCCAATGTGCAACACTGGCAACAGAAGTGGAAAAATCCAGCACACTCGAAATTCATATCTATCCTTATTTGATTAAAATACACATAGCACAAAACTTCACTAGAATCCAAAACGTGAATGTCTATCTTGGTGCTCAACTTCAGCTGGTGAAGATGTAGAAAAATCTGTATCTCTGGCTCTGTACTTTGCAGTAAGCGCTGTAGAACAATACATACCCAAAGAGGTAACAAAGTGTTCGTGCGCATTGAGGGTTTTCATGCATCGTTTGTTCTTGAAGTCCCAGACACGTAGAGTCTTGTCATCAGCACAGCTCAAAATAAATTTTCCCCCAGAATGGAACAGAACGCCACGTACCCAGTTATCATGGCCCACCTTGTGCATAAGGAGAAATCGGTGAGCAGGTGCATGTTTTAAGGCTAAGCATTCTACAATTTATGCTATGGCAAACTGAGTGACTCCTTGCCCTGCTCCTGCAAGAATAGCCTTTAGCTTTCTAAAACCTGTTAGAACTCAAAGTTTATCTTCAGTTTCTATTATTACATCTATATCAGCACTACCAACAATGCGAGTTCCTGTCCTTGAAAGCAAACAAACAGAAGTCCTCATGTGATCTGCGCTGATTCTGCTCCCCACCCCCAGCACCAACATCCAGTCCAGCCGGAATAGAGGCTGGAAAACAGTAGTCCATAGCCTGTGGGAAGACCCACACGCTGAAAGAACACGACATTTTACAGAAGACAAAATTCAGATGATTATCAGCATTTCTGTAGACAAGCCAAGCTACCCATCACAAAAACTACACCACAGTACTCCTGCATTTGTACTACGTATTTTGAGATTCTTAGTATTTCTTAGCAACAACGAGATCTGAAATATAGAAGCCATTAAAACTGTATATTTCCAGTGTTTGTCTTATTTCAGTAACTGGCTTCTCTTGAAAACATAAACATGTAAGGTAATTCATTCCATTAAAACTGGTTTTACATATGCAGCTACGACCACCAGAAAAACACCAAATGAACTTACAAGTGTCATAAGGCACATGCCAGTGCTAATGTCCCACATCTTAATGGTCTTGTCTCTGGATCCAGACAGCAGAAAAGGCCCGGGCTTGCCACTCTTCTTAGTCTACAGAAAATTATGTTTTAAGTTATGGCATATATGGGGCAGGGGAAGAGGATGGAGGAAGCAGATCGCTTCTGAGTGCTACGTCTTAGTAGCAAAATCAGATCGTATGACAGCTTACAGCTAATAAACACACAATGCCAAAGCAGAGAGTCACAGGCATTTTGTTATTAATACTAGGAGAAATAAACAAAAAAAAGGTAATTAAACAATCTGTTAAAAGAAATGGTTGTACGTCCTGCTGATGCACCAAGCCAAATAATACTTTGAATCCACACTTGCCTACTGCAAGACATCATCTTTCAATAGTAGACACAGTTTGAGTCAGACATCTCAGGACAGAAGACTACGAAGTTCAGACATACCTTTGTGTTCTCTTTCTTCATAAAAAGTAATGAAGAAAGTTTAAGAATTTTTGAAAAGTTCCTACTCTGAACTTGTTTCTGTTTGTAATCACGCAAAGTATGAAAGAAAGACTTAGTTCTCAGAACTTGAAATGTTTCAACTGTGAAGTTAACGTTAACTTGCTTCTCGTTCAAAGCTAAGTACTGTAATGGGATGTATACAGTTGATCAGACCAGCAGAGGGCAGGGGAGACACCACTTCAGAGAGTTACCACTGCAAGAGGAAGTGAATATTTGGAATTTAATTACTTTTAATTAAAAGATTATAAGAATCTTTTAAGGATGGAAGCAATATTTGACTGAAATAATCTATTAAGTCCATCACTAGACAAGTCCCTGTTTTCGGTGTATCTACTTCTCCCCTTGGGTATTTGTGTTCTTTTTGAGGAAGAGGGCAAGGCAGAAATGCTTGGGGTTTTTTTAACTAGAAATCAGAGTTAATTTCTAGTTCAGTTCTTCTATACTTTGTCATCCTTAGAAGGAAATTTTTGCTGACCTTTAGTAAGCCTTTCTTGAAGATTTAGTAACCAAACCAGAGAAGATGTATCTGTGATCACATAAATGGGCATTTATTTTTGTTAAAGAATGCTTTCTCATATCATTAACTTTGTACACTAGGACAAGGCGGTCAAAGCTTAATTCCAGCGCAATACACCCAAGGCAGCTTCATCTCTGCACTCCTGACTCACTACTTCCCCCCACAACTTTCAATTGCTGAGCATCCTTATAATCTTCATGTTATGCCAGATAAGCTACCTTCCACATTTCTTTGCTGAAATATGTGAAAGTGGTCCCACTCTCAACCTGCTCAGAAATAGAGCATCTCTCCAAAGTTCACTTTCATTAGTGCAAAGGTAGGGTCCTACTGTTAAAAAACACAAAAGCATGGATCCTATGAAGCCAAGATGGGGGATTAACGGAACACCAAGTATACTCAGCGAAAAATACTCACACATCTGCTATATCTGCCAAGCACTTTGAGAACAAAGCTTAGTTGTCTAAATACCATCCAGTAAGTTCTATATAGAGCATAGTCAAAAAATCTTACTGTGTGTGCTTATTTAATAACATTGGAAACATTACCTCTGATCCCGTAGCTTCTGATATGGTGGAGTACGAGCTCTCAGGAGCCCAGGAAATGCATTCTACCACGTGCTCATGTTCTCGGAGCTCAGCTTTGCATTCCTTTGTCGCTACCACCCAAACACGCACTGTCTGGTCATTAGAACAACTGGCAATTAAGGTGCCATCCTGGTTAGGCCGAACCATGCGCACCCATTCTCTGTGACCCGTGAAAGTCTTCACGCAGTAACTATTCAAAAAAGAGAAATACAGCATGACTCAATTAACATTGCAATGAAACCACTATACATGCCTTTGAAATTTAAGGATGCCTGACCTACTCTTAGAAGTTAAGATAAAATATTTTGGCATGCATGTGCCCATCCTGGATGATGATGTACAAGGCCATAAAACAGTTCATGGAAAGGAAGCTGACATGAGAAAGAAGTGACGCTAAGAACTGGCAAATCCTTGCTAAGGTAGAAAGCAGGAAGCTTGGGGAAAAAAAAAAAAATGAAGTTGACATAACAGCTTGCATTAAATAGGTGTTTTAAGAACAAGTAGAGATTTACAGGTCATTCAGATAGCCTACACCTACAACTTTTAACAAATGGATGGATTAAAGAGACAACTGATGAATGAAACAATAAGACCACCCCCCCTACCCCCTCCCCCCAAAACCAAAACAAAAGCAGAGGAGGCACCTTGATCTGTGTCAAGAAAGGTAACAGATTTCTCCTCCCTCCTCTCACGCTCCCTTTAAACTTGTGGTTAACCACCGAATTTCTATTCCTACCTGGTCCTGAGTTATGGTGTTCTAGCCTCATACCTCCCACAAAGATAAAGCCAGTTAGTTTTAATTAGTCGGTACTAAAACATAAAACTCTGTGCTTAATGATTTAAGGCAGAATCCTTAAGTGACTTACTCTAAAGGGCACAATATCATACCTCAATTGAAATAATGTTTGCTGACATTCAAGATTTATGAGGCCCATTTCCTATAAACAGTGGTTTATGCCTGTTTTGTTTAGGTGCTGATGTTTAGCCAGAAGTGCACTTACCCTGTTTGGACTTCCCACATTTTGATAGTTTTATCCCTTGAGGCAGAAACTATATGATCTCCATTGGGCATGATGGCTACTGAAGAAACATTATGATCATGACCTAAAACCAAAATAAAACCTTTATTAAGTGATACTGTAATAGTTTTTACAGAGCACACAGGACTTGCTATTCATTTATTTTGGGCAAGTAGCTGCAGCAGTAGTGCACATTTTCCGGAATAATCTTTACATAAAAACTCAGGTTTACATGAACTAATCATTTATATTTTTAGAAACCACACGGTCCAGACATTGAGCATCCTTTAAAATGGTTTCAAAACCAGACACTCGCCACTGCAAGTAACACTTCTACACGGTTACAAAAGCTGGTAGTTTAGAAGAGAGAGCTGCTACAGTGACTGTCTTTAAAATTATCAGTTAGGTCTGATTACAGTATGCTGATGCACTATGCAGATGTTTAAAAGGAAAACAGGTCTTCAGTGAGAGGCATGCCAAACCTCACTGCAGAAGCTTAATGCCAAAAGACTGAATGTTTCCAGCCATCTGATATTAGGTTTTAATAAAACACTGTACTGCATTGATTCAAGAACCGAGTAAGAACCAACTGTATATATGTGACAGCAATTTCTACCGCTGTTGAGAGACCTGAGAGGAAGACTATCAATGCTGAGTCAGGAAAAAGCATGCAGATCATTTCCTTAACACAAACTCCTTATGACCTCCTGTATGTGGTTTCAGCTCTTGACTTTACTCATCCCACAAGCAATGGGACACAACATATAAAGGGAGATAACACACTCTCTAATCTTCTGAGATCAGTAGTTTAGAGTATATGTAATTTCTCAACAGATTAGAGGCATTAAACATCTTCCTTTTTTTCATATGGAGATCTGATGTTCTTTTTTCCAAAAAGTTATAGCCAGTAAGTTCATTAATAAGTTGCTTTTTTTTCTTGTATTGGCAGCTACGTTGCATCTTGCAAGCCACGTACCTACGACGTACAACTTCACAATTTTCATTTCCATTTTTTCTACTACGAACTCAGAGCCCCTGATGAACTCCTACTAAAATGCAATCACACCAGTGATCAAGTATCTGAAGTGCCAGAGAATACTAGTTTCAGTGCGAGTATGGTACTTTACAACTCCTCACTGAAAAGATTATTTATTTATTTTTACTTGAAATTGAGTTGAAGGGATGTAACTGGCAACACACATGAAGCTAGTTAACCCACACTCATGTTACAACATCCAGTTCATAAAGATACACACACTGCATGTGTGTTCACATAGAAATCTTTGAAGGCGAAAAAACCCCCGCGGCACTACTTTATTTTCCTGCTATCAGCCAGCTGCAACGTCTGTTCTTCCTCTACAATAGCGTTCTGTGGTGTTTAAAGAACTGTATGCACAAAAGTCAACAGCTTTCTGTTTTCTTTGGCATACATATGTGTGTGTGTGTGTTTATTTTCGTCTCAAACATTCGCTATTCCTACTCACCACTTCTACAAGAAGATATTAAAAGCAAGACAAGCAGCAGTATAAAAATGCTTTTACATCAAGACTATAAAATAGTTGCTGACAATATTAGAACCTTATAGTTGTGGTTGGTTTACTTTCCCATTTTTTCCTATGGCTTTTGAGCCTAATGCAAAGGGCACGTTCATTTGAAATCAGACAAACATGAAAGCAGAAGACTGCACAGTATATACAGAACACCTTGTGCATGAATTGCTTCCTTCCTGAAGCAGTACATCAGGGAAATAGAGGGGTGAAGAAGGTAATTTTTTACTGATTTGAAGGCACAGTTTTATTGTCTAGTAAGCGTTTAATTTTTAGCGCTAAACCCCTCTAACTGCCATTTCATTTCAATATCATTATGGGATGTTTCCCACAGCATCATGCATAGCAGATTTGAGATGCTATTTCATTCCATAGACACTAAACATATACCTTATTTACAGAGCACTCAAAGCATCAAAATATCCCCCCTCTTTCTTTTGGACAATACTCTGGTTTATAACCCCTTTCCACATCAGCAGTTTTCCTGGATTAAAAAAAAAAAAAAAACCACCACCAAAAAAAACCGTCTCCATTTTACAGACTGCTAAATCAATTCCCTTTATACCTTACCATGCATAGTTCTGATGCACTCAAAGCCCTGGAAATCCCATAGCTTAATGGTCATATCAGCAGAACAGGAGGCCAATAGTTTGCCAGTGTGGTCAAAGGAAATATCTTGCACAGAGTCTGTATGCCCCTTAAGGGTTCGTTCAAAGTCTCCTGTCTCATAATCCCACACCTAACAAGTGAACAGAAAATCCGTTAACAGCAACCTATTACTCTTTGTATTCTCCAGCCTTACATTTGCACTCTGCAGGCCAGTCTGGCACCTTATTCAATAATTAATTGAGCAAGAGACAAAGGAAGACAGCCCCAAAAAGCCTAACAGCATAGAAAAATAAGCATTCTTTTAATACGATTTTGTTACTTACAAATTAACTGAATTCATGCATCTTGAAAACTGTTTTTCAGCTAACTTAAAGCATTATAAACACAGCATGAAAATAAATTCCATTGTATCTAAAAGTCCTAACACCCAATACCCTTAAAAATACAGAAGATCAATTTAGAAAACATTGGACAGAACAAATCCACTTCGTATAGATTGTTTTCTCCCTCCCTTTCTATGCTATTTCCTAACTCCAGCAATACAGCCCATTTTCAGTTGGTGAGGAAAGCATCATCTTTAACCATCCCCCCTGCCCCTGCTTTCCCAAGCTTACTGTGGCTCCAGAATTTACTTGCTGCTTCAGAACCAAATAGCAAATATTCTGCATACTAAAGAGAAATATTTAGAATGCATTGGTTTAGGGATGATAATCCAAACCACTCTGAAGAGTTTGATATGCACGCATTAGTAGATTACAGAATTTGTCAGAGATTAAATAAACATTTGCAGTTAATAACTGCAAGATAGCATGAAGTCCCCATTCTCACCTCCTAATTAAGCCAGTCTTCTATCACCGAACCACAAACAAAAGCCTTTGAAACAAAACAAGCTCCTACAGATTTTATTGTGTCTCTCTCAAGCACGAAGTTAGACATTTCATTTTAAGTTATATCCTAAACAACAAAAAAACTCAACAAACCAAAAAACCACCACCAAAACACATCCAACAACAAAAAGAATCCATCATCCCAACAGATTGCAATCATTGGGAATGCAACAGTCAGAAATTAAGCTACACAGCTTGACTTCAAGAATAAGGAAGTTCATCCAGTGTATCCATAAGAAGGAGCAAACCCAAAGCTAATTAGGCTCCTCTGTAACATCTAACAAACACAGAGCTGTCACTGTTTCAGCTGGCCCTGTCTGCTTGAAGAAAAAAACCACCAGGCCTCTATGTTCAAGTCTGCTGCAGAAACAAGAACAGGTTAAAGCTTTTCATGAACTAGATCTGGCTGACACTTTATTTTAATCTTCTCCAACAGGTAGCCACTATTAGAACAATTGCATTTTTAAGCACATTGCTTAATACGCTACTCAACGTTTTTCAGAACAGCACTTTTCCAAATAGTTTTCAAACCAGCATAGGAGAGAACAAGGAGAAGTATCCTTTATGGGTATAATTCCCTTAAATTGTGACATTTGAACAACAACAAAATGCACAATCATGTCTTTATTGGATGCTAAAATGAGAAACTACTTGCCTACTACAACAAATCTCTTCACGGCACTGTACATTGCAATAACGGCTATGAAGACCATTTAAAGTTACTGAAAGGCATGGGGACTTCATGGGACTTGCATGTCCCATTTACAATAAATGGTAAGAACTAATTTTCAGTTAAGAATACAGCTGCACAAGCACTTTAACTCAGCTTTAAAAATAATCACTTCAGATGACTTGAGGCACCTGCTGTCTCATCACATCACTACTCTATACACTACGCCATTCCTCCTCTACTGAGCAGTCAAAATGTATTCTTCCCCCACCGATCCTTTATCTATTTCTCCAGTCTCTAAATCCACATTAGCTTAATTATTTTTTCCTCAAGTCAAAGGATAGTAAAATACTCTTGAAGGTATTAATTGGACTAGCGTCAAACTAAAATTTGTAGATTACACCGGACATCATACTTGAAAGAATTGTCCCTACTGAAGCTAAAGCAGAATCTGAAACAATCTTCCATCAGCACAACACACATCCAGCTTGAAGTCCTGATGTTACATATTACACATCCTCTGACTTGCTTAGATTAATTTTCTGTAGCAAACACATACCTTTATTGTGGCATCCTCTGAAGCAGAGACCATAACACTGAAAACTGGATGGAAAATTACTCGAGTGACAGGACTCCTATGTCCACTCAACGCATACTTCTCTGGAGGACGAGGAATCCACTCTTTAGGGTCTCGTTTCTGACCAAGAGGTCCACCTGATGTAAATTCTTCCTTAGCTTCATTCAGCTTCGATTCTAATTCCATTACCTGAGTTTATGAATTTTAAAGAGACCATTCATTTCTAGTTTTATACAAGATCTAATTCACCTTCACTCATTAATAATCCAAATACCAAATGGCTCCCAAAGTCACAGTAAAGCAAAGATTGCATGGATCCAAACTGATTACCAACATTCAACAGTGCTGGTATTTCTAAAAAGAAAACCTAAATTAATAATTTATCACTTATTTAATAATTTAATCATTAATAATTTATTCTTCTCCAACTTCCCAAATATTTTGACAGGAAAAACAAGTTCTACAAAATCACGTTCACTCAAATACTGTACAAATATATTTGAGCGACTATTTTGACAAACTGTTGAAGGAGGTTGTGTTAACAAAAAGGAATGCTACTTCTGCAATAATTTTTTGTATCCCTGAAATGGCATGCATGTTAACCAACAGCAGAGAAACTGAAGGTATAATAAAACCCTAGATGTATTAACCTTTACAATAGATAGGTCTTTATTGTTAGCACACACTGATTTTTTTTTTTTCTTTCTTTGAATGCACTCTAGATCCATTGAAGCATTACTAAAAAGAGTTTTGTACTGTCCACTTGCAGTAGAATCACTTGCTCTAATGCACTGGAGTTAATGGTTTCTTCCCTTTAATGTAATGGCCAAAGACAACTGGCAGCACAGGTTTCTACCTTCTTTCTAAATCAGTCAAGCCTTCTAGAGACAGCTATTCAATCTTTCCACTCACAAACTGCCTTAAGGCACCTCTTTCCTTCGCAGCTTCAGAAACTGCACATTCAATCCATAAACTGAAGTCAAGAGATTTTTATAAAGAAACTGAGAGGATGTCTCTGCTAGCACTGAGATAGACAAAACATTTTCTACAACATGGATTTAGCTATTTTCCCTACTGAAGTCCTCAAAATTCATCTTTGAGGCATCATTTTCTAAACCCTGTATTTGTCTGACAAGGAAAATATGTAACATTCTGTTCAGTGATGAATGTTTGCTTTCAGTCATAACTTTTCATACAAGTAAATCCATCAGATCTCTACTTACCTTCTTTTGTAATCTTATAACAGATGTCCATTTTTTTTCCAGAAGTCCAGCATACTTCTTATCTAACTCTTCATTCTGAGGAGGAGAAGCATTTAAATTAATGAATTCTAGTTCTAAAGCCTGTAGAAGTGTTTCTTCAAAGGCCACATAAACAGCTCATTTTAATAAAAATCTCTTGACCACAGAAAGAGGAATTCAAGAAAGACTATAATCAGTTTTACTAATTAAACAGAACAACCACGCTTCAAATTTTAATAGCTACAATTTACATACACAGAAAAGAATAAAACATTTTGAAATATAATTTTTAATTAAAAATACTGCAGCAGTACAGATTAATGATGCTAGATTCTGCAAATAAAATCCAAAAACTAGGACTGAACTGTTATCTATGCTGTTTTCTATCTTCATTACTTGAAAGCTTTAAGTGCTGTGCATATCCGAGAACCTTGTGTCATATTTCATCAGAGGATTCCCCCCATCCTTCTGCCCAACTAACTCTTACAAAAAACAACAGCAGACAGCACGCACTGACTGCAAGGACCAAGGTATATAGAACTGGTACTTCGTTTCTCAAAGACAGCCTCCCTACCTTCAGAGTTAAGAGTGTGCTAGCACTATTACTTGTTAGCACAATGCCCCTTTTCTCTCATGGAAGCACACACTGTTTGAAAGTGGCAGCCAGCTGTCAGAGTAAGATTACATATACTCCATCTCACTTGAAAACCAGTTAGCTCAAACTAACCCCGATTATTTTTTTTTTCTTTGAAAACTTGGTTATAGTTAACCTCAAATTACCACCATAATATTGCATTAATTTGTGCTACCTTCTCAAAGACAAGCTTTAAGTCCACTCTCCCTGCATCTTTACTTCAGTAACTGAAGCAGAAAGCAGACTACTACACCTGCCCTACTGAACACCACCTCAGATACTGGAGAAATCAACACTGATTTTGCAACTCTAATGAAACTTTAATGAAGAACAATTTTCTTCCACTAAATTTTCTCTTTTGGGCTCTAAGGAATAGTTAAGGAGCAACAATGAACAGCTGATGTTATGGTAAAAGCCAGAGGATTACTCTTCTTTTTTTTTTCCTCCCACCTATTAACACAAGAAAGAGGAAGAAAAGCAACACAGAAAAACAAACAACATCAGAGGCACCAAAGAGTAATTAAATGCTGCACACTTTCTTTCCATGTACAAAATGACAATCTCATACTAGAATAATTCTAAATTAGATGGAGAACAACAAAGGTATGGGGAAAATAACAATGCCATGGCTTACTCCATAAGAGCTCTGAGGACTGGCTACCTCGGTCAGAGACCAGATGTTAACCTACTACTTCAGGGACATTTGTAAAAGCTGGAGTTATCTGCAGGAATAATCAATACAAAAAATGAAATCTCTCTTTGTAAAGCTACACTTGAATCCTTCCAATTTACTGAAATAATTTCTGTCTTTAACTTTTTTTTTTTGGTCATTTTAGTATAGCCCCATCCAATTCAGATTTTCTTGCAAGAAAGTCATGTGGAACTTTTAGCAACAGCATTTTCTATTTCCCTCAGGATCATCTAGCCTATTTAGATTGCCTTTTTAACCTTTGGGAAGAGAAGACTTAATTAGGTTGATAGATAAGGCAGATAAGGGAATGGTATTAGGAATTTCAATTATAAGTATGGTATTCCAATTTGTCATTTCTACTTATTTATTAGATACTGGAAGCAGATTGGAGAATTAAGTCAAACTTCAACCAAGCATTTTGGAAAGAGAACAATGCAAGATTTATAATAGAGAAAAGGCAAGGATTTATCAAAAGTCAGCACACAGAAGTTTACTACTCAATCCAGCTGTATCCAGAGAAACTTAAATTCAGACGAAATGCACACCTCCTATGCTAACAAGTGGCAAGTTTTAAATTGATACCAAGAATCATCTGTTACAAAGGCAAATCAACAGAATTCAGTTGCAAGAAATGACTGGTCTAAGTCACTAGCATCCGTACAGTCTAACAAAATAGAGTTGCTTAGCAGAGCTGATCAACTTATATTAACTATTTAGGCTTGCCCTCCTACTATACAGTTAACCAACTGGTATGCAGCAGTTTCAGGCAATGATTTAACTACTGACCGAATTCCAATCACAAAATAGACTTCCACCATTTGCTCTGTATGATAAAGGAGAGGACAAAAGCAATCCTGTTTTGTCTTCCTGTTTCTTAAACACTACCACGTGAAGTCAGCCTCCAAAGCTGCATAGTCTTATACCATTTCAAATCCGGTTACAAGAGAAGTGTCTTCAGTTTTCTAATTTTGGATTCCAGAAAGTTTATGCTTTTATGCAGAATTCCGTGATAAGCACAGTTAAGGAAATGAGTTACAAGGAGGGGTGGGGGGGATGGACACAACAGCAGGAAACAGAAATTAAATGTGTTAAAATTAAACACATTCTTCTGAATATTAAGCACAGAATAGTTCAGATTGGAAAGGACCTCTTGAGATCATTAAGTCCAGACTCCCTGCTCAAAGCAAGGTCAGCTGGAGCAGACTGCCCAGGACTGTGTTCAGTGAGGTTTTTAACATCTCTAGGGACAGAGACTCCACAACCTCTCTGGGCAACCTATTCCAGTGTTCAATCACTCTCACAGTAAAAAATACAGTTTTATATTATGTTCAGGCGGAATTTCCTGTGTTTCAATTTCTGCCCACTGGCTCCTGTCCTGTCACTAGCAGCACTGAGGAGAGTCTAGCTCTGTCATCTTCATACACTCCCATCAGATATTTATAAACAACGATAAGATCCCCCTAAGCCTCCTCTTCTCCAGGCTAAACAGTGCCAGCTCTCTCAGCCTCTCCGCATACGAGAGATGCTCTAGTCCTATATGGAGTTGCTGGAGTCAGTCCAGTGAAGGGCCATGTCTTTTTTTTTTTTTTTTTTAATACCATCTTCTATCACCTTTCTTACACATTCACTTTGCCTTTTGTTAGCTTTGTTTTCTAGCACCTTTCATCTTGAAGTATCTAGGCCCTCTTAGGACTTGGATCCTTAAAAGGCCATTACAGGAAAAACTCAGCACTGTATAGATGAGTGATAGCTAGACAAAAAAAAAAAAGATTAAAAATACGCCTAAGTCATTAATTGAAGATAAAGGTAAGAGTTTTGCTTAGAAATCACCAAGTCATCCCATGATTATTTTTTTATTTTATGGCAAGGCAATAAGCTGTATGAGTTTATCACCTCTAGTTCTGAAACTGCATGAGCTAATAGGTAGATAATAGATATACATGTTCAGCATGGATGCAAATGCCATAAAATTATAAACTCTTTACTTAAAATATAGATTAAGAATCTTGTTTGAACTCACCACATCTAACTCAGCTTCCTTTTTAAAAACCGAATATGCCTCTTCATAGCCATTAGAACGAAGGTAATCTGCTATTGCTCGATTTCTAAAAAACAAAGAACAGTATTTTCAGCCACAATTCCAAATTAGAGTAGAAGAATTGGTTCAGACTTTTTTTTTTTTTAAAAAGCATGATCAACATCTAAGTCTTCAATGCAGTACAACACCTAGGATTATTAGGTTTGTTAAAAGCCCAAGTAAATTTTATAAATACATTTGACAAACAGATTTTGCTTCAAGATGTCAATAGCAGGATACGCTTTTTATTTTAGGTTTGGTGAAGATGTTGGGGTTTTTTTTTTCTTTTAAGTTATCAAACATTGGAGTAGCATGACTATACTTATCCATCTGTATTGTACATAAAACCCATAGCAGATCCAAAAGCGACAACCACATCTACATATTCAAGTTGTGGCTTTATCTTTGAAGGAAAACTATTTTAGGTGGAATAGTTTAAGGCACAAAATTTTACTTCAGTTAAACTTGAATAAAATGCTCAGCTCAAGAGAACAAGTCTTCACTTTGTTTTTCAGAATGACACAATAACTTCTAGTTAGATTACAGGAAGTGATACTGTCTGTGACCAAAATGTACAGTGCTTCAAGTTTTATATTATTATTCAAAATATTCTGCACTTTGACACAAGACAATTACCAAATTAATCTGTCTTGAACCTCTCTCTCAAGATAGCATGCATTTGTTTTGGACCTACTCATACAGTTTCAATATTATTTTAAGACTTCAACAAGCAGTCAGCACCTTCTGTTTAAGGGAACAAGACTAAGGAAACCCTCCATTTTCAAAATTTATTTCAAAGGGATAAATATTTTCAAGTTACACAACAAAGAAAGTTTGCTTAAGAGAAGTAAGCTCAATGTTCTAAACAGACTTAAAGGTAAAACTACTTTCAGTTACTTTGTCAGCCTCCAGAAGGAAGCCTAGTTTTCTTTCTTATTATCACTTACTTTCTTGGGAAGGGATATGTGTGTGTATATGTACATATACGGGCGGGGGGGGGAGAAGACATATACATACTACAATATTTAAGTACACTGATACACAGATACTTTTTAAAAACAAAAATCAGAAGGTCATCTACACAAGGCATTCAAGAGAAAATACCGTTTGGTAGCTGAAGAAAGAAACAATAATGACTTTTTGTTCTGAAAAGAATTTGCTTTTTTCTGAAAAGAATTTGCTTTTCACATGAAAATTCTTCCTGTGGCTTTCATCACATTCTTCTTTCCTACCTTTTACACATATTCAATCTCTCCTCAGACATTCAACTCTAAATATAACTCTGCATTCAAGCAGAAATTTCAAATTTCTCCCCATAAACAACGTATGCTAAAACAAAGTATTGCCTCCTCATCTGACCTCTAAAGTAAATCCTAAGTCTCTGGTCATTTCCCATTTCCATTCGTAACAGTTGACTACTTCCATCTCCCCATTAATGAATGTACTCTTCGAAGTTTTCGCCAGAAAAGAACTTCAGAGACTTGTTAAAAAAAAAAATCATAATCCAGAACGTGTTTAAAGCCCAGAGCTTCTCCAAATCTAATGAACAAACAGTTGTAAAAATCAAAATTTGAAGATAGCTTCTACTCTACTTTAAGAAGTAGAACAACTGTATTTAAGTATACGAAACAAAAGTAAAACGCATACTATCTTTAATATAAAAGGGGTTGAATCATTACTGGAAAAGTGAAGAAGCTGTATTTAAAAAAAAAAAGAGAGAGAGAGCGCTTACCACAGACAAGAGACACACCAAATGCTAAATGATACTTGGTCCATACTTTTAAAAGGAATAAAAAACCAAAACCAAACCACAAACTCTACGTAAGTTTATGAAACTAGGTATCATGTGAGACATTGCCATCCTGACTGCTACCCACCACCCGCTCTTTCATGAATTATTACAGAAGAGAAAGGAAACTAAGGCATGGAACTTGACAGCCTATTCCTAGCCTTAAAATCTGGAAAGAATTCCATATCTTAAATTGAATTAAGGTGGGGTTTTTTGGGTTTTTTTATTATTATTTTATTTGTTTGGTTTTTGGTTGCCTTTTTTTTCTGTAAATATACCCTCCATTTTAAATACAATTTGAGGAGTAAAAGAAAGATTGTAATCACAATGTAGCACATTCTGATCAGATCCTTAGCTACATTCAGGAGTAAAATAGCAAAAAAGTGTCAGAATTTACTCAAGATAAAAGTAGAATTCACAAATCAGTTTGGAGCATATATTGCAATGTGCTTGCTGCTTACTGTAACCCTTTCATAAATTGTGACTGAAGTCAAAACAAAATAGATAATAAATTATAGCAAATTTAAGAATCCATTTTTTATGCCATTAATAACTTTGAAATTATATTTTCACCGTTTCACAATTCTATTATCAAATACCAGCAGTTGTACCAAAAATAAGAGTACAGAGATCTAAACCATAACACATGGTGTACTTGATGGCATGTGAGCAGAGCCACTCTGTAAAATCTATTTGGAAACAAAAGTTAAAGTTTAATGAAAATGCAACACAAACTTAAAAATAATGATTCCTTACAGTTCATCTCGTTGCCTTTGTGACAGCACCATTGTGGCTGCAATGTCAGGTTAACGTGATTCAGCAGTGGCTGCCTCCTCAAGATCTAAAGTCTTAGGAACCCTGGATCCACAATTCAGTCTGCCACAGAGTGGCTTAAATCAAAAGTATTTTTCCAGACGTGAAATCCAATAGGAAATCCGGAGGCATTCAACACAGAAGATTCAATCCATCTAGAAGGAAGAGAAAGAGATACCATTAATTTTCTTTAAATAAGCATTCAGTCACTCTGGACTGACGTGAAGATTTCTTTACTCAGATTGCAACACCACTCTGGACAGAACAAACTGACTAAAATTGTAAATGCAATTTTATTTTGCTAGTCTGGATTATGCCCTTACAGCACATCTCCAACCTGGACTGAGTAGCCTGGAGAGACTTGTACACTTTCTTTATTCCCCCTCTTCCCACCATTACTCCTTCAAGAAACAGGGAGCTGAAGGAGACATCTTCAGTCACAGCCCAGTTCTAGTTTGTAGGCAACTCCATCATATTTTCTTCTGACAAAAAGAACTTAGGCCCACTGTAAACAGCCTACTTTTTGCACTCACTACTCCTATCAAAAAGCTACCCCCCAAAATCCTCTATCCTTATGCTAGATTTTTTTATCCTCTGTAGATTTACCTCTTCAAACTAAACCCAGCAAGGTTCATTCAGTTAATTTGCAACACACACTAGAGATCAGTTAATGCTCTCCTATATCTTTCAAGCTTTGGGGGAGAGTTTAAGGAATGAAGAGAACATTCCAGAAAGGGACTATGGAAGATGCTACAGCACACTTCAGGCCACAACCAACGGCATCAAGGCACACTCAGTTTGTCACTGTAGCTCATTCGTGGCATTGTATTAGGCAGTCCTCTAGGATGTACCCAAACAGCATCTTTAAAGACTACAGCTATAATTCAGCACGTGAACTTTACAGATAGATTATGACACAATTATATAGACAAATTACTTTTTCTATTCTAGTAACACTATCTGAAGGAAGTTCCAAAGAACCACATTCTAAAAGACAATACTTGCCTTCTTTTCAGTCATGTGTTAACATGGTTTACCTACAGTTAATCTTTTATACTCTTTTGGGGTACAGCAAAGTTTTAAACATATCTTCAATCTTATCAGAGTAGCACAATTACCATGGTGCAGAGTTGCACGAGCCCGTTACTTCAGCTGGGTTCAGACAGTGACTCGATCACTACACATCTGACAATGGAAGTTAATTCAGAATATAGCTGAAATTTGACATATTCAAGATAGCATTCAAGTCAGTCAGAATTGTGCCTTTCACAAATTACTTATTCCCCCCACACACACACACTATTTAGTATCTTCTTATTCAGTAACGTGAACTTCAGTATTCTTAGTGTCAATCTACTTCAACTGGACAGTTTTAACGTTCGTCAAGGCGACATCACCAAAATAATTTTAGCAGCACTGCCTTTTGATTTCTGCACTGCAGGTACTCCTTTTGTAAGCAACATGATTATGAAAAATGCTGAAGATAGCATTTCTTGCATACCTGACAAGAGTCTGTATATAACACATAATTTACTCAAGCTGTTTAGCAAGTTTGACCAACCAGCTTTTAGCAACAAGATAAACTGAACATGACAGTACACAAAGACTTAGGAGATAGGAGTTGGGTTTGTAAACTTTCTACCAACTACTTCAGGAAACACGTGTTCCCACTGCCTCTTCCCTACTGTTTCTCCACCAGACATACAGGTACGCAAGGTTCACTGTAAAAGTTGGATAACAATTTTGGTAAGGAGCCTGTTTTAAACAAAAGCCTTTCTTATATGAAAAAATTAAAGAAAATACTAAGCTTATATCATTAACGTCTACTTATCCATCACAGGGGATCAGGAGCTTGTTTCTAAACCTATCTAGGCTCTGCTGTCTGCTTCAAAATAAGCTTAAGCTGCAAGTTGCTTGTATTTCACTCTGCTGGTGGATTTTCCATGTCAAATGCTGTACACCGTAATACTGCACTGCAAGCCGTTTAGGACAGGAGCACTCTAAACAGGCAAGACATTATTTAATTAGTTTGACCTCTTCCCTAATAGCTATTTCAGAAACAATTCAGTAGAAAACTGATAGCACAGGCTGCATCCTTTCAGAGAACTGAAGCAAACATTTCACTTGTTCTTGTCCCATACCTCGCTTCCTGACAGGTAAAGAGACAATTGTTTTTCAATAGATGCATCTTGTTCACCACACAGTAGGAGTACTGCATACAAATTAATGGAAATTTAGTTAACATAAAAAAAATAATCTATTGAAATGATCAGAAGAAGTGCCCTCTAGAGGGCAATGCTGCTATAAATTTAAGTACTGAAAAAGAGGCTTATAATGGCTGAATCTCTGCACTTCAGTATGAACATAGCAACACTTTCAGCAGCGATAAACATTGTGGAGAAGAACAAAATATGGCTCTTCTTTATACACAGAAGCACTGTTTGAAGCACTGAATAGCAGAACACAAAGATACAAACTTCCAAAATCTGCTTGTAGTATTACCATGGTAAAAATCACGGTGTGAAAACCAGAAGGTGGTTTTTGCATTATGAACTACCACTAAGCAGTGAATGCCTTGTAAATCCAGCATCAGTGCAATAACTCCAGTATTTTGTCAACTTTGTCACTGCATCTAGGAGATGCAACTATAGCACTTGCCTAAAAATAACAGCAACTGTGTTTATAAGGCGATTCTTGACATGTCATCTAGTTAGAAAGGCTTTCCCCCCCTCCAAATGTAAAGTAACCCCAAAATTCTCCTCCTGTATCCCTAACACTTAGCAACACCTGGCCTGCTCCATCGCTCTAACTCTGAATTGTTATTCATAAACAGATCTTAGTAGATAAATTTCAACAGCTACAGGGCAAAGCAGCTATTTCTATTAGCAAATTACAGCTGATCCACAATAAGTTACCAATCAACTGATCTACAGTATCTCACTTCTCTGAAAAGTGTCTGTTCCAAGCACCCTTGTCAGTATTCCTGACTTTTTAACTACAAAGGCACCTGAATATAAGGCAAAGTATTTTTAGGGTAGCCTCCTTCATATACACCCTTTAACAAAAGACAAAACAAAACCAAAAGAATGAAAACAAACAAAAACCACCCCCCAAACCCACAAACAAACAAAAAAACCCACCCAAGCAAAAATGTCCAAAACCAAAAAGCCCCAAAGGACCCAACTTTAATTATACACCCGTGCCACTTCTAGAAACACCAGAGAATGCATGAACATTGTCCATGTGCATCGCCTTTTCTTTAGCTAGAGAAGGCTTTGTGACATACAAAACTCAGCGGAGCAAGACTAACCAGTCCTCCTCCATTGCCTATCAAGGTTTATAGTCACCACTGTGTTACACGCACACCCGCGAACAACCTCAGTAATGAGAGGAAGCAAGTGTTCAAAGAGAACCCTTGGGGAAAAAAAACAACACAAAGAAACAACACCTGTTCAGTACATCTTGCCTGAAATCGGTCATTTTTAATATCAGCAGCTTACTGCGAATAAGGCGGTGTCAAGACAGAGCTAGATCTTTTTTGAAAGATGTCTTTGTATGAAAATTTTAATTTGTTCTGTATTAAGTACAGGAAAAAAAAGACTGAACTTAGAGCCATCCATGGAGTAACAGCTACTAATTAAATGTAAAACAGGATGTGCCTTTTATTAATAGCCCCCACTTACACTGCAATGTGTTTTAGTTTGTAACTTAGGACCTATTTGATTACTTATCAATATATAAAAGCATATATAAAAGCACCGAGTGGCAAAATTCTGCATATGTACGATCTTGCAACAAAAGTGGGCTACAAGTGTTTTCAGGAAGATCAGTTGTCTTTATAAGCATCTTAAAATTGGGAGCTGGACCTGGCTGAACGCATAACACTGGAACAGGTATGACACATCAAATGGTTGCCTCTTACTCCTCCTGGCAGTACAGTATCTACTCAGTTTTCTAGAATGTACAGGTACCTGGTGGGAGAAGAAACATAGACATTACCTGCTGCAGTTTAGGTAGGCTACTACTTTATGAAAAAACACAAACCATTCAAAAACTACATGCAACATCCTCCTCAGCTCCATTAACAGTAGCATATCCTCAACAGACAACTGCATCTCAACTCAACTGCTAACTTTTCCACTTAGCTAAAGATCAGCTTTTATACTTAGGACGGGGTAGAAATGTCTGAGCAATAAGGATAAGAAATCTAATTCAATCCTTAAGTGCTGTAGGACTGAAGAGTGGCATACTAAAGCATAATCTTTAAAAAAAAAAATTTTAAAAAAAGACAGCCAAGAATCATCACAGGCCAGAATTTTTTCCCTACACAAGCTTCTAAAACATACAGAACTATAGATAAAGAGCAACAAATTGGGCAGAAAAACCCAAAAAGCAGAAGAATCCTTCCTTGTAAGGGAAAGTGGAAACAGCACAGTACAGGTTCTTCTGACTTTCTCATTTAAAAAAAAAAAAAAAAAAAGTGGAAGAGTCTCTGTCTCTTCATGTCTAAGAATCACCTCCCATCTTCCCAAACTGGGATTCAGAGATTCCTTAGCTTTACCACATACAGCCTTTTGCTGGAGCCAGCTGCACTCACCACAAGATTCACCCACACTGCGCTGAGGACACATTTACTCCTATTGAAATTGCTTTGAGGCTCAGAGATTCTGCCTGACATGCATTTAAAGATGGTCCCACCCTGATGGTGACTAAATACATACCTTTTGCAACTGGTTAGTGTCAAGGCACCCAGCTGAGTCTAACTTCACACTTGAAGTGGACATTACAGATCTGATATTGTATAGGAACCACCCTCTTCCTGAGGGTGACTAAGACATCCTAACAATTCAAAAGACAGTTTCTTCTTCCTGACTATAAACAGTAGGTCCTTATACCGATGTATATCAGTGTGGTTCAAGTGTTTCCTAGATTACTGGAAAACTTCACAATAACTGAACAAGAGAGACCTGCCAACCAATCATAAGATGCACAAATAGCAAAATGAAACAGGTTCAGCTATATTTGTTAGCTCTTTGAAACATATATGTAGTAGGTATTCAAAACACAATACCTAAACAGATACAGTCAAAGCAATGAGGTGGGGGGTGGGGGTGGAAATCACCTTGAGGCAAGAGATAGTCAGAATTCCCCTCAGTTCATGATATGTCATGCCAATAAATGATAAGCCGTGGCTCGTACATATTTCTGTGATGGTGTTCATACTTGCTTCAGGAGACATTTAAATATTATTTTTTGCAAGTATTCTCCAAATATAATTGAGAAACAGATTATGCGATCAAATTAACCTTTCAGCATTTTAATCTCAACCTGCCAAAAACGCCTGTTCATTTACCTAAACTAGCATCAAGCAAGAGCAAAGTTACTGGAATTAAAATTCCTAAAACTGCCCATTCTGTACACATAAAAAAATACCAAATTTAGTCTGTAAATTCCTTCAGAGTTCATTATGTTTTTGCTTATCAGAGTACACTGGATGCTAAACAGTACTAAAATTTGGTTTGAATACATGTCTGGTAAAGACACTGTGCCCTGAGTTCGACATTTAGCTTTTATCTATTTCAAGCTGATCATCTACTTTGCAAACCTACAATGAGACTAAACAGAAGTTTTCAAACACACTTGAAGACAGAAGTTTTTAAAATCAAAATCAGCCTGCTTTCTTATTCTTAACTACTAAAATAGTGTTTCTGGACTTAATCCTTGACTTATTGATGACTGCTGTTAATTACTGCATAAATACCCATAGATACCACAGCTCATCCAAGTATTTTAGAGCAGGATGAAAGTTTTGTTATTTTTTGTTTCACCTAAGCCCTTTGTTTTACTATTGTTATGACTTTGTCTAGCAATTTTAATAACTCATTGCTACAGCTTTAATCAGAAGGTTTTACCTGCATGTGGCAGGGTACCATTCAACTCTTTCAAAGTAACACATATATTGTACTGTGACAAAACTGAAGCCACAAATACAGAGGTCAACGAAACCATTAGCTACTAGTTATTAACTCATGATAAAAATTATACCTTCAGTAAGATGCTACATTGGTCCCTGCAAGGTATTAGTTCAGTCAGGGATTTAACATCCCAGAAAGAATGAGGGCTTTTATCCTTTAAACTGCCTTATCGGTATCACACCATGGGAAAGAACTGCACTTGGTGCTTACCCGCTGCCAGCACGCAACAACCAAGCTCATTAACTTCTCCACTAACGTTGCCATCAACAGGGTGTTTCACTTTAAGTTCTTACGAAGCCCTTCCAACTCCAAGCATTTTCATAAATGTATCCTGAGATACCAAACTCTGCCATCGCAACCAACCTTGTCATCTTCCTCAGTATTTTATTAGCAAGATGAGTTCAAGGTTCTCCATCATCTTTCCTCTGCACCCATCAAGCGTGTCAAAAATACTGCTTAGGGATCAACACCATAAACAAATCACTGAAATAGCTCAACTGACTAACAATACCCATTTCTGCTCTTCAGAAACAGTTACAGTAAAAATCACTCCCAACTGAGATATGATCCATCTAAATTGCAGTTTAGCAAGTTAAACAATTATATATTTTATTAGAAACAACATATACACCAGTAAATGTAAAATACATAAATGGGAAATAACATTTGTCAAACTCATCTTTCATTCTGAACGTACGCTTGCTTTGCTAGACTCAGTTGAGCATGCCTCTGTAGTACGAGCAAGACCCAATCTAACATGCATGCGTTCGGATCAGTGCTCTCCTTTCACTGTGAGTATGCTACACAGGAAAACCATCTGTATCAATGCCTTGTTGACTGGCAGTGCTCTGCTACCATAGCAATAAGGTTTAAGAAAATCTACACAAACATCAAGTAGTGACATACAGACAGAGAGCAGAAAGCTATTCCAAGTTCATCATGAACCAGTATTCCTTGCAGACATTTGTAGGTTCCAACCAGATTTTTAAAGTCACCTCAACAAAGCTGCAAAGAGTAATGTAGAGAAAGATGTATTACATTATAAGGCCTTTACAAGTTTCAGTTCAATTTTACAGGCTTCTTTCACAGCCTAAATTACTCTGATTACTTAAGCCAGGGCTCCCGTCATCAAGAAAATCCTCATCAGCACCACGGTGAAAGATGGTCTCACCAACTGGAACTCCAGGCTCAAAATCTTTATCATTCTGGTGATTTAGGTTCTCAAGCCTACAGAAACATTTGCTTACTAGCTACTACAAAATACAGTCAATCAGCCTTAATACATTCTTAAGCACTTTTCCCATCTCCCATAATTCCCACAGGCACATTCGCCCCCCCCCCCTGTATTTTATGTTTTCTCTCTTAACTTTTGAATTTTTATGCATTAAACCAAGAAAATCAGTTTCAACATCATTCCTTGGTTCACAACATCGGCGGCAGCAGCAAACAGTTAAATACATCAGCACCACCCCAAGTTCACCCTGCTGCCGCTGTCTAGCAACCTAACAACTACTGCTGGCCAATCTGTTATTGCAGATCTTGGAATACATGTTCATAGCTCCTCCAGGAACTTAAAAATAAATTAATTAAATTTCTGCAGTTTTAATGACTGTTGCTTAGGCTCCATAAACAGTCTTCCCCACAAAAACACAAGCTATGTACACTAAACACATAAACGTAGCTCATTATACGCAAAATTAGAAGAGATAGATGGCATAAATTACAGAGTAAATGTATTAGCAGATACAGAACAGACCAACACCGTTCAACTCCGAAAGCTTACCAAAGAGCTGTGCACTGCTGTGCTTTAAGAACAGTAAATTTTTGCTTTTTTTTTTCAGAATCCTAATACCTTAATAAACTCAACTACAAGACTATTTGTTTTATAAGTAGTATTATGACAAAATCATGTATTTAATAATATTCTACAAGAATGTTTCTTTGAAGGAGACAAAATCTGAGATCACGTTCTCAGATTGTCAGGTTAGGTATGCCTAGTACTAAGTACTTGGGTGTTAAAAAGGGATATAAGCCATTACGAACACAAGGAACACACAATTGGGTTCACCTTATGAAATCAATTAGAGTTTTAGATTGCTCAGATTTAGCTTCAAATTTAAATCTTAACTGCAATCATTTAAAATTCCAACCACCTCTGTAAAACTCAAAACAGTCTTGAGTGTCCAGCCACATGCTACCAGCTTTCAAGCTGTTTCTCTAACACATTCTACTGTTCTTAAAAGATGTTTTACCTGCAAGAAAACTCCTTATGTTTTCTTTTGAGTTTGTTAATGTATCTGAAATCCTACTTCAGTTAGCTTCCTTTCTTAGGTAATTTTTCAATCCCAGTGAAAGGCAAGTCACTTATAAAGTGGTAGCAGAGACCAGAGCCACCAAAAAGACTAATTGAATTGATATAATCAGAATTAAATTCCACAATTCTTTAAAGTTGAGACGATCCATTTATGCATTAATAAAGTAGAAACTCTTGTTGCACCTTCTCTTGCTACATGGCTGGCACATTAGATCCTTACAACAGTTTTTCAACAGTGTATCTTGTTTCATAACATATTAACAAGAGGACTTAAAGTGGTTATTTGTGAGTATTTGCAGGCAATTAGAGCTACAGTCCTTTAAGGGAGAACTAGATTAAATGAATTGTTCTCTTATACCTCTAGATTATAATGCTAAATTCTAGCAAGTCTATAAGCAAGTATATAAGAACACTTCCTTTTAATCTGGAGTAATTTTTAATGGTCTGATTTTGTTTTAAACCCAGTAAGCAAAAAGCTGGTTTATCAAACTCAAGCCACAGAACAGGACAACTCTTCCCACAAATGTACTCTAGAAACAGATTCCATAGAAGCTGCCATTTAAATATGATTCTAATTAAAAGTGAAGTAATATCCATATTTCTTGGGCATAGCTACTATGACCTGAAAAGGTTTCTTAGAAATCTGTCTCCATCTATCTGTTGACAGGAAAGAAAAACGGTAACAATTAAAATAAAACATCCAGTTCCTTTTTCCCCCCTTCATCTCACCCCCAGTTACAGCAGAAAAGCACATATACCATATAATCACAAGAGAACAGCCATGCAGTTGTTCTTACAGTGTGGCAAACACCCCTTATCCTAGAAAATGTTAGAATTCATCACCTGCTAAGCCAGCAGGGATGAGTCGAAGAATACCAGAAAGCTACTCATAAATGAGCTGGGCTAATCTTTTTTCCACTTTTCAGCCTACATCAGTAAAGCTAACTGAAGGATTACGAAGAAGCGAGCTCCAACAACTATTTTATTTTGGAAAAACAAACCAAGAAGCAAATCTGATCTGAGTTACAACTCTGAGCCTTATTTTTAATTCATGTTTAGCAAGCCTGTTATTCTGCAATTAAGTGAAGTCTTAAAATGCCCATAGGTCTTAAATACAAACGCTTTGCCAAGTATATCAATACAGTATTACACATAATATAGCATTTTGTGCAGTGTTTGTTCACATTTTGCAGTAGGTTACAAAAAACATTTTCCACTTCAGTTCAGTTAAAGGTTTATCGTAGCAAATACATTTTTAACACAAAAAATTGAAAAGTCCTATGCCTGTTTTCTTATCCATTTCACCTACTTCTACAGGTTAACTGAATTGACTTTGCTAAAAATCTGATACTGTAGTTTACTTCTGAAAATAATTCAACAATAAATCCATGGGGAACTAGAAAGCAATCTATAGCAGATCAGATATAGTGCCTATGTTCCAAAGGCTTGGAATGGAGGTTGTAATTACATCTAAAAAATAAAGCTAAGAAATGTCATCAAGATGCTATAAAACAGGAGCAAGTTAACTACTCTATACTGCACATTCCCTAAATAAATGCATTTCTGTCCTAATTAGAGATGTGCATTTTGAAATAACTTATATGCCTATCTACTTTTCCGTATTATTTCAAGTTACAATCACTACTTAACAGATCACTGGCAGTCACTACCTACCTTTAGGACTGTAAAACAACAAAAGACATTTTTGGTCTTGTTACCTTCCCAGGCACCAACACTATGTGACTTTGATACATTTGGACCAAATTTGCTATGAAAATATTTTTTTGGGGAAAAGAAGTCTTTAAATTAATTCAATCTTGACATTTATCCTCCCTCTATCACTTCAGTTTTGCAATTCTGACAGAAGCATGATACAATTAACTCTCAGAAGAAACATCTCAAGCACATAGTCACTACATATCATTTTAGTGCCTCTAAGCTTCTTCCAGGTCAGAGCTCAAGTTTGTAGTCTACATGTAGACTTTGGCAGAAAACAAGTGAAAACATCCTTCCTCTAGCCTGCCTGTTCAGTTCTGTGTGAAAATGCAGGTAAATTTAACTACCAATAAATGAACAACCTGGAAAAAAGCAGGCTGCAGTAGAAAAGAAACCTTTAAGATGTGTGAAGAAGTTACATAGAACTCTGTACGCTGTTGTTTCGTATGTTGTGATAGTGATATGATAGCAAGCAATTATTTCACAAAATTAATTTTAAATTCATATTAACCCCCACTGCGTTTTCACTGAACTTCACCGGAAACCTGAATGACTTTTTGGTCAGACACGGGTTAGTGAAATTGGGGGGGGGGGGGGGGGGGGGGAAAGGTGGTGGTGTAGAACAACGAGACCAAGGGAGAAGGGAGGAGGAGGGTTAGTGTTACAGTGGGCTAAGGTATTACAAGCTGCTACTCTAAACTTGTTCAGAGAAACGCGCAATGCACATCATGGTTTATCTGGATGACTTCAGCAAGATATTTTTCAAAATAATTTTTGCTAGGTCAAACAATACACACACATTTTGTGATAGCAATTCTAGAACACTGTATTTAAGCTACTTTCTCTTAGCCACCAAGAGAAGAGTGCTTGTACTCAGAATAGTTTCTTACGGTTGGTCAGCAGTCATGCACTGGATTTGAACTTTGTTCTTTTCAGTTCTTCCCCCATACTTCTCTGGCTTGAAGAATTAAATAGTAGACTTACAACTGTAACAGAAGTCACAGGACTATATTGAAATTAAAATATTTCAATTATTAAACTGCCTGCTATATTGGAAATGTGATGTTAACAAAAATGATTGTGAACTGATTGAATTTATATATGAAAAACATTTGGTAGGAAACTTGAAGGAACACCTATGTCAAAGCTTTAGAAACAGGAGAGGGTCAAAACCACAAAGAAATCCAAACAAAAATTCAGACAGAACTTGCACTCTTCAAATCATGAGAACACTCCGTTAATCCTTTAGCCGTTTTCAAAGCTTGTTGACCAAAATGGCTTCAGCATCCCTTCTCAGAATCCCTACATCTCCCATCTATTTGCACATGCAGTAACTCTCCTGCTGGAGCGAGTAACTGCTCTCCCTGGTGGAAGGTCCCTCATCTAAGCCAAGAGAGCAGAAGACAAACACAGAATTACTTCTCTTACTGCTGAAATGGAAAACACCTTCCCATGCGGAAGCAATGTCAGACAGCACAAAACAGGGCCAAGAAAGACCAGACACTAGGCAGCAGACCACGTTATTCACAACCATCTCAGTTCTCATTTTGTTGATATATAAATTTGTGATTGTGATGTGCTGTGGTACTGGAAATTATCTACCATTAGTACTCACCCCAGCCTTACTAGTGTGACAAAACCATGAAAAAGATAAATTCCAAATTTGTTGGAATAGTGTTAGCTATTCACAGGATTTTATTACAAAAATGGCATGCCTGATGTTAGAACTTTAACCCCATCCTCACTGTCTGCTGCGGATGAATACTAGGGTCAGAGCTCCTCTGTTAAGCTTCCACCAATCTAGTTTGTGCTTGCTGCCTACAAATCCAGCTGAGTGAGAATCAAAACACTTCCACCATTACTGATTTAATAGACACCGTCTGTTTCAAAATACATATACACATTCACATTAATGACATCATCCTCTTACTAGACTGTAAAGACATTAGCATTTAAATAAACCAAATTGTTTATCTGATCTTTTTCTTCAGCCCAAAAAACAGGTGAATCAAGCACAAGACAAACTGCCAACATTGCTCCTTTATGGAAAAAACAGTCATTTATCTACAGGTAAACAGGTTAGGTGTTTCTAGCTGATCTTCCTCTAGTCTTAAAGAAGGATAAACCTAACACCTTTGCTTTAGTATTAAGCTACCTCCATGCAGAAAAACAAGGCAGAGGCAATCTGCAGGGGTGTGGGGAGACCTGTCTAATTAAACCAAAAGAACTTAAGATTTTTAAGATTTCTAAAGCACAATAGGAACAATTAACACTGATACCAGAGGGAAGGTATAAATAATCTCAATCACGAAGGCCACTGCGCTATCTCAGCTGTAAACTAGTATGGCATCATGCCATAAAACCTGTTACCTTTAGTCCTACCTCAAAGGAGGTATGCCAGCTGACTCACCAACAAGCACTGGAGAACAAGAGGTAATTCAGAAAAGTGTATCTACAAACTCACTCAACAGGGACCTATTTAACAACGGATCTGAGGAAATTACAGGACAGACATTTGCTGCAGCACCACCTATAAACCTCAACCATGATGGATTGTCCCGTAACTGGAAACACCTTTTCAAGGCTGCAGCAACTAGTTACTGGTTAAAAGTATCAGGTAAGTCTTCCAGAATCAACGGAATCACAACCACAAAGATGTATTTATTACATTTATTTAATCACAATCCTTATCCAAAAGTCCATAAGCAGCCAAGTCAAACTGCTGGGCTCTCTCAGAAGCAGTACCAATAAGGAGGAAATGGCTAAAGTACTTCTAAATGTATTAACTAACAACTACTTTGAATTCATAATGTTGATTTTTTTTTATATAGTTATGCATGCATCAGTGCTCTTGATACTGCTTAGTATGACAATGCTGTACACACATGACTTGCTTTGAAGAGGATTGTATGTTTATAGTACCGATGAAACGGATCACAGCACACACTTGTTTTGTAAGTAACATTTTTCTTTGAAATTTCCTTAACAGTACATGCCAGTATGAAGTGATATGATAGGTGGCTTCCATGACAGTGAACTAAAAGCAAGACAGCCTAAGTCACACCTATCTAATCCCCTAAAGAGAGAGCATGAGGTTAAACAAAAAAAAAGAATGAGCTTTTAAACGTGCTAAATAAGACAAGCATTGCCTCATTCAAGTCCTGCCTCAATGAGTATTAAGAAGAAAAGGCCCTTCTTTAAACAACTAAGATAAGATATAAGTTAGATATACACATTTGTTGGGGCTAACCTGCAGTACCTAGCAAGTTCACCAGGTTAAAACTAGAACTAAATTATTCATCAGATAAATATCATGGTTCTTTCAAATGTTTGTAGTATGTAATACTCATCAGTACGTCTCAAAACATGGTAGGAATGAGGAAAAGCATTGTTCTAAAATAACTGTAATACAAGAAAAACAGACATTTAACTCAACCTAAGCTAAGGGCACCACAATGAAGCTGACATAATACAGCTACAGCTCAAATCACACCACTGCATTTTCACTAATGGCACAAGCCTTCCGTGCAGAAGATGACCATGTGCGCACTCCTGCTAACTTGGACAGCATTTATAGTAAGAATTCTGAAGAAATAACTTTATGTACTTGAAAACTAGTTTTAAACAGGTCAGGATTATGTCTTAATATAAATGCCTATTTTTAAAAATTTAAATTGAGGTGTAACCTACTCTGTCAGGCAGATCAAAAGACAAAGCAACATCACCCATTAATAAACACCTATGCTCACAACACCCAAAAGCCACATTAGGAGCCCCATTCCCCTTGTGTCAGGTAATAAAGTAGCTCCTGAGAAAGCCATTCAACCCAGGCAAGGCTTAATCAACTGAATACATTTTTAGTAGACAGGTTGTTCTGCCAATGATATTTATGTTCTTATAAAAAGGAGAAAGGAGATCAGTTGTAACTTCATTAACAAATCTGCATGTATAGACAGTACATAACTTACTACTTCTCTATAATAAACCTCACAGAAGAAAGCCAGAACCATTTTGATTAACACACATGGCTCTGATACTTGGGAAATATCTTCAATTGCCATCACAAATTACATGTTATAGGCTGGAAACTCCCCACACCCTATAAGAGATCTGAAATTATTATTAATAAAAATTACTGATTTTTATTGTCCTCTTGATTTCCTAAACTTAGGCCTAAGCAGTTCTTATTTTCAGGCTGACCAGTATTTCAGTGTTCACTTCACAGAGATTTCAGCAGCCCTCCCACAGTCTTAGCCTTCAGTTTAGAAAATGGGCCTGAAGTTCACAAAAGTAGGGGAAAGCTGACCGAAACAAAACTATTCAAAAGCCGCTCCCCTTCGTACCAGAGTAATTTCAACTGCTCTAGTTCATGAATACCAGAAGCAGCTATAGAGCGTTGTAAATAAACTTTGTAACAAACATACACAGTATATTTCTGAGCTATACAGAGGCAGGGGTTTTCCAGCTATTGTTTGCCCAGAATATTTTACAAGAGGGTACAAACACATTATAATTAGCACCGATGGAAGTTGGTTATAGAGTTCTTGAAGAAAGACAAGGTTGGAGTGTTGGGCAAGACAGTCAACAGATGTTAATTCAATAGCTGTCCCATAGATAGCAAGTTGGACAGACAAAAAAGTTGAGAGCAGACAAAGAATACAAACTGAGCACTCAAGGCTGGGTGGAGCACAGGAAACAGTATAGGCAGAGGAGTCAGCAATACACGCAAGAGAGACCTTGCATACAGTCACAAAGGTAAGTATTAATGCCTTTTTCTTTTGTAGAACAGAAATTAACAAGTTACTCCCGTACAGAAAGTAACTGCCATCATTTCAAGGACAAAATCAACCAAAGTTATAAGGAGGCAAGTGTTTTATTGGATTCTTCATTGCTCTTAGCCTGGATACATTTTTAGACACAGGCATTTAGTGAACACATCCACTGAATCCTGTAACATCTACTCTAAGTGAATGAACTACTTCTTATAAAAAAGCCACTACCCTTTAATTTAATTTTGGGCAAATTAAAACCAAACGCAGTCTCATCTGCGGCCATCTACCATCAAAAACTGGACTCCAGAACTGAGACAGGTCCAAGAAAAAGCAAGACCTCAACCTGCTTCAGAATCATTTGTGTTCAGTGTTGTACTTGCTCTGATCAACAGTGAATTCAGGTGGGAATGCCATGAGCCACATCTGGAACAGGAGAGCACTTCTACAAGCCAGCCCTTCCTAGGTGCTTCATCTGATCCCTATTGTATTCCCCAAATCCTTTGTTCTAATGCCTTTCCTACACAACTTTAAGTCTAAGCATCAGTATTACCCCCATGATGCAGCAGTACCGGAGTGGTACAGTAATGCTCTTACAGAGCCATATTGTTCAAAAGGGCTTCCAAAATCTTGAGATGTTATTTCATATGAACTCGGCACATGAAGAAGGGTAATACAATTAAGTCTGTATACTAATAGGAGTTACTCTATTATGGTCACCAGAGAAAACAGGGATTGTATTTTCTTGTGTGCCCACCCATAACCCAGTCTAACCAAGAAGTTACACGAACAAATAACAGCACTAAGCAACAATACAGGGGGTTCTCTATATTTCAGAGAATCTTGTGTGTAAAATACCCACACAAAAATTATAATTCTTATCTAAAGTGTAAATAAAATAAATTCAACAAGTGAATATCTAAGTCAATAAATTGAAATGGTTATCGGACAAAAAAATTCCGGCTTTGCAACAGTGACTGGTCACTTCTCACTGTCAGACAAATCAAGATCCACCCTGCAGAAAAATAAGCCTCAAAACAGAATGCGAGATTTGTTTCATTTCAGAAGGTTCCTGCACCATTAGATTCTTCCCTAAAGAAGAGACTTCATTGTTACGGCAATTAGTATTCCTCCACCCCAGCAAAGGGAAAAAAAAAAAAGCAGCTATGAAAGGGTAATCTAGCCATTTCGCAGCTTTGCCTCCTTACTCCACCCAGTCTCTTCTCTGCTCAATGGCTGCACACAGCATCCATAAACATGGTAATATCAAAAGAAACACACAAAAATGAGATCCCCGAGAACAAGCTAGATATTTGCAATAAATCTTTCTGTTTAAAAATATTTTCTTTGTTTAGTTCCCTAACATAATTTTCCTATTTAACAAAATTACTCTAAGGGCAAATAACATTTTGATAGCAGACCCTCCCTCTTCCGAAAACCAGCCGAATGCTGCACAATCATTTACAAAATGATCATCACTGAATGTAGGTTCTTTAACCCCCATCTCCTAATACTACAAACAATACTGTCATAGGAATATACACTTAAAAGAATCTCCACATAAATACATAATTCAGCCAGGTCAATATGCCCAAACATTTATTTACAGTAAAATAGTGTTTATTAAAGGTTTTTAATACAGCTTAGATTAGCCTTCCACCATCCCCTGGTTAGGTAATTCATTACGAATTGACTTGACCTGCAACAACCAAGCCCTCTGCTGCAGCACTATCAGCCAGGAAATTTTACCAGTGATACTACGGCAAAGAAAGGGAAGGTGTCACGTTATTATTGGTATTGAAGGTCAAGTTTAATTGCATCTACCTTCAACAACAACAACAAAAAAATCTCACACCCACAGAACTGAGTAAACCCTAAACTTTTTAAGGGAGGCACCGCTCCCACCCCCCAACTTCCATCAAAAGCCCTGCCTGCGTATAACCTCCTGCCGAAACAAAAACTCAAGAGTAGCAATAAATAGAGCATTTTAGCAAACTCGATTGCTATTAAAAGGTTTTCAAGGGAAGTCTGTGCGACTGTAGACAACCAGGCAGCGATATGACCCCAAGAAGGAGAGATCAGACCTCCCTCCCCCGTTTTTACTGCAGCTGGTTCTGAAGGTCTGAGCCACCTCCTATCAATGCTCTCCCTGCTAGATCACTGCAGGAAAACAGGGTGGATGTGAAACAAATTCTTAAAATAACACCTACTCCTTTCCCCTGTATTATCAATTCTCGTTTTGTTTTCTGTGCTGCGGCCGACTCTGGAGATCTGGGCCATCTCCTGACAAACGCCTGCCTTGCCCTCGGAGAGGACGGGGGAGAGGAGAACAGGAGGAAACCCTCCAGGAGGAATTCGGGGAAGGGATGCTGGGTATCCTCTCCGGCACACATACACCGGCCTCCTCGCCCCAGACTATTTTTTTTTTATCATTATCCGCGTCTGGCCCATCGCCTCCTCCCCGGTATCTTGCTAAGTCACCAGAAGAAACGAAGCGGCCTAAAGCAGGGGGGAGAACACGAAGGCCGGGAGAACCGGAGCCCACCGCAGGGGCTCCTCTCCCCCTCACCCCACCCCGCTCCCTTGTCTGGCCCACTCCTCCCCCGCGCCCTGTTTTCCTGCTAAGTCACCGGCAGCGAGGACGGCGCTGAAGCCCGGGAAGGGCCGGCGGAGAGGGGAGGGAACCGCGCCCGGCGGCCCCCACCCCACCCCACCCCACCCCGCCGGGGCGCGGGGACCATCCCCCGCCTCGCCTCCCTCCCTCCCGCCCCGTCGCCCTGCCTCCCCCGCCTCCTCCCCGGCTCCCTCCTCACCAACGGGCGCGGCCGCCATTTTGAGAGCGAGCTGGAGAGAAGGAGGGAGGGGGCAGGAGAGGGAGCGGAGGGCGGGGAGCAGGAGAGGAGGGGGGAGAGGAGAGGAGAGCCGCGCCGGCCGCACGGCCCGCCGGGCCCCGCCGCCGGCCGGGACAGCCTCCCGCGGGGGGCGACGGCGGCCGGAGGAGGGGAGGCAGGCAGGGAGGGAGGGAGGGGAGGCGCGGCCCCGGCCTTACCCGAGCCGCCGCCAGCGCCGCCGCTTCGCTCTGCTCTGTGGGGCCGGCGCCGCCCGCCTCTCCCATTCACCGGTGCGGCGGGGCGGGGCGCGGAGGAGGGGGGTCCGGGGGGGTCCCGGAGGCTCTCGCCGCTCGCACCGCTCCGCTCCGCGGTCTGTCAGTGGCGCCCCGGCCGCCAGGAGGGAGGGAGGGAGCGGCGCGGCCCGCCGCGCCACTGCGCATGTGCGCGGCGGGGGCGGGGACAGCCGCCGGCCACCATCTTGGGAGGCTGAGGCGCGTGTCCCGGCGTGCCCCGCGCCGCCCGCCTCCCGGCCTGCCCCGCGCGCGCGCCCCGGTGCGGCCTGCGGGGGCGGCCTGCTACCGGCGCCAGGCCGCGGGCACACCGGCCCCGCCGGCCCCCTTGCTCCCCCCGGTCCCCCTCTGGCACCAGGCCTTGTAGCTCCTTGTAAGTGTTTCTTCCCAGGCGCCTGTGCTCCTTATGCTCCGGCTGCTGTGGCAACCTGCTGCCCTGTCACAAATCCCCACCCCCCACCCCATATCACTGGCGCTGCCATTCTTTTCTTCATCAGCATTTTAATTAGTGATAAAGCTGCGTTAGTGATGTCTGTAAATGGCAAAAAGAAGCTGCAAATACCAGTGAAGAGACTAATGCTACTGGAGGGGCTAGGAAGAGAAAGAAAAGGCGGAGTAAATACACGTTACCTGTATGGTGGAGCTTGGAGGCTGCTTTATGGACTGTCCACTAGTGCTCGCATGACATGAAACGCACAGTATCTGCATCAGTGCTGTGTGAAGCGATGGCGAGAACGGTGAGATGGGGCCCTGCGATGCAGTGCGGCACAGCTTTCCGCCCTGGGTAGCCGTGAAGGAGCTGATGCTGGCTTTGTTCTAACCAAACTGGTGCAACTGCCAAGAAAAGTCTTAAAGCAGAGTTACAGTGCTCCTTTCTGTGGGCTGTTGCATTTGCTCTCGCCACACAGATACACTGCTATGGCGTGTTCTGGCTTGTGTGGAATCTGCTCCTGAGACGGCACTATTTTTAGTGAGTAACCTTGTCCCGCAGATGTAGAGTTACCAGATTTGAAAGAAGCATGCGTATCATTTGTGACCTTTACCTTTGTATGACCGGAGATCCAGGAACTTGGCGTGTCCCCATGCATCTTGCGAGTGCACGTTCACAGTATCAGTATGAAAAAAATCATGCTTTACGCTTGGAATAGAACGTTTTCATAATCTTCTACAAACCCCGCTTAGGTAAATCTCAAACTATCCTTGGTTTAATATATTAGTATTCCTAATGGTAAACTGAGGCATAGACCACTGATAATTTAATCTGTGTGCTCACAAGAAGTGACTGGCAGAAGAGAGTACAGAGTCCTGGAGAAATGGGCTGCCGCCTCCCTCAATTGCCATTTAACAAACATAGTCAAGCAACTGTGTACATGAGAAGCCAAATTCTCCCCTCAGTTTTTGATTTTGAAATCCTTATGGTCTTCAGTGGTTTGAGTATCACTGACAGTAGTCCTTACCCAGGTGCTTTGCAAAATACTCTGTTTGGTAAATGCCGGAGATGGGCTGGCAGTGGACCCAGCCAGTGTAACTGCGTAATCGCCGTAAATCCAGATGCAAACCAGAAAGAGCCCTGCTGTTACAGGAAACAGTTACATGTGTCACTATCAAAGACCGGTGGCCAAAGTCACCTCTAATGTTGGCAGGCGTAACAGCATAATACAACGTTTAACATGGGCTATAAAGTTTTCTGAAATGCTGATTTGAGGAAATAAGTAATTCCACATGTAAAATCTGTACAGCAAAAACTTGAAGAAACTTCAAGGGACACTGAAAATTTCATAATCAAAAGCTGTGTAGTTTTATCTGTTTCTATTGCAAGTAGCAACTGAGATTACTAATATCTAAAATTTATGTAATGAATCTCTGTTTATGTTCTGAGGGCACTTGACAGTGCTTTCTGTCAGCTTCACTGTTGTGCTATGGCTTATGGTCAGTCACTTTCTCTTTGGTTTATGTTGTTCTTTTATATAGCAGTAGGCAAGAGAGGGCTATTTAAACCCAATACATAATGCAAAACTGCAAACGCATCCAGGACAAATTTTGAGTATGAACCTGCATTTAACTTACTTTTTTAATTGACTAGATGACAAGTTTTAGATCCATTTAAGCCTTGAAAATTTCTTGTCGTTTACACCCAGAGATGATGATATCACAGACATTCCCAAATACACTGGTGACATTCAAAATGGACTAAAAGTATAGAGTAATACAGTTTCAATATACTGATTAATATAATTAATGTTAAGATAAGCAGTTGGATAAGTCAGTAGCCCAAATTTCCAGTGAGGAAACAATGCAGTGTGGATCTGATCCTTTTGTTAATGAAAAACAATCAAAACGGAGCAGCATGTGTCAGTATCCCGTACCAACATTTCAAGGAAGTGTTCAGATACTTTCTAAAAAAAGAGGGTTGAATCTGGCCATGCTGGGATTTTTTCCACCCAGTATTTCTAGATTTCTGTGCAGACCACGGGCGATAGCACTTCCCTTCTGTGGCAGAGATAACCTTCCCAGTTCCCACGTGAGGCACTTGTCAGTGGTATTTCAGAGACACATCAACATGAGAAACACAGTGGATCAAAATTGCAAATCTGCGTGATCCTTCGTGCCGCTCAGGTATATAGAGAAATAATGTGTCCAACTGAAGATTATTACTCCCCACATTCTAAATCCTAGGGGGTATTAGCCATTGGTCAATTTTAGCCTCTTAAATTGTTCTCTGGCAATTAAAATACTTTTAATTTTTAAACGTGTTAAGTAAACTTTCTTATCTCTTAAGAGGCATACATTCATTGGCTCGTTTGGTTTTTAATGTGCCGATTATAAATGGAGAGGCCTGGAAGTAGCTTAGAGCCTTCCACTCCTACTGTGAGTAAAGGATATGAGCCCTTTTCACGTTCAGGTGAATTACCCATAAACATGTTCTCACTTACATTGTTGTGCATGTAGCTTACATCCTGAAGTCCCGTGGACTTTGAACTGCTGATCGCAAGCCTTTGAGCCCGATGGTTCAGCCATTTTTCCCCCATCCGTACAGTCTCCCTGTCTGGTCCGTATCTCACCAGTTTGGCTATAATGACACTGGGAGACTATGTCAAAAGCCATGCTGAAGTCAAAGTAAACAACATCCACAGTTCTCCCCTTGTCCATAGAGCTGGTCGTTGCACTGCAGAATATCGGGCTGGTTAGGCGCATTAAGCACAGTCTGCCCTTGGTCAATCAGTGCTGGCTGCTGCTAGTCGTCTTGTTGTTTCTTGTGCCTGAGCATGGCCTCCCGGCGGGTCTGCTCCGTAACCTTCCCAGGAGCCGGGGTCAGGCCGGCCAGTCTGCAGTTCTCTGGAAGCGCCTGTTATGTTAACTGCAACCAGTGAGCAGGATATCTGCAGAAACAGGGACTGAAATTTAGGATGAGACTTTAAAATGGTATGTCAAAATTACCTTTGCTTTATTTCAGTTTGTTTGCAAAGCAGGCAAAACTGCTTTCACATTCTCAAAATTCTAATATATCAAGTATTTTGGGGTGCATACTCAAGAAATAATTAGCACCTACCCAAAAAATTAAATCCATTTCACAGAGATTAATGAATTTTCCCAACACTTTTGTGACACAGGTATTTTATTCTCCTTTTACAGCTGGCCTTCCTTGTAATATCATTGCTTGATACTGGGATGGAAAAAAAATCCCAACTCCCAGCACGGCTGAACTATGAGGAGTCTCAGAGCCCATTTTTCTTGATAGTTTCCTTGATTGCCACAGTGTACCTTGATAATAGAAAACACGTACCCTCCGCCTCAGCAGGGATGTGCAGATCCAAATTGCATAGCTCCTTCTGATTCCAACTTCAAATTTTTCTTCAGGATGTTCCTAAAGTAAATGTTTACAACTTGCACAGCCATGGTTCAGAGTGAGCCAGGCTTCTTCAGTGTATTTTTTACCATATGGGGTGGCACACACAGCTGTATCTACTACACCGGAGATTACATATTTCAAAATGTTACATCAAACCTTACTAAAAGGTTTCTGCTAAACACTGAAAACTTCATTCATTGATAATTCATATGTTGCCTATGAATGAAAGTTGTCATTAATATTCTACATGTGTACATATTTGTGTAGCAAAACATCCGTAGCGACTGTACCACTGTAATCAACTAATTTACATGTTGCAAGTCCATCACGGTGCCTGACCTACAAAAGATACGAGCTGTTACAACTACAGCGCTTTGAAAGATAAAAAGTTGCAGGAAAATGCCTCCACAGATTTGAACTGAAAGATCGACTCAGTTTTAGGTCAGGAATAAATTCTTCTGACACAAATACTGTCATAACTAGGTGCCTAAGCACATGCCAAAGGAAAATTAACTTCTAGCTGTGTCTTGCCATTCAATTTAATGAGTCAATGGGCACGTCTACCTGTGTCATTAACCCTGTCATTGGAATAAATCACAAGAAGTGAGAATTTTCTCATCTTTTTGTTCACTAGTAAATAGTGACTTCTCTGTGGCTCAAGCAAGACTTGCCTCTAAAACTGCAAAATTGTCCACTTTATTCTTTTTATAGATGGAAGTACATGCAAAAGTTTCTGCCATTGTATATTTTTGAATTTTAACATCACTTGGAGTTTAACTTAAAGGTATTGAAAAAATTATTATTTTTGCAACCAAAACAGAGAGAAAATACCCATGTGTGGGAAAATCTTGTGTTCCCAATGCAAAGCATAGCACAAAAGCATTCAGATTCCTTTTTAATGTATATTCGGATTTTAGAAATTCTACTTCCAGTACTCATGTGGCCTTTCCTATATATTATCAACATAAGGAAGAGGGCAATCTGTAACTGTATCCCCTCTCTACCCGACCTTCTTAATAGCATTAAAAAGAAGAGAAGATAAACAAATCCAGTCTCTAATGTGTTTCAGTGTTGAGAACCTTGGCCTTGTGCAAAGTCTTCACCCTTCACCACAGAATTTTTTACTGAAGTGAACCCGTTTTCAAATTTATTATAAAGAAAGTGAAAATTAAATTTTCAGCAGGTCTTCCATTTTTACTACTAGAAGTTCACATGCCTGTATTTATTCCATTGTGCTTCTCAACTTAACTGGTCATCATGCATAGGTTATAAATAGTTTATGCTACTAACAGTGACGATGTGGTCTTTCTATACCTTGATTCAGTAGTCTATATTTCTATGGATGTTATTTTCACATGGTTCCTTCTTTAAAGTCACATGTTAGTCCAGCAACTACTTTTCCTAGAGCCAAAAGATGAAAGTCAAGGTAGAGGTAGCATTTCATCAGCTTATCAGTTTTGGTTTTACTGGCTGTACCCTGACAGAGGACCTTATTTAAACTTTATTGTTCACCTTTGAAGTACAGCTTTACCTGACAGCTGTAAGCCTGGCTCACTTGTTAAGTCACAATTTATCTGCTGGCTATTTTGTGTTTTAGTGAGGGTATGAGTCTCTGCTGTGCCTCACATTCAACCTCCTCTGTCCCCATACAGTGAGATATTAAAAGTATCCCGTTTTGTGATGCTAAGAAAACAAGTATTGCATATAATAACCTTGACAAAGTTTTTAACATAAGAGTATTAATTGCAGGTATTTATTGCCATACAAGATGATGTTTTCTGTTCCCAAATTTTTAAAATTTGTATGAGAATTACACTGATTCAAAGGATGAATATACTTATTTTTAAAACTTTTATTTAATATTTTCAGCAAATTATTCCTTATATCTTCAAAATATTTTTATGAGTTAAAGTGAATGCCAGTAACATGTACATTCCAATTAAAAGTATAGTAAAGCAATGCAGAGATAATAAAAGATCCACCTTTCAATCTAATTGGGCCTGCACTTTTGCATGCAAAAGATGCACACAGTTTTCATGCTAATTTAGAGGTGTACTACAGCTGAACATGCAGATTAGGTCATCATAGACTCCTGTAGCTAACTAGAATAATTTGTGTGCATAAGTACCTGATTTGCATAGAAAACTGCTGCAAATGCACATGCAGATACTTTAGATCAGATAAATCATTCATCAATCTTACAGATATGTTTCTAAGCATATTGCAACTGCAATTAAGCAAGGTTTGACGTACTCTAAGCGCAAGCCTTTGTTGTACCTCAGCATCACCTTTTCATTCACACCTATAACCTTTAGAAATCACACTTCAGAATGAAATAAAAGAAACTAAGTATACAGATTGTTAGAAGTAGAGATGTAAGGTTGCTTCACAAATTTGTGTATCAAAGTAAAAAAAGCAACTATAACATAAGAGTTGGTCAGTATAAGGGTTGGGGAAAATAGTGCAAAGCATATTAGCATGAGGTAGTAGTATTAGAAGAGGGGAGCACAAACTAACATCAATGTATTCTTAATCCATAGTTATCCCAGATTTGGATTAAACTGCCTTCTGGAGGGTTTTTTAGGGCCCTTTTTATATTGAAGTGTTTACCTTTGGTCACAGCATTTCTTCTAATGGGTTTGTATTTTAAAAAAGACTGAGATAAACTTTTCTGCCAAGTATAGAAATGGAATTGCTGCTGAGTCAAAAGCATAGTTAAAAACAAAGCAAATATGTTGCTTTTTTAATTCTTTACATTCCATTGCTAATTATAGTAATGTGTAATCATGTTATGTTGTTACTGCTGCCACTATCCACCCCCCTTCTAAATTTCTTTCACTATATTCCTTTTCATGTGAAATAATAAAGCACTGCCGGTAATGCGAAATGACATTGTTTGCATTTTATGTAATCATCATACAGCAAAGGGTAGTTTCATTGCACTCAACCTAATATTAAAAGATGTTCTTGTGTTATTTTTCATGCTTTTATAATTTTATTGTTTATATATAACACATAGAAATCTGGAATTTGCTTCTAAGTTAAGAGTTTCTTTCTTCTAAGTCATTTTCAGCCATACGTGTTAGTTTGTTATTGCAGAATCACCAGAAGCTCTTTAAAGTTCTGCTTTTACAGCAGGAATCTGTTGCTCAAGATACTGTAAAACAATAAGGAAATATGGCCTCTGCCCCAAGGATGCTGCAGCATTCTAAACAAATTTTAATGGTACAAGTATCTTTATTTAGTTGATCCATGAAAATTAGAGCAAGATCTTACTCATAATGTCATTTCCATTATAGATGTGGGAAATAGAAAAAGCTATATAGGAACTGTAACTTGTGGCTGTTCTAAAGGAAATTTATGAACAGTTACTGACTTTGTAATCATTGCCTGTCTTGCTGACACACCATCTTATTGTTCTAGTCAGGTGCAACAGTAAGCTGAGCTGACTTCCAGACTGAGTTGCTGCTTCTCCAGAAGGATGATGGACTTTGCAGCTGAAGTTATTAACAAGCTAACAGAGGAGATTTATAACATACAGGCTAAGGTATGCAGGAAGCCTGGTCAGTAGCTACTTGAAAGATGATTTTTAACCTTAGATGTCTTCTAAACAAAAATATAATCCTGAACAGAAATACTTACCTCTTAAAGGGAAAATTAATGCACTTTTCCTAACGTACAATCTATGTAACTAATAAACCTTTTCCAAACTTTAATGAACTGACAATCTATTCCCCCATTAAAATCAGCAACATTTTACAAAAATTAGAGCTATTCAGAATTGTAAATGCCATACTGATGCTTCATTTTTTAAATTTAATTTTTAAAATTCATTTTTAAATTTAGAATATTTATTATTACCAGAAAATTAGAATTCTCTTTTAGATTAGAAAATTCATAACTATAGTTTCTCAGTAACATCATGAATGTTCTTGGTCTAACTAGAAGGCTTAGGAGTTGAAATAGATGTGTGCTGAGACTGCTGTCAACTTTTAAAAAGACGGTCCAGGTTTCTCTCTAGTAGGAAGGAATATTGCAGCTTCCCTGCTACCAGGAGGCAGGTGGCTCATAATGCCTTATGATTCACATACATAAGAATGTACCATGAACAACCCATGCGCAGATACTCACACGCCCTAATCAAATTATATGTTTGACACATTCTTAAAATGAAACTTTCTGAATGCAATTATACTCGTTAGTTGTGCTGTGATTCAGTATTATGCTAGCTAGTAATGAAATACTTCAGTGGAATTTGGTTGTTCTTCATAGCGTGGCTCATAAGGAAACAGTAACCTTAGCTTGCCTTTTTACCACTGTTTTTCTTCTGCTATAATTAATATTACGCAATCTAAAATGGGTTGTGAAGAAGGACCACTTAGAGACATTGCCTGTCGTAGTAGGTATTTTCTAGTAAATGTACTGAAAGTTGTAAATGGAAGAAAAAATCTGAGATTTAAAACTTTTGTCAGACAGCAAGTGCACAGAAAGAAGACAGAGTGGGGTAGAGTGCTTGCTGCTGCTCTTGGGATGCTACACTACTACCCATGTGGAAGTTCAGCATTGAAAACTGTGAATGACAGAAGCAGCAAAATGATTCGTTCTGTAGTATATGAATACGTATATTTCTTTAGTTAATCCCTTCTATCTGAAACTATAATTCTGGATAGTGAGGAAAATGGTAGAAAGAAGGAACATCTGTTCATTTTTGGAAAAGTTACAAATTCTTAACACTGCTATACTGTGATGTTGTCCCGTGCTTTGTTCTCTCAATAACTCCTCTTCTTTTGGGCAAATCATTTAACGTCTTTTGAATACTTCTGAAAACATTTAAAATGCTGTCATTATTAGTTCGTGTTTATGAAGTTTGTTTATATTTGTGCTTCAATAAATGTCACCACAAAAAGAATATTAACAAGTATTGGAAAAAATCTCTTTCAAAACCAGTGGTAGAGCTCTAGGTGACTGTGATAGAATTAATCATCTAACTGGTCTGTAATGTTTATAGCAGAAAGTTAATGTGCATTCACACTCTAATGGCTGAAGTCCTTTCTCAGACCTTTGGGATACTTCTATTATTTGTTCTAAGCATAATTTAGTGCCCTCAGTGACCTTATTATGTTTATAAGTATAATTAGAAAAAGACACATTTCAGGATGTGACATTTTTTCGCCAGGTTAGAAAGTGCACTTAATTTAAAATGCTTTGGACAGGATGAATTGTCCCTGACTCTCTACTGTATTTTCTATATTCATTCCAAATAGGAAACTCCAAGCAAATTTCATTAAATTAATGTGTTACCTAAAAAATTGATAAAGACTGAGTTCTATGGTTTTAGGAGCTCTCTCTGAAAAAAGGGAGTAGAACTTTACCTGAAGGTGAAAAATTAGCATCCAACCGCAACGTCACATTTTGCAGGCAAAACTTCCATTGGTTTCAGTTAGAGCTACACTAAAAGAAGATTATAGTTAGGTAATAGAATGTTTTATTGAATAGTTTCATAATTCAATAGATTATTATATGACTGAAAGAGACATGGGACAGAGTGGTCTCAGCAGATGACAGGACATGATTTTCAGAGTGTTTACCCTTTATTTTACATCAGTACTCCTTCCGGCTTATCCAGTAATGATATACAACTTTAACTAGGAATGCAGTGTGAGACTGGAATTATAAAAATTACAGTTGTGAGGTTCAGTTCGTTACCATTTTAATGCATAGTGACATCCTTGGTTAGAAATTGTGTTAATAAATAATGACAATTCTTATTTGCAATTGAGAAGAATTTCTAATTGAGACTGATTTACTAATTCTTAAAAAAATGGGAATGAACTCCTCTTTGCTTCATTTACAGAATCCCAGTAGATTTCCATTTGGCCTGGAGAGTTTTCTCTGTCCCCGTTTTCAGGCTTCATTGTGTTATCTGTATTCACTTCTTTATTTTGTATGGCAGCTTTTTCATTATTAAGCAGGCTCTGTGAAGGATATACTAGATTAGAACCGTTTTGTCATCTTATGGCACAAGACAATACAAAGTACCTCCTAAGATTTCTGACATACAGTTAAAGCAGGAGATTTATTGATATGAACTATATCTAACGCATCTAATCTATAGTAGTCTTCTGAAATGTTGTATTTACAGACCTACTCTGGAATTTTTCAAAAACAAACAAACAAAAAATTTGCCTCTTTTAAGGATTTGTTCAGAAGGATATAAAACAGCCAAAGATGCTGACCAGTCAGCAGAGACTGAGAACTGCATAAATAAGAAGCTTGGGTTTGCAAAGTTGTTTCTTCCTATAGCAATATTTCCTAGGACTCTTACTTCGTAGGACTTAGAATTCATCAGGCTGATGGTACGTAACACAGCTGAAAGAAATATCTTTTGTTTTGCTTTAAGTTGGCAATGTAACCATAATTTTAAAAATAAAAAACAAACCGGGGGGGGAACTGATTGACATATAGCAGAATAATTAAGTTAGGTAAGGCTGTTAAAAAGAAATTGAATTATGGTAAGACAGTAATAACTACTATGGGAGTCTGGACTTTAAAATTTTCAGCTGTAATAGATCAACAGTCAGTTTGGTAAAATTCACCTTTCTGTAGCCACCTACACATCTGTAGAAACAGGCATTTACACAGCTGATAAGTACCAGTCTAAGAGCTTGATTCTGAAGCAAATATATATGCAATTGCCATTTGTCACAGAGACTGTTGCAGAAGCAGAAAGAAGCAGCCCAGAAACTGCTAAGAGTTACTTTAGTGAGTTGAAAAGAAAAAGTTATGAGGAAAAAAACCTGAATCATTTGGGAAAAGTGGTTTGGTTTTTGGAGGGCCTGATCTTATATGGACTTCTGCTTTCTCCATCTCCTACCTTCTTTGTCTACTGATGCTCAGGATACTTTCACCTTTTATTTTAATGTGGGCAGAACTGGCCTCCATGTTCTAGCATAGCTTTCAGAAGCATTCTTTGAATGTAGAGAAATACCTGTAGGCAATTCCGGCAACACAGCTTTTATGTTAATTTTCTTGACAGAAAAAGACCAAGCACTGAAAACTGCGATGATTACATTTTAATATCCAAAAAAACCAGGTAAGTTTTAAATGTCTAAGAACAAATGCTCAAGGGAAAATAAAACAAAAACCTTTCCACCTTCAACCTAAGACATCGGTCTTCAGAGTGTATAACCTGCCAGATGCTGTATGTTCACTCTTAGGTACCTTGTACAAACTACCTTTTTTAGTTCAGGGTGTTTTTCCCACAAGGGAATCTTTCCATGCTCCAAGTTAATTATGTTTCTCTCCTCTCAAGTTTCTTTACTACCTAGAAATTTAAGCTAATGTAGTCTATTTTAGGTTTTTAAAAGTGCTCAGTGCTATGATATCTATGTACTAATCTAAAAAGATTATAAAAATCTGAATACAGGGAAGTAAGAGGACAGCTAGGGATCATCCTAGTTCTCACAGAACATAGTATCTTTTGGCTGGCTTAAATAGTTGTCCTGAAGTAGTACTGCGTTATGCTATGCAGAATGTGTACACTTTAATGAGGTGAGTTAATCCCTATATTCTAGGAAAAGACCTTGGTAGCATTATCTGTCATTACTTGCAATAAGAGTGCACAGAGCTATTCTTGGGCTGCCAGACCAGTTAAAGAAAAACAACCTTTTGCAGGGAGCTAAAATTTAGTTGCTTACAGGCTGCTGATCAGTCGCTGCAGTGAGTATCAGAACCAAGAAATGACTGCTGTGTTTGCTGTGAGCGCTGAAGAAGAGCAATGGGGCCACTGGTAAGGTCCGAAGGAACCACTCACTGGCTTTTGCAGGTTGCAGGGGCTCGGCAGCACTCAGCTCCAATTTGGGTCGATATTAGCAGTGACAGCTAAATAACAGAAAGAGGGCCACATACTTTACTAAGATAATGCCAAATGCTGAGGTTTTGTACTAAATCCCTTGCCCCACAATTTCCATCGTCCTTGTCCACAGCTGGAAGTCTTCAAAGCCTGTTGGCAAACAGCAACAAGTATTCCACTGACACCTAAGATGGGGAAAATAAAACACCAGCAGTGCTAAATGTCACGCTTGGAAATGACAATTGTATTTGTTCAGCAGCCCTTTACCAGTTGAAGAATAAAAAATAATGTGGGTTCTTGCTGATGGGATGCACCGCCAGTCAGAAAAATGGAAAGCTCTCTCAGACCAGAAAGAACTGAGCCAGCTGAACGCGTTGGAAGGAGCTCTGTGCCAATGAGCTGTTACCTAATAACTTGGTAGTTCAAGCTCTGATACACAGTCAGAGAGCACAAGAGAGCCTCTTGTAGCCTGACATTTGGACACCTGAAACTGAAAGTCAGCTAAAATCACTGGATTTTTTTCTTTTTTTAATATTAGTAGTCCAGTGTTTATGTGAGCTGTGAGACATAAAAGGGGAGCAAAGTGACGTTACACGTGGCTGTAAAGCCAGAATGGAGAAGTAGGGTCAAAAAAGCAAGCAGGAGCCTCTCTAATGTAAACTGTGAGCAGTGAGGGCTCCATAGCCCAGTAGTGACGAGGCACTGTTACCAGGAGCAGATACCAATACCACATGGAAGACGACGGAAGTGCAGGCAAGTCAGCAGGTACACTAAGAGTCAAATGCACCGCAATGCCTTTTTGTCCCCACTTTCCAGGCGAGCACTGGAGTGACCTGAGAGGCAACTGGTGTGGTGATTGCAAAGGGGAGTGATGCTGCTTTGCAGGAGGAGGCTTCTGAAGGACAGGGAAATTCTTCCAGTGGCTGGTGATGTTTGTGGTTTAGTGTGTGGGTTCCTGACTCACCTATAAATTCTTATGAAGACTGAGAGTAATTTTACTGGTAGAGGCTCAGCAGGTAAAGGAGAGTAAATGCTGCTCAAAGGTAGTCAAAGATGGTGCTCATGCTGGTAAGGGCTCCCTAAAAAGCAGTAAGAGTTTCCTGAAACCTTCTCCAGCATGGATGCAGGGAAGTCAGTTGTCCAGCTGAAAAAAGGTTAAAAATAATGTAACGACAGTAACTTGATTAGTTTAACATTCATTCCATTCATCCATTAATGAATATCTAAAATACTTTCTTCCACCTTTAGACTGTAGAGAGATACTCTTCCTATAATTACAGGGCTATTATGAAAATTGAAAAGAAAAAAAAAAAAGGCTACAAAAGATAAGTAGGTGAATTCCAGGGAAGTTCAGAGACGTGGAAGCACATAGCTGTTGTACTTCTAAAAAGGTACCAGCACTTTGTCTAAATGTCTGCTTCTGACAGCTTCCCCGAACTGAATTTTGGAAGCTAATTAAAACATGAACATTTTGTCTCAGCTATTGTGTTGCTGAGGGCATTAACACTCTGAAACAACATGTAGGAGGGGAATAAAAGGCAGAGTGACAGATCACTAGAGAATTTGCTTGACCACTTTCCTTCCTTTCCTAGTATTTTTATCTTGGACCACAAAGTGTAAACTTCTAATAACTTATTAATGCAAATATATGTGTCTATTAATATATTATTAGGCATAGACACTCTGTGTGTGTGTAAATAATACAGTATAAATATGTACCTTCATGCTTATAATATTGCTAAAAGCTTGAGCTGAACTTACCATGCAGATTCAGAAAATTGAACAGAATAATTACATATAAAGAGACTTCTTCAGGGTTAACCACATCTGCTACTTCAATAATATCACTTTGCCATTTTTCAGTGCATATTTTCAGCTCATAACATCTTTTTGCTGCTAAACAAATCCTATGAACACTTACTTGGTGCTGCAGTTATTAGAGGTGAGCTATTTATCTTGTGGTTTCACAGTAAATGTTAACTGCTCTAAGACAGCACTTGCAGCTAAAGGAAGTGATCCCCCCTTCTGCAGTTCCCAACCTCCTCTTTCCGTCCCCATGCTGTTCCTTCCCTTTGTGTGATGAATGGATGGGAGAACAATCGAAGATAAACACAACCAAGAGTGCAAAATGACCCTAGTTTTTACCTGGATCAGTTTCATGATGTGTTTCATCATGTGGCTACATGAAAACTTTGGTTGGGACAGGTCAAAGGGCTGTATCAGCATAGAAATGAGCAGATGGAGAAGCATGTGGCTGCTTCTGTCAGCACCAGTGCCAAGCTATATTAGTTTAAACTGTGATGTTAAAACTACAGTATACTTCCCTCCAGTATTTGTAGCATATATACAATGAAAAGAGAAAAACAAGTTCCATGATCCCCACTTGGATAAACCAAAATGTTTCTATTAACTTCCGTTAAACTATGGCTGTTTAAGAATTCAGAAGATCCACCCCCTGGGACACCTTACCTCTTCTTAGCCTGATCCAGTTCTTCAAGCTTAGGGACAGTCCCCCACTAAAGTCAACTGCAGCAGGCCCTTTGAGGTGCAAATGAATCTTTGGTTTAAATTAACGAAGTCACACCAGGAGTGAATATAGCCCTATTCCAATCAGTGATCTAATTTTTGTACAATGATTGCAATTAACGACGTACATTATTTTCAGATCATTCGTAATGGATGGAAGAGCTTGACATTAGCTACTTGCTGTATCCCAAGACCAGCTTAAAAACATTGCGGAACCTCATCATAGTACATTTGAAACTGAGTAGAAAATTTCAGTACTTGTAATACTTTTTTCTTTAAGATCTTGAAGTAATAAAATTAATTTTCATAGCATAATTTAGGATGTTTCACTGTGTGACGCTGACAGTGCTCTAGAATTCTTTACTGATGTATTTTTGTGCACTTCATGCTTCATTTTCCGTTGCCTTGCTCCTTGTGGAGTAATTTACATATATGCAAAACAAATGTAAAAAAAACCGACTCAAAATTGTGGCCTTTCTCACTAAGGTTTTGCAAGTGCTAATAATAAAACAGAGTGCGAGGCAAGTGGAGAATCTAGCCTTCAGGCATGAATCTGATTTCACATTATTCTTGTCCAGTTCTTTGTTTTGATGTTGTTCTTAATTTTTATCAGTATTTTAACTAATTAAAAAATATGCAACAAAATACACCATTCAAAAATTGTTGTGAAACTCATCAGCTAATAGAAATTTTAATCTGGAGTGTTGAGAATGATGGTGAGAAGCAAGACAGGATGGAGTGGGGGTAGGGAACTTGGAATAATTTAAAGAAATTGGAGGAGAAGGCGAGAAGCTCATTTTATTCTCATTTAGCAATTAAGGCAGGAGTCTGTCTTTATCCGTCGTAGCAGCCAGCGGAAAGTAAAGAGAGGAGGGGGTCACGAGTTGGGTGTTTCTTTGTGAGCGTACACGTTGTGATGAGAAAGATGAATAGAGCAAAAGAGAGAAGTTGCTGTCAGTATCCCCAATAAAAAAATGTCTTAGCAGGTTGGCAATCAGCTCGTCAGCGATTCTGTAGCCCTCGTATTAGCCAGGTGGCCAGTTCCCCACTCAGCCTGCCAAGCGAGTCACTCATCAGCTCGGAGCCAGACAGAGTGCCAGGTGGCCAGATCCACCACCCAGCATCCAATTAACAATGACACTGGTTCAGAGCCAAGCGGGAAGGCAGCTATGAGACAGGGAGAGGGAGCATCGCTGCACCGCCGCTCCAGTCCCTATGTCAGGTCCAGCTGCCTTGAATTTTTGTAGAAAGCTTGATTTTTGGGGGTCTTTGCTTTGAGTTGTTTCGGTTGGTTTGTTGGGCTGGGGGTTTTTTAAGCAATAAAGCAGTCTACATTTTTTGGATGTCTCCAGTATTACTCTTTTACAGCACTTCCTCAGTGCCTGAGAGCAGAACTGTGCCACACTGTAAGTGGTGGCTCTGTCCATACTAGAAAGAAACTCGCCAAGTCATTTAACTTCTGAACTGCGTTTGAGTGTTAACCCAATTTAGGGAATGTTGGCCCCTGTCTGGTACTGGGTATCATGGCACAGGTGGATCTCTCCTGATTATACCTGAATTACTTGGCAAGAAATTATACTCCACTCAGTCCTCATCAAGAATTTTAGATATAAGAGCAGTTTTCAAACTCTATTTTTCATACTGTTTCAACATTTAATAAGGGCAGTTGTCCTTTAAAGGCTTTTTCACTTCAGTGGATTTTGTAAGATGCTTTTTATTACATACACATTACTTAGGGGGTCTACTTTTCCCACTCTTTAAATCTGTCACAAATTTTCCATAGGTTTAAATGGAAGTATGAAATTCAATGTTTGTTGTGATTATGTGGGTATAATCATGCCTTTCCTAAGAAAGCTTTGGAAGACAATCAGGATTTGGGAGACGGGATGGCCCAGTGAAGCTGGCAGTTGAAGTGATCCTATGTTTGTTGGGATGGTTGTTGTCCACATTGGTGACTGTCTGGAGGTCCGCACATGAAATGCATGTGGTCTTTTCTTAAGCCTTACTGCTCTGCCATAGGAGCGAAGCCAAAAATTAAAAATGTTTGAAGTCTTTTTCACTCTCCAATCAGGTTGCAACATGTAAGTAGGGAAAAATTGTCAGTTTTGTACACACATTGTGAATAAATAGAGGTCTTCAATTTGTAGTATCTTGTATAAGTACTAAGGTATTAAAAAAATCAGGGAAAGGGGAGTATTTAAAAATTCATCTCTCTTTAGGCCTCTCTCATAGTCTGAAAATAGCATTCCACCTTTAGGCTGGCAGTTAGGGCAAGATAAACACTTTTGAATGGAGCAAGCCGACTGGCCAAAAGTGAGATAATAGTTTATAGGAATAGAGCTATATATAGCCTGAAGGATACAGCAGTTCAAACTACAGTCTCCAGTGACTCACGGTCAACTCGGGGAAGGTGCTCTCAGGGGAGAGGCTTGTCCAACATCTCAGAGCTGTCGCTGCAGTTAACACAAATGAAAAACTCCGACGGAGAATGAGTGTAAGGGTTTTGTGGTTCTACCTAGGCAGCTACAAATAATAACATTTAAAACTCAGTTCCACAGGCCAAGTATCAGATTTGTCACATCTGACTGCTTCGTTATATATAAGTACAAGGATATGCATATAAGAACAATTAGCTACATCAAACAGAGACTGTTTAAAAAGAGATGGTGGTTATCTCACCTGACAGGTGAAATACAAAATATCAGTGCTCATTTCAAGTTCTCAAATACTTGATTCGGTTAAATCATGTAGTACTTCTCTGTATTACATTTCTCGGTGATAAGACAGGAATAGCAGTTTTGATCCATAACTCCTTAAAATCAATGAAATATCGTGGCATTTTTGGATTAAGGAGTTAGTAGCTGATGTATTATAATCCTGAGTTGACTCAGAGTAGCCCTGTGACCTTGTGTTAGCCTCTCTCACCAGTTTCCATAGATGCAAAAAGGAGCTAACAATGCTTAATTATCCACTTTATCTACTAAATAGGGTTAAGGCTAGGGATGTTATGACCATTTAATTACTCTTTGTAATGAGCTCTGAAAAGAAGTGACTAAGAACCAGTGTTGTCGGAGTAAATTGCATAGCTGCTGGATAAACTTTGTGCGGGTAGGGCGGGAAGGCTGAGTGCGTCCGGAGGGTTGCGCAGCAGATGCAGATGCAGATGCAGATGCAGCGTGTCACTGCTGGCTCTGCAGTCCCAGCTCTGCACACCCGGTGACGGCGCGCAGAGCTGGGCTGTCTCTGGTGGATTCCAGCGCTTCCTCGCCTCTTACGAAAGGGTGCAGTCTAGCGATTGCTAAGCATGATGCCAAGCTCCTTGCATCATCCGCTCTCCTCCCCCTCTCTCCACCACAGCTGTGATGGTAACAATTATGCTGGGAGGAGTATGTCCGTGGCATTTCTACGCATTTGATCCCTCTCAGACAATCACATGGAGGTGGGGTTTCTGTCTTGCTTACGTGTCTGTATTTTTAAATAAGCCTCTCCTTGTGTTGCTGCTCTGCAGTCAACATACCACCAGACGGTCCCTGCGCTGTACCGTGTACAGCACAGTGTCTGCATCAGATGATAACAACTTGTGGCTTGCAAACTGCATGCAGCTTTTCACAGACGCCGCCTGCAAACATCAAATACTCAGACACCCTGCTTGCCTTCAGAACACCCCGTTATTCATCTCTCCCCGCTCCTCCACTGACCGGCCCTTCAGCCGCGCGCAGGAGGGAGGGAGATGTTCTTGCAGTGCGAGAGAACTTGGAGAGAGAAAAGGCTTTATTAGGTCAAATTTTTTATTATCAGTGGCAGGACTCAGACTCCCAACAGAAGGCACGATAATTACCGAACTGACGCTTCTTGCCTCCGTCACCAAACACGCTGAGCCCCATGGCATGCATCAGTTCTGCCTTTTACTAGTACATGTTTACGCAGCTATTCCAGCAAACCTAAGGATATCCAAAATCTCTGGCCAGTACACAATGAACAAGCAGAGCGATTTTAGTCCCTGAAATTGATTTATTTTGAAAAACAACTTAAAATAACAAGTTTTTGCTTGCTGGCTAGGTCCAGAAATGCTTCACCATCTTTGTCTTGTCTTCAAATTTTTGTGAAATATAAAGAAATGAGGACTTTGTGCCTTTTTCTTATATTTTAACGTAACTGCTTTTAGAATACCTCCATCATTTTGGACCAGAAGAAAGGTGTTGTCATGTCAGCTTCCTAAGGGCAGTTAATTAATGTAGTGGTATGCGTGGATGAAGGCAGTGCCCAATCAAAGAAAAAAGGCAGAGAAAGGAATGGTCAGCTTTACATATTTCAAAACAAAAAGTCCCAGACAGGTCCTTCCCCAGAGAATTTTTTTCCATTTTAATTAATTCTTCAATCTTTATTGATGTTTTTTACCAGCATCATCAGGCAGTATTTACATTTGTTTATTTTGATATTAGAATGTTGATGAACAACACGTGAAAGAACCAAACCGAAATGAGTTCAAAGATACTATCACTTTGTCATTAATGTAATTTGAGGCTTGTTTATCAACAATCTCACATTCTCGGATGCCAGTTGAAAATCTGCTGAAGGAACATACAATTGGAATGGACCGTCTGTAACTGAGTCTAGTCAGCTGCCATCACGGGGGATCATATAATCCTGTTCCTAAATGTCTGTGACACCATAGAATTTTGTGGGGTTTTTTTACTGCAAGAGGATGAGAGTCTTCTCCAGGTTAGAAGAACCTCTCCTGAATCTCTCTTCTCTGGTGGTTCGAAATGCATACTGCAGGCAGGCGACTATCTCCTGGATAGGCAATAGGGAGTATTTTGCAAGACGTTTTAAGGGTAAAATTGTTTGCTTTGATTGTGGGTGGCTGTCACTGGCAGCACTACTAAATTCATGCTAATTTCAGTGTACATTTGATATGTTAACCCTATATATTTCTAAGGGTGTAGCCAGCAGTTTCAAATTTCCTTGCACCAGTCCCTCCGTAGCCCCCCTTGACAGCCACATATCCATTATCTGCCAGGATAGACGTACCATTGCACACAATCTGATCCTAATGCAGCAAGTGCGGCTATATGTGCCTGGCAGTGTGCTCATAAAGGGCCTGATGAAATAGAGAAAGCCCCTGCCAGTCACCATAAACAATGTTGCCCCAAGGAAATGAAAAATTGCCTGCCTGTTTTACACCCATGCGCTTTACAGATTAGAATATGGCTTTAGGTATTTAGGTGCTTTAAGCCTGACTGTAAGATTTTTTTTACCCTCATAATAATGAAGTGGAACTAAATGATCTATTTTCCAATATGCCACAAGGCTGATTAAATAGGAGGCTGGAAAAGGGGGTTTAGAGTCAACATTTAGCTTTGGGTATTCTTTTGTTTATTTGTTTGTTTGTTTGTTATTTTTTAACAGCGGGTTGGAGAAGATTACAAAGCCTGAAATGACTATAAATAGTTTCCTGATTTAAAGAAAAAAGCAGAAGAGGACTTAATTAAACCTTGCCCTGAGCAGCTCAAAGCCAACACTGTGGATTCATGTAGTAGAACTGTAAAGAGTAATTCCTCACCAAAAGAAAATGAAACTCATCTAGTTGGTTTTGCTTCACAATGTTCTTCTAGCCTAGCTGTTTGTTGTGCTATTACTAACATATTTGGACTAAGAATTAGGAAACTATTGTTTATAATAGTAGTGCCTACCTAGCTCTTCTCAGCTCTAGAATACTTTCTTAGCATCAAATGATTTCTGCAACACTCCTGAAGTGGCAGTGATCCTCATAATTTTAATAGTACTTATCTGGGAAATATTAGTAAATATTTCCTCCCAGCACACCTGGGAATAAGCAGCCTCCCTACCCATATATGCGTAACATATGGAGGTACATATGCGCTTCATATACGCAGATGCACAGACACAGTCTTGTCGTGGGGACCTTGCAGTCCAGAGCCCTCATCTTGTGACTGTTCCTCATCAGCACTCCCCTGTCCTCCAAGATTCCCGTTGGCTTCGCTCAGTTCTGCACTCAGTTGCATGATCGGAGTCAATTGTAAAGTCATGCTCCAGAACGCTAAGTAGAGAGTACAGTACGGAGGAAAAAAGAAAAAGGTGAAGGTGTGTAGGAGTACAGCTGCTAACAGGGTTAGCAGGGAATGAGGGAGATAAATAGGGAAAAGAACGCAGCTCAGATTTGCTGAAGCATAAGAAGTAAACTTCTGTGGAGCACGGAAGGACAGGAGGAAATCCCTCCAGGTGATTCTGAGTTATGAGGAAGAGATTGACTTTGGCAAAAATATGACAAGTTTGGGTGGGAGAAAACCTATTATAGTTGTGGTATTTGGGGTGGGCCATAGTAACGGACCCCGTCGTTGGGAGGGCTGCTGGAATGCAGGCGGGAAGAACCAGGGAGTCCCCCTCCTGCAGGTGAGGAGCTGGGAAGCAGCAGCAATCACTATTAAAGCATTTAAAATTTAAATTACAGTATGAAGTTACTTCAGGTCCTATAATATGTATTTGAAAAATTATATGATTTAGGAATTTAAATTCTTCGGCTGCGTCACACGACAGTAGAAGTCCCAATCCGTTTTTGGGGTCCTGGATTTACTACTAGCATTAACATTAGTTAATAAATGTAATAACACTGCTATCATTGTTTGTTATCTGTAAGACTTACATGGGACGGAAGCTTAAATGTCCGTATTGATAGTTGGGTAGGACAAGGCAGTAAGGGCCCGGTAAGGCATTAGAGCAAGTCAGGAGTGCAACACCAGCCTGCTGCTTCCCAGCTCCCACAGTGTAACCTCCAGACAAGCCCTTCCATTCGTCCTAGCACTCGTTTTTTCTGAAGAAATCTGTCAAAGGATCAGGCAAAGCATAACGGAAAAGCTGTTGCATGCTGCAAGCGACAAACCCCAAAGCATTTTGCATTTATTTTTGTTGCATTTGGAGACATGGACTGGGTAATCTAATATGTCTTTTATGTCTTATCTTGTATTGTTTCTAGCAAGATTGTTTAGTGAGCATGCCACCTTTAGGCATTATTGATGAAAAACATTTGAAAATGGAACCTTAACAGGCTGCTTCTTAAGAAATATGAAAGCACAGATAGTGCTTACAGCAAATCTAGGGCTACATTGCCAGCCAGCACAAATAGCCGAGATTTACTACCTGCTGAGTTACGCTTACTGAGGATGTAGTCCACTAAAGGCATGCTGTGCTTAAATTTTCTTAATTTAAGGCTTTACATATGAACATACGGTAGAAATACAATGAAGCAGTTTGGAAATATTGGTGGAAAATAATACACATTTACTTATCCCTATTTTCTTATTTACAGATCTGTGCAACCATAAATAACATATAAATGTGTTTGTTTACATCCATATTGCATCCTATATCTGTTAATTAACAGGTACAAAATACCCCTGTCTCTGCCTAGTACATTAGGAATTGTAGAGGGTTTTTTGACTCACTAATTAATATAGATTTTTTTATCTATTGAGAACAGGGTTGAAAGTGGACTTAGCAAAAAATGCCCTGTGGTTGGTGTTTTTACTGTTGTCCTTTAGTGAATACCATCCAAAATGGTTTCAGCACTTACTATACTTTGCCATCTCTGCTAAGTAGAATACAAAATTATATATAAATATATAATTATACATTAATTTAAATATATATACACTTAAATCTAGTTTTACAGCACTTTGGGGAAGATGGGGATATCTCTGACCCAATTTTTCACTGAAGTGATTAGTAGTTCTATACGCCTCAAACTGAAATACTTTAAAAGGTGCTGTCTTGTTAAAGTTTTATCTCTGGTGATCAAGTTTCTTTGAGAAGTCTGCAGTTAACCACTCAAAAATAGATTCACTAACAGTCACTAAGTAATTTCTGAATATTTAGGTCAGTTGTTCTTCTCATTCCTAGTTTTCAGCTTTTGAGACAGAACCTGGTGCAGGTAGTTACTGATTTGAACTCACTTCTGTTTCCACTTAAGTAAGTGTGAATTTGGCCATGAACTTCAGTGGCCAGGACTTTTTGTAAAGGCTTTCTCTAAAATTATTTTTAAAATCTGCCTCCTCTGATCTGGGGGAAATGTTTGCAGAATGGAGCATTTCCCGTGGTGTCAGCTTTCTGACCTGAAACTCGCCACTGCCTTCCTAACACGCCTGCTGATAGTCAGGCTTGCACATCTTTCGTCAAGCCCAAGGATGCCCTGCGTGACTTGAGGGTCAGCGAGGAGAGACCGAGTGGAGCATGCTCAAACTCCTATAATGGGGCAAACAGACGCCTGACTAAGGGATTTTGATTCTAGGAACTCTTTGTGTGCTGTAATTTCTTTCTTTCTTGACCGGTTCATGTGTACCTTTTGCTGTGGGCTTTTTATTTTTCACTTTCTTTAGGAGTTAGAGGGGAACAAATACAGATACTGGATTGTCAGATTAGAAGTTACTGTAACTTTTCTTTTCAAGGTGACAGAAATATCTCTATTGCTTTTCTAAGCTATTATTAAAAAGTCTTCAGCATGTCTGGAGAATCACCGCTACAGGTCCCTGGAGGCCAGCTGCCACGTAGCTTAGCACTGACACCCTTCGGAGCTCCGGCTGGAGAGGTCGGTAGTCTTAACGCTGCAAAGCCGTCCCCTTGGACTTTGGTATGTTCACGTCTCCTCTTCCCAAGTTGCTGTGCAACCTGCAGAAGGACACTGTTAAAAGGCAACGTTAATGGCACTTGCTCAGATTCTCTTTCAAGCTTAAATGTAGCAAAATTTCAGCATTGCTTCCGTTGCAGTTTTGTGTTTCGGGGCTGATGTATACCTTACTTCTGTTCAAGTCCAATTGTTTTGGTTAGTTAGGAGTTCTTTTGACTGAAATAGCTATGTCAGTGTAAGCCCAAGATGTTTTAGGTTTTCTGGCATAACTTCTTTCCCTTCCTTTTCTGCTATGTCAACTATATCTGGACTTGGGGATTTGCTGAGCTTTAACAATCCCATTATAATCAGAGCAATGCAATTTGCCTGTAGACAAGCTCTTAATGTCATTTGCAGTGATTATACATGTGTTAAAATTACAGTATTGGTTCAGAGCAATCTAATTATTTTAAATAATTTTTTCAAAACAATTGTAAAACAAATCGGTCATCCATTTTCATAAAATTGCTTGAAATATCTTTTCTTCAAATACCTTTGTTCTCTTCTTTGATGTTTTGATATTGTGAGGCCTCCTCTTGTTCTGTCTCAGTGACTGTCAAGTGCAGCCAAACTCAGCTCGCTTCAGTGTTACGCCTATGTTGTGCACATCTGGCTACGCAGAGATGTAATCGATCTGCTCTGAGCTGCTGCGAGAGATCCGTTTGACGCTCGGTCTTTCCTGGAGCACGAGGAGCATTGAACTGCAATCAGCGGCCGTTCACGACAGAGCAAATGGCAGGCCAGCGAGCCGGCTGTCGCAGGGGCCGTGCGGAAGCCCGGTGTATTACCGCAATGAAGTCTGAAAGGTGACCTTGCAGCGGCAGGTCTCCTGCCCTGGCTTGGAGTCCCTTTTATGCGCGCTGCTCTTAAAGGGTGTTGTTCTTTGAGATAAAGAGCTTATAATGAAATGGTTTCATATAATGTCAATTGGATAATTAAATGGGTTTGTATTTTAGGTCGAAGAAGTGTTGAAAAATCATGCTGTTAATTCTACAGTAGGAAGTAAATGCACAGAAGTACATACCATCAGGAAAACAGACCCGATCCTCGTTTCATTTATTCTAGTTGTGTATCATAGACTTAAAAGCAGTTACCACCAATTTAATTTTTTTTTTTTTTTTTAGTTATGAGGGCTGGTGAGCATCAGGTCTGGTGTTTTTAATTTCAAAGTTGTTTTCTAGTGTTTATCTTAATTTCTGAAACAAACCCTACTTCATATGTGAAAAGAACTTTGTCTAGATTGTTTTTATATGTGATTTTGTCACTGGCTGTTTCGTTGCCATTGGTGGGATGTTCGAGAGAGATTTTTTTTGGTCCTGAGCATCATTATTGAGTGTTTCTGTATTTCCTTGCAGCAGATTTCCACCCTAGGCAAAATGAATTACAGTCAATTTTTGCTCCCAGATAATTACCCTGTCACTGTACGGGAAGGAGTTAGCAGCTGGCATTTCAGGTTTCTGTTTTGTACTGCCTGCGATGGGCTCTCCTTGCAATATAGTTGGGACCTTGCCAAAATGGAGTTTTATAAAAGTAAGATTCACATCATCTAACTGGTAGAGTTGGAGTTGTTATTTTTATTATTATTATTATTTTCTGGATTTTCCATTTTTATTTTATGCTCCTTGGCTCAGATTCTCCATTGCCTTGCACCTTGTTCAATGATTTTATGCTTATTCTGGCCAGTTGTGCTAACACCCTGCAACCACTTTGCCAGTGCAACTTTTCTCACCCTTTGGAGAAACAGATCTTCTGGCCTTTAACTCTACAAAGAAGAACATTAGTTTAGTTTATCTTAGTTTTCTGTACTGTGATACTTGAAGATTTTAGGAGATAAAGAATAAAAGTTTCCCTTTCTCCTCTCCTAATTCAACAGGGTATCTTGACAGCTCCTGATCTGGTACATTTGTGTAGCTGTGACTCTGGACACGTTTTGATCAGACAGAATCAAATTTGGAATTGAAGATCTCAAGGCATCTGTTGCCTGCACTGAAAGCCAGCCAGCTCTGAAACGTCGTTATATGGGCTGTCCATGGGAGGGAGACAGTGAGCTGTGCCAGGGGTGTGGAGAAGGTGCTTGTCATCCCTGGGAAAAATTGCAATGTAGCTGGGGCTAACTCAGGAACACTTTGCAGGATGCTGGAGTCTGCATGGTGGTTCTGCCTGGAAATTAGCAAGTGGCACAGGACATGAATTTACTGTCAGGAGAGGAGTGAAATCGAGAACCCATGAGTTGCCATCAGATTCATAAATGAATTGCCAAAAAAGAAAGTATTAACTCAGGCACTTCTTATACCATATACTTGGTAGAACTGTGAGACTCGAGCAAATGCTTTCAGCGTCTGAAAATATTATTGCTATGTAGTGTGCTCAGATTCATCCTGTCCTTAAAAATTTTCTAATGCCAAACAAATGCTCTTTGGGTTTATGTATTCAGACTAATAGTGACATCCAGTGGCTGATCAACCCAACCACAGCAACAGTAACAGTCGTTTCAAATGGCGCGTCCAGAAGCCATGAGCTGATGTTGATTGAGATCAGATGGAGTTTATAGTAAATATATGTAATATGCCACCTTCAAGACTTTTGTGATGGCCAAAACCTTGCCACCTTCACAATTCTTCTTCTGGGAAGATGGCAGTGAAATTGCACAGGGTCTAAACGAGGAATTGCTGCGTGTTCTCCTGTGGTGGTGGGCAGCTTTGGACACAAATTGACACCTTGTTTAAAAATCTCATTTTGTCTCTCTAAATGAGTCTTATTAAGTATGTAAGCACTCTGGGCATAAGCAAAGCTGATGGCTATTCTGAGAGCTGCCCAGGCACTGGGGGATATGCAGGGCTGCAACAGCAGTACTGGTTTAAAAAGTGGAAGATTGTTTCATGTGCTCATGAGTTCTCCAAAACCTTTAAAAGGAAACTACATTAAGAAAATGTGACTAGTAGAACTGGTAGTGCATTGTCATAGACAGGGTTAGGGTTCCTCTGTGCCCCTAGAGCATCTGATCAAACTATGTGCATAGAGGAAGGTCTTGTTTATTACTGAGATGTTATTTATTACTGGCCTTGGGCCCAAAGACAGCAGCTGGAGCTACCACTGCGAAGACTGACCGCTGCAGCCGTTGGCACGCCACAGGTGAAGAATAATCCATTGCTTGTTTGTGATGGCTGCAGCACCCTTCCTGATGGTGAAATGCAATGGTGGGGTCAAATTTTGGCATTTCCTAAACCAGCCATCCTTTTATCTTACTGCTTTGGTTCTTGAGAGCGGATTTGTATTTTGTTTCCCAGAGTGATCTGCAAGTTAAAGGAGATTTTAATGACGTACAGCTCACAGAGCTTTAGGATGTTAATTACGATACCAACACTATGTTCTAGGAACAAAACAAGATATTTCAGAGAAACCTCGCACAAAACCGGTAACATCTCCCAGAAGAAGTCTTCTGATATTAAGCATACAAATAGCTTGATAGTATAAATGGTTGCTTCCAGCATGAACAGAACTAATTTTAGATAGGAGTGCCTAATGTGCCTGTCAGTACTTCAAAATGAATGATTAAAGATAAAAATAGATTTATTTTGTTTTCACTTGCATTGGGCCTCAGATCTGCAGGAAATATGGTGTCTACTTGCTGAAAACACCCGTGTAAGACTGTCCTAATGTATTCTGAAAATGATTTCACAGTGTCCATTGAGCACAACTAATTGCATTGTCACAATTGTAAAGGTTTCCAGTCCTGCTTGCAATTCCAAGAAGCATCTGGTAAATTTGTTTTGACTTTACTGTCTTCTGATTAACTTAAAAGTGCCAGGTGATCTAAGTCCTATTTTGTGGTATACTTCATTTTCTTCTAAGAGGCTGCCAGTGAACTGCACACATGATGAGAAATCTGCTTTGTAACATTGACCTGAACATAGACATTATCTTTTCCTGTTTGTAATGTAGATAGCAGAGCTGCAGAGGCATTGCCACTCCTCTCCCTTCCAATCTGTCTTGGACTCCGGAAGCCCAGTTCCCCTCACTGGTACACTGCAGGAATTCCACCAGCATCAGTGGTGTCGCATGGTGGAAACCCGTGTAAAAGTGAGACGGCACTGAAGGCACTTGAAATGTGAACCAGTGTTTGATCATCTTACCTAGCTGCAGCGGGCATTGGAAACACAACTTGGTTTTGCTCACCGTGAGCATCTCAATAGCATAGGCTTTCACTCGTCTGCTTAGATTAGACTTTCTTAAGAAAGATGCATGAGATAGATACACAGTCCAGAAGCACATATTAATGAATGTAAAAAAAAGGTATTTTCTTTTAAAAAGCTTAACTTCATGTGATGCCACTAAAAGGAAATAGGTTTTTTCCCCTCAGACCCTTGTTTAGTTTAGTTTAGTTAGTTTATTTACTGTACAATTGAGTTTGTGATGACAGTATCCATTTAGCAAAATTTTTTCATCTAAAATAACTCTGTTTCACTTGCCTCTGTCTTGTGGCTTAGTTTCTAACAAATATTACCAGAAATATATATAAAAAAATTCATAGTACCAGTAATATAAAAATATTGCCACAATACTATTGGAAGCCTTAAACACATACACTTGTAAACAATATATGCTTCACAAGACTGAAGCATGCCTATGGCAGCTCCACCATGAGCATCCTCACGGTTTAGCAAAAAATCTTTTGCAAAATACCTGACGAGAAGATACCTCCATCACACCTGCTCGAAGGGCCAAATGATTTCACTCTTTTTATAGGCACATAATTTATCCAAAGAGGGCCAAAGAGTTAACAGATCTTGTAGTTAAGTGCTTAATTAGCAACTAAAGAGTAAAGTCAGAAAAATTCAGTTCATTATTTGTCATGGATACAGAGTACGTTTCACTTTACTATGTAGAGTAATACATTTGTATTAAGACTTTACACTTTCAAGGTTCACAGGTCAAGATTAATCAGTTGTGACCTTGGAACACAGCTCTTCTCTTCATGAAGTAAAAGCTGCGTAAGGGAATCTGAAACAAGGGTCCATACGTTTATATATAGCTCAATCTGATTGAATGGTTAAAATGTAATTGAACAGCAAAAATAACATTCCTTTGCAGAGGAAGAATTAGAGACCTTTGGAAAAAGAGAGGTGAAATACAAGTAATTTTTCAGTGCAAGTGACATCATGAATTAATCTCTAACATGACTGAGGTTGATGGTTACGGTGTTCCTTTCCTACTATAATTGTTTCTCCAGAGCAGTTCTTCCTGCTTAAAATATTCAGCAGAGAAAGATACAAATATCAACATTTTGAAATGCCAGGTGCTTTGGTAACAAAGTGTTTGCTGCCAAACAGAATACACGTTTGTTTCTACATGACATCTTTATTTACAGAAACTTTTAATTTTTGATCTACTTTATGTGTTTTGTAGTAGCAAAACAGACTATAACTTCATAACAGGTTGTTGCAGTCACCCTAGCAACGTTACTCGACAAGCAAAGATGCCTAAAAAGTAAGGACCAGATTCTCTGCATCTGAACTCCGTTTGGACTTTGCAGGAGAGCAACGCTCGCTGTCTCAGCTTCTTGGCCCTGAGTTTACAGATCTCTCTATATGTTAAAGCTGAAAAGGAACAGCTTTGATTTATATCCTGACAGTGACTTTTCAGTGATTTTTTATGTAAATAAACTCTCCTCTTTCACGCTCCCCCCTTTTTTTATACCCACCAGAGCATCTCAGACCTCTACCCTACTGCACCAATACAGTTTCCCTTCACAAGGGGAATTCCTCACTCACTGTTTCTGGCTGGTTTAAGCTTATTTCATGCTACTTGTCAGGCTTGGCACACCAGATATTCTTGACCTGATAGTTTTGATGATTTTTATTTGTGACTCTGGAAACAAAAAGCCTTTATAGTTCCATGCATAATACTGGCATGAAAGTCTGCGTTCTGCTTGTGGTCTGGCTGCAGTGATGCTATTCAAATTGTTGTATTCATCTGTCTTTACAATCATTTTAAAATTGTCCACTCTACAGTTTAGCAAATCTTCAACTATTTCCACAGATATAGAAGCAATTCCAAAAAAATAGTATTTTTGCTTAGTTATGTAGTTTTCTCTGCCCTGCTCTATTCTACAAATTATCCATTAAAGTTCACACATGCCTGCATAGAAAATGCATGACTGTTACCATAAAGAGTAATTATTTTGAGCCACAACCTTTCTTCCTATTACCTCCTGTTTTTATGAGCTTGTCTGCCAAGACTAATCAATATGTAAACCTCAGCATGTTTGTAGCTAGTTTCATCCTTTTATATTAAAAGTTGTATTTCATAGCTTCCAGGTCTCGTAATTTCATCACAGCTTTCATGATGTTCACCTTTTTCTTAACTTCTGCAGGCAAGTGTGTTGTTATATTTAAATATTCTTTTCGGTTTTGCAGTTGTTGATAAAAGCTTGCAAATATGACCCTGCAGGCTGGAAGATTTCTAGGGACAATACAAAGTGCAAAAGCTTAACCATTTAAAATGAGGTACTATTTTAAAGCTTAACTCAACAGAGTCTTCCTCCTGATTCATGGTTTTGGAATTGCAGGACTGTATCTAATCTACTGTTCATTCTCTCTATTATTTTATATTGATGTTCCGACCCAGAGAAAGGAATTAGGAGACACCCTGTCACGGTTGTTGCTAGCCCTGGAGTAGCCCGGCTGTGGTACCTTCACCGCCAGCAGTACACGATCTGCTCCAGTGGTACAGACCACAGACCTGCCTCGGCACGCGGGGATGTCTGGCAGCACCGGCATTGCCAAGGGTGGCAGTCACTGAGAAGAGAAGTCGGAAACACAGTTGCATCGATTTCAGTTTCCATTTCTTGTGCCTAGCACCATGCTTTACAGCTTGATGTGCGATTTTTACATTGATAAGTATTGTTTGAACCTGAACTAGGATTTCTACTGTCTTTTTATAAATCCACTGAATCATTTATATTTGTATTAAGGTTTGTAATCTTGTTTTTGAAAAAGGAGCACTGACCTTTGGCCTATGTCATTTGCCAGACTTCCTTTAAGCTATGCCGTCAGGTATTACGGGGATAATGAGGTGGAACATTTTATTAATCTGTCATCCCTGAGCAAATGAGTTACATTTGTTTTGAAGCCTTAATGTAGTGGTCATAGGTTAACCATCTTGTAAAATCCCTTAGGCTTTTCTTTTCAGGTATGAATAAACTAGGATCTTACTGACTTACCATATATCAAGGAAAATAATGGATGAAATCTATAATTAGTGTCAAAACTTTGTGGATTTTCATAGGGTCAAGAATTCACTGGTGGCTTCAATGCTGCAATTCATTGCACCTACAGAGCTCTATACCGACTTTAGAAGAACTCTATCCAGCACCGCGATTTGCAGGTTCATGATGTAAATTGGCAAATGTGTTCCCCTGGTTTTGACCGTACAGCAGTCAGTGTTTGCAGACATCATACCCATAATTAAGACAATTATTGAACTGTTGATTTTTTTAAACTATACTTTTATAACCTTATGTATCCTTAACTGCAAAATTTCTTGTAATTCAAATAAAAATAACTGTGGCATTGACTCGCAGCTATTTAGTGTTACTCAACAATTTGGAAATTATCTCAGAAAGAATAGAGTTTGATTCTAACATAGGCTCAATCAATACAATACAATACAATTCATCCTAATACGCATTTAAATATTTATGCTACGCACAAGGGGATAATAGTTATGTAGTGTTGGCTAGCAAACTCTGGAGAGTATAGTTTGCCTCAATCTTATAGCAAGTTTGTTCAAAGTATTATTCTCAGTATTTGGTATTTTTTGTAAGAGAGTACTGATGACCCAGTGTTTGATACCAGCTGTCTTACTGGACATTTTTTCCTATTAATAATCATGAAGAATTTTATATGTGGTGGACATTTGTGGACAAGCATAATTCTTACTGTCCTCTTCAGGACTAAATTTTCTAGTAGGTAGTAGATCTAATCAGATGTTGTGAATTTAACCAAAAATCTCACCAGAACCTTTGGCATGAGATTATCGTCATGTGCAGAATGCTTCTGGTCACCTAACTTACATCATAAGAGCTTATAGGTTGTGCTTTTGGTGGGTGTAAGGATGAATTTCTTCAGGAACAGCTGTTCCAGAGTAAGTGTTCTTAGTTGAAGCATAGGAGCTGTTTGTATATGAGGTCAGTGAGAAACTGCTACTCCACAGCTAGAACACAGGGGCAAGAAAGCAGCAAATTTGATTTTGAATCAATTAAATCTTCGGTTAAGCCTGCTTGGCAGTTCCATATGTATTTGTTCTGCATAGAAATGCAAATTTACCATTTGAAAAATGCAAGTATTTTCAGATGAATCAAAATACCATTGTACTTTCTTTCTGAACTTCGAATGCTCTTTTTCATCGTCTGTCACACACACATTCGTTTCTATTGAACATTTTCAGCTAGTGTGTGCATAAAGAAAATTTCATCATGAAAACATCTGCTACAAGTGTGTTCTGTTGCTCTCAAAGCATGTGCAATTTGAACAGTATGTTATAATCCTGGATTAGCTTCCCTCCCAGCAGATGCTCACTAAACTGCTGTATCCAGTCTAGACCTTGTGTCCCACATGTGCTTGGCTTGCTGAGTCTGCACAGAAACATTGTCTGTCTGGCTCTGGGCCTCTCGTCATGCACTCCAGATGCAAACCAAGTGTCTGATACCACTTTTGGCAGCGGGAGCTGCACAGTCTGGTTGCTTAGGCACTTGCGTTAGTCCTTGCTTTCTAAATCTTTCATAATAGCTATTGAATGTGCTCATATTATCTCACAACTGTGCACCCTCTACTTCACTATTTTCTTTGAAACACTAACAACGGAGAACATCGACACATTTGTGTGCTAAGGGCCCAGAAAGCAGACATGATAAACAAACATATAAAAACCTGGAGAAACCTAATGCAGATCCTTATTTCATTTTTCTTATGCATCCAAAAATCAACAAAGATTTTGTCAGTATCTTCTGACCTTCTACATGACCTACTTCTCTTTTAGTCTAGAACTATTCCCTCCCCTGTGCCTTTCCATAAGTCTTCTTTCCAGAAGACCACTTGGGTAACTTTTAATTCCCTTATTAGCTAAGCTGCTGCAAGGACAGCAGCTCACCTAAAAGAATTAATTCCATAGGGAATTATGCTGCCTAATGTCTGCAGATTTTCTCATTTGAAGAGGTGATTACCCTGTAACAGCCTCTGACCACTCTACATTTGCCATCCATTGACAGTGCTATAGGAATCACAGTTAAATGATATGGCATAATTTTACAATCATCTCACCTGCTCTTTTAAAATCAAAACGCCCCTTGCAATTAGAAGCTGACACATACAGCCATATGCTGATTTGTCACAAAGTGCAATATAAGTCCTTCTTTAGGGTTTGCATTTTGGAAAATAAATCTACAGATCCCCTCATCTGAGTTGACTCTCCACAGAGGAGCTGCAGCAAGTCAGTAATGTCCTTACAGTCTCACTTACTATTTTTCCATTTGTTGTTCTGTCTGTCTTCCGATGCGCCATGTCAGTTTTGGTGGTCTGCTCTCTTATTTTTTCTGAGAAGATGAAGAACCAAAAAGTCACTGTCTTGCATTGTACTCGCATCCATCTCTCATCCCAAAGAAGCCGAAATATTCAGCGGTTCATCTGCATTCTCTCCCCGACCCGAGCTGAACGGAGGGCAGAGCTAACAGCCCTCACAGTCCTCAGCCTTCACCGAGAGTGCTCTGTGGGCCCGTACTTCTCACACAAGCTGTCATCTGTCTTGCCCACTCGCATGCAGTTGTCCATCTCGGCAGGACTTTTTTTCACACGCTCTGAATCTGAGGGGGATCCAAGGCAGCTGCTCCTTTGCCAAGATCCAGCCACAGCCTGTTTCACAGTCGATGTTGCAGTGATGTAAGATTAGGGCTTTACCTACCCGATTGCCCGCAGCGGTGAGTACTCTCGCAGTGCAAACTATTATTTCTCATTTTGGCAGTCTCCTGGAGTTACTGTGAACCTATAAAACTGTCTGTAGTGTCCGCTGAGATATGATGTCGTGATGCCTGTACAGCAAAAACATCCTCCCTGTTTCAAATCCAAATTAATTATTATCTACGCAGACCCTCCCCATCAAAATCCACATAGTCTCTCTTCAGCCCTCCTAGGCTAAGCCAAACATCTTGAAATTTGAGATTCTCTCTCATTTCCCCCAGGCTGGATCTTGCGGTGTTTGCCCGGATTTAGCATGAGCCGTTCCCCAGGTTTCGGGATCCGATGAAGCTGCAGTTTCTCTGTTAATCCCTCCTGGGTCGCCTGAGCAAAGGTAGACTTTCATAGACATTAGTCAGCTTTATATCACTGCTGGGGGAGGCAAAGCATTTTACTCCATAGAGACAAATAATTCAAAACTTAAGCTAAAATTTGATTCATCACATTGTTTTCCTCTCTTGATATAATTTAGAATCGTATTAGAAGCGACTGATGTAATAGAAACCGGATACCATGCTGGATCAGACCACCCAGTTCAGTATCCTACAGCTATTTAATTTCTTAGATTTTTTGTTGTTTTTCTTATAATGGGAGTACATCTGTTAAAATGCAAGACCTGAAACTTCACTGGGAGCAAAAAAAATTGCATCACACTAATGAACAGAAAAGCTGCCAGGGACAGAGTTCAGTCCTTCAGGAACATTTTCTGTTCCTGCCTCACTCATTGCAGAGTTTCCAGCTTCCACAGCAAAGTATGCGACCTGCAGGCAAGAGTCTATTTGTTCACAAGAAATCTGACGTAACCCTAGTCCGGTTACTCCTGCGTGGAAGGACATATGTACAAATGCAGCATGTTCATGATGTACAGCGTATACGCACAGTCAGAAAAGTCGGTGTATCTGGCACCTGAAAGTTTTGTTTATATCCGAGGTGTGAAGAAGAGATAACCATGAATCTGAAGAGAGTGCAGAGTTGAGTTCATGGCTATTGTTAAATGATGAATATGGTGGGATAATTTATCAGGCCAAGGTTTTACCTGGAATTAAAAAAAAAATAGTAACAGACTTCCAGGTTAAGCCTGTAGGTACAAAATGCCTGATGGCCTAGTCCAGTGCAAGCAGATGGATTAAATCCTGTATCCAAGTGCTTGAAAATCAGACTACTTGAATTTTAAATATCCAATTCAAATAAATGCAGCTTAAATGAAGAGTACTACCTATCATGTTTAGGGCAGAGAGAAAGTCTAAGTTACGATATTGCTGACACCACTATTGTACTCTGATTAAAATATGGCTTTTGATTAGTAAACAGATGGATTTTGATCTGCATCACGAGCCCGAATGAATTTGTTGCCAGTTCTTGAAGCGATTTGTGTTCTTGGAATCAAACTACCAAACAGTAACAGATGTGAGTACATTGAGCTGTCAAGAGCTTAATGAAGTAAAACCAAGATCACTAACCAGTTTTAGAGAAGGGTTAAGGGGATCCCTTTTTGAAAGCTAATTATTTAGGACAGCACACCTGTCATTAGGCAGCAGAAGATACCAAAAATTAACCATTGTCTCGCATGAATTCTCACTCTGCCACATGTGGTTGAAATGATAGACAGAGTTGTAGCTCGAAATTAATTGAGCTTTCAAATCCGGAGAAAATGGGAGAAAAAATTTGATCTAGGGTTATTAAAAACAGTTGAAATCACTAGCACAGCATGCCTTCCATTATTATGAAACATTTCCTTTTAATTCTTAATATTATAAAGACATTTTGGTACCCAGAACACTGATAGTTAAATCCAGCACACTAAATGCAACCACACGGAGACATCTGCTTTCGGCATGGTGTGGCACTACGCAGAAGAGCACAGCCTCGCAGGGAAGGCGACGGGCAGTGCAGGAAAACCCCAGGTTTCTGGGTCTGCTCAGCCCTCTGACCGTGGGCAAGTCACTTCGTGGTGAATCTGGAAGAGTAACGCTTCCCTTGTCTGCCTGGTCTGTGCAGGCTGTGAACTCTGATCTGGCAAAAGCTGTCATAGTGTTTGGATATCGCCCAGCGTAACCGGGCCTTCATTCAGCCGAAGGCTTCCTGGATTGATGCTGTGACACCGTGCCAGTGAGCAGAGATCAGTTATGTGTATAACGCCTTTGTTACGTTAGTCTGAACGAAGTGTAAGCTTCATTAGTGATTACATTTCAACTTTGGCAGTGCTTTGATGACCCAGGCCATATTGCTCCATGCAGGCAGGAGCCGCTCCTTTCCCTGACATAAAGACGTCAACAGAAAATCACAGTTAGAGCTTTGAAGATGCCGTCTGTTGCTTTTCGTCCCAAGTGAAATGTGACGTAAAAGCTAACCGATGGGGTCAGGCCTGCAGAAGAGCCCAGCGAGCCCCCTCCGAACCTGCAGCGCACCAGCTGCTCGGCGGCAGCCTCCTCGCCCTTCACGCGATGCAGGAGGAGCATCAGCCAACGTGGCCGGGGAGGGGGTAAACCACCTTCTAGCAAGGGACACTTATATTCGCAGTGCTTATTTGATCCTTCCAGTGTGAACTGTTTAGGTTAATCACCAATCTTCATTAATCTTATTGCTGTTGTAAAAATAGCCATAGTGAGAAATCAGTATCTGCCGGATTAAAATCACCTTTTCTGAGTACTTTCCAGTGAGCAGTGCTTCCTGTAGTCGTGCACGGAAGAAACATGATCTTTTCCAGTTCCGATTTTTTGAGAGTGTGCGGGGGTGTTGGGCATGAAGCCATCTAGAAAGATACATAACTACAAAATAATGCTTCTGTGGAAATCAGAATTCTGCTGACAGAAAATGTAAGTTAAAATTTGTGTCTAAAATAATGTTGTCTTGGTGGAATCCATCAAATCCATATTTCTACAACGTCTGCATTGCTCCTGTGGAGGCTGCTGACCATGCCAGTGTCTGCCTGGGGACGGGAGGACTCTTCATGGTGACGATGGTTTCGGGGGCATGATTCTGTACAGGTTTCTGTATGCGAGTAGTTTTACTCATGCGACTCATACTATTAAAATCAATCGCCTACTGCTGGCAAATATAGAGGCTTTAAAACACAGGCATGTAAAAGAGACACAATGGCTAGCGGGCAGTAAAAGCGTGGAAAGGAGAGAAAAATCTTTGTTAGTATCTCTTCCTGCGGTACACAAAGGATGCACGTTTCTGACCCCAGGGCTCCGTTACAGAAAAGCAGGTTTATAAGTCTTAGGAGATTGCTGCATTTTTTACAGGAGATTTAGGTGAACATATAGCTGCCTCCAGAGGAGCTTTTTATCATTTAGCATCCTACTGATGTCTGGTTTTCCTCTCCACAGGAATCCTGCCCCAAAATGATTGTAAATTACCAAGCAGAAATCTTTGATCACTCACCAATTATCTCTCTTCCTTTCAACATGTAAAGCTCTCTCTATGAGGTAACTCCGGTAACTTCAGCACAGAGAGTGACATTTAAAATCAGCATACTGGGAAGTTGGTTACCTGTTACTTATTCTTGAACAGAAAATTTCCTCTGTGGTTCTTCTTTTATACTATTCCTTTCAATGTAAACACAAACCTAGTGTGTATGCTTGAATAGCGTTACTTACTTTCTACATCTACTGTTACAAAGACTTACATCTTCTAGCCAAACTTAAATCTTTGGACTTTATAGGTTATTTTGGTGAGAAGTAATACCTGTCGTAAGCAGAGAGCTTGAGATGGAGAGAGGACTCTCACTTCTTACCTTAAACTTTTCTTTTTTTTTCTTGGAAGATGGTGGGAAGCAATAAAATAATCAAGATCTGCTTCAGCTTAGCAAGTAAGCATGGACTCAGCTTTAGCACTGCCCCTGACCTCAAGATCATAGTCCTGTGCTTAAAATGAAGGCACCTTGCTCGGCTGGAGCCTACATTCTCAAAGGGATCATATTCCTCCTTCGTTTTTCAGAACTGTGAAGAGAAAGATTTGCTTTCCTTTTGAAGGAAGGATTTTTCAGTTGTAATTCTGCATGATTTTTGTATTTTTGAAGATTTAGTGATACTTCCCAAATGGCAAACTCCATTTTTAAGGTTGAGATGTCAGCATGATTTCAGCCAAGTTACATGTAAGGGCCTGAAGTCACATGCGAGTTGCCCCTTGAAATGAACTGGGGCAGCAAATCGCTATGCATTGCTGTTTACAGGATTAGGTTTTATGTTTGCAAAATTTTGACCTTCTTAGGCCAAAAGAGTTCTGCTGATTCACGCTACCTCATCAGCGGTAGCTGCTGCGCAGGAGGGCAGCTTCGGTCGAACCGACTTCTCGAGCGGAGTGAGGAGCAGCCTGAGAAGGACCGTGAGCTGCTTCCCTCTACCAGGAAGCCGAAGCCAGCGTTGCCGCTGGGAAAACACGACATGGTGGCATCACTTTGGCATGCGGGACTTAGTACTCTGGTGCACAGAGCTCAGCCACTGAAATAGCTGCTGTAGCGCACAGAGAAGAAGGAATGGGAGCTGGCAAACGTCCAGCCTGGGAAAAAAGCAGTGCTGGAGCTGCCGATGTTATGCCGTGCTTTAGTTCATACTGCATTCACACTTACTTCATCAAACTTCCCCTCCTTTGAAAATTATTTAACAGGACAATATAAACTGGAAGAAATTTGTTCTTCAATATTGACATTTTATACTTTTAAACAACTTCCCTCTATAAACTGTTGTTGAGTTTTAACATATTCTCAAGTTCTCATCTTCTAGTAAGTTTAGGACTTCTATTTTTTTAACTCTATATTATCTTACTTATTCCTTCCCAGAGGGAAGTGTCCCATATACTGAATCCAGCAGAGTGGCAGCCACAGAATTAGACTCTTGCTTCCCCTGTGAACACATTGCAAAGTTTCTCTTGAATTTTGTTCTACTTTTGTTAAACCTATACAGTGATTTTTATCTATAAAATAAGTTTTACTGACTCTTGCACTCCCAAAGCAAGTATCTAAAAGAAACAGTGATTATTAACTATCTATATTACAGTAACTATTAAAAGGACAGGGGGACATTATTGTTACCACTGAAACAGGCAGGTCTTGTCACAGAAAACAAGCATTCAGGATAGAAAAAAACAAACAGCACCAAAACAAACAGCGAAGGGTGAGGAGTCCCTTTCCCAAGGCCACAGCAGATCCAGGAATGAAGCCCGGGTGTCGCGCTCTGGAAGCGGGTGCATCGTGCCCGGCGGAGCTCTGCAGACACCCTGCCGGCTCTCGGCGGGCTGCCCGGGCTACGAGGGGCAGCAGGGCTGCTGAAGCCGGGCGGGCAAGCCGGGGAGAAGCGTGGCTGAACTGCCCGCTTTTGCCAGCAGAGCAACATCAAGCATGATGGGATGTGCTGGTCGGATTTTTAAGCTGGGGAGTTCTGCGTATGTTCAGTTATGCTCCTATAAAGTGGCCTTTGATGCTGTACTTGATGTGAAATCTACACTAAAAGTTATGCTGACAAAATCTCCGGGGTAAACACAGCGAACGCCTGTGCTTGTACTGTCAAGCCATGGCAATCTTTTTGTTGGGGTGAACCAAAGTTATCAATTGCCATGCTAGTGGCAATGTTTGCACTTGACTTGTGTCTTTACAGTTAAAAATTCATTTTACCATTTTTATAGCAGGGTCAGTTCTCATACTGGATCAGTTACAGGGGATGAGCAAAGTACATTTGGAAGTGGGAACCACTGGGTTCTTTCCAAGGCAGTAACATCAGCATCGTTATAAGAACACTGCTTTGGTTTACACCTTTATCAAGAATCGAATCCACGCAACCATCATTTTACGTAGCTCTTATTGCGGTAGGAGGGCTCTGTGCCATGGCAGACTACTATTTTTTAAAGAACAAAACAGTGCCGTTAATTCTTTATTCTTCCTTCACTTATTATTTTACAGCAAAAAGAAAACTTTTCCTGCTAGAATGTCTTGAAGTAAATGTGTTGTAGGAATTTGTTTTTTATGGATATGTCTTCATTCACAATCAATAGATAATTGCATTAAGCTGTCTTTACCTGGAGGGATTTGAAAATCATATTAAACCCAACAGTCACATCACTGCTCAAATGACATAGATCACTTACAGATGAAGATGCTCCCCTCCTCCCCCCCGACCCAAAAGACCTTTCAGAAGGAGAGGTGTTACCAGCCGCCACCTGCCTCTCCAGCTGTCAAGATCCTCAGTCAGTTCGTTAAAAATGAGCAGCTTTCTACATTATACACCTGATCGTATGTTTTCCGGAGACTATTGCACTGAACTGAGAAATACCCTCTCTGTGCTTTTGGTGGCTGGGTGATATGCCCTACTCTGGGGGAATGTGCTTTCTCCATCATTCTGATCACTTCCCTTTAACTATCCCTGATGGAGCCAGGGCTTGCGGGCACAGGACCGGCATCGCGACAGCTGTCCGTCATCTCAAAGCTGTGTTATCATGGGCTCCAAGAACCCGGTGGGTGATCATATCCAGTGGGCAAAAGCTGTGTACTGGGTTTACACTGGTCTGGGTTGTACACTGGTCTGTGTCCAAACGCAAAGTTTCAAATGTCTTTTCTGTTCAGTTTTTTTCTTCTTAGAAGTGAGTCACAAAAGATTACAGGTAAAAATAGGGGGCGAGTGGATTTTCTTCCCTTTGATAGATTGTTTTTATTTATAGTCCCGTCACAGCGTAACAGCCCACTGAATATACAGTAGGCCGTTTGTCCTTTATGCAATCTACAAGAAAAGGAGCAAGAAGTAAAGCAATTTGCCCTGTGTGTACAATTAAAAGTAAAACCCAACAATAGCATATGCTCAGGGAACAAAACAAACCGAAGGATAGTTTAGCAGTGATCATTTCTATTCAACTGTAAAAAGCGTTCGCAAAGACACTTGTGTTCTTTCTAGGCGACAGCCCGCACGAGGAGAACACATCTCATTCGGCCAGCTCCTGGCTCTTCAGCCCAGCTCGATCCGTCGGGTTTTGTAATTACTAGTTCTAGTGTTACCTACTGGGGTTGCCTCGATGGAAAACACGTGTGGGTGAGCAAGGAGCAGCAGCTCAGGCGTACATCTGCGTTCGTACACGTCACGTAACGCCTTCCCTCGGAGCATCGCAGAGGGCTTTACATACATTAATGACTCGTGAGCGTTTCCACCCCACTGAGGGCTCACCCTTGTTTTACAGATGAGAAACGTACGGTACGGAGGAAAGGAGTTTCTTTAAATCAAAGGTGGCTGGCACAATCCAGCAGAAACATTTCATTTCAAACCCATTACTCTCACTCTTCTTCCAGTCCTCCCTGCCACGCTCGCAGTGTGAAGGCCATGAAAGGATGCTGTTTGGGGTGGGTTTGCGCTGCCCGTGCCGGGGGCACTGCCCAGCCCCTGCCCACGCCGCCCTCCCCATCGCCTGCCGCAGGCAGCGGGGCTCCTCATTCGTAGTCACCCAGCAACAGCCTCAGCGCTGGCTCAGCTGATGCGGCGTCCCTGTCCCTGCCTGTGTCCGCGTGTCAGTGTGTGCACGCGTGTGTGCACACGCGAAGCTGCAGCTTCCCGAGGCGGTGGGGGCAAGGGCGTTTCTCAGCTGGGGGCAAAATAAATGCGAGTTGCTCATCCAGCCCTGGGATGCAGGCAGGCTGAGGAGCACAGCAAGAACAAGAGCCAGCTAAGCAGAAATATTGGCCTACATTTTTTTCTCCTCCTGGTGGAAGGCATGCGAGTTTCTATGGCAACTTGTGTTTTCTGTTCGTCAGGCCTACTGACTCACTTCTGGGGGAGTCGCACAGAGAAAAAAGATTGTTTTCTTTCCCTGCCAAGTCAAGTGGCTCCTTTTCTGCAGCCCATTGCTCTCGTCTGAGTTCGTCTGGTCGGTGTTTGAGGCTGGCATTGCTTTGCAGCACCAGTTTAGGGCCACAAGAAAAGACAGTCAGACGTTACAACATCCTCATCCCCTTGAAAAATCATTGGAAATAAGTTGAGCTTGTCTGCTTCACAAGAGGATGCCAGCCTAGCTAAAACACTGGGATGCGCTGGGCTGGCTCTGGTGACAGCGCTGGGCTGTGCAGGAGGGGAGTGCGGTGCCTCCCGGCACGCTGCGGGTCGCCCGTTCGGGGGAAGGCGCAAGCTGCTGTGCCTGTGCCGCGGGGTGGACCGGGGCACGCACCCCGGGTGTGCTTGTGAGCACCGACGGGACAAAATGAGCAGCGAGGCCTGAAGGAGACGGCGCTGAGAGCGGCCGTGGCTGTGAGGGGAGTCGGAGCCGGCGAGGGCACGGCTCAGCGGAAGGAGTGGACGCGTGTTCAGAGCCCAGAGCCAAACAGTGCAGAACACATTTGTTCCTAAGGACCTTTGCCGTGATAAGCTTTTTTTTTTTTTTTTTTTAATCTACTAGTCCATTTAGTCTTGTACTGACATACTGGATTGTCAGCCTGGCTTTAACAGCTAGATCCCAAACGGCTTCCCCCACGCAGACCAGTGTCCATGGCTACAATCTTTGATTTATGGCTTTGCGGTGGCATCTTGAGCTTCCTGGATCAAAACTTCCGTGGGAATGGCTTTCCATGGTCTCACCTGATCACCCCAGTTTTTCTAATTGGGAAACTCCCATAGGTATACAAGCTTGACTTTTCAGCAGAGCCCAGGGATGCTGAGTAACCGTTTTTCCTTGAAATAGAGGGGGAGCTTTGCGTCTGCTTCTCTCAGGCTCCGCTGAGAATTCCAGCTATTATACCCCGGAGAACACTGTGAACACTCTCACGACCAACAATTCTTCTGAAGCTTTTTCTTTTGCCTAATCACAAACATATGGTATACTTTAAGGGAGATTATCTTTACATTGTTAGCTTTAAAATGCAGCCGCCTTCTAGCTTTACAAGGTCACAGCAGCTATCCAGTTAAATGGTAGAGCAGAAATAAAATGTTCACGCAGCATGACCTTGGTCAATCAGTTAATCTTTCTCTACCCTATTTACTCCAGCAAAATAAAAATCCATCCCCACACACTGAGAAGTGCTTTGAGATCCTGGGGTGAAAGGTACATCATAAGCCAGAGTATTAATTATTTAAGCCCTGATAGTATGCTTGGTACTGGAGGGAATACAGATGAATTTACTATTATTGTCGGTTTATGTATGGCTCCTATTTACATTGATTGCAGTGATGCAGCTGTCAGTAAATCGGACAGGTTGGAGTTTGCAGACCCAGCGTATTGCTTCTCCCTTTTTGTGATTCATTCCACTAAGATTTAGAAATGACAGTGAGGTATGTATGTGAGGGCTCAAGCAGCAACAGTGCTACTGCTTCAGGGAGTGAGAATGTTTTAAAAGACTTATGTCAGCATTTTATGTAGAGCTCCTTATTCATTATACTGCAAGGGGGAGGAGGGTTAGGATGTAGCCAGCACTGAGAGTCACAGCGTATCCTGTCAACCCAGCATGTATCCTACAAAATGGTATATGTGCGTAACACAGGGGAGGCAAAGGCTCGTTCCTCGTGTTCCGAGTTGCAATTGCAGTTTTTGAGGTTTTGTGGGAACACCTAATCTAACATTGCTCATAAATTGGTTTTCTGGTTGTTACGTTAAGCTGGATTACGCAGTGTAAAGCATTGATTTTTAGATTTTAGAACGCTGAATGATTCATGTGCACATTGCCTACTAAACTAGATTGTGGCAGTTTGATTGCTCTGGCCCTTCTCAGAACAGATCCAGATGACGACTGTTTTAAGATGCAGGCAAACTTTGAGCTCTCTTACTTTTTAGTGTCTGCTTTAAAAAAGGGGGGGTCTTTTCTAACGTTATGTTATTGAGGTTTTAGTTTATAGTGTCCAATAGTGTTATCCTACTGCAAGCACAAAGCATGATTTTTAGAGCTGCTGTTCCTTAAAACCTGCTTTTGCTGTCATTCCATTTTAATATGGCCATATATTACGATATAGAAATGTTCAATACAAGCATGAGTACACATAGACAGAAAGGGAAAACTGTGTTTTTACGAACCATGCAGATGTTTATCACAATTCTAAACAAAATCCTTTTTCAGAACTTTTGTCAAATTGAATTGGCTTCTGCCATTCAAAAACTTCTATTTTCACACATGTATATCGTAGAATACATTTAAAAATAAAATAGCATGTTGACACATAAGTTATTTAACTGGGTGTTTGCACTGTCATTGAGCAGAGACTTTGTCTCTGAAGAGCTTAATACACTCCTGTACGGGTTGAAGTCATGTACAGACATTGATGATAGGCATGTAATTTCTCTAACTTCATTTCATTTTTAATATTCTGCATCTTTACTGACTGTAGCAAACGGCAGAATGTGTTGATTATCCTCTTGCGCTGGGTCAGCTTTGGTTAAACCATCAAAAGCAAGAAACATCTATTAGGTGTTCTTTTGCTGAGTCCTCAATTAAATGAACTTGCAGGGAGCAGCAAATATTTTTCCTCCCATTTTCTCTCGACCAGTTTCTGCGTCCCTCAGAGGTCACAGCCTCCCCAGAGAGGAGCCTGGTGTCTGAGAAACGCTGCTCTGAACAAGTCCAAATGCTGCTATTCAGCAACACTGTAATAATCTCACCTAAATACACCAGCTTCCATCCATCAAATGATTGACCCTATCTATGAAAACCCCTCAGTAATTGTAATCACACAATGCCGGCGAGAAAACTGGTCTTTACACCAGCCTTTACCAAGACGGTGCATTATCCTTACACAATAAGTTATTGACACCATGTCTGAGGCTGACATTTATGGTGGGGTTATTGGCAGTGATTGTTCGGTGCTGGAAATAGATGGCTGCTCATGGCGCTTTGCATCCTGCCCCGATCACGCCTGCTTACCCTTGGCTTTATAAAGACGGGGATGGAGATCGCTCCCCAGGCAGGGATTGCACGGCCGAGGCAGCGGCCGGGGCCCTGCGGGGAAGGACCTAAAGCAGGGGTCAGCCTCTTTGTTATGTGGGGAAAACACAGGGCGTCCTCCCCAACGGCACACTGGCTCTCTGTGTGCCGACACCCTGCCTAGTAAATCAAGACCTGTTTTACACGACACATCCCTCTCCGTTGCCCAAGCAGATAAGGTTCGCTCACCCAAACTCTCGCATCCTCCTTTCTTACTTGGCTGTTTCACCAGTGTATTTTCTTTCGGTCACTTTGTTTTTATTTTAGTTGTAGACTTATGCAGCTTTTAGTGGTTTTGCATTAGATGAGGACTACTGTGATGTATAGAGATCTCTCAAATGCCATATATGAATTTAGCAGTCTCTGACAGAAACTGGTCCCCCTATATTGCTGCAGAAACATAGGTGCAGTATCATAAACAATGACCTGCTTGGCCGATTTGCAGAATTGAAATACTGTTAGCATACAACAGCGCTGACATTATATGCCAGAACACCTTCATTGTGTTACCCTCGCTGCTACTTATCATTAGATTTCGAAGCTAATTATCGCCTGCTAGCTAGGCTACAAGTTTACTAACGTGTGTTTTTAGGAAGCTCTGCAACCACAAGCCCAGGGGCTTGAGCAGACCACGTTGTGCCGCTGCCGCCGCCGCTCCCACCCGCCCCGCAGTGCGGAGCCGTAGCCGGTAGCCCCGCGGTCGCCCGTGGGGCCGGGGGGCCGGGATGCGGCAGCGTGGGGGTCCATCTGCCGGCGGCTCCCGGCACTGCCGGCTCCTCCGTGGGGGGGAAAGGCCCCGAGTTAGGGGCTCGGGTCCCAACGCTGAAGAACGAGATCCCCCCGAAACACCGCCCCGGGGAGGGGGGGCTCCCCCGGGGGCTCCCCCGGGGGCTCCCCCGGCCATCGCGCTCTGCCGAGCACCCTGACGTTGCCCCCGTCTTTGCCGTCCTGCCGCGGAAGCATCTTTTGCACCGGGGCGATCAGGCGAGTATACGTTAAACCTTGTCTTTAGGTTTTGAGGTTCACTTACGGAGGAGAGCACGGTTGGGTGCGGCGTGTCACAGCGGCTCTGCAGCGTTCTTCTCCAGTAGTCTGTCACTGGGCACCGAAGTTAAGAGCGTGACTCGAAGCAACGTAGAGGCAAAGCCAGTTCTCAAGGGAGAATACTTGGATTTCTCTGTGTATTTCATAGATGAAACTCTATCGTTCCGAGGAGGTATTTTATCACAGACAATAGTTTGCAGCAGATTGGGAAGATACGTTCAGTGTTCATTTCTTAGTCAGCTATTGCTCCCCAAACCCAGGAGACCTCGGCGTGCAGTCTATGGACTTTGGATGGACCTTTCCTCCCCACTGTTTATCAACAATTCCAGAAGCACTTTCTGCAGCTGACTGCAGTCTTTCACTGCTACACGGCATTTCCTTGTTCTGTTGTAAACAACAGAAGCTCAGGTTTTTACCTGCTTAGAAATCTGCAAAGCTAATATTAACTGCCGTGTGCTTCAGCACAGACCACATCGGAAGTCCAAATCCAGACCTGAACAAATGCTCAGATTGCACAAGTCAAGACTACAGGATTTAGCAGCGTGCCCCAAAAAAACAGCACTGAGTGTGAACACGGGGAGCCCAATAAGTATTTCTGAGTGCCAGAATGACTTTTCGGTTCAGTTTGTCTGAACCAGTCTCTCTTAGGCACTTCTGTAGCAACGTATGCCATATATTGTCGAAGTATTACGAACGGTGGCAGGGAGAATGTAGCCAGAAGGAAATGCGTAGCAATGGTGATGGCACTGTCACGCTGCTGCAGGCCCTACAGATGGTTGCCTGAGTATCTAAGGCTGGTTTGGCAACAAGAGAGATTTTACTAACGTACGTTGCATTGATGTGATTGACACTAATATATTGTACAGAGCTTTGGTGTCCACAAGAGTGAGTGAAAAACGGAGAGTGAAGGAAAGCTTAATGCTTCCGGGGGGTTAATATTAATATACCTTACAGCCAGAAACTTAAACCAACTCAGTCTCTTTGGCTTACCCAAAACACTGAAAGACAATTGCATTACAAAATATAAGTAGCTTTCTGGGAGGAAACACAAGGTACTTGTACACAATCCGTTCCTTGAGATAGCAGAGAAAGCTGTAACGAGGCCGAGCGGCGGGAAGCTGAATTCAGGCTTCTTCAAAGGAAAAACTGAGCACTGCTTTTTACTGGAGGGTGTAAACAGCCACTGGGAGAAATGGAAGTTCTGACTTCTCCTGCTCATGATATTTCCAGATGACAACTAGGTATTTTTTGGAAGATACACCTTAGCATAATACAAGCTGTCCTTGTGTCATGCTGAAGTTACTGGACCAGTATGGAGCTTACTGGGTAAAACCAGGAGCAATCTGGAGAGTGTCTGAGACCTCGTGATTCCAGTATGGGCGCTTCCCGGCGCTGCCCGAGGGTGGGTGTCGGGCGCTGCTGTGGGGAGGAACGGGCAAGTTTTCAGCTGTGTCGGCAGATCTGTGCGAGACCCATCCATCACATAAGTCCTGCTTAACCACTCTTCATGATTAAATATTTACAATAAGAATTTATTCATCATTAAAACCATAAATAAAAGGATTACAGAGAAAGTCAGAATGGTTCAGTCAGGAAAGAGCACTAATTATTTTCACCCTTGTGGGTTTTTCTGCATTCAATACTTTAATTTCAAAATGAAAATATTGAGATAAACTCCCACTTTCATGTGAGTATAGTTGGTGTGATTTCTTATTCAGTGTGAAGCCTGAAAAAGGAGAATAAACACTCATCTAATCATTTACGTTCAGTCGTAATTTAGGCCCTGAGCAACAAAGTTTTTAAGCAGGCGATAAAACTTTAAGCAGTGAAGTATTCCCACCCACTCCAGAAGGATTATTCAGAGGCCCGAAGTGAAAAGTTGTTTTATTCCGAGTAAGGGAACAGCAGAATTCACGTGCGCTGGAAGCCGAGTCGTGGTGCCCGAGCTGGGGAGACGGATGATGAGAGTTGACGATCTGGGGCGCAGAACGCAGAGCTCAGTCCCCGCTTGGCCACCGGCTTGCCGGGGGTGACTCCCTGGCTAGCAGGGGTTTTGTATGATCTAGGAGAAGTCGCATCACTTTGTCTGGTACTGCCCCGATGATCCAACCTGATGCAAGTGCATGTGAGAGTGTGGCGCAAAATCAATTACCCGAGTTGCTCATCCAATTTTTATTTGAACGTTTATAAATAGTATGAATAGTGAAAATTATTTAACTTTAGAAAGTAATTTAGCTGGGTTTCTAAGAGACATTTAATGAGCTTACATTACCCAAGGTGCTCTAAAACCAACTATATTTCAAATTGAATACAAATAATTTTGGCTGGGATGTAACTTTTTACCTTGCTAGTAAAAAGCTCCCATTTAGGCGCTATTTTTTCTACCAACAGGCACAACTAGGAAGTGATATTCCATAAAAGCTCCTTCCTGTTGAGAAAAAAATAGGAAAACAGGTAAAAGTGATGCATGCACAGCGGACGCTGCTACGCGGTGGGATCGTCCACAGCCGGCAGATGAGCAGTTAGGGGCAGGGGCGAGTGCATCGGACAGAGATGTGGAGACCAGGCTGCTCCCCAGCTGCAACGTGCAGGCGACGTGGTTTCTCCAGGGCTGCAGCACAAGTTTTAAAGAATATCCTCGTGCCAACAGCGTGAACACCCGGCAGCTGCTCCTCGCCAGCCGCAAACCACCTCCTGCTCCAGGCACCTCCCGCCAGGAAACGAATGTGAGTAATTTCTGAACTGGGGGGGAAAGTTAGCGATGAATATTGCCAGAAAGCTAAACTTACTGACGGTCACGTGATGCAAAAATTCTGAGGATGGTTTTGTGTAAGGAGAAGCTGTCTGCTGCATAGGCGGAAAGGAAATAAGCAGAATAACAGGAAGGAGATTGTTGAGTCTTCAGCAGTATTGCAGTTATTCTTCCAAATTTGCAGAGCTGAAGCTGTTTTTTTTTTTAAACACCCCTCATATTCCTAGTATAGAATATGAATTTTAGGATATCGGGTGATCCTTGTGGCATTTTGTGTATGGGTGGCCTTGTAAGATAGTGTCATTTCATCTCCTTCGAAATCTTGTCTTTTTGGTGGGGGGGGAAGGGTGGATGTAAGGAAAGATAATGGGACCTATAACCACTGCTTGTTTTCCCAATACTGCACCATCAATATATGAATATCACGATCATAATTATATCTAAATAAATCTAAACCCATTCAAACTTTATATAATGCCATCAATAACCCTGAAAATAAAGAAATGCTTTTTACTGAGTACAGTAAGACTTTGCATTTGTTGTGCTATTGAAAATGCTTAAATGTGGGGTTTTTTTCACAATCCAGCTTCATGTTTAAGATATTATCCAAATTCACCGCTCATAGTGTATGGGAGCAATTTCATTCATGCTCAACTCCATTGATTTTAAACTTCCCTCAGCCAGAATATAGTAGAGATTAATATCTGTACCATCTGAATATCATCCAATATTATCTAAAGGACTGACTAAACGGGAAATAATAAACAGATAAGAAGTGAAAATGCCCTAAGCGTTCCCTCAAAACAGGTAAAAAGGCAGACCTCTGAACTTAAATATGCTTGTAAAGGAAACAAAAGCTTTAAGTTCTCACCTTGCAAGTTAGTTACATCTAATCTTTGGAGAAGATGAGAAAAACGTTAGTCAAAGGCTTTGACTGAAAGTTTGAGAATCACAGATGGAGACTGCAGAGCCCTCCTGTCCCCCCGCGAAGGGCTGGACGTGGGTGGCTCAGCAGTGCCCCGGAGCTGCCCTGAGGAAGCCGCAGCAGCCCTCTCTCCCCGGGAAGGCTGTTCCAGCCCGCAAGCGATTCCTGCCCGTGGGGTGTTGTCAGGAGCGGCCCGGATAAGGAAGAGCAGCGTGAACCCCGAGCAGAGTCCACGAGGCCCGGCAGCCCGAGGGGAAGGACGGCTCTGACTTCGGAGCAAGCCGCTCTGCTGCTCGGTGTCCTCAGCCCCCAAAGCCTGTGTTTGGCTGGCTTGCATAGACAGCCCAGCGTCTGCTCTTCGCAAGCGCGGGGCGTAACGGGGTAGAAGTTGGACCTCTGTGTACTTTTAGCACATACGCAAAGTTTTAAAAACTCTCCCTAAGTGTTCACAAAGTCAATCCAAATAATTTAAGTGTTCTGGTTTATTGCTGTCCCTAGTAACAGGGTCAAATGATTCAGCGAAAACCTTTCGTAGTATAATCCTCCAGAGGTAGATGAATACACAGTTGACGGATTTTGGATGTGTTCCCAAGCTGCTGCATCGGTCGGGTCCAAAACCTCGCAATAAATGAATTTAATCAGGAAACATCGCTCCAATATGAATGTTTAATGGCACTGATTTATACTTTCAGCTGCCAAAGTCAGGAGCTAGCTTAGCAGTCGAGAGCCCACAGAGCTCAAGGTTTCAGAACAAACAACTCTCCTTGGAGATTAAAGTGTTGCAAAAGATGTTACCAGACAGGCAGAAGGAAAGTTTTGCCTCCTACTAAAGCAGTTAACCCAGCACAGGACTGAACTATTCAAATGTATCTGAAAATGTTTCTTTTAAAAGCTGTGTTCTAACAAGTATACTCCTTTAGACCGCTGGCTGTTGTATTGTCAGTAAGTTCCTCTAATGACTCATTTTTGTTGTCTTTTTTTTTATCTCGCCCACTAAAAACCGAGAGTTTGTAGCACAGGCAGGAGCGCAGGGCCAGCGGCGGGTCTCTGAGCCGTGCTGTGAAGCCGCAGGCGGGTACTGTGGCTCCCTGCAAGGGCACAAGTTCTGTGGTTCAGAGGTATTGTTTGTAAAGCAAGTTTGATCGCAGAATACCAACTCCTTCTTAAAACTGAGGCCATCTAGAAGAACACTCTGTGAATCTGTGTGGTTTGTAGGATTACGCACAGTATGAAAGACAAGAGAGAGGTGGTTGGAGAAAGAATCTGTGCTTTACTGCACTTACACACATAGACCTGGTCACTGCAGCCCACGCCATCAACTTAGACTGCAACAAATGTTTGTCCCAGCTGTGGATTTCAACCCTTGTTCCACTCAGATAGACAGTCTAAGTCACCTTTTTGTTGTTGTTATCTTGTTGTCTGAATGCCCTGCTTTTTGAAGCGCCACAATGACCAGTCTAACATCTGAAGTCTGATAGCCCTGTCATACGCACAGCAAAAACAGCACGCGTTGCAGGCTGTCCTACCCAAAGCTCTGCTGGTGTTCTTCAGCTTTGGTTTGCAAGGTGCCATTCGATCCTTGGCTCCTCTGCTATGATCAGACAAACCTGATTTTTGGATGTAACGTATACAAACATATACAACAGATGCAAAATATATCTAAATATGTCCAGGTTACAAAGGGAAGGGCTTGGGAAATGTCAGATTAAGTTTGCCCTGGAGTAGCTTTTACTGAGCTCCTTAAGGATATATGCATTGTATGACTTACATTAGTAATCATACTGGTTTTATACAGGCCTCCTGCTGAGTTCAGTACACAGCCTGGACGTCTGCTCTAAAGAATCGGGGCTGGGTGATGAAGGGCATTCATGTTGTTAAAACTCTTTCATTTATTGCAGAAGTTGTGAGGAGCGGCTTGAGGCGGCTTGCAGAAAGGGGACAGATGATTGAAAAGCAGCTGAGAAGTTCCTTGAAAAATGAAGCACATTCCTCCGTTAGCTACAACTGCCTGATGGTACCAGGTGAGTTACTTCAGCCAGGCTTTCACAGACAGTCGTTGTCTACATCTTCCGCTCGTGAGTGATGACGATACACTCATTAATGTTGTGAGGTATTCAGATAACGCAGAGATGAGTTCATGGCAAAGCCCAGGAGGAAATGACTACTTCCATCTGCAGAGAAAGATCTGGCGAGCGTGCAATAAGTGAGGCCATCAGCCACACGCTGAGCGAGGAGGACGAGACAACGTCCTGACCCGCTGGTGCAGGCGGTGTGGAACGGGTGCACCTACAGAAGCCAGCCCCGAGCTCCGCAAGCCGGTACGGCCCAGCTCACGAGGGTTTGGTTTTGCCACCTTCAGTGGCCATTCCGCAGTGTAGTTTTTGGTCTGTAAATTCCTTAATTTTTTAAAGTGGAATGAAAATTCTCACATGAAAATCTTTTTTTTCCAATCCCATTCCTTCCCTGAGAAGCATTGTTTTTTCTAATCAGTTTCTTTTCCCTTTACTTCAGTGTCTTTTCCCAGCCCAAAAATTAAGTCAATCAGAGGCAGATACATAGCATGGAAAATTTCAGTGTGGATAATTAAAGTTTAATTGAGTTTTGCAAGCTACTGAAGAAAGGGCCTTACAAAGGAAAACGTGAGCTAACATTGACCGTAGGCAGCACTTTCAGCTCCACCGCGAGGTATTTCCAAAAGAGCAGGCGCTACATGCGATGACTTTCTGTAGACGCTTTTCAAAAGGCTCCCTCTTTCTTTGCTTTTGCTCAATAGAAAGGGCTTGGCTTTTCCTGCCCGTGTGGCCACCCCACCAGACGCGGGGCAGGGCAGGCGGACACACCAGAGCCCTTCCTCACGCGCGCCCACAGAGCCGGTGACCGAGAACAGCTCAGAAAAGGTTCTGCTAAAGCAGCACAGAGGACAGAACTTGGAAAAAGATCTGCTGCGAGAAAAATTGTGCCCAGACCCTAGCCTGTTGGTGATCAAAACTTTTACTCGTGGCAGCTGTAGTATTTCAGGTGGAGTATGGATTTCACGCTGGCTAGCCAAGTCCATAAAGGACGTGCATTTAAAAGAATTTATTTTCTTGACTTTAGGGTCTTCGGGGGCAAATCCACCCGCTGGAGGTAGGGAATACAGGACGGACACCCGCGCCTCCGGTGCGCGTGGGCGTGCCCGTGCTGGAGCCCAGCAAGGACGCGCTCGCACCAACCCCCAGGGCACCCACCCAGCCGCTCGGTTCTGAGCCCGCAGCCTGCGGCAGCGGGGCGGGCGGTGGCGGCACGCCTGCTCGCTGCAGCTTCGCCGCACTCCGCTCCCCGGCGCCGCCGGAGCAGCCCGCTGTGGGGCGGCAGCGCCGGAGCCTCGGCCGGGCCGGGCCGGGCCGACGGCCCCGCTCCGGCAGCAGCGCGCCCTGCGGGAACTTTACTTAGAAAAGCGAATTTCGGTGAACCGCTGCTCCCGGCCGGTGCCGGGCCGCCCCCCGCGCCCTGGGGCGTCCCGCCCCGCTGGCCGGGAGCCGGCTGCGGGGGCCGGCGGCCCGCGGGCAGGGCTCGCCAGCGGGCCGCTTGCCGGCCCGGCAGCGCCGCGCGTCCGGCAGGTCTGCGACCGGCGGGGCGGCGGCGCGGCCCCTTTAAGGCGCGCGGCGGCGGCGCGGGGCGCCCATGTGGAGGTGCTCCATGCCTTGTTGTCCTCCGCGCCCATTGGCCCGCGCCGCGGTGACATATTGTAATGGGCCGCGAGCGCACTGCGGGGGGAGGGTCGCCCGGAAAACCCGGCGGCCGGAGCGCTGCGCCGCCGGCCCGGCCCGGCCCCGACCGCGCCCGGCGCCCTCCCGCGTCCAGCACCCGCCCCGGGGCGAGCCGGCGTCCGGCGCCCGCCCCGCGCGGCCGGCGGGGCTGTCGGGCCGCCCCCGCGTCGCGGCGGGCCGGGCCGGCCGCCCCGTCCCGTCCCGCCCCGTCCCGTCCGGGCGGCGCCCCGCGTTCCGCGCCGCGTCTTGCCGCCGCCCGCCGCGTAGTAGCGGGGCCGCGCCAGCGCCCGCCTGTTGTGTTTCTGTTGCCGCCCGCCATCTTGTCGCCAGCGCTGCTGCCGTCGGGGCGAGCCGCGGGGCGGCGCGGCGCCTGCGGCCGGGCCCGCGCGACCGGGGAGGCGGCGGCGGCGGCGGCCGGGGCCCGCGCCATGAGCATCGAGACGCTGCTGGAGGCGGCGCGGTTCCTGGAGTGGCAGGCGCAGCAGCAGCAGACCGCACGTGGTAAGGGGCCGGCCGCGCCGCGCCGGGGCCGCCGCCTGACAGCCCGCGGCCGGCCGCGGCGGCGTGGGGACGGGGGCGGGGGCGGCGCCGGCCCGGCCTCGCCGGCACCTCGGGGCGGGGGGGGGAGGCGGGGAGCGCGGCGGTGCGGGTGCGAGGCGCTGCCGCCGGGGGCGGCGGCGGGGGAAGCCCGCGGCGGGCGGCGGTGGGGAAGTGACAGGGCGGGGGGGGGGGGGGGGGGGAGGCGGCGGGCGGCGGCGGGGGGGGTGAGAGGGGGGGCGGTGAGGGCGCGGCGCCGCCCCGGCGGGGGCTCCCTGCGGGGGGCGGGGGGGGGGGGGGGGGGGGGGGGAAGCCCGAGTGCCGCGAGCCCCGGGGGGCGCCGGCCGCCCCCGCCCCTCCCGCGGGCGCGCCGCCGCGCGCTGCGTGTCCCCGCGCGGCCGGCGGGGCGGGGGCGGGGCCGCGGCGCGTGACGCGCCAGGCGCCGCCCGCCACCACGTGCGCGCGGCCCCGCCCCGCCCGCGCGCGGAGGAGCCGTGCCCGCCCCGGCAGGGAGCCCCGCCCCGCCCCGCCCCGTCCCGCCCCGCCCCGGCGGGGAGCCCCGGCCCGCCCGGCCGTGCCCGGGCCTCCCTCGGTCCGCGGGGCGTGCCCGGTGCGGGGCTGCGGGAGCCCCGCCCGCCCGGGGAACGGGAGGCGGGGGGGGGCAGCGGGGCCGGGGAAGCCCCGCGGCGGCTGCCCCGTTCCGCCGGGCCGTAGCGGCTACCCCAGCGGCGGCAGCGCCGCCTGCCCGGCCCCTCTCCCCGCCGGCCCTGCCCCGGGCTCCCGCTGCTCCGCGGGGCTGGCTGTCGCAGAGCAGCGCCTGGGCTCGGCGGGCGCCGCCGTCTGCTAAGGGCTTCTGAAGAACGGTCGCTGCAGACGCCGCGGTCGGGTCGTTTTGCGCCTCTCGGTGTGCGTGCTGCGAGGGGCGGCGGAGCCGTGGTGCAGCGTTAGCTCAGCGACACGAGCGTGTACCTGCGGCAGGAGCGGGAGGGAGCAGCTCTTTGTGTGCCACCGCCGGGCTGTAGCTGCAAACCCATTGTTTCAGTGATGAGTCATGCAGGAGATAGTAGATGTTATGAAGCAAGGCAGCGCGGAGACGTGCAGGGGCAAGAGGCTTCCCGAATGAGAAACAAAATCGGGGGCTGACGGACTACAGGGGCCCCCTTTTCCTAGCCCGGCACTGGCCCCCCAGCCGAGGCGGGAGCTGCCCCTGCAGCCCCGAGCGGGGTGGGTGACGGAGCTCCGTGCGCCTGTCTTAAGCCTGTGACAATTTCATCGCCTTTCCTCTCAGGCGTGCTCAATGGCTGTTAATGTTCGCAGCTCGGTGGCTCACAGACAGTGAATGTGCCCTGGGTATAGCAGAGGTTAAGCACTGGAGAACTGGTTTTAAGCAGGGTTGTCCATTGTATCTTCTGCTGCTGGAAAAGATTAATTATTATCCAGCTACCCCGCACTATGAGAACGTTTTGTAAATGGGTGCAACAAGTGAGGATCTGGGATACATAGGAAGAATTGTCGGCTGCAAGGCAGGAGGGGCAGAAGTGACCTAGCTGCATCATGTTGGCAGGATGCAACCTCTGAAGGCAGGAATAATTTCTAAGTGGGGCATGGGCAAGGCAATGCACCAAAAAAAAAAAAAAAAAATCGGGCAGGCTTTCTAGTTACAAGGAGCGGCACGCAAGGATGTGCGGAGATGCTGTTTTACACCGAAGCCCGCTCCAGGTAGGACCTGCCCGGGTGAGTTTGCACAGCACCCAGCGCAGCGCTCCCTCGGTTGTGGCCGGGTGCTTTGTGTTCTGCTGCGGTACGCACGGTTACCGTTTCTGCTGCAACAGACATGTCAGGGCTGAACTGGCTGGTGGAGCAGCGGCGTCAGTGCAAACGTGGCTACTTCAGGGAAGTCGTGAGCACCAGGAAGATGTGTGGCATGAGAGGGAGGAGCCCGTCGCTTGAACTTTGGGTAACAGGAAGATGCCAGGGGCGAGCACAAGCAGAGAAATAGCTGGGAAAGACTGTTTGGGCAACAATAAAGCATTCTAGATTGGCTTCCTTCCCTCGCCGCCTTCTTCCTCTCCTCCCCCTTCAAATGTGTGTTCAGAGAAGCTTTACGGTCTGCATTACGCCCACAGTTGCACTGCATAACTCTGGGAGTCCAGTCTGGCCTTAAAATCAATCCAATTTGGGAACAGCATTAAAAACGTAAAATAAAACTGATTTAAGGCTGCTGGGCCGAAAGCTGATGGAGGTGCTGCAGAGTGCTCGGTCTGAGGCAGGAGAGCAGGACGGGAATCCCTGCGAACGCGACGGTGAGCGTGGTCTGCAGTCGTTCCTTGTGGGTCTGCCCAGCTGGTGTCCAGGCTCTCCCGCCAACTAGATGGTAAAATACCATAAATACTTAAGCTGTTGCTTTTACAAACCTGGGAATAAAGGAGGAAAACGTCTTCCATTCAGCCAGACGTTCATCATCCTGTCTTTATGAGGAAGAAAACTGATAGAAGGAAAAACCAGAAAGGTTTTGGGGAAAGGAGAGCAGAATGGCTTTGGGAGGGAAGAGGGTTAAGGTCTGGCTGGTCCCCTTCGCGGGGATTCCCGGCGACGTGGAGCGCTGCAGTACTTGCACGTGAAGACGCAGCGTGTGAGGCATAGCCGCTCGTTCTGCCTGCCCGGAGAGCGCTGTGGCCCCTTCCCAGCTGGACAGAGGCGGTGGAGGACTGTCTCTGTGTGCAGTTTGTGACTGAGAAGGAGAGCTTTCTGAAAAGAGGAGATGAAGAAGGATTCCCTGAAAGCTGACAGCAGTTGGATCTTCACGTTCTCCTTGGACTTGCCGGGAGGTCAGGCCAGCAGCTTTTGTCACTGCTTTGCACTTCTTTTTGTGGTTGATAGTTACTGGGGTGCAGCTCGAATAATCTCAAGCTTTGGGGAGTAGTGCAGCGTACAGCTGCTGGGAGAGCTCCGTGGACTAACCTGAAATGAAATCGCTTCCTTCAGGGAGGGAAGTGGTGTCTGCAAAGCTGTGAGATCGACATCTACCCCAGCACATACCCCAACATCTACCCTCTCCTTCCACGTAGCGCACGGTGCTACGTGTGACACTGGAGACCCCCGAAGCATCAGGAGAAGGCCGGCGGTGCAGGCAGGGTGGTGGGGTCCCCGGGCACCCGCGTGCCGCCTGGTGCAGCGCATGCCACGTTTCGCAGCTCTGCACGTAAAGCAGCGCTCGACTTTGGAGTCAGGTCCTGCTGTATTCATTGAGGTGCTGGTTTCCATGAGCACGCACGTGGCGTCCAAACGCTTTCAAACCTGACACAAACGTCCCGTTTCCCTGGCCGTAACCGATGCCTTTGGTCGGGTCTGTTTCGTTTTCCGGCAGGTATGCACGTGGCTTTTCCTGCTCCTTCAGCCTCTTCCACCAGTGGAAAATTAAACCACGTAGGCTTTGCTTTTTTTAATTTATAACCAGAGCAAGTCTTGTTCTGTGCCTTCAGCTCTCTGAGGGCCGTTTATTGCTTTGGGGAATTGTTTGCGACACTGTTTGGGTTTGCCTCTGTGGCTGGGGTGAAGCCCTGCCACGGGCCGCTCTCACCCACCGCAGGGAAACCCGGGCGGCTTTTCATGTGGAGCCTGCCCTGCTGTCAGCCTGTGCGCAGCGGTGTCGCTTCTTGTGTCCCTAGGTAATCGGGCACTGCCTACAATATGGTTCAAACTGTGTTTACAAGATGTTTACCCAAAAGCCTGTTGAATATTACATATTACATGTATTAATATTTCAGAGAACATAATTTCAAATTGCTGAAAGAAGTAGAGTCTAAATACATCAGCTTGAGATGTACCCGTAAGAGTAACAGCTTGACAGAGTATGGCAACGTGGTGCAGTCGTGATGGGGACCTCGGGGGCGAGAGGGACTTCAGTGCCGTGGGGATCCTTGAGTTGTGCCGTTCGTTGTTAAAGCCGAGTTCAGATTTTGCTAAAACACTTGCTGGAATTTGAAGGACGCAGCACAAGTGGTTGGTTGTTGTCTCCCAAGTAAACTGGGAGCAAATGAAATGCAAGTAACAGACTAAGTTAGAGGGAATTGTATGCTTATTAATTAAACAGCTACCCAGATACATCTGATGATTTTTACATCTATAGAATCCTCACTCTTGATGGCACTTCCACAGCATAAACATTTCTGCTACTTACTGACTTAAAACAGTGGGCTCTTTTGGAGGCTCTTTTGCTTGTGTGCTCATTGCACATCCCAGTTTGATCCTGTGAGTAGGCTTGGTTTTGCTGCATGCTTTGCGCTGGGCTTATATGACTTGGAAATAGTTTCTTAGAAATGCGTATGATGGATTTATGTCGATATGCAGAGAGACGTAACGACAGTGAAACTTCAGTGGTTTGGCTCGTCATCTGTACTCCTGTTTATATGCTCAGCAGACCCATTCTCCTACGTGATGACAAACATTATGTAAATGATGATATTAATAATAGTGTTATTTGGATCTCATTAATTTGTGGGGAAAAAAAACCCAACAGATTTGGGGGAGGCGAGGGGGATAGTTGATGTTATGCATTTCTTCTTATAATATTAACACCATGGGAATGCAAACAATAACAGACACACCCTGGACGTACACCATGTGGGCCACATACTTCAGCGTTTCTGATTGTTTTGGGAGTCAGGATTTTGAAGCACTCTTGTCCACATCTGAGCTTTCATGCTTCATAATGTTGCTGCTGCTAACCCTTTTTCTGTAAACAAGTGGCTCACATGCACGTAAATGCATGTGTTTGCACATGCACAAACCCACAAACTGAGATCCTTTTTCTGTCTGTTATTTGCAAACTCCAGACACATTTGACTTGAATTAGAGGGTGGCTGATTTCTTTGAATTTGGGTTAATCCAAGAATGTTTCATGATCTCAGAAAACACATCTATTTATAATTGCAAGTAACGAATATTTGTTTTCTTAGGGTTTTTCCCATAGATACTCGTCTACAGCCTGCTCAGCTTGCGCTCTCTGCTTTGCTTGGTGCTGCTCAATTATGTTTATAGCCTTTCATTTTTTCAAATATTGCCAGCAAGGGTGGTGACCGTACAGTAAGCATAGCTCTGGTCTTTTCCCATCTCATCTAACTGCCATTTTGGCACACATCTTAATTGCATGGGATTGATAACAAGATATGTGGTGACCAGAAAGATTTCCTGTGGCTGTAGTGCCACCCACCTGGTGCTGATGGGTGAGGAAGAGGACCAGCTCACACCCAGCACCCGTCTTTCGGCAACGGCTCGATGCTGTGCTCAGTGTGGTCCTCCTCTGGTGTCTCTCTACAGGTCCCACGAGTACGATGTTGAGATGCATCTCCAGAAACCCCGTAGGGTTTTTAGGCCACAGCTGGCTTTTGCCTGGCCAGCTCGGGATGCACGCAGGTCCTCAGTGTCTCTGGGTGCGTGTGGCCGTGTCCTCAGTCACCGCTGGCGTGCTGCAGGCAGCGCATCCGCCTGGATTTCTTTCAGGAGAAGTTAAAGCACCTCCCAACAAATAGTGCGGCGTTTATCTTTTTCCAAAGGCTTCCGGGTAGACGAGAGCCACGCTGCAGCCCCGGAGGACGCCAGTGCCACAGTGGCAGGCGGGAATAGCTTTGCTAGACGTGAACGCAAGCTTCACTTGCTGGAGTCTGCATAGGCCTGCCGAAACCACAGAATAAACTGACAGCGGGCTGGCTTCTGGAAAATAATTGCCTCACATAATCCTAACCTATCTTTTTACTCAAGTGCTAGACTAGCTGTTGTGCTCACCTTTTCCTTTCTTTTTTTTTTCCTTTTTTTTACTTTACGATGAGTGCAAACCTGGTGTAGGCAATCAGGCCTGGTGGTGGAGGGTAAGGGAGTCACACTGGCTGCAGCAGAGGACCCCTTCCAAATCTGATGTTGTCTGCACAATTCATCTCTCCTGATGCACTAAAGTAACTTTTTTATCTCATTGTTTTGGGAAGCAGCACTGCGTCATAGGCCAACAGCAACAGCATAGGCCTGTGGGGCACGTCAGTTGAATTTTGTCTATAAAATGCTGAGCTGCCTGCAACTGGACAAAGCTATATAAACATCAAAACTTTTCTTTTTTTTTTTTTTTTTTTTTTCCTTTTTAAATTGAAGAGAGCTCTGATCCTCTCAGTGGTATCTTGTGGCAGTGAGTCCCACAGCATAATCATATTCAATATGTGAAAGGGTTTCTTTGTTTTTAACTTGTTGCTTTTGAGGTATTTGAGATATGTAGCGCTGGGGAGCGGGCTGGCTGCCCACCCTGCACGCTGGTCTGGGGGCTCCGATTCAGGGCAGAGCCACACGTGCAGCTGCAGTCTGAGGGAAGAAGTAAAACTGCACATAAGTTGTCCTTCATTTCCCATCTTCATCCCCTCCTGTCTTCTCTACATGTACAGGTGTACGGGTATGCTTAGAAAGGGAACGATAATACAAATGCAAAATACAGCATACAGAGTTTGCAGGCCTTCCTTGCCAAATAAAAAGGAGACTTCCCTTCCATTGGCTGATAAATTGTTTCACCAAGGGACACCAAAGCATTTTATAGTCCTTAGTTGAATTTTGCAGCACTTCTGAAAGGTCACAGGTGGAAGAGCTGAGGTGCAGGGATGTGAAGTGCCTTACCTAAAGCGCTGCCTTGATAAGGCAAGAAGTAAAGCCGAGCTTTCTGGTTCCCCTTCTCCTGTCTAGCTGCATGTGGAGGTTGGAGTATAGAAAGCCCCAAGACTCGCTGAACATCACAACATCTCCCGACTGGAAGCTGCCTGCGTTACATTGCAGAGGATGGGATAGGGATGAATAAGGAGTGTTTCGTACTGAAATCAGGTCTGTCTTATTGCAGATGGTACAATTCACTCTACTTGCTAGTTAAAGATTCCCTTGGGCTTTCCCTGTCCTTCCTTCGGCCTCTGATCTTTTTCATAGCAGCACCTGATAAAGCAGGTAGTTCCCTCTTGTGTTTCTATGCTCAGGGTTGTATGTAGAAGCATGATGTGTATCTGATGGGACCTCATGAGAGCCTACAAGGTGGTGATAACCCTGCAGAAGGCAATGGATGTGCCATGTGTTAGCACGTGTGTTATGCCTGGTGCATCACACAGATAGTGCTACCTGGAACTGTACCTAAGTGCTGTTGCTGGTAATGGGATTCCCACTGTCCCTGGGCAGTGTGTTTGTATCTCTGTACGTAGAAGAGGCAAGTGACAGAGGGAGACTGTCTGGCGTGACCTTGGCAGGGTGGATTGGCGCCTGGGAGCTGGTTCTGCTCAGGCTAGTGAGAGATGCTGGGAAGGGGATCAAACTCTATAGTGCTCACTCCCACCTTTCCAAAATCGCCTTGTATGAACAGGACCATCTGAATTCGATGTCCACTGTAGGAAATTTTGGTCACAATCTTGATTCTATTTCCTTCATATGCCCATTTAGCTTGTTAGAAGTGCATCCTTACTCATGAAGTCTCCAGACCAATCTCTGAGTATTTCTGCAGCTCAAAAGACACTAGGTTTTCCCACTGCAGCACCAATACTCCCTGGTTCAGGATCCTGGCAGGATCTTGCTTGTGAGGACATGCTGTAGTTTTAGGTGTGATGTAGATCGGACTCTTGTCCATTTGCAGGAAGCCGAGCAAACAAAGACCGTACCAAGTATTTTTGATGAGGAACGCACGTTTAGTGCATGCCTGGACCATTGGCAGACGATGCTGTAGGTTCAAGGGTTTTGTTGTGAAGGTGGGCAGAATTGCAGTGGTGCTGTAATGTGTGCTGGAGGAGGATGTGGCCTGCTCCGAGAACCTGCTCTTCCTCCTGGGGTACTGGCACGCTGACTCCGTGAGTTAAGACTCCGTGAGTTAAGACGTTAACTTTGGGAAGAGCCTCGCTCTGTGACTGAGAGCAATGTCTGTGTGAATTCAGAGATGGCAGAGATAACTGCCCTGGTGCAGCCAATTTGGGTGATCGAGGAAAGCTGCACGTGTATTGTGCTTTGATGGGCAGACACCCTTGGGTTCTTATCTCCTTTTCTTTTTCAAGTATGGAGATAGGATTCTGAAGGGTAATCTGCACATTTCCATTCATTTCCTTGAGAAGAGAGCTGACTAGTGTGAGCAGCCTGTGAAAACAACCCTTGGCACAGCCCTGGGATGAAGGTGCAGCAGTGGGCTGTTCTTGTCACGGGGGGAATGTTATGTGGACTGGGGCTGAGCAAATACGCTTACCTAACAGGCTGGTAATTAACCAACAGATCCGGTTTTGCCATGACTCAGTGTGTGACATGAAGTCATTTAACCTGTCTTTGCTTCAGTTTCTACCATGTGTAAAATACAAGCAGTGTGTTGTCTGACTTAAAGAAGTTTGCAGACCACTTGCATGCTGAGGGTCTGAGACCTGCTTGTGAGCGGTGGATGAAGTGAGGTCTCGGAGTCTCTTCTGTGGGCACGTCAGGTGTCTGGGCTTTTTGTTGTCTTTTAAGAGTACATATTTTGTTTGTAACACGGTTTATTAAGTCAGCTCATGTTTGCCATTCTTTTCCAACCAGTACATTTAAAGCGCATCATCGTTTGCTGTGTTTCTGCAGACTTCAGTGCGCCACGCTGTCCCAGGGCCAGAAGGGGAGACTGCAGTTTCCTCGTGTGCGTTGGAGCAGGTGGGGTTGGATCCTGCCTGTCCTCAGTGCCGCTTTTTGCTCTGAACTGCGACACAGAAGCTGTTCAACTTGCAAATAACGGCTCATCAGGACACATTACTTTGTCTGCCTATTTCTTAAAAATGCCAATGCCCAATGGAAAAGCATTGAGACAGCATCTCGTATAGAAACAGCTCTGCTGGTTGTCTGCCCAGGTGAAGCTCCTCAGGCGATGGAGCAGTCAGTAGTCAATCGTGTGCTGTTGGTGCCCGCTCCGCCTGTCAGAGCCAGTGCTTTTCTGCACTTTATCCTGAATTCCGCAGAAAGGTACAACAAGAGTTTTACATCAGTCCAGCCTGCCAAGCTTCGGTGCTGCAGGAGAAACAGCGCGCAGCATGCTCGACACCTTTGCGGCTTGAAGGCACTGGGGTGGTCTGTCTATATATAAGGCTGTCCACAATGGTTTTATTTTTTTAGCAGTCTTGATCTGTTTTCTTTTCCTTTGTAGTACTGCTAAATCCTGGCCCTTTTATTTCTTTCTTCTGTCCGCTAAGAGTTAGTTGTAACTAAAATGCAGCTAAAATGACTATGTGGAGCTGATTCAGGGTTTCAGTTAAGCACTGGAATAGCAAATAAAAGCACAATGTAAATTATCCATAGAGATTTGAGAAGCTGTTGCTTTGAGAAACGTCTGCCAGGTATTCTTTAGTTATGGTTGATTCTTCTTTGGGACTTGGGAGATGAACTGCAAGATTTCTTGAGGGTCTTTCCAACCTTCCTTTCTGCATTCCAGGAGCTGCGATGGTTTTGTTGAAAGGAAATACTCACTTCCTTGTAAGCCATCTGTCTCCATAAAGTAGGAATAAAGCTTGTCTGCTCCCTAGGTTTTATCAGGCAAGAGGATCACCTTGTCATTTCTCTAACTTATTTCAGTTTTGGATACTGAGGTCACTGATTTCTAAGAGTTACAGATAAGCCCGTCATGCTGAAACCATTAATGGTCTGTATTGGTTGCTGCTAAGGAGGGGTAGTTTATGTGAAGGCTGATTTTCCTTTGCTTTTACAGGTATGACATGAATGTGTCATCATCTTCTGGCTGAGAAAATGGAGATTCGAGTATTTTTGTTGTTAATAGTGAATGGTGACATCGTCTGCAGATAAGGTATGAAGAGTGTGTGGTGTGCCAGTGTAGTGAGGATAGGTCAGCAGAGAGAGTAGCAGGTAGGAGCTAGGGTCTCTAAAACCCTGAAATTGAAATCCCAGGAGGGCTGGCTTAGCTCTCGCTCCTCTGGAGTGTATCACGAGCTTCTGATTTCTAATCATGAAGCATTTCAGTATCCTCTGTGAATAGCATGCTTTGAAAATACGGTTTAGTCTTTCTTTAAGAAGACAATGTGGCCCAGTCTGTGTGAATAGGCAGGAAAAAGGGATGTTTTGGTAGCAGGCTGAAATCTGAACACGGCACCTAGATGAGCAGCACCAAGTGAGCGGTCTTATTGAAGAGTCGTCAGGTGCCTTGCAACCAGCTCTTTACTGTGGTCTCACTGGTGAGGGCCTGCTGCAGCCACAGCCGGGAGCCCGGAGGGTTTTGGAGAGAAGTGCTGTCTCTCGGGGCTGCCACTTTACTGATGGAGAAGCAGTAGTGCAAAGCGATGGACCCCAAACAAAGCGGTTTTAGCAAAGATGGGAGAGAAAAGTTGGGCTTCTGTTGTGCTGTTTTCAACCAAAATTCAGAGGGGCTCAGAGAAGGCAGTCACAATTTCAAAGGAGTCTCAGTCCTCCAGCTTGTTTCTAGGCTCTTGAAAGCGCCAGCGGCTGTTTGCTGGCGTAGCCTCTTGTGTCAGCAGCCTTAGTTATGACTCAGAGTTTGCCTGGCTCAGGCTGAGCATTACTGGTCTCCGGTACTGCTGACTCTGTTCTTATCTTCTCTTTCCTGGTTCTCCCCTCCGCAGTCTGGGACCTGCAGAAACAGAAACCAGCCTTCAGGCTGCAGCCTGCCCTTCCTCTCAGCATGGCGGTCCCCCTCCCCGAGTGCGGCCGAGCCGGCCTCGGAAATGGAAGAAATCTGGAGACTCTTCTGTCCCCAGCGCTTTCCTGGTATGAACCAGGAGTGACTCCTGTGGGTGACGCTGCTGTAGAACCGGTGTGAGTGAAATCCAGGGCACTCTCCTCCGGGTCTGTAGCGGTTCATGGTGTGCAGTATAAGCTCCCAGAAGCATTGAATGATTCAGAGAAACACTTCAGACTATTCAGAAAATTACACCACAGAACTGCCAATGCCTAACTGTTCATGGAGTTAAGTAATATTCTCTCTCTGTACTGGGGAGGGACCTTTAAGCATACGTAGATGCTTGATTATGCAATGGCACATGCCGTTGATAAATTCTAAGTACCGATAGTGTCCCTAGTAAGAAAATAGGAGCATTAAAAAGGGCATTGAAATTCCTTAAAGGCATGCTTATGCAGTGCTGTTGCAGCATGACTTAGGTGGGAGGCTCCGTGACATACCCTGGCCACTGCCGGGCCACGCTGCCAGCCCAGGAGGCACGTGCAGTGCTGCCTGCACGGCTGCTCCCTTTGCTGGCCGTGCTTGCTGTTACAGATGGGTGGCATTTCCAGGACAGGCAAACGGGAGGAGATAAATTTAAACCTGGCAGATTATTAGGTAACAAAGTTAAGAGTGCCTGGCACTGTGTGTTCCTGGACCATCAGGGCTGTAAAATAGCACCAGTCCATCGGTTAGGAATGCTGACCCTGTTTCTGTGTCCTGTGACAAGATTTGCTGTTCTGTCCTGTTGCTGCTGGTGTTGCTGTCGTCCTCCTTTACGGTGTACCGCCTGGGTGGCTTGGCCGGGAAGCTGAGGTGCCCTGCTCTCGCGACCTGGGCCTTTTGGCAGGTGGTGTGGTGTGGGCAGGGTGAGGTTCCTTGTCCCCTTGTGCCTCGGTTGTGGTTCAGACCCCCTGAAGGTTCACAGCGCTGGTTCGCTCCCTTGGTTTTTTCAGTCCTCAGTCCCTTTGATGAGAGTGTCAAGAATGAGTGGAAATTACACATCATTTTGGTGTGTACCTTCCGGTTCATCTGTCCCTCTTAGCCCAAGAAAATGCCCTATGCCTTGCCTGCTTTTTCCATACTGGGCTTGCAGAAGCTCATGTACCGAGTGCAGTGCAAAGAATGAGCCATGCGTGCATCTGAGCACACAGCGCACCGGTTACCGTTCATTGTTTTTATCTGTATCTGTGAAGGAAAGTGGGTGAACTTATTTCATATGGAAAAACAAAGAGCTCTAGGGGGCTTTTTTAAAGCGTGTCTTTAGTTTGTTTGCAAGGTGTGAGTACAAAGTGAGCAGGAGACAGAGATCTTCATAGCTCGATGGAAGTGTTTCTGTCCTGAAGGTGTCTGTGTGTTAGGAAGAGGTGCCTTAAGAGACCCTTGAATCCCCTTGCTGGCGGGAGGGGTTGATAGCGTGGTTCCTTGTTGCCTGTGGATGAGTCAGACACAGAGGACAGTGGCTCACTGGTGTCAGATTTTGGCTAAAAAAAAAAAAAAAATCCTTGAAATAAACTCTTTAGCTCAGGGGAGCTCAAGATTTGCAACACCAAAGGCCTTGTTGGCAGCTTGTCAGCAGCCTGAGGGCTGCACCTGCTTTGCAGAGACATTTACATAAATATTTCTGATCAGTAATGCATGCTTGTAACCTTACTTCCCTGTTCTCTTGGCTTCCCTGATGAATGAAAATTACTTGTCGTAGGAATTTCACTGCCGACTCCTGCTTGTGCACTGGAAAGCATTGCCATCGGTGCAGACCTCAGCTGCAGGTCTCCTTTCCAGATCCTCTCCTCTGCTGTCGCGACGTTAGCGCCAGAAGCCAGTGCAGGAGTGCATTCAGCATGGGCAGGTTCTGCTGTCCTCATCAGACCTCGAGCTGTGCCGGGAGTTTCCATTAATTGACTTCTTTGCTGCTGCCCTCCTGTCCGGCACGGTGCAGTTTTACGTCTAGGTGGAAGTTGTGCGGTCTTTCGTCCGGCGTGTGCCCGGCAGGGGCTGGCGCCGGGTCGGCCGCCGGGACGCTCTCCCTCTCCCAGAGGCCAGCTACCTGTGCCGCCCCGGCGCTGCCTGCGTGGCCGAACACGCACATAGAAAACATGATTAGTCAGCAGGTCACCGGGGCTGAATTTCCTCATGCATCCTGTGCCAGGGCCATCGCGTTGGCTCTGGCCGCAGACCAAGCGGCAAAGTGGAGCAAAAGAATTGCAGACAAAGGGCTTTTATTTATTAGTTATTAATGTTCAGTTGAACCAGTCTGAAATCATTGGTAGCTAAGATTTATGTTGTTTACATCAGGGGATTCCTGCTGGGGTTTTTGCCACCCTGCCCTGCTTTACTACTTCCTTTAAGGAAATGTTGATAATTACCCTGAAATATTTTGAGAAAATGTAGAGAAATACTGCATTCAGAGACTGAGGTTCTGTTTAAACAGCCTCACATTTTGGAGTCAGTCAGGTCTTGAGCTCACTTCCCCTCCTACTTGGTGGTACAAGGAGTTGAATTAAAATTTTGGATTTGAGTCTCAGGCAACCATGGGAGAAGTGCTCTTTGGATGTGAACTCCTTCCAGATCACCGAGTTTCACATGGTGCCTTTCCAAGTGCCGCAGGGTTAGAGGCTGGAGATGCAGCCCGGGTGCTGGAGCTCAATCCAGGTGTTGCTTTCTCCTCGTGTAGGTGCTGGACAGTATTTAGCCTGTCAGCTGGGTGCTTGACCCCGTTCCTGGTCTCGTAAGGCGTGTGTGTTCGGGCTGTTGCTGCAGCTGAGAGTTGAACTAGGGCTGCTGAGGTTTGTAAGGTTTGAAGTTCTCCTCCTTCTCCCCTCTGGCAGCAGGTACGGTGCCGGGCTGCCTTCCCTGAAGCTCATGCTGCGTGTCTCTTCAGGCGCTCCTCGCTGGCCTCCTCCTCCCGGGGGTCTCGGATGCTTTGCTGCAGGCCTGGTGTGGCTCCGGACAGAGTTGTTCAGGCAGCCAGCGAGCAGAGTTGGGCCAAAGTGCTTTAATGAAGGTTGGAGGAAATACGATGTATGCTGTAGAAATCCTGGGCTGAAGGGAACTTCAGGAAATCATGTTGTCTGTGAATCAGGGACAGTGACTCTGTGCAGTCACATGTACCAAAGGTCATTCAGAATCGGGAATGAAAGTTTTGTTCCCTTTATGGCGCTCTCTTGCTTTTGCACTACACCCCTCAAAATCAAAAGCTGTACACAAGCAGCGGCAGGGCCCCTCGGGTGGTGTGTGAGGGCTGGGCAGCTCCGTGGCTGGTGAGGTTGCCTTACCGGGGGGGCCCTTTTCCCCTTGTTCCACTTGTTGTATTTAATACAGCTGCTTCTTGAAGTTAATCGGGGGTTTGAGCGTAACCTGGTAATTCCAGGTTGCAGTATACAGGCTTTTCTATCAAATTTCCTAAATAGACACTCCGACTTCAGTGTTTAGGTCAAGCCCAAGCTTCCCCTGTGGACAGGCTCTTTTGGGATGTTTCTTAGAGCTTCCTCTGAATTACCTGATACTGGCCACTATATAAGAGAGGATACCAGACTGTATGTGTCATTTCTTTAGCTCAAAGCATGCTGTTGGTGCACCATTTTTTGTTGCAACTCCTTGGAGGCTGTTAGGAATGGGATCCGCTGAGTTTCATGGACAGCGGGTTTGGAGGTATTTGATTAAGGCTGTGAGATGTCTAGATGCCAGGGCCACTGGCGCCACAGGACTTGTATAAATAAATTTAATTTGTGCCATGTTCACACAATTAAAGCTGGAGACCTGGATCACATTTAATGAGGATTATTTTGCTAGTCGGGCCACACAGATTTCATTTACTTTGTCTAGTGTTCTAAAAACATGTAGGAACGTACGCACATCAAAGCTGAGTTTAGGAGCTTGAATAAAATCCACAGCAGTAAAGTGCCCTGACGGGTTTGTATCAGTGTAAAGTCCATTGAGCTAAGATTTACACCTGATAGTATAAAATACAGGGTATTTTAACTGAAGAAGCCTGCCCTGCCCTGCATGGGTGGTTGGTTATGACCAGCTGCAGTCCTGCGGCTGCTGTTTCTCTCTCGGCCGTTGGGTGTCCTGGGTCAGTGCTGGGAGAACTGGGAGCAGGGTCGCCTGTCTCATGAGGTTTCCCTGTCTCCCACACACTGGCTCTGGTTTAGGAGGCGATCCTGCAATGCACAATTTTTCCCCAGGTTGCTGTTAGTCAGGGCTGGTCTCTGGGCATTGAGACCACTGCTGCAGTGAACGGCGGCATTGTCCTGGGGCTGCCACAGGGCCAGGGCGGGCTCCTTGGTCAAATGCTCAGTAGCTCTTTGCCGATTTAAAAATAGAAAAGGAAAAATTGAAAATGTTTTGTTGTGGATTGATTTCTTCTGCTGTACAATAGAGCGCAGTGATGTGTTTACACAGGGACACGAGCAGGGAGGGCTTTGGGAAGGTGTTGTAGAAGCAAACATTGCTTGGGGTGGTGACTCCATCCCCGCGGGCTTGCGCGAGGACAGGCGGGGACTGATCCTGAACTTACACCAGATCCCTCCGAGGAGCGGGCACAGGCTCCCAGCTGGGTCCTGCCACAGCTCTCAAAGGTCCATTAATCTTGTTCAGCTCAGTAATGTTTGCCCTTGGCAGAAAGGCCTTGCCGTTTGTGGGTTTGGACCTTGGGAGTGGGAATTGACTGGATCAGGCCGTTTCTCTCCACGCGGTGCTGGGACGGGGGAGAAGGAGGCTGGTCGGGTGGTGTCTTGCTTTTCATCTGCTGCTGCGATCGTGGCGTCCCCGGAGACGTTGGGGTTGCCGCAAACGGCGGAGGAGCCAGGAGTTGCCTCGGCAGCTTGGTCTCAAGGGCTGAATGTGGGGGCAGCACGTGGTTTATACTTCAATAGTCCGTGCTGGAGTGAAGGGGCAATGAGTGGAAGGTGCAGCGTGGCTGGGACACGGGATGGATCTCCAGGGGCACAGGTCCTGCCGTGGGTTTGGGGCGTGCCGTGGGCTGGGCTGCGTTACCCCCCAAGGCCTCCACTTCCCTCTCGGAAACGCAGGCAGTTAGTCACCAGCCTGGTTAGAGGCCTGTGGATGGGGAAGGTCAGGGAAGCGCCATTAATCACCGTTGGTGTTTCTCTTTCAGAGGAGAATGAGAAGCACGAGAAGCTCCGCCTGGAGAGGGAGCAGGAGCAGAAGAAGGCCGGCAAGGCCAGCGCGCCGCGGGCGAACAGTGCCGTTCCCCCGGAGGAGCCCCGGAGCGAACTGCTGGTGCCCATCTCCCCCCCAGCCCCGGCCCCCCCGCCGCCCCCGCCCCTGGCAGCCCCCATTTCAGTCATTCCCATCCCTGTTGTCACCAGCCCCCCCCAGCAAGCAGCCCAGACCACCCTGTCCCCGCCGCTCGTGCAACGCCACCAGCCCCTCGTAAGCACTCCCAGTGTCACTAAGGAAGCATCTTCGGTCGCGCCGGTCATCCAGAGGCCGCCGGGCCCACTTCTGCCGGACGGGAAAGCTGCTACACCCCCGTCGGGCAGCCCGAAGCAGCTCCAGCATTACGCGGCGCCGGTCCTGGCCATCTCCCAGCACCATGTGGTTCAGCAGCCCATCCAGCCCCAGCCTCACCAGCCCCTGCAGCACCCGGGAGCACCTCCACAGCTCGGTGCTCTGAAGCTGGCTCCGGCAGAAGACACGAAACCAAACGAGCAGAAGAAGAGACCTGGAGGGTGAGTGCACCTTGTGTGTGGAGGCTTCTGAGAGGGACCAGACAAAAATGATACTGAAAGCTGCATCGACCTGGAGCAGCTGTGGCTTTTGCAAAGAGCTGTCAGATCAGAAATACCAAGATCCGTGGATGTTTGGATGTCTGTTTGGTTTTTTGATAGCAGGGTTTCTTAGCTTGATGGTTTTTATTTTTCCTCCCCGGCTACACACTGTAGGATTCTGTACAAGGATTTCTTTTTCCAAGCCAGAACTGTATTAGGAAGCAAGTCCCAGCACTGCCTGTCTGATCTCAGGTGGCATCCGGTATTATGTTTGGCAAAAGATCTCTGCCTATACTGGTCAGGGAAATCGTGCAGCAATGCTGCTTGCAGGAACTTTCTTGAAAACTGGGATGTGATCTGGGAGGTTTTATTTCCCAGGACAGAGATGTCCTTAGCTGCTGTTTCAGTTTCTTAGTGCTGTAAGTGCTAAGAGCCTCCTGCTTGTTCAAAACTCCTGCAGCTGGAAGGGACTGAAGGCTAATCTGTCCTCACTCTTGGACAGGACTTGTGACTCTGATGTTGCTCCAGGTTAGTGTTTGTCTATCTTGTTCTTAAGGGCTTTGGCTGGTGGAGACTGTCTTCTCCTTAGGCGGTTGTTTCCAGACCACAGTAGCCTAATACGTAGTCTGGTGTTATTTCTTGTGGACTGGGAGAACAAATCGTTCCCTTCTTTGCAGCAAGCTTTTACCTGTTTCCCTTGGCCCCTCAGTCTTCCTTCCTGCAGGATAAATGACCTGGATCTGTTCAGTCTTTCCTCCTGGGCCATGTTGTCTAGACCTCTGACCATTCTCCTGACTGTCTGCAGCTGGTAGATAACTCTTTGCAATGGTGTTTAAAAAGGTATGCTAATCCCACGGAGGCTGGGCAGAAAGTCGCTTTGTGTGTCTTGCGTGTTCAGTGCAATGAAGCGAATGTACCCCTGGTTTCAGGGCAGGGGTGGGGATCTGGTCAGGAGTTCAGAGGAGAAGCTGCTAGACAAAATGCCAGCTGGAGTCCCCCTCTTGCTGTGCAGCGTAGCAGCAGCAGCCTTGTCCCACTCCAGCATGGCTCAGGCTGCCGTGCTGAGATAGCCCCAGCAGAGCTGGAGGCCCTGGTAGTCACTCCGGTCCACCCAGCCTAAACAAGTGCCAGCAGAAGAGACAGACAAAATGCAGTCCTTTCCGGGCTAGTGACCTGCTCGGGAGAGATGTTTTGGCTAGGTCAAAATCTGGCCTTGCCTTTCGCTCCCTCCTAGATGGAGCGCAGTATTTGGAATGTATCAGAAGGTCGGGACGTGGCAGTTCACTTTCTTTTCTCCAGGTCCTCTGGTCCTTACGGCGTTCACTTTGAGCTGTAATGCAGAACCACTGTAACCCAGTTGTGAGAGGATCACGAGCACGGGGCTGTGAATTGGTACTGACCTTCCCTGTGGATGGCCTCCGTGCAAGGAGTGGTAGTATCAGTATCATCTTGTGGGAGCAGGAAGAGATGTAAGATGTGGGCAAAAAAGAGATGTAGTGGACAAAAAAAAAGGGTTCATAGTGTCCTTTGGGAAGTAGAGATCCCAAAATGCATAGAAGGAAACAATGGAAGTAATGTAGATAAGAATTTGTAAAGATAATGGCCTTTGTCAACTGCCAATATAATTCCTCTAAGAGAGACTGTGATCTTTAGAGCTTGTCTATAAAAGGCTCAGCTGCAGAAACGGTAAGTATATTTGTGCTTTAACCAAGTGAACCTGTCACTGACGACGTTGTGTGGGTTCAGATGGGTGTAGAGGGGGGTTTCCGAGGGCACAGGGGTACCAGGGAAGGCTGCGGGGGGTTTTGCTGTCTGAGCAGCAGCTGTCCTGGCAGCAGGCGGTGGGATGGCTGCGGCTGCACCGGCAAACTGCTCTTGTGCCGTCATGCCGAGCTTCGCTCCTGGGAAGTTGAGAGGGCTGTTCCCAGTGCAAAGCGCAGCATCACCGCTGTGTCTGTGCCGTCATCAGAGCATTTTATCATGCAGGATTTCTAGAGCTCTTGGCATAGGCACACCAGAAAAATACTTGTCTGATGCTGAGCGAGTTGCAAAGGTTTCCTGAAATGCATTTTGATGGGTTACCCCAAGGTGCGTGCTCCTTGTCTCCCCAGAATTACTCCTTTAGACATAAGCACAGAAAAGATGTCTTTTTCAGCTTGTAAACGTTTCATGGGAAAAGGCTGTGAAATATTTGTTTTTAAATACCTGAATATTTATTAAATATTAACGTAACTCCTGAAATGCTCACCTTAATGTTGGTGTATTTTCAGCCAAAGGCAGACAATTACTTTGCATAGTGTACAGAAGATACTTGAAATCTCCATGTGTCTACTAATGTACTTTATCACCACTGTAGCTGAAAAACTAAGATAACATGAAATTGTTTGGCTTTTCCTAAAAGTATTCCTCTGATTCGGAGGGTGGGGACAGAGCAGAACCCCAAAAACCAGAAGCTCCCCCTGGTTCTTCCTTTAGCAGTGGCTGGAGGATTCCTGGATTACTTCATTCCATATTTATGCTCAGCTGTGTTATTTCAGGCACCGTAAAAAACTAAAGCGGTTTGACGTATGTCTGCCAAGTCCTGTACACTTTGATTTGAAACTGCATAAATCTTACCCCACTGGAGTGTAGGCATAGATCAGAAATGGGTCAGAGTCGGGGCTATCTAGTACTGTATAAATACATACAGCTCATACTTTGTGTCTTTCCCGGTTGTTGATAGTAGCCATGCCTGTGTATATATACACACATTATACCTGTTTGTATCGTGTGTGCAGGATATGCGTAATGCTTATCCCATCTAATATGCATGTAAAGTATGGATTTTATCTTGATACAATATAGGTAGAAATATATATGCAACTGATATTAAAACAGTGATATCTGAACAGCTCTATTGCGTTTTAATATTTACCTGTATATCCTAGACACACACACACTGCTGATAGTACAGGTTGAATGGCAGTAGTTTTAAACCTGACACTGAGTTTATCTTTGTTCTGTTTGGGTTACAGGGTTGGGACCAGGGAAGTACATAATAAATTGGAGAAGAACAGGTGCGTAGAAAGCCAGGGGTTTGATTTTTTTTTTTTTATTGTAATTCCCCTTCCTTCTTTTTTTTTTCTTTTTGGCCTATAGTCTGTCAATATTTGTTTGGTTTTGGCATTTTTTTGTTTGTTTATTTGTTTTTTAACAAATAACCTGAACAAAATTCTTAGTGACTTTTAATGAATCTTGCAGTATTGCTTTGCTTTCTTATAGCTCAGTTCTGCATCTCTTGCTTCCCAGTATGTTTTACTTAACTGCGCAATTGCATTACAATAACCCTGCAAAGCCCTGATCCTGCAAAGTAAATCCCCACGTGCATAACGGTGTAACTTCTCTTTTGATTTAAAGTAATGAAATAGCCAAGATCAGGGGTCAGTGTACAGTGTGAATACAGAATAAAGACCAGTTCCTGATCTAAAAGTCTTATAAGTCTAACTAGCTAAATCAGAAATACGGTGAAAGTGGAAGCAAGAGCAGAGGGAGATGAGATCTTTCATTTCAGATTGCACGATGGTTTCGTAACAAAGCTAGGAATAGAATCCAGGCATACAACCCCATAGTCTTTCTGCTGGATTGAGCTGGGTCAGTTGTAAGCATGCAGGTAGTCTCGGTGACTGCTATGCACATGTGTAAGTGCTTTGCTGGATTAAGGCCCAAATTAAGCTCTAGCCCTCTGCTCAATTGATTTCTGGTGTGTGCTCCCACAAGCTGACAAACCACCTGTGTTTTCTTTAGACGTGCGCATTTGAAAGAATGCTTTGAGACATTAAAACGCAACATCCCCAACGTAGACGACAAGAAGACCTCAAACCTCAGCGTCCTAAGGAGTGCCTTGCGATACATCCAGGTACGTATAGCGTTCGGGTTAGTGTTGGCTGTCATTGTAGAGCACTTTATCTACTGAAACCAGAGAATGGTGCTAACTTTGCTTAAACCAAGTTACCTACCTTTTTGCTGTAGTGCAGAGGAGAAAGGAGAGAGAAAAACTCCCATTCCTCCCTCTCCTCCCATGCGAGCGTAGTCATTTATAAACTCCAGATTTCCAGAACATTTGGATCTTCTAGGAACACTTGCTTCATGCAGTCTCCTTATACTAGAAGTTCCTACTTAACCACAAGGCATCCATACCAGCAATGGTGATGGAGTGAACAGATAATTCAGATGATCTTCAAGAGGGACATCCAGGCTGTATAAACTTCAGTGAATTTTAATCCGTATGTTTTGGGGAGGTTTTCTCTTTGCTTAACCAAAACAGACAGGCTTCCATGAAGGTTTTGGATGTCTCAAATTTTGGTGAGATGGAGATGTAAGTACAGGTCATTTGCTTGGAGGCAGGAAAAGACTGGAATTCGGGGTTGCAGCGGGAAGCTCTAGGTGGATGGGGTACCAGAAATGAGTCTGGGAGAAAGTAAAGGTAAAATTCAGCTGTGGTGTTTGCAGGCTGAGTGAAGTAAGTGTTAGTGTTTGCTTATTTGATATTTGTAAAAGTGGTTAATGGTAGCACAAAAGAAATTCTTAGAGATGTCCTCTGTGACTGTGAAATCAATAGCCTGTAATGCAATTAAAATTAATCTGGAAAATGGAAGAGTTGCTAAATTTATAGTGCAAATGAAGAGAACCAATAGACCTCATACCTTTTGGCTGGAATAAAGGGTGCTGAGGACTGTTCACAATGGGCTTTTCCACAGTAAAGCGTTGTCCTTTTTCCTCGCTTTCTTCCCATTTTCCTCATTCTCTCTCAAATACCATTTCATTCCTGTGTTCAGAAGTACTGGACATTGGTTACTTGCATCAACTTTACTTTGGAGAGTCAGTAATTACTCATGACCTTTCAGACTTAGACCAGCTCAGCCCTTCTCATTAGTCTTCACTGGCGACTTCCCTTGGAGAGCCTTTGGTTGGGCCAAATTCTAATGGTACCCAGCCACTGGAGGATGGCAAAGAAAAGGAAAAAAATCTATGTTGCTTAAAAAGGTCATTTTTGGAGATGTGGTTGTATTGCAGCCTAATGGGCATTACAAAAGATCTGAGCCTTTCATTTGATTTCAGGCAGGCTGGTGTCAGTAGAGATGAGCTTCCATTAGCAGTGAGGGAGACAGAGCGATCTGATCGCCTGCTCTCGCATTCGGGAGTTGAGTCTGGAGTCATGAATTCACGAATGGAGCTGTTTCTGGCATGGTAGCTGACGCCCTGTGAATATTGATGCAGGTGCAGACCTATCCGTGAGCAGACTCTGCTTTCTGGCAGCATTTTTATTCTGTGCTTTTGGAAGACAGCTTAAAATTCTCTTTGAGGATGTCAGTGGGGATGGCCGATTCTTCCTCTCCCTCTTCTCTGGATCCGTTGTGAAATGTTTTGAGGCTTAGACGCAATGCAGTTTTGTGCTACCTACAAGTGTATGTACCAACCTCTCTGTAAATTGCTAGGAATTAAACTCTCGTCACGTCCTCTTAGGAAGTGTAAACTACTTTTATGATGGTCCAGAAGGTATTTACGGATTCAGAACCGCGTTTTGTTTCCTTTAAGTTTCTGCCACTCAGGGTCCGTTTCAGTGCTGCCTTTGAATTGCTTTTCCCAGCGTGGATGCATTCTGGGAATCGGAATGGCTGGGATCAGGTCTGTCGACCCAACTACTCTGGTGTGCCCGTGCTGTTCTTTGTGCCTACCATCTGGGGCTGAAGCGGGTCTCGGTGTGGTGTAATTGCAGCGTATTTAATCATTCAGTGAAGTGAAAATGCAGAAGTTCTGATGGTTAACAGTGCAATATTTACATCCTGGTGTTGGGGACCATCACACCGCAGGTGGCTGTCTCTGTACAGCTCCAGTTTACCTGCTGCGCTGCCTGTGTGCACCACAGACGTCGTGGTTTGCGGGAGGAACTGCTGCGGTGACTCGTCTCGGGCGTGCGGTGCCAGTGCCAGCGTCTCGAACTCCCCCGCTTGCCCACGTTCCCTCCGGGCTGGCTTCGGGGAGCGCGCAGGGAGCAGCCCTCCACTTCTCCCACCAGTTTCAGTGCAGAGAAATTGAACTCTCTTGTCGAAATGTTGTCTCTCCAGCTTCCCACTCGCAGGTGGCCTTAAGGGTAATGGAGCTGGTTTTGTCGTGGACACACAGGGTCGGGGTGCCGCAGAACCCCAGCACTGAGCCGGCCCCACCGGGTGGGAGGGGAGGCGGGGGGCAGGCGGCTGGGAGCCAGCGAGACGCAGGTGGGATGCGGGAGGTGTGTGCAGGAGCAAAACCCGACTAAAGCCCCGAGGCCGTGGGCTGCGGGCGCAGCACCAGCTCCCCTGCCAGGAGTCTGCCTGGAGTGCCGCAAAGGAGAGCTGCCCCGTCAGCCGTGATGGCCCGAGGGTGGCCGCCGCACTGGGACGGGGCCAGCCCACGGGCTGCTGCGTCCATCCGTCTGTCCGTCCGTCGGTGGGGTGGCTCTGGGCTGGCGCCGGCAGAGGGGAGGAGGTGGGTCGGTCAGCCAGCCTGCGGCCAGGCGCTTGCCTGCCGTGGCAGCGAAGGTCACGGCGACCTCGGGCCCGTCCCGGCCGCTCGCCTTCCTCTCTGGCCGGGAGCTCCAGTGCCAGCAGCCACCTCCACGTGTGCAGCGAGCACATGGCGAGCGCCAGCCCCTGCGTGGCGGGACTGCCCGCCCGGGGCGGCCGGCGAGCGAGCCGGTGGGCTGCACGGCCGTGCCTGACCCAGCACCGGCAGCGGGGCCGGCTTGCTGCCCTGCGGGCGGCAGCCACGGCAGGGCCGTGCCGCTTGTGTAACCTCCTCGCTGGCACAGCGGCCACTGCTCGCAGCGCCTCGCCTTCTCCTTTGGTCGCGGGGCAGCGAGAGCATCTCTGGCGGCTGCTCGCTGGAGTTCACAAGCGGCAGGGAGTATCCCGAAAGCCGAGTGTTTTCCTTGGCAGCAGCTTCGCCGTGGGTCTGCGCCTGAATCACGGGATGCGGTTGCACTAAAAATCTGAGCGCTCTGTTTATTTGCCTGGAAAAACCAGATTATTAGAAATCTGATTTGAATTTTCAGAGTTCAAAATCAAAAATGAATCTTTTAAAAATTTTTTTTAAATTCAGTTTGAATTTAGCTTTGATCTGTGTCAACAAAAATAACGTGCATCAGTGTGGGGATGGGATGAACCACCTGCAGATGACGCTCGCCTCTCCCCAGGGGTTACAGAGAGCATAGGTGGGACTGTGGACTGGGCTGGGACACCTCTTACCAGCTCAGACAGGGTGAGATGAATCCCAGCGTAATGTGCAGAGAGGAGCACAGAGTTGGTCATGATTACAAGAAAAAACAAAAGAAACATTGCCTTCTTGGCAGTAAAACACACACCAGACTCTGTGTGTTTCACTCGACAGGCTTGGTGCTTACCTCTCTCCCCTGAAAAGAGAACAGGGGAATTGTACAAAGGAGATTTAAAAGTAAAACCTCTTATTCTCGATATAGCAAAGTAGTTTTTCACTAAGGGGAAAAAAAAACGCCAAAAAACCAAGCCCAAATGAGTCTTGCAGAGGAGGAGTGCAGTGTGCCGGCCCTGAAGCTCTGCTTAGCTGATGATCTGTGCCCGCAAGGAGTATGACAGTGCACTAATTGTTGCAGCCTCTCTTCCTACAAAATCCTTTTTCCCCCATTCCAGCTGGAACTTCTTAGAAACAGGCTGTTTGTTTCCTTGGCTGGATTTAAATATTTGTATCTGCATCAAATCAGATAAATCAGAAAGTTAAATTCCAAACTTCCCATGGAGCTGTCATTTTAATTTATCCTTAGAGCTGGGCTTGTGCTCTGCAACAGTAAATTAGAATCTCTGCAATTAAACACACTGTTGCACAAAGGAAATTAGGCTGAACGCAGCTGGAAGTTAATAATCCTTTTAAATGGTGATTCAGTTTGAGGCGGTGTAGGCTGTTGTGCTGTGGCTCTCGGCTGAGGGAGTTGTCCCTGCGGTCACGGCAGCGGGGTGGGCTCCGGTCCCGAGCGGCAGAGCCTGTGACAAAGCACGTTTGTTATGTGGGCCTGCTCGCCCTTCGCTTTCCTCCCTGCAAAACATGAGTGAAAATGCTGGAGGCCTCCGGAAGGTTTCTAAGATGCATGAAGTGACGTGGGAAAAAAACGCAGTGGGAAGAAAATGCTGTTTGCTTTGAGAGAGCAGAGCCCCGGCCCCTCGGCCGAGGCAGGCCAGCACCTGCTGCCGAAGCAGTGTCCCCCGGCAGAGACTAGGCAGGACGAGCCTGTCATCTCACCGGACAAGCCTGTCACCTCACCGGAGAGCCACGTTGCGAGAGGGAATTGCACCGCGCTTCACTTGTGCTGGAGAAGGTGCTGCTGGGCTGGCCGGGGAGCAGAGCCCTGCGCAGAAGACGTCAGACACAGTTCACAGCCTGGATGTCCGTGCAGCTGGGTGTTTTGATTTGATTCTCTTTGAAGGATTCCTTGCCCCCTAGGAAATGTTGTAATCGTCTTAGTTGGAAGCTAATTGAAGCCCTTAAGCAAGACTGTTTTCTCTTCTGTGTTCTCAAACTGTGCCTGTCACTATGGTACCTGAACACCTTCCAGTTTCAGGGGTTATTTTCTATTGCATATTTAGTATAAGATGACATCCAGGCGATTTGCTCACCAGGTGACATTGGGACAGCCAAAATGAGACAGCTCGCGAGCAGCACAGCCGCAGCCTGGCACATTTCAGATCACACTGCAAGTCGTGCTTGTTTGCCAGTTTCCCCACTACAACTAGAGTCAAATGCTGACTAAATAATAACGTGCTTAGAAAATGTTACACAAATGCTGACTAAATAGTAACGTGCTTGCAAAATATTAGACAAAGTTGAGCTTCCCAGGGTGTGCAAAAGGCAAAGAGTAAAATTCTTCGAAGATTGCAAAGCAGGGCACCGCTGTGATCCAAACTACTGCACATGCTGCTCAGATATTGCAGAAGTATTGGGGGGGATGCTGTGATGGTAGATGTTGGGCTTTAGTCCTACAGAGGAGTGTTTGCTCCATTTAAGAAATAGACTTTGCTTACAAATTCATAGAAGTCATCTACCAATCCTACTCGCTACTTGTAGTGTTAGAGATAGAAAATAGCTGTGATGAACTTATGATTTATAATATGACCAATTTGTCATTTATTGCTTCAGGAAGGGGCAGGAAGGGTAGAATGTCCGTCTCCCCCAGGAGCTAGGCTTGGCACTGTACCCCACATCCCGCTGACTTGACGGGTATTGGAGCAAGGCGGCTGACTGACACTAGCTGAAAACTTGCCTCTTGGGCCATACCTGTGGTCTTCCCAGGAATCACCCAGATAAATTTTTGAGGCAAACCAGTCTTTCGATTTTTCTCGTTGTATGCACTTAGAGAAACGTGTAAATGAGTGGCAAAGCTGTTTAAAAGTCACAAGGCTGCTTGTGCGAACAGGCTGCAGGCCTCTTGCTGTCACTTGAACCGTAGACCAGCTAGCCAGAGAAGTATTTTACTGAAGTAAATTAGTCTCCATCTTCATGGTGGAAATCTTCCCCTTCCAAACCCAGCCGAGGCTGGGGCAGGTGCCGGGCTGCAGCTCCCTCCCGGCCCCTCGCAGTGAGTGGAAGCAGCACCTTACAGTTTCCATGGTCTGACACCTTTCTCAGGAGCTAAAAAAAAAAAAAATGTTCATGCTAAAAAAAAAATCATGTTGTGCTAGACTCAAGGTAATTGACATCTCTGTAGATTCCCAAGTAAATTACTGCATGGTTCATTTTGAGGGAAGTGTGCCTGATTTCCTCATCTGATGACAAACACGGGCTTCCTCAGATGAACTGGATTCACGTGGCCGTGCTGTGGCCTCAGCCGACCTGCTGGCTAGGTCACTGCTGCCCAGATTGATGTTATTTTCCTTTGTCCTATGTAACTGCCTTAGATTGAAGTTAAAGCAAGGACAGAAGTTCATAGGTCTCAGATCATTGTCAGATGGAAAGAAAAAGAGTAGTTCAGCAAACTCAAACCAATAGGCATAAAGGGAGAAGTGATTATCCTAGGCAGAAGAATGGACTCTAGCCCTTCATAAACAAAAAACCATAATCCTGCACTAGAGGATGTGTCAACATCAGTCATTGTACTTCGATGCAGGAGGCTGGTTCAGTTTTTCACCATTAGCACCTTGGTTATTTCACCTTCCCTTGTGTCTGCTTCCTCCTTTGTCACCGCTCTTTGCAGCGTGCACTCTTCTGCCACCTCTCCTGTCCGCGTGGTATGTTCTCAACAGTCACCGGCTGAGCTGAGGGCACAGGATGCTGTGCAAGACAAACAAGAAATTACAGAGCTGATTCCTGACCTCCTGCCAGGAGTAGAAGTCCACCGTGAGCCGACTTACCTGTGCTCATCAGTAATGCTCATTGTTTATATGAGATGTTTAAATTGTTTATCCTTGCCTAGTCTCTTTTGGCTTTTCAGATTGCCTGAAGCAACATGCTGTGCACCTAAAAATGATGCAGTTTCCCAACTATGCCAACAATAAACACAGAATTGACACCCTCAAGGGCAGAATGTATACAAAGTACTGTCCAAGGATGCCTAAGCAGTGCATGTAAAAAATCCTTTGTGCTGTCCTTTTTAAGCTGATCTTGTGGACATGTGAACAGACCAGATACTGTTTTCACATATGTTAAAATTTTCCTGTTAATAACCACAGCATCTCTTTTTCTTTTGGTTTGGTTTTATTTATTGGTCGGTTCATCAGTGCCTGAGCACAATAATTCATCCCTGTCTAGTGTAGAGGACCAGAACAAGACTGGTGGATTTTTCAAGTCCCATGGTAATGCTTAAGTTAGGGTTTAGGTGTTACCTACGTAAAGGAGGACACTACAGACGTGCCGGATCCTGATGTAGGGAGATGCCGTATCACAGACAGAAACCCCACACATCTGACGTTAGCATTTGGTCTTGTATAAAGAATAGAACTCATTTACATTCAAGCACTGTAGTGGCTGGATTATTGATCAAAATGCATAAGCCAAGCTGTGACGCTGAATCTAATTAAGTTCCCCACCTTGAAAAGTATAGCTGTAACTTTTTTTTTTTTTTTTTTTTTTTTTTTTACAGCTACTAGGTGAATATACTTACCTTCTATAAAACTTACCTAGTAGGAACTGGGTCCATTTGTACTTTCAGTGCCTCCTTCATGTGAACGGCACTCACATGCCAAGCAGTGCTTCATCACGTTGTTTACCTGACCTGATCAATTGATTCTATCTTGTCTAATTAGCCTGAATTTCATTGCCAATAATAAAGGCTTCCACCAACAATAGGCTGTGGTCATGCAACATGGTGTCATCTGTAGATTTCAGAAAGTGATGAGAAATGAGACCTTTAAAAAAATAGTGTTTAATAAAGTAAAGCAAGTTGGAACCTGCTTAAAAATGTGAAACAGGTGAGAATTAGGATGTAGGGCTGATCTTCCACTGGAGTCAGTGGGTGTTGTTCATGCACAGCAAGTGCAGGGTCTAGCTCCTGCCCTTAATGGAGTCATTGAAGAATTGATTTTAGCTTCAGAGGCATGACATCAGGCTACATCGATATGGGAGATGGGGTGCTCAACCTGGGAAGCTGGGGATGCTCAGAGAGCTTCCAGTCCCTTGGCACTCGGTGTGCCCATCTGAGCCAGCCAGCCAGAGTTTCCACTGTGAGACGTGTTTTGATAGTGCTTAGCATGCAGTAGCGCTGACATGGTTTTCCCTTTGGATGACTTACGCGGTCATTGAGTAGAAGAAACGTGGGATTCCTGTCTTGAATCAGAGAGTTTGGTACTCGAGCTGGCACATCCACCAGAACTGGTGTGGGCTCCCAGGCAGCTGCGGACGTCTGAAATCAAATCCTCTGCCATCCCTCCCCAGCTGCAGCATGATCTGCCTCAAGGGAGGCTCCATCCAGAGAGCAGTCAGTGGATTTTTATTTCCAGGAGTGGCCATGAAACGTGTCATGCAATAGAGTGTTTAAAAATGCCCAGTGTTTGAACCTTGTGGAGTGACTGGAAGCTGTTTCTTAAGCTTTGCCAAAAGGGATGGTGATTTTGTTTAACAGTGTCTTCACTTGTGACTCGTACACGAGGGTTTGGAAAGGGTAAACAGAATTATAAATCTTGTATGTGTTTTTTTAATTGTTAGAGAATCTACATCTATCATACTGCTGTCATTTAAGTAGTAGTTTAAAGAAGCACCCAAGGTTGTAAAAGCCAAAACAACCTGTAAGTGGAGCACAGCACGGGGTTTCGAAATGATGGTTGTGTTGAAGCCTGTTTGGGTGCCGTTGCTTGTACTGGTTGTCATCTGCTGTCAGGGAGCAGGCACGGGAGAGAAGAGAGTGCGCGTGATGTGACGAAAGCGGTGATAATTACAGCTTGATTGCATGGGCTTTATTTTATGTGTAATATTGCAGAAGTCACCTACCTTTAAAACAAGGCAAAACCCCCAAACAAACAAAAAACCCCACTGACATCATAACTATTGAGTTTGTTTTGTGTTTTTGCTCTTCCCTGAGAGCCTGATAGGGAAGAGGTCAGGGGCCCTGTGGCACAAGTTACGAGGGTAGTTTGGATTCCTGTTCTCGTTAGCAGTAGCAAAGGTGTGTGTTGGTACTGTTTAAAATGACGGTGAAGTAGTTACTGACCGATTAAAATTACAAGCAAATAGTTGCAAGAAAACAATAATCATTGCGTGTGCCTAAGTGCAGCAGAGTTCAGCCTGGTTTATACAAAGCTTTGCAGTTGTAGATGTCGGTGGCAGCCTTGCTAGATGTTGTCAGCTACAACATAATAAATGAGGAGGATTTTGAAACTGTCTGTCATACAGCAGCAGGAAGTTGGTATCAGCTTAATCTCCTGTTGTCATGTCGGTGTTACTCTGATGTGATGGAAATACTGATAAAACATGCTTTGGAGGATGTGGAAATATGAGTAAGATTTTTACAAGGCTCCCTGTCTCAGTTGTTGTTTATCAAAAATTAATAGTGACTCTAATCCTGCCTGTGCCTTGGGCTTGCCCTGCCAATTCTCATGGATTTATCCGAACGCTTTTCTGTGTGCAGCTGTGGCTTCTTTTCTTCTCTCTCTTCGCTCTCACTGTGGGGAGGGCGGGCGCAGGCCGTGGGAAGCTGGGTGACCTGGTGAAACCGTGAAGCTGCTTCTGCACAGGATGTTAACACGTGCATCAAATAAACAAACCAGAATTTTTTTTTTTCCAATTTCTTTTTCTTTTAGCTGTCTTATTCATCTTTTACGTCATTATGAGTTAAAATACTGTATCAAGTTTACATTTAGAATGTCCCTTTCACTGTGGAATTCTTACTGTTTTCTTAAATCCCTCTTGGTGATGTACTGTTCATTCAGGGACAGCCAGTATAGCACCCTTAGGAGAAAATACAGTCTGCAGTCTGATAATGAGGGTGTCAGGTAGGGACTGTTGGTCCTGTCATGCTGAGATACATCTTGATCTGAATAACTAGGCTGCTCAGCTCATCTTGAGACAGCATTTTGGGAAAATTATGTCTTTGAAAATTGTGGCTCTGGTTGAAAGAGGAAGGTGGATGGCAGGTGACCTGTTGTCCTCTACAGAGTAGGTGTGAGTTGGGTGCCGTCTGTTGGGCAGATACCTGATTATTCATTGGATTTGTATTTTAGGAGAACAGAAACTAGCTCCCTGAGGGTGACTGTGCAGTTTTCTGCGGCATTAGAAAGAACAACTTTTATTTTCCTCCTCTTCCCAAAAGGCTGACATCTTTGAGAGGAAAGTGTCTCTAAAAGAAGATTGATTTCATTCTGCAAACATTCTGCAGTGATGTTAATGTTGCGCAGGTTGGGTGGGTTTGCAGAAAGCTGGTCGATTCTTGCTATATTCTGCTCTTGCAGAGTAGTATGTGTCATGATTCAGAGCTCATCGTCCCCAGCAGCTGGCACCTTCCTATCACTTCATATTTAAGAATTTCATGGGACTTTACCTACTCTAAGGCAATCTCTCAGCCCAGTGGGGCATGCTGTACCATGCAGAGGAGCTTCAGCCTTGGGAGCACCTTCACGAGCAGCGGCGGGGAGTCTGCGAACTGGCGGTGGGCAGGCACGGTGGGCACCGCAGCTGCTGTGCCAGCCAGCGCTTGCAGCCCTCAACCCTTTAGCACGGAGGCAAAGATTTTCACTCAGGTGCACGGCTTCGATCCGTGGCCTTGCACAGGTGCTGGAGTCGGTTTGTATTTAACAACTGGGTTTTACATTCTCCCACTGCCGCCTTGGGCATAACAACGAGGGAGGGAGGTCGAGAGAAATCCTCCGGTGACCCAGATCTGCTCTGTGGGCTGTAGGTGGAGCCATCGGGATGTGAGTACCTGGCACTGACCTCCTCACAAGGATGGAGAAACAGGGAAGAGAGGTGGTGCGGGAGGATGGCATCCTTCTCTGACCCACCAGGACCTCAGCCTCCCAGACCCACTGCCGCGGTGTGCGTGCGGTGGGGTGGTGGTCCGCTTCTGCTGGGGAGGGTGATTCTGTCAGAGCTCATGGTCGTTGGGGCTGCCATCACCTGCCAAAACTGTGTTTTGGGAGGTGTGCTCCTCTCCCAGGAGAAGCCCTCGCCTACCTGCTCCCCCGGGCAGCCGCTCAAAGCCTGGGCAGTGTTTACGTACTGATGCGCAGCTCACGGGTGCGTCTTGGTCGTTGGCTGAGCCAAATTTGTAGGAATACGAAGAAAGGGAGTGCCGTACCCGGGACCCATCCAAAACTCTGCTTTGTCTCCCACAGCGGCTGCTGTGAGATGCCTCCAAGAAAAATACAAGAATGCTGTAGCAAGTAGATGTAGCGATAATATGTCTCCACATTAATCTTCTCCTCATCTCTAGCAGTAAGAGATCTGGCTGTAGCTCTAAAGCGTAACTGCTTGTTGCCCTCCAGAAATGCTGTCTGTACATTGTCACGTAGGCTCAGGAAAGGCTTGCAAGGGTTCCGCATCCAGCAGTTGTGTCGTTAATAATAATCGCTCCTTGAAATGCAGCACGCTTTATTTTTGCTTGCAGAAAATTATTACGGTTATACCAGAGACATATTTCCCACACCAAACAAATTAAAATGATTTGTTTGGGATAGTTTTCTGAATAACAAACACCACAGTATTTGAGGGTCTTTTGGGCATCCAGAATCCATTAGCATCATTAAAAATGTCTCGCTTATTTCGTGACTGACAGACTATTTAAAAAAATAGGAAAACCAAAACACATGACCAAACTTAACACCTAGTCATGGCAAATAATACTTCAGTTTTTTTAACGTTGAATTTCTCTTAACCTTGAGAGTCGTACCAAGGAGTAAACCAGATCTGCTAAACTGGTAGAAGCCAGCATGGTTTTGGTGACAGCCCCTGGGCATGGCTATGCCTTTCCCTGGTTTGTGTTTGTACTGTGTGTTCCCATCATTTGCTGCTTTTTTTGTTTTTTTTCTGAATTTATTCTTTGTCTTCCTGATTTGGATTCTTCCTACCCTCTACCCTAGTAACTGTTTGTACTTTGTCCAGAGAGCGGTGCTTCAGGAGGCTGAGTCCTCTTGGATCTGCAAGGCCAGTGCAAATAGCCATGTTTCAGCTATATTTTTGTTCCAGAGATTATGGCCCAATGTCTTTCTTTATCGGGAGTCTTAAGTGCTAACAATGTGCAAATAATAAATGTAAATAACAATGCATGTTCTCATTTTCCCATGATTTCTCTGCTCCAGGCAGATTTCCTATTCTGTAAAGTATTTCTATCTAGATATTAATCTCTTCCCTTGCAACTAGATTGAACAGTGGTGGGTGCACAAAAACGTGATGATGACAAGCCCCTGCCCAGCACGCTTCTCTTGTACTTGCAGAAAAGCCGGTGCAGCCTCTGCAGCAAACGACTTGCTCGTTTCCTGAAGTCACCGTGCTTGCTGCATGCATGTGAGGGTGAAGTCACCTCCCAGAATACAGCAGCGCTCTTCGGCTGCCTTCCTTGTCAGGGGGTTAAACACATGGACGAGCTGGGTCACGAGGCTGCTGGCGAATGACCCGTCGGGGTGATTTGCACCCCGGGGTTCACGCCACACTGCAGATTGCCTCATCTCCTTTGAAGGATCTACAGGGTAGCAGCCGTGCCTGGGATTGGATCGGCCTGCTGCAGGGTGCTGGTGATTAGACCTGTGAGTAACGTGGGATGGTCTCTGTTTCACCTTGCAAGTTTTATTTTGGTTTTGGTGCTCGTGTAAAGTGTTAGCTTTGAGAGCTTAGGCTACCACTGTTTGTGCACCGATTTCAGCCTCCTAAAGTCCTTGTTCTGCTCCTCCCCTCCCTCAACACACAAGCTGTCACTTCTCACAATCCGCTGAGAACTGGTCACTGCAGGACCCCTCCCCATGTTTGCCTCAGTGCTGAGCACTTCGCGTTAACATCTCGGAGCTTTGGGTGGAGCCCGTTGTGATTTTATATTTTATCTGAGGAAAGTGAGACTGTAATCCTATACTGAGCAAAGGCTCTCAGGAAAACCCATGGAGAAAGTGCTGTAGTACAAACTGTCTGGGTGTAGCTGCACGTGGGTGATTTTAGTGGGGTGGCGTGCGTGGGAGAGCCGCGGCAGTGCGGCAGCTACGTCAGTCGCTGCGGTGGTACTGTTGTGCCGCGACCTGTATTTTCCCATCGGTGGTACCAGGCTAGCGCATCTGGCACCGCTGTGCGATTTCATCTCCAAGAGCCAGCCGAATGAAGCAGTTACCATGGAAACCATGGCTTTGGTTCCCGTGGCAACCAGCCGGGGTTTCACACAAGCAGAAGGAGAGGTACCACTGTTACCTCTGCTGATGGCCTGATCCTGCCCGCTGCTGCTTTCCGCAGACTGAGGGGCCCGTTGGCATCGGCAGGAGATCAGGTCCAGGAGGTCGCGGAGGTCCAGGGTGCAGGAGCAGGTCCTTTGCAGGCAGGCTCCGGTGGGTGCCGTCACCTTTGCTAGCGCAGGCAGCTGCGGAGGCTGCGGACACCAGCCTGATGCTGTGGGGGGAACCGGCTCTCAGTTTTCCTGCTTTCGTGGGCTCTTCTTCATTGCAGCAGGTTGGGTTCAGTTGGGGCAAGCGATTTCGCTAGATGCTGTGCTTTAAACAAACTGCTCGTTCCACCTGAAGCACCTCATAGAAAATTTAGCACAATTCAAAGTAGGAATGCCCAAAATTGATATAACTAATGCAAAACCCCAAAGTACTACAGGTGAGTGTGGCACCTCTGCCAACAGTCTTGGGGGCTTGGGCTGTTTGGGGACTGCAGGTTCCTCGGTATCCCTCTGTCCTCTGATGTTTCTGGTTGCAACATTTGTGGAGACGGGCTGGTGGACTACTCGTGCTGTAGATCTGTTGCACCGTGGCAGTCCCTGTAAGGATAAGATCCTTTTCTTAGGATTTAGCTTCTTTCCCATTATATAGGAATCAAAACTCCGTACGGCAGTGGAAAGCCTGACCGGCTGGGTCGGATCTGTGCTGAATCCCATGGAGGTCCTGCAGGTGGGATTGCGGCTCAGGGACCTCCCCTGGCCCAGCAGCTCCTGGTTTGCTGCGGCGGCTGCGATCCCATTAGCAAAGAGTTAAAGAATCTGGCTCAAAATTGCAAATCACTTTCATGATTGCTCATTGATGAGGAATTTTTAATCAGTGAATGCCATGTAATAGAACACAACAGCTGAAATATGCTTTTGGAAGAGCTCATAATTGAAAGTGTGTTTTTAAATTGCTAATGTAATGTTTATAAGGGGAGCTTTTTAATAAGACCTTTTAAACCTCACTAATGCCAACTGCAGGGCTAGCGTTATTCTTGAGGCAAGCGCAGAGAAAGCATTGGGGGCATTATTTTCAATCTTGACATAAGAATAAGCAATTTAATTACAGCCAGCTATAAAATGGAAGATTCTTTACAGTGACAAATGACTGTTGCTGCGTAGCGAGAACGGTAGTTTGTGTCTGGTTTGTTTACCAAATAATAGCAAGTGGAATGCACACAAGGACCAAATAGCAGCTCTGAAGCAGCGAGAAGAATGGGCACAAAGGAGCAAAATGTTACAACTGTATTGCATTGGGTGTTTGCTGTCACTGCAGTTGCGCTGGTCTTGCTTTAATAATCCATGTGGGTAAAAGCTGCTTTGAAGCCGACAGCTACGTGTCAAGGAGGAAAATCAGATACTCACGGGGAGCAAAAGCAAACCCACGTATGGATTTTAATTTGGTCACTGCTGTTTAAATAAAAGATGAAGGGACTCTTCACCACTGCCCTTGCTACCTTTTCCACTTCAGTGCTTCCTGCAGCATTTCCACCTGCATACGGTAGCAGCAGCTGCTCTGCACAGTGCGGATGGTGACTGCACTGGAGAGGGTTACGGTCAGAGCTGGGTCCCAGGCCCTTGGTCCTCTGCAGGCATTGCCGAGCAAAAGACTTGCTCTCAGCTTCAAACTCAGGAGTGTTTTTGGTGGGACCGCTCTTGTACTTTATATTACACACGCGCTGAAGTGTGTGGCTGCATGGTTAAAGCACCTTTTAAATACAGCTTTCACGTTCAAAATTGTCTTGCAGGGATACTGATCCCAGCAGCAAGCGATTACTGTGCACTTTATTTGGCTTCAGCTCCCTATTTTGTGTGTGGTTAGGAGTTAAACTGTGAGAACTGTAAATGTTCGGAGTGAAATGATCAACTTGTTTTCACCAGAGCCAGCAGCTGATTTGCAAAACTTCCCAACCATCAAAAGCCATGGATGGATTCACATGAAAATGAGGAAATCCATTATTTCTTCCTGGGGTAGATCAGCTTCCCCCACATCAGGGCCAGGGTTTACTGGCTCTTTTAAGTGATGCTCTTGTGGAATTTTTTTAAGTGCATAGAAGTGAAAAATCAGTTTTAACATTGTATCTTCTGTAGCTTCCTTACACTGCAGAGTAAAAGTTGCCTGGGCAACCAAGGCTTCCAATTTCTTAACATTAAAAAAAGAAATCCTACAATCATCGCTGCACAAACATAAGGAGAAGGGTCTGTGCTGAAGTTTGTTGCTCGGAAAAGAGCAGTCTCGGGGGGGTGCGCGTCTGTTGAGCTGGCGGAAATCATGCTGCCTTCTTTGGTACGTGTGGGTTGTGCTCAAGTCAAGTCTCTCTGGCTTTGGGTTGTGAGAGCCCTGCTGCTTTGTACAGAACAGAGAAGCAAAACTGCGGATGGCTACACCTTGCCTTCTTCAGGGGTTTGCAGCTCCCAGTGCCAGTCGGTCCTCGCCACGCTCTGAGGAAGTGGGAAAACAGAAATGCAGATAACTTCAGCGACTTTTCCACCGTGAAGAAACAGGATCAATGTTTCATGAACCAGGTTAAGCGAAGGAGTTCACACCAGGCAGCTGCAGGCATGATCCTGTCTGTGTGCTGCTTCTCTGGTTAAACACGGACGCATGGGATGGCAGTGATGCTGGCTAGGTGCAGAAGAAGGAAGAGGCACTGCGTCTGCTCCGACCAGCTCCGTGAGGTCAGTGTAGGCTTCCCAAACTGCAACGTCGCACTGTGCGCGGGGAGGGACCTGTGCACGTGAAGAGCCTGGGCAGTGGGAGCGCTCGCCCACGCAGCAGGCTTTCCCTTAGCACTTTCCCTGGACGTGCACAGGGAAAACTGTTCGGTTTGAACTCTCCTCAGGATTTCTCACCTTTTGGTGCAGCCATCCTCGAAGTAGTGACTTCCAGGAGTCTGGGGGACTCCAGACCTGTCCCCTGCTGCGGGGACCATGTCCTGAGAGAAACTTCAAGACAGCGCAAAGGAAAACATCATCTTCTGGGCAGGGAATTCAGGAACAAGGGTTTGAGTCTTCAGGCCTGAGTCAAACCTGGGGTTGTGTATCCTTCAGGATCTTGGCAGACAGCTTAATTGTCACCCCAGGTACCAGCACCTTATCAGAACTCTTGCCATTGCTGTTCCCAGCAGCCGGGGACGTGGGTCGGATGGCGTTTACTGACCTGCAGCTGTTCCAGACACATGTGCCTCTGCCTTAATGAAATTTCAGACCTTGAAAGACAGGTGGTCGGGCATTTGTATGAATTCCTTTTATTGAAATTTCATTCTTAATTAGTTATTTTGTTGTATGTAGTTTCAGGGTCCCCTCTGCCTGTTTCAGCTCTAGCCTTATGTGCCAATTCTGTTGGAAGATCCCAAAGGTTTGGGTTTGGTGAAAGGAGTGTCTGTGTGGCTGCTTCTTATTTTAAAACTGCTGTGACTTTTTTTTTTTTTTGTATCGCATAGGATCCATTGTGATACTGCTGCTGTTGTAAGAAATTCCTGTTTTAGAAAAAATGTACTGGAGACCAGCACATGTCTCTGAAGGTGTTTTCTGTCTGGGAGTAGGTAGGCGAGCAAAGTCAGAACGACTAAGGTTTGGCTGTCGGTGTGGACTTTCTGCTGACTGACAGGAAAACCTGGCACCTGACGTGGGCAGGATGATTTGCAGAAAATAACCTGTCGGCAGGCAGATGCCAGATAGCCGTCTGTCCAAGGGGCTGCTGGTGATGCTGGTCAGAGGGGACACAGGGAGACGTGCACCCACCCTCTTCCATACCTGCTGCCAGTGGGAAGAAGTACAAAGGCAGGAGGGTCCCTAATCCCTGTCCCTGCTCCGGCAGGTTCCTGTGGCTGCTGCACAGAGGCCGGTGGGTCGGGGTTGGGTCTGATCCTGCTCCCAGGCTCACCTTCAAACGCAGGGCACGCACACAGCCCCTGCAGAGCCTGGGAGGGGGCTGCGCCCTGCAAGGCCGGTGCCTGCAGAGAGTGGGGCAGTGCTCGGAGAGGAGCTGCAGGAGAGGGAGGAGGGCTCCGGTTAATCAGACCAAGTTCATTATTAGGCCAAGTAGCAGCTCAGCCGGGAGATCCGTCTTTACCAAGCAAGCCACAGTGAATTGCATCCTAGAATAGTTTTTGAAAGATTAGCGGTGCCAGCAGAGACTCCAGCCCATCTGCTCCTCCAGCCTCCCCAGCAGCTTCCCTTGGAGAGCACCCAGCCTGCGAGCATGCCGGCCAGGGGGGCCGTTTGCAGGAGCCCCGGGAGGAGTGTGCGGTCGTGGCGAGCGGCTGCCCGGAGCTGGCACCTCGTCAAGCCATTTCCCAGCACGGGGAGGGCTGGGGCTGCCGGCAGCGCAGAGGGAAGCAGAGGCCACGGGTCCGAGCTTGGAGCAGTGCCACGTCCCGAAGCCTGTGCTGGAGGAGTAGAGCACCCGGAGAGCGACAGAGCGAGCTCCCTGGCCCCGCTCGCTGAGAGACTCGTCCTGGTGCTTGCTAAGGGTTTGCCTGCCTTTTCAGTAATTAAAAGTTTGTAACTAATTACCAGCTGCTCTGCCATACCTCATAGTCGTGCTTTTCCCTGGTGCTGGGAGTCTTCTCTCGCAGCAGGGAAGGAAGCCAAATCTGCTTGAATATGCTTGTGCTATGCACGATACGGGTGCTGAGGCTGCGTGGATTTCTTTCTTACACTTCCTGGAAAGCTGTGTTACTGTATTCTGTCCTTTTGTTATCGTGCCCTGTGAGTAACTGCGTGGAGAACGTGCTTGGAGAGAAATGCTGCAGAGAGGGGCCGGGCTCGTGTCTGTATGCAGTGATTTTAGTCTCAGGCTTTCTCCTACTCGCTTCTTTCCTGATTAGAGAGTAAAGAGGAAGACATTCAGATGAGTTCTCTTCTTGCATATTTAAATCTGAGCACAGGAGTATGCACCTTCCTCATTGCCTCAGCTTTGCCCTCTGTGTCCCACCCGCATCCCTTCGGCTGCAAGGAAATCAAAGCACACATGCAGCATTACTGTGTTTTCTGGATCAGGCAAAATGCTTCGGCTGCACGCAGTAGGATAACAGACGTTAAAACTAGCATATGGATTTTGGCTTCAGCCGTGTATGGATCTAAACACCATCTCCGGGCTAGAAGTCAGCGGTGGTGCAGAGCTGGGAGTCCCTGTCCCCACTTAACCTGCGTCTCCTGCACCAAAAGACCTTCCCTGCTGCAGACACCCTGCTGTCCCAGTAACTCCTCTCACTGCTGTAGGCTACAGGTCTGCTGGGGTCTCCCAGTATAAAACTCTTGGTATTGAGGAGCTGGCATATCTGCTGCCTGCTTACGGTTTGAAAAGCAGCGAGAGGGACAGAACTGCCCCCTTTACCTGAAAACTGTCCATTTCGAGAGGCTTTTAGCTGAGCTAAAGCCAGCTGTGCCAGGAGGCAAAGCATAAGCCTCATTGAGAGGGGTTGTCTCCATTTACACATCTAGAATGACTGTGCCCTGCTAATACGCATTGTTTGGCCATTTTAAAAATACTTCCTTTTTTTGTCATTATCAGGACAAAGGTACCTTTTTTTTTTTTTGTTTTACTTTTCTATAAGAAGGCAGGAGCTACCCTAGTCATTGTGTTGGCTTAGGCTGAATTAAAGGCCTGGCTGAACAGGCTTTAAAGTTATTCCTGGCTAACTTTTGAGATAAAAGACCAGCAGAACCATTGAAGCGCACGAGGTCAGGTTCTGACTGCAGTTGTCCTGGAGAACTTGAGAGAGAAATAAAGAGCTTGTATTCAGAAGATTGTGAGTCTGATCCTCTGCTGCTCTGCTAAGTGTAAGGTTTGCTTTTAAATTCAGTGCCTACCAGCAGTGAGTGATAAAGAGCATCCGTGCAGGCTCCGTGGAGGTCTGTATGGCTGGTATTTTCGGAAGTGTGTATGTGATTTAGATTCCCAATGGCGAAACTTAACTTTGGAAAATAGGCTATACATGGTTTTGCAGATTTCACTTATTTTGTCTCTTTTATGCTTATAGTAGTGCTGACTTGGGCTGGGGGACCGGTTCTCTATCCTGTTACTATTCAGTGCTACACTACTGGCTTACAGTCTCATAAAACAGTACCTTTTGTGAAGATCAGCTATTTTTTTCTGGTGCACTGCTCAATATTTGATCCCGATCAGATCTATGTGGTTTATATTTCCCATTAATAGTACTGGGTGGTGTTTGGCATTTTTGTGTACTGTGCTGACTGACGCAGCATCTCTTCCCTCCCCTGCCAATGAACGTATCAGATTTCCAACACTGAGTGGGTGTTAGCAGAAGAGGAGGATATATAATGTTCCTTTGCATTTGACTTCAGGATTTCCCCCGTGATGCAGGGTATTGTCGGCTCTTAACCATCCCTTTTAGGTCAGGAGCTCTTGGTATGGTGTGTGTTGCTCAGAAGCTAGTTAGTAGTTGTGCTTTTTCTTTTCTGCACTGTGATTTTGTGTAGACCTACTTGGGCTTGTGTGCGAAGCTTGTCTTTTTTCCCCAGCTACTGTCAGTTGGCTTAGTAAAAGATACCGTCTCTTCCTATGCACCTTGTCTTTGAAATACTTCAATATGTCTGTGGTTTTATCTTCCCGCATAAGAGCAGAGTTTTCTGCACAAGGTTTCTGTCTTCGTGTAAGGATGTGGGGTATTTTCCACCTTTCTCAAGCCATGAGCCAGCAGTTAGTTGCTGTGCAGGAGCACTGCTCTCTGTGGAGATGCTTCCTTTCCTTAGGGATGCTTGGGAACTGATCTATGTAGTAAAAACTCCATAGCCCCACTCTCCGAGTGGCTAACAGACTGTGGTCTCATGGCCTCTCGCCTGGCGATCAGAGGGAACTGCACCCATTTCCCTCCCTTTGCACCTTCCTACCAGTCTGTGGTAAGCCCTAATCCTCTTCAAATATTTGATGAGGCAGGTGAAGTGAGGCTGAGGTTGGGACCTGAGTCCTGACCCCTGTCGCTCTAAACTGGTGTTGAAGTGCAACAAGGAGCTCCCTTGGACTGAAACAGCGGAGAGGAGTCCCGGTTTATGTTGCTGCACCTCCAGCAAATACCTGTCTGGGACCTCGGGCAGTCTGCTTCATGGTCCACGAGCGCCCTGCATCCATGACTCGTCTGTTGGTGTCCTTGCAGAGGTTCTTTCTTGCCAGTGTTTGCGCACACGTGCCGTCAGTGTCCTGTGTTTAGCTTAGGAAGTCCGCAGGGTGGAAGTGCTGTGCTGGGAAGGGTCTGGCTTCCACGTTACAGATGAGTCATAGTCATAGTTCAGCGCTCTTGGTTCTTAATTTTTCAGTTCTGTTGGGGAGATTAGAGCAAAAGAGGAAGAATGCAGGAAGAAGATTTCATTTTCTGTCTTTAGAGTGGCAGAAGTACTTTTTTTCAGAGAGAAAGCCTTCCAGCTTTTCCTGCGGAGTTCTAGGCTTCAAACTTACCCCTGGAGTTGAAGGGACTCACACCTGACGTGGTTAAGCATTTCAGTTTTGGAGGCTCATCAGTTTTCCCTCAGAAGGCAGAAAGCGGTTGGCCAATGTAACCCTTCATGTTTTCGTGGCCAGCTCTCATCTTTTCCCTTCCTGCCTGAATTTGAAAGGCGTAACTATACCTGAACATGTTTTACACCAGCATAACTGGTAATAAAAAAAAAATGAGCTATGGACATGGGAGCGACCAGGTTAGTGTAGATTATACTTGTCTTTGTTCTCCTTATATTTCTTTTTCTTCCCTCTGTCTTTAGACTTTAAAGAGGAAGGAAAAAGAATATGAACATGAGATGGAGCGGCTGGCAAGAGAGAAGATTGCTACCCAGCAGCGACTGGCAGAATTGAAGAACGAGTTGAGCCAGTGGATGGACATCTTGGAGATTGACAGAATTATTCGACAGACAGTTCAGCCAGAGGATGACCAGGCATCTACCTCGACAGCATCAGGTACCCATAATTTTTCTCTTCTTGTAATCATCACTGTACATCACTGACACAGTTACATAGTGGTGGTGGGGATCTTCGTTTAGCACCACCAAGGTTTCTTTGCATTCAGAATAAAGTAAAAGGTTCTCAAGTGGTTTCTAATCATTGATGTTGGCCTAATAATACACTGCTGCTTGTGTAAAGTAAACTGAAAATCGTGTATCAACGTTAGGTAGATACAAAGTGCAGGTTTGCACATTCAATCTGCTGATACCTCACATGGAGATCCCTGCTTTCAAAACTTAGTCTTGCACAGCTCTGCATCCCTGCTTGTTAGAACTGAGTGGTGTATGAGCATCCTGATGTATTTGTGCATGGATGTGGGAGGGTGTTCAGCCACGTAGAGAAGAAGGAATTGGTACAGGAAGGATCACCAGAGCATTTGAACAACTTAATGAGCCTTCATGTTGTGTGAAAAGGATTCACAGTGAAGATGAAATGATGCTAAGGAATATCTGACGTGCTGTTCCCATTAAGAAGTTTTTGTGAGATAGGAGAGTGCATGCTTTTCTCCATACCAGTGATCTGCAGCAGGAAGAATAGGCAGTCCGTGGATGTACAGTGCTTTGCTTTCCAGAGATGAGGAGGCTGTAGCAGTCCGTAACCATTTGCAGCAGTTCCTTCAAATCATGACAACATTTGCTCTTGGCACTCTAGGCAGAAGATACAGCAGGTTCCAGGAAGGGAAAACCTGAGTTTTCTGGTTCATTCAGGCTTGTATTGGGCTCATCACCTTTGAACATACTCACAGACTCCAAGCGTAGGCTGACAGAAGTTGAGAGTAGGAGTGCTTTGTCAATAGGAGTGTCAGCCGTTCACCTCTCCAGCTGGCCTCTGCTGAAAATGATCGCTTCAAGCTACTACTAACCACAGAGCTTGCAAAAGGGAAGTGTCTTCCCTGGTTTTCCTGCTGCTTCTGTATCTTCTGAGATTTTTAATCTCTACTGCATGGCTGGCTTTAGAGCAGGCAGTGCAAGGTGCCCTGCTCGTCTTCCTGATCTGCACAGGGTCAGCATGTCCCTGCATTGCTTCATTAGTTCCTGAGCTGGACGAGAGTCCATTTTCCAGAACCAGACGAGGAACTTGCTGCCATATTTCTCCATGGCTGTTTCCTTCCTGCTCTGGGAGCAGAAGGGTTGGTGCCGATCGGTGGAACAACTGGACAGGAAAGGAAACCCTGCTCCTCTTCCCAGAAGGAGCCCTCTTCAGCCCAGACGGAGTTCAGCCCAGGTGCTCTCTGTCTGCCTCTGCTCACGTTGCTTCCCTTGCCTGCCGAGCGAGATCTCTCCGCCTGTTGTGAGCACCCCTCTCGAGCTGGGGCTTCGAGCTAGTCTCGCCTGGCTGGCTCCGGGTCCTTGGCCCACAAGCAGGGAGGAGAGAGCCGTGCCGTGCCGTGCCGTGCCGTGCCGTGCCGTGCCGTGCCGTGCCGTGCCGTGCCGTGCCGCCTGCCCGTAGCTCAGTGACTCCTCCTGCTGTTGTCTCTTCCGCCTGTGCTGCCTTTTAGGGAGGCTGGTTAGTCCAGTTCGTGCTCTGCTTTCTTTTTTATGGGAGTTTCTTCCTTTTCGTTTTTTTCCAGAGGGTGAAGACAACATGGATGAAGACATGGAAGATGACAGGCCAGTGAACTCATTACCAAAACTAACCCAGCGCCAGCACCCAGAGCTCCTGAAAGCCGTCCCTTCAAACGCTGCTTCCCACCACCCGGCGGTTCTGCCTCAGCACCTGTCCATCCAGCAGAAACAAACCCCAGCCCACGCACAGCCTCCCATCCAGACACAAGCACTGGTCCAGCCGCAGGCGATCGTCCCTGCACAGACTCACATCGTGGCGGCTTCGACAGTGCAATCGACTGTTATTGCCCACACCGCCACTACCCACGCTTCGGTCATTCAGACTGTCAACCATGTGATTCAGGGTCCACAGACCAAGCACATTGCTCACATTGCACCTTCCACGTCCAGCCCTGTGCAACTTACCACTGCTGCTCAGCCTATCGGCCACATCACTGTGCACCCAGCCACCATCAACCACATGGCCCACCTCGGCCAGCAGCTGCCCATCTACCCTCAGCCCGTGGCCGTCAGCCAGCCCGTGGTGAGCCATATTGCTCACACGATCTCCCACCAGCAAGTGAATGGAACCACAAATCTTGGCCAGCAAGCGGTGATGGCCAAGCCTGCTGTAGGAACCCAAGTTGTCCATCACCCGCAGTTAGTTGGGCAAACGGTCCTAAATCCGGTGACTATGGTAACCATGCCGTCATTCCCAGTGAGCACACTGAAGCTGGCCTAGAGGGGATCGTCCGACAGCGAGGTCTTTGTTGGGAACCTTTCCTAAACTCCATACATTCCAACCACGTCCAACTCCGCGGGAGGGAAGTGCAGAAAACGCCGAGCGGCAGGACGGCGGGCTGGGCTGTCCTCAGCCGCCCAGCAACCAGCCTGCCGCTGGCAGCGAGAGACGGGGCCTCTCTGCACTTGAATTTTGCTAATCCGAGAAAACTTCAAAGACAGTTGTTCATGGTGATTTTTTTTCCTTTTATGTGTAATCAGTGAAATATGGATATGATGTTCTTAAGACTTTAATTTTCCCCTTTTATGTGTTGCTTCTTTGTAGAATAAAAATTGCTGATCTCTTTATTGAGACATTGCGTAGAATGGGAAAAAAAAATCATAGAAGTCTATATTTATATATATGTGTGTATGTGTGTGTATATATATGTATATACATATATATATAAATATAACATTTGAAGAAGGCCTTTTGTAAGGTTGATTATTTTGCAGGATTATTAGACAAAATTCATTTTTGGAGGAAGAAGACAGAGTGTCCTCTCTAAACAAGAAACTTTAAGATAGATGGTTTGGTGGACCAGGGTACATATACAGTGACAAAAAAAAAAAAAAAGTTAAACCATGTTAAAGGTATTTCCCGTCAATATATTACATTTCAAAAAACCATCTAAAATCACTGTGACTTGTTATGGCATTTTAAGGAAATTCTCTGTCCTGTCTAATAAAAGGAAAAAGAATACACAACCGGACTTCATTTGTTGCAGTTTTATAAATGACTTGATTTTTATAGCTATGTCAAAAAAATAATGTTTTTTATTACTTTAATGGTTGACAATGTTTTGTTTGGATGGTTTTTTGGGGGTTTTGTTTTTTGTTCTGGCTTGGTTTTGCTGATGCAATAATGGATTTTGCAGATCTCTGTGCATGGCACTCCCCCTTTCAGGATTCCTCGTGCCAGTCCCAAGCCCCAGGATTCTTGGGTTCGTTTTTGTTTTGCAGAGGCAGATATTTCGTGCTGGCAACTTGCAATATGTTTATCTGGCCTGATAGAGCGGAACCTGGGACCAGAAGACCAACAGAAATTAAGTAGATTTGCTGCATGGGTTACTTTTCTTTGTTAGTTTGTTCCTGAACTGACCACGTTTTAGTGTGGGAGTCAGTGGATTAGAAAAGGGATAAATGTGGATGTGGTGATCTTCCAAAGTGCAAGCAGTTTTGACATCTTTTTTTCTTTGGGGGGAAAAGAAAAATCTAGTCTTGTGTAGGATAACGGTATGCTCCAGGAGATCAGTATGTATAACTTGTGTCTTACAGACTACAGTGAGACGTGCACCAAAGAACAACCCCTCATCCTAAGTGACCCTCTTGTTCGTCCTTTCCAGTGGTTAGGTCAGATCTCACTGAAGTCAATGGCAAACTCCCACGGAGTCACGAGAGGAGGGATATTGTTTGGCTCTGCGGGTGCTTGCCCGCCTGCCTGGGAGGTTGCTTAGGACATGTTTAATTGCTGACTGAATATTCTGGTCTTTGCACCGTTTTGTGTGTAGTACTGCTATTAATGATCTCTCTTCCGTCTTCCTCTCTTTTTAAAAACAAATACTCCGCAGTCCTTAATGCAGGCAAAATTCCTGCTGTAGCCAGCGGACGTTTTCCTTGGGGCAGGATGGGAGGATGGTCCCTGCTAGCATCTGACCAGGTACGCTTTGGAAGTGGCACCCGTTCAGAGGAGGAGGTAAGGTGGGGCTGAGCAGTCACACCTTCACGGTGCTGCCTGGCTACATCTAGTTTTGGGTCGAGAACTTCCACAGGAAGACGTGATCCGTAGTCTGCCCAAAATGCCCATTGACTCCAGCAGGACTTTTGCCTGCTTGTGGACTGCTGTGAATGGTGGCAGAGGTTTAATTACGAAAACTTGCCATTTCCATACCGTCCATGCTATGGTTGAAACTGTGCTGGAGGCAGGAGTAATTACTGCAAACAGAGATCAAGCGTGATTGTGCCTTCTGAGCAGACATGGCTGAGAACTGCATTAAATCTGTTTATAAAGCCCTGGGTTGCTCCGTAGTTAACACTGCTTTTTTTTTTTTTTTCCCCCTTGCATCCTTGAGTCCAGGAAGCTCTTGCCCGTGTTGCTTAGCACAGTTTCTACAGCAGAATGGACAAGTTTATACAGGTCGTTTGTTCTCACTCCTAGTGCACCATTAACACTGCGGGGTTAGCAGAATCGCCAGGGCTTTATTGTCTCCTTGTACATGCGGGTGCTTTCCCAAGGACGTTGTGTTTTGTGTGCCAGTATTTCGGAGATTGGTGTTAGGGATCAGGACAGTTGCTCCTCATCAGAAACTCTTGACAATTGAGTATTTGCAACAGGCTCATCTCCCTTCTTAGGAGGAACCGAGTGGCTTTGCCTTCTGTAGCTGCGGTAGAAGGGGGAGGAAGCATCTTTCTGTGTCTTTACTGTTCCAACTCATAAAATAATAAAATCGAGGCAGGAAGCTTCATTTCTAGTCAAGAGTGGCTGAGCTTATTGAAGGAGAAAAAGCCCGGATTGGGAAGCGGGGCTCAGCACATAAGCGTTGGCTGAGAGCCCCTCCATCCTCCCGACGTTGTTCCCTGTGTGCCGGTGTTGGTGGGACCTGCGGGATCAGCCCGCGCGGGTTGGTCCTGCTCTTCTTACATGCCGTTTTGCATGACAGCTTACTTTCTGCATTGAAAACTCTGCTCCCACCTTAACCCCCTTGGCTTCTTATCCCAAGATAGATCCTGGTAACTAGCAGCGACCCAGGCATACAGCTGCTCCGTGTTTTCCACAGTAAAAAGTGTAGGGGATGGAGAGAAGAGTTCCCATTTTATTTGATACAGGCAAATGAGCTTTCTTGTGGATTATTTAATGGCCTTTACTGTATGGACAGGTGATGCTGCTGACCTCCTCATCTTTTACTCCCTTATGGTTTAAAGGTAACAGTGTCACTACCCTGCTCACATATGAGTCCCGCATCTCTGCCAGTTTTTCTCTCCCCCTTGGAGTTGTGCAATGCCGTTATGTCTGAACCCCTTCATCGGTGTTAGCCTCCACTTGAAGAACGGCTTGTCCTGCTCGGCCAGCCTGTAAGCTGGTCCAGTCATCCCGGGTCTCATCTGCCTTCTCCACAGCTACCAGAAACGTTTCTTTGGGGGGTTTCTGTTTTTTTGGTTTTTATTTTTTTAAAGTCAGCAAACTTCTTTCTGTTCTGTGGGGAAAAGAGCAAACCACAGTCCTTCTTTCCTCGCATCTGTCATTCCTGCTCAGAAACTTTGGATTTACGCTAATGCTCTTAGAAATCATGTTCAGTACTGTATAACAAGGGGCACTTTAGAAATGTCTCTCCTCCTTTGATATATGTGTTTTCCCTATGGAGAAAGCTATATATAAATATATATATGTACACTTTGGGATTCAGAAGATCTAATTTGTCCCAAAAAAATCAATAAATATGAAGTTTACAAGAAATCTCTTCTGTTGTTGAATAATATTAGTTATTGGTAACCATACCATAGAAAAAGTAGCAAATGGGTTTTCTGTGTAGTTTTGAGAAGACTTTTCCGTCCTGTCAAGCCTGACTCAGAGCCTGTAGGTCACTGGAGATGCTTCCACCGAGGGCAGGCTCTGGGTCCGTCCCCTGCGGCGCTGTGCTTCCCGACCTCGCAGCCTGCGTGCTCCCCACGGCTCGTGTCACGTTACCAACAGCAAAAACGTGCTCAAAAGCTTCATCCGCGCTTAAAACTCAGCCAGCGCGGTCCTGTTTGTTTGGAACAGACACCAGCAGGTCTGTGTGAGCAAAAACCCTCGGACAGCTACGGTTACGTGGGAAAATACTCTCTTGCTTTCACAGCTTAGCCAGGCTGGGGAGCTGGATTGCACTGTCCCAGCAGATGAGCAGTTTTGCTCCTCTGAGCCGAGCCTGCCCGAGGGAGCCCCGCGGCTGCCCCGGTGCATGGCAAAGCCGGGTCGGCTGCCGAGGAGGAGCGGGCTGGCGGCCGGGCACGTCCACGGCTTTGCTTCAGGCTGGTTTCCACTCTCACCTGCCAAGTAAGTGCAGGCGGAGAGGAATAAACCCAAACTGCTACTTTAAAATTATCCTAAAAAGAGTTCTTACAGCTGACACTTTAGATATGGGAATGTATTCCTGACCTCACCAATAAAAATTAGCCAGAACCCCGTAGTTTAGCTTAGGAAGGGAAACGACCCGATGTCCCACGTTCTCCGCAGTCGCTTGAATGGGGTCCGAGAGGCAGCGGGTCAGGTCGGGCATCCCTGTGCATGTGTGTGTTGGTGTGCGCATCACTCTCCCACAGCAGGAGTTGGAAACAAGGTGTGTGTGAGACTGTTCTCTCTGAACTCCTCGGTCTGGTGACGGCACCAGCACCGGCACCAGCACCGGCACCAGCCAGTCACCGCCTCGTGCTGTCTGGTGTTTGCAGTGGTCCTGGCTGGAGCCGCTGCTGTCCTTTGCTCATCCTCTGATTGCTCAGGATTTCTAAAACCGATCAAAACAGGTGGGGAGGTCGAGGGAGAGGCAAGAGTTTAAAAAAGGCAGACAAATTACCAAAAGTAATTATAACCATTTTTTGCATGGTGTCAGGCGGACAAGCAGTAGGAATTTTTGAATTCCCAATTCATGAGCTGGGTTTTAAACCCCTGCTTAGGGTTACACTCCTGTCCCAGTACAGGGTGAGGGATGGTCTTGGCTGGAGAAACCTTGGCGTTATTCAGAGTATCAACAGTTGTGCCGCTGCTGCGTGCCCAGACCCAGCGATGGCCAGGCTCTCGGAGCAGCTTCCCCCAGGGCTCCTGCCACCGGCACCTCCAGCTCGGCCGGCGCGCCGCGGCGGTGGCAGCTGCCGAGGGCTTCATCGTCAAGTCTTGACTCATACCTTTCTCAGGCAAAACCCACGCTGATCTCAGGAAAGACTGAGGAGAGACTTGAGGATGCTGGCCCCTGTCGCTGGTGGCTGCTGCCCGCTTCAGAGTGGGCCACGGGGCGTGCAGTGCCTCACGTGCAGCCCGGCTCCCAAAGTTGAAAATGTCGTGCAAACTGCATCATTCTGTAAAACAAATCATTTTTATTTGAGTCTAAGCTGGACCATTGCCTTCAGCCTTCCTTTCAAACAAGGCCATTTTTCTGCTGGCATTTGGTTTGCAAAGAGCGAGAGAGGGACGGACGCGTAGCGGCTGCCGATGCACGGGGCAGCCCTGTTTCATCCAGCCCCAGTATTAAACAGCTTTGGTGGGTTTGAGAGCTAGTTTTTGACCAAAAACATTTCTTGTGCATTTTTCTTTTATGAAGAGGACCCACAGAGAAGGAATCGCATGCTTTGTCTGTGATTTGCATTCAGGAGCGGTGCACCCTGAAGGGGGTTGAGCAGAGGGGTTTGCTTGGGGAGGGGGACGATGATAACGTGGGGAGGAGCAGGGGCTGCCCTTCGCTGTCAGTGAGGCAGGCGAGCACCCTGCCTTGCTCACGCCTGGGCTGTTCGGGTCCCTGCAAACCGGCTGAATCAGAGGGGAGCAGGACGGCGGCTGTCAGGAGGGTTCTCCCATGCCCGTGGTGTTGCTGGGGTCGGTGGTGCCATGGTTCGCGGGCTGTTCCCCACACTGGTCCCGGGGTGCGTGCACAGCCCTGCCTGGTGAGCGGGACCGTGCTTTTTCCGCCCGGGTGGCAGCGGCTGCGTGCGGTTCCTGGGGCCGGGGGCACGGCGGGGACCCACCAGCAACCCACCTCTCACACCCGGGAAAACAGGGCTGAAGCCAAACCGCTGCTGTCGGGCTGCTTTTTCTGCACGTGCGTGTGTGTGTGTGTGTGTGTGTCCATCCGTGCTGGGGTTGAATACTGGGTGTCAAAGGCAAGGAGGGCTCGGCTGTCGCAGCTGGGCAGCCCCCCGGCCCCCGGCAGGATCGGGTTTTGTTTTGTTGAGCAGAGAGCTGGACAGAGGTGGTGTCCCTTCTGCAGAGGCTTCTGCTCTTTTAAAATCATACACAATTTGTCCGGGTAGGAAATGCACCACCAACTAATTGGCATTCAGCGTATTACCATGCGGGTCCAAAGACTGGCCAGGCTGCTGCCTGCTGGTGTTGGACTACTTATCTTTTTTTCTTTGTTTTAATTAAAAGTGGCCTTCTGTAACAAAAGAATAAAAGAAACAAAAAAACGTAAAATGCCTTTGAGTGGTTTAGGTGGAGGTGAGACTATTGCTGCTTGTGTCGGTATTGGTGTGATTGTCTGTATGCACGCCTGTTTATATACGTATAGACATTCAATGCAAGACTTTATCGTGTCTCCGATTTTTGTATGTAGCCTGTGTCTCTTTTGGACTGGTTTGCATCCTGAGTGAATTTTTTGCATTTAAAAAAAAAGTGTGAAAATTGTTCCGGGTTGGGTGGGGACAAGGGGTGTTTGGAGACCTCCCTTGTATGCCTGGGGAGGGAGGCAGGAGTGCCGGGGGAGAAGACGTAATTTGCCCGGTGTGATGGTGCAGTTGGTGCTTGTTTGGCCCCTTTGCTTTCTGTGATGTGTATGGAAGTGTCCCCAGCGAAGGTGAGCGGTCTTGGCCAGATAAATCAGTCGACCTCTGCTCGCCTGAGCAGCACGCTGGCTCAGTCTGTGGGCTTTTAGGCACTTGCTTCAGCTTAATTAGATGTGCAGCTGCACTGAGCTGGGACCTGACTGCCTTCAGGCTCTTGGAGATGGCGTGGAGGTGGGAGGTGCTGAGCACCTCGCAGGTGAGGCTCCTCTTAGACTTTGCCTCTGGTTTTTTCTTGAGTGAACAGTTGTTCATTTCGATCTTATTTTAATTCTAAAAGGTATTGGAATGAAGAAAGGAAAACTCATACTTCTAGCCTATTTTCCATCCCTTGTTATCATTTTGAACAGATTAAAATTGATTATAACACTATTTTTAGATTATTTCCTTCCTTAGTCAAACATCAGTTGTTAGGAACAGATGTTTAGAGTTAAGGAAAACAAGTTGTGGATAGGGTCAGTCACGGCATCTTTCTCTTCCTGTTATACAGAACTTAAAAATAATGATCCAAAACTTGAATTAGTAAAATACTAGCACAAGCACAGCATTGGATAGGCGCAGCCTTGGTGAACGTTGTGTTTGGCTGTTTCCACGCCGAGTCGCCAGGCCAGCGCTCCTTCTCGTCTGGAGCTGGGTAACGGTGTGCAGCAAACACGAAGGCCCCGCTCATTTATTCCCCGCTGCCCTGCACGGCCAGCGCCGGGGACGGTGCTGTTCTGCGCTGGGAATTACCGACCGTGGGATGCCGTTTTGCTCCCTCGGAGGGACTGCACAGCTGGTTCTGCTGTAGATCGAGATGAGGCCCATTAATTCGCACCCTTTCTTTGCACTGTGAAAATGAATTTGAGTGTGAAGGAGCGCTGGTGGTGGGACGCAGGGCCCTCCACGGCTCGCCGGGGGATGGACGCTCGCCTGTGTCAGCTCTTGCTTCTAGGGAAACACCCCAGACTCCCGTCCCGTCTCTGTACTGGGATTTTTCCCTGTCTGGCTGGTAGGCACGTCCTCCCCATGTTCTGTGTTCTTGTTGTGGAAGGTGCAGGCGCCCGTGCTGGCTGCGGTGCTCCACCATGCCGGACATTGGAAACGCACCGGCCAGTGCCCTCGCTGGCCGACAACCAGCACAGGGCTGTACGCTGCCAGAGAGAAATCCTGGTACGAATGCCTTACAGATACGCCTTAACAGTCTGATCCAAAAGAGTGTTTCTTGACAGAGGGAGAAATCAACTACTAATTGCATCCACCCAACGATTCATTTGCATCTGGTCAAGCACCAGCCTAGGCAACACTGGGTGAGGAGCTGTGGTGGGAGCGGGGACCTCCCATCCCTGCTGCCAGGGTCCCCCCACGTCTGTCACTGCATGTAACCACCCTCCTGGCTAAAAGCATTTGCCTTGATCCTCGCTGCGCTCTTTGCATTAGGAATGTTTCACTGAAGATGCTGATTGTAAGTGCAGAATTGCTGCCAGCGCTGGCCACTGAGTCAAAGCCCTGGAGACCTGTTTGCCTCCCCCTGCACATCACAGGAAAGCCAACGCATCGGCACGCACTCACACTGGGCAAATGCAGTCTTTGTTTACAGTGAGGACGTGTCACTGTGTTACCAATTTATTGAAATACTAAATATTGAAAAACCTAGACTGTAAAGATTTTTATGTGTTTGGATACATCTGCTATGTGAAAAAACAACTAATTTTGTACATATTGTATTTTTACTATTCAGCTGTACTATACTGGCTCTTCATGCTCAAGAATTTAGGTATCCAACATGAATAATATCCATGTAATAAGCACTTGCCTGAAATAAATATAAAACTGAAATAAACATGCACTGAAATCTGAAACAGGATTCTGCATTTTCCTCCTTGTGCTTTGCATGCAGATATTTCACTTTATTTGCAATTTGCCAATTATAAGAGCAATGCTTTCTCTCCATACATAGCCGTAGCTGCCCCTCCAGATGCGCGTTATTGAGCAGCAGGTCTGGACCTCTCCCGGACCTTCTCCCGTGTGTGTGTCCGGATCAGGCAATGCCACGCTGGGGGAAAAGCAAGCGCTCTTTCCAGCTTCCAGAATTTATGAAAACTTGGAAAATGGACGTGACTCGAACATCCGCCAGCAAAGCAGCTGTAATTTATTGGCATCCTTTAGAGAAGATTAAGATGTAATATCTGTTGAAAGTGTGAGCGGGGGCGGTCGGCCATCGATGCCGCAGCGCTGTGAGAGCTCGGCAATACGCCGTCCCGCCATCGGCCGCGGGGCTGGGTGCTGGTGAGCCAGACGGGCTCTTTTTGTGGGTCACCGTTCACATCCCCGCGGTCCCCCGCTGTCATTGTTCATCTTCGCTTGGGCACAGGACTGTGACTCGGTTGTCGAAATCGCAACCCGTGTCTGCACTACTACGTCGGGGCTTTATGGCAGCAGGAGACCCAGAGCGCCTTCGAGCTGTGGCTCTCCCTCAGCTGGGCAGGGCTTGGGGTCCTTTCCGGGCAGAGCCCCTGAGATGTGACGTCCTGGGGTCCGGGTGTGCTCCCCAGCCTTGTCCCAGGGCTGCCTGCTCGTTATTGTCAGAAGCTGGTCGGGGGGTTTCAGGGACAGTCGTTCTCACATGTCATAGCAACCTTGCTAACACTGTTAATTAGCAGTTTAATTAATTTTAATTAGCTAGCAGTTGAAAGACTTAATAGTCTTGATGCTGTACAGCTGTTGTTCCTCCTATTTGCCGGTGCCCCGTAACCAGCCCTTCTCTCCGCTCAGCCAGGACTCGGGCCAGAGCCCTGCCGCAGCCCACCCCAGCCCGCCGGTGCTGCAGGCCCGGCTGAGGCCTCCGCCAGGCCCCGCCGTCCGCTTTGGTGCTCGTCAGCGCAGCGCGGTGACCGCGGCCGTCAGGTGAGGCTCCCTCCCCGCCGGAGGACGGTGCTGGGCACCGCACCGGGACCGTCCCGTCCACCTTCGGCAGCTGGAGCCGTGTTGGGGCCTCCTTCCTCCGCGGTGGGTGTGCTCGGGGAGGGGGGATTTGCAGGGCCCAAGCCCGTACGGTAAGGAATTGGAAATACAGCCTGGCTCGACCTTCTTCACCTAACTCGGATTTAAATGCTCTCTCCTGCAGATGATGAAGCCGGTGTCCCAAGTTTTCCTGGTTTCCTTGCCTCCGGTACGTGGACGTGGAGCCCGGTGAGGCGGAGCGCGGGCGAGTCAAACCTTTATGGCAGCTTTGGCGGTAGCGGGACTTCTGTGCAAGGTGGGGGGGGTCTGGCTGGTCCCCCCAGGGGGGCCGGGGCACGCTCAGCTCTGCAGCCGGCGGAGACCCGGCCGTGGCTTCCCCAGGGTGCTTGGGAGCCGCCGGCCAGAGCGGCTTCGCCTTGGAGAGGGGCTGGAGGGTGGCATGGAGGGCGGCGGGAGCCGTGCCATGGCCGGGCCCCGTCTCCTCTGTTCCACGGAGCTGAGGAGCCGCGGCCTCGCAGCGAAGCCGGTGAGTGCGGTGGGGGGGGACGGCACCGGGCAGGGGCTGGTCCCCGCCGGCCGGAGGGTGTGGGAGCCGGAGGCGTCCCTGGCGGCGGGGGGGGCTCGGGGGGTCTCAGCGGCCGCGGGCAGCCGCCGGGTGCTGCTGAGCTCTTCAGAGCCGCCACGGCTGCACCCAGGAAGGGATTTGGGGGTGTTTTTCCTCCACCCAGTGTCCCGGTTAACACTGAGGCACGGCGTTGTTTTGCAGCGATTTGCAGGGATTTGCAGCGCTGCTGCTGCAGTTCTTAATAATTTTGCCGTTGGTTTCCTCGTGCAGACCCCCACCGGCACCCCGGCACCTCCGGAGCTCTCCTAATTATGCCGAATTTGATTTCCAAATGCAGCCCTTTTGCTGAAACATTGCTACGCTGTTTTCAGGCTGCCCTGTCGGCCCTGCGAGGTGCCTGCATTGGGTTTGGTTAATTAGATGCTATTAAATAGCCCAGGTAGTCCGATAACTTGCTGTCATCTGTACGGAAATGGCCTGTCCTCTCTCTTGACATGGCTTGTCAGACATGCAAGAGACTGTTCATCAGAGTGTTATAATCTGGTCTCTAGCCAGACTTTACAGTGGATCTGAATAAACCATGTTCTGAGAAGGGAAACAATGTCTTTTTAGGCTGAAAGAGCAAAAGCAGTTGGACTGAAACTCTGCTAGTGCTGTTGATTGCTCAGCTGGACGGGCTGGTGCTGCCTCGGCGGCACCTGGGCACACACCAGGCAGGGTGTTAATGGTGACCAGTGAAGGAACTGGTGGGCTGAATTGCCTGGTTGCAGGACACCTGAGCAGAGGCACCTCAGAAGGGAATGGTCAGCTCTCTGCAGTCCTCAGCAGTTATTTTGGCTTCTCCACCCCCATCAGAGGTTGCTGGTCATGCCGCATAACAGCCGATAAGCTGCTGTAGGCTTTAGCACACTTGGATGAATGGATTAAGGAGGCACTTTTCAGGCTGCAATGTAGAAAGCACATTTCACTGTGATTCTTCTGTGGGGGGAGTACAATGTGACCTTCAAGTTGCAAAGTGGCAGAACCTGTGACTTGACAGGAGCAAAAAAATAACAACAACTATTGCAGGTTGCAGGGCTGGTAAGGTTGTTAAAAGTGTCACTGAACTGTAGCAAATGTTGGTCCAAGCATGCATCCAAAAAAACTCCCAAACAAACAAAAATCAAATGTGGAGGGTGTGTGTGTGTACACGCTCTCTAGTACCAACCTGTCAGGCAAGGCAAAGCGCTCAACGGGTTCGTCACTGCCCAGGTCACAGCTGGTTTTCTTACGTCCAGGAATTTCAAAAAAGAGTAAGATGTGGCGGGGAAATGTTCACTACAAAAGGGCTTGGCTGGGGCTTGGGGCTTTTGGCATTTTTCTGTGTGTTTCTGCCGATTTGCTCGGGCAGGGTGATGTGCCAGGCTGCTGTTAGGAGCCAGATCGAGCCCGTTGTCTGAGGGGGTGGAAGGCACCGGGCGCATTCAAAGGGCAGAGTTCAGAGCCAGAAAGATTCGTGAGGCTGCGATCGCCGTGACGCCCTTGGATGTGTGTGTCCCCCTGCCCAAAATGTCAGCTTTCTCAGGTGGCTCTCTTTGAGCTATTTATGGGGGAGCGGGGGAACTCCTTCATACGCACACAGAGGGTGGGGGAAAGCAGGCAGCCCCCCCGTCCCCGGGCTGACAGCCTCATCTAGTGGCAGCTGCCAGCACAGGGTGTCCCCTGCCCCGGGCTCCCGGCAGCCGCCGAGGCCCCGGAGTGTTAGAGAATATCCAGAAGGAAGAGCAATGCAAAACGCTGGTCAAGTGCTGGCACTACGGAGGCGAGGCTTTAGGAAGCCTGGTTCAAAGCTCGGGGGGGGTGAAGCGTCGCCTACCAAAGCCAGCGCTGTTCGCGTGCTTGCGTGGGGTTGGCTTTCTGGTTTTGGTTTGTTTTTTTTATTATTTGGGAAACTGAAAAGCATTTCTAGGTGAGCTTCTGAAAATGGAAAGCAGGCCTTGGACAAATTAATAGGATACTGTAAGGTGCGGCACTAAACTCTAAGGGCCAAAGTTGCTGTGTTTGGCAAAACTAGTGGTAGAGTGGAGAAAGGAGCTGGAACCTCACCGGGCTGCCAGCGCTGGCTCCGGGTTACAGAAAAGGGGCAGGAGATGGTTGACATCTCTTTTGGTTTGGTTTTCGTCTGGCAGCCAGGACAGTGAGACTTTCATGGTGATGAAATTTCATTGGGATGCTGCATCTTGCTGAAGTGAATTCCTCTTGCTGCAGGGACTCTGCAGCTTTGGGCGACAACTGTCTAAACATCTACTTTAAAAGTTTCTGAGAATTTGCAAAAAGAATGCTGGGGGCTGAGTGTGGTATAGGAAAGCAAGCCAATGTGTAATCCCAGCTGTAGTAGCCACCTCTCCCTGCCCACCCCAGGTCCCAGCATGTAAACAAGATGAAGGCAGAGACAGCAGCACTGCGAGATTGTTTAAGCCAACGTGTCATTGGATACACTTCATAAAGGGCTTATCCTCTTTTATAAGGATAAATACATGATTAACAGCTGTAACAGTCATGAGCAATGGCTGAGGGATGGCTGCACCTGCCCCAGTAGAGAGGCATTTGTTGGGCATTTTTACAGTAGAATGGGGAAAAGCTCCATTATCCCCCAGGGACCCACCTCTGGGCAGAGCTTTCCAGCCTAAAAACCTGGAAAATCGCTGCAAAAGCTGCCAGCAGCAAACCAACCCGCGGGTAAGACGGCAAGTTCTGAAAAAGGAAGCGTCTGTCCCTGCTACAGAACAGAAGCAGCCGGAGGACTTTAAAGAGGTTTGAAGGGGAGACTGGGAGCGATGGGGGAGGATCTCTCCTGGAAGCCCAACAGCTCGGCTAGATTTAATGCTAGCTGCAGCACGATCAGGCCTAAAATTGCAGGATGAAACTTTATTTTTTAACACTTGTCATAGGCCTGCTTCTGCTCCCACTCCTTCCCCAGGGCTGAACTGGCAACGGGCTCGGCATGTGACTATAGGTGCTCTTAGGCATGCACTGCGTGTAACTTAAATCTACCCTTAAAGTCATCTAAGGGACATTAGCAGTCCATTTGGTGATGACCTACTTACTTAAAAAATACCGCTCAGTACAATAGCCCATGCACGCTCGTCACAGAAACGTTAATTACATATTGCACGCTCTTCCCAGACAGCCCTGTCCTTAGGACTCCCTGTTCTGTCTCTGAAATTACCTTGAGGGGGAGAGAAATCGCTTCCAAAGACATCCACAGAATGCTTTGACGATAAGTATTTATTCATATGTTACATTTAAACATAAATAATTGAGCAATAGTCTGCTCCCAACAAAAATAAATAAGTCAATACACAATATTCATAAAATACAATTAGACAGAATGTTATAACAAATACAGCAAAGTTCGCAGAGGTTTGTGGTTTGTTTTTTTTAAACAGAGTTGTATAGTACATTCCCAACATACCAAAGAAAAATAGTGCAGTTTTATTTTTTACATCACTTCCTCAGGCTCTGAGTTGGAGGCTTTTCTCGCTCTTGTCAATTTTCTAAAAAATACTATTTCAGTTTTCAAGTGAACAGACAGACACACAAACTGAAGCGCTTTTGCGACCTTTCAGCAACCATGCACTGGCCTATAAAACAGTTGGACACACAGCTATAAATAATAATGAGATCAGACTGCGAGCATGCCTGCCGCACGGCTTCTTGGCTCCTGGTGCCGAGCACACCCTGACTCTTGGAGGCGCGGGGGCGGGCGGGCGAGCTTATCATAACTTTTTCCTTCTGTGACTCCCACTGTTGTTATTTTAGCACTGCTATGCGCAGAAAGGGGGTTTCCTTCCCAACAGCCTCCTCCGCAGCACCCGCCTCGGAACTGAGTGGGCTCATCTGTTCTCACTTCTGCTACGTGACCGCGATGCTCGTGAGCCCAGAGAACACCTCGCTCGTCACTGAAGGTGTCTGGCTACACCAGCGACGGGGGAACTTTTGGTTTGGGTAATTTTATTTTTTTTTACCCTCCCTTCAAATTTTTAGAGACCGATTTAAGGGAGGGCTTGGCTATTGAGCTGAGCAGCACTTTGTGTGCATTTTTTCCCTTTTCGGACTATTATTTCCCATTTTTAGTTTACTGCAATCATAAAGAAAGATCTAAGCACAGATGGTCTTTCTAGAACCAAATCTACCTTTTTCTTGTGCAAGTGACGCTCAGCTCATGAGGACGCCAAGGCAGCACTCCCCTCGTGCAAAGAGCAAGGGGGCCCATTGCTCGGGGAGTCACAAGACCAGATTTACTAAAGTAAATACCCCCATCACTATTTGAATCTTCAAACAGAATAATTTTATTCCCTACACCTCTTTTTGCTAAAATCTGATTTTAAAAGCTCATGCGAGCTGATCTAATTCATGTAAACTTCTCTGAGCAACCTGGTGTAGTTGAGGATGTCCCTGCGTGTCGCAGGGGGCTTGGACTCGGTGACCTTTAAAGGTCCCTTCCAACCCAAACCGTTCTGTGAGTCTATGAAAAGCATACAGAGTTGTTGTCTCTACAAGGTTCAATGGAAACAAAGCTGTGTAACCCTGTCTGCTCTGAAGGATTAAAAAAACCAAAAAAAAGCAGAAACACAAAAATTGAGATTCAAACTCTTCTTTTTTTTAAATCACTAAGGTTCTGATGGCAAAGGGTGGAATACTTTGGAATACTTGAAGTGCTTACGCTAAGTCCCTAGGTTTTCTAGGAGCACAGGTCACAAGTATCCGTGAAATCTGCGGCTAACCCCGTTAGCAAAAACCTGCTCCCTCCCCTCCCTTTCTCTCGCTGACACAGAGATACACTTTTACTCAGAAACAACACGCACCGTGGGAAGGTAGGTAGAGTATACGCGATAATTTTATACGGAGCGATGAAGTGCTAGGACAGCAACAGACCTGTGTGCAGCTCCGGGGCAGAAGCCCAGCTAACTGCCCGTCACCTCTGCTCTCTACGCAGGATGGGGTGAAACGTATGCTGCTACTTAAAGCATGCGGCCAAGCAGGAAAAGAAGTGGCACAGAACTTTCACGGGGCGCATGGACGGCTCTACGAACCAGCACGGTGGTGCAGCAAAGTGGATTGGATCCTGTGCAACAATTTCAACTGCTTCATCTGGCAAGTGCTGATACGTGCTTAGGTAGACGAGCACCTGGTTTGCGTTCGCAGGATCCCAAGGAAAGTCCTCCCGGAAAGCTCTGCAGAGCGGGGAGGAGGAGGAGGCTAGTAGTGTGCAGTGAGTAATCTGGAGGAGGTGAGGCTCTGCTGTGTCTGCTCTGTAACGTAGGATCTGAACGTCACGGCACTCTGCACAGACGCAAAGAGCGTGGGAGCTGCTAACATGAGCAGGGGACCTGTTTCTGTGCGCTAAACTTGTTAACCTGAACTACATTAGGCAGATCTCGTCATCTGGGAGTATTCGCAGAGTAAATTTGCAAAGTAAAATGAAGGCATGTCTGTGGCATGTGTAGGCCATGAAGAGTCAACAGCATGAGCTTGTCAGCAAAGGCTAACCGATGTTTTTAGCTAATGTTGCCAGATCTTCACTGCTCCCATTAACCATGTTATTTACTTTAAGGCCATTCTCCCAGCTGGTAACCTTATTTACTTTAATTGCTGCTAAATACAAAGCCAAATGTTTTAGCAACAGGAGCTCACAGGCATTCTCTTCCATGTTCAAGGCATAGACAATGAGTCCACGAACACGCTCCTCCGAGGACCCAAGTCAATGCTTGCACCACTTGAGCGAGTGCTGGATCCGGCCTTACCTCCATGAAAGGTTCTGGCAGAGCACACAACGCGCATCCAGGCTTTAAAGGTGCAGTAAGTCAAAATATAAATGTTCTAGTGTGTCAAATTCCCCCCTTTTTAATATCTCAAATATGTAGACAGACGGTCTTCTAGAGAGGGAAATAAGAGAATGCAAAAAGATTTTGTCTAGAAATACAAAGTGAGCGTAACAAGGACTATCAAACACAAACCTTATCTGGTGAAGGAAAAGTTCTGGTTTTAAAAGTCTGTTACAAATCTCTTTGATATTTATTACATTACATGGAAGATGCAATTAAAACACCATTTTGAAGTTACAGTGCAAGAAATGCTCCATCCGATAGCTCACAACAAGGCCCACAGTGACAGTCTGTTCATTATCACTTATTTTCAATCAGGGTCTGCACTTTGTAGACAAGGTCTCTTGCTATCCTCAGAATTTCCTCGGCATTATGATGCTCTGCCATTTCTAAAAGACACAGACAAACATTCTTAACTGTCAGCGGCAGGAACTTTTCTGCCCTAGCATTGATATTAATGTAGCATTAGCATTAAGTAAGTAGTGTAACATTAGCAGCAATCCAAAAGCATTGCAGGGGGTTTGGTTTGTAGAATTAAAGACAGAGTAAGCAGATGAATCCCTTAGTGCTGTAGGTCCTGGCACCAAGATCTAATCCTTCTGGTGTCAGTTCTCTTGTTGCAGAAATCCCAGTGCCCTGCGACCCCAGAGCAGGGATGCGAGGTCTGTACCCGCACGTGCCTGTGAACAGCCCTCCTGGCATCTCGGAAATGTAAAGCTGAACTCAGCTTGATCAAAAGAGACCTCTCCAGGCGGGGACTATTGCTGGAGTGCCTGGGAGGCAAGTGATAAATACAATTAAGAAGGGCTTCATGTACATGGAGCGACGTGCCCACATAGTTCCACCTGCAGACGTCCGCACTCTGCAGCTTGAAGTAAGATCAGAAAGTAGCTCTCGACAGACCTGAATCCTCAGTTCCACAATAAACATTTCATTCAGCTTAGGCAAGTACTGGGTTTTTTTTTTTTCTTTGTTTTGGGGGTGTGGGGTGTGGCTTTTTTTCATTTTTTTGGTGGTGGTTTCTTTTTTTGAGGGAAGCATTAATGTATAGCTTTGGAATAAGGGTGGCTGAGGCAAAAACAAAACCAAATTTGAGGCTTCTGGAACAGATGACTGAAAGCCAGAGCATTGATAATTTAGTAAATTACTGTGATTACACAAAATTGTTTCCAAACCTCTTAAAATATCCTAGCAGGGAGCACCTGTTTAGGACTAACTTGCATTCTGCAGCCAGGAAGAGACCTAGCTTGCTTTGGCAGAATACTTTTTGCTCTGGCAGTAGATGTTGGCTAGCATCTATGGACCACTACGGTAAGCAATCAACCATGGAAGTGGTTTGGGATGTTTTGCATGAACAGTTGCTTATATGTTTCAGCCTCAGCAGGGTCAAGCCCTGTAAACAGAAAAGACTCTGGCAATCTTAAAACCTGCGAGAGACTTCTGCAAAAAATTAAGCAACGTTTTAGCGTCTCCCATTAAACCAAGGGCAAACAGTCACCGTGGCAAATCTTTTTAACAGAAATTGTGAAGCTTGCTTTGTGGTAAAAATTACCACTGACACTGAAAAAGCTACCATCTTCTGTGGTCCATGCAGCTCTTAAAACACTGTTGTTTGTGTGTGCCAAGTCAGATCTTCAGGAAGCCTGTGAAAACCTGGGCTCTTCATTTACATGAAGGGGTAAGAGATTCAGAGCTTAAAATGACCAGGGGCTTGTCACGGCAGCAGACTTGTCACTGCACAACTGCAGACAGTCTGAGTAAGGGAGAAGGAGCAAACTCTCGTTACTTGCTTTTTGTCAAAATGGCTCTCTTAAAAAAAAAAGTCTCTTACCATTAAAAAACTTGATGATATCAGTGAAGTCCATGTTGTTATCACGGATAATCTCTCGATAAACTTCCACAAGTGCTAAGGCAATGAAAAGGACAAAATGTTCTGAAGAGATGTGCTTTGCTGCCCAAATAACTTCCCACACTGTAAATACATCCTCGTACAACAATTCTGAATGGGAATAAACATTACAAGAGCATCTGATTATTCAAATTGACCATTTCCCCCTCTCTAACTAACGTCTTACAGGCCTTATGCAGACATGAATAGTACTTGACGACGACTCCTTTTCCTCTCCCCCTCTCCTCCAGCCAACTCCTGTCACTTACTTGTGCAAGTATGGCAACAGAATTGGCTTTAAAGGAAAATTAAGAAGGAATGGAGGTGTGGTGGTGCAGACTCTACCCCAGGAAGATGCCTAAACTGCAGTGACCACGCGATAGCAGCACAGGTAGGCCCATTTGCTCTAGGTAGGGCTACCTGACAGGCTGCAAATCTGAACACGTATCCAGGGCCCCCTTCTTGGCTTTGCAGTGGACCTATCAGTGCTAAAGCTCTGCTATTTTTAATTGGCAACAATTAATTGTATAGCAGATGTGCGTAAGCTAGGTCTACGCATGCTGCAATTCAGATATGACCCATGGAAGCTTTGTCTTCTTGAACCATATAGGCTTGTCTTCTGCCCAGTCTGTGACAGTGAGGTCCAGGGGACTGGATGTGGGGGACAGGCAGTTCTCTGTGAAGGACTAGGTAGAGGGTTTACTATTCAGTTAAGAGTCACAATTCCTCCCCCCTCACTGTCAGATAGTTGCTCGTAATAAATAGCTGATGGATGTGTATCATCTCCCTCTATCACCTTTGTGCTTTAGGGTATTTGAGAGGGATGTCTTCCTGTGATTCTTGCAGATCAGTCTGTAACTCAAAGGAGCTACTGACTTGCCTGATAGCAAGATGGGTCCCTCGATGATAAGCAGCTGCTTCTGTTAGAGTGGGGTGGGTGGGTGGGTGTGCTTGCGCAGGGATCCTGAGATCCTGGGCTGCTCCCGCAGCATATAAAGTACCTCACTCGGCAAAGTACAACAGCTCCTGAGCTATTGCTGAGCCGCTCCTTGTTACCAAATGGATTAGAAAGGAGGTATCGAAGCTTACAAAGGAGCATGATCAACTTGGGATCACCTCCTTGAGCAAACAGGTATTTGCACTGAGCAGAAACTTGGCTCCAACCACATTATCAGGAATTTACAACACTCCTTTCTAAGCTTTGACTTCATTCCAGTGCTAGTTCATCTCTGAGAGTTGCATTAGCTTTCCTAGCTACAAACTTCTTGTCAGCCTAGCTGCTACTCACCGTCCAGACATTTAGACCAAACCACAGAGCTGTTCACAGTTTTGCACAACTCTAAACTATAGGCATAGAACATTATTACCTCTTTTAAAGTCAAGCAGGAACCAGCGATAGCAGAAGTAAAAGTGAGTGTAATCTCCATTCTGGTGCATCAATTCAAAAAGCTCTGAGTCTAGAATCTAAAATGCAAAACATCAGCTGTCAGTATCTTGTCTGAAAGTAGCCGGGATCAAAGGTGTCGGAGTCTGGTTAAGACTTCCACGCTGCTCTTTATCATCCGATCCTGTGGTTAGTCAGAGCAGCTGCTTCGCACAGATACATCCTTTTACTATGTGTTTGCAAAATGCCTGTGATGTGGGTGCCCTGACACAGCCTGATGAGGTGGAGAGTTACTGCCGTGCAGGTATGAGGTGACAACAGTCAATCTTCACTGTGATTTTAAAGGTCCAAGCAGCAAGTTACAGATCCTACTGACTTTGAACAAGTGGCAAATTTTCATCTTCCCACCCAGCTCTACTCTCAGATTGTAACATAGGAGCTGGGGTGCAAAGACTGAAATCCGTTTACCTGGGGAAAAGAAGGAAGAGAGGCTTTTTCATCGCAAGTTTGTAATTCTGATGAGCAGTGGCACAGTTCCACACGGCAACATCTAAGCTCTCTGGAACTGAACGACTACTTGCCAAATGTCTAGTAGATGTCTTAAATGTGTAAGTACATCTGTAGTCATTCCTCACAGATGTCATCCTAAGGGCTGCTGGATAAGCAGGGTGGCATCCTCTGACAGTCTTGCTGCTCAACAGAAACACTGCAGCCATGTGTTCGTGTGCTGCCTGCATTTGCCGCGCTGGCCATCATCTTTGTTGACTGACCTCTATTTTCATTATTTTTTTAATATGCCACCTATCAAACCAAATAATGGCTTATCCTGATAGTTTTCACCCTTCTTTATGCTAATCTTGCTCAGGTGCCTGGTGCTTTCTGGAGTGGAATGTCTAGGCCTTAAATCTGTCCAGAAAAACCCCGTTCAGCAAGCATCCTGTGTGAATACAAATATAGCGGTGGTCTATTTAAACTTGTAAGAAATTAAGTTTGTGCCACAAATACCAGTGTTTTCTCTTCCAAAAAGCAGTGAAGACTGGATCGTACCGCTGTGTGTCACTGACTTCTGTTGGAGCTGGGCTGAGCCATAAATGGGAGTCATTACATTGCGTAGCTGGTGTACTGGAGGCAGACGTTTGGGGGTTTGTTTTGTTTGGCAAGTTAAGACGAACTGACCTGCTCTAATACAGACGCTTCACTGTGACAGCAAATGCTGTCCCCTGAGGAGCAGCAAATCAGTTTGGGGCTGCATAAAACAATTCGTATCCTCCCCAGTTCTGAAGTACCAGCTGACTAGGAACCCCAGTCACTGGAGTTCCTGCCCTTCACCGTGGCATCAAGCTAGCTCTGAGCCTCTGCCACAGCCTCGTCTTCTTTCAAGTAAGATTAAAAGACTCACTTGGATTAGGGACCGCATGTTGGCAAAGTGTGTGTCCATAGCACCTCCGTTGGGGAAGTTCTGGCTCATCCTCTTCATCAGGTGGCTGAAGCAGCTGTAAGCCAGCTGATCTGCAGATACAATGTGGAACGCTCAGTGTTGCTAATTGTGTGACTCCCCTGAACCAAAATAACAAACTGCACGGCAAGGGAAAAACGGGGTTTCCCCTTTGCTCTTCCCTAATCCCATCACCAGTATTTAGATGAAACAGAAGATAGTACCTGACTCTGGACCATTTTTACTAGTTATGTTTCAAAAGAACCCTGCTTGCAGTTGACTTTTCAGCTTCAGCAACTGCCAGAACACAGCTGCTTTGAACATTTAGTGAAATTTAATCTGGGAGTCAGTGAGTGAACAGGGAATCCCCGAGGTACGCCTGTTAGCCATTTCAACAACAGCCACATGTAGAGAAAATACGAATCAAGGGCTGCAGGTTAGATTTTCCTGGTCAGCTAGCTCTGGTTAAGGCATACAACTTCTTCTGAAACACCATTTCTAAAGAAAGACCTCCCTAAAGATACCAACGGGTTCCAAAAGAAAACCCTTCCTACCATTGTCAAGTATAACCATCAAAGGAGCCAGGAGGTCACACATGCCTTGAACATAACCAACTTCTAGGTGCTCCCAAACATAACTGCAGAAAGAAGAAAACACAAGAGATAATAGGATTAAAAATCCTCTTGCTGCCTAGTGGCCTCAAAAATTTGTCTTACACCTAAAATACAACTCCTTTTGGAAGCTTTTAAGTGTCTTGTTCTAGAGTGCTGTAAAAGATAAAGCTAGAAGTCCAGAGGACTACAATTCAAATCTTCCAACACACTGGTATAAAATGATGAGTATTTCTGCTGGTTTTTTTCAGGAAAATTCCTAAAGGCTTTATAAACAATCCACGATGAGGACAGAGCAGCATGTGAGACAGGAACATCTCTTGTAATGTGACTCTTGCTGTAGGCTCTTCATGTGTTGTGAAATGGTAAAAGAATGTGATCAATCGTCTACTTAAAGGATAAATTAATATTGAATTTTTCTCTTCCTGTTCCTCAAAAGCTAAATACTGTATTGAAGTCAAATTTGATTATGCAAGATCAAATCTTAAGCAGCTGTTGAATGTGTGTGTCAGAACTTTTTGACACTTCGCATTCCGGAGTATTTCACAGCCCTGTATTGTTTTCTGCTTGGATAGAGAGGACCAAACCTTACACACACGGCTTGCATATCAATAGTTCGTGAAAAAACAGCTAACACAAGCATAACAGTCTATTGAAAAAAGCCCAGATTTTTAAAAGGTACCTGGGTTTTTTTGGCTTTTGTTTTCTTTTTCCCCCCTAAATGGAATCTTGGTATCTCTTCCGAGTGTTGAAGTCTGTGACACTTTCTGCTGTAAGTGTGTTTAGTTGAATAGCCTTCATGGCCATTTGCATTCCTAACAGTGAAAACTGCCTTTCTATTGATTCCAGCTGGTCTCCGTGGTCAAAGATGCTGCTTTGATTTTGTTTTGATTTGAAGATGTAGTCCTTCTGTCTAATTATTAGATGTCCCTCAACACTATACCTGGGCACCTCACAATTCTTGTCATCTTTATAGCACGCCATTAGAGCATGGATACATTATGCTGGTAAGCAGGAAACCAAAGCTAATAGTGCATTTAGAGAATAGTTCAAGGTGACTGATAGGGTTTGTCTCTTGGGGTAGAAAGAGAATCTTCTCAAGCCTGCATTCCAAACTTGGACTGCCTATCATACCCATGCTCTCTAACCTACCATCCTACCTGCTCCTCCTTCTTGCAAGTTTTTTTAAGCTCATTAGTGCGAATTTTTATACTGACTATTATTTGCATATTATTATAGTTCATGGATTATGACAGAAATGTGAAAAGTAGTTCAGTTTACAAGCTGTATTACCTGCACATGACATTTCGGAGTTTCTCCAGGTTATCGGCAGTAAAATACCAGTAATTCCGATCACATCTCTGGACATCCTTATCAATTCTGTGCAAATTTAAGGCAACAGTGTCCAATAATTCTATCTAAAAGAGAAAAGTTTTAGTTAGATCTGCTGAGTTTAGAGCGTTCCCAGGACTTTGTACAGATTCGCTCCGAGAATCAACAAACCAGAAATAGTACAGTTATACTTTGGGCATATGAGAGCATTGAAATACTCGATTACTGTCAAAAATCCCAGGTAAAATGCACACACTTTCACTGGTAAATGTTCCAAGCCTGTCCTGTTTCCAGATGGTTATTTCCAGTTGAACAACTTGAGCAGAGAGAGGGCAAAAACCTCAACTACTCATCTGTTGACAGCAACACTAATAGAGATGGTGGAGTCTTGAATCTAGATTTAGGCTGTGGTTCAATTTGATTAAATGTGGGTTTTAGCTTGAATTAAATGACACTGAAATCTTACAAGTGGTGTGTCTTCCACACCCCCCACCTCCCCCCAGTCCCCGGAAATTTTTAGCTGCTAGAACCGTACCACATTCTTTTCCTTGCCCTCCCATTCAAAAAAAGACCCAAATTTTTCTTGCTGTCTTATTTCCAATCTAGCTCAAAATCCAGATGAAAAGATTTGGGTGCAGAAATCCTCAGTTATCATCCCACCACCCATAGTTCTTGTTTAGGATTGTCTCTCATTAAATCCTATCTGAAAAAGTACAAGTCTTTGCTAGAAAAGCAATGCTGTGCAGAGAGATGATGATACTTATGTTGTGACCTACTGTGTAGGATGCAGCGCAGACAGAAGCAACATCCATTAAATAATCCACCTGGGAACACAGCTGCTCTTCTGATACAGAATCCTGAGACTGCAGCACAACTGACTTGGCTTGCGGCATACGTGGTATGTCTGGATCAGTCCTTTCCAAGTCAGCGCTAGTTTCTTCTTCAGCCCCATCTTCAAAGGAGACACTCTGCCCGTCATCGATGCTGGACAGGATGCCCGAGGCCACAGAGTAGTTCCTCGAGGATGGCAGCCCAGAGTCGGGGAGTCAAACTCCACAGACTGTTGCTCTACAGCAGCTACTGCTGCCGGTGTGTCGGCAGACACCACGGTGAAAGTGGGGTCGTCCTGACCTTTTGAGTCCCGCTCCGCTGAGTCCGTTTCATCCACGGATATAAAGACCTGGGGGCGGGCAGGGGAGAGAAGATTCGGATAAAGCAGGGGAGAATAGAGAAGCAAGAAACATTAATGTAGCAAACAAACCTCCAGCCACGAGAGAGAAATTACTACATTACTTCAGTGAACAAGACCACTGATTAACAGAGCTTCCCTGCATGCAAATAGCTGAGCGCTCCTCACTCAGTCTTTCATTCACCATCTGGGTGAATGGGAAGGGAGTACCTACATCGTTGCTGATGGTGGAGTCCCTGTGAATCAGTCGCTGGACATGGCTGTCAATGCTGCTGCCCGACGAAAACTTTGCCAGCGTGGCAGAATGCGATTCTTTCTCTCGCTGCTTTACAATGACCTCGCAGGCTTTCCACTCAGCCATGACCTTCTGATACCGGAGAGCAATGTCTTCATCCACCTGCAGACAGACAGATCCTGAAATGCTGGTCCTCCTTGAAAGATAGCATGAACAATGAGTGGAAGCCAGGACGGAGAGGTCTATAGCAAGTATAATGTCTCAAACTGAAAGCCTGAAGGATCCTGGAGCCCTCTTGCTAGAGTGCACGCCTCTGTGACTGGAAAGCGCAATGACTGGAGCAGTAAGATGTTGCATATTTACTGCAGGGAATAAACTATCACTGTAGACGCCAGAAAAGATTCATATAAGCATGCGTATACGCTATCAACAGCGCTTTGACATTGTTCAGGAAAGAACAAAAGATGTCACTGGCTTTTATTCCTAATTTCACGACACCTCCTTCCCAACTCCTCCTCTATTCCAACTCTAACGTAGCCCTTGCAATGAATTCCAGGTCACAGGTTTATGGACATCAGCCTGTACAGAGTTAGATGCTGGAAGAGACTCCTGAACAGTAGAAATCCCAGCTCACACAGCCCAGTCTTGTGGCTGCACTGTGCATGGCCAGATCCAACCGCTCTGGTTCCCACAGTAATAAAACAGATTTTTGCCACTTCTGGCTTCCTCTGTTGAAAGACAGACACAGAAACCCCCCTTCAGCTGTTAAGGGACACGTAGTAATTTTACTACTCTGTCACTTGTCAAGAGCTGAAGAGAAACCGCAATTGTGAGTTGGCTTCGGGCTCTGGACTCTGCTGGCTGGAGTTGCTACCAGAGCATTCATGCTAAGAGCTGCAGGCTATTTGTCACTTGAGGTAGCTGTCGAGTCATAAATCATAAAATACAACAGTTAGTGGAAGGCTGGAGGACAGCCACATTTGGGAGTGCCCCAGATACTGATGGATGACTGCAAAAATATCATCAGAAGGCAGAGATGACAAATCACCTGCGATGACTTCAGTTAAGGACACGATAAGTTTCCTATACGTGCAAATGTTATGGCTTTTCATGTCATTCATTTAATAGACCCTTACATTCAATGGTAAGCTTTAGGCTCCAACAGCACATTTCTTTGAGGAGTTGGTTATTACTGTTATTTACTACTGGTGTTGAGTAGCTCATTAGGATTCCAGATAAGGTTTGGAGCACCCCTGTGTTAGTATGGTACAAACTCAGGGAAATTTCCTATAGGAGCTTGCATTCTGCAGATCAGATCTTTTATACCTTGCAACATATCTTTATGAATTTACTGTAATTCCTATCGTACAAACGGACTCAAGTATTTATCTCTTCTTGCCAAATCTCTTAAGTTCTAGCTGTATACATGCATGTGCCGTTTGAAGCTGGGGCTAGAATCCATGAGTTGTGGCTCCAGATCTCCCACTCTAAAAACTTAAGTATCTGGGTCCTTTTTTCAGTTCCAGACATACCTTCTATTTCTACACATGGATCATAAATCTGATGGTTCATATACCTGTGGAGAACAGAAACAGCAAAATGCAATCTATACAATAAACCTCCAATATCCTATAATTCTTGAAAATTTGAGTTTAAAAAAAAAAAAAAAGAATGGAGCACCAAATGCAAATGTAATAAATTCACACTGCATCTGGAAGGGCTGCAATTCAGCCAGATCACTGCTGCTGAAGCTCTGCACCAAATTCATAGAAGTGTTTGGAAGGGCCTTCCCTCTTTCACCAAGACAGTAAGAGTTAAGGGGCCAGTCCACGTGGTGCTCTAGAAGAACTTCTTTTTTAAACTTGTGCTGTATGCAAAAAAGGGGTGATTGAACAAGTCCCCTTGTAGAACAGACGTACTTTCCAGCAGGACTACAGCAATGTATCAGCCTGGCTGGATATCTGGGTTTGCTTCTCTTCTGAGGCAGTTTGCCTGGCCTTCAGGAGATAAGGCAACCAGCAGGACTCGCTGCCCTCGGTGGTTTCTGAGGTACTTCGTCTTCTTCCAATGCTGATGTCATGGGAGGGCAGGAATTTGCCTCAGCAGTGCTCAGCGGAACATTCTTGATGTCCACTATAGCTGGAAAATCTAAATATAGATACCTACAAAGATGACTGGATTCAGGGTGAAGCATCTGGATTGTGACCCAGTTTGAACAGTTATGGGGTATATTTCTCCATCTGTGTTCAGAACTGGTTTATAAAGATTAGTGTGAGGAAAACCAAGTCAAATTGCTGTAGGAATTTTTAGTAAAAAGAATGCTGCTTATAAAGTGCCCACTGTCTGCAAGATAGCTAATTTTTCCATTGCAAAGCTCTAGGTCAGGCTGCCCTTCTGATCTGCAGGTGCTCACAGGGATATAAACTGTCCCTTGGAATATAAAATAATTGGGAGTTAGTAAATGCCAAATGTTTTGATATATAAACCACTCTGTATCCATTTAATCCAGAACAGGATCAGCTACTGCATGAGTGCTACCTCCCTGGTAATAACACTAACAGAAAAGCAGATTAATGTGTTAATTATATTCCAGGGCAAACCTCATTACTGTTCTAGACAGTTCAGCAAACATTTGGGTGATTCTTAATGTCAGTTGGAAGCAATGTTTTACCAACATACAAATCCAGACCTTACCCATAGGGCAGCGCCCTGCTATAGTCCTATGGCTCTGCGAAGGAGAGCATCCCTTTCCTCAACAGTCAAGGAGTAAGACTAACGGCAGTATTGGCGTTTGTAACGGCAGACTGGTGCTCCCGCTACGTACGAGCCCAAGGACTGCAGGAGATTTACAATGGTGGCACTACCCGATCTGCTCATCACAGCAGGCCTACACTTAAGTTCTTGCTCTGCACATGAATCAGCTCTACAGCTGCATTACGGTATGAACGTGGGCCTATTACGCATCACCTGAGGATAATATATTAGCTTTGGCTCCCTACTGCAATAAAAATGCCACACAGCATTCATAACAGCAGCTACATTGGATCAGATAAAGGCTGGTGTAGCCTAGCAGACACTTACAGAAAGCATATAGAGTAAGGAACTGGAGTATCGCTGTATTTTTCTCAGCACCCTGGCTTAGGATCACATCCAGTTTCTGTTCAGTAAGCGTAGCTGAGTGAAGGCATGACTGTCTGCCATTTTGCCCAGCTCCGTTACCAGCCTGGTTTATTACCAAGGCACTTGCCTAGTAATTACAACAAATGAAAGCACTCAGCAAAGTAAAAAGTCGGTATTGCTCTAAACAGATTAGCAAAAGGAGATAGTATAACTAAGAGATGGGCAAATTGTGGTTTCATTAATGGAAACTATATACTTAATGCCAAGTTTCAGACTGCGAAGTAAGGCTGTGACATAACCTAGGCAATTATTCACTGATCAGTGTTAGCAGCAGCATGGGAGATATTAAGAGGAACAATGTCTCATCTGAAATTGCACCTTGTGTTTTACAGAGGCACATCTTACTTAAGTCTAGCAAAAGCATAATGAACTTACAAACCAAACCTTCCTCTGGGTATTTTTAGCCTCTAGACAGTAACTCCAAGTGCACTTCAGAAGGTACATCTGGGCTGTTCACAGCTCCAACGGAAGTCCACACATACAGATGCAGTATCGTGTCGATAAAGTAGTTATTTCAAAGAGCATTTTGAAGTATAACTCAACTAACACACCACATAAAAAAGGGATGACTCAAATTACTACCCAAATGTCAATGTCTCCCCATTTTATAAGTGACAAATTTGTGAAAACAGGATTTGCTCAGGGCAAGTGCATGTCACAGGCAGAGGCTGAATGCAGGTTTCCTGACTTCAGTGAGGAACTCCTTTTTAGTGATTTTCAGACATGATAACATGATATTATAATCCCTCTACTAACATGTGTCACTCATGTTTTCAGTAGCATTTTTCCCTTAGGAATATTAAACAATAATAAAGACCAACACTTGCTATTCAGCAAACAAAACCTATTCTGCAAACGTAATTCAGATCCCCGGAAAGCTGTGCTTACCTGGTCCATTTCCTTTTTGGCCATGCCGAATTTATAGTGACCTAACAAGAATGGCCATACTTCCTTTCGAATCTCATGCTGTACCCCGCCGTAGTAAACTCTTCTTAGTAGTTCGAGTTCCTTGTAATTCTACAGCAGTCAGGAGAAAGAGGTATTGAAGGTAATAGATCTTTATTTTCCTCAGGCATGCTCATATACGCTTAATACCAAGTATTAAGACAGCGAAATGCACGGCACTAAATAAATTTTGCAAGTTGGTTCAAGCCTTTAGGGCCCTAGCTCAAATCTAGTCTAATATAAGTTGTCATGCCTCCCATGAAAATAATCTAACTTTTAATAGACTAGAGTCATCATGAGATCAGTTGCTTTGATGTTAATTGATATCTTTGCCATCATCAGAGAAGGAAAGGATAAAAGAGATTGTAAGAATCTACTTACTCTCACTAGAAAGAGGAGTGATCCTGTGAAGACTAGAAAACACCTTTAATACTGCCTGGGGTCCGTTCTAAGGGATACCATGCTCAATGCAGCAGTGTGTGGGAGCTAGCGTAATGATCATAAAGGTATTCTGTCACTTACCTTCTTGTCCTTCTGATACTTGCTCCAGACCTCTTTAGTCAGGCCCCCTGCGGCGCTGGATGGTTTGTCAGGTGGGATAATAGTGTGGTTCACGAGGGCAGACAGATGGGTTCGCACTGTTGACAAATGGCGGCAGTAGGCAAGCCCTGTGGTTGGGGCAGGAGGTGAACTTTTATAAATGAGCAGTCTACCTAATATCAGCAGCCCCTTTTTGAAGAGGAAGCTGTGACACTTTAAACCTGCCACTAATAATCCTATATGAACTAAACTTGCCTTGTACTGTGTAAGAATGAAGAATTGCAACAGAGCCAAAGATTAAATAAATCTTACACAGACTAGTAAAATCGAAGTAGAGTATTACACTGCAATGTAAAACTACATTCTGTCTTCACTAAGCATCAGTTCGCCCATTGCTGTATGCAAAACCCACAAATAATGGAATTATGAAGCTATGATACCTGAGTCACGTCCACCCTACTGCCCTGAGGTGATCTGACTCACAACAATAATTTGGGTTTGGACTGCTTTCTAAAACAAACATCACATGTTTTTTAGATAAGCATATGGATACCACAAGGGCTGGATATAAGAAGCTTCACTTACATCCATAAAAGGCTCTGGAAACGATTTGCCTCTTCATGCTTTCACACAACATCTTTAACGGAGTTCTGTGGAGACACAGTAACAGGAACATGATGGGTCATGAGGACAGAGATTATCATGAATTTTGTGCTGATCCCTGTGACCTACACATAGCAATTCTTTCTCTGCACCAAGATTTCTTTAGCTAAAGGACAACAATAATGACAAATTACACTTTTTAAAGCATTTTCCCCACCAGCGTTTTGGCCCAAAACAGATTCACCTGGCACATTTAGCTACCACTGCTGCAGGTGCATTGCAAAGGTCCTTGTCAAATTAGATGAATTGTTGCCCTTCATTGTAATTGTTAATGAGTGTTAAAGAAAACGCTTGAATTATATTAAACTAGACAAAAGAACTAGATGCAATTTTTCTATCAAAATGTGACTTGAGAGTAGTTTAATAGGTTAGTTTTAAAACTATATTTCTTACTGTATAACTCCATCTTTTTATGTTAGAAACTACTTGAAAATTGTTACCGTCTCTGGTGCTGCAACCAATAAAACCTCCCTGCTTTTAACTGTGACATGCACAAAGTCTCCCAGGTAAGCTCCCTGCACAGCTTGCTTACCTATCATGGATGCAGTTGCAGCAGCTGGGTATATCGTACGGAGAGCTGCCCGTTGAACAGGAGACACGTGAGGAGCCTTGGCTGCAGTGCTCCAGCTGCCACGAAAGCAAGTTTGCCCCAAAGCCTTGCATCTCTATCATTTCGCTGGTGTCTAGGGAAAAAACCAAACAAAACAGCAGGCCATCAGCCTTTTTTCTTCTTTCCCCCTCTTCCTTCTGTGCATCCTGATGGCTTCATGCTTTACTTCTCAACAGGCTCTGAACCTTGATTCCAAAAAGGGGAGAGCACCATCCTAGCGACCTCAGAAATACTGCTCTCGGCACATCTAAACCAGCTGCATGCTGTGCGCGGTCACTTCCCACGAAGTCAGATCCCTTCACTGTTTCCCCCTTTCTTGCCCATGCACATCCCAGTTCATGTTTCAAGAGAATAGAGAAAAGGGTGCTGCAGTAACAACTAAAACTGGTTCTTGTGTAATGCTATAGTAATTTTATGGCCAGAAGAGATCACCTAACCTGACCTTCTATTTAATTCCGGTCTCAGAATTTCATTTTGCAGTTCCTGGAATCAGCCATGTAACTGCTAGTCCAGCTAGAGTGAAAGTTTGAGCATAAAAGAAATTAAGACAAACTGATTCAGTTATTTTCAGAAGATGCTTCTTTCCCCCTCAGAACCAGGTCCTAAAATACTCAGCGCAGAAGGATAGTTCAAGTCCTACTAATGCAAACACTATGTTTATAAAAGCGGGATACTCTGCAGGAAAATGTGATCCAACAGTACAGTGCAGCTTCTTGAGTTATCCCTGCTCCACCAAATCTATTTGCCTTTTTAACCAGCTTCAGGAAGGCAACCCCCCAAAAAATCACCAGTTGCCTTCAGAAAGCTTGGCTTCAGCTCTTCAACTTTCCCAGCTGGCATTTGAGCTCGTGGGTTTTTTGTTTTATAATAAATAACTGGCCTTTCAGCTCACCCATGATTAAAATTAAGGCAAATGCCATAATACTGTATGTCACTAAGTTAACATTTGTAAGCAAAATCCAGTCCCCTGGGCCGTGCTTTTAAAACATACATTTGTTGGGTGGTGGTAGGGGCAATTCCAAACCATCTCATGCATTTTAAATCAAGATAGCATAAAGCATTTTAGTAGTGCCTATTAGAAAGTGGGCATAGGTGAGGAAGGAGTGGAGTAAAAACATCTGTTAACAGAAAAAGCACAGGCTCATGCGGAAGCAGTCATGTGTATTTCATTTCACAAAACAAAGTGTGATGCAAAAATGCTCTTCACCTTAATTCTTCAGGAAGGAGCTGAATGACCCAGTATTTATTGCAGCTTCTTATTGGGTTCAAATAAAAACCATTGGACAAACATTTTTAGGTCGTTATTTTTTGCCTCCCCTCTACAGACAAGAAAAGTGGGTTTTTCAGTTTTAATTTATTGTATTTTTTAGAGAAACAAGGAAAGAACCCCACAGAACCTAAAGATTCAGATGAAAGGTACCTGAATTAGTGAAGAATTAGAGTGAACAGCATCTTTTATTTAATTGTAGTGGTGGTATCTGTAACTTCAGCTACATGCAAAAGTCGAGCATGTTGCAAAATGTAAAAGCAGATGGCTAGCAAACCTGCTACAACAGTGTTGTCATTATTTAAAAGGGATGCTGCTGGAGAGACGACAGCCAATCCAAGCTAGTTCAGCAAGAATCGCTACTCAAACAGCAGACATATTCCTAACTACCATTACCTTCAAGATTAAATAAGCAAAAGCAGATATCTGACAGCTGTTCTAGTGGGATAACTTAAAATTTCCATCACCTGACTACAGACTAAATTGTGTTTCTTATGCTTTAGATCACAGCGTTAGCCTCTTAACATGTGTATATGGCAGTGTTAGACCTTCTTCCTTTCCGTTATCACCCATATGCAGACACGATCAGTTAAGACACACAGAAACTTCCGGAAACATTATCTTTTTTCAAGAGGAACGCTGTATTTTTGGAGTTTCTTTCCATCCATACCTTCCAAGAACTCTTTATTAACTTGGGCTGGGCTTTATCAGTTTCTAGGGGCTCCTGCCTTGGGATAAGTGTGTGAGCAGCCTACAAGAAATGAGGAGGATCTCCTTGAACACATGTTCATATCCTATCTAAACAGAACTTAAGCACTATACAGAGATGCAGGGGTATTATTGTCTCCTACAGTCAGTCTCACCAGACCAGGGCTAACATCCATTTGGAACCAAAATCATTGCTCCGCTATTTAAAGGTATGAGTGTCTTATCTGGAGTCAAGATACCTTGTGTTTTTCTTAGGAAATAGAAATACCAGAAAAAGCATGTTCATGCTAACCTAACGAATGAAAAATATAGACGAGCCAAACTTGCAAGCAGTTGCGCTCCTTCCTACTTCCTCTGCAGCTGTCAAACTTCTGACAGCTACTTTACAGCCTGATAACAGAGAAGATCCTGTTCTTGCTGATGCACTCCAGTTATTAGGAAGAGGCGGAGGCTGTTGTTTGGATTGTAACACGAGCATGCCAGGTTTGGCACATGCACTCAAGAGGTATCAAGGCCAAAAGTCTGGCAGTATTAAAGGTGTGCAGTAACTGCTAAGCCTAGAGGGGAGAGAGATTTCACATGAACTAGTGGAGAGGCCTCGACAACACCTGCCTGTCTTCTGAACAACTGCAAGTCTTAGAATCCATGCTGTGCAGGAGGGGTTTGGCCTGGGGAATGGATTATTTTGTACACCATTCACCTTCCTCCTTTGAGAAAGCAAGGACTTCTCAGTCTCCAGAACTACACTACTAGATCCTGAATGCTTGCTAATACATACACTTCTTGAGAATACCAACTTAGTACCTCTGTTATGAATTGCTTTAGGAAAAGAATTAGATGACAAAGTTTTGGAGGGTGGAGAGTCTTGCAGCTGATCATCTGAAACCCACCTAGCCTATGAATGCAAGAAGTGGAATGAAAGCACCCGACCACAGAAAGGTATTGCATCTCCATACAATCTTCTCTGCACAGTTCTGCTACCTTATAGAGGTATCCAAAGTGGGGGAGCACGCATACCTGAACCATCCCTGGGCTCAAACTGTAACTCACTACACTTCTGCCCTGTTCTGTCTACACAGGCACACTCCATTTCTGACTTTGCCCAGCACATCACTGCTGCTGTAATGGCTCACTTCTGATCCTTCCTAGACAAGGCTGCCCTCCCCAGTCTGTTATGTTAGTTTATGTTAGTCTGTACACGACTAACTCATAGAGGGAGAATACAAAGACCTGTTACACTCCCTCCTCCTCTTGTGAGGACACGCTCTAGTATCCAGCTTTTACGAAAGTGGGGCAGGAAGCCTCCAGAAGGAGAGAAGGTTTGTCCGTTCAGCAGCACGCACACTCAAAGGAGAGGGAAGATGCTGTTGTTTCTGCTTCCCATAGGTTGTGAGCACATTCCCAGCCTCTCAGCACAGTCGACTTAATCTCCAGATCTCATGGTGTGAGTGAAATGTTTTTCCCTGTAATAATGCCAACACTGTTGTATGCATCAGTGGAACGAGCTGCAATAGAGCTCTGGGACACAGGGGGAGGAGGATAAAAACCTTTCATCCTATTAGGAGCTGTGAGGTTCCGAGAGCAGATCATTGATAGCATTGCGTGTAGCTTATCTTCCTCCTCCTCATCATCGTCAACAGAGGTAGAGCGGCTGGCAGCTAAGTGGTGGTAGTTAATAGTTACTGCTCAAAGAAAATAGTGAAAGAGGAGCATAAGAAGAGAGAACTCGATTCTGCGGGAAAACTCAAAAGGACATGTTCAGCAAAGACAAAGGACTTGAATCCTGCCCTCTTCCTGAAGGCACAAGCTCCTGTAAATAGGTATGAAAAATGAGTTTCTTACAGAAAAAAAAAGCATGCTCCACCAAACACAGGCCAGCTTTTGATTGTGCACAGGCTGCGCTCCCAGAGCACACGTGTCACATCATGGCAATGGGGAAAGCTCCCAATGCCAGCCTGCAGTAGGCGAGTATGCTTTTTAGTAAAACTCCATGGGAATTGTAGGCTCCAACTAGCTTCTCTCCTTCATCATGCCCTTATCAATGCTGTGGCCTCTCTTCCACTCTGAAACCTGTGCCAGATGCATCTGGACAGCAAACATTCCGCTCCCCAGCTCTGTCTGGCACTGCAGACATGCAAGGTACAGGCCTCCTCCTAAGGAAGCCCAAGGCAGGAGCCGGCTCGCTCTGTCTCGCACTCAACAGGCAGGTCTGTGCTGAAGGTGCCCACAGAATCTGCAGTCCCCTTGATTCAGGCAAAGGCAGAACATGCTTTTGCTGGTGTGTGCATGAACTTACCTGTGCAAATCCAGAAGCCCTAATAAAAGCATGGCCACCATTGTGGTTCAGTCCCCTGGGGTAAGGAGGGTTCAGTTGAGATTTCTGCTTTTTCAGCTGCAGTAAGTCCCAATATGAGCAGTAAATCCAAATCCCCTGTAAATTTTAGGGTCTGATCTTCCTGGGAAATTCTTGCTTCTTTGCCAAGGGAAATAAAACCGAACATGCTGTTTGAGAACTAGCTCAAATGCCTTCTTGCATGTAAGGAATTTGTATTCACATGAGGTGGTTTGGTGCTTGGGAATTCATTTAGTTTCCTTGGAAGGGCCTTTATTTATCCATTGTTAAGTTCTTGCTTCCAAGCCAGAAAAACTTAGCCCAGGGAGTTCTTGGGGTACTTTAAGAGTTGAGTTTATGTTTTTTTTTTTCTAATAACAACATTATGAGCAAGCAGTGTGGCCAATAAAAATATCCTCACTTCAGGAGCAAAACTGCTCTTGGCTAGTCAAGCAATCTTTTTGCTTTTAGTCTCAGTTTGCAAGCCCAGGGGAGTATTTTGAAAACTTCCTCTGCAAAACACAGAGTAAATATAAATAAGATTCCCCACCTCAACTCCATTTCCACTAAGATAACAAGTTTCACTTCACAACAAGTTTCCTTCACATTAAGGAAACCTACAGTAAGCTGTACCTGTTGATCACAATTATCACACAGTGAAATTTTGTGATAGGGTTTTTCCCCCCCACAAAAACCTGGCTTGTCTGTTACCTTCAGTTACTTCCCAGGATATTACTTCAAGGTTTTCGTAGGTTTTTGGTTTGGTTTGGTTTTTTGTTTGTTTTCTTTAACAAAGCAGAACAAAGGCACTTACTGTTATCATGCTTGTGTCCTGGATAGATAATTCTGAACACATAGTCTGTGGAAGTGTCTTCAGCTGGCATTTCCTCTAGGTCCACTGATTTGTTGCTGTTCCGTTTTCGAAGCTTTGGAAATACTTTACCCTAGAGAAAACAATGATTCCATACATTCAGCTATGAATGACTAACAGAGCACAACAAACTAAGTACTTCAGACATTTGGCAACTTAGATCTTAAAACTAATCTTTCAATGCTGGGAGGAGGTAAGGGAGAAAACACCAGTAGAATCACATATAGCAGGTGGTTTAGGGGTACCTCACACAACTTTTCTGTGTATGTAAGACACAGCTTTTTCTCGTAACCCATGGGAGTTGGGCACCAGCTTCTTCAATAATCCAAGCCTCTGACAGCAAGTATGTCCCAGTCCATTTGAGTCTCAGTCGCTATCGTTTGGGTTCATATTTCGATACAATGGTGGATTCCAGTTCATTGCTCAACGGGGTAATGAAGGTATGAACACTTTTTATAGACTATCTGTATAAAAATCAAATTGGACTAAATGGAGTTATTTTGCCTCCCAGTTTACTATAAAGCAGCTGGAAATCAATGCCCAGACTCTGTGGAGCAGGATGCTGGCTGAACAAAGACATTAACATCAGCCCTACCTACTACAAGCAGCTCATCAGAAAAGGCAGTACCTTGCCCTGTTGGGACCAAAGCGGTGGTTCCAGCTGACCACGAGGCAGAAGACCATTTTCCAGGCAGGAAAGAAACGCGAGGAGGTGACCTCCTTGGGGGAAGTGCAGCGGAGGTCTCTGAGTTCCATCCTGACTCACCAAGACTAATGTCCATCTGCTTTCTGCTGCAAAGGAGGACAAGGGGAGTCCACACTGTTACATCGGAACCTCTATTTTTTGCTCTTACCTTCTAAGTAATTTTTATTTGTGATCATCTCTAAGTAGATAAATAAATCTCTGTAAGTCACAGTGCGATCTAGGGATGATCTCAGTCCTTTAGTCCTAAAGAAGTTCAAGATACAAGCAAGCTATGACAGGCTTCATGCAGAAACATTTAAAGTGATTCTGAACACTAATATAATAAATAATAAAGGAATAACTAAACTAAGTCTCTGGTGTATGACATAACTTGACAAAGGGGACACAATTTAGAGAGAAAACCAATCTAATGGATGTAACTAGAGGCTGTCAGCTTTATTCTTGTGAGAATTAGCAAGTCACATTCCTTATTGTGAATTTTTCTCATCTATCTTCACTGTCATGAGAAATTTAGCACAAATAAGGAAAACCACCCTGGGCTCTGGATACTCTTTTAAGCATAATCATCTGCATCTCGTACAGTTTTCAAAAGAATATAAGTGAATTGGGTTCTTAATTTCCTTTTCCAAAACTGAATGAATGAGGCATCTGGAGCCACCTGGGTAAAGGTGGGATCTCCAAGAGGAGGATATGTTCCCCAGCATGGCTGTGCAAGTTCCAGTCTGGTAGCTAGGTGTGGTGGCAGGACCGCCAAGTGTCTGTTGTCTTGTGCAAACAACAAAAATCATGTTGTGTACATGCCTGGCACTTAATACTGAAACGGCTTTCTCAGTGAAGAACAACAAAGGCTGTCATGTTTCACGTCTGTCGTTTAATTCCCCTTTTCCTAAGGAACTGCCACAAAGCAGAGCGGTGATGCATCGGACCAGTCAGTGAAATATTGGACAGGCACAAAGTGTCCCGGGGAAGCTGACTGAAGTGAGGCAAATGGACCTGAACTAACATTGCAATTGTCATCCTCTACCAGCTAGGATTCTAGATTTTAACACTCATCCCCATATGTCTGTAACTAGTTAGAAGTGTTCATGACACTGAGGGAGGAAAAGCAATCATTCAAGTGGCTCTCCTGCTTTTGTATTTTAAAGCAATATACATAAACTGTCTTCTAAAACAGGCTTAGTTCAAAAGATCCTTTAGTCCATCTGTAACTCAAATCTGACTCCAAATAGAATTTCTAAATGTTCTTTGTCTTTGCTCTGTGATTTTGACTTAAGGCTTGTGGTAAGGAAAGCAGTGGGAGAGACGTTTTGTTCCAGATTCCTCTCCCTACATTGAGCAGAATGGGCTACTGAGAACTGGATGGTCAGAGGGTGACAGAGGGTGGCTCTGGTTACACGCACTCCCTTTCTACAGGTTGATGATCCCACTAGAGACACGGCTGACAGAACTGCTTCCCCCCCGCCCTTTTTTTGTAATTGTCAATGGATGGAGGCCCATGCTTATAAAGCCAAAGCTTCTATGTTTAATACCTGCTGCTGACGGTTTCCCCGTAAGTGCTGTTCTGTACAGATGCTCAGAAAAAACAAAGCACACAGAAAAAACAAAGAACATGGAAAGCAATTCACAACTGGAGCAGTGTTAGGTAGAGGAGTTCTTACCAGGCCTTTCAGTGAAGACATCTGAAGAAGAAAAATAGTTTGCCTCCTTTTGCAATAAACCCCTAACAGGCACCACATAAAATGGCAGCAGCATTAGCAGCATTAACATTCACCTGGCAGAAAGGGGCTCTGGGAGCACCCCCATGAGAAGAAGGTTTATGCTTACGTTGCTGATGGCAGTGAATGCAGACGATCTGGCTGAGCGGCACTATTAACGCGTAGTCCCAGTAAACACTAATAGGGAAGGAAAAAGTGCAGGAAACATTTTTTTTTTCATATTCAGGAGTGCTTGCGGTTCCAAGCACCCAATAAAAAGACTCTGCTAAGTTAATAACTGCTTATTAAATTTGGTCAATTAAGGTAAATTAATAGTCAAGTAAAAGGCAAAGGAACTAGTTCTCCACAGTGGATACATCTGGCACCAGCCTTTCCATAACCTCCCTTTCCCTCTGCACCTCCCCTTCCCCCCCACTGCCCCATACCAGGTTACAACAATGATCTGGCCAAGATTAAAATGCCTGGGGCACAGACTTCACGATGGTCTTGTAGCTGGGCTTCAGGACAGCCAGGTTCAGTTCTGTCTTGGACATGTGATTTATGGGCAGCAGCATGTAAATCCTTTTGGGCTCAAGCTTACAGTTTAAACACTGGAAACAGCTCCAAACCCTTCAGAGAACACCTCGACAGAGTTTAGCGATAAACGCAAGGGTAGAGGGCTTCATTAATGTTCTATTAAAAAATACACATGAAGTTTTAGAAAAAGAATGGTGTGGATTAAGCATTTGAGAGCACTGTTCTGGGGCTGAAGGAAGCATTCCCTTGAGGAGACATACCTGCCTGGTTCAAGACTTTACCTGTCTTTCTACTGAAGCAGAATGCCAAATTACATGAGTAACCGATCTAACGAAAGACAATGACATTGCAGGTAGCTCTTGAGGCTGAAATTAGCCATGCTTGCCAAGTGATTTGTGACCGTCTGAAGGGAGGTACTAGAATTGTAATGATGGAAGGTAGTGTTGAGCCTTTTGTCCCAAACACCTGGAAAAGCGCGCTTTTGTTTTCCTTTTGAAAACGCCTTATACCCAAGTGCATTACAGGACCTTTGGAAAGTTGCTTAATCTGTGGCAAAACAGGAACAGAACCCAAGCTGTCCGAGACCTCAACTTATGCACTATTCAGAAGCCCTTCCATTAAATCAGCCTTGTTACACTTATGTCATATTGCCAAGTATACAAGAAATAAACACCGTGAATGCTTCCGATCTTTTCCTGAATGCAATGACTACCTTTTCTCAAGCTCTGAGTCTCCAAGAGTTCCATTCATCAGCTGATTTGGAGTCCATTTTAATGTCAAACTATCTGCTGACTGATGAAGGGAGAGATACCCAGGAATTGCCTCCAAGTCATCTTTCTGTTCACAGAAGCAACAAACACACAAGCCAGGTGACTCAAGTGCACAACTATAATTGTCATGTTCCAGTCTTCCTATGCCCCACAAGATCCAGAGCAGTGCATTATCTAGGAACTGCTGAGGGAAACCTTAACACCAAAAGTACTGGTATTTAATACTGCTATTAGGAAGAGGGGAAAAAACACAGTATGGTCACTGGGTTTACGAAATGCAGTCCAGTACGTTTGTTCCTACCTATAGGCCCACTTCACAGTTCACATTGGTCAGGCAGTGAAAGCATTTGTCACATCTTAATCTACCTCAGCATAACAGAGTCAAGTGGGAAGTCAGCACTGTCCTGAGGACAAGACATTAAGCGAGTACTTGACAAGCCTAGGTTATGTTCTTACCTACACTACTGACTTCTCAAGCCACAGCCAGGCAGCAGCTGTGTGTATTGGCCCAAAACTCAAGGTACTCACCGGCTGGACTAAGACATTGTTTTTCCCATACAAAAGGTGTGTTCGGGAATTCTGATGCAAAGACTCCACATACTCTCTTGCCGAAGCAGCAAAGCGATCTTCTGACGTGCTCCCACTTGAATGTCGTTTCCGGATCTAGCACACAACCAAACACAGTCAAGGCAGATCAGGTAGGACAGGAATGACTGTACTGGCACGCCAATAAAACAGGAACAGTTCCATTTAGACCAATCTCTGTAGAGTAGAACTTCTTCTGGAGCCAGGAGACCTTGCAGAGAAATGACCTGGACTCTTACTCACCCGACCAAGGCAGCTCATAATTTCTTGTGAACTACCTGGTCAGATCACAAGTGTCAAAAGCCACAGAATTTAGTCCTGGATCTCAAACTTTTCTACATACAGATAAAGAGGACATCTGGGCCCAAATGGACTTCTAATCTGTGATAAAGGCTCCATTACAGAAGAGAAAAGAAAAGTTGTTCTAGATTCAGGTCTCTCCCTCCTGGGGCTGTTTTTATTATCAACCTGTGCCTTAACTGAGAAATAGCTACACAGTAAATACCTACTCCCAGGGCTGGGCGCTTTGAAGGAGAGTCTTGGCGGCCGTGTACTCCATGAATGCGGTGTCGTTGAACAAGCTCATCTGCTGAAGGGTCTGTCCAATAGTGATCTGCTGTTTTCAGCTTGGTGTACTCCAGAGCACATGGTCCGACTAAGAAAAGAGCCCAAGAAAGAAACCTTCCGAGTCTGTTCAGAAACATACTTAGTCTTATCCGCTGGCCAAGTACTGCAAGTGAGATTTCCATCTCAAGCCATGTGAATGTTAATGATCGCTTAATGATTCTACAGGATCAGCCCATAATATAGACAATACATATAACAACATATCAGGTCCTGTTATCTAAGGCTATATAAAAACATTCCTGCAGGACACAATACCCTGCCATAGCAGCGTTAGTAGTTCCAATCTGCTAGCAAGCATTCAATAGAAAGCCATTCCCATTCTGTTCTCTGATCCAACCAATTATTAATAATAAAAACAGATGACCAGTCTTTACTGGTCTCGTAAGCAACAAAACAACATCTTCTATGTTGCTCTATTATAAATAGTTAAACTACATGCTAGAGATAAAAATCACCTTTTGTAACACTGTCATAATACAAAATGTTTTAAGAAACAATTTATTTTCTTTAGCATAAGAAGAAGTAACTTTGCAAGAACTCACCTAGAAGAGAAGCCAGTATTGGGCCACAAACAGGATCTGCCAGTAAAGCTTCTTTTTCATAATATTTACTAGGAATAAAAGATCAGAGCCCAGTTAAAAACACTGCTTGTTATTTTTAAAAGCTCTTATGCCTCCTAGTAGCATGAGTCCACTGACTTTAAAAATATCACGTTACTGCTTACCAGAAAGTATGCCAAAGGAAGCAAAAGAGATAAGGGCAGAGAAGCTAGACACGCTGCTAGTAACCTGACAATTCCTTCAGCATTTGCTGTGGCCCCCCAGTAGTCCAGTGGAAGTCGACTGTGTGTGCAGGGGGAAGCATGACTACTGAGGTCACGATTCCAGGTCAGACTTCATACTTAATAAAAACTGAGGCCAAACACTCATTTCAAGAGCAAATTCAGACAATTAAATTACCTATATAAAAGGGAAGATTTCAGAGTTTAGAGTTCTAAGAGTTCTACCAAGGGTGAAAATGGGATCTAGGCTGTACATCTGGAGTACTGCGCACATACTGAAATGGAACACGTTTTCAAAGCTTGGTTTTAGTTACAGTTCTAACACAAAAATTCCAGCAACAGAATTTTGCTGTGATTATCAAAGACACTCTCCCACACAATGGGCCGATAAGAAAACTGTGTATCTAAACAGCCAGAGACAGGACCAAAGGGATCAAACGCTATATATTGCCTGAACTTGACAGGTAGAGGAAAAGCAGTTGCTAGGATTACCCAGAAATCACCAACGCATGCGTCTCCTCTAAAAGCTCTAATGGAGCTTGACTGGCTCATCTACTGATCTCGTAAAAAAGAAATGTGTTGGGTTTGCAGGTAAAGGTTTTTACAACATGGTGTGTCCTGAACTATTTTTAAAGATCATTAAAATATATCGTAAGAAAGCTACAGAGAAATTCATTTAGCCTATTTTAGACATCTGCTTTAGAATTTGATCATTTCCTAAACTATAACAGTAACATTGACTAGATCTCCGTGGAGCATAAAAGGAGCCTAGAACAACCAGTTCAATACACCTACGCTCCAGACTTCTATATTTAACAAAATGACCACCACCCCTACTTTGGATCCATATTCTGCCCTTGATCAGCTGTGTAATCTCAGGCAAGTCACTTCCTCTCAGTATGCTCGTTCTGCCTCATCTGTTTGTGAACTGAGCTCTTGAGAGGCAGGAGCTTGCCTTTTGCTAAATGTGTTTACCCAGTATATTTGATTTGGGGCTTTGGGCACCATGCAATATGGAGACAAACAATAACTCTCTGCAAGCAATTTTGTCAGTTTTCCACAGAGACCAAGAGATCCGCACATTCTTAAACATCTCTTCCATCTGTGAGGAATAATCTTGAAACACTGTCAAGAACAATGAACTACTACAAATAGTAGCTCTTGCAATGACCCCAAAGTCTTCCCGTCACAGCAGGCAAAGCTGACTTATAAAACCACATAGCAAAAAAAAAAAATCAAAACACCCGAATTTCTTGAACTGTCGTTATCCTCTGCTGTCTCTTCCACTAGATGGGGCTCAAACTCTAAACCACCTTCTCTTCCTCAAGAACAGTCGAGCTGAAGGACTTAAACATGGAGCATTTGAGCAGTAATGTCACAAAAATGCATGAGAACAAGCCTTATGAAGAGGTTCATTTTATTCACTAAGTCAGGTTCTCAAAATCACACACCTGCAATTAAGGACCTGATCCTAACTCATTTGAATGGATGGAGAAGGCAGTAAGGTGAACATCTACAGTACACAGTAATGGAACAATTGAGACCGAACCCTCTTGACATCTCTGCCCAGAAGAATTACGTGGAAAAAGAAATTAAAAAGTCCTTGTATCCATGTATCAGCAGGCTTACTGCTACACTGGACTAAAATGCTTTCATTAACTGTGTCTCTGGGACACAGCCAACCCTCCCATTGTCTCTTCTGCACACAGCTCTTAAAACAAACTGGCATTAGATATCCCAGAGCAACAGTTTTCTTTGAACAGCAGAAAGACCTTTATTCCATTCTCCTCCTTTTTAGTGGCAAGGCAGATCATGAAAATAAAGCTGATAAGGAAAACAGTAATGCAAACTTGGAAAAGACTGTGAAAATAAGTTCCTCTGCCCTGGCGCTCTGCCTTGTTCAGACCCATGGGCTTTGGACAGCCAAGAATGTGTCCCCCCAGTGCAGAATTACAAGAGCACCACTGTGAACAAATTCCAATGGCAGTGGGTGCAGACCTACCTTTCTGGGACCACATCAGCTTTAGGGTTCCTACCTTTCTCTTCTTATGGGAAATAGTCCCCAGTGTGCCCCATAATTCTTCTTTATCAGTTATGGGAGGGTAGGGAGGGTAAGACGGGTAAGGTTAAGAACCACCTCCTGGGAAACCAAAGCTAATGCTGGACAGTAGGAAGCAATGATAGAATAGAGAGGACTTGTCTTTTCCTCTTTAAGAGTCCCTGTGGATTACATCCATAAAGCACTGATGCTCTTCTCCAGTTTTGCAAGGGAAGATTCACTTTACACAAAGCTTGACTCTTCTAAAAAGGAAACATGATTCAAAGAACCTGTTTTCACAACCCTAAGATTTTATGTCATTAACTCCTCCTGTTCTAAACTCATTTCACTTTCCTTCATCTACAAAGTTCCTAAAGTCCCAAAGGATTATTTTCAACTAATGTAAGTGAATTAAGCACTCCTGATGTATTAGAAGACATTTCTATTCCACTAAGGTCTAGGTCCCATTAGCATTTGGGCACCTAATATACTTCAAGTTAGTTTTTTAGTTGATTTCTGGAAAGCTGTATAGCTGTTAACATTTCTTCTAAGTCTGAAACACTGTCAATGATTCAAAACAAAAGAACATTATTTACTAAATGCCTGTGCAACCGGTTTTCTTCTTACCAGAAGTCTGCACCACGGAAGTTTGCAGAAGACTTTTCATGAAATCCCTCGTTGCAGATACCTAAACACATCAGTGCAACAAATCCCTGTGCTTCTGATTCTTTCCTTACCTGCAGTTATCGACAATATACTGCACGATCTTGTCAAGCACCTTCTCAATCAATGCTGTCCGAACCCATATGTGTTTGATGGCCTGAGGCGACAGGACCGGTGTTTTGCTCGTGGCTGATCCCTGCCTCTTGAGGGGTTCCTGCCCATTTGGCTGACTTTTCCTGCAAAAGGAGATAACGTAAAAGTAGTCAGAATTCAGACAACTCTTCTCACAGGAAGCTCTCCAGTGAAACACTGTGTGGAGGGGTGTTGGAATACACAGCATGTATCTGACAAATGCGTATCTGTATACTGGCTGTCTACATTACTGTGTTAGTACTCACTACCACTGGGGTGCGGAGTTTTAGTCAGCCCATCATCAGGGATTTTCTGAAAATCATGGCTCTAATGACTTAGGATGCCTCAGTTCCAAGTTATGAATAGGAGAAGTCTGTAAAGATTATCTAATTCACAGACAGATGCTAAACAAGCTCTAAAAAAAGCCCCCAGACAGGCCTGTATTAGGTATCTCGGGTAGGTAGTCACCTACCAAAAATATCTTTTCCACTTCTGGAGCTTTAGGAAAAGCCCAACATTTGAGCTCCTCCAAAGCTCCCACATGCTAGGCTGAAATGAATAGGCTGTAAATCCATTGCAGAACATACACCCCAAAAGAATGAAAAAACAACAAAATGCAAAGTGTAGCAGAAAATAAGTAGCACCTGATGAACAGAAGTTTGCTTCTTATCAAACAGAGCTTCACACGTAGTTGGGAAAGCCACAGGGAGGATGGTAAAAAGATGATTCTCGTCTCCCAGCTTTGTCTGGTACCTTCAGGCTGAAGCTAGCCCCGACCCCAGGAATGCCCACAGCCGTTTAAGCATGACATATTCCCACTGAGACCAGAAGCATGGAGTAGGAGTTGAGCTAACACAGGCAGAGCTTTTCCAGGGACCTCCTGCCATACCATCATCAGGCAATCCTTGGGCACAGGCCCATCTTTTCATTCTCTCTGTAAAGCACCATATATAGCTATAGCACAGTCTGTGCTAGCGTCTTGGCAGTGAGATCCTCTCTCCTACCACCTACAGAATGACAACAAGACAACTAAGAGATAAGCAACATCAAACTGAGAAACTAGAACTATGGCAAATGAGCATCCAAAGCCAGCTGGGAGCTTCCTTACAGCCAAGACCCCCTGCTTGTTCCTACAGCATAAGCCAGCACAGCAACAGGTCCACCTCAGAAATGAGGAGCTTAACGCTGCCTTTTAGTGGCAGGATGGCAAGCTGGCTATACAAAGCAGAATCACTTCCCAAGTGCAACTGTAAACAAGAACGCGGGGGCTGCTCAGCACGGTGGTCTCTGAACCATGCGGGAAGTTGTCATTCCTCTCTGTGGAGTTACCTGCTGCCCAGAAAATCTACTTGACCACAGTCCAATGAGGGACAGCAGCATGGTTTGCCCCAGGCACGCCGTGGGAAGGTGTTCTGCCACGTGAACTGGATGGTACTTTTCTCTGTAGACCCCAGTATGCCATGCTTCCTGCCATGCCATGGCACAGCTTCACGTGGTTGAAGCTGCAATTTGCATCATGCCAAGGAGCAGTTTTGTGCCTTCCAGCACAACGTACATGCTCTTACCCATGCTGGGTGTCCTGCCATGGTGAGCATCCACCTCTCATCCATTGAGTACTGGTGTCCAAAATACATTTTCCTACTGACAACAATGCTCCCTTCACTTCTTCGGTGGCACTAACACAAATTACCATTTGTCACTGTTGAGATAATTAATGGCCTGAACAGATTTGGAACTAGAGACTGATTTTGAGGCTGAATGTGCTGCCTAGAGCTTTCCAGTTTCTAAAAGGTGACCCACAAAAAGGAAAATGGGTTTAATCTCTGCGTTTCTCTTTCCTGCTGCCTAGCAAAGTAGCTGAAACGTGAATTTGTGTTCCCTTCCTCCCTCCCCGCTAGCTTTGCCTGCGGCATGAGTTCTGTAAGACAAGATGACAACACTGCTCCATACTGAATACCTACCATGCAGCAACAAGTCACAATGCACAGTTTTATAAGGTGGTACCAGCCACAGAGTCTCCCATGACAGCACTGGTGAGGCACGGCCCCAAATCCTCTCCTCCTAATACGTAATGCAACTAAGCCACGAGTCCATAGCGTAGCTGGTGGTGAAGCTGTGCCAGACCTGCCACAGCATGTGATGACATCTTGTGATGGGTCCATACTCCTGCATCAGGTAACATAATGCAGTTGCAGGAGAAAAGTGGACTGTAAAGCTGAGCACCGGGAGAGCTTCCTACTTCTGCACAATGCTGCAGGTTTGCCTTGGCTCTCCATACACTGCATAGGGCTGACAGGGGAAGACTAACCCTCTCAATCTCTTTCCCAGAAAATTTTCCCCTTAAAATAGCAGAAAAAGAAGGTTCAATTTTGTCCTAATGAGGAGAGAAGCCCTGGTATCTTCAACAATCTGCAGCAGAAAATCCATGTTCTCAAACGATCCTGTTCTTTGACAGCACTGAGGTCCCCTTTCAGGAAACTGTTCAGTTACAAAGAGTAAATACATTAGCTGGGTGCTGTTTTGAGTGAGATCTGTAATTCCTCCCTGCGTTTACACAGTCCCTAGTCCTCCATTAGGCCATGACAACACCTCTACAAGGCAACACACATGCAGTGACAATCCCAAGTCAAGAAATACAAGATGACACCACTGACATCAGAGGAATTCAAATGTGTTTAATTGCATCCTAAACAGGGGCTTTCTTAAGCCACAGCCTCAGGAACAATTAGGCTGCTACAGCGCTTCTGTCTCATTTTATACGTTCAACGAAGCAAGTCCACCCCCTGCAGTATTTCCTAATAGTCTCTTTGCTGTGCATATTTTCTACAGCACTTAAAATCTGTGGTTGTTAATAGCTGAAAAACACACAAAATTTCTCCAAGAGAAACCACAGAATTTAAGTTCATTTGCTCCTTTCTGTTAGAGGACACAGCCAAAGGTCTCTGGTGGTTAGAGCAGGGTTCATGTGGGCTCCTAACTGAGGAGCAAAGCTGGTGAATTTTCAGTAGAAAGCATCCTTCTTCCCAACATTTAAAAAACTAAAATTAATAAAATCCCAGTCTATATCAGTAGGCACACAATTAAAAAATATATCAAAAATAGTTACCAACCTGTTAAAAACTACATAACGAAGTCTGATAATTATCAAGTCTGATAAAGAGAAATGCCAGAAAGTTACACAGAAATCTGAGTATAAGTGCTAATTTAAACAACTGTTGATAACTGAAGACTTCAATGCAACACAAACTGAAGTTAAGCTCTCTTGACAAAGCCTTCATACAGCAAGTTGATCAAGAGGCTAAAAGTTCCTACAATGTACAAAGACCTCTTAAGGCTTAGCAGTGCCACTGCACTGCCGTCTACAAACAGAAGAAAAAATGCTCCTGTCCTGAGTTTACAATATAAGACACTCATCCCACAGGCTCACGCACTGTGATTCAGTCAGCGGAACCACATGGAAAATTTTAATTGCACTACTCACCACTAGCAAGTGTAGGAGTTTCAGCAATCTCAAGTCCTTGATTCCAGCACAAATTCAGTTGTGCGCAAGTCCAGCGTGTTAAGTACTGCTTTCCTATAATCAGTCTCTCACAGCTGACCACCTCTTCTTGAGTTCATCCTTCCTCCTATCATTCTTTGTATCCATTAACTTAACTATTTCTACCATAATACCCATAAATCTTCTGTTACTGGTTTGGCAAGGAGCATGCCAAAGCAGCTTTTCCAGTAAGTCTGTTCTTCAGTTCCTCTTGCCATCCACATCCCTTCCCACCAACAGTCCAAACTGGTCCACCATACTCCGTGAGCGCTCTCTAAAATCACCATTTATTATTCACTTTTGTTGCTTTGTGTGGGCTGGACGTGCTGATCCGCTACACTGAGAAGCAAAACAAAACACCAAAGACCCAATTCCTTGTTCCTTCTCTAGCTGTCAGCTTGACCAAACAAAAACATTTGCCTTATAGTTACAGACACTAAAGAGACAAAGCTTTAGCAAATGTGGCCAAGAAAGACCCCTTTGCATTTACCAAGCAGTCTCTGTATCCTCTCCATGCTGCACACACATCGTACAAATTTTGCTGACAAACAGACCTCAGCCTCACCTGCTTTCTACCTGCTGCTGCAGTTCCTGCACTTTCTTGCATACGTCTCCAGCTATTGCATATGTCTTGCCCACTTTGGTGAAGAGCGCAGCCACCTTGTCAGTCCGCAGGAAGCCGGCAGCCCTGCGTTTCAGCATGTGCAGGAGACACGCTTCCACAACACCTGCAAGAAAGGGAAGGAGATAAAGTTATGGGTACTGCTGTCCTTCAGTCTTCTCTTCGGTGAATGCCATCTGCTAACACCCACTGGTCAGGTGTGGAGTCAAGCGAACAGAGGAGGGGGGGAAGAGACAGACAGACAGACTAGATCTCAAAATCAGATGATGTAAGCATGAGTCTAATCTGCAACAATAAGCACCTTGTAAGTTACAGATAACGTCAGTACATAAATGAACCAAAGGACTGAAGTATCTCCCATATTTTCACCCCATCTTGTGTATGTCACTGTGAAAGAATTCCCGATTATACTGAAAATGAAGCCAAAGGCAAAACCTCTTCTCAACTCCTCGTGGCAGAACCAGGTCCCCCAACAGAAGATATAATGAGCTAGAAATCTGCTTTTACTGATGATCTCTCTTTTGAGCAGAGGCTCCTATTTATCTTTGTGAGTTGCTGCATCCGTTTCTCCCACTTGTATTTCTCCATGTGGTCTGGTGTTTGCAATGAAAAGGACTAATTGGCGGTCATACTTTCCTGTTACTTACTATTCATTCTTAAAATCACGTTGTAGGAATTTTAGCATTGGCCTGTGAAGACTGATACTGGCAAGAAGGCATCTCATGTAAGTTATACAGAGTTCAGGTTCAAACCTGAACCGATCTCTGAATGCAGATCGTGAGGAATTGCTTTACTTAACCAGCTACTGGCATGCAGTCGATTGCTGTGTATCATTTAATCTGTCTAGTGACCACACAGCTTTCGTTGCCACAGGATCTTGATATGCAGAAGCAGGGTAGAACAAATCATCCTTTTATTTCTGATTATTAAAATATTAACTCTTCATGTCCCAAATGGAAGCGAGTTACTTTCATTATGCCACCTCTCATTGGAAATAGGTATGAAAATAACAAAAAAAGTCTACCAGCCCCCTCCCCCTCAACTGCCTTACGTATTTCCATTCTCCTCTGGCAAAGGGAAGACTATGAAAAAAGCAGGAGACATGCAAACATTACTATTGCATTGGTTAACACGATTGGGAAGGAACTCAGATGCAACGAGACTATGGTATACATGGAAACCTACGGGACAGGTACGGCTATGTATCAGCAGAGTTAAAGCTGCTTTTATTATGTGTTTCGCTGTTTAAAATGGCATATTCAAGACAAAACCACAAAATGCTCCTAGAGTACTGCTGCCTGTGGATCTCTCATTACGTGGTGACTAATACAAAACTTAGAGAAATGAGTAGGCTGGGTGAGGACAGAGAGATGTACAAGAATCAAAGCCAGAGCTACACTTTCTTCAGAATATGTATAACCCACAAGCATTGTAGTCCAGCTAGGTCACAGCTGAGCTGAGCTGGTTTGGGGGGTTTTTTTTGTGTGTGCATGTGTGGTTTGTTTTGTTTTAATATTCCTGAATTCTGAAACAAGTCTCATTGAGGGAAGTGGACTTTCGAGTTGGCTGGGTGGAGAAGAGAAGCTTGGTTGTTTTACTGTGTTAATAGAAGGGAACATGTATCAAACACAGCAGCATGATGGCTGGCTGGAAACAGACTCTGCTGGGAAGTGGTACAATGATGATGCCTTCCACTCACCTAGATTATGGGAAAGACATTTTCTTTCTGGTGAAACCAGGGAAGATAGGAGACTTCTAACATCAGCCCACTCAGTCCTCCCTCTCTTCCTTCGCATTAGGAACAAATGGATTAGTAACAGCGAACTTAAACATCACCACCGGACACTTCAGTTCACTCTCCACTGATGAGTGGTCCACAGCTTGCAGCTGCTCCAGGCTCTCTGCGTATTCACACCGTTCTCAGTTACACTGGGTTTGTCACTTCAAACACAATTACAAATAGCTAGGCCTGTAACGAGCTTCCACCACCACTTGGACAGACTCTCTGATTTGAAATGCTTAACACACCTTAATCGAGTTATGTCGCGGGCATCCATGTTCCAGCCTAGAAAATTCTACAAGCGCCAGGGGCGAGCGCCTAGAAGAACAACTTGTTCAAGTCTTTGCTTGAATCAGTAACAAAGATTTCCAGGGTAAGATGCCCATGTAACCCAGCGACTGTGCATCCTGACGTGGTAGGATGTACAGCCTGGAGAAGCAGCAGCCATCAGCTACCCCATCCTTTAAGGAATCGACTGCAACTCAGACATCACTTGGTTAGGAGCTAGAGAACAAAGTGACAAACCTCAGGAAAAGACAGCATCACCTGTGACCGGTATGAAGTTACTCCGCAACCACAGGTACTGAAGATGAACCAGTTGTTAGGACACTTGCTGGACTAAAACCATAGGGGCTACTGGAAAACAAATAGGAAACTGAACAATTATGCCAGGGAAGGTAAATCTCTCCCAAAGCACTGGAGATCACTACAAGACAATAAAACCATAAAACCTGGTAAGACAGGCTCACCTTCCAACAGAGCCCATCATCTAGCTTTGGACAGAAAGATTACAAGGCCTATGAACTGAGAAGAAAATGTAACACTACTACAGCCTGAGAGGGAATAGAGATACAGCTAGACCTACAACTACAACAGATCCACCTGTGAGGTTCATTTTGCAAACCTTACTGTAACGTGCTTTGATGGTCACCAGTAAAAGACTGCATTGCACTATTTCCACCTTGCAAGACTGTGCATCAGAAATCTAACCAGCTCTCATTTAAACTGCTGCAGGAAAAAGAAACAAGATAAAAACAAATAAAAAACAAAATAAAAAACAAGCCTTCCCTGTCTATGAGCTTTTAAATCGAGACTGCAGATGACTCATCCAGTCAACACTGTCCATAAAAAGGTATGAAGGAAAACAGAACAATTCATTCATAGGGAGGGGAAAAAACCCAACTTTATCTGCAAGGTGTGCACTCACTGAAACCCACGGAGGCATGCCAGCACTTACAGAAGGGTTTGAGTTCAGCATCTGAGCGATGCTCTCCTGTGTTTAATGACAGCAGGCAGTCCTGCGGTAAATTGCAGTTAGAATTGCCACATTAAATTTTCGTTACGAGTAACAAATGGTACTCCATCTGCTCTGATACACATTGCATCTCTCCCAAGACTCGGCAGCTAATTTTGAAAGAAGGCAGTATTTTGTTGTGCTGTAAGCCCAATACTGTCAGGTGCTGAGCATTTCCTGAAGACTCTGCCTCCTTATTGTACTTAATGGCCTCCAAATCCCATAATATCTGAAAGCCTGCATCTGAAAAAAACCTATCCTCGCTGCTCAGTCCCTGAAAACTAACCTAAGTCCCAGGCAAGACTGACTCACATGCAGAAACACCTCCTGCGTTTAGCTAGCCTAGAAGCTACGGCAGTCGGGGGATCACGGGATGTGTCTGTATTGAACAGCGTTAGTAAAAATGTCCTCTTCATCTCCAGCACTGCTACCTTATTTCTTTGCTTTGCAAGACTGAAGAATGACCTGCTGAATGAACAAAAAAATTAAGAGAAGCATTTATGAGGTATTAATAACTTCACATTTTGTGTCTTATCACACTGGAAAAAAGAAAACTCTTAATTGGCTTCCTGCTATCACTCACTACACAAATCAACCTAATGGGAAAGCACAACCATTTGCTCAGAGTGCAGAAAACAGCACTAGAAAAAACAAATTGGAAATGCGCTGTGGGATAACCATGCCACTATTTTGCTTTCAACTGTGAAGGCAGATTATGTTTTTAAGCTAAGTAACATTGGATAAAATCTGACAGAAAATAAAATTTCCACGGAAAGCCCTAATTTCCCTATGAGACAGCCAGTGGAATTAAATACTGATTGCTTAGGGATTTGGGATTGTTCATTTTTAACGATTTTTATCAAGATACAACCAACCTGAGTTAGCAAAGCCAAGCCCTTTAATTGTATATCCTGAATTCCTTCTCTGTAAAATGGAGAAGTCAACACTATCTCTTCTCCTCCTTCCTAGTCCTAAGTTTATTTAGACTGCAAATTCTTCAGAATAAATTTGATATATTCCCTTATTGCACAACCTATATAAGAACCACCACAACCAATACTCCAATTTCATCTTAAAATGAAACAAGAAACGTACTATCTTAATAGTCTCTCCTCAAGCTGCCTAATCCGAAACATGTCATGTAAATGCTGTTGGCAAGCATGCCAAAAGCACAGGATCGTGATGCACCGTGCTGTGACCAGCTTCTTCCAACACTCGAACAACAGGGACAATTCAAATAAACACAGGAAAACCCTACACACACAGCCATCCTCCAATAAATGAGTAACTCAGGAGATTGGCAAGCCCTGTGGAAAGCAGCACAGCTGGTATAAATGAAATAGCATGTCTCATGTACTTACTGATAATGAAGGACTTGTTTTTTCCTTCTGTTTTGTTGCTGGGTTTTCTTTTTTCTTTTCTTTGTTTTTTAATAAATAAGAGCATTTGAGCATTCACAGCATTCAATGGATGTCTTCAGCATAAATGCTCGTGCTATGCAAATCCACACCCTCTTCTGTTTCCAGGGCAAATGGACAAAGTTGCTGGTATGTTAGAAAGTGGACAAAAGAAATACTGGCCCATCCATGTTACTTCCATGTCGCTGTAACCCAAATAAAGCCTCACTGAGTGGTACAACAAGGTATTCATACACTTTTACACCCACTACCTCTCTGAAAAAAAAAGTGTGATTCACCTTTCTTTGGGCTCCCTCATTTAATTGCTTATTACCTTCCAGTTTCACTTTAAACAGCACTGACAAACTGCTGTTCAGATGGATAGAATATCCTAAATTTAAAAAAAATGGTTATTACTTTCTGTACTAGACTAAGGTCCCATTGCATCAAGCACTGTATAAACACATACTGAGAGACAGTCAAACACATAGATAAAAAGTAGAAGAAAACATGTATAAATTTATCCCACTTTTTGCAGTGAGAGAACAGCATTCTTGAATACTTAAAAGACTTATCATCAGGAACTGAGGATCAAGGCACTTATCAGCATTTTATCTGTAAGAAGATTTATCTGGAAGTAGAGAAGAAATATTATTCAGCCTTGTCCCCCTGTGAGACAGACAGTAAGTCACTCTTACTGTGTTTCTCCTCTCCATCATATCCCCAAGAAGAGAACACCAATAACCCCTCCATGATAGGGCTTTGTTGAAGCTGGCCCCGGGCCACACCGGAATAACTGTCCTAGCATTTCTTACTGCTGTTTGCAAAGAGGGTCCTGCCCGGGCTAAACCCAGAGGAGTCCTAGCCCGGGGGAAGCAAAAACCAGACTCACTGAGATGCTGTATGGCGACAATGGAACAGTGCTGATGGCCTCAGCTTTTGCAGACTCCTGTTCTCTTAGGACATGAGCTTGATTGCATCAAACAAGGCTACTGAGCAGCAAGTCTGACACTGCTTCCCACGCTGGTATACTTCCCAACCAGAACTACTGCCTCAGAAGACAACCACCCCTTGCTTCTTCACCCATATTATGCACAAAAGCCTGAGCATGGCACTATTCCCTGAAAGGAGGCGCAGGACACATGGGCACATCCCTGCTTGACCCCTCTCAGCAATCAGCTTATACCAGGAAACATCCGCTGCAATCAAAGGACATCTGTAGGTGGCAAAGGCAATGCCTGTGCTCTTACACAAGTGGGAGCCCAGTGCTGATGACATCTCTGCAAGCAAGGCTGTTTCTACTCAAAGGAAGAAGGAGCATCTGCGCATCTAACACAGAAGCAGCAGCGGGGGCGAGCACTGTTTGGTTGCCCATGGGGTTTTGCAAGGCCAGGTAGAGCGGCATGGGAAGAACAAAGAGTGATGACAGCATGGAGATGTTCTTCACGTCACAGTCATAGATCCTGTCTAGCAACCATCACAACAACTCTTAACCCAGCTACTGTTTTGCTCTGTCTTTCAATTAGAAATAAAGAAAATGAAAACAGAAAAGCAGCTTTCCAGATGCCTGAAGCAATGCAGCAATAATTGGTTCCAAATCTTAAATGAAGCAACCTGCCTTTAAAAATAACTGCAAAGAAGTGCATTGCTGTTGCTTAGGAAACAGGCTCTCTTCCCACCTTCACTGTTGGGTTTTTTTCTTTCTTTAAAACAATAAAATATTAATGAAACAAATTTAGTGAAAAGCACAGCAGGCACAGCTTTAATTATTAATAAATGTTGCAGCTGCCATGGAGGGCAATTTCCACGGTGACTGTCCCTAAAGCCCCAATATTTAATTATTCCATTGTGACATTTCTCATCACAAGGACCTGGCATAACATCAGTCCCCAGCTGAGTGTAATACACATGTAGTGGTTATTTGCAAGGGGAGAGACACTGGAGTTAGCTGCTGGATTGCCTCAAAAGGTATGTTCCACGGGACGAGAGACTAATGCACCATGTCCAGTTCTATGTGTGAGGCACCCTGAGATCTGGGTTCAGGTTACAGCCCCAGCCTGTGTGACCTTCAAGTCACTTCATTCTTCTCTACTTCACCCACAGACTGAGGCTAACAGTACTGTCTGTCTCCAACTTTTCTCTCCAGGCTCCTTTATACAAGGGAATTACTCCAGAACAGCTAACGGACTTTACTTTCACATCTGACCTAATCTGAATTAGCTTTCAAACACACAGTGGCTTTTATCCAGTTACAACTATGAAACATTCGAGGAGGGCAGTACATCTTGCGACACAGATGCCCTCCTATTGCCACCCAGGGGACCGTACAGATGTCACCTCTGTAGCGTGCGACAGCAGGAAGGCACCCCTCCGACACAGCAAGCTGCACAAGAGCTTCACAGCACATTAGTTAAAGAGGTCAGCTGCCTGGAAGAGTCAAGGAGGGCTTTTTGTTTACTGCGTGTCCGAAGGCAGACACTGATCTCATTGCACCGTGTCAGCATCACCCACAACCACGTTCTGCACGCGCACACGCAGCCAAGCTCAGTCAGAAAGGAAACACTCACACATCCTGAACAAACGTGCAGAAGAATCACCTCAAGCTGCAGGATCTTTTAAAAGACACGAGAGGTCCTTGACAGTGGTGTTCAAATGGCTTTACAGAGAGACAATACAAGGTATCTGAGGACATCTCCTTAGCTCCACTTACCTTTTCTCTTTTTATTTCTCTTTCATTTTAAACCAACCACAAAAATTAGATTTCTGTTTTCTAAGCATTGGATTGAAACAGTAAAAGCACATTTTTTTTACAGTGAAATAAATCAGCATTGACAAACTCTTCTTCCTGAAAACCTCCACATCTCCCCAGGAAAGTCTCTCCTTTTCTGTGCAGGAAGGCCTCCGCAAACCCACTGCTTTGCAGTTAAACTGCTTACGCTTCTTGCATTCTGGTAGTCTGCAAGGGAATTAGCACTGTTTCTTGGCCAGCTCTCGGATTTAAATCAATTCTCCATGGCAGGCTCTCAGCATTCATCTTGTAGGCTTGTGGGAATAGGTGAAAACAAACTGAACTAACTCATTTACCCTGAATATAATATATCCCCCTCCTATTGTTCTGCTGGACGGTGTCAGAAACGACAAGAAATTTTAACTGAACACACAAAAGGGCATGGTGTGCACAAATGCTCCCCTTCCCCATTTCCATAGTGCATCAGCATACATTTGCAATCAGTTGAAATCAATACAGATTCTGTATTACAGCCACGCTCAGACACACATGCATAAAACCCAACCAGCAGGCAATGGAGACAACATCAAGAATACATGGTAGAGCTGGGGGGTTGGAAAAAAAAAAAATCTTGACAGAGAACTGTTTGGGGGGAAGAGAGCTGGAGGGTTAGGTATATCAGGTTTATGCAAACCCACTTCTCTTTATTTTTGAGAAACCAAAAATAAGTAATCCCCCTGGAGCTGCAAACTGCACAACACAGAGCTCAGATTGCTGCCTAAAAAGATAACACACAAAACATTTTAGGGCTTATAGTCAGAAGAACCTTTGGGACAGGAAAATGAAGTTATTTACCTATTTTAAAGAAAATGAACCATTTTTCCCTTTTTAGAATCTGACACTCTAAAAAGACATAAAAAGAGATGAAGATTTAGCTGTTTCTGGAGGAACTGATAACATCAGAAAGACACCAACAGGTAGTTTTGTGTACAAACAGGTAGTTTGTACCCACATACACATGCTTTTATTTATATGTATGCATGCACACGTGTAAATAACTACCGTAAGCTTTCTGAGCATAGCATAATGCGATCCTGAGCCTGCCTACTGTCACTATACTTACAACAATAAATACACACAAAAACTGACTACAGAAAAACGCAGATATTCATTACGTATAGATTGGAAGAGCAACACCGCACTTTGAATAAATCAACACAGCTCAGGTAATTCCCTTGTATGGTTCAGCTGACAATAGCCATCTAAAAATTCATTAACTCCAGCCAGTTTTGAGGAACATCCCCTGCAGTATCCACCGCTGAATTTAATTAAGTGCAGATATGTTATTGATTTACAGTCCAAATAATCACGGTCCCCAACAAGCTTTGGAAAATGTCACTTTTTTATGACTTCAACAAGGCTACTTCTTGCAGTGTCAGGTGAACAAGTTCAGTTTTCTCCTTTTTTGCATTTATGAAAATCTTGACAAGACTTAATGGAGTGCAAAATAAGAGAGCTCTAGGGATGGGGCTGGAAGGGTGGTAAGCAGAGAAAAGAAGGCCTGTGGAAGGATTATTTATGGGGTTTATTTAGCAGATGAGATTTTCCTTAGACAGGAAGAAATACCGCAGCTAAATACCTTGTTTTCACAGAAACTGTGCACAGGGAATTGAATTCATAAGGCTGAAGAAAATAAGAGCAAGTGAAAAGAGGAGGATGATAAAGCAGCAATCAGGATGCTCACAACCTCCAGCTGCTGTTGCTTTACCTAGCTAATCACAGACCTGCCCAGTTTGAAACCAATTTTATTACCAAGTTATAGCATGCTATGTCATTGAGAAATGCATACTGAGTAGATGAGACACCCAGCTGTACCTGCATACTAGCTAAAAGCAAATGACTGCACAGGAGATATCCAAATTTGCTCCTTTGTCCAAAGGGTACCGCTTTGTGCATTTTATGGAAGAGGGAAAAACTGAACATCAAGCATGTGTTTAAGTCTCAATCCCCATTTGACATTCTGTCTTCAAATGCCAAGGACTGCAGACTCTCCAGATATAGCTGCACTGCAAATAAGGGACTTCATGTGACAAATCCAAGCACGCTCATGGGACGCTAGGCAAGGAAAATAAGGAGAGAGCTGTGCTACAGCCAAGCTCTCGCTCCCACCTGCCTCACCTGATCTTCAATACATCATCCATCAAACTGAAGCATGCAACAACCACTGCAACTGAGATGGAAGGATTCCCTCGCCTATCAGAACAAAAAGCACTAAAAAAAAAAAAAAAAGTGGTTCATTTTGAACTAATATCTTCCTCAGTCCTCTGGTGCTGTGTTTTAAATATCATAGCATGGGGTATGAATGATACAAAGATATCTGTGATCACTTCTTAATTTTCAGGGTTGCAATCATTTTCAGGGTTAAGCACATAAACTTCGGCAATGAAAGAGTTCATACGTGACCAAGACAGAGGAAGTACCCTTAGTACAAAGCAACAAATAAATTGCTTCGTAGAATAAAGAGCAGGAAGCAAGAGTATAAGAAGTAAAGTCCAATTAAATATTTTCTTTATAATCACAACCTCAAGCTAATGCCTTATTAGTTAAGTACAACTCATGCGTTATAACTGGGCATCCCTTAATAGCTACATGCATCAAAGCTATCTGTGCTGATGCGTTTCTTCCATCGCTGATGTATGACTTCAGTACTTTCTTTTAATATATACCCATTTTTCATTTCACCACAAGGCTGTGGACATCTAAACCTTGCAGCTTCACTGCAAGTCTGGTATATTTATTACACATTCTTATTTACAGCAGCCCTACCATGGTTATATCAGAACACCATCAGCACTGCTAAGAGATAGGTATCTTAGGGAGTTAAAAGGCACTGTATTTCTGCTGTAGCTCTTACTCTGACTGGTCAGCTGAGAAGTCAAGATGCCCAATGTTAGATCAACTGGCAGGGCAAACTGTTTTCATATTTAATTTCATTTTAATTTCAAGCTGCAAAATGAAGACCTTTAAAGTATCTATTACTTTTATTAGTGTTTGTTAAAGCACTAATGTAGCAAATCACTTGGAATCCATGCAAAGGAAAATATCAAGGTGATAAGTGCTAGAAGAACACCAAGTATTTTTAGTCTACAAGAGCACAAAGAGACATTATCTGTGATCAGGGCTGCACAGAACTAGGTCCTGTGCAACTGTCCAGGGGCAGACAGTCTCTGTCTTGAAGAGTCCATCAGTAAAACTGCACTTGATGACTACCAGAAAAAAAACTTTCCATTTCACTCTTGGAGGTTTCATGTGAAAGGAGATTCACTGTTAATCACAGAATCACAGAATGGTTTGGGTTGGAAGGGACCTTAAGGATCATCTAGTTCCAACCCCCCTGCCATGGGCAGGGACACCTTCCCCTAGACCAGGTTGCTCAAAGCCCCATCCAACCTGGCCTTGAAATTAAAGAAATGTTGAAAACACACTGTAAAAGAATGATTTAATTTGAAAACTCTACTTATAGTTAACTGGATGGTTTGAATCCGTATCAGGAGAAAGCACTTTTTCCCCCCGGAAGCAAGGTAAAACCAGCAGTTACTGGGAACTGAACATCCAAGGCTGTGTGGTTTAATGGTTAAGTTCACCTGAACTCAAGCTACTTGTGTACTCTGTACACAGATACCATATTTTCAATAAATCCCTGGGGAAAAAAAAAATATCTAAATGGACAATCCTCAGCTCTAAAGATAGCTCTGGCTGGGAAACATCAGGGCTGGAAGTTGGTGACTGGTCCTCTTTGAAATCTCGACCATTAAGTTTCAAGGATCTCAACAGCCTTCAGGAAATGGAAGTGTTTCCATTAAACACTATTAAGGGTAAATCACAATTACTGAGGTTTCTCTAAATAACTGAATATGATCCAATTCGATGGGCCAGGACTAAAGTAAAATGTTTAGCAGAGTGCTCTAAAAAGCATGAGAGATTATATTTCACTTCTCAAACTAAAAACACGTGCAGTTCAAAAACTGTTTGATTTCACATCAGAGCTAATATTCACTCTTCCCCCCCCCCCCCCCCAGCACTCTACTCATTACTTTAAGGCAGTCATCTTTGGAGCACAATCAAAAACCTTTTAAATTTGTGTGAAAAAATATTTGCCTCCCCCCAGTTATGATCATCTCTGGTACTCTCTTTGGGCTAATGTGTTTATGAAGTGAGGTAGAATCTCTGTAAACTATTTTATAAGCATTATTCATCACTGAAAATGTTCCATTTGTTTTCCAAATAGGAGTAGTAATACAGGGAGACTCGTATTCTGTTTATGAGACCTGCATTTCCATAGCAGATTAACTACATTTTGAAAATATCAATGCTAAGGGTAGAAAGCCAAAAGAATTAAAATAATAAATTGTCTGGCTGGACAATGGTTATTTACATCTATTTCTACATAAGCTACATTTCTGTGACCTAAGGAAAAAAGAAAGAGAGGAAACCGAATTCTTAATTTGTTGTCAAACCTAGGAGCATTGTGCTATTTAGAAGCCTCAAGGGAATCGCCTAAAAACCCCAAAGCAGAAGGCATCTCTTCCTAATGGGGCTGATTTTCAGAGGAACTGGAAGGCTGTAACTCCAGCTGAAATCGATGGGAACAGCTTGTTGTGCGGACACTCAGGACACTCCAAACATGAGGTCCAGCCTAGCTCCAAATCAATCTCCTGTTCCTTTCACCTGTTAACACTTTGTTGCCATACTTTAAATAGGAGGCAGAGAAAGGGCTTCTATCGGGAACTTATTTCTCACCTTAAAAACAAAGAAGAGTTTCCCACATTGCCGCCTTCCACGATTTTACTGCAAGTCTGTGGGTATTTGATATTCTTCTGAAAGCTTTACCATCTTGAAGCATACCACTGGATAAGAATCTCTGGATAAGAAATGTATTTAAGAAATACATTTCTATTCCTCAGTTGATTTTATTTTCCTGTCATGAACTTTAATCCAGTCTTGTAATTTAGGGCCATGAAGGAAAAGATTTCTGACTCATGATTTTTCATTGCTTGGGGCTGGCAATCGTGACGTTTGGTGACTCTGATAATTGCTTGGATTTCAGGTCCTGAACGAGAAAAAACAGAACACAAGCTCCAGCATCATGCAGTCATTGGTTCCTAATTAGATCTTCTCTTTCAAACACAATTAACTTTGGGCAAAATGGGATAACAAGTCATCATAAGACCAATGAAGAAAACAGTCCCACAACCAACCACATTTTTGTGATTAACCCTTACGTATGTTAGCAGCTTAGATTCCTAACCAGCACTACCAGGTACTCCTGCAACTCAGATACGCTGTCCATCCCTGAAATACCCCAGATATCTGGTCTTCAGGAGTCACCAGCCATATTCACGTTCAAAGGTTTCCTGGTTTTCCACTGCCAGCTTTGACAGAGACATATCCATGATTTCAGTTGGAGCTATTTGATTGTATTCCTACAAACATTTACAGACCCTGAAGCTTAAGATCTTAACTGATCTCTCACTAAGCATGTGGCTCCAGAAAATCCAGCCACACAATTGCTTTCCTATTGTCTACCACCTCCAAAATTAAGGGAATACTCATCTGCTTTAGAAAGCTGTGACACCACCTAATCAAAGCTAGGAAGTGTTAAATTGTTTCATAGAAAGTCCAAGCTTAATAAGTGTTTTGCACATTAACTGCAATCATGTTATATACTGAATTGGTTCTAAAATGTTAACAGGACCCAAGAACCATTCTGTTCCTCAGAATTTGCCAGTCCTTTCGCTGTGAACAGGTACTGACTGACAGAGAGCTATTCCAAGCAAAACTTCCCTCCACTTATTTTCCAAGAAGGAAGCATCTTACACTGATGATTGTCCAAGCCTAGGTGCTCCATGGCTATGTGAAAGGAAACTGCAATGGATGGATACCGGGCCTCCACATTAGGTCTCGAGTGCAGAATTAAAGCCTAAAGCACAGCCGCTTCAAAAGCACTTGTGCGCGATAGTTTTCCTCCACTTTGCTTCCAAGAACAATAAATGCTTGTGCAGCCCTGGTGTATGCAGACACTTTAGGAGCTTGAAAGCAAGAGCGCACAACATGAGATACACCCCAACAAGACAAATGGGGTATAAACAGTTCAAAGGTACTTATTGCACCAGGTCAGCAACTCTTTGAATGAGATTTAAAAACCCCACACTCTTTAAAAAAATCTCTGAAACAGAAGTGACAGGACTTCCAGTCTCACATCCTCAAAACCACCACACAGACTAATATCGCTGGCACCAAGTCCACAGAGTACGTGACTACCCTGACAGGGAACACTGGCAGACTGCAAGCAATACGCACACAGGTTAAAACAGACAAAACAGTGTGTTCCTATTGCTCTACCTGAAGAAGAATACAAATACCCGCTAAGGACTACTTCACAGAAGCAGCCTGGAGTCCAGCTCTGACGTTACACCACCCGTCCCGAGTCAAGATCGTATTCTAGTCTCGTTGCACTGAAGGAAATGCAGGGAAGCTGAAGGAGCTACTTCACAACTTAGAGGAGCATATGAGAGAAACTGTACTGAGAAGCAGCAGCATGATAGCATTTACCTGCCACGTCATGCCTATAGACCTGGAAGTCATCCCCAAAGGACAGGCTGCACCCCGCGGGGCTGGCTGTGCACACACAGCACTGTACAGCTGCCGCATGGACCTCCTCACCCACCCACCTCCTCACTCACCCTCCTCTGCTCCCACGTCCAGCGACTACCAAAGGTTTGGCAAGCAGCTGCTTCCAGAGAAGACTGGACTGGTAGCTGGGCAAGTCAGCACTCGGTTCATGTTCAGGTGAGTGTCTGTTTGCTTTGGGATGGTAGATGTCAGCTGAAAGGGCTTAGGCCATCTCTCCAACGTATTAGTCACACAGAGAAAGAGCACAGCTTCAAGGACTGCTTACTAATGTGAATTCATTATATCACAAGCTCCCCCCAGTGCAGTGATCACATCCTTCTTTTGTTTAAAGGGCTGCACACATGACTAAATGCAGTCACAAATAATGTATAAACACCTTCACTTAATATTCAGATCCAGCTCTGCAGTCAAACCATATTACCTTTCCCAATGCATTACTGGACAGATCATGACATGGATTTTGTTTTTCTTTTTTTAGATGTGTGATATTTAAACATAGCATTACCCAGAAAAAAACAGTAATTTTCATCAGTTAATAAGAGAAGAAAAGCAATACGCATAATGGAAATGGAAACAACGAAACCTGAGGTTAATGCAGCTCAGTCAAGGGGACAGGCTTGTCTCCTAGGCTGAGCAAGCCAAGTTCTCTAGTCTCCTCTCACAGGAGAGGCTCTCTGTTCCTCTTCTCTGCACGTCCAGTCTGGAATGGACCAGCACATGGAATTGCAGGTTCTGCAGCAAGTATTCTCAACAAATCTATCAAGATAGAACTGTAACTTAACATTCAGAAATGGCAAATTTTCTGCTTGGGTTTAAAAGGGGGAAAACGTTTCTGGTCTGTAAGTCTGGTCTAGATAAAACACAGCTTTAGAACAGATTTGGAAGGCAAAGATAATTAAATGACACTGAAGTAAGGAAAAATAAATACTTCCAAATACCTCTGAAGTGAAGGACTGTAACCAAGACTGGGCGTAAATCAAATGATACTGATAACTGAAATGGGAAGAAACAGCGCACATCAAGTATCCAAAGTATACCAAAAAAGATACCCAAAGTATCAAGAAAACAAAGAGAAGACAGGAGTTTTGTTGTTTTCTTTGATAGAAGAGCTTCAATGCCTTACAGAATTTGAGTGCAGTTTCTTTGCTTTCTAGTTTACAAGTGGTTTGGTCACACTCGCATCAACATCTCTGTATCAATGGGAATGCATGATGCAATTCAGAGAGGCGCTTGGATCTACAGGTCTTCCCTTCCTTGACAGCAAAAAACTCAGTCATACAATAAAACCAGCTGCCTGAAACATCAAATCCAAACATACAGCCTACTCCCGGCTGACTTGAGTTCAAGTTCAGACACTCAAGCAGATTCGCACTGCTGCTGGCAGGCAGCCAGCTAACAAGACCAGGCGTCCTGAGAGCTTAGAAACAGGCGGTGAAGTTGTGAGGCTCTAGACCAAATAAAAGCCTCTCGCTGCAGTGCGCCGAACAGGGCTTCCTTTGTGCAACTCCTCCTCTATCATCACCCGGGCAAAAGAGAAGACATTTGGCTGCCACAATAAAATATATATCTATATTTCACACGTAATGCCCATAATGCTCTAAGGAGGAATACCCCCACAGGGATGAGGGGCCTCTTTTTGAAGCCATCCAGTGGTATCATGCCAATCATTTTGGCTCTGAGGTTCACTAGACGCGCACCAAGCACAGCTACGAGGAATGTAACTGCTGCAGCTATCGCCCTTCCTCCAGCATGAGGGGCTCCGAAGACACCAGCCACTGATGTGATGAGGAAAGGAACAGACAACGGCGATGCCTCTGCAACAAACCCATCCGCTTCCCAGCACAGCTCCTGTGCAAACCCAGACGGGTCCCCAGGGAAGTCTGGCGGCACAATTCCCAGGGACGGCGACAGAAACCCCCAACTCTCTCTTCTCCGTTCACATCCCAAGGAACACGTGCAACGCAAACCTGCAGTCCTCAAAGAAGGTTTAAAAGAAGCCTCAAGCACAACATTAAATACCGTTCTACAGCTCAAAATCAGAACCGGCCTTTTCATTTCAACCACAAAGGGATTCTGTACATTTTAATTAATGGGTTTAATTACTGGTAGCAGACTTACTATTCAGGCCAAAAAAAGCTTTTCGTGCAGTTCATCCCTTCCCTAATTTGAATAAAAATCTCATTGAAAAGCCAAGTTCTGCATGTTTGACAGTGCCCAAGTTACCATTTTTACTCATGTTTACTGCCAACCTGCCCCCTAAACACAGTAACTACATTCACTTTGACAAGCAAGCACGCTGGATTTACATCTAAACAATGTACTTTTTGATTCTAGCACATCCCAGCTCTCAATAATCCACCTGAAGTCTATGGCAATTATTTTACAGCATAAGAATTCAGGATTATTCCATTTAATGCACTCAAAATATTTATTCAAAGAGAACTACTAAGACTCATTTCAAACAATATAAAAATACCTTTAAATTATAAACCAGGCCAAGCACAGTCAACTCCTATGAACAATAATTTAATTACGAGTTAATTCAAGGTTCACATTTCCTTTAAAACAAACACGCAGTGAATGTTGAACATTTTGTACAATCCCAGTTTTTATTTGTCAGCATCCTTGCTACACTTAAATAATAATTACACCAATCAGAACAATACACTGTTAACTTCTCTGAGGGAGATACTGTCTGGACAAAGTTTGTTTTCAGAGTAGTTATCAATTTACCTTTAAAAACAAGACATTAAAAACATACTCTACATTTAATTACTATTATTACAGGAGCAGTGTCCTTCTGGCAACATAACCCATTCATCAAGCATCAAGTATGCACCATGTATAAGGCTTGCTTTAAGTGTCTTTTCCAGGAGAAGGCTCCACACACACTCCCTTTTCTTTTTCCCCCCTCCAACGAATAATGCATACAAACGGAGCATACAGTTTGAGCAATCGGGGCAGTTACTCCAGCTCTGCACACAGAGCAAACAAGCAAAACATGAAGTGCATTAAACAAATGTCCCAGTGACCCACGCTGTTGCAATGAACAGAGTCCAGCCACCCATTCCACCATGGATGCAATAATTGGAAGAATGGCAGAGAAGGAAGATAAGTCTGTGGAGCCTTTCTCCAAGTTTCTCTTCCCGATGTTGCTGGAGGCACACAGACCTTGCAAACTGGGCAGAAGCCCTTGCCTGTGCCCTGCTGAAGGCACCAGCTCTGCAAAGTGTTCTTGGCTGCCCCAGTTCCTACCTTGCTGAGCAGATAGGACAACAGAGCTCACCACGCTCGCATTAAATACATCCACTGGAAATGAGACAGCTCTTTGAAAAACATCACAATGCTGGTTTCAAAGATGAGATTGAAAGTGTCTGAAGGGCTTTTTTTTTTTTTTTTTTTTTTTTTTAGATTAAAAGGGGAAAAGAGAAGAAATATTTTAAAAGTGAGTTAATGAAAGATCTTGACTGGACACATAAAAGAAAAGAGACCACTTGGAGAAAACCAGTCCTGTGAGATTCATGACGTGAGCTACACGCCCTTGAAGACATAAAGAACAACATTCAGGTAACCTTGCTTGGTTGACATGAAGGCATGTTCCATTGTGTTTGCTGTATGAAGCCGATTTAAACAGGTTTCTAATTCTTTGCTTATAGCAGCACGTTACTGTCGGATCTAAAGATGGGCAAACACACAGAAAAAGGCTTAGCAAAGCTGCAGGCAGTTTTTGGACAAACACAGTAAGTGTAATGCACTGGACTGGAAAACCCTGCTGCTGATTACTGGTAAATACACATAAGGTAACTGCAGAGACAGACAGAAGAAAAGCCTCCTTTTTCTTCCCCCTTTCCCTCAGAGGTATAAAAGCTGGAAAGGGCTAGTATTCCTGGCGAGAACACGACCAGCCGTGAAAACTTCAGGCAAGCTGGTGAATGGAAGGATGCAGGAGGAGAGCGACAGTGTTCTCCCTTGCCCGCAGAGGTGGCACTCAGCTGAACGAGCAAAGCACGGTCCGTACGTCATGCGATGTCAGCTACCGTTACTAAGGAAACGGCACCAGATAACCCAGGCTGAAACATCCACATCCAGTTTCTAACAGAAACGCCTGTCCACTAAAGATGCTATGAATATCCACAGAGCTTGCGTCATTTCGTTATACTCTGATTGACAACACAATATCGGTGAAATTCACTCAACAGCAACCTGTAGCCCAAAAGAATTTGGAATTTTTGTCCCAACATGGCACACATCAGCCACACTGCACACAGTCCCAATTGAACCACTATGGCTCTGAATCACAGAGCTAGATCTTTTAGAAATCAGATAGGATGAAAGAGTAACTGGAATGTAACTGGGTTGAGAACAAATACAAAAACATCTGCATTCATTGCTTCCCCACAAGGATGAAAATGTCAGCACTGTTTTCCTTCTCTTAGATCACACAGGTAAAGAATACAGATTGTAAGCAGAGTCATTGTGTTTACAACAAATCTCTCCCACTGGGTGAGCAGAACTGACCCGCACAGAGGCATTATTGCTCCAGGGGCCAGCAAGGGTGGCATGGAGCTGCCCCGGGTCCGGAACAGCATTTCCTTCAGGAGCTTGCAAAGGTGAGCTCACTGCTTCATACTCCGTGCTCAACGTGTTAGACAGGTACTAGTGCTGAGACTGTGTCTCCTACCTCAATACATGCTTTCTGTGGTCTCATTAGGGTGACCTTGGGGCAGGAAAGGGGCCCTCCTACCCACTGGATGCCAACATATCTCCATGGAGTCAAATCCCCTATAAGTGCCTCCAGATTTGCAAATGAACCCTACATAACACGAGCTGCTCTTCTGTCCAACTGCATCCTATGGATTGAATCCAGGACCATGGAGACACATTTCAGGGGCTAGCCAGACCATGAGGAAACCCATTCATGCTCAACGTCCTGCAGTAACCTTACATGAAAAACTTCCTTCTGCTTAACAGATGATGCACCTAAGCTCTGTTCAGAGATGCTGTAGTCCAGCGTGGGGCTGAACAGTGCAGATTGAGTCTGCCATCTCAGCCTTGGAGTTTCTTGTCCTTACAAACCCCATGTACTGTAACAGAGAGGCACCTACGGGTGTGGGAAAAGTGGCACACACTACTTAGTGGCACCTTCAGCCATTTAGGACCTAGGATAGCTAGGAAATGTTCAGTTACTGATGCAGACAGACCCTGAAAATCAACTACCATGTATTTAAGAGACTCTTGCTAAACTCAGCCTTGCAGGAGAGTAAAATGATTCACAAGAATTCTATATTTATAACAAAGATTCACTGAAAGTGACTCATGTACTGAGCCAATCTAATTTTAAATAGAAGGGAAAAACCTCTTGAAGAGGCACATGAAACTGGAGTGAGGGAGGGAAGAGAACTGCACACACAGGAGAGCCCCAGCCAGGAGCTGTTAGCCAAATCTCCTGGAAGCAGTTTCTCCATTCAATTAGCTGAAGTGATAGCAGAACATTCAGCTTCACCTACTTCTGGTTTAGAGTTAATTAAGTCCTACCTTCAAAGCAGCTGCAGGTTGGAATACTTCCTTAGGATAGGTAGGATTGCTGGGCAATAATAAGGCAGCTCATGGAGAGTTATTAGTTCTTCAGACCCTACAGAATTCAGAACACAAAACCAACTGGAATCACAGTGGGAGGAAGGGAGAAACATTACGAAGGTTTTACAGTATTCCTAATTTTGGCCGAGCAGATTCTAACAGAAATAGCTGCCGCCCCACTACCCCTTACATCAAGACTGCAGCACATCTTACAGCATATAATTTCAAAGACAGAGAACAGACACACAACACTAGGAGCTCTCTAGATCAAACAGGCAGCCTGCAGCAAGGGCACTGGCTCAGGGTTCCTTCACCTGCTCCTATCTCGGGACCATTTTCCTCAGTTACTTTTTCTCCTCTGTATAGTACAAATATACAGTAGATAAAAGGGGAACATTTAACATAACCACAACCTAAATGGAAGAAACGGCTACAGTCTATATTAATAGCAATAAAACATTAGCCAGAAAACACGGCCAAATCTTGCACTCCTGCACTGAATATGTAGGGATGAATAAATTCTCCTAAGCTGTAAGTAAAAGATAACTTGGAAACAGCAAGCAGGCTAGTGAAAGATTAGCCTTGCATACATAATAACCACACACAGCAGAGCAAGTCGGAATTTCAATGTTGCAATAGGAAAAGGTTACTATTCTCCGACTTCGGCTTTCAGTAACATGTGTCAATACTTCTTTGTCTAAACAGTCCACTTATCTCCAAAGCCAAATCTAACTACCACTCTTCTTAACCTCTTCACTGCCATCAACACATAACTGGGTAGGCTTGGCTGCAAATGCTCCATTCTGTGAAATCCAGAAGTGTTTAAATGGCTGCTCTCCAATCATTCTCAGCATCGCTCCCAGTTAAGTCTTCAATTTGAAGCACGAAGAGAAAGCAGCCAAGAATTCACAGGCCAACATACATATTTACAAGCGTACATAGCTTTAATTCTCAGCAGTATCTTGCTGTGATGTTTCTCCACACACCAAAGTCTGATGAACAGTGTGAAGTTTTTATCGGCCCTAGTAAATTATGGGCTAAATTTCAGAACTGTTGAACCAGCATTCAACAGCTCCTTCTCAGGCACTGAACGAAGTGGCTAAGTCTCCAAAGGAGTACTTGGTGTGAACTATTCAGAAGCTGACCTCTACTGAGAATCCAGCATTGGACCATCTTTATCCACCCACCCACACAGGGTCTGCTTCGCTCCATCATCACAACACACACACACACACATCAGTCTAAGTCTGCAGGGACCAGGCAAACCACCACCAAATTTTAGAATTTATTCAGACTTAGATCGATTCACAGAGTTCTGAAACACCAGCTGTCCTTGGTATACATGACATTATCTCCAAAGAAATTTTATTTTCTTGCTAATTCTTGGTAACGCAACTTCCAAAATACAGTCATGAGGAAAAGTCACCAACATAATGGCTCACCGATTACATTAAAAAATATACAAGAATGTCCACAATGTCAAAGCCTAGACCTCAATCTCCCAAATGCACCATTTATGTAATACAGCATTCGGTGCACAGTGGAGAGCAGAGAAGTGTTGCGAAGATCTGAAACACACCAACTAGCCAGTGGCATGATGCTGGCTAGAAAAGTCACCGAGATTTCCATTGTTTCTCTTTTTTTAAAAAAGGCAACAGCTCTTTCAATGACTTTTTGGGCTGGATTCTGCCACCTATACTCAAAATGAGACACCTTATTCTTCAAATACATTGAGACAACTTACAGAACAAAGCACTTTCAGCTGGAAGGCAGCTGCCAGATTTTAACTCATGACTGTGAAAATTTCATCTTTTGGCAGTTATCCTCTGGGTTGTATCTTATCTCCAAATACATATTATTTAACCTACTAGTGCTTCCTAGTAAATCACCTTGTCGTTTTGGCTTGGTACTTATTTTGGATAATGGCATTTTAATAAGAGTTACATTCTTATTTGTAATGTACACACAGATGTAGCAGATGTAACAAAAAGGTGACATGGGCCTGAACTCCATGATTTCTAATATTTAAATTCCTGCATTTACCTCTGACAGCACAGAAAATACATTTCTATAGGAAAAGTAAGATTATGTAGTGTTAGCTCTTTTGTGTGTCATTTACCACATAAGGCGATGATGTGACTGCTGTCTTCATGTACAAATTTCCGGGTGACAGCTTCTTCCATGATCTGCTTTACCTAAAATAAATAGAAAGAAGTGATTGTAAGATCCCAGCACAAACCAGCACAGCATTTGGGAGTTTCAGTTTCAACCTTTGCTTGCTCTTTCCCCATCACCAGAAGACTAACAACTCACGCAAGTGACATGTTGCAGGGAAGGAAGGATAGAAGCATTTAAGGAGGGAAAGGAAGGACAAACCTGAGCAGCTTTTCATGGGATGAGGGAACCTCTGGTAGAACAAGGACAGGTCAATTTGGGGCATGCCCCTATAAAAGGCTGAATTATTTCAGAGCACCCAGAGTACCCTCCGGAGAACTTCTTCAGCAGATGTTCCAAAGGGCTGTGCAAAACTTTTTATATGATTCATCCTTGGCCTTCCTGCATATCATTACTTCTGCTCATGAAACAAGATTATGTATTGCCATGTCCTCTTTCTACTTGTGGCATTCGGCTCTTTTTCAAGCACAAAGAATCCCTGAACTACACAGGCATACATCCCAAGAGAGGTTTACAGCAACCTTTCCCCCGTTTGGGGGCTTTACACGCCACAGTAATTACAAATTATGCTCTCAGAGCTCTGCTGCACCAGACACTATACAAAAATAATATGGTGCCTATAGAGAAGACAGTGCCTTCAGTCTTCACTTCTAGACACAATTTAACAATTACAGCAAATAAAATTACATTTATCACACTTCTTACTGATTTAAAACAAAGTTCCTCTCCAGTTTCAAGGCTGATGTGTCAAGCTCCAGAGGAATTCATTGCAGTTACTGACTTTCAAAAATTAAGGAAGAAAACAGACAAATCTTACAATTAGGCTGTTGAAGAGAGGCTGCAGTTACCCTCCATTCATCTGCTAGCTTATTCCTCCCTCAGTGGCTTCCTCAGCCTGATACCAGATGAAATCTATTTGCCTCAACCAACTCATTTATCAGACACTCATTCCTTCCTGGCCACAGAGCACTTGCTTTTCCAGATACAAATCCACAATCATTTTTGGCTTCTCTCATTTGTGAGCTATAATTACAGGGTTAGGACACACTGCCTAAATAAATGCCACATCACTTTCAATATATGAAAGTAAGTGCTACTGTGGCAGAAGATTTAACAAGATACTCTCTTCTTCCAACTTTTTTTTTTTTTTTTAAACTTGAAAACAATTTTTACAGCAGTCCTGGAGTCCAACAAATAGTGAATTATCTGGCAGGTCAATCACTGTGTGGCTACTCTTTACCAACAAGCTCAGCAGCATGGCCTGTATACCAACTTGGTCTGACTGGAGTGCCAGTGCAAGCTGTACAGCAATGGTCACCACTAGCCTGCCGCAGGGGCTAGCTCCGCAGACCTAGCAGACCTCGATCCACGCTTCTCAGCGGGGCTGGCAACAGTGCACTCAGCTCTCATTAGGCTGCATCTGGTACCTGAGATAACCAGTTTAAAGCTAGCTGGGTTACCACTTCTTTGCAGCGCTGACAGGTCCAAAGGTTTTAAGCCTTCCCACTCAGCGCTGGAACCAGGAGAAGCTGCAGGTGCAATGCTTCACTGACAGCTGGGCTCTGTACGTGCACTGCTGTGCTGATGAGGTGGCAGCTGCCTAGGAAGGTGCCTTCTCCAGTTTGGAGGGCTTCCTCCTCCAGTAAGATCATTTGCGAGGCCAATTCTGGATGCTGTAATCAAGCATGCCTTCCCCCTGGTAATCATCCTGAGGCCTCCATGCCCACTCCTACACCCCCATCCCGGCTGGCAGCCGTCTGCAGCTCCAGCTCCGGCACTTGCTGCACGAGCCTTTCAACACACGGCATTCTCCCCACCCCAAATTCTGGATCAAGTTGATCCTGCAGAATTTGGGCTTCTTATCAAACAGGAGTCCTCTGGGTTGCAAAGAAAACATTGGGGGGGGGGGGGGGGAAGCAAACATGTAAGAGGCTTTGAAAGTAGAACACGTTTCATATCTGAGGACTTCAAAGCAAGTCTTTTGCACTTTATAAAACCTGGCTTGCTGTTCACATACTGAGGCTTGACAATATAAACTCCTAACAAGGTAATTTGTTTCTTTCCTGTGGCATTTCTGACATGGTTATTAGAACTTTGGACCTTGCAGTAAAGCAGTGGGAGGTGGAGGAGTAAGAGGATATCAAGAAAGAAGCAAAGGTGTGAGAAGGTCTCATGGATGGGAACTCACACAGGAAGCACCTGGATTATGCTGTTTATCCAGCAATCCCCTTCTCACATTTTTATTCGCATCATTGTTGATTTACAAGCTTGATGTCTGCTTGTCTTGGCAGGAACCCAACAAAACTTATTCCAAACCTCACCTAGAGGTTTGAAATTATCTAGATAATAGCACCTAGGCAGACCACAGCGCAGCAAAGGGACGGGGACAGGACAGCTGCGCAGCTCTGCCTGTTTAAATTCCAGCTCAGACCCTGACCTGCTTTTTCACACGTGGGAGGCAGCATGTTCCGGCAAACACAGCTTGCAGTGGAAGCACAGAGACAGTGCCATCCACTGCCTCCAAGCCAACTCATCTCCGTGCCTCAGCTGACCCATCTGTGAAAGAAGGACAGTGACCCAACCTTTGCAAGCTGTTCTGATTTCACTGGATGAAAACTGTGTTTAATCTACCAAATAGAAGGCCTGATTTACTAAAGGGAAGAAGTATCTCTGAGTGCCACTAGCATTAAAGTGGACAGAAGAGGAAGCACGAGAGCTGCACCAGGGCAAGTCATGCACATAGGACTCAAGGTCACAGACATGAATTCAGGCACCATTCAGGACTGCAGACTGCGATTTCAGTCTCAGCTCCCCAGAGAACAGTAACTGGAATTCAATTCCTGACGACAGGGAGGAAGAGTCATGTACTAGGAGCAAGAGCTCTGGAGCTCAGAGGCCAATTCCCTGCTATCACACGTTTCCCAGGCATAATAATCATTAGTCTTTATTAGCTCAGTATGTTATTTAGATCCCAGTCTGTAGCCCAGAAACAAAAAATTAGAAGTGTATAAAAAATTAGAAAGAAAAAGGTTTCAGATGCAATAATCAACCCTACTTTTATACAGCAGCACCATATGGTCAGCCTATCGGCAGACTTTGAATCCAGGACCTCCAGAGCTAAGGAAGACAGTCCAGGCAAGCAAGCAGTGTCTGTTCCCAGCTGCCACCGAATATGGAGCAGCCTTTGCACATTTTCTGGAGAGTCAGTGAATGTTATTAGAAAACATTTTCAGGGCATAGACAGTAGATGTGAAGATTCAAAAGTTGGAATGCAGTGTTCTTCAATCCCACGTCATTTCTCACTGCCACGTAATTCAGGGATGCTCCAGGCAAGGAGCTAAATCAAATGTTTCTGATCAAATCAAACACAAGCCTCTTTCTCCTTTGCCATCTTGTGCAGCTCTCTTTGCAGGGAATTATGCTGTTGTGTCTCTGTTCTGGGGAGGCACTTGTCAATGAAGCTTTCTGAGCATAAGCCTACACAGACACCCACTTGCACATACTAGCAGACCTGACCAAAATTCAAATTAATCTCATTAAAAGAAACATCAACAGCCCGCCCCCCTGCATTCACCCATCCACCTGCACAGGTAAAGAAATCTCTTCAGCCTACTGACTGCTGTTTGTGCAAGGGATGGAGGGCTGCCTCCTCCAGCTGGAGCCAGCGCTGCTAACAGAAAGGTGCCTGGAGAGAAACCTGCTCGGGTGGGAAGGAGGCGGCACAGGTTCGGCTGAGGTATGACACAGGCTCCCTCCATTGCCTTGGAAACATCCCTCCCGTTCTCTGTGCCTCCTTTGTAAGATCAATACAGGATCTACTCGTCTTAACCAGGCTGTTCATTTACACCTGCCAGGCGGCACAAGCATGCAGAAAAGCAGCAAGTGCACTGACTTCTGTGCGTTTCAGCCTCTCCCTGCACCAGAAGTAGCATTGCATCAAGGGAACCACAGAGCGCTTTAACAGGCCTCAGCGACAGGCTCAGAAGACATTCTGCTCTCCCTGGAAAAGGTAACAGGCTCCGTGTGCACCATATTTTCCAACCAGTGGCGAGCAAGGATAGGAAAGCTCTGCCTACCCAAGTAAAGATCTTGGCATTCGAGGAGTGAAGAATATCCTGGTGGTAGCATTATCCAGGTAAAGCAAAGCAAGCTGCTTGAATAGAAGCTGATAAGCATTTGCACAATGTTATAATGGATCACCGCTCTTTCTCCGACATCCTACAATGGCCAAAACTTTCAGAAGCAAACATTGAACATAGGTCATAATACATGGATTATTTAATACGTTTCACCAAAGAAACACAGGAGAAATGCCTTTATGTTTAATTTTTTAATTTTTGTTATAAGGAAGCTTTTAAAATTGAAAAACTCCAATTTTGCAGCAACCTGCTGGTACAAGAGATCAAGAAAATGAAGACTACTAAGACACAACATGCACTGACTATATACTAATTTATTCACAAGCATAGGGCTGGAAGAGACCCACAGATGTTGCCTTTTCCATCCCTCTGTTGAGTTCCTGGTCCGCTCCAATGAGCGCAGACAGTTAGGACTTGCCTTACTGCGATTTTGCTAAACTGTCACTATGACGGATTTCTGACCAGGGCTGACCCAGCATATCTCAACTCATCTGCAACCTTCAGGGTTAGGAATGACCTTTCAAACCAGCACCACTCTTTCAGAATACAGGTTGCAGCGCTTTCTCCAACCATGCATTACGATGGGATGCTGGAGAAGCACCACGGGGACAATGCAGCGTCAGAGGCAAAGAACAGCGCTCATAAAATACTGGAATAACCAGGACTACAGTTAAAACCCACAGCATTTTTTCCTCGAAGAAGAAAACCTTATGTCCAGCATCCGTGCCTTCTTTAGCTTGTGTAGTTACTGTTCATCTCTTTTATTGATCACTCCTGCTGCATTGACTCTTACTCTTGATGAAAAACTGGGTGGTGTCAACACAAGCTGTTAAATAAGTACAATATTTCTGCTCAGAAGTGGTTGCATTTTAGTTGTAAGATGAGCAATTGCATTTCTGAAGTGCTCTGAAATTTTTCAGGGTGAAACTGCTAAGGTTATTGTTATCCTGTTTGTTTCACAGCTAGAAAGAGTGCTGTGTTTAAATCCAGAAATGGCAAAAAGCCTCCATTTCAGTAGGTAGAAGGAAATGGCCAGAAAAGCCTGGTTTATGAGTCTGCTTGTCACAACAGATTTTCCTGCAGAGAGAGATAAATGTTTGAAACGTGAACTTAGAAGCAGCCTCAGCATGAATCCCAGTAGAGTTAAATTTTCAAAACACATTACATGTCCTCCTCTCTATTAGAGCCAACAAAATAGATTCTTTACCAGTGAGAATTGAAAATCCATCTGAGAAAAAGCAAACAACATTAAATTTTCCCAAAGGAAAAATTCAAAAGTTTTTGCTGAGAGGGAGAGACAAAATAAAATAAATAACCACTTTGCACCAAGTGACTTTGGAGACAACCATTTTATATTTTGCAAAGACAACTGAGTTTTAATAGCCTTGGTGTAAACAACATACAGAAGGAGTATGCTTAATCTGAACTCCATTAGATATCGAGGTTACGTGAAAATAGTTCAATGGGAGGAAGAGCCTGGGTTTAAAGGACAACGGAAGGGAACGATTGCTTTGAGAATGGACATGGATGAGTTTTCAAAACAAGACACCAACACACAACATGCATGCAGGTATAAGTGGCTGTGTGAAAAGTCACACAGAATAAAAAATGAGGTTGAAAATTCTATCGGAAAAAGTTAATTACCATCATTAAGGGCAGCATAATCTGGTGGCTGGTATACTAGTGGTCTGCATTCAGTTTCTGGCTCCACTGATTGATTATTTAAAAGAAAAATAAAATCTCAATCTCAGTGTCTCTGACTGCCTCCTGATACCATTTGTCTTAATGCGAGCAGAACAGGCAGGGTCCCCTTCTACACGTCTGTGCAGCGCACAGGCGAGAGGTCTTACCTTAACGTGCATACAATCACCAAAAAGCTCTCATGACTACTTTAGGATGGAAAGCTCTGGGCAATCCCCAAAAAGCCAAGCCAATATAAATCCTCTAAAAGAGCATTTGTGAGGATTTGGAGAAGAAAAAAACAAAACAAAAATCCAGATGACATAGAAGGTACAAATATCACTTTCAAGCATTATTCAAGTAATTTAAAAGCTAGAGTCCAATTAGAAACATTTTAGAGACTTTAAAAACAAATTAGCCTCAGATTTTTTAATTATATACCACTTGTTCTCCTCGGCTCGAGCTGGCTTGGATCACGAAAATCCATTTCACTGTCAATCTCATACATTAGCACAAGATTGCAATGTTCAGAGTTGGAAAACGTTTCTCAAATTTATATATTTAAACATTAACCCAGGAGAGCAAGCGCGCACTTCTAAATCAAACCTTACACTATCTTGGCTCAAAGGTCCTAGTTTAAGCTAAAATCTCTAAATGAAGTGGCAGGTTCATGGCTGCGTTAAGCCGCAGCATTTAGCACGTGAGCGAGCAATAGGTGACACCTGCTCGGTGCCCTGCAGCCAGCTGCTGGCTGGGTCATTCTAGGACATGGTCCTACAATTTTGCGTACAGACTGGTCCTTACGTGTCTATCCCTACTCTGCCACTTCCAGTTAACCTACACTGACTGAAACATCTGAAATTTTCTGGTTTCAACACTAACAAATGTTAGGACACCAGATTCAGGCTCAGGAACCTTGGCCATAGCAACAACTTTTCACTTGAGCTTTAATGAATCCTGCTCCCAGGCTGCTTCTGATTTCCCCAGCTGTGAACTGGGGGAGGGGAAGGAGCAGGAGGATAGTTAGCTTTTTAAAAATACTTTTTGTTGCTGTGATGGATAAGCATTACACCTTCACTTAGGTCCTGTGTAAGAACAGGCAGCTACACACAGCTGTTACACAGTCAATGCCACAAAAACGTGAAATATGGTACTCAGGTGTACGGGGGAGAGGTGGCCGCTCACTACACTGCCACTTCTACCTGGAACATGTTCACGGAGGTGCCCTTAGACCAAGGCATGCTTGCACCAGCAGGCACCTCCTCCCAGAGCACCCTGGCAGAGACCCCAAAAGGGGACCGTCCTGTTGGAGCGGTCTCAGCACGAACCTTGCCGATGGTAAGAGCCACTCCACCCAAATGCAGAGCACAGTAGGAACGCCGTCCTGCTGAGCACATCCTACCAGGTAACAGCATCATTCTTTGCGGAGACTGAAGCACTACCAGTCCAAACGCAAGCGCGATCAAATGCCACGGTCCCCTTTCAGGCACGGGGTGTTCGGTAGTTTATCCACCGATGGATCTCAGATTGCCCCAGCATGTAAACATCACACAGCCGTTTGTAAGAACAACCACCCAAATTAACCCAGCCTTCCTCCCCAGTTTCACAGCACACTTCCTAAAGCACAGGTATTAACACCACAGGAGCAGACACTTCTGCCAGGGCTCTGGCATTTGGGAGCCAACTCCGTTCACCCAAGGGCACCTTAGGACCAGCTTTCTTATCACTGATTTTCCTCCTTTCTCCTCTAAAACTCACAGCTAAGAAAAGTTAGTAAAGAACTAGTAATAAAGGAAACATAACCCCAGGGAATGGGAGCCGGGACCATTAGCTCATCACAGACTCCTGCCTCAGGTGAACACAACCATCACCTGCTGCAGGGGCAGGAAAGAGCAAGCCCACAGAGCAGCATCTCTTCTCCCCAGGTTCACTTTGGAAAAGCCTAGCAAAACCACTGACATGTTTCTGGAGCAGCATTACAATATCAACCTCAACAGCTCGGCCAAGGAGAGCCTTTATTTATTTATTTATTTATTTCAGTCACGGGAAGGTCGCGTATACCACAGTAACAGCACAGAAAGGGTTAAACAGTTGTAGCCGAACAAATCCTCCACTTCCCATTCATCGCCTCCTGAAGGGAAATTGGGTTTTAATTCAATCCGGCCAAAGCTTTATTTTATTTACTCTAGGCAAACTCTTAACTACCGGCCTTGCTGCAAGAGAGATTAAACAAATTCATCACGCGGAAGGGTCAACCTGTCGTTACCGGCCTGAACCCGCCGCGGGAGGCCGAGCCCGGCGGGAGGGCGCGCAGGACGGCCCGAGGCCCCGGAGCCCTCCCGGGGCAGGGGACCCCCGCACCACCGGCTGACCCCGGGGCGCCCGGGGGAACCTCCGCCGGCCGGAGCGCGGGGCTCTGCCCGCCTCACAGCCCCGGCCCCACCGGGACCTCGGGAGGACGCCCGCCCGCCCGCCGCCCCCGGCCGGCCCCCTCCTCCCTCACCTCCTTCTTCACGTTCCACAGCAGCTTCTCCTTCACGGCGTCCGCCGAGCAGCTCATGGCGGAGCGGGGAGCGGGGCCGCCCGCCGCGCCCCGCGCTCAGAGCCGCCCGCCCGCGCCGCTACGGGAGCGCCCGCGGGGCGAAGGCTCCGCGCCGCCCGGCCGAACGCGGGAAGGCTGCGGCGCGGCGCGCAGCTCCGCGGCCATCTTCCGCGGCTGCCGCTGACGTCACGCTGGGGGCGGGGACACCGGGGCGGGGCGGGACCGCACCTGCCGCCGCCGCCGCCCCGGCTGCGGGGCGAGCTCCGTGGCAACCGCGCCGGGGGCGGGGCCAGGCTGAGGCGGGAGCCCGCCGCCTCCGGCGCTGAGGTAACGCGCGGCTCTGAGGTGGCCCCGGCAGCCACGGTGCCCGGCCGGGCGCGGGCCTGCCCGGGAGCCCCGGTTTCCTACGGTACCAGCCCGTGTCCACAGCTGGTCCTGAAGGAACCTCAGCCCAGGAGGGGCCCGGGGAGCCCAGATGTTCAGTGCTTCACTGGGAGCGCAGCAGCGGCACACCGGCCTCTCTAGAGAAGGGAAGGGGGTTGAAGCATCAGGTCAGTGACATAACATTAAATCTGCTTTTTCTAGTGCTTGTTTCAGTATTTTCCACTAAAAGAGTGAACAGCATACTCAGCTTGTTTGATTTGCTTTCTGATGTTGGCAAAAGGACAGCACTTTGCAAAACCGCAAGGGCTGCCCAGGAAGCGTTCAAGCTCTTCCTTCCAACACAAATCAGGATGTAGGCAAGATCATTCCTTCAGCAGAAGTATTCAGGATACTTAATAAACCAGAGCTCGCTCTCAGCAAGTCCTCCAGCTACTGCTGAAAATCCTACATTAGTTGTGGCTGCAAAGGAAAAGATGCCACAGGAACACCCAGGCAAAGGGAGAACTCCCAAGGGAACAGCACAGAAAGAAGAGATGGCAGGCAGGAGGAGCTGGACCACACCGAGAAGACGACAGACCTCCATTAGTGCAGGCAGAAAAGGGAAAAAGAAGAGAAGAGTTGTTCCGTCTTTGCAAGAGGCAGCAGATAGAGGAGACTGAATCATATCACCCAGTCACAAGAACCAAAAGTCCTACCACGATGAATAAAAGTAGTCTGTTTCTACAAGCTCTCATACAACTTAAAGGCAGGGTAGGAGCACCTACCTTACAGGCAAATCAATTCTCAACACCACAACTGTGGGAAAGAATAGCCAGTATGCACTAGAAACCACAGTTACCTAAGAGAGGTTTCTCACCTTTCCGAACAGAAGGATTACCTAACTTCTTTCAAGGACAGATACTTTGTGGAATAGTTTTTGTGGTTGTTGCTCACAACAAAAAACCCTATGGCTTAGCTCAGAAAGCAGGGTAACAGCAGCAAAGAGAACAGCTAAATGGGACAGATTATGCTGGCTACCTCAAAAGCACACCTGCTGCAGAACACAGACTAAATCTCCAGATCTAATTCCCTGCTAGGCTGGTCCGTCAGTCAAGAAAGGTTAAAGATTTTCAAAATAGAAGTTAGGTTACCTTTGTAGTAATAGAAATTGTGTGTAGACTTAATGAAATATCAAAATGCTCTGTGATTCTTGTTAGGAAATGAAGTTACTTCCATGAAGATGCAAAACCACTGCGGCCAATGAATTGTTCTACAATTAAAGGAAAAGCCCAGAGAAAAATCAAAACCAGTTGTCTGCAGAGCACCTGTAAGTACACTGATACCTCCTACAAATAGCCTACACTTGCAGGGCATGCGTGAAAGGTAGCAACTGCTCCATAGAATACAAAAGCCATTTGCTGATACAGTATTTCTGTGGTTCAGGAATCCTAAATACTTGATGAGGATCACAACTACAATGCAGAACACAAGTGCAGAGACTAACACGACGAATAAAAAGTTACGATGCTGGAGAAAAAAAATCACAGAAGACAAAATATAACACTTTATTAAAAATTAGTGTTCCATTTCCATTTAATGCACTGATAAAAGAGAAAACACTTTAATCAATAGCTAATATGGTTACTGCATTAACTAAGTATTTTATCCATAAGGCTGACCCTTAAAAGTTAGACATAAAAATAAAACAAAGCCTGATGCTATAAGAAAACAGCTTGATCACAGCATGTCAGTTTAAACAAGATCAGCAATCGTATTTGCTATCCTCTGGATATAAAATATTACGGAAATCCAAAGTCCTTTACTATTATTAAACAAATGAAGCTTCAACATCCCTCTGAGGTAGGGGAGGGTCTTACCACCATTTTATTACCGATGAGGAAAAATTATGCACATACAGCAAGTCAGTTTTTCTGTATGTCACCGAGTTAGTGGCAAAGCTGGAAACAGGACTCATGCCCACTCATCTCTTAACAAAACCTCAGTTCTCCTAACAGAATGGATGGTATGAAATTTGGCTGTAAAGATTTTATGCCAAGGATTGTCAGAGGATATAATCTAATTGTGTAAGACAGGGACTGCTGGGCCAGAGACATTCAGTTAAGGTATACTTCCTCAGTATTTCCTAGAGTGAATTGTGTCTGAAAATTAAAAAACCCCAAGAAAAAAAAAAAATCTAATCAAAACCACAACAAGCATTGCTGTTCCAAGCAGAATGCAGCTTTTCAGTAACACCATAGTATCGGTCCCTCCAATGCCCTCCCAATCTCGGTCAGTTATTTTGTACTTTAACCAAGAACTGCAAGAGAGAAAAAGTCAGTGGAATGGAACATTACAATAGGATAAATGTCTCCGGATCCAAAAACTAAATGTCAAGGTGAAGGTTAAACATTTAGTTTTGTCTCAGCATTTATCAAGCAGTTGGAGGCTGCTACCCTGCAGAACTCTCTCTTTTGACATTATTGCCTAATTAACACTGATACTGAAAAGCTATTTAACGTAAGACATTCACTCAAGGCACCAAGTCTCCTTCTCTGCAGAAAGGCTGAGGCTGTTTTGCAATATGTGAGGACCCCATTACAGAAACATGCAACCCTTTATTACAGTACTTGTGTATAGGTGTCAGTTAATGTTTTCCATTCATTCTCTCGGTCTGCTAATATAATATTTGAATGCGCAAAAGTTCACGTAAATTTAGGAGTGAAGAGGACAGTAAGGTTTCAAAAAGAGCTCCAGCAGCTAATGAATGCTAGCTGATGTAGTTAGAATTCATACATTACAAATGAGGCAAAAAGGCATTTCTTCCTCCTAAAGGCTACTATAACTTCACAGGCACATCAGTAAACACATCCATTGGTGATGGTCTATGTAGGAAGCCATTACAAGTCTCTTAACTTGCAGACAAATGCATATCATTAGAAATCTATATTGTCTTAATAGGGATCATAATTTGTGGTATTTAAAGCCAGCAGGGAAGAGTCTTAGGAAGTACAGCTGTTCGCCTTCTCTAGAAGTGGACAGCTTACTACAAATAAGTGAATGCTGCAGTTCAAAACTGCATTTTCTCCATTATACCAGGTTGTAAAAATACGTTCTAGAATGTTCTTGTCAAAACAATTTATAGCCTTTAATTAAGTAAAGGATGATTAAGATAAGAATACAAAGCATGTGTTACATCAAAACTACAGTATTCGAAATTATCAGAACCTAGTAGTACCGAGACTGTATAAATCAACATGCCATGATTTTGGTGGAAAGGACATTCAATTAACATCCTGTATTAGAGCAGTTCCAGATGAGCAGGACACTTAAGAGAAAATATAGCATTCTATCACCTGTATTAGAAAAATGTTTAACCCATGAACTGTGTAAGTGATGGCTGCATCCCTGTCTACATTTAGACTTACTGAGACTTCATGTAAATTATCCAATTATGTAAGCACTCCGGTAAGAAGTAACTCCAGGCATTCCAGATTTTATCAGAAACCCGAGTATAGCAGCCCTACCTAGGGAGGGGATCTCTAACACTACAGTCATTTTAGCCTTGTGCATGTCCGAATAGCACACACCCCAGAACACACCTACACAGAGGATTTCCTCATGTTCTCCCATTCCCATCTGTCCACCAGTGGAGGGAACTACAGAACTGCTAGTCAAACCCAACCACAGGTATTTAAGTGGGCTCTCCCAGCCACATCCTGAAAATCATATCAGGACAAAGAACACCAAGACCATGGTTTTGAAACGTCTTTTGAATAGACAAAACTTTAGTGTTTATGCAATTAGATTATTACTCTGAGTAAAGCTTATGGACTGACAGAGTGTTCTGTCCACAGTGACCAAACATTGTTTAACATCATTCCAGTTCTAGTCATATCTTAATCTAAAAGCAGATGTTTTGTGATCAGTACCAATTGGGGGTAGAGAAGGGAGAATGAATGGGGATGAGAGAAGAAGGTGAAATGAAAAGGATATCTGTACATATTTAAAACATATTGATAACTGCTTACAGTTCTTTACTGATATTCCACATTCCACAAATACCAAGAAGTTATTTTGCACTTTTTAAAAGATTCTCACAACCCAGATGGTTCTCAAAACAGTTTGTTTCCAAGATTAATTTAATCTAAATTCAAATCAGAAATTAATACTACTTGTTGGCTATGGGAGACAGGGAAAAGAAAACCAACTAAACCAAAACACAAGCTTTTCTCTGCTTCTTATAGAGTAATAATTCACAATATGAATCCTGGGAGTACAGAATCCAACCACGGAATGAAAGCCTCTGGACTAGCACACAGATCTGACACTCTTTCACACACTCTTTCCCATACTAGTACTCCCCAGAGAAAAGAAATGCAAAGATGACATTTTTCTCCTTGTAACTTCTTTTAAACACAATTTTGCAAGGCTACCAGCATCACTTACTTAATCTGTTAACATTCACTATGACACTAACAAGAAAAAAAATAATATAAATCATTTACCAAGAAACAGAAGTGCCACAGATGAATTTTAAATGGCAGTCTTATTTGTTACAAGATGAAAAAAAGTATAAGAGAATAAACTGAAGCTACTAAGTACAGCACAAAGACCCTATCACTACAGGCTCTGCTGGTAGCTTCAAAGCACCCACCACAGTGTAATTTAAATAGCATCAGTGGAGGGAAAAAAAATTAAAAAAAAAAAATTCACGCCACTCTAGCAGAATTAAAGAAAAAAACCACAAAAGTCTTTGTCAAAACTAATCTCAGCAGCTGTATTTTCACTGGCACAACAGAAAAGCCAGCTGGAAAACAACAACTTACAGAAAGCAAGATAAAAAGAAAAGAGGTTATTAGAGTTTTAAAGAGGCCTTTCACAAAAAGGCAGGTGCATTACTGTGGCAATGCTACTTCCTGAATGTGAGGAGAATTAAGTGAATGCCTGCCACATGCAGAGGTCTGGCTAGGCAATAAAATCCCAAAAGTTTGCAGCCATTAGTGTTTTCTTACCAAGCCTCAACAATTTTGTTTTTAAAAGCCTAACTGAGTGAAAATAATTTTTTTGTTCCCTCCCCTGCTTCTACTACTACCAAACCATCTACCATCTTAATTCTACTTATGACTTCACTGTATTAATTTAGCATTATTTTCTTGTCAGGCTTTTGCAGTAATTTGCTTTAAAACTTATAGGTAGATTTGGCACTGGTCAAAGCAGTTCAAGTCTAAGCATCATGGAATCTGAAGCCTCCATGTTCATGTACAATATGGGAACATAAAAGCAGTTGTGGAGAGCGCTCCACCGCTGTCACATATCCATAGCTGCCAATGAACAGCCATCAAGTAATAACCATTTATGACAGTGGTAAAATTTGAATCTGCAATCTACAGCTGAAATCTACACGCAAACATTTAAAAATACAGTAACAACTTTTCACACTAAACTTGAAACTGTTTCCAGACACCCAATTTGCAGAGCAGCCTTGACTCCAACCTTCTGAAAGGCCCTTTACAATTAGCACCCAGCCAAGCACTCAGAATAAAAGTGATTATTTCAGTTTAAAATTCAGTATAAGCTACCTCTCTCCTGTGTCCAAAGCCTCTTGCAGTTTCATGCTAGAACAAGATTTTTATAACTATTCTTCTCTTTCCACTTCAACTTCTATGCTCTAGAAGAGATTCAGAACACGAAACCTGAATTCACCCTTCAGTATGTGAACATTATCTAGCCTTATAAAGTGTTCTTTAGTACTTACCCAGTCACTGCAATTTTCCCCCTGCTGCTTGAGAAATTTAACATCAAATAGCACTTTTTGGGCCACAGGAGGAAACTAACGTAAAACTAATTCCCCAGATTGCCATTGTTTTTATATAACCAGGATTACACTATCACAAGCCTAAACAATGGCAACCCTGCCACAATCTCTGCCTGAAGTTTTCTTACTTGAAGAAGTTTCTTCCTTCACCATACCCATTTCTCCATCTCCCAAGACAAGTCATTACATATATATTTAAATTTTCAAAGTTTTCTCATTTTTCACAAGGGGAGGTTTTTTGATGACTTGACTCTTACCTCTTTGGAAGAGCCTGCCTTACAATTAACAAGTTTTAAAGACAGCTATCTTGGAACACAAACCTTTGTATGTGTACTGGGGGAAAGAGGTGGGAGAAATCACTGTGCAGTGCATCTGACTACTGGATAGCTAACCATTTCTTCTGGGGGTTATCAGACGTAGTGTTTGCTAAGAGTAGTCACGTTCAAGTTCTTTCCACCCCCTCTTCAGTATCTTGATTTAAAAAACTGGAAGTTCCATTATACAAAACCCTAAAAGGGCAGATATCTGGAAAAAGATTTTCAAATCACACCATCTCATTCAGGAAAAGCAGTACTTCTCACAGGAAGTAAGAAAACTGGCAAGTCATTACATATGCAAGAGCAACCACAAACTGTCAGAACTGGTGTTCCAAATTCCATTCCTCATGTGGCATGAAAAGGGGGCCAGTCTGTATTTAAAGCACACGGTGCAAAATTAACGTCTTAGTTCTCAAAGCCCTTGGCCTTTAGTGTTGCTTTGTGCGCACAAATGCCCATTTGCTTCCCTAGGGAGCCAAGAAGCCAAATGAAGATCAATCCACAGAGTCCAACTGATCCCTCCCTGCTTCCCGATCTCCCTCAAAGAATATCGATACAAGCCTTGACACCAAACCCTTTCTCCTCGACTCATATGCTAGTGGCCAAGCTGACGGTCGTCATAGGTGCTGTATCTCTTCACATGGATTCGGCGCACTCGGTCACGAAGTTCAAAACCCTCATCATCCTCACTGTGCGACGCCTGGCTTCGGCTCCTGCTTGTTGCTTCCAGCAGAGAGTTATCAGGAACCCGTGGTGTTTCATATAGTAAGACATTTAGTGTTTCCTCATAAATTCGTGCCTCAGGGAATTCAACCTACAAAAAACAACACATGTCCTTTTCCTGATCTATACAGGATAACATGACTGGAACACATACCCATAAGTAAAAAGATACTTGAGCCATAAAAAGACATACACTATAAAGAGAGTAAAACAATTGTAAATGAGAAAGATGAGTAAAGCAGTCTAATTCCTAGTAGAGGATTACTCCCTCCACCAGCTCGCCTACCTCACCTCTTCTTTCAGATTGTTCTAGAATGGAACACAGTATTTCTGATTCTTAAGTGCTAATGTTGGACCCTGGTCACCTTACCTGCACCACTGCAAGTCAGAAGTTAATGCCTGAAGTTAGGGGAACTCTGTAGATTTATCATCCTAATCATTATCATATTTTCATGCACGTAACTCATCTCTTTAGGATGTACTATGCTTGAAAGCAAGTCTTTAGGTAACCTTTGCAAAATCAGAGGTGGGAAGACTATGAGAAGAATTGCTGGAAATGTGGGGAAATCAAGACAGGTTGATTATTGGGAATCTGCACTCCTGCTGAACTTTTTTTTAAACAGATATTCTATAGTTTTGCACATAAAAGCACAAGGATAATAAAAATATCATGCTTCTAAACAGTGTTTGAGCTCAAGTTTCCATTTCATTAATTTCATCCCATCCATTTCAGTTATTCAGGTTGGGACAGATCAGTTTCAGTCTTCTCCTTTTTGGCATATATTTTCCAACACTCTGGAGAAATTTATACTCCCAGATGCAACCACTTAGTCCAATTACATACAGTGATTACATCAGTGCAAGTGAAACACAGGACAAAGTAACTGCAATGAAGTAAACTTATGTAGGTATAATTAGGATCAGAATTAGATCTTTACTTCATTTAATTAGAGAAAAATTTAAAGGCATTTACATGCTTTAGGGACACAAAGTCCATCAGCTTTAAGAGGCTGTCCGTCAACTTTAAGAGACTAGTGCTAAAATGCATGTGCTTTAAGAATTACCATTCTCAGTCTTTCCTTCTTCAAACCTGCTACATTTAGTCTTCTCTGAATTCTACCCAGTATGCAGCATCTTTTACCAAGACACCAGCTCATCCTGCAGCCCCCTAAGCAGTGAGCCATCCTAGTAATTTCGATGTCACTGACATCAATTCCAGTCAATATTCAGGCGAGTTGGTATCAAAGCTTTTCCAATAAGTGATATTACTTGCCCCTAGCAATTTGGCTTAAGTTATACAAAATCTGTATCTTTTTGCAATGTATCATCAACCTGATTTTTTTTAAACCATAACAGACAGGTGGGTAAAACTCCATTACCTTGGTTTGCTTCTTCTCTGTAGCGTACACTATAGAGGTACAACAGACTTCAGCAAGTTTCCGACCCTGTCCATAGAAAGACCAGCAGCAGATTTCATCCCCTATAACATCCTTAATGAAAAGCACTCTGCCGTTGAATCGGAGAGAGAGTTTGTCAAAGAGTTCTATGTTCTTCAGTAAGTTGTCATCTGAGTTACTGAAACACAGCAACAAGAGAAGGAACACGGTTTTTGCGGTTTTTTGCCTGGCCATCTCTACAGAATTTATATGCCTATTCCACCACAGTTTTAAGCATTGATCTAACTGCAGAATACAAATAAGTAGTGACTCATTGCCATATGCTGCCAAGAAAAGAGAGGGTAATAGCCAATTTCAGATACAAATAAGATGCTCTGATCCCCATGAGCAAACACACCAGCCTTTAGAGGTCAAGTTATATAATTAATAACGACAGCACAATTTCCCAAATCATTACATCAACTATCTACAACTATCTCTTGACTGACGCTCAAGACGATTAAATCACATGCTAACTGCAGTTCTCTTCAGCTTAGTAACAGCAAAAGTCCAAAGAGTCAATGCATGTTAGAAGGCCAGCTAAAAAGCAAGGTGTTCTGCACATAACACTAGTGATACCATACACAAATTTCTAGGGTGAATACGTTATGTAGGAAACTAAGTTTTATTGACAGCCAACACAATGTAAGATCTTAATTACTTTTCAAAGCAAGATCTAGATGTTCTAGAGACAAAAAAATATACATTGTATTATACCTTTAAAATCCAGTAAAGCTATCAGAAAACTATTCTTAAAATTTAAAATATTTTACTTAAATAACATCATGGCCAATCAATGTCCAATGATTTGATTAAGTAAAAAAAAACAAAACCCAACCTAAAAGCGTTACTCCTCCGACATTAGCTTGAATGCAGCTGTATTGAAAATAAGTACTCTGCGCCCCTTTGTCTCTTTTTACAGGTGGCTGGGAAATTATGTGCAGATATGGGGAAATCAGTGAACATATTATTGCCTAGACAACAAAGCCAGCCTTGCTAGCTTTAACAGTAAAATTCCTTACTCTTTGGACCCAGAAGCTCAAGGTTCACACCTTGCTGCCAAGAATCTACCCAGAGACATGACATTGTACTTTTGTATGCAGTATCTTAACTTTTGCAAGTGGTCCAGGAAGGCTATGAAATACTTGTGAATCAAGACACTGCTAATAAGAACAGCTGACTGGGCTTTACATAAAATACTTAGTCTGAGAAGTATTTCTGTTCAGATCTAAATCAAAAGAGAATGAAGTGCAACCAGACAAAATCTTCAGCTCGCAAGAATCATGTGATAAAGCAATCTGGGATTCAGCTGGTGACAAGTCCCAGCCTCTATCAAGTGGCAGAGCTAGGAAAAAAATGTGGGAGTCTTCATCCATTTATGTTATTAGACCACACTGACAACGTAACTGAGAAAGCTCCTTTTATACTGTTGATTAGGAAGAACAGAAGGAAAAAATCTCTGCTTGCTAGCAGCCAGTGTGGAATTTTAAATAAAGATGCCTCATTTAAACACCGTCAAGGCATGCAGATTCATAAGCAAGGAATAATTGGAACCCTACAGCTAGTTGAGATACCAGCACCTTCTGGTATCTAGGATTCTGTTGCTCTCATTACTAGTACGTTTACATTTCCAGACCCATGGTGACTAATACGCTATTCTGTGCTTGCTTTAGCATCGCTGCCGTAAGCTGAAGGGTAACACAGGGAGGAGTCCAATATGACTGGCAGATACAGAATGCAGTCTGCTGAAAAACAGGCTGCTCTTCAGCACTCCCGCAGGTAACATTTCCTGACTGTTAGAATCCATCTCTCTGACAGATAGACAATCAGGTTGTGTAGAGAAAAAAGCTTCCAAGACTGCATCTCAGACTGAAAAGGCCGAAAATGAGGATTCTGCATAGCATAAAGGATTACTCACATAGCTTCAATGACTGGTTTGGGAAAATCCAAAGCCATTCTGATAGAATCATAACAAAGGGATCACGACAGTTACAGCATAAAACTAAATAAATAATGTTACTTTATACAGGAGGAAAGCCAGTAAATTATTGCCCTGGCCCTAACTGGGTTGTTCCTGAGCAGAGCAGATACTCTCCTTTGTAACCAAACAATTAATTCATTTAGAGGCACCGGAGGTGCTGGAACATCAAGCAGGTCTGTAGGTCAGAGTACAAGAGTGCTGGCAGAGGTATATGCAGACTCAAAAGTAAAGCTAAACTGACAAGGTAGGGATCATGGCTGCACGAGCTTTGCATCGACGAGGTAACGCTCTGGTTACCAGTTTGTGTTGCATTACCTAAGTCACATGTAGTTTCAGCCAATATTAATAGCCTCATCGTTCTTATCTCGTCCCTTGTTTCTGTTCGTCTTTCTCACACAACTGAACTGTACAATAGACTTCAACAGATACAGTTTGTTGTGTTCTCCCCCCATTTAGATTCACATCAGTCAAAAATAACTGCACTCAAATCCATAGAAGAGCACTGTTGTAAGGAAAAAAAAAAAACCAAAATAAAACAAAAAAAAACCCACAACCAAGTCAGGTCATACCACATCTTCCTCCACTCCCACAAAGGGAAACTTTCCCATTACAGTGGGGAAAAAAACTGACATACCTGGTGTAGGAGTATTTATTGTTGCTTCTATTATAAAGCAGCTTTACAACAGGCTATTGAGAGAGAAAGAAAAAAGGAGAAAAGGTGAGTTCTGTATTTGAATACATTTAGCAAAAATTCAGTTTCTCACTGGATAGTTGTGGAAAAGCAGTTACTTTCATTGATGATTCTATCAGTCTCTCTTCTTCTTTTGGAGATGTGATAATAGGGATGCTACAGACAGGTTCATACAAGTCTTTCTTGTCCTGTTTTAAAGAAAGAAGAGAGAGAGGAAATAAACTCAAGGGATAAATGCTAAAGCTAACATCTGCTGCTGCTGCCTTCTCCAACCCCTCCAGCCATGTTCCTAAATCCTGTGATGCAAAGGAAAAAAAGCTCTGTGTTGCTATAGCAACCACACTGCGTTACCTTGATCTGCAACCCAGAAATACAGCGGAGAGATTTCTTATCCCCAGAAGGCAGCAGTAATTGAAATACTGGGATGCAGGTGGATGTCCTTCTTAGCTATAGCAAGGACTCTGAGCTCAAGTCATATTTGGTTTAAGTGGGTTTATTATTCTATCCTTTTTTGAAGAAAAGGACAGTAAGAGTTTGCACTAGTTTTAATCAACTCAAAACACTGCAGTATATATCAGCCACTATGAACTGAACATTTGGCAAGAACAGCATGTCACCAAAACGGACTTCAGCCCCTTGTGATACAAAAGCAACAATCAAGAGCACGCAGCACAGTCTGTGACTCCAGATTCCTCATACAGCAAATTAAGGAAAGCTCAATAGCTAATAGGAAAGCCTGAGAACATTTTGTTTTTAGAAGAAAGGTTTTAAATTCCAAACCAGAAGGGAAATTGTCAGTGTGGCTTTGCATTTCTTTCAGTGGAAGCAAGAAGTATGTTGAACCTAGTATGCGAGGCATTTATTAATTACTAAGCTTTGTCCTGCAAGAAACTTTCATTTCACAATCTTAAGACTAATAGTAAGTTATATATATTGCATCTGGGCTAACCTTATTAAAAAGTTGGCAGAACAAGCCGATTTCAACGAGCCGAATGCATAGGGACTCATAAAGGGAATAAAGCTACTATGGGCTTAGGTATTTGCAAAACTGATACAAAGAAAAGTCCTTAAAGTACTCAGTGCTTACCATATAGGTCTTTTTCTCCATTAAGATTCAAACTTAGAAAAAAGTTACCATGTGTGCAAAGATTCAAACCCGTTCTGCCTATAAATATTATCTAACTAGAAGTGACATAACTTGGGAGAAATTTAGACAAATGCCATAATGTCTTTTAAAACATATGCTCAAAATAATGTTGTTTATTCAATCAGTTTCCTTTAAATTTCTGGCTTTTATTTCATTTCACACAAGAGGAACTCATTCACTATCTATTTCCTAAATAAAATTTTAAAAAAAGAAACAGAAAAGAATCAGTCCCTCTATTTAAATGGCAAATTGTGAATACAGTTTCTACTTTATTCATCCTCCTGGCATACCTGTGAAGTAGAAAAGTGCTGCTATCCCCACTCTGAGGGGGCAGCTGGGCAAGTGAATGGAAGCACAAAGGGAAATGATTTACCCTTCATCATACCAGACACCTCCGAAGTGACAGGAACTCCAGCCTATGTCTTACACGTTCTAGATTCATATCATCTAACCAGGAGACAATCTTTCTCTAATTTAACAAGTGGACAATCTTTCTCTTCTTACAAAGAAATAGCTCCCTTGATAATGCAGCCACCTCACTAATTGCACTAAATGCCTTCAGAGCACAGGCACCTGTGGCCTGGAAGGCTGTGCCATGATAGCACATGGGTCTGAAAACATTTCCAGAGAGATCATAAACTAAATTTTGTCTCTTATTTAAAGCATTGCAGAATCTCAGGTGTGCATACAGAACAAGGGTAACTATGGCTTTGATAAATGTACTGGATAAGCTCTTACAACTTACCTGACTGCCATCGCATTTTCTTTCCAGGCTGTTTTGTACATCTAAGACTTGATGCCATCTCTAAGACCATGAAATACTCTCTCAAGTTGTCTTAAGTAAATCTTTTAAGCAAAACACCCACGAAAAACTTTACAGGCTACTCCTATTTCTTACCTGCAGGGCTGCTTGGCACATGTCCACTAAGCCCTGAATGAGATAATATTTGGCTTCTGCCATCAACTCTTTGATCTCCTGTCTGTGTTTTGGAAGTGCAATCGTGTCATCTCGGAGATAGTTTAAAATTGTTCCGAAGTGCTTCCCACAACGGTCTATAAGGATCCAGCCTGAAAAATAACCATTGCATCATTTCAATCACCTCAATGCTAGAGGGCAAGAAAAAGCTCCTCACAGAGGTTAAATAAGTCTAATGTTTCCTGAAACTGCACGATACTCTTCCCATTTCGTTCAATGGAAGTCTTTACTGACTTTGAGCAAATTGAAGTTGGTTACAGAACAGAAACTGACAGTAGAACTGCTCCTTTGGTACCTTCTATATGTTCTCACTACTTTCCAGCACCCCAAAAGAAAAGCCTCAAGCTAAAAATTCTTGGCTTCCTATCACAAGACACTAAAATTGCTGCAGGAACCTGATTGCGCTGTATCAATTGATCAGTCATTGGGCTGCCTGACCAAAATTATCTGTGCTTCGTCTTTTCTGTAGTAGGTTCTGATTAAAGGAACGGACCTTTTTAACTACTACAGGAAGGCTAATTTACATCTATTTAACTGACTGTCCAAGCCATTCAAACCTTAAAAAAAAAAAAAAAGGCCAAAAAAAAAAAGCTTATTGTTAGGTAGGTTGCTTCTTTTATATAGAGGCTTATCATATTCCCAGCAAAACAGGGGTGTGCTGTATTTGTACAGGAATAAATGTATTAACTGCTGCTACAGTGTAATGCTGGGCAATTAGAAACTTATCACTACGAAACCCAAGGAAAGACTAGAAGAGAGAATTGACAAATGTTTGCAACAAGTAGATTTGGGGTAAGTTCTGTGGCCTAATGAGAAGGATTTGGCAGTTTTCCAACCACATCATCTGCTGTCGTTCGGAGTTAAAGAGAGAGAAGTGTTCCGAAGACGCTAAAAGGCAGACCAGCCCAGAAAACCCAGTATGGGAAAAAGGCTGTTCTAGTCTCCAACAGGAGCAAAGAACAGGACAGAGACAGATCAGGAGGGAGTGGAGAGGGGGTGCAGCACAGGAAACAGCAGTAGATGGACAGTTCTTGCAATTTTAAAACATCCCTGAAGTCACATTCACTAGGAAACAGGATGTCTGACTTGCTGGCAAACAATAGCGATGTATGACACACACAGGCAGAGGGCTTAATACAGTGCCAAACCCTTTTCCATAATATGGAAGGCAGGCAAAAAAGTGTTATATTGGGACCTAGGTACAGAAAACAACATAGGAAAGTAAACTAAACCACTGCTAGATTCTCCAGCTGTAGCTGTCAGAACATGAACCTTGTTTTCCATTCAGGCTGAGGCTCTTATACAAAACTGCTGGACTAAATGGATTTCGTTGCGTGTAACACTCAACAAGACCCAGCCTACTCAAGGGGAACTTTGTTTAAATGACATGGAAAATCCACAAGGAGTTGTTTCAGTTTAAGTAACCACACTGTTGTGCATCAAGTTTAAACTGATGTAATCCGGGCGTGCAGAAGAGCTTTCGTATATGAGTGTTCATAAACACCAAGAGGTTAAATACTTGCCAACCTCTCTCAACCTCTTCTCCACAGTGCCACAACCCTCATTCCTAAGGTGTCATTTTGCCCTGGACTACTAAAGAGAGGAAAATGAAAGCACTCGTAGCCATTGCTGTTACTGGTCTTCTTACTTGTTCTACTCTCTATAATTTATTATGGATTTTTATAATGCCAATATTCAGTGTCCAGCAGGAGGTGACATACTACTTGACTGATAGCTAAATACTGTCACAGCATCGTAAGCCACAAGTGGAACATGCTACTGGGAGGAGGAAAAAAAGAATTTTCAACATAGCAAGCAAGGCTATTCTGAGTTTTAAAGATGAAAACTGAACGTCTCTCCCCACACGTGCATTTCGAATGATGCCACCACATGACACCACATAAATGACAACCCACATACTGTCTGTTCAGTCTTCATAACATCATCAACAATCTGCATACCAGCTGTGATCATAGGGAAGAGAACCGGTCCTTCCGCTAGTTAATTTTGGTAACAAAAGAACACATTTTTATAAAGCACAGAGGATTGTTAGCACCAATGGGAGTTGGCTGCCTAATGTTCCAGGCTATTTTTGGAATATGTCTTTCCCTACATCCCTAACTGAGTGTAGTCTTAAGATATTTAAAAAACTACCACCAAACCCCAGTTGTTTTACAAAATTCTCAACAACAAAAGACATTCCCTTACCTTCCTTGTCTGTGAGCACTTCCATTCTGCCGCTGAACATGGCCTTAAGCATTGTGTCGTGCCTGGTCAGTACTTGTACTGTAGTGTAATATAAAGAGCCCCCAACATTTAGTCGCACGTACTTGTTACCAAGGCTGCCCCCTTTGAAGCTGCAAGTTTTGGACTTGGGCCCTGCAGCCGGACAAAGGGTGGTGGTTAGACACGTGTCCCCCGACATCTCCTTCTGTAGGTAGATGACAACCCTGCAGAGCGTCGGCTTGACGGATTCCGCCGTGATTGGTGAAGAGTCACGGGTCACCAGACAAGGATGGCAAGGCAAAAGCGGTCATAACCACTGGGCCCTTGAAACAGAAATGCATAAGATCAATACGGAAGCCTGGAATTTCATTTACAACAAAAACATGAAGCCCACAATAAAGAAGAGGTGCTTTCAGTAGATTCCTAAGGACACATCTACACACATTCTGACAAGACAAGATTTAGCTGTTTTTCAGACAACTTACACAGCAATATAATTGCTCAGCACCAGGGAGTTGCATTACTGTAGTGAGACAGGCTAAACTTTTCTGGACTTCCTGTGATTTAGTCTTCAGCCAACACTACAAACACCATACAATACCGCAGTCCAAGTTTAAACGCTAGCTGGAACTCCGCTCCCTCTCAACTTCCCAAAAGAATGCAACTCTCTTTTTGTGCAGAGGTGAAACACAACGGAAGAGCTTTCTGCCCTTCCTTCAGCCAGGGTGTGTATCTCTATGTGTGGGGTTTGTTGTTGTCGTTTTGTTTTTTAACTGGAGACATTTACAAATGTCTCTTCAAATGCCTCCACACTGAAATGCTGAACCATAACATTCTATTTCCTGGCAACTCCTTTCATTCAAAACTCTTCTTCCTCCATCCTGGAATGCTGAGCAGTCAATGTAGTTTTAATTAAAAAAAAAAAAAAAAAAAAAAAAAAAAAATCTTAACACCACCCCCCTGCCAAGTATGTCCAGTCTTTGGAATATTTGTCTCAACTAAAAAGCCAGCTAAACATTCACTGCTTCTTTCTCTCCCCAGTCTCACTATGCTTATTTTTCCATTGACAATACGCTCAAAATGGAAACAAATAAAAGAATGAAACTCTGTCTACTGTGCCAGATATGAAGTTCTTTAACTGGAAAAGTACAAATACAAGTTTCTTACCTATCCTTCTTCTAATAATTATTGTTCTCAAAAATATTTTGCTGTTGGTTTTTGTTGTTGTTGTTTCTTTAAAACTCTTTCGGACTACAAGTATCTCCTCCCTTCTCTGTTCTGTGCCTATGGCACATGAGTAACCTTTTATAAATAAATATAATAACCTGCTAATTATGTTGCTATTCTTCCAACATCCCTTTTCCTTCCCACCCCACCTCAGCCTTCAACACAGAAAAAAACCCACAACCATCCACCTGTACAGCAAATTACTTGGCAGCTACAGACGGTATCTTAAAATTGCCAGAGATTTGAATAACTACTGAACCTAGAACATCATCTAAAATACAACATTATTCTGCAATTCCCAACTCAATTACTCTAATTAAGCAAACACTACAAACAATGTCTATTAAATAACAAGCAATACAAATATTGTGCAGATCATCAGGACACAAACCAATTCGAAGAGTTTTAGTGCCAAAAAAGCTCAGTTTGTCTATAAATGCTTTGACTGGAACTCCCGCTAGCTGCCATCATTCTTTACTTTCAACTAATCACCATAAAACGCAACTGCAAGCTTCAGCCTACAACCGGGCAAGATGAACTTTTTTCCGGCTACATCACTTGAGTCAAGTAGCCTATGAGCAAATCTAACTCAAAGGCAACGGCACGCTACACAGGGAATTGGCCAGAAGAGTAATTCCCAACTGGTAAGCAAGCAGCAGCAACCCAAAATTGTGTATGACGGTCGTGGTGTTACATAAGAAGTTAGTTACTCAAACAAAGCAGCTGAGGGTCTTAGAGAACTCAATCAGAAATCGTCCAAGCCTTGCGATAACACAGTTCCTCCCAACCAGTCAGAGATGTTTACTATAATCTGTTACAAATAAGTAAATCAAGAGCAGAAGCAACTACACCTTGTCTCGCAGTTAGGACCTCTGGTAACAATGGAAACACGCCTTAGGTCTACACATTCGTCACTGACGTCCTGCCTTGCTTTGGCCCCCAGCAAGCCCTTCTTTAGAACAAAAGCGTGCTTGTAAAGACAGCCAGACTGATTCTGTGACGAGAGAGAAATCCGGACGCAAACAGCTCTCCAGTGTCAACAGGCTGAACATACTCATCAGAGTCAAGTTTTCAGTCAGTTCCACCACTCCAGGCCTTCACTTACTTCTCTGGCCAAGCAGAATGAAGCTAAATGCGAGCAGAATCCCCGACACAGCCAATCCAAGCAGGAGTCAGTACTATTACTCTAACGTGTTCGTTAACTAATGAGCTAGGAGGCTTTTGCTGTAAACAGTAATGTAACCTTTAATTACCCCCAGTAACACAAGAGAACATTTTCTACGTCCCTTCCTTCCTGCCTTGCGTGGGAGGCAGGAGGAGGACTGCGAACAACGACACGACAGCTCGGACACCGCAGCAGGAAACGCTCCCTGCTGAGAACTTCCATAAAAAGGAATAATCCTAACGGCTCAAGGGGGAAAAAGACCCAAACACCCAGCCCTCCTGCGCAGCATCGCTTGCAAACCGGGCACGCTTTTGGCCTACGTCCTCCTGCCCGTTACCGGTTTATTCCAAACGCTCCTCTCGGGTTTTCGGCACCCCCAGGCCCTGTCCTGGCCGTCGCGGCGGGGCAGAGGCGGGACCCCGGCCCCGCTAAGCCCGGCCTGCGCTGCCAGCGGCGGAGGGAGCGCGGTCGGGCCGCAGCACGCACCAAAGCCTTACACACCGGGGAACGGCAGCAGGTCCGGGCAGAGGGCTCCGCACGCCGGGCGCCGGCTCCCTTCCCGCCGAGGCCGGCAGCGCGCTTCCTCGCGGGGCCCGGTCCGGCACCTGGAAAAGCAAACAGAGGCTGGCCCAGCGGCGGGACGGGACGGCTGCTACCGGCGGCCCGGCCCGGCCGCGCCCGCGGCCACCGCCCGCTACCCGGCCGGCCGTCAGGGACGCGGCCGAGGCGCGCACACACATACACACACACCGCCCCGCGCCCCCCGCCGCCGCCGCGGCAGAGGCGACCCGGGAGAGCCGCGGCCGCCCCACAGCCCCGGGAGCGGCGGCCCACGGCGCTCACCCGCCCGCGGCCGCCCCACAGCCCCGCCGCCGCGGCCCCCGGCTGAGCTCATTTCCTCCGCGCCCCGCTGGGAACCGGCAACCCGGAAGCGCTTCCCGCCGCCGCCGCTGCCTGCAGCTCCCAGCGCGCCCCGCGGCGCCGCCGGGACTACAGCTCCCAGCGCGCCCCGCGGCAGGCGCGGCCTGTCGCCGTGGCAGCGGCGGGCGCGGGGCGGAGGGCCGGGCCGGGTGCCGTGAGGGGACGGGGTCCTCGGAGGCCGCGGGTCCCGGCGGGGTCGGCCGCGGCCCCCCTAGAGCGCCCCCGGGGGGCGGCGGCGGCGGCGGGAGGGCCGTGCCCGCGGCGGGGAGAGGCGTTCCGCTCCTGTCAGCGCCAACGTTGTGTCCCCCCCGTGCCCGGCCGGGGCTGCGGGGCGCGCCCCGGGAGATGGCGCAGGCGGCGCTGGGCGCGGCGGGCCTGCACTTCGACGAGCTGAACAAGCTGCGGGTCCTCGACCCCGAGGTGGCGCAGCAGACGGCGCAGCTCCGCGAGGAGTGCGGGGCCTTCCTGGACAGTAAGTCCCGCGGCGGCCGGGGCGAGCGGCACTGCCCTCCGGCGCCTCGCCGGGCCCGGCTGCTCCCCGCGCCCGCCCAAAACCGCGGGCCGGCCCGGTGCCTGCCCGGGAAACACCGTTTTCTGACGAGGTGCAGCCTGGCTCAGCCTGGCTGAGCGCTCCTCGGCAGCTCGGAGGAGGGTTCGGAAGGCAGGCTGGGGCACAAGGGCTGTGCTGACCCCACGCACGCTCACGGGCTCCTCTCTTTGCCTACCCCTTGTTATAGCCTGTCCGATAGCAAGGAAAATCTTAAAACGTACTTGTTTACAGTAAACTCGAAAAATAAAGCCGCATCTAAAAATTATAGCATGTCGTAGAAGCATTAAGCTTCTTTAGGGGTGTTTTGAATATTACTTGACCATTTTTTTCTTTGCAGAAATAGTAGAATTTCAAAAAATAGTGGGTAGCTTAATTGAACTTGTTGATCAACTGGCAAAAGCTGCAGAAAGTGAGAAGATGAAGGTACTGTGCAATTAATTACTGGCTTGTCACGTACTCTGCTCTGTACTGTGCATGAAAAACCAGATCTCTCCCTTCCTCCTTTTACGGCGTACGCAATCTTTTTCTGTCACTGTCGTACAGGCATTTCCGTGGTGGTTAACATCTGCCTGTCTGCAATATGAAAGCATGGGCCTTTTTAGTTGGTATTGACATCTAGAAGACTTTTACAGGCACACTCACAGTGTCACATTACTCCTGCATTGAACAGTCCTACTGTTCCTGCTTGTCTGTATATCTGCACATAAACAGAACATGTATTTTTTCATCACTCCTTCTGCTAGTAGAACTTTGTCCTCAAGAGGCAGGAGAGGCTGTGTGAGGAGGAGGAGGAGGGCTTTCTACAGACCAGATCAGTGAATAGCTCTGTAACTACCTTAGAAAGTTTCCTTATGTATTTCTGTGTGTCACCAACTGGTGTGGTTTTTTTCCGTGTTATTGTGGAAATAGAAATTAATGTTTAGCACAATTGTAGGTAATTACTTTTTTCCTTATTTGTTCTGGGGAGAAAAATTATAACCGGAGCTTGTCTATGTGTAGGACCCGTCACCAGTGATCAGTTTGTATTTCCAGAGGAGTCAGTGACTTGTGTTCCTTCAGTTTGAAGGAAGTCTCAGATGCCTTCATCTGCCCAGCCTCTACAGGCACTGTTTGCCTGCTCCACCAACCATTCAGTATGAAGGTGTCGCCCTCCTTTATTGTTAGCATGGCTGAAACACTTCAAAATCAAGCTGCTAGTAGTGAAAGGGGTTAAAAAAAAAGAAAAAAATCCCAATACAACTACATCACTGAGCGTCCTCTTTTGACAGGCCATCGGTGCACGAAATTTGCTGAAGTCCATAGCAAAGCAACGAGAAGCTCAGGAACAGCAACTTCAGGCTTTAATAGCTGAGAAAAAGATGCAGTTGGAAAGGTACGTTTTCTGTTAAACACTTTTGGGGCGTTACGTAGGCTGGAAAGTCAATCTCTCCATCTGCGCTTGGCTGCAGGACACTCTCTAAGCTTGTTCACACAGTCCGTCTGCAGCGAAGGTGTGTCCTCCTGCAGAAAGCACATGTGGAACGATGCGGAGCCGCAAGCCTAGAGTTAACTTAAGGCCCTGACTGCCACTCGTCAAAAGAAGGTTCATCTCTGACAACTTTGTGGCTGAATGAACAGCGGCGGCATGAGATCAGGCAGCTGAAGAAATCAGTAGGACTGCAACAGCGTGCCACGTGTCTGACTTGTAAAGGCACTTCAGAACTGCAAAGTCTAACTCATGCAGCCACTGCTGTACAGATGACGTAGGCGCGTAGCCTCACTTTCCCTCACCACAGACCAGTGAGCGTTGTGCCAAACCATCCAGCTAGCACGGGCTGGAGGTAGCTGGTAACCATCTGTTTTTTCTTTCAGGTACCGAATAGAGTACGAGACTCTGTGTAAAATTGAAGCAGACCAGAACGAATTCATTGACCAATTCATTTTTCAGAAATAGAGGACTTTAAGATAAAAACAAACTAACGTGGAAACTTGACCATTCCAAAATCTTAAGAATTTCAAAAATATGCAATTTTTCACTGTGTATGAATGAAGAGATGGTTTGTACAAATGGAAGTGTCTTCTAATTCAGTGTGAATTACACTAAAAGTGGCAATAAGGAGGGCTTTCTAACAGATGTAAAGACTGTTCTGTCCTTTGATTTTATAAAAGTTTTGTACAGTCAGTAGTTCTAATTCAAATTATAGTTGAATTAATACTACTGTTGCTATGTTATGTCTCTCACTTTTTGAATTGTACAGCTCTTTCAAAGAAATCAGGAAATAAATTATTGTTATCAGACTTTCTGGATATACCAGAACTAGTTGCTTCTGCTATGTTACTTTTGAGCTTAAGAGTTTACAATTCCCTGGATAGTCATAATGATTTTCCTATATGTAGTATTTTTCATGTCTGTAAAGACGCAACACACAAGCAGCAGTAACTTTTATCTATATTGACCGGATTATTTTTTCTATAGAATTAGGAAAGAACCCCAGAAATTTATGATTCACAGAACGGATCAATTACAGACACACAAAACAGCAGAAAATACAGCGGAATTACTAACTTTAAACTATGCCTGAGGTATGTCCATACAGGTAGTAAGTAATATTAGAGTTGAATTCTTTCGTGGGCATTATTAGTGATAGAACTGCAAACCGATGAGACAAACCATTCTAAGCGTACAGTGACACCAGGAGTATATATAAACTATAAATGCGAATGTGACATTTAAAAACTGAATGCCCCCGATCGAAAATCAAGCCTCATGTTGAAGTGCAAATAGATGCATTTTATGTCTGCCTTTAGGCAACCAAATATGGAAATGCTGGCTTTCTCAAAGCCTGTGGAAGGTTTAAATTTTATACCAGTGAAGTCCTGAAATACACAGGCAGTGACTGAAAAGCCTTCGCGGTGACCTGTACTCTTACACAAGTCTCCAGGTTTGATTCTTGCAGATCAGACTGAGAACTTAAAAAAAAAACAACAAAAAACCATCCACCCCAGAATTTCTATCAGTAGTAGGTTTTATTTACTGTAACGTGTGCATGTATTTACTGTGTGAACTATCTACGATCTCATGGTCATTTTAAGTTCCTTTTAGTCATTCCCTTACGAAGATTAAATGCAGTTTAATGTGTTTAGTTAGTTATTGCCATGCTAGAAGTGATTTCATGGAAGAGAGAAGTTTACAAATCCTTGTTTACAATTCCTGAAGTACTTCAAAATCCTCTAGGAAGTATGCCTCATTGTCAAACAAAGCTAACTTGAAGCATTCATAAACCCAGATTTTGGCACATTTATCACTGATCAGACATTTACAATTGATCAAAATTGAAGCAGAGCAAAGGAAGGTGAAATTTTAAAGGAAGGGGTGAGGAAGTTAAGAATTATTACATGATTTGAAATGCTTTGAAAGCATGACTTTGCAAATCTGTATATAATCAGTTATGGATTTTGCGGAATATGCTCTTGGAAGACAAATTTCTTACTTGAGTGGTTTTCTAACAGTCATCTTGGAAAAAGGGAACTGGAAAGAAAAGTATCAGCTGTAGTTCCGCCCCCATCACACAGTTACACATCAAATGGTTAAAAGTTCATTTTCCCATTACAGATGTACCGCACAAAACTGACAGCGGGAGAGGAGCGAGGTCCCTTCACCTGCGCCTGCCCAGAAACCAGGTGGAATTGCTAGCGCAGGCGTCTGCCAAAGCTATTTCTGGTTGAAGGAGAGCTGTGAACTCAAACCAATTCAAATTTTTCTTGCAGGAGCCAGACGCTCTGGTAATAGCTGTTGCGGCCAACAACACGAGACAGATGCTTGTCCCAGAGGACTACGTCAGCACAGGGTCTGAACCAAAACCAGTATGAGTGTTGTGCGTACAGCTTTTAGAGTGGACTACTTCCTTTTCCTTTTCTCCACGTGGTTATAGTGGGGGTTGTAGAGCATGGTAAAAAGAATCAGAAGTGGTATCAGCAAGTACGGCACATATATAGAGAGCAGAATCAGGCGCTCACGTTGTGTCTGAGGTCCCAAATGCTCAGACTGCGAGAAATCATGGAACAGGATATGCGCAAGGATCGCAAACAACGTTGTAGCTACGTGGGTGGAGTAGATAATTGCAGGAGTCCTTATCCATTTGCAGCCACCTGTATAGAAGCAAAAAGGAAACAATATTTAAGTATTTTGAAACAAGCGGAATTCTGTGGCTTTTAAATTAACAGAACATTAACCGCTATATCTCTGACAGGATAAGCCGTAAGACGTATTAAATAGGTAGTAGAAAAAACCATAAGCACTAGTAGCAAGTCAGGAAAATTATCTACCTTTCTGGAAATTTAGAACAATAGCGTGATTGCGAAAGTTTTAAAGTACCAAAATGAGTACGCAGGCTTGACCCAGAATTTGATCTGCCTTGGAAACGTGCCAGATGTCAAATGTTGACGCTGGTTGTGTTTAGACGGCTGCGGCTGACAAGGGCCTATAGTCAGGGGTTTTGTTCCTGACGGGCCATATCCTATGCTGCTTTCTCGGATAAAACTTGCCATGAAAATAGCACAGCGCTCCACATGGTACGTCCCTATCGTTGCTCGACTGATAAATAAACTTTCCCTGCTGTACAAAAAGCAAGCGTTACGCAGAATGCTGCGCAGGACACGTTCTTACACTTGTTTTATACTGACCTTTTAAGAAGGCGTATGCTGCAATGGGGAAGAAAGGCATTTGTAAGAAGGCTTCGCAATATATAAACGCCTTAAACCACTCTGGGGGCTGGAGCATCATGGGGTCTCGAAAGGTGGCTGCATACCACTGTAACAACTCTGTCAGCTTAAAAAAAAGAACAAAACAACAGATTAATGCTCTGAACGTCAACTGCAGCAGGGCAGAAATTGTGACGCTCGTCTGGCGGTCAGACGAAGCCACCACTGCAGTGGGAAAATCAAGGGGTCTCATCTTGGTACACAAGGCTTCATACTGCAATTCAGTTTTAATAGGGACTACATTTCTGAAGTCTTTAAAGTGATGAACTCTTTCCATGAAGTATATATTAAATTTGCACTACAGGCAATTTTAGGATTGCTACAGCATTAAGTACTGTACCAAAAGTACTAATTAAGTACAAAAAACTACTCCTGAAATGTCATTTCCTACCAGAAAAAACCCAAACCACAAAAAATCTGCACCTTGACGTTAGTCGATACTATTTTCCTCCTCCTGACCCCCCTGTCGCCAGCTGAGGTGGGCTCGCTGTCGCCAACACTTGCAGGCACTTGCCGCCGGGCAGCCGGAGGGGTGACCTCCTCACCAAGGGGAGGCTGGGGCCTGGGGCCGTCGGGGAGCGCAGCGTTCCGTCACCCGGCTGCCGCTGCTCGAGCAGCTCGGTGCGAGAATTCTGGCTTAGCGAGTTGCAATTAGTTTCCGTGACAGAAACGTAAATTCCAGCGTGGCTTTAAGTTGGACTTTGAACGGAGGGATACGTACTGAGATTTGCTAGTTAACTATTAATTAAAAATGGTTTCTATAACGGAGTAAATCTACAGGCAATTCTAATGGCAAAAATCAAATTCACTCATTGTAAAGCTCGTATAGGAAGTTATAGCCGATCTCACCCTGATGATGAGAGTTGAATTGATTATCCTCTATCCAACTGTTATTGTCATGGACTTTATTATGCTTGTCGTCTTCTATAATTTTAGTCAAGACCCAGCAAACCAGAGATTTTGACTAATAAATTTGGTTGCTAGTATGCCTGCTTCCACAGCGGTAACAATTCCCTTTTACGTTTTTGGCAGGAGTACGAGCAAAAATCAGGACCAGGGCGTGACGAAGGCAGTGACAGCCGGGTCCAGGGGACACGTGGCGGGGCGCCGCGCTGCCGGCAGCTCTCGGCGTTAATGCAGTACGAGACAGGCAGGGCAGCGGGTACGTTCCTACAGAAACGATTTTTATTGTGCCAGTTTGCTTTCCTCTACCTGCAAAATACACGACGTGGTGTACGGGGGAAATTTATCATCCGCACCATCCATTCACCGGGGACTTTTCTTGCATGCCCCCGTGACTGTGGGCACTGAAACTGAAAGGAGTGGCCCGCATACAGCTGAGTTACAAATTTAAAACAAAAAAAATCAGTCGCGGCTGCTAAAGGTGCTGACAAGCAATCACGTTGATTCTCCTTCCCAAATGAATGACTTGACTAAAAATGGAAGTCATCCTGTACATAGCAAGTATTGAATTATTCTTAAACGCTACTTCATTTCAGGAAATTTACTGCATTTTTTTTTCCCTCCTTATGTCTCTGCATCCTGGATTTTGTAAGCAATGCCACAGGATCCATTCCATCAGGCGGAAGGCTCCGCGTAAATTCACTTCTCTTCGTAACCCTTGCGCGGGGTAAGACCCCCGGCCTCCGGCCCCGGCCCCGGCCCCGGCCCCGCCCCGGCCCCGGCCCCAGCCCGGCCCCCAGCCCCCGGCCCCGGCCCCTACTCACGGCCTGGGGGTGGAGGCCGGCGGGCAGCAGCGCCTGCAGGTCGATCAGCAGCGTGACGGGAATGTGTGAGAGGAAGTAGAGGGCGAACAGCCGCTCCCGCCATCGCGGACCCGCCGCCATCGCCGCGCCCTCCCCGCGCACCGCGCCCGCCGGGCCCCGCCCCGCCCGCCGCCGGGCCCCGCCCCGGCACTGCAGGGCGGCCGCGAAAGCCATTGAAGAGGGAGGGAGGAGGAGGAGGAGGAGGAGGAAGGGATGGCGTTGGGACGCGGAGTCCCCCGTTCAAAGCAGCCCCGGGCCACCTCCCTAAACCACGGCAGCCCGAGGTACCGAAAAGCGCGTTCTGTGCCCGCTGCCCCCCGGCAGCCGAAGCCCTGGCTGTACTCCACGCCGTTACCGTGTTTTTCCCTAGTTTTTACTAATTTCGCCCACGTCTTGGCCAAGTCCAGCAGCTAGGGAAAAAAGACGTGCCGACAAGGAACTTCCTCTTGTACAACCATTTCTGACAGAGTGGACTATCTTCTACAAATTGTAAAGCTACGAGACTTAAAAATGCCTTTTCCTTTTAGTTTTCAGGGAAAAACCAATTTTGTGATGCGTACTAACATGCTTCCCGTGGACGAGGCGATCTTGACCTCCAGAGCTTAAACAGCCCCCACAGCAGCTTACAGCATAATCAGGTAATTCAGCGGGTCCGATTCCACCCTTTATTGAGCACAGAAGCTGGCCCAGGTGTACGCGCAGATCCCAGATCCATTATCTGCTTGGGTTCCAGCTGCCCCCGTTTATCAATGTCACAAACAGTTTTAAGGTAACCATACCGGAGCAGGATTACAGAAGTACAGCGAACAGAATTTTCTATCACGTTACACTTGACAGAAGAATTTTTAAAAGTTACAAAGAACAAACAGTTCAAGGATCTCGCGATACTCCGTTACTAAAACAAACGAAGGGTAAAAAAGATGATTAGAAAAATTGCCGCCCAGTCAATATTAAAGCCATCCGTTCAGTCTGGTGAGCGTTCCCACGCTCCCAGCAGGTCAAACAGCAGAGTCCCAAATACGCCACTAATAAATTGGCTGAAGGAGAAAAGCACTTCGTAACCTTCATGAATTAATTGATTTGAATCAGTCAATGGTATTTCACCAGACGTCAGGAAATGGATTTTTGCAACTTACGCTTCCACAGCTGACCTTGTTTAGCTGCTTTGCGTCACCTCCAGGATGTACACACACAGAGATCAGGCCTTCTGGTATCGGGATGTTCCTCTGACAATTTGTGAATAATTTTGGAGTGATTCTTTGCACTCACCACTTCTGTACTCTTCTCAAGGCACAATTAATAAAAGGAGATGCAGAAGCTATATTTAGAGAGCTTAAAACTTATGATTACAGTCTGTAATTCATTTGACATTGATATCAACAAAGCTTCAAAGCGATTAAAATGCAACTCTGAAAACTGCAAGCCAGATTTTAACCTCGTTGGGAAAGCAAGCCGCTCGCTTGCTGACCTCGCGTTGAGATCACTCGAAGCGCACGCACAAGTGCGTCCGCTTTCGAAACGGAACTATCTTTGCCAAAGACAGCTCTTCAGAGGTCTCACTTCCATTGTAATTGATTTACATTAAACACATAAAAGGCAGCTGAGGCTACAGAAAACATGACCACAATTGGGCTTTATGTATATGTGCGCACAGAGCTTTAGTTACACGTTTGTGCCAATTTCAGTTACTCAGTCTGCGCGGTGCCTTGCCCGCGTTCGCATGAAGATGCCCCGAAAGGTAAATGTCCAAAAGACGTTTCGTTCTTTTTATGTTTATGAACGAGAAGAACCCCGGGACCTCCCGCAGTCAGCTCCAAAACACACGCCGACGCACAAAGCGGTGCTTGCCAGCTGCGTCGTTCTGTGCTCCCACCCTGACAAAACTGTGTGTCCAAATGAGAGGACCCCGCAAGGAAACTGCCCGTCTGCACCGCAGTCTTACGCTGAAGGAGAATCTAATGAGCAGACGAAGTAACAACGGCAGTGAATTAACGGCAGCGAGTTCAGGAACAGACAGCCGTGACGCAATAATGACACACCATCACCAGTTCGAAAACATGTTCAAATTTAGCTCGTAATAGTACAGAGACTTTTAAGAAGAGGTTTGAAGGAGAGGCATGTCCGTGAGTCACAGGCATCATCTGTGCCAGCCCTGGGAAGAGCGCACATGCTAAGAAGGCTTATCAGTTTATTTCTCGTGAGGTCCTGAGGCTTCAACTACATGGTTCAATTTGTTCCGTCTCTAAAAAGGTCATACCCATAAACCGCCAACCATTTCAGCCGGGTTCTGCAACACCGCTGCGTGTGGGATTCTTTGCGTTAGGGCTACAGACAACAATGAAAGCATTTGTGCTGAAAAAATGACGTGAACTTTGCCAATTAAGTAAAACCCATCCTTGACTGGATGTCTTTCCACCTCCCAATAAAGTGCAAGTCAATCGCTTGTTTTGATTCAATCAGCAAGTTTTGCCTTTATCCAGGATCAAGCTGAAAGAGTAAATGAATATTTTGTTCAAGAAGTCATATGTGTATGTGCATGTATAGGCATATGTATATGTATATATGTGGGCGTGTATGCATGTGTGTGTAAAAATCAAAACCGTGCCCAAAACAAGCCGTTACAAAGTCTTTTTACTTGTATTCTTTTCGGCGGTACTTGATGAAGAGTGTAACAAGTTATTCTTAAATAAAGGTGGGAGATCGGACAGGAAATAAAGATAACACCGCTTCTTTTTCAAATGTCACATTTAATGTTTTCACCACTGTACTTCAAATCTACATTTTACAAAGTGACCAGCAAGTGTGCCACATTAACTGACCAACCTCTGAGATTTTACCTTTCATACCAGTGTCTTCTTGGGCTCTTTTAATTAAACACGTTTCTCATTCAAGTGAATTGAAATGCTTCAGTTGGTTTTATTCTCAGGAGCCTCATAAAAAACAAAGATATTGCACCATCTTTGTTCAGTTATTCAATGTTTGTCTCTTTCACAGCAAATAATTACTTCATTGAAGTTAAAACTTCCAAACATAACTTACTAATAGTCTCCAATTTCAGCTCAGATCACTCTTGTTGAAAATACTCTGCTAAATACAGATAACTTACAATAACTTTAACAGTTAATTGTCCATAACAAACACCACGGTTTTTCTCCAGACCAATGCTCAAATTTTAAGACCACCCTTTAGTATTTCTTTGTACAGGTGAAAAACAGTCTTCAATTTTCTAGTCTTGTTTTAAATATAAAAGTTGGAAGGGACATTCAAGTTTCAAGTCTCCACACTGAACTTAAAAAAAAAAAAAAATCATGTGGAGGTAAACAAACCAAGTTGTATACTCCAGGAGGTAGAGGCCTTCAATTTGTGTTCATATATACATATGCACAGAATTCAGTGTTCCAACAGAAAAAGAATTAGCCAAAAAGTAATAAAAGTTATTTACTACTGTGACATTTCAAGACTTCCACAGCTTTGCCTAAGGACACGAACACAATTAACATAATTCCCTATGTGCTTTTTTTTTCCTTTTCTTTTTTTTTTTTTCTCTCAACTGTCCAGTGCAGGAAAAAGTTCTCACAAAATTTCACAGACCTAAAATGTGCAAGCTAGTTTCTCTCTATACAGCAATGATGTCAGAGATCTCTGAAATTAGCCCATAAATGGAATTATTTACACACATAGAAGATGCATGCTGGGGGGTTTTATGTAAGAAAGAGCAGAAAAACTTCTAATAAAAATAGATTAAATATATATATATATTTATACTGGGTAAGGAAACAGAAGTTTAGTCTCTCCTAGTCACAAACTCATTCTCTCTACTCACAACATTTGATTTTAGAACAGCACACATCACCATCACAGCTCTAGTGAGAAGCTATTTATAGGATTTGCTCATCAGGCGACATGCCCACTTACTGTGGCCACTGTCACCTGACGTGACTTCATGATTGGTCGCAGTCAAGTTTTCTGTATTCCTTAGTTTTAGAAAACCCAAAATCTTCAGGAATGGCTCAATATCAAAATGTATGTCTATCTTTTTGTACAATCTCACTTCAATAAAAAAAAAAAAAGAAAAAAGGAAAAAGGAAAAACCTCCCCAAATTTGGTTCAATTCTGTTTGTTCTGAGCTGAGCCATCACAGCTGCACTAGAATTCATAAAACACGTGCAACTCTGGGTAAAATATTTTCTTCTAAAAGCACAACCACTTTACAAGATTAAAAGTCTAGTACATTTCTAAATATTATTCATATTGTACAAGTAGTGGTTGTTAATTTAAAACTTCATTAGTAAAATTACAGTACAAGCATGATTAACCTCCAGAATTGCAAATCCCAGACTCCAGTGGAAAGCTACATTACATCTTCAGTAGTATATTATCTTCCACTTTATTCCCAAACCAGTGGAGATGGCGGCATCTCAGATGGCTGAGCAACCGTGGAACTAGAAGGCAGGTGATACAGAAAATCAGTGTTCATTTGCAAGAGCTAATAGCCAAGACAGTTACGCTCGACCAGCAAGCAAACATTTCGAGGAAAACAAACCCACCCCACCAAAGCCAAACCAAGACACCCCAAGACCAACAGTGAACGACGCTGACAACAAATACTTCCCTGTACCTTATCTGCTTATTTTCTTCACGATTTTTCATCTCTCAGTCACTCCTTTTAGTGTTTTTACAGTGCAAGTCCACAAGCAAAGTTCAACTTGTCAACCTTTCAATTCTAATTTTTAGTCTGACTTCTGTACTTTTACGCAAAAACATTTCTTGAAACTTTTGCACATTTTACTTAAATTCTAAAAGAATTATTCATAAAGATATTTTTAAAATGTAACCATACAAGGGTTTTTTTGCAGAAGTTATCTATGGGACTTTCCTACTCTCAGAGACTTAAAACATAAAACATTTTGGACGTGTGAATTCTGTACTACTAATAAATGTGAATTAATATCAGATGTGATTACATACAGTTACCTAATAAAGCTCTTAAAAGCAGCAGACTGAGGGTTGATGCAGAGAGGCACTCTGTTTCCTTTCTGCTGTTCCAAAATGAACTGATGAATTATTTCTGTACATAGGAGAAAAATAAAAAACACCATCCCGTTAACACTTTTTGCTTCAGTAAAATGCAATGTAGACCGGAGGAAAATATAGCTTCCTTTACTGAAACTGCATTTTAGTACGGATAAAAGAACTCCAGCTTCCCTAAATCTAATCTGATGCCATACCTCATAGCATAAATTCACACAGAACTCTTATATGCATACTGAAATAAATGTACATAAAATAAAACCCTAATCACCGCTATAATACTGAACTGATGATAACCAGTTATAGATTAAATCCCAGTTTGAGGGTATAACTTTTTGAAAAACAATGAATTCTCAACTTGAACTTGATTTGCAAATACCAAGGACACAGTTCTGTTACTCAGTCCAGTTTGATTCATGAATTCAGTTACCACCACCAAGCTGCCACTTGAGGTGATTAAAACAAAAAAGTAAATTTTCATAAGGAAAGAGGAACTCTTTGTACAGCTGCCAGACAAAACCGCTTCTCGTACACATGCGTGCACCCCCCCCGAAAAACAGAGCCTGGGAGGTTTGGCAACGGGCGGCTCCTCTGTAAGCAGCAGCGACGGTTGCCAGAACAGAGCTCCGTACGCCCGATGGTACGTTAGAGGCGACGTGCTGGAATCTGCATTGCTGTCAGCAAACTTTAAAGGCAGCCTTTAGGACAACAGATCTCAGAGAAGACAGCAGGTCTAGGTACAGCTCTGGAAAGTGACGGCCAAAGAGAGGAGGGAAATGGAAAGAATAACAGGATAAAAAGAAAACAACGTTACATGAACTTGTATGAACTACAAATGTGAATTTCAGAATTAGAAGTTCAGGATATATCCGAAATAAGTCACGTTATCATGGCAGCATCGTGGGGTATTTTTGTCCCAAATGATGGAATTGTTTGTTAGAAACTGCTGAGGTAACACATTTCTTCTCCCTCTCCTCCTCTTGAGTTATTCGAGCTGCCACCAAACAGAACCTAAATCCCTACTGCTATTTCTTGTATTGTATTGCTCTCATAAAAGGACTGCTTTCCTGATTGCATCTGATTTCAAAAGAAACAAACTCTATTTTATGGCTTGTTTGCTATGATGGAATCAGACTTCAAATCCCTAGTGCCACAAAGCAACTGCCGGCATTTCGTAACCATCTGCAGCAGTAGTTTCCTCTTCCAGGCACCAGGATTGACGTTCCTCATGACAGCATGTCACGACCCAGAGCGCATCCTCTGCCTTACTGCCAGAACCACAGAGTGGCACCAGCATCAGAGCTTATGACAGCACTGCTCTGAAGGCGCCTGACACCGACATTTCGGCGTGAGCAGACTGTGACAGATTAGAGGAGACGAAGCAGGAGAACCACGAGGCTACCCCGCTTCCGTTACTTGATGCTGCTGACCCTTGCTGCAGGACAGCTATCAAGATTACACCTCGCGCTCCGAAAAGGCAACAACGGTGACTTCCCTTTCCCCCCGGTGCAATCCTTCAACAAAAGAGTGAGTGGCGTGGGGAACACTGGCATCAGAGAAGGCGGCCATTAAGGTTGGAAACCAATAGACTTCTGCATGTCAGCTAATGCATGTGATATTATGTTACGTCAGAACATTTACAAGCAATTCTGTTCTTTTAGTGAAAAGAAATTATTTCCTGTATCTACTATGGAAAAATACCTAAAAGAAAAAAACACCTGGGTTAGTGTATGCATCCAGATCGCACATCCTAACTACGTACTACGACAGGACGGAGCAGGAAGATAAATGCAGAGGCAAAGGTTAACTACTACTCACCTTTAACCTGCCGAACAGAACTGAGGTTCTTTTCAAAAGTGTCATCAAATTTGGGATTAGTGATGGGTTCAAAATCACTAGTATAAACTCTTCCAGTAGATGTGGAAAAACAACATTTACACATACAAGTGTGGTATCGCAACCGCCCTTCATCAAGATATGGGTGAGCTAAGGCATCCTTAGCAGATATTCTTTTGGACTGAAATATTGCATTTAAAGAAGATAAAATAAAAAACATTAGTTAGGATATTTTCAGAGGTATCGAAACAGTCTAAAGCATACTTACTCATCAATTAATTCTAAATCGTTTCATAACCCCCTCATCACGTTAAAGGATCAGGTCATGTCGGAGAACGTTTCAGACCTGCAAAGGCTGCCAGTAGGGGGAAGATTTTCCTCAAAAACAAGCAGCAGTGCCAAGACGACAGTGACCTTTCCGGCTACGGCTAATGCTAGAAAATGCTGCTACTATGATCTTTAGAAATATATTTTTCAATAATTACTTTCTCCAGATAACCTTAAAATGATGACTCCTACAACAAATCAAAAGAAGCCCAAAGAGTTCACTGTTAGCAAATACGGCATTTTGAAGGTCCACACTCTGCGAAACATTTTAGTGTGTCCTTAAGTACGTATTTAAAGTAAAACACAAATTTAAGCGTCACTGATAACAGAGTAACGCAGGATGTGGCATCTGGAGTTCTGAGAAAGACTTTACACATCAAGTTTCAGAAAACAAGTGGTGAAGGAAGCGCAGGGAAGAAGGAGGTCAGAGCAATGGTTTCAATTACAAAGTCTGCTTCCACATTACTAAGACTTTTTTTGTGCGTAACCCAAGTAAAGCCCTCAGTCTCTAGGTGTCCAACACCAGCCCGTCAAAAAAGGAGAATACGATCTGTTTCTGAAGAATTGCAGACAGACGTGCTACTGCAAATTCAAGGTGTAATGAAATCCCTTGTAATAGGTGAATTAAAAAACAAAACAAAACACAAACAGTTACTTGCTAAGTTACTGAGCAAAAGCAGTGGCAAAGCTTCAAGTAACACCCAAGTGTCCCAATTCCCGGGATATTTTTTAGATGAAATTAAAATCACCTGTTCTAAAGCATTGTCCTGATTCTTTAAAAAACCAAAACCACCTTTATTTAAATATGGTTTGGGAATAATAGTATTCGAAGTGTTGAGGCAGTTAGAAAGGAAAAAAATTAAGTTTGTTTATGTGGAAGTTATGATTTAACAGTTCTATGCTTTTGTTCAGTAAAGCAATCTTAAGGTTTAAAAAAATAAAATCAAAAGGTACTGCCTTCTGAATACTTTATCAATTGCAAGCTTCCTCCTTTGCAGTTCAGTCAATCTGCCTATTTTGCATTTGAAATGTTAGGGGGTTTTCTGTAAGAATGAAATAACTGAGATCATCGATTCAGGTACCAGATTTTCTAGTGACAATTTTGTATAGTAAGCCCAAGAGATGAAATCCAAAATCCACAGCAGCACATTTTTATTAGAAAAGCAGATGCTCAGTGGAAAAAAAGATCCTGTTATGTGACTCTGCGGATGCAGAAGGAATTTTTTGTGTGTTGCAAGACCATGAACACCCACGCGTCTCTAATTAGAACTGCATCAAAGTATCTGATGTTCTGCTACCTACACCTAGCTAGGAAAAGATAGCATGATTCATGAACACCCTCATCTTTCCCACTCTGTCGTAGCTTTCTTCAAAAGACCACTAGATTTTAAATGCGAAACCCCCATTCCGGGGGGAAATTAATTGACCAATTATAAGATGATACTTTTACGTCTTTTATAGACCCAAAAGTACTGAAATGCAATGTAGAAGAAAATCAGTTAAAGCAGTCCTTTACTTAAAATATTCATTTAAGTAGCAGACGACAAAAACTGTTAAAACAAAAAGTATTAGAAATACTTTTAAATCATACTTACTGGATCAAAGACCAACATTCTGCAAAGGAGATGAACTGCTTCATGTGTAGCTTGACTGGAAAGTGTATATAGGACAGGAAGGGATGGCTGTAGGGGAAATAGGAGAAAGAAAGTACAGATAGTTGTCCTGTCAGATCCATCAGCAAGAAAACACTGTTACAGCACGCGCTATTTTATAGTTACCAAGGACAGACTTCTTGTTAAGAAGGACACGCGCTACCTAACGCTTTCCAACAAGATAATAATCACTATTACAAAACTCAGCAATTGTAATAGAGATCTAACTGATTATTTTTTTCCTTAGTTCAGACGTAACCCCTGGACAAAGCTATATTTTATTTACTTACTTTTCTACATAGACACCACTCGAAGCTGTAGCTGCTCAGGGGTTTGATTAACCACATCATTTCCAGTATTTCATTTTTCTGATCTCAATCACTGCCAAATTATGGATTATTTTGCTTTTCCTTACCCAGGCGATCCATATCTAACTGACAGTGACATCTAGTACAATTAAAATGACCTTCAGGCATCCAGCATTTTACGTGGAGATAAATAGGCCAACCACCAAGGCTTGAAGGGCTGGGGGAGGGGGGACGGGGGGTTCAGCGAACTCCCCCGGTTTTACAGTGCGGTACGCGGGCACGAACCGCGTGGTTAAAAAAAGCCGGAACGACCCAGAAGCTGGCGGCAGCCGTGCGATTCTTGCTCTGGTTAGCTCCGCAAAAAACAGCTCTGCAGATCATTTTCCTCCTGTATTTCCTCGTTCTGCTCACGCTCACAAGCACGACAGCCTGCCCATTCCGACAGCTTCCAGTTTTAGTTGAGAGTGGAAAAACCTTGCGGCACAAATACCCTAGTAAAGACAGATTTTAAAGACTGGGGACATCCAGCCTTTTCTGGGAATATGAGCTCACAACCTTCCTTACAGCTACGGACCTGGAGGCAGGCACAAATCCCCCGGCAATACGTGCTGCAGAGCGCAGGGCTGATACAGCGGTGGGGGTAAGGACAACTGCTTCTCCAGGCTCGGCAGTGCCGCCGGGCCCTGCCAGTTCAACAAGCAGGTCATACTTTAACGAGATTTTACTCAACATATAAAGTTGCCGTTCGACAACTTTTAACTGCACGTACTCTCTAGCCTGAAAGTCTCCTTTGACGCTGGAATTAAATCTTAACACTAAAGGTAGCAAAATGTGAAGACAACCCCTGTCCCCACATTCCTAACACGTGGGAAGAAGTACTGCCTGAAGTTGCCCAAAATAAAAAAAATTAATCAACAATAATGTTAATGTTATATGCCATTCATTTTAAAGCATTAGCTATATCCTAGACTGTCTGGAATCAGCTTCTAAGATAATTTTTTCTAAAGCCACAACAATGTCAGTTTCCAAAATCAAGAAATATTTTCCTGCTTAACTGACATTATTCCTATTCCTGTTTAGCTTAAAGCATGGCAGTAGAGTGCACTACAGTTAGTCTTCAAAGTAAATAGTGTTGCGAAACAAGTGAACAGTTACTCTTCTGAAGTGAAGGGGGAAAAAAAAAGAAAGGAAAAAAAAAAGGAGTAAGATGGGGGAAAGAAAGTCTCAATTTTCACACTTAGAGGAAAGCAAAACCACAAACCTATTGAAAAAAGAAACCAAAACCCCAACCAAAGAAAAAAAGAACCCCACAGATATTAGGCCAGGCACTGTTGCAAAGAAAATTCCTACTATGGATTGTGTTACTTCCAAGTCCAATACTCCTAAAATGTCTTTTTTTTTTTTTTTTTTTTTAAAAGGAAATAAACAATCGCATACATGCACAGCCACACACATCCCTTTGTATTCTTCCCACGGAAATTCAAAGAGCGTTCGTATCGGCTAGTGCGTGCAGGTGTTGGGAAGAGCCATTAGGGCCGGCAGAACGATACAGAGAGCTTCACTAGCCTGAGTGATCAACTACTACTGAGATGTGGGAAGAATATACTAGCTGGCTGACAGAAATGACTAAAACTTTCTGCCTAAAATATAACAAATCAATTGAAAGCTAGCTAGCATATTTATGGGACGATATTCACTGACAAACTTTGCATGGATCCACAGGATTTCCAGAAGTGCATTAACTCTACACAGACTTATAACTGGTATGCAATGCTAGTATTTGCAGGCATCTGTTGCGTCTGCCTGTTTAGCAAACCAAATGAATACAAGTTATTTAGCTGCTGTAAATTTGTCAGTATATATAAAAATTACACCTCCACAGTGACATCATTCTAAGTTAACCCTGAACTACCAAATACAGCACTAAGCACTTCTCAGCCTGTGTTTCTAAGTGCAGTCTATAGAATATAAAGCTATGATATTTGTTAACTTCATATGAGTTTTCTAATTAATAAGTACCATCTACACAAAAAAGCACTGTCACCCAAGCACTGCGATTAAGTAGGTTTCATCCATATACTACGGCAGAAAAATATGATGACATTCCTTGCTTATGGAAGCGGTTGCATCCAATACAAATGAAGGATGCACTTTTTTTTGCTACACTTATGCCCCTTGTCTGCAGCTTGTCTGCCATTCCAAGAGCATCTGGTTATATACAGCTTTTGGGGACGGCATTTTCTCGGCAAACTGCAATCCAGTCGACAGCTAGAGATCAGAAACAGTCCTGACAAGAGTACTAGCAAGGGCAGAAGAAATTGGTAAAAACTGAACTGCTGTAAGATTTGATTATCATGGAATCAACGGTCAGCTCTTCTAGCAAGTAAGGTGCATCGTACTGGATCTCTCTCTTCCGCAGCAGAGAATGCGAGGACCACAGCAGGGAGGGAATGAACTCCAACACATTTTACTTTTAGAAGTGGGTCAGCACATGACTGCCAGCGAAGCCCAAACCACTCCTTATGGTACACTGTGAATGGGGGAGGAGACGCTCTTCCTAGGGCTGCCACTTAAGCAACTTTATCAATTCACTTCGATTTAGTTTGAAGTAAAATTTTTAAATACAAAACTGACAAAGAAGTCTACATAGTATGTAAATTTTCATGATGCCAACACACAGTGGGGTGGGGTTTTTTCCCATCAGAAACTTCATGCATTAATCTCTTTTTACATAAAGCAGCAAAATGCTTTACCCCTTAACTCCTACTATGCTCACCTACATCGATTAAAAATAGTTTGTGTGACAAAGTAATCACCAGTTTCTAACTTGGTTTTCCCTCCCTATTAATCTAATTAAGAAACTGGTAACATTTAGCTATTTATAACCAGCAAAATCTCTGTTTCAAAAGATGAAAAGCCATGAATTTGCATTCAAACATGAAGTGTGCTTCAAGTTGAAAACAGAAAAATATCATTGAAGAAATCATCTGGATGCACTGCAACCCCTGTTTCCAAGTTGCAAATGAGCACGCCAACTCCAGGGACTGTTCAACTTCTGTGGCACTCCATGAAAAACGAATGTTGTTTTCCTCAACAGACACAGAACTAACTGCTGATAGTTTATTTCCTCTGACTTAGTGGCTATAGGACATTAAATCTGTATAGGAAACATTTGATACCATTTCACCTCACTTGCTTTTTAGTATTCCCATCATTCAACAGGTCAAGAGACACACAGTTTCAGAGGCTTGTACAAGAACAGCCTTAGCACTGGGATCAGAAAATCAGAAGACATTCTTCTACCCATTTCAATTCTTGATAAAACATCCTGGTTTAACAAACGGAACAAGGCTAACAAATAAATTCCAGAGTTCTTGCTTACTACTACCAAGAGCACAACTACTGCACTTTGGAAATGTCAAGTGATTATCAAATTATCAGAATTTAAAACCAATGTATTCTAGAAAGTATCTGGATATATTTGTATACTGTTACATATTTTTATAGATAAAGTATAGTGGATGTATTTCTCCCAGCTTCAATCACTATAAAACTTTTTTTTTTTTTAAAAAACTTCTCAAACCTTGAAAGTGCAGACTACATGCTTAAATGTTACAACTCTTCTAGCATGTGATAGCAAAAAAAATAGACTTGATTTGTTTTAAAACTGGTAGAGAAAGTCTTAAGGAAATCCTCCTGTTATTAATGTTAAAAGAAAAAAAACCTGTCATAAAATGGAATAGAGACAACTTGATGTAGTGAATCAAAAGTGCCAAGGAGGCAGAACTCCCACATGTTAATAATATAGCAGAATATATATTCAACGCTCATTTCTATGGTAACTACTATTATGGTGAGTAGACATTTGAGAAATTACTTCAACATGCAGAAAATAAAGATGCAAATTTAACTACTGGAAAGATCCGATGTATTAACATGTACAGGTTATTAACTTTGTTAATTTTTACTATCTAACAATCATAAAAATGACCATATTGGATGGACATACTGCTTTATTACTGCACTATGGATTCCTGCATAAGCATTTCTTTGTATCTATTAACAGTGTATTTCATTTGCGCTTTTTATTGTCCAGTCAGCATAATGACATCATCCTGCCTTTTTTCTCTGGTGGTTGTGGTTTTTTTTTTTCTTTTAAATTAATGTTTACTTCAGTTATGTTGAAAGTTGTATCTCAGTTTTCAATATCTTGTTAAGCCTCTCACGAACAGCTCGGGTCACTGCACAGATGTGTGAGGGGACCCTTTGGTGATGAGTTGCTGGACTGTTCTGTTTACAGATCTGGATAACTAACGGGTGATTTCCACTTCTAACACACTTGATCCTGTCAGTACAGGAGTCCCTCCAGGGCTTTCTGAACTATGCTGTCAATTTTAATTTATGTCCCTTGCCAATATTATCACTTAAATTTAACATCTTCATTCAAAATAGCTATCAAAACACTGTCGCTTCAAAAATGGAGACTTTCACCTGTGTCATCAAGTGAAACAACACATACAAGACAGAAGCCAGAAATGCACTTTACTAGTGAAAAACCACCTTGTCTCAATAGTAGTCTGAATAACTACACCATTAACCCATGCCACTGCAACACCACAACCACCTTTGGCAAACTTAACCCAGTTTACAGGCAGAGGCAGCTCTGAGATTAAATATCCAAACAAAGTATTTATGAACAAACATGCCATGAGAATTTAATCGAGACGTGAAACACGGCGCTGATGCAGCAGTAGTATCCTGCACAGAGGAAATCCTCGCTTATGGGGGCTGACTGAAGGATTGTCTTGACCAAGTGTAAAAAAAGGCCAGCAATCTCCAGCTATACCTGTTTATGAGGACCCCTGAGTATATGTGCCTTGGCGCCTTCACAAGCCGTCCTCATTGCTTCCAGCGACGGTGTTCCCAACAGGTCTGTGATCAAATCCAACTGCAGGTATAGAACATATAAATTTGAGGTCTTAGACATATATTAATACATTTCACTATGATAGCAGATTCTTAAGCTAACGTAAATTACATTTAAGGTATGAATCAATTCAAAACCACTACTTTACGGATAGTAAATTACAAATATTAATGTATACATTTAGTAGATAGCAAATACAACATTTGTAATTTCACTGAAAAAGCCCTAACAGAAGCTGATTTTCAAGTTTGGGAGCTTTTTTTGTTTACAGGTTTAGTAAAATATTTTATTGCAATTTAAAAGTCAATTTTACATCATTAAGAAAATTGTTAAGTACTGTTAATGGTGTGTTACTCATTCTAAAACCCAAATATTCTCAACTGAATGTCAGCATTGCATACCAATATACCACACAAAATTACCCCCCAAAAACAGGTCAACTACTACTTTACACAAAATATTTTGCCATCAACAGGAATAAAACTATAGAAAATGGGAAAAAAACCCTCAGAACCACAGTACAAACATACTATATAAAAAATTCCAATATATGAGAAAAATAAGTTTAAAAAAAAAAAAATCTGTCCAGCACCAGAGGAAGGAAAAGGAGTGGTGCTGGTTCAAAGGAAAATAAAAGCTACCTAAAAAAGAGCAAAGATGCTGCTGCATTTAAAACTGGTCTCAACTTTAAATGAAATGACATTTCATTCACCTTTTTCATTTTGGAACGCAATAGACAAGCTTTCACCTTATTTCTACAGAAGTGTGTGCATACACTCCTTCAGTGAATGAAAACAAACAAAACCCCTGTGTAAGTTAAGCAAAACTAAAAAAAAAAAAAAAAAGTCTTGTCAGTGGTGAGATCGGCACCCTGGTTCCAAGCGTTCCCTTGTGACCACCATCCACCCGCGCTAACGAGCCACTGCAGAGCTCTCCTCTGAGAATAAACCCATTATCATCATTATACAGGCCTTGTACGCACGAAAATCCCCCACTGACTGTTGGTATAACATTGTGAAATGCGATTGCTGTTTACACACCAAACTGTGTGACTCTCCAGTTGGTGTGTTCTCTCGGTCTTTTCCCCACTCTCCAGCAGAAGCACCAGTCTGCCCAGTGCCTCGAGGTACATGCAACGTCGTAACTGGGTACTGAACACGTGTCCTCCCATGTGCCTTGGCACCATGCGGCCAGGGCTAGCGTAACTGCACGGAGGAGTGACAGCAAAGTACCTACGTTTGTAAGGAGATGGAAAACTAGACAGGAAAAAAAATCCTAAACCTTGAAGTTTTTAGATGTGGAAAATATATAATTGAGAAATAGACACATGGAGCTGATATAATAAAAGATCAATGTATTTACAAAATAGAAAAAGTAATATTATAAATTATACCAGCATATCAGGGAATGTAGACTGCATAAACACCTGTACTTTTCAGCCAACTACTCCTGAAGCACACAGCAATATGTTAATATACATTTGTATCTCTATATATAGATATGGATAGAAATACACACACTTTATTGTAATGGTTACAAGAAAAAACACTGAAAACAATTTTCATAATGATCTCCTGAAAGTTCATGTTTAACATCTCTCAAGATATAAATTCTCTTGTCTTAGCCCATACATTTCCAATACACTCACAGAAGTGTTTCGTTAAGAGGTCTGGTTTCCTTTATCTAGATGCATGTCATCAGTCATTACATGCATTTTTCTGAAGTATTACAAAATATATTTTGAAATTGTAGTGTAAAAATAGAAAAAATATTACAAAACATTAATTTTGAATTCAACTGACCTCAGTTGCGTGAATTTCAAGTCTTTTGGGTACATGCAATGAATCTGCATCATTACATTATTATTCTAGGTCAGGAGGAGGAGTGCACTTTCAAAGCTAACTTCTCAGCTGCCGCCGCTGCCTGCGCTCTAGTTTGCACTGAGCGTCGTGGAGCACAGGCACGGGGCTCCTTTTAGATAAGGCTACCTGGGGGATGCACTTCATGAGAACATCTAAAGACACTTCATCTGCCAGTTGCATCCAGCCTGTGCAACCAGACCAGGCCCACTCCAAAGCACATCTCCACTCTGAACTGTGGAAAATTGGGGTGTCAGGTCCTCAGCACCGACTACCTCGCCCTACAGATCCCCTCCTGCCGGTATGCACTAATTGCTCAAGTAAACGTTGCTGAAGTCCGAAACACAAAAGCGGTATCCAGCAACAAGCACACCCTTGGTATACCGATGTGTGAAACAGCAAGCCTGCCTTCTCTGCGTACATGCGTGCTGACATGTCAAAGGCTGGCTGCACAACATGCCAGCAATGCAACTTCATCTACGTGCTACGGCTGACGGGAAATGGCTACACTAGGCTGGCAGTATCTGCCCGATTCTCCTTTCTTCTTGGCGCTCTGATCCTTCTGAATGGATTCTGCTTACTGTCTCAGGCATGTGACCGGTTATCTTTAAGGAGGATTAAATAATAATCAGCAAAATCAGACTAGAGGAACTGGCTAACCTAGGAAGGTGGTTAAAACTTAGCACTCTATAACCTGCCTTTTAGAAAACAGTGTGCAGACTAGTCTTTAAAGCAAGCAGAGAAAGGCATTTGCTCCCACAGATAGTCAGAACGTCAGAGATCACCCTTCCTGCACCACAGATGCACTAAAAGATAAAATTAGATGTCTTAAATGTTTCTGGACATATAGCTAAAAATAACTTGCATTTGCACCTTTAAAAATGCATTTTTAAACAAAAATAGAAAGATTGTATCATACAAAAATGCTAACTATTCTAAATAGTATCAGTAAAAAGCAAAAATAGGAAGTGTTAGGAAATACTATATTTGAAAGTGTTTCTGATTATCTAAGTCTCAGTATAGATTATCTCATTTCTTACGTTTGTAAGAAATCCCGCAAAATCCTTATCAAAAGTTAGCTACTGTAACTTGAGTAAGCAACTTAGATATATTCATCACTTTCAACATGATACTATCCGAAGTTTAAAATACCAAAATCACCAGTTCCAGTCTGGTTTATAACATAAAGCTTTACTCACTTTCTTCATCACAGATTTAAGTTAAAAATTCCAGTATAGTCAGTTTTAAAATGATCTCTTACGTGGTTTTTCTACCAGGAAAACTCTAGCCTGACGATGGCTATCCTGACATCAGAGAGTTTTTGCTGTCCTGGTTAACGCCACTGGGTGTATGGGATAACCATTTTTAGCGTACAGTCTACACTAAGGGGCACGGCACAGGCTTGAGGAAAGACCATAACATTGACTAGCCCAAGGCACTTCTACAGGCTCTATCACCTTTGAATAGTACTGAATTTCTCAGAACATAATTGAAAAATATATGGTGATTACTTCTTAAACCATTCCACTGCACAGGGATTATAAAAGATCTAGGAACTCCTACGTAACTTCATACAACTTTTCAATCGAATAAAGTGAACACCACCCAAAAAAACCCACCCCATAATGCTATTCCAGAGTTATCTGATGAATGTCTTTGCACTGTTACATTTCAGGAAGGATAGCCAATGCTATTAAAATCACACACATGTTTAGCTTAGCAAAAGATCAAAGATTAGAAAAACAGGAGATCTTAAATATTTTTGAGACTGCAACAGAATAGCTGTCAATTTAACTAGCAGTTCTGATTACATTACTGCTTTCGTCCTCTGCAGTCTCTTCACAAGGGTAAGAGAGAGGTGTATTTTGGGAGGAGGTCTACTTTTTGTGATCATACAAGCTATCAGTGCTGTCTAGAGTGACTAGCAAGTCTTTCCTTGGGAACACTACTGCGGTGACATGATAGGTACCACTAGACAGGACACAGCATTGAAAAAATATATACACAACACAACAACATTTTAAATATACGAATGTTGAAAACAGCATGCTAATGTGAATGTCTCTCAAACCCATGAAAATGCTATGTGCATAAACAAACAAGAGAAGTATAGAGTTTGGAATGTCACCTTTAACAAAAGTTTGGAATGGGTTTTTACTTCTGGTCAATCGATATACGTAATCTCACAATTTTAAAGTTATGTAGTTTCTCATCTATAGATGAATACTAGCAACATTGAAGATAAACATTTTTATGTCAGCACATCTTGTTCCTTCTCTTAGATAGAAGCATAAATGCATTCATCTCTAATATCTTGCTGCAGACATTATTTTCTATCACTGTAAAAATAGCACTTCAAGATTATTAGAGATATATGTATATTATATTAGCTCGCTTACTGTTGGAATGGTGATGAAGTATTCTGGTGCATCTCATGTTTTTACACCTAGCCACAGCTAAATAACATAAAAAAATATTCAATACCTTCTTACACACTTGACCGTTACTAAAATGAAGCAGTCTGAGCAATACTACTAATTGGCAGTTTAAATAGTTCAAGTGCCAATACTGTATCTCCAGTTACATCTTGACAGAAAACTTACTACTTTCTCATATTAGTTGTTAGAAAAAGCTTGATCCCAGTTATATCACCTTTACCTTATCTCAATAAAATGCTACAGCAGGCTTTGGTACTGCAGCAGATTACAGGGGATTACAAAAAAAATACACATTTCAAAAGCTAACGTTAATAACCACTACTTTTAATACTGTCTGGAAGCTATCATTTCAGTGTTTCAAAGTAGCTTGTTTTTTTGCCTGTGTGTAAACCAAGCAAAACAAAAGCAAGTTTGAGGTTCAAAATGCATCAGTATAACTGATTCCATGAAATTATGCAGTAGAAAAATTTTTAAAGGGAAATTTAATTATACCTGCTGTATGGGACTCTGTGCCTGAAACAATATTCTTCGCCCAAGTAATTCTGCAAAGATACAGCCTACAGACCAGATGTCAATAGCATTGCTGTAGTGACGGCTGCCCATCAGGATTTCTGGAGCTCGATAATACTGAGTGACAACTTCCTGAGTCATGTGACGAGATTCATCTAATTCTTCCACCCTGGCCAATCCAAAATCACAAATCTAAATTGAGAAGGTAAATAAAAAAATTAAAATAACCAAAACACTTAATGCATTTCAAATAGGTAACCTTCTGGTAACGAAGCAGGAAATTCCAAACCAGCATTTAAATAAATCAGATAATCTGCTGTAACTGCATAAGCAAAGGGGAAGGGGCATAGGAAGAAATTATGCTACTTTATTCCACATCCATTTAAACTTTCTATAATTTTATTTGAAATCACAGTACATTTTTAGTTGGCATTACAATAGTTATAATCTAAAAGATTAAAAAACTTTGCACTAAAAAAAAAATACATATTGCCAACCTCTGGGTACAGAATATTTCATCCCAAACCAGATTCCATTTGTTCATGATATGCCTCCAAATGTTACAGAAAGATTCAGCCTCCTACTCACTTTGGCTTTGAGAATTTTTAAAAATTTCTTGAACCAGAAGGGTTAAGAAAACAGACCAAAACTTTCACAATCAGAATGCTTAGCAAATCAGTGTAAAAAAAACTTAATTTTTTATATTTGGCATAGCTGTACAACATGCCTAAACCCTCCAAAATTTCATATGCCTAAGAAGTTAATGGAAGAGTCTTGGGCATTCTGTATTGCCTTTACTTTGACTAGCACACTGAACGCTAACATTGCAATACCTGAAGGGACTGCCTGCCTTTCTCAGCTGCTCAGGGCACAAGAGATCCCACCCAAGTCAAACAAAAGAATCATGTCTTTCTTGCTTTCACAGATTTGGGGAGAGGTAGGGAGAAAAGGGGAAAGGAAGATGTTTGTTTCATTTATAATTTTTAAAGAATCTGTGGGATTTTTTTCTTTTAAAATGACTTTCAGGAAAAGTGTTCATATTAATTGTTTTTGTTTAAAAAATAACAACTGATTTATAATGAACAGCATATACATATGTACATTTTCAATAAATTTAAGTAGCACCTTAAGAACACAGTTGCTGTTCACAAGTAGGTTCCCTGGTTTAATGTCTCGATGTAAAATGCCAGCAGAATGTAGATATTTCAGACCTGAAATATTAAACGAAATTAAAATAAATACCTTTTTTCCTTTTAAAAGAAGTTTAAGGCTGACAACATTTTCCTGGAAGGTCTTGCAACTCCTCATTAGCAAAGAATTTGCCATTGGTTCATTTTTTATACGATTCTAACTTCCAGCCTCTACTATACACTCAGTCACTCAATGAAATGATAAAACTTTTGGAATATACAAACTAAACAGAGCAAGTAATTTAAGTAGTCTTTATTTATTTTTTTTTTTAAAACCAAAACATCATCTCGCTGGTTATGACATGGATACTGTGCTAACCGCAACACTGGAATATTGACATATACCTCTTACTGCTCTGTTTCCCAGTAACAATTTTAACTTCTGCAGCACTAAAATTTGACTTAATTTCCTAGGTAACAGCTGCACTTCAGAAATAAACTCAGATTAAACCCAAGCTAATTTGCATATATTTTTTTAAATCACTTTTTTCAAACTAAAACCTCATAAGCCAGCAGCAGATAATGTAAAACAAGGCTAAGAGAATATAGGCCAAATTACAGTAAAGCCTAGGCCCTTTTCTTAACTTTATTAGTGCAAAAATTCAAAGCTAGAGCTAATGAACTTAGGACATCTGATCACAGCCATTGGGGATGTTTCTAACATTTAGGTGGTTAGGAAAGAAAGATAACGTATGCTTTCTGTGTGCTTTTGCTGTCCCTGAAGCTATAATTCTGATCTTTTTAAGAAAATGAAAGTAATGTGGGAAGCACCTCACTAAAAAGTACAGCAGAGAAAGTATACCAACATGAAGTTGTTTATGCACATGAACTACAGTAGTAGACAAAGCATGGAAAATGGAAAAATGGCCATAATTCAAGTAGGGTCAGATAGAGCAAAAATAAATAATAGCATTAAACTGGGGAACACTAAGCTCTCAGGTCAAATGCCTGTGCAAATGGAATGAGAATTCAAGTAACTCTTGAACAAACTTTAACTGACAGTTTTGCACTGCCATTTGGATAGAAATTAGAGTTTTGAGTCTTCCCCCAGTCATCAAACTCAGTAATCACAGAGGCACAGATGCCTTTTGTCCTTTAGGAGTATGACTCTTTTCTCTAGCACAACAGCTACCTGGAATAGCCCATACTAATTCTGGATACAATTTAGATTTCTTTGCTCTGCTCTTTATGAATACGGTCTACTATTTATTTACTAACAGATAAAACTGACTGTTTACTTTCATCTTATTCCAGTGAAAATACTCAAATAAAGCCAATGGAAAAGCAACTGGACTAACACTGATCAGATGTTCAAAAGACAAACACAATAATCTCATTTCTTGGATAAAAGTTTCCAAATGGACTAAAAAAAATAAATCAAGTTTAAAATTACTATTATGGTAAATTGTTTTAGCTAAAAATCAAACTTTAGTGGACTGTTCCATAACAATTTAAATTAGACTATTCTCCAGAATACCTTAAGTGGGTATAGTTACATATATTTATCAAATCGGCTCAGTCTAGGTATCCTTTCTGTACCTTGATTCAAAAAGCATTGGAGGACTGTTAAAACACACCCACCCACCTTAAGATTCTCACAGGCCATTGAAAAAGCCTTTGCAGCTGAAGCATAAGTCTTGCCATTTTTACCCATGACTATGATGGAAGGCAGCAGGGCTGCCGTATTCTTTTAACTAGAATAATTAATCCTTGCTATTCATTCATAATATGAAATTAAAAGAACAAGTTTCCATGGGAAACTTATTCAAGATGAGGATGTCTTGAGAATAAACATTAAGAAACAGGAAAAAAACCCCCAAAACTACTACTACATAATTTTCATTAAATTTAAAAGAAGAAAAATTACCTCTTAAAATCTGGTAAAGAAAAACTTTGACATGATCCGAGCTGAGTGGCTGAGGAGAGACGATAATCTTATGGAGGTCACTCTGCATCAATTCAGTGACAACATATCTTCAATTTATTAGTTAAGGCAAAAGCAGAAAGTCCAGCACATAATCTCTTGAAACATTTACTCTAACTCCTAGGAATTTGAGCTCTTACAGGTCAGAGCTATCGAGTAAAAAAGAATAAAGCTTCTTCAGAGGTCAAGTCTCCAGACTCTTACAAGAACGAAAATAAAAAATGGGTTGTGAAAGAAAACAGATTACTCAATAAAGTAGCGTTTGCATTAAGGTAGTTGTTACAAAATTATTCCAAAGTCAAATTACGACTCAGAAAACAAAATAAAATTTTAATATAATTAATGGCATCTTGAAACCTTCAGATTTTTCCTTAAATCGGTAAGCCACAAATTACAAACAACTAAAGTAGCGTCTTCATAGTGGACATACATCAACATGGTTTAACCAGACAAACTGGCAAGCGCAAGTCTGTGAAAGTCAAAAGTACCTTGCAGGTTGCTACTCGATCAGTAATACAGACTTTTAAAAATACATATGCTTCCCTAAATCTACCCAGTACCCACTATTTTACCTTCTCAAGCATCATATACACATGCATACAAATCCCAGTCATAAAACCTCTTCTGAGTTAAACAGGAGAAGAAAAAAACCCCCCAAACTTCTATCTGGAGAAAAAACTAAAAAACCAAACAGAAACCACTACTTCACGTACTCATAGACATGCAGAACACAGCAATAGTCATGCTCACTGATAATTTACACAAATATTTGAAGATACAAAGAGTTATATATGCTGTGGCTTATACTAAGGTGTGGATTAAGAAGGGTATTGTGTTTATTCAGGAAGCACTAAAAATATAACGTTTCAAAAATGGAGAAATACGGAAGACACAAGCAGCATATCTTAACCCACAAAATCAATACCATAGTGTCAATTTCCTGAATATGTTACAGTAATAAAACACATGCAAAAATCATTACGATTAATACTCAGGATACTACAGACATATGCTGCCTATGAGTTGTGCAGGGCAGTTAGCGACAGACAGCTTTTACTATGGCCAGCGATGAAGAGCCCATCGAGTTGCAGAGAAGCTGCCTCTGCTGTACTCCATTCACGAACAACACTGGTAAACTAAGTTTTGATTTGGGAGCTGTGGTTCAGAACAGAGTTTAAAGCAAAACCACAGCACCTCAACTTTCAAGAAGGATTGAACTTGCAATACTGAGAATTTTCAACTTTTACAACAAATAAGCTTGATAATTAAGAAACATTACTGCTTTAAAAGCTACCTTAGCAGTCATATTTGAAACAAAAATCTCTGATACTATTACATTAGTGGCTGAAGAAGGTAAAACACGGTAGCCGTATGTTAACTGAACTTCTACTTTACAGCAAGGTATCAAATGTCTCACTGAGACCCCTGTGTTAGGCATTAAGCATTACAAGTCACACCAAGCCCTGCAACGTTCAAAACAGACAAAAATGCGGCAGAGAGGTGGTGCACGCTGCCAAGGTCATGCAAAAGATCAAGGAGAGAGTTAGAAATGAAACTGCATCTCCTGGGCCCCAATCTAGTATCTCCCTTGGTGTACCAGGTTCATTCACAGTTCAAGGTAAAGCAGTAGTCAGCTCTCAGCCTCCCAAAACCACAAACGGATCAGCTGTAAGAATCGGCAGCAGCTCAGCTGGCCTCCTCCGACCGGGTGCTACCTGAACGCTGGAGCGTGTACAGGTTTACCTTCCTTCTGCAGGAAGAAACAGGGTTTTGCTGTGCATGAGGAAGTTACACGCTTCAGTTCTACTTGTCCTCCGTATCTGCCATGCAGGAGCTCCGGTAACTTTATGAACTCATGGACCTCGTGGTGGTATTTTTACGAGTGTGCCGTCCTGACCTTTCCTCTGAAAGCAAAGCTAACTAGGTCAACGTTGGGGGTTTGGTTTGGTTTTGTTTTTAAATCTCACCATTATCCTGTAGGAGCCTATCAGTTGGTTCAATGCTCTTTATAACCAGCTCTGCTACATATCAAGTCTGAAATATAATAGCAAACCCTGAGTTCAGTTAAGATATTTATCTCAGTTACACAGTAAGCAAGTCAGCTTCAGCGGAAACTTCTACTTGTTCTTACCATTATCACCGATTAATTGGCACAGGTCAAGTTGCAGTTATAGCAATCTAGAGAAAACTTTCATTTTCTTTCATCTCTACCTAATCAATGTTCTCCTTCCATCTGTTGCTCTGCAAACCCTATCCGGCCAAAGCCCTATCAGCCAAATTGTTCATCTGCCATCAGCACACCGCACAAAAATTAATTTTATAAATTAAATATTGCCAACTTTTTGACCCAAAAACCCCCAAATTAAAATTGCATTCATAAAGAATTCATAAAGAAAAAACCCAACCCTGCAGCACCATAATTTCTAGTCCTCTAATTTTTCTTTTCCTTTTGCAAAGGCCCTCTTAAATATTTATACCAGCCTTTTAAAATTTGGTTTTTACCTTATGGCTGCAACAAATCCTTACATTTCATTTTTAACGTAAAATATTAAAAAAATCCAAAAGTATTACTCTGCACTTTATTATGATAAGATTTTTGTTTTGCTATGCCACAAATCCTCCTAAATCTCAATCCCGAGCATAATGTCTCCCAGATGTCTCAACTAGTTGCCATGCCAACTAAAGCAGCTTAAATTAAATGAGGGCCTGAAATGGCACCTGCACCACTCCAGGTCTGTTGCGCATTAAATAAAGCTCTCTTGACAGGGGCTCAGAGGTGCCATTAACTTGAGCAGCAGCTATCTGATTATTGTCTCTAGATAATTTAATGAGGGTCTCTAAATAAGAGCAAAAGCAGCACTTGCTTGATGTTCCTGCCTTTTACAAATGTGGCAGCTTCTTAAACAGCTGGTACCCAAGCAGGTCAATGACTTTACTCCGGCCAGTACTATAAATGTTTAGCAAAAACAAACGACAAAAACCCTATGGGATTTCAATCAACTATTCAAACAGGTACCTGCAGTTTTCTTTTTTAAGTCGAACCATAAAATATGCTGGCTATGAGGTGGTCACTGGAGCTGTAATATGCAGCTAAGCTGAATATTACTACCAGATAAAAATTGCTACTGACAGCAGTAATTAGTTAAGTAGCTGTATAAAATTAGAACTACAAATGTACCAATTTGCTCCAGAATAATTACCAAGGCAAATGCATGGCACAAAAGAACTTCACTTACTCTGTTGACTGGGAGACCTGCTGAGTTGGTAAATTTTACAAAGTGACAGGCAAATTTTAAAAAGGAATAAAGTACGCTCTGTGATGTGGTATTCTCATAATGACTTAGAGCCTTCTTTATTAAGTCTCTGCATACCTCAAAACTCAATTCTATAGACCATTTTTCTGGGAAAAGGCCAGCATTCTGTGAACAAGTTCTGGATTAGCTGGACGCTAACAGTGGAGTGGAGGTGCCTATCTGCATGATACTGTAAGAAACATGCTTTTATAAAAACAAAACAAAACTCTCTCTCATATATTTCAGGATTTTCTATAAAATGGGGACAAGAGGTTTTCTCCTATTTTAGTATACTTTAGTTATACTTGTTTTTACATTAGGATCATATCAAGCTTAGTTTGTGATGCCACCTCTGTTCCCTTCTCTTAGCAGACTTTATAGCTTCCTAGTAAAAATATTTCTGTAACATCCTAATTTTGTATCAATACCCAAAACATGAAAAAAAGACCTGGTCCATGTAAAAACAGCACAACAACTATTCAAAAAAATTTAATGAATCTAATGCCTGTCTAAATTATTTTGTATGTTTAAAATTAGCTGACTTTTCTGTTATAGGTAAAATTACTGATATAAGTATATTTGCCATCAAGTCACCTCTAATTATGCAATGTAGAAATGGCAATCTATGGCATGTGTCCAAGACCACAGACAAGCAATAGCAGAAGCTTTTTGGAGGGACACGGTTTTGGAGTCGGGGAAAAAAATAAAAATGGCAGTTTTTCATACCAGGAAGAAAATACTGAAACTCCATCTGAATCTTACTTCTGCATAAGGTAAGGGCTTCAAAGCTCTTGATGAGTTCCTAATACAGAGAAAATTCTGCCTTTCAACCTAATTGGGCTGGGGTACAATGACAGAAGCGCTTAGGTGAACCAGCAGGTCCCACCTCTCCACTCCTGCTCAGTTTCAAAACTCATCAGGAGCTGGAGTTCCCAGCCTTCCAATAAGCACCATGTCATCAATCAGCTCTGAGTTAATGGCATTGGTATTAATCACCTGCAGTTTAGCAGCACCATATTTTGTATTATGTACAATAAAATCACTAGTTTTCATATCTAAATAATTGTATCTCTGTATCTGCAAAACAAAGCTTGAATGCTGTGGAAGCTCTGTTTTGGGAAAGACAAATACATCTGGCATATCGCACCTGCAAGATTGCGCATAGACTTGTTGTGACAAGTTTTCTTGGCTGTATACTGTGGTTAGCAAGAGTAAGACACACAGGTTCTCTGGTGTCAGTAAAAAACACGTGTCTGAAATGGAACGGCGAGCCATTCCCCAGAGGTATGGCAGGACGCAGTCTGCAGAATACAAAAATAAACTCCACTACTTCAGCATTAGTTTCAGAATTTCCCTTGGTTATTTAATTATTTGGTCTTGAGGTTACCTGAATTTGATATTCAAATGGGAAATGCATTTGTGCTGCAAAGCACTTCTTGCAGACCACTATTCTGGTATTTTACAGTGCTTACAGATAGATGCAGTAAAATTATCAAATACTGCCGTGAGTAGAAAAAAGCAAAACAGTGCAAGGGGGAATGTGGATTAATCAGTAGTAGGTCTGTGGATAATTACTAATTACTATTGATAATTTATTCTACAAATAGCTTTTAAAACAGATTTTAAAAAGAATGCAACACCAGATGTCAAACATGCAACGTGAAGAGTTCCTAGTCAAAGTTAACATTTTAAAACCTTCTCTCATAGTGTCATTTCAGCTTGTTCAAAAATCAAGTCATAATTCTTAAGTTAGGAATTAAGATAATTTACTGAGTACCTATAAAAAGTTTGAAATTAAAAAGACAAAGGGGAAAACTTCAGTCTATTTTTACTGAATCGTTGACAGCCAGGCACATACTGCCAGCAGATTCTGCTTGAAAGATCACTGCTAACAATACGTGATATTCAACTTTAAAACCTCCCTGGTATTTTCCCATGTGTACACAATCTTCTCGATAGAAATAATTTCATATCAATGCATACTAGGGAAAACATTTTCAGTTCCAGGCAATATTATCCAACTAGATTTTGCAAATACTGGAATAAAGGTATTACAACTTTACTGCTGAATAAAGCAAAATTTTAACCCAAGGCAAAAGACCCTCGCGTTACAGAGAGAATAGAGCCATTCTGGCACACAGTTCATTCAAGCAGACATCTAGGACTCGCTCACATGCAGTTTACTGGTTTGACAATAACAACACCATGCTTTCATTACCTGTAGAAAGTACATCAAGCTGTTCTGTTCTCATGAATATCTAGTGAGAATCTAAGTCACAATTCTGCCTGACCCAACAATATAAAGTGTTGTGTTACCAGCTGCAAATCGGCAACCCGTAGCCTTCTACGGAGTATACTAATCCTCTTAATCCTTGAGGTCCCTGTTCAATTTATTTGTGTGTTGGCCCAGAGGAACTTGCCGTGATGACATTTCAGAAGGGTACTTAAACAAGGAAACCCTTTCTAAGGATACTCTGAAAGAAGAGGAAGCCTGAGCATACGCTACTTGGTACCCCAACAGTGTTGTCATTGTCCCTTTTACTGGCTGGGGGAACCAAATCTTAACCTTGTCCCTGTCTACCCTCCTCCACCCTACATAAGTGAGGGACTTACTCCGTAATCTGTCAGAAAACAGTTCTTTCACCTCTCAATAAGATCAATGGGAAAGAATTGCTGCACACCTTTGTTTTTACTAGTATTAAAATCTTTCCAAGTCAGTATAATAAGACTGACAAAAGTGAATGTCTTTTCAGCTGCTTGTAATATTCACTTTAATGGAAAAAGTTTTCAAAAAGTTACTATAGAAACTTAGGATAGCTCTTAAAAGAGAACCTCTGTGTATCTCCAGTTGCAGAATTCAGTATTACAATCAATTGCAGAAGATTTTGTAATTGGAAAAAAGAGAGATATAAATCACAGAATCATAGAATTATTTAGGTTGGAAAAGACCTTTAAGATCAGAGTCCAACCGTAAACCTAACACTGCCAAATCAGTTCAATCAAGAATTAACAGATATGTTAATAGTAATGAAATGCTTTTTTAGATGCTTTAGCAAAATCTGTGAGTCACTATTTACCTTTATAACTGATGTGCTTTAAAGCTAGGTCAGTCCACCTAGGAAAACAGGCATACAACAGAACCAAAACATCATCCAAGCTTGTGTGTCAGGGATTATACTTCTGCTCCACCAAGGTAAGTTGATGATTGCAGGGATAAGCCTTGAACTTCAGCTTAATGATGAACTTAATGATGAACATAAAAAAACCTAACATTCACTAACAATCTCTTTTTCATTTATTTTCTCAAGACAGACACCCAGACTAATATATGCTCCATTATCTATTCATTTTTGCACTAGGTGATATTGGCAAAAATATCAATACCTGTATAAGATGTTAAATACTCACAAAGATTTTCAATCTAAAACCTCATTATACATTCAAATTATATCTCAATCTAAGAGTTTGCAATGAATTTTCATTCTAAAACAAAAATCTCACTAGATTAGAACTCCTTTATTCATCACCAGTTTACTAAAGAAATCTTTTGATTTATCATCAAAATTTTAAGTCAGTTTTATAATGAGTTCTCTTTACAAAATATACTTTGCAATTCTTGCTAGTACCTATGAGACATTGAATAATTGAAACTAACTCCACCAGTTCATTTGCAACACATAATTTATACAATTTTGGTCATCCTTTTACTGTTTTTTTTTTCTTTCCCCAAAAAGGGCACTACAACTCCTTAGAAAGAATAAAGGAAATCAAGCAGTACCAACTCAATCCCTTTACACTTTTATCACTGATCAATATACCTTATTGTAAAAATGGGATGTCACTATTATATCTTTAAGAACTATACTAGTGGATCAACAAAAGTTTTTACAACTACATCCCCCAAATATGGAATATAGTTACCTGATCTTCTTAAAACGAATCTGAAATAAGTTCTCCTTATACTACAGTAAGCAGAAGCACATGCAATTAAAAATGTGCATATAAATTGAAACACCTATTTGTTCATTCTTCTAATGAATTTAAGGGTCATAAGTGCACTTACTGCAATTATTTCACAAGAAAGGAGAAAGAAGACTACACAAAGCAAAGTCTTCTATTACCAATATTAGTCAAGAAATTCAAATAAATTAAAAAAAAGACAGCCCTATAAAATACTAGTCAGAATGACTTAAAATCAGTTAACCATGAAGGAAACTCACATTTCTAGTTTTATATTCAAAACTTGGCAGTAGCTAAGCTCATAAAAATAAGCTTATCCCATTTAAATATTCTTGATTGTACAGCTACACGGAAGGAGTAATCCTTAACCTAGATCTAATTTATAACTCATATGACTTGTTATAAAATGAGGGCATTGAACTAGTGCAAATAACCAAAATCCAGTTTTTGAAGACTACTTATATGCTATTCACATGAAAGAAATATCAAACCAAAATTTAAGAGCTTTATCTAACATTCATACGAAAAAGCCCTAGTATAGTATAGCAATATTTTCAACCAATGAATTTGTTTATCAATCAGTAAATCATGCTGTACTTTGGTTAAAAATCACCGAGTTTAAAGTACACCTACTTTCTTCACCAATCAATTCAAGGTATTATAAATAGATCAAACCATATTTCACAAAGTTCAGTTTATCTAAAAATAAAGAATGACAATTTTCTACCCATTAATTGTCTTGTAAAGTGGGTCATACAAAAAAGCAGCTAAGACCCATCAGTGATCAACAAACAACCTTCCAAAGTCTAACCATAAGAGTAAGCTGGGGCACTCGAACCTCAAGCAGCTCTACTGAAGACCGACACCAACACAATAAAGCTACGTGTAAGATAAGCAGAACACACGATGCGGACACCTGTGGGACAGTGCATTAATTTTTCTTTAAACCTAACTATCACTATGCATCCAGGTAACAGAAAAAGCTCTCAAGTCCCAATTACATTTGTATAAAAACTATATTATTTTAGAAAATAAAACCAAATCCTCAATCAGAACACTTTATATATGTTCCTGAATGTATATGCATACATTTTCAGACGAAAATTGATTGGCAAGTGTCTTACATAAGCTTGTAACAGACATTTCATTATGCCCTGCCTGATTTACAAGGAGATTTTGGTAGCAATTTTGGTTTGGGGAAGAAATTTTTATTTGCACAATTTGGTTGTGAATTATAAACTCAAAAGACTGCAACCAAAGCTGTAAAAGGAGCAGCAGCATAATGAGATGACACATAATTGAATACGCTGTGGTTCAAGTGTTCGCTTTCAACAATTCAGCATTGAGTTTAATTTTCAGTGTTTGCTTTTGGTGTTTTCCACAGAAAACACAGAAGTCTATTAGCTGACCTCAGCTGTATGGCAGATCCCTGTACTGAAATGCTAATTTGATAATGGAAATGTCAATGTGTTAGGATATTTGATTATCTGCTCTGTAAAATAACACTTTTACTAAAGTCTACAAAGGATATTTTGTTACTAACAGCATGTTGTAAAAATATCTGAACAGTTCATAAAACTCTGCAAATAATCTTAAAACTGTTATGGGCAGGAATCTGGTGAAGAGCTTTTTTCTTACACACATAAAGATAAAATATAAACAAATAATCTCATTCAGTGCTAATTATCAAGTTCATTTTTTATTAGCTAAAAAATTCTCAAAAATTGGATCTTAGCATGTTAAATTTTTACAACAGCGTAAAGAAGAGAACAGACAGTGGGATTAATCTAGGCAGACAATCTTTATTATGATTCCTAGTCTGTAGCTAGTAAAGTCTCTGCAGAGAACAGAATTACCCCTATTTAAAATAATTTTTTGTTCTAAATCTCACAATATTTCTAGATACTTTCTGTACTATGAAAATCTGTACTTAACTCATTGCAGTAGAGTAATTTCTAGCAATTTAAAAACTACAGTAAGTACTAAAACAACCAGCTTTGAGTCACAGAACTTCTCTTCCAAGGAGAGTCAGTAAGAGCCTAGCCAGCTCAATGACTTACTTTTCAGTATGTAAGAATGCAGAAATTCCCAACCCCAAAACCAGAAGATAACCCAAACAAAGTTTGAAAAAGGAAAAAAACAAAACATGACATTCTCATGTCAAGTTATGTACTAAAATTCAATTTTATAATACAGTTACCGATAGACAGCATGTACCTTTGCATCAGTGACATGTTAAACAGCACATATATCTGTGTGAAATCTGTCTTCTTGATCAAGATAGAGGCTGAACAAGGAAAGCCACAACCCAACTGATCTGCTGCAACATCTCTGAAAAGTCACGGTTTCAAAGCATGTGACAGTAGCACTCTCTGAAAACACCAGAAAGTATTATAAGGTACTAATAACTGAGAGGAAGTTAATTACTGGATATAGTTTTGAAAAAAATATTTTGAGGGAATCACCATTAGTAGCAGCAGTATCTGTTGGTAAATACCACAATGTCCTGCATTTACTGGCTCTTACATATTCAAAGCTTCATCTTCAATCCTGCACCATTTCACCTCCAATGTTAACATTAACTAAGAGTTCTTGATAGTAGAGATTCCTTCTTTAAATAAAACTGTTCAGATACAGGCTCAAGGTTTTTGTAGTTCTATTTCATAGATTCCACCAACTACTTGCAGTTTCTAAGCTAATGAAAATTACACCTACCTCAATTAAGATGCTCTATTTTATATTTAGGATACATTTCTTCAAAATAGTCAATGTGTGGAGGCTGGAGTATGTCGAGGGCAGAGAGTACCTAGGAAACACCACACAAGATCAAGACCTATCCCAGTCAAACAAAAACAAATCCCTTTCAAAAAGACAGTCAGACTGAACTTTTCTTATCGAGCTTAGCTTTGTTCTATCCCACACAGACAGACCAATATTCTGTCTCATTAGATATGTGAATTTAATAGCTCACCAAGTCAGATTCAGATATGCTGTACATTCAGGGTCTCTTTTTTTTTTTTTTAATTCAAGAAACTTTTTCCAGCTGTTCAAGTACTAGCTTAAAAGCATAAATTTATCTACCCAATAAAAATCAGTTTATTTCAAAAATATATATAACCATAAAATATTTGAAAGAAGTAATTCTAGCAAAGAAATGCAAAAGCAAAAGATATTACACTTTGTTCTGCCTTTCATCTTTAAGAGTTTTGTGATACACTGCTTCCACATGGGAATTACAAAACCCAAAGTTGTTCACATTCTGAATCAGAAGCTCAGCGCTCTGTGCAAAGCAAAAGGGTAGAAAAGCAGCAGCACAGAATTTACATCCTTCACAGGAAAAAAAAATTACCTTGGTGTAGTCTTTTAGATCCTGTCCTAGGAATATCTATGACATCTAGGTGAAGTACACAAACTTCAGTGGTTATCAGGCTCAACTTCTAACTGCTTACAGAGATGCTTTTATTTAATTTTATAATCCTCAGTAAAATCTTCTCCATAATGAAGACCCTGGTGAGGAGCAGCTTAAGGTACCAGTTCAAAAGAAATCTTGTCCCAGAATCCATCTCCCAAGGATTGGTGATAGTGGCGGGGGGGGACTCTGCAATCTGGTACAAGCTCGCAAGGCAGTCCACCTCTTTTGCGCCCCACTAACAACAATACTTATCTGAACCCAGTGCTTAACCACAAATAAAATCTTTCCTGGAATACGATACCCTCAGATAAAAAAAGGTAAACTTTAAAACAGAAGGAAAAGTGATGAAGTAAGGTTCTGAAACAGATACCCACTTCCTGATCCCATTCCACTAGGAGAAGATAGTACTCCCAAGATGCTCGTTACTGCTCATCAATGGCAGAGGTTACCACAGCCACAGTTGCACTTGTGGAACAGGTTCTGTAAGTACTTTTTGATTCACTTCAGACACAACCGTATCGGTCAATTCAAATAATTCTTTAAATGTTTTAACTCGACCTGGCTGATTTTACCTAAAGCAGATTTGGGAGTGCTTGCACAACCACTCTGCTAGAAGAACTGAGAGAGCAATAAACTCCAACGAAGGGGAGAGGAAGATGGAGTAAGAAATAGCTTGGAAGCGAAAGCATCTCCAGCTGGCATAGCTTTGTGCAGACTGATATTTATCTAAAGCCTAAAATAAGATCAGGTGGAAGTGTATTGCCTGTCTATTTGCAAACATTTTAGAAGGGAAATTATGAATATCCTTAGATTCTTGATAATTTCATTTTTCATAGTGTTTGCAACAGTAATATCTGAGTTTCCAGGAAATCTGATAACTGTAAAATTAGAGAGCTTTTAAAGCATTTTAGATATTCTATAACTTAAAAGAAAAAAAATACTTCTGTTATAGATAGCTCCATTTTACGATTAGGCTTTATCAAAGACTTCAAAATTACTTTGAATTTACTTACATTGTCATGCTTAAAAAAACACAACATCTTCAACTCCCGGAAGACCCTTTTACAAGAGACCAAATTTTGGAAGACGTTGGGCATCTTTTTGAGTGCAACTCTCTTTCCATCTCGTGGATCTGTTACTGACCTACAGAATAAAAGATTTAGAACATCACATACTACTGTTAGACAATTTTTCTAAATCAGAAAAGAATATTTTAGAGTTCTTATCATTCTCAATGTAGACGGTGAGTCAAACAATGTGAAGACACTTATAGGGGAAAAAAATATTAAGCAAAGGGCATTATCCACTCTACTACAGAGTTTCTATTAAATGTAGCGTGATCATTCTTTGGTTAGAGTACATATACACACACCCAGTCAAGCTTGGTAGCTGTTAAGTGGCTGGACACATGTACATCAGTGCATATACTGCCTGCCACTGGCATACACTGTAGCTCAAAGTTAGATCAACACCTTGAGCCGAGGAGCGGATGTGACGATAAACATCTTCACCTCCCAAAAAAGACCTTATTAAGAGTAAAACATTTTCTCAGTTACACAGATTTGATTTTGTCGAGTCTACTGCTTTCTTCTCCCTCTCCTAAGAGGGCAAAAAATTTAATAATCCCATTCTGACAGAACACTGGCAAGTGTAAGACTATTACTTGATCTATCACTAAATCACTTTAACATCTGGAGAAGCAACAGCACATGGTTATCTAAGATTCCACAAATGTAAAACAGGCATGATACCTGTCTTTCTCCCATATTGCTTATGGGATGCCAGTATAGTACTCCAGAAATTATAAGGTCCTTTGCACATGGTAAGTATTTTAATTTAAAGTAATTAGATTCTGAAAATAGAATTTTATAATGAGAACCATAAAACTAGAGCAAGGAGATTATGGTGCCTCAATTCCCAATCACGGTTTTTAAGGTGAGGCTTCTCAAACCTCACTACAAAACAGGGTTTCTAGATCTTCAGTTGTTAGGAAACCTTCATTTTTTTCTATATATTTTTATTGGGATGACCAAAATAACTTTCTTCTCAGTGCAATGCCGTAACCACATACGAATCTACATCCAGCTATGTACCCTGGTGACCACATTTGTCCTTAAAAAGTTGCTGGCTTTTCTATCTATAATGTGACTCTCCTACAGACAACACGGAAGGCTTTCTCTTTTGTCTCAGGTCCATGTTGTTTTAAGTATCTAAATAAAAAATTAGAATCAAATATCTGCCTTGTCTCCAAGTACTACATCTGACTTTAAAATACAAAACAATTCAATCAATACAAAAAGGCAGAAGTAGCCACTGATACTAGTGGTTGGGAGCCAAAGGAGAACTTTGACTTGTCAATAGCCGCTGCATCTTTATATTTTAAATAAGGGGTGGAGAGGGACTCGGGCAAGTTGATACCAGACTATTTCTATGGTGGGAAACACAGAGCTGAAAAGAATCTGAAAAGGTCTTCTAATTCACAATATGTTTCCTATTTTCTCCAGGACCTTTGCCTCTTGCCTCTAGCCTAAACTGGAAAGAAAGGGAATGGAAACTGGAAGAGGTACAGAAAATCCACTGTTAATGCAACTCAGCACTCACCATTGGCCAGACTGAAATATCCTCCCTCACACTGTATAGTAACTTCATTCACAGATGATGGTTAACCACAACGAGTCTATTTGCAAAACAAGGTACTATTCATCATGAGTAGGCGACGTTTCAGGCTGGCCGTACTTAGGATTATAGCAGAGGCAAATCCTGAATGACACACAGCAGGGCCAGTACCAGGCAGTGGCTCACAAATTCATATAAATTTGATCCCAGCATGAGCTGAGAGCTCCCATTGCTCACAAGGTCAAGCACCACGGATCAGCTAATTAGTGGTATTCTTCTCTATGAGACAGCATTTCTGGCCCCCGCCAAGTTTTTACCAGCTTTAAAAAAAAAAAAGCAAAAAAAAAAGCAAGCCACCAAATCTCTAACCTGTAAAAGAAAACTTAAAAGCTGCTGATCCCTGGGAATTAAATAGATACATATTCTTGCTACAAAAACAAAGTTGTAAAATTTTATTCATAAAAATCCTCACTGTTTACACTGCAGATGCTACTGAATTACTAATTTTTCCCTTTGGAGTTTTAACACTATCGCTGACCGCCGCGCACACACCCCAAAACACTGCTATCAAGAGGATATTCACAGCTATGGAAGAAATTCCACTAGTGGATCACAATGATGATACACTAAAGTATCATACAGATGCAAGACCTGAGACCTTTGAGAACACGAAATTTCCTCACAAATGACTGTTAATACCTAGGCAGACCAGAAGCACCTTCCTCAGCTATGTTATATTCAGCAGTACAGTTAAAATAAGAGTTAAACAGCTATCTTGGCTATGAAAAATATTCGATTTAAAACCTTCAAAATTTATTTTATGCTATATTGTAGCATATTTAGAGCACACTCTACAATTCTTTTTGAATAAGGTGAAGAAAATTAAATATGTGGTTTTGTTTCATTATTTTTCATTAGAAACATATTTAAAAAACATAACTGCAACAAAAGAATTTTCTTTAGACACAATTGCCATTTTACACTGTAAACAAATTAATTCTCTAAAATGGTTTCAATTTGTTTGAAGACAGAATAAAACAATGCTTAAGATCCAGACAGCTTATTTGAGAGAGTTCACATCTACTTTACCATTTCTATTATCTGTAATAAATTAGTGCAGTAAACATATATAACTTTCTCTAAAGAAAGACTAAAAAGTCTTCATTGACCATGTCCAGGGGTTCTACAACACAAAAAGAGCGTAACGTAAAAAACAATGGCAATTTGTCTGTAGGTTTACTTCGTTGAAGAAATTAGGTACAGCTTCACAGGTTTAATAGTTTTTTTGTCTGCTTTTTACCTCAAATTACATAAGCTTAATAGAACCTGAAATGGACAGACCTTAAACAATCAGAAGTCACAAACAACAACATTTTTGAAGACAGACATATAAACAAGTAATGCAACCTTCCACGATTGATAAAAATCTGTTATCTGAAACTTGGGCATCACCTTGACTGTCTACAGCAAGAGGAAGTCAATTTCCATAAAACTAGTTACAGAGAGCTTGTGGTTTTGCGAAGCACTCTTCCTCTTGTTCTGGAGATTGACAAGCTTACAAGCTTTTTAAGCTCCTAGTTGTATATTTAGGCTGTATCTATAGCAATCAGTTTCTGAATTTGAGTACTATCACAACAGAAAGACACCATTCCCATTAGTCATAGAAGAATAACCCATTTTGTAAATGTTAACAAGCAAATAACTCAACATATCAGAATCAACTTTGAAATTTCAGGTATTTTTGACATATTAAAATTTCATTAACAGGTCAGACATGCAATACAATTCACATACCTACGTGAAACATACAAGAAATTGAAAAAGTGCTTGAACAACATGTAATTATTTAACCAGCATTATTAAAAAAAAGAGCAAGAATAGTTTGCCTTTGGTTTTGGGCTTAAGTACTAATAAGAACCAAAAGACCATAACAAAACCTGTTGTGGAAAACTCTACGCTGCTGGATTGACAAAGCACGTACGACCATCCTCTCTGCTCTTCAGGTGTTTCCTTACTATTAATGTCCTGAAGGCTTTTTAGACAAAGTGCACCATGGATTTGAGTGCACAGAGGTAAAAAGCAGGCCCGCTACAGCTACACACAGAGCGGATTTTTAGCCACGTTCAGGTCTCACTGTTGCAGCAGCACCAAGAAGACGACACTGAATTTAAGGCAGGCGACAGAGTTGTTTCTGAAATTCAACCTATCAGCAGACAGGATGAAACTGATCTGCTGGAAGAGCAATAAATACCAAAACAAGTTTCCACTTGCTTGCTAGTTCATTTCTAATTGAGCAAGGGAGAATCATCGGTTTGGTACTTGAGGATTTGGATACTAGTTCTCCTCCCCATGACAAACATCTCAGAGGTTGCATGTTTTAGCGGCAGCAACACAGCTTTGGGAACCTACACTCAAGACCTTTTGGAGTTATTTTTAATAGCCACCTTTTAACCATATTTTCATTTAGAAACTTCCTATCTGCCTTTTTCCAGATCTTATAAGTATAAATATTATTCCAGCAATTGACAAGAAAAGTGCTATAATATATATTATTAAATGGACCAATAATACACATGGTTTCAAAGTTTGCATCGTGTCTTGTTAATGTTTTAAGGTAAAACTCAGAAAGTAGCATTTCTTGTTATTATTCATGCAAAGACCAGTCATCCTTGTAGCTGGTAACAATATAACTCTAATGAATGTGAATGGAAGTGCAGTAATTTCACGCCATGTTGAGTTTGTTCTCTCTTAACTCAGGGTAGCAGCTGCTTTGGTTCAGCACAAACAGTACCAGAGAACAGAGATAAGTGCTGAAGCCTGTTACAGAGGAATGCTTTTCTTTTTGTTGCTGAAAGGCTTGCTGGGCTGAGCTCTTCTGGTTCTGCAGCACAGGGGTTATCCCATCTGTATTAGCTAATGAATCTCAAGCTGTACAGATAACAAACAGCTCTGAGGGCAGCGATCTCCAGTGAAAACGACCCTGTTCAAAACGTCTCTGTCCTCATGACCAGCTACTTGTCAAACTAACCTTCACATAAATTATTTAAATAGTACGTATATTGTGCTTTTAATGCATATACTAAACAAACATCTGATTTTTACCATACCAAATCTATTTACAGTCCTATCTAATAAAATGAAATTTAAATTAAAAACTGCTAACATTTTCATTTTATTTGTCTAAAAATCAAACTATTAACAACTATAACCTACACTCACGTATACTCTTCAGGTAGTGCCATACCTCCACAAAAAATTACCAGAAGACCTCAAAAGGTGTCCTTTTAATTGAACTATAGATTAAAATAGTCACTCCCAATTTTAATAAAATATTAAAATAGAATAACAGAATTCAGGCTTAGAATAGTAACCTGAAACATTTTCAAGCAAAGTCTGAAATTCAGTACATTATTTTAAAAGAACAGAAGTACTCCTTTCACACTGTCTGAAATTATGGAAATGTTAAAATACAGAATAGCATTAAAGTTACTTGCATTCACTGATTTTCAATTACACTGCCTCTGTAGTTGTGCCTGTGACGATTTTTAAAGTAAGCCATAACAACTGTTTAAAGTAAGCAGTCTGACCTCATCACCTAAATCAAATGGCATCTACATGTTGAAACAACAGCCAAAAGCACACATTCTATTTCTTCCAGTTGCCTATGAGCTGTGTCACCAGCAGCAATGGAGTTGATACAGGTCAAGACTGTGAAAGTAATATATTCGAAGTTAAAAAATCTGAATCCAAGACACAAATTCAGAGAAAGTCACCTCTGGAGTTCCAATAGACAAATGAAAAACAGAAAGTTTGAAGCGGAGGTAATTGTAAAAAGATACCTAAAATGGGATTTTTCGTGGATTTGAAAGAGTCACTTTCTTCAGCTGTACTGCTAGTTGCACACAAACACAAGAATCCAACAGTCAGCTTATACAAAAACTAGTTCAGATTGAAAATAAATTTTAGGATGTGAATGTTGACCACCTACAGTTGAGCAAGTTTATATCTGCTCTGTAGAAATTCATAAGGCAGTTTACAGTTGCCTAAATTAAAGTTCTCATAAATCAATGTTAATTACACATGAACAGTAATACAAACTGAAAAACCTTTTTTTTCCCTATTGGTATTAAGCCTGTACTTTGTCTAACCTCCTTCCTAATTCCTTTATCAACAAAAAAAACCCCAAAATCAAACCAAAACAAAAATTTAAATCTACATTATCTTAGAAAGATTATATGGATATAAAAGTAGTTGCTGAATGCCTAAAAATCCTTTCAACCACTACCCCCAAATATATGAAATGGATATCCATCTTTTTCTCTCTGACTGAAGGTATGTACTTAAAACTTCTGAGTACACTGATTCCCAAGCCTTTTCTGTTGCTGAGCCTCACTTGAGAAAACTGATGGCACTTTGTACCTCAGAGTACCACAGCTCTTTAGTCTAGTATCCACAATGACACTTATCTAGGAATACTAAATTCTGTTAAGTCAGAACATAATCAGGCAACTGATACCAGCGAACATCAGTGTCCTATTAATTCTTACACTTCGCCCATGGATGTAGCTGTCACGCAGCCTCATTAGCGAGAGTGAAAGATTTGATAAAATGGTTGGTCTTTAATCAAGTAATACAAAACTCTGATTTATATTGATAGCTACCACAGATTTATTGATGCTCGTTTTTACTAGTTGCGGGACCCATTTTAAAAAACAAAAAGAGCTAAACGTATTGCAGAACTGTGAAAGTTCATCACAGCTGTGTAAGCAAGACCCGGTATGTCTGCTCTCCTCTGTTTTTTTGAAATGCTTCCATATAGCAAAAATTGGTTTAGGTGAACAGTCTTTTCCTGGTACTCCTGTTGTAGTCTCTGATAAAGGAACGAGTTAAATGTGGTTGCTGTGGCATATGCATTTGAGACCAGTTTCTTTTTTCTTTTAAATAACCCACTTCTACAAACAAGTAATGATCACCTGCAACATCCAGCTTGAAAGCAATTCCTCTCCTCTTTCCCCCATAGCTGCCACAATTTCACACTGCTCCTCACCCCCTTGCCTTAGCTCGTGAGCTTTATACCACTCACTAGCAATTTCACTTCAAGGGGCAGCACAAAACTAACAATCAAAGTTATGAAGATCAGAAATGTCAGGACTGCATTCCAAAGAAGAACAGAACAAGGAAAGAAAGAAAGAAAAAAGCCTGTTTGAAAAACTGGTGTTTACAGCATCCAATAAAGATGCTGAAAACGTTGCTTTGTGTTTGTGTGCAGTACCTACTTTGGTACTAGTAAAATAATTATTTATAGCAATATGCTATCAGGTCACATATCCCCAAGAGAAACTAGAAAAGCAGGAAAATCTCCTAGGAGCTAATTGAGAGAACAACTAGAAAGGCAGCTTTACTTACTGCTGTTCTCAGAAGAACACATTTCAATTCCCTCCTCTGCTTTGTTAGGATATTACACCCTAGGTGAATCTAGCAGTAAAGTGAACAGCAGGCAGGGAATCTATCCATCACTCAGCACAGAGTCAATGGGGCGCTCTTTCAAGCTACTACTGAAGTCTGCAAAGGTTTCACTTATTAAGCATCAACTGTAGCTGGGGATAAAGAGATAAGAGACCAAGATTTAAACCAAAAATAACTTAGCAAAAATTATTTATAGGTATGGGGCAAAAAATAAGTTAATAAATATAATTTGGAGGGGGGGAATATCAAGGAATATCTAGTTCGGCTTTAATCATGCCTCTAAGAATTATATGATTTCAGATGCTTCTGTGAGAACGCCCAATCATTTAGGATTCTTTATTTCACTGTATAAACCACAGCAAAAAGCTACTTTTAATACTATTAAACCAAGTCAAACGTTTTGCTTTCACAGCAATCACAAGCCTTTCAGTACAATTAACTTGTGCTCACACCAGTAGTTTGGTTACTGTTAGGGGAGCGGGCTGCCTGGCTATGTGTTCATTAATACAACCAGGGTCACGACCTGCTCCTTTTGCTTGCGGCTGTTAACAGCATCCAGTTGTCTCCCCTTGTCACTCACACTTTACCTACACAATAACGGTAGAACATTAAGTTGTAAAAATTATCAAACAATACATTTTGTAAAATTCAAAAAAGTTTATTGGAAGATGCTCTCCCTGTTACCTTACCAGGTTTTTAGTACTTAAGAGGAACGTAAGAAAGCAAAGAAAACATTTATATTGATTTCCACTTAAACTAACTGGCTTCATGATTCAGCCGCTTAAAAAACAGTGACCAACTGCAGCAACCATTTGTTGTAGCAGTATCACCTACTGGTACAGGTAACACCAAGACTACTATAGCCAAAATATTACAGAAGGTTATTTCTCTATTCTTGATTTCTGAACGCATTGGATAACATGCTGTTATTTTGAACAGTGTGTTTCCTCTGTAACATCAGTTTGGTCAGTTCTCCCTTTTTAAAACATGACAAAAATGATCCCTCTAGTTAAAAAGAGGGAAAAGAAACACAGACATGAAAGTAAAGAGATTAAGATACAGGTGAACAAGACAATTTGTCTTATTTCAGACTCTGGCTCTTGTTAAAAAAAAAATAAAAAAATCAAATACCCATATATTTGAATGCTTAACATGAGACCGAAATGTTCCTCTTGAAATACTGACAACTTTTTTCAGACACCAAAATTTTGCAAAATCCTTCATCAAATCCTCAATCAAGTTGAAAGCTAAACTTTCCATACCTAACCAGAATGTATTACAGGTGTTTGGGACTAAAGGCTGCACGGCACTGACAGTCCATCTTATTTAATTCTTCCATATCTAGTCCTGTATTCACTAATAAATCTAAACCTGCCTATTGTACAAGAACAACTACATTTTTTGTTTTATCTTTTCTTTAAAAGATAGTCAAATCTACCAGAACATTTATACCTTTCTCTACAGCAGTAGTTCAGCAGTGTGTCACTAATGACCAAGCTGACTTTACAGGTAACATTTTTCACTAGAAAACCAGTACACTTGTTTCACCAGAACAAACCAGTGTAAAGAAGTAGAAGAGCTTTCAGGCACACGAGCCCTTGCTCTGGCTGTGTCTCCAAACCACCACAGATACAACAGTACTATCCCAAGTAAAAGATTTTTATCCTTTCAACAGACAAGTTAGATAAGGACGTACTTGTCCAAGTGATTTACTGACGGTGTGGTTTCAGACTACGCTATCTTGTATAACCGCACGCTGCTGTGGGAAGAGGGGGTCCTGCTCCCACCCGTTGCTGGTTCTTGCCCTCCTGCTGGCATTGGGGATAGTCAACGGCTGCCCACAAGGTGAGTCAGTTCAGCACAGCAATCTGGTGCAGACAGATTCGGCATTAGACACGCAGCAAGCGGAATGAAGTCATCCCAAAGCCACACGATCCCTAGATGTGACAGAGGGGAAGCTGTGCGAGCACATGGCTGGGGCAAAGCGCAAGACAGTGCCATTTTTTGGTAGCAGTTCGCAATTACACCAGATTAGGTACAGCAGGAAACCAGGCCCTCGGTCACGCTGGGAGCTTATGGACAGAGCCAGAAATGGGGACTGCATCTCCTGAATTGCAGCAGAGTGCCCTATGTAGAAGGGCCATTCTTCTATCCATCAGAATTTTTTTTCTTCTGATTATAGATAATATAAATACATATGTCTTATTATATTTAAGAACTAGATGAAAAGTTTGAAAAAAAGAGTCTGACATAAAACGTATCAAGGAAAAAAGATACTTTACAAAAACTGTAGCTTCTATTTACATTGCAGGCTAATCACTCCAGAAATAATAAAATTTTAAAGAGTAATAGAACTACAGAAAGGATTAATGATACAATCCAGACCTCTAGTTAGAGTGTTTTCAAAGACAATTCTTATCTCAAAGAATCCTTGCAGGCATTTAGCCTTTTCAATTACGCATTATAAGTCTTTAGCAACTCTCTACCATGTTAATGGCAAGTTTTCAAGGTGGAGACTATGCCAACAGTAACTTTTTCGCTCTCTGAATCCAGGTTAACACATACACATTGTTCTATAGTTTCAACTGGTAGAAAAACAAGTTTGTGACTACTCCATGGCAATTATTACACAGAAACAAGATAATGAAAGAATGTTCTCAGGGGTGGTGTGGGAAACTGCTGATGGAGTTTGTTCTAAGAGGGAAGTGAACCTTCCCTTATGTTTATAGAGAATACCTATAAATTGACATCAGGACTTATCAGAAGCAGGGGGGACTTAATAGGATTACTTTCCAAGTTTTTCTTATGAGTCAGTGAACTGTTTTCCTCAGTTGCTTGACTCTTAATCATGCAGACTTTTTCCAGAAAGCCTTACTCTAAGACATATAACAAACCTGGTCCCACAAGCATTTCAGCTGCTCACCCAAGCATATTTGATATACCACTATCAAACAAATACTGCAGCTCATATTCAAGGGCATGTGATACCCAATATACCACTTTTTCAGTACATGGTATTGCAATCAGTCGCACCTTGGCATATCTCAAAATATATTTGAACATGGGATGAAATAAAAAATCCTTTAGAAAAGTTCACAAAACCAAAATATTCCCAAGACTGAATGAAAGGGCAGGGAGAGGCTATGCAGTTATCAAATCACTTATCTGGGAGATGTTTGATTGGGTACATAAAGTTTACACACAGAAATAGGCCATCAGATCCGGTATATCTGTTCTCCGTAGAATTATTGACAGGCAATGAGCCCCACCAAAACACGACAAAAACTGATCAACAACTTTTAATGGACTATTAGGTAGCAGGGGGGAGAGGTGAGGAAAGCACGCATATAATGTGTGAAATCATTAAGAAAATAAAACTATACCTATGCACATTTAACAATAGATTTCTTATTGAAGAATAAAAAGGAAATTTATACCCATATACTGAGTTTTTAAGCAAAGTAAAGTAGCTGCTTTAACAATTCTAGTATTATAAACACTCAAATACACGTGAGACAGGACAAAGGTAATGTTCTAGATTCTCCAGTGACCTTGCTTAATAAACAGAAGTATTTTCTCCAATCACAGACTGAAGAGTTTGTCTTCCAAAATAGTTCCTGACCACCAGTGGTGGTGTTCACCAACGCATAGAAAATACATTTTAAAGCTTTGTGACAATTCTTAATGGAAGTTAAATTATTCAAATGCTAAATCATTTTGTCCAACTTTAGTAGCCTAAAAGTCAATTTTCCAATCTAAGGCTCTAAGTGTGGCATGCTTAACCTGGTCAATGGTTGCTGCTGGGCTCCCAGATCTGGCTCACCGTGTGGCCGTGCAAACAGCTGTGCTGGCACAATGAAGCAGAAAGCAGGAAAATAAGTAGCTGAGACAAAGGGGAAGACAGACAGACTGCTTTTTCAGCAACAATGACAGCTTAAGCATATGTCAAATATGATCTAAGTCAGTCACACTGGCTCTGTCTAGTCAATAAGGAGAGGGATAGGTGGGATTAATCTCTTTTAGAGGGCTCTTAGATAACACACAAACTGTTTCTCTAGAAATGCCTCACCCTACCAGTTAACTGCAGAGAACCAGCTTAAAACGAAGCCTTGCTTGTAGATAACCAAAGCTTGCCGATTTGAGGACCCTAATTTTTTAATTTTACATGAGCCTTTTCTCCCCGTCTGCCAAGTCTGAATTGAGAGTCAGTGCTATATGTTACAAACCACATTAAATCCTGTCCTATTAGTGGAGTGACTTAGGCTTCCCTTGCAGTAAGAAAAAAGGAGAGGTGGCTAATTGAGCGGTATCATCAGAAGGGAGTTAGGTTTTGTTTTTGTTGGATGTTTCACAACAAGAGAATTTTAGCATACACACACAATTAGCATGGTATTATAATGTGTTTTACCCTCTGGCTGTACATGCATTGTTTAAGAGATGCAAAAGCTGATACAATCTCGTTTAAAGGAGATATTCATAATCATTTTAGCTATAATTTTTAAAGGAAAAGTCACACACAGAAAAGTTATGAGAAGGAGGAAAATATTACAGCAGTGCAGTGTCCAGTCTTCTTCACTTTACTGCAATGACCAGAGGTCTCTGGAAGGCTGTTTTAAACTTACAGCATGAGACCTGTCACCACTAAGGAAGAGTAAACAAATGGAAATCAACAGATCAGACAGTCGTAGCATCATTGGTGCTGAAGAAGAAGCAGAAGTTAGAGAAGTACACCGAATCTGAGGATGACTACCCACTGGAGTGAGGAAAGGCACTGAGAAAAGGTGGATCCTGTACTCACGCAGTGGCCAGAGATACAAGTCTAAGGATAAACTACATAGTTTCTTATTATCCTACCTGCAAGCTGTATTAAATACCTGCTTACCCTAAGTAGCTAATCAGGGCCCACAAGACAGACACATGTAACACAAACACTGACACTTATGAAGTGCGACCACGTAATTTCACCAGCAGTTCATGGACTTAAAAAGTTTCCACAAAATCTGTTTGCAGTCCTGCTGCAAATCATTGCCTACAAAGAGCCCCCAGTAGCTGCAGCACAGATTAACCCGTTTCTAACGGAGTTTGAAAGAATACAGAGTAAAAGTTGGTACTGATAGCAGAATTTTTAGTGCACAAGCACAGAAAAATAAGAAAAAGGTTTCATTGTTAAAAGACATTATCAAAAAGAACAGCTGTTATTTTTTGAGGTATTTAAGAAATGGATGTGCTGTTAATGATTTTCAGGTCACTACTGCTCTGCAGCAGTCTCCAACTGGCAATACTTCAAAGATGCTAAAATGAAATATTAACAGTGGGTAAAAAAAGTTCTTTATTTTGAGAGATATGATATGAAAGCAAACTGAAAAAGATAGCTGAGGAGATACTACCAAGCAAAACTTTGATTTCACTTAGATTTAACTTTGAGACACAGACATCCAAGACCAGTCAGTGTAAAAGTAATAAGGAACTATGCAGACAGTGCAATGACAGTCAGAGGTAAGAGCTCATCAGATCTATTGGAGGATGTAACAGCATCACTACCACTGGAAGACACAATACCCACTGCCCTCTCTCAGATGTATATTTTACTCTTACAAAATAACCTTTGCAACATAAGGAAGCAGCTTGCTTTACTGTCTTTTGGTAATGGCACACTCTTCCCCTGCAACTAAGTAAAAGGAATTTAAACAGTTAACCGTATGATACAAAACCTTTTTTTCTCAAAAACATGGATGTAGTGAAGTGGCATATCTACAGCCACTTTGGGGTTTGTTTTGTTTGTTTGCTTGCTTTTTTGTTGTTTTTTTTTTCTCCTCTGATCTTAAGTGGTGCTGTAAAGACCCACTCAACATGGGTAGCCCAGACTGTGCTACACAGTTACAAATAAAATAAGTAACAGTATATATCTTAAAGGGATTGGTCTAATTTAAAACAAGTCAGGGTAAAAAGCAGAGGAAGAAGCAAAAGGATATGTTTACTCTATAGAGAGATATTTACTATTAGTTATTCATTTACAGGTCAATGTTCATGGTATTAATTAAAATTTGAGAGTATGTCTGGCTAGTTATACCATTTTTAAGTAGCACAACATGTTACTGGAGGTGTTGAGAATGTCTCAGAGTTAACTTCCAGCCAATGAAGTGAAGATATTAGAGGTTTAAAGAAGCAAAGGGCAAGATGTGCAGCAGTCTTCACAGGTAAACATAATAAAAGTACAGGAAAGAAGAAAAATATTTTGGAAGCTGTTATTTACTCAAGCTACTCAAGCAAAACAAAATGCATTGTGATTGATTTATGAATGGTGATAGCAAACACTTTTCAAAAATCTATTTCCACTTCCCTTTTCGAATAAATCAAAGAGTCCTGATTGTTTTAATAAATTTCAGTATTCCTCCTCTTCCTCAGCTCACCTCTTACCTGCTCCTTACCTACAGTTAAACCTGGCCCATGCCTGGGGAAAAGATCTCATTTAAAACTGAAGTGACACATTCTAACAAACATAGGAAGCATGAGCTGTGTCTCACTACGGATCAAGTAAAACAAAAGCTAGCCAAAGCTCCAGAAAAATTAAAATCACGCTATGAACAAAACCAGACTTAAAGCATCTCGCTGTGGACACAATCTAGTGAGGTCTGTATCCTGTGGAAATACTTGGTTTCTCTCCTGAAACTGCCGCAATTGGCAACTGAAGGTGAGATGCTACAGTTCAAACGCACACCACTCTCTAGGAGGAAGCAGTATTACGCTGGCTGTTCAATATTTGTGATTCAACTAGTTTTTGTTAAGAAGTCTTCACTAACAGCATTTGCTGACTTTTACATAAATGGTAGAGGGATAAAAGAGGTCGTTTATCTGTTTTGGGGTTATTTTTGGCCACTTTACAAGGTAATGCAGGTCTGTCTGCTAAATCTGTAGGGCTGGTTGGGAACTCCCATAACTCTTTCAGCACCACTGGGGGCAGGAGGGGAGGTACTGAAAATTTTCCATCCAGCTGTCCACTTTATTTCAAGTTTTGTTGCCTACCTAAAATGCAAAGTGTCCCACCAGCTTGCATTAAGACTAAAGAGTAGTACTCCACCCAGAAGTGACAGTTCATTGACAAATAGTTCTCCCCTGTTTTACCCATCTTTGGAGGTCAGCTTCAGGAGTTTTGCATCAGTTTCAGCACTCATTCACACAACAGATCACTTGATATTAAATAGACAAGAAGTCATTTGCAGATTGATACGGATTGACAAAAGTTGGGTGAAGATGTTCACAGACAAAAGTAAAAACTTCTTACACTTTTAGACATCTGGAACATACAAAAATATATTCTACCAGCTAAATATTTTCCTAAAATTTAGGCAAGTAAAGTAGGTTTTACATCCAAGAATTTGTGTTTGAACAATGGTTTGTGTGTGTTTTAAAGACACTGAACAGAAATAAGTTCCTTAAGAAGATTATAAAAAAAGACAATTTAATTAACTTACTACCAATGTGCATTCTCAGCATTTCATTAAGTTTTCCCAACATACTCCACAGAATACTGTAAGGTAATCAAAAAATACTCTAAGGCACTCCAAAAACCCTGTACTGTAAGTTACTCCAAGTAGCCAAGTCTTTCTAATACATATTCTTGACAGGAGGTCTTTTTAGAGGTACAGGATTCATTCAGGGAACAAAAAGACTGAATAGAAGCTAACAGATTTAACGTATAACTTTCAGATGAGCCTGAAGAAAACACCTAGATTTAACTTTCACTAAAAGGTATTTTATGTGAAAGGGTTAAGCGACTTGTTCTTCACACCACACTTCAAAGGTAAGCTTTATTTACGTCTTGCTCAGCTGCCAAATGCAGACCTCTCCAGAGCTCCTTTTTCAACCATAGATGTCCTAAAAAGCCTTTTAATGTTGCGTTCTAATCACACCCTCAAGCATGTGCGCCATTACCACTTATTCTTTAAAAATCAGAGCTAAAAGCAAAACTGATTACTGCAAGAAATCTGTCTCCTTGAACAAAAATTGATTCAGAGTATCTTACTTAAAAGAAAGGATAGAAAATTAAAGGGATACTGTTATGGTTAATATCTTTAAAAATGTTTAATTTGTCTTCCTTCATGGAAGCTTAAAATTGAAACTGCTTTCCAAATCAAATTTATTTCCCCATTTACACAAAATTTTCTGGCTATGCTTGAGACCTTTTTATTTACTTCTCAACTGCCTATATGAACCACAGCTAGAGTAAGTTATTACACTATACAGGACATTTATTCGGATAATTCGGATATATTTTTTAATTCCATAAAAGCAATTTTTTTTTTTTAGTCAATGGCATAGCTCTGTAAGGTCCATGATGTTCATAAATAAATAAAATGCCCAATAAACGTATACGTCTCCATGTATTTTTTCACTTCTTTCTTCTTCATTTTTAAAGCGTATACCACAATTACATGAACTACTACATTCCTGGCCCAATTCACTGACCTCTATTCCCATTCCCACTAGTCAACCAAGGAAAACCCAAATGAGAAACCTTCTCCATGTCCAACAAGCCTCCAGGCTTTGGCACAGTTCCTAGAATATTTTTGCACCTCCATAGCAAAGTAGGTTAATAAAGTCTCTGGTCATATCCTCTAGATAGATACCTAGTTTCCTGCAATAATCATCCCCAACATCTTAAGTTTCGCTATCAGCTTTCCCTTGCACCTCTCGTCCTCCCTACCACCCCCTCCCCGGGGTGGGGGGACAGGGACAAAACAAAACAACAAAGAATAGTGACTAAACTCCTTTTTGCCTCATTACTCCAGTGAAGCTACACAACAGTCACTGTGAACCAGCACCGCACCTCATCTCAATTAGTATCTCAATACTTCGTCTTCCAGGTTAAATCTATCGTGTTTCAGCCATTCATTTTTTTCACCACTATCATGTTTGGCTGATTGCCAGCATATGAAAAAAACAGAAGAGTATTCAAACCAAAGTCTGCAACAAATATTTGAAACACAGTACTTCACTCCAAAGTAATTACACTCCAGTGTTCTCTGCTACCACCAAGGGAAATAGTTGTATCTGTTGGTTAAGTATTAAGCCTCAGGACTTTGATACTTTTGTTGTATGAGGCTCACAGTACCTTTTAATTTTCTGAAATACTGCTATTTATATTCATCTCTGCAAATTCTGTAGTAATGATAAATCTATGAACATTCATCAAGGTTTTTACCCGGAAGAGGTAAATCTTATTTACTGACCTTTCAAGTTTCAACTTATATCCTGCCCATTCCTTATTATAATACAAGTATTTATTACAATAATACAGAATACTTCTTAGTTGCCACTCTCTCTTCCATTCCCTCTACCAGAAATTATTTTAGACAACAGTATTTTTATTTATCTGTCTTGCAAGGGAATGGATATTAGAATCACAGAACTTTAAAATATTACTTAAAATATACATTAAGCTTATAAGGTATTTGACAATAGTGGTAAAGAGCCCAACTACATTAACAGCAGCTTCCTTGACGTTGCATACAAGGCAACCGGACATCAGTTTTTCTGATGCTTCCTCTGTACATTTTACTCACGTAAATTATTGTAAACTGCTGCTATTTTTTTTTTCCTGGGTAAAGATTTCTATGTGATCAACACTGCACAGTCATTCCTTCTTTGAATTACTGTAGGAACAGAAGGGACATGTCAAAAGACAAGTGTGAAATAAACTCAAACCCGGACTCTCCAAAAGTCTAGAAGATGCTTTAGGGTTATGGGATAATTTTGGAATGTGAAAGAAGTGCTTTTTATTTTAGTACATGTTAATGAAGACTTAAGAAAGACCCACAACCTTGCAAAGAAGAAGGAAAAAAAAAAAAAAAGAAAAAAAATCAGGCTTATATTTATTAACAAGGAGTTTAAAGAGACATCAGTCTCCCATTACCATGGACCAGTGAAGTGAATGATCCTCTGTCACATACCATCAAGTCTCATAGTGCTGTAAAAATTCCACCTATTTCCTTGACAGTCTCAATTACATTGGAGCCATAACCACTCCTTTTCATTAGATTCAAAAGGCAATTTCAGAAATATTAAGATATTAGAGTGACGGACTAAAATAGACAGGTAAATAGTACCTTTGAATTAACAGCCTGCTGAGAGTGATACAAGACGTTTTAAAATTCTTTCATGTCTGCGACAGGCAGAATGTGTAACCAATGCAATTTCTCATCTTGTTGATAATTCTATGAGAGATCATTTGGCTTACTACTCCAATGACTGAAATACTGTAAAATTTGCAAAATCTGAATTTTCAGGTAAAAGCAAGTCCTTGTCTATATATATATATTTTTTTTTTAAGTAACTGCTTGGTATTGAGCGTCTGGCAGCCAGTATTGTTCTTGTCAAAGTTCAAGTCCTTTAACCTTAACCTTCTACCTTTGTAACACTTCCCAAGACTTAACATGACCCCCTTTCCAACCGTGATAAAGTATATGACCATCACTCAAACAAATAATTAGGTTTTTTTGCAAGACAGGACAGCATCACTATGCCAGTATTGTATCTAATGCTTATCTGAAGCAAAGCATACCTTTTCAGATGATTTGTTAAAGCCAGTGAATGAACACCTAGCTTCAGAACTGAGAAATTTTTCCATTGCAAGTCTATCTGAATGTTTAATAATTGCATAATAACACAGGAATAAAAAAAATGATCAGTGTAAAAACAGTGATGACTGATTTTTGCTGGTCTCCACTGCTGACTTCATTTTTGTTTCCTTTTCCAGGATAATGTTTTCAGATTGAAGTAGAATTGAGTAATAAATTCATTATAATGATCAATAACTGAAACATTAATCAGTGATATCAACCACCATATCAAACCCTCAGAGATTAAAATATAAATGTACCTCAGGTATAAAATGAAAGATAAGTTACTGCAGCTCTGTTGGCTGATCTGCAGTATATTTTCCATTGTCAAACAGAACATGTCACACATTCTTTTATTGGCATTCACAAATAAAGGAGAGATCACTCAGAATGGTCTTGCTCCTTTAATTTCATCCTTCCATAATATTTAGTACATTAGCTTTATGTCTTCATTCAATACATTTGATCAGAGCCTGAAGGTGTGATATGCTTACTTGCCAGCAATTAAAGTCACTGGCTTAAGTTACAAAAGGTGTCATAAGACAGAGTAGCAAAGTTCAGAGGTTTATTGAAATGCCTTGTCCCCTGTTCCTCTCCAAGTGTTGATGCCGGCAGGACGGTACCCCTACACAATGTTGAGAAGTTTTATTTTTTTATATTAGTAAATGTCTACAAGACTTGTCAGCAGAACAAGAAAACCAACCAACCCTGTTAATCTCATGGTGCCAGTGCCCAAGTAAACCGGTAAAAGAAGCAAGTGCTGGAGGAGACTGCACAGTCAAGAAGGCAGCACAGCTTCAGTGATACTTGGCCTTCTTCCCCTCCTTTTAAAACTTACCCAGAATATGTAATCTTAGATAACTGTTTAGAATATTAAAGGATCTTCAAGGAAAGTGTGTTTCTTCCTTCCTCCCCCAAAAAAACCAACCTGACTTGTTACAAACCAAACTAATTTACATCCTATACAGCAGCTGTTTTGGTTTCACAACTTCATCCAAAGAAACACCAAAGTCAGACCTGCAGGGCTCTTGTCTAACCTATTAGTTTCAAAACTATATTTAGTTTTAAATGATCTCCATGAACTGACCCGCAAATCCTAATATATGTTTCTCGCTTCTGAGTCAGCCAAAAACCTTGTGATAACATAAATCACTACCATGGGTGTAATTCCAGTCTTGGGACATTCTAAAGTAAAATACAGACTCTTGGAAGAAAACGCAGAATTTCAAAGGGGAATGAAATTAATGGCTCTAAAACATTTTAAACCCAAAATTTAAACAATAGTTCAGTATGAAATAAAAATGATTACAGAAGGATTCCCTTTACTGGGTCATATGATAGGTGACAAAATCTTGGGAACAACTGTGCGAGTGACGATATATACATTTAATATTCAGATTACCAATCATCTGTCAGTTCTTAATGTTTTAGATGGGGCTTTAGATGAGTAAACAGTAGCATAAAAATGATAAGGTGGCATGCCCAAGACAGCGATCAGAGAAAAAGCCACAAGTAGGTCAGGGCTGGTCCCGATTCTGTCAACATTCACCTACTTTTCTTCAACTGCTTCAGAAAACAATAAACAATCCAAACTTAAAGAACATAAATGCTTTTCTACTTCAGCACAGGCAAAAGGAAAGCTGCAATTCAGATTACGGGCTTGGGTAAGTATGTCAATGCCCTGCTATCAAAAGCACAGTGGAAGACATTAATCCTGACTTTTCAAATACAACCAATGAGCAAATATGCTCAGAAAAGCACTTTAATACCTTGAGCTAGCTATAAAAACTTAAAAAACAAATAAAAGGTACTTTCCATGTCATAATTAAAAACTGCTTTTAGTTAAGCTGTTAGGTAGAACTCTTATTCACTCAAATTATATCAGGTGACCTATGGTAAAATAGATTAAAAAAAAAATATTTTTGCCTATCAGTATTGCTTTATGACATTCTCAGTTAGAATAATTATGCATAAAGACTGACAGCATGCAGGATCTGTGCTAGTTGTTCTTTAGCCATTGACACAGAAGTATGCCACAGAACACGCACCGAGACTCTCCCTCTCAAGCAGCAGTCTGGCATAAATGGCAACTTTTAATGGCTTTAAGATTTAAAGCTGAAAAGAATTCTAGCAGGTCTGAATTTCATATTCTTTTGTTCCAGTTCATGATCTGAATACTCACTTGTGAAGCAGCACTCAACAGAAGACTAACAATTCAGGACACTGTCACATGGATGCTAGTTCAGGCACAGCGGATGGGCTGCCACAAACGTGGCTGTGAAACTGCATCCTTAACCAAACGCAGCTCCTAAATTAAAACTGAGTCTTTCAAATCAGGTATTTACCGTACTTGTCAGCAAGGATGAGGCATATAAAAAACTCTGAAAATGTCACGGACAGTAACAGTGAATTCATTCGGTCAATTCAAAACAGTGAAAGGAATAAGGGATGAGGAAAAGCAGAGTTTTCCCTATTTAAATTAACAGCAATTATTATGCCAGAGCTTCTCTCCCCAACAATTTGAATTTAGACATAAAAATAAGGTAGATGCTAGGTACTACTCATTCTGTTCATTTCACTTCAAGAGCTGGCTATTTTTCTTGATACAACCCTCGGTTGTTTTTGTGTTTGGTGTTGGTTTTTTTCATTTACATATGCTGAACTACAAGAAAACATAAACCACTGAACTCCATTGTCCTTTAATTGTACATCATGTTAACAAGATCGGTTTCCAGAACGATGACTTAGAGGACACGTGCCCTTAACAAAACTATTGGCAGATCTTCATTTTCCAAGACGTCACTTTCAGCCTGTGTCTATTCTTGTTTGTTCTGGATACGTCCTTGCAATTGAAATAGGAATCATGACTTGAAAAATGCTAATTGAATGGAAGACTCCTCACTTCTGTTAGAAAACCAAAAAACAGCATCTCAATTTTTCTTGTATTGTTTTGACTGTCTTTTCTTTTTTTAAATGTACACGAAGATTTAAGAGCTAGTTTGCAGATGCACCTTTCTAAACTGTTAGCCACAGCTCAAGCCAGATGCAATAACTGTTGAAGTTAAGGTATGCTTGGATGCTAAGTGCTCTATACAGTCTACATTTGTAGCCTCGTGCAGTATTACATTATGCATATTAATGTTATGAATCTCATGTCTTTCCATGACCTATTTGATCCATGTCCCTTCAATCAGTCAGAACAATAACAAAAAGAATAACTTTGCCTCATCAACATACCCACAAGCTACAAATCAACATCAAGGAGGTCTGGTCTACAGGATTTCAAAAGCACTCGGGGAGAACACAGGAGAGCCAGAAAGCACTAAGAGATTCAGAAAATTCTCTTCTTAATTTTACCTAAAAACAATAGCCTAGGAATTGATAAAATTAAGAAAGATGGATTGCAAGCAGTCTGGGAATAACTGATATATTCTCTCCTTCTTCTGTAAAGCTTACCTGCAAGATCTTCTCCCTCCAAATAAGAGATCTGAAGTAAATGAGCCAACAAGAATTTACAGAAACACCCAAAGAAAAGTTGTATTGCTATACAAGAACAGCCTTTTAAACAATGCTTTTGTTCTGCTTATTATGTAATCTCTGGGGGGAAAAAGCTCTTGTTTAGGGCTTTCAAATAGTTTCTTATCGGTTGTCAAGGGCCTTTAAAAACGAAGGCAGGAGGAAGCCAAAAAGGTACTCTGTTAAAAGACAGAAAGACATAACACTTCTGTTCAGAAGTCAGTGCACTGTGAGTTTCCACTCCAGACAGAAGTGCCATACATAATTGAAAAGGGTTCAAGTGGACTGTGATACAACTTTTCCTGTATTTCCTGTAACAAACCTTAACCTATTAAGTAGGAACCAAAACAGTTAAAAGAAAAATAAAATGGTTTTCAGTGAAACAAAGTCCACTGACCCAGACCACATGCTAGACTCTCTCCTTCCTAATCTACAACTAGATTGGCTTTCAAGTCTCATTTGCAGAGCTCAACAAGTGCTAGCACAGATCTTAGCAACTGCTTCACGTGAAGAAGATTGCTCATTTCTGAAAATTGCTACTGCCTTTATGGAATAAGTTTTGCTATTCATAGACAAATATTCTTCAATAGATACAAGAATTTATATTAAATAAAATAATAAAATCCATTATCTGAAATTAAAAACCCTATGCACACTTTGAAGAGAGAAGGGAAAGTCAGTAGCTTTTCAGAAAAAAACTAATAATGTAGATCAAAGCCAGAATAACTACTTGACCATCAGTTCAATACCATAATCAGCTTCATTGCTCCCATTAAGCAAAGGCTCTATTCTGACACTACATTTAGCTTACAAAATGAAGAAAACTATAAGAGCACCGCCTGGTGGTGCCAGAATAAGGAAGAAAAATATTGCCATGAAACCAGGAATAGATTTAGGATTAAAATTTGGAATAGCACCATTCCAAAATGACAAGGAAACTAAAGCACCAGTTCCTCTGGTGTGCAGGTTTTTTGCACCTGTTAAAACGTATTTGCATATGAAAGAGAATGGGGAAACAAAATCCTCCTCTAGAGTCCAATGATTCCTACATTTCCTGGTATACTTTACTTTTCCACAAAATTTCCTGCAAAAGTTCTTGAACAGAAAGCTCTAAATTTATTTTTTTCAAATTACACATAAATACCATCATACCATGTTCTAAGAAAATTAAAGAAATAACAGAAGATAATTTATCAAAGTACATATTCTACAAAATGATTCTGCTATAACCATTCTGGTGTTATATCCAACATCATAAACAGCATAAAAATTCCACTCACACACATATGCTTCCAAGCCTTTATAGAAAAATACCACATCAGGAAATTAAAGAATACTACTACTAGGACACACTGATTCTGCCACAGCCCTCATGATTAAAGCTTGAATTCTTACTAAGCACTTTTAAACGCTGTACGTGGCCATGTTCCAAAGTCAGCCATAGCCATGGAAGTTATTTAATATCAAGGCTGATATAAGTCTACCTTCATTTATCCTTCACTCTCATATAACAAAAGAAAATACAGCTTTAAATATTAAAACGAAGTCCAGATTGTTCTGGTGTTTTGGTGTATTGAATAGGAACGCATTTTGGTAAAAGGCTGTATTCATCTAATGCAGTTTGTCTAGTCTCCTGTTCCCTCTTCTGTGAGGTTGCATGCACTCATGTACTCCAACGTTGTACTTGTACCATGTTGTATGCACTCACACATTACACACCTGAGTTCAGTTGAACACAACTGTCATTTTTTCCATGATTACTGAAACTCCCAGTAGGCAATCTGTAACAAAATTATGGAACTCTGAAACCTAGAAAAATGTGCTGACAATTTCATTGATCAAGGCTCTCCATGTACTCTACCATAGATAATCAAATATTAAAAATATCAGTACTGTAACGATTTTAATATATTATACTTCAGCTAAGTTAGGGCATTTCTGACCACAGGTGAGTCAGGGATTTCCCTAAAACATATTCAGTTCTGTGATCTGCATGCTTGAATCACAAGTATTTGCACACTTTTGCATCCACAGGCCAGCCTGTAGCCCATTCATATGGCATATATGACATACTAAGGAATGCCGAACGTTTCCATAGAGCGGATGACTTTGCTCTTTTCCAGATTACTCCTACAATGCACTATGGATGGAGCTCTAGTGATTTCCACAGAGATGCAGTATTTATTTTCTACAATTTAGCTCTTGTATCTAAACACTACTGTCTTCATTTAAACATGCTGTTGATAAGCTGCACTTCATACTAAGTACCACAGACAATACTGGAAAAGAAGAAAAAGGAGTGGAAGTGATGAAAAGGACAGTCAGAACATAGTGGGGGGAAAAAAAGTAAAGACAATATGGTACCTATCTTATTTTTTTAAAAAGCATGGCTTACTGCTACAACAATAACTTTTATAACCTCTTTGTGTTTAGATAGCAGATAATTGCTATGGTTTGTACCACCTTTAGCTACCACCACATTCACTACCCATCCCATCCACTACCACTCGGATTCACTTTTTCCTTGTTACTGCTTATTATGGTCAAATGCTATTATCAATAAATACATGCATTAATCACATAAGCCTCTATCCTTTACATACATATTTGTACTGCCTGTCATAAGCCACTTTCATTTAAGCATCTACTACCTCATTCAGGGGTCTACTTTTGCAAAACCGGATGTAATAGTTTGATTCACAATAAAGCAAAACTTACAGCATCTACTATGTGATGTGTTTTCAAATTGTAACACTGGGGCTTTGGCCATTCCGACTGCACTTAACTGTTTATAGAACAGCTGAACACATCCACATTAGACAACTCTGAGAGCTATAAAGCTTCTTCCTGTGTTTGAAAACCAATCTGCACTATTCCAACCCAGACAAGATAACTGTCATCTCTGAGAAACGTCATCAGTGACAGATGCAAGACACAGTTGTGGATGTTTCACATGCAGCAGGGATTCTCCCATTTCCTCCATCCTGCATTTCCAGTTAACCCATCCTCATCCCAAGTCTCTCCTCCTAGAAGCTCCCATTCTTCAGCTCCACAGGCTTCTGCTCCCATCCATCTCCAGCACACACATCACCACATACTGTTATTTCCATAACCGGTAACATGGGAGGAGATCTATACAACTCCAAACTCAACAGTTTACAACAGCGCTAATGAGTCTGTTTGCTAGTGTAACCAACACTAAAGCTGCATTACCTAAAAACATTATTTATTACTTTAAGAATTTCCCAAGTTTACAGGTAATTTAGGACAGACTCAAACTGGCATAAATCCAAGCTACAGCTTGGAAACTGAGACTGTATTTTGTTTACGGAACGTGATTATATCATTGTAAATACCTGGTACTAAGCAACAGAGAACATAGTCATTGATCACAGCCATTAAATAATCTATTGCAGAAATTTAAAATGGATATCAGCTATTAAGTACCAGGCATACTACATACTTGAATTTCAGAAAAAAAATCCAAACATTTTCAGATAGATTACTCTTGTAATAATATTTATAACTTAATCTTTAATCAAGTGCTTACTTTTAGATTCTAAAGGTTACAGAGGAAATTGCAGTAACTGAGCCAAGCTTCTTTTTATTGAATTCTTTTGACCAGAAATAAATGGGTTTTCAGTAAACCCTAGAAGCTGTTCTGAGTACAGATCCTACTTTTTACCTTACTTCTCATATTCCAGAAGGATTTTAAAATCTAAATTGCCCCTATATCATCATATTCTCTGTTCCAAGGACTTTCATTTTTCAACGAATTCAACAAAAGTAGCCAGTTCTATTCTCAGGAAATCTCCAGAGTTAGGAAATAAGCACGGAAATCAGACTAACAGAAATCTAAACACAGCAAAGGTATAACCAACAAAGACAGAAAAAATTAATCTATTCTTTGTCTCAGTTGAAATTCTATTTGGACCAGTTAGAACAGTCCTATCACATATTCTTGCTACTAGCAAGTAACTGACTTTGCTTCAGCATACCTTATACCAAGTACTGTATGAGAACACAAGTGTTACCAAGCAATTGTGAACACCGGGATGGTTATAGGGGTGGCCACCACATAATCAGCATGGAGAACCTTCGTTAGACCAAGCAGAATACAGATGTAAACTGATTAAATGTTGCAACCCAGCTGCACACTCCACCCAACTAAATTATCCCCAGATCATGCAAGAAGATTGTAGCATTCCTTATATGCCATTTCAGTCTTTCAAAAAAAGAAAGGGGAAAATTTTTCACATTCTGTATAAAAAGAGGACTCGACTGCTCCACTGCATCTTTTCTTATTAAGAAACCAAAGGCACGCTGTGCTCAAGTAACCAAAACTTCCATAGAAAAAAACCTGGGAGCTAGATCTCGTTGGTACACAAAATCTAGTAGTAAAGCTACTGTTCAGTATTTGCTTACAAACAACTCAGACATACAGGACTTCGAAAGCTAACCCTCAAATACAGAACAGATGGGTCTACTCACATACAGGAGCCTACAGAAATAGTTTAACCTAAAATACAGTATTATTCCCCCAAACCTCTCCCTCCATCATAAACCTCATTCATCTATGGTCAGTTTTGCAGACTAAGCCACCTTCTTAATTCTCTTATTTTCCTACACTTAAATTACAGTTCTTTGTGGATTTTTTTTAATATGTCATTTTAAAAAACATTACCAATTACATTAACAAATTGTTCATTTTAATAAACACAAATTCAGTTTAAGTAAGCTCCATACAACTTTGAGCCAGCTCTTCTCATGTGAAAAGCTGAATGTTACATATTCCAGACTAGAAGGCAGAACTTTCCAGAGGATTAAAGATACATGAGACCCAGATACAACCATTACAAGTCATCAAAAAACACTTCAAACATATCCCAAAGGCTTCCTTCTACTTTACCTGCCCAAAGCTATTTTCACTCTCAATCCCATTGCTCCCCCAAGAAATCAAGCAGCCTAGCGACATCAAGCAGCCTCATACAACACACACACTTGTTACTTGCCTTTATTTACTACTCTATTTGATCATATACAATTGGTATGAATGCTTACACCTTCACCCATTTATAAACACTAAAGGCATTTGTGTTTTCTGAGTAGTGAAATCAACAATTTAAACACTCTCTTAAAAAAAGGTGAAAGAGTATGTAGGGGGGGAGAGGGGCAAAGAACATCTGAAATATGTCTTCTGAAAAATCAATATTAGATTGTAGATCCAGTCACAAGCTGTTCTACTGTAACATTTGCAGAACTCAGAGGAAAGAGAAAATACTGAATGCTACCATGATCTAACTGTATTATCAGCATACAGTTGTATGTGGATACAAACAACATCGAGATTTGCAGGTGCTGCAGAACAACACGCATTTCAAGTGACCTGTGAAATGCTGACCTTGGCATAATTTACAGTGAACTAATTTATCCAAAATGGTCCTCGCCCAACTTTGAGAAAAAAAAAATGTTATCCACATTCCTTCCTTCTTGCATCATCTTACAAGACAATAATGAACAATCTAGTATATTACTTAGATAGAATTTCACCTAATTCCCAACGTCTAATTTAAATGCAAGGAGTTATTATATCCATTTCATTTAATTCAGCACATTTGGGGAATAGTCATTTAAATGTTAACAGAATTTTTCTTTTCATGAAATTTGAAAAAAAAAACCAAACCACCAAACGAAAACAAACCAACTTAAACATATAAGCTTTGCAAAATTTCCCATATAAAAAACCTGAATAAGGTCATTGTTCTACTATATTTCTTCACAAATAGAGTCAGAATCCAATTTAGATAAAGCAATCCTTTAAAAAATACTGACAGAGCGATTAAAGATAATCACCTGCAGATCCTTAAATTGTGATGGTAAGTGTGAAACAGAATACACACTCTGCTCTGAAATGTGCCCATTGCCAGTATTGCCTCTTTTGCCTTAGGCATCCTCATGGTTTCCTCCAAGAAATAACTGGATAAAAACGACTTAGTCTCTTTCTTAGGAAATCACTGCCTATCTGCATCAGGTGCCCCAGACAACAGAAAAACTCACTGAAGTAAAACAGAAAAAGTGGAAAACCAAAAAAGCCAGTATTCAATGCAGTGCTCCTATCCGGAATGGTTCTGTCCGGTACCCACAGCCCGTTCAAGACAAGCTACTAGCAGTAAAGAGACTCTACCCAGCTGAACAATAAAAGGCGACATTATTTAAAAAAAGTCATCCATAAGAAGTCAGGCAATTATCATTACATTTATATCACAGCTTCTAATGGGAAGTGTTTGCATACTGGAACTAGAAACAACTAAAGAGTGGTAATCTTTTCTAACTGGAAATTTCTGTTCACATTTTTGTTACCGTCTATGTAGACAAAGCAGATGCACCATTTGAATGGAAAAGCTTCATATTTACCTAGATGAGTGAAGATCATCAGCAATGCTAAGCACAACAGTCAATACAGACAGCCAAGTCCTCCAAATATCCTGGAAGGATTTTTTTTTTTTAAACTATTTCTGACCACTTTATTTATTAATTTTAAACATGTTTGTTGCCCATTACTAAAAGCAAATTTCACTACACCAAAAATCAACATATCACATTGTCGATGTTTCCACTCTTAAGAAAAACCCTGAGTTATATTCTTGATTAGTACTGTTGTTGCATCTTAGCCAGCTGTAATATCAGTACTTTAAAAGGCTCTTTGGATTTGTCTTGGATTTGCTTAGTTTGAATTTGAATGTTTTGTAGGGATCTTCTCTCCGGATAACATTATTGGTGTGGATTACTCCTTCCAGAGCCTCTTTATCCAATTCTGGTGGATATTCTGTTCCATCTACCAGAGATATCACTTCTGCTTACACTTCTCCATTTATGCTCAGTCTCACTCACAATGAGAGCTCCAGGATAAACTTTAGAGTCTTTTTGTATTTTTTTGATCAATAACAAAAAAGTCATTTTAGGCTAATACAAAATGTCAGATGAAACAGTTTAAAGCAAAGCAAACAATTGTCCGTCCAAATGCTAATTAACATGGGACATTTTCCTAATGTTCAAGTACTGTCTTCCACTAACAGGTGAGTTTTGAGGGACTGGGAAAAAATCGTGATACAAACAGCTTTAGCTTAGAAAAAATCTCTCACACCAAAAGTCTTAAAGGGTTTCATAAAACAAATTTTCACAATTCAGCTTTTTCTAAACTTTTCGTGCTTACCAGACTGGACTTTTGCATCATTATTTGCATTAACTATGCAAAACATCATCGTGGTTCACAGCAATATCAGACATCAGAAGGGGAACTTATCCTGCCGTTATTCATACTTTTTTGAAGCTGTAACATCTTTTTTTTTCCTAATATACATTCTAGCAATTTTGTCCAAAACAAATTATCTATATTACGTACTTGCTCAGCATGACACGTTCCTTTAAAGTAACAGTTAGGAGATTATTGGTTTACCCTGGAAACATTTTTCCTGCTGCTGTGCTTAGTACCAGTATAGTGAAAAAACCCTCTTAAAAAAGTTCTAGGGTCCAGGCAACAATCAATTGTATGCAATATTCTTTCAATTTTTATTTAGCAATGACTTTAGTGATTTCAGGCCTTTGAAGGCCAGGAATGAACGGTAGATTTAGGCTAAATTATTTCTGCTGTTAAAAGTTACAGCAGCCTGTACATAATGTCCTATCTCAACATCAACAGCCAAACTACTTGGAACGTTATACTGCTCTTCCACTTTCTGAATAAAAAGTATTAGAAGCAAATACATTAAAAACCACACTGCAATTTAAAATTGTGTAAATCAGGACTTTAAAAAAAAAAAAGAATATACTTTTTTCTATTGTCATTTGTAACAGATTTCCCACAGAGATGCCTTTTAACATAGTTTTGATAATAAAACAGATTGCTTGATTTCACAATCTTTGATAAATGTCAGTAACTTTTCAAAATTAAGAGACACATATAAGACAAATACAATCCCCACACACCTTACAGAGTCAGAGTTTCTTATCCCACGGGAGTGGACATATCCCAACCAACAAGACATTTTCATAAAATTTCAACAGCAGTATTAACAGCTTGAACCAGCAACAAAAGTAATTATTCCCTGTCTACCTCCACAGAAGCTGCAGTTCCTCTTCACTGGTCTAGGAATCCTGCATGAAAACAGCATGAGCACTTCTTCCAGCGGTGTTAAGGCTTTACCCCTCACTCCAAAACCTATGAGCCTCGGCAGGTTCAACGGATATTTTTTTATTATTGTCATTATCTTTATTATTAAGAATCCCACCAGATGGCAGTAGCATGTCTCCCCAGCAAAACAGGGAGCACTTCTGCAAAGGACAGCTCCTTATTCTCAGAATATACACAAGACTTCCAAAAATCAGATAGACAATTTGAAACATGGGGCACAAACAGAGCTTGTCGCTGAAACTAAAATCTGGAATTTTTTCAACACTTTAAGAATGTGTTAACAGTGAATACTTAAAGAGCAAATTGCTCTGTTTTCAGCAAATTAGGTACGCAACTCGGTTTGTGGCCATTTGCCAAACTAGAGTGCAGTTAAGCAAATCTGCAGAACCTGGGGGAAGGTACCTACACATCTTTTCCTGCCTCAGCAACTTCCCCCTCCTCTTTTGTCACAGTTCAGAAACGCCAAGCTTTGGTATTGCATTAATATGCACATCTTTATGTTAAAGCACAATGAAAATGGACAAATACAGCAATTTAACGCTGATTGTTCAAGAGGTTCTTTGCTACTTTGCCAGCTTGGGTTAAGTTCCCTTTAAAATCTACATGTAGTGAAAGGAGATGACGTGCCAAGGATAGCTGATTTAAAATGTAATGGTGACTAGATGAGCAAGGATACAGTTTGTGTATACAAATACTAGCGGCAACAATACAAGCGTGCATGAGTTAATAATGAAAATGCTGAAGCATGATGCTTTGGCTCTTCATGAGTGAAAAACTCCGACAGCACATTAGCTACCCCAAAACATCATAAAGTACCAGACAAATGAACTAATGACAAATGCTAATTCAACTGCCAAGTCAAAATCTCTCCCAGCTAACGGGAAACTCAATACCACACACTACTGATTACTTATTTGATGAGCTGAACTTAACTGCAGGATAAGTTGTACCTTTCTAGACAATGCAATGACACATCTGAGTAGCAAGATGAAAGACTACTTCAAATACTCAGACTGTCTGTAGAATAACATCCATTTCCCTCAGAAGTACAGATATGAACTTTTCAGTTATCTATTAGTGCCAATACATGCTCAGAAAGAGATACAGATAAGCAACAGAATCCTTATTCAGAATTAGCTTAGGCCTTATGTTACTGAAAATTCTGTGTTACACTTGTACCAAAGTATACATTTTTCATGTCTAAGTCAACTTAAACTATAAATATCCAAATCAATGTTTATGTTCAGTTGCATTATCTCACATAGCTAAAATTAAATTACACAGGCATTCTTTCACGTTTTGAATGAAGTCTAAAATTCACTTTAATTATTGCTTACAGACTCTTAAATTCAGCCTGCATTCACTTGCAGAAGTTAATATGAAATGCCAAGAGCTTAACAGTGACCACTGAATTCAGATATACGTGAGCAAAGAGGAACTGACTTTCAGCCAATTACATTCTCAGTCTGCGGAGCCTTGCAGCTTTAGCAAAGGAGATCTGACCTCCAAGCTTCTGCTTTTATTTTATTCAACAACCACCCTCTTTTTTTTTTTTTTTTTTTTTTTTTTAAAAAAAGCTGTTGTTATGTTGAAGTAGAAGCTGTAGTTACAACTTTGCAAGCATAGTCCCACTAGTGGCAATTCCTGCTTGCGTGGACGCAGTTGCACTGTCAGGGGTCTTGGGACGGGTGGACACTTCTGGCACCGTTCTACCTGATGTCAGTCAAGAGCAGACCCCTCTGCTTTCTACACTTCTTTTTTCCCCCCTCAGCATTCTTAATGATATCAATATTTAAATATGCAAGCTTGACCTTTTATTCTACTGAATATTATGAAAGCAGATGTCTCTCTGCACCTCATTTTTTGGCAAATAAAACTGAGAAAATAAAGACCTAGGAAATATATACAGGTAAACAGAATGCTTGTAGAAACAATAACAAGGTCTGATCTTACATAACAATCTAAATTTAAGCAAGCCTGTAACAATGAAGTTAAAAAAACTCCACACTTTATCAAAAAATATAGGAACAGACGGAAATAATCTTTAGATAATTTTTTACAGCAGATTTCTTGTCAGTTTTCATTCTTCGGTATCGACTTTTTTATAGTGTACCATAGCAAGATCACAGCAGTGCTAACTGTACAACAGCACCCCTCTGACTTTGAAAACTTAGCATTTCAATTAACTCCCTAGGCCTCCTGAATTAAGGGACACAAGACCAACTGTAACATTAACCTACGCCTAGTTTGTGCAGCTTGTTCAGCCTTCTTGGAAAACATGGTTTTATTACAAACACTGATCTGGTTATGAGTGACCAACTTTAAGGGCTGGGACAAAGGAATAACGTGTCTTTGCTCTTCTGAGGCCTGTCCTGCAAAGCACTTTGCCACTGTATGCTGGTACAGACTGCAACCCCAGTCACATAATACTTCTATCTCAGTAAAATTAAAGTACGGACAGTACCTGAGGCAAAACTCCTTAAGCACCACAGAAAGTCTGGTCGACTGAATGCTGTGGAAAGTTCTGTAGGGACACGACACAGTCGCATGCTTCAAACTTTGTATTTGTGATACAGGAAGTGTGCTGCAACACGCTTGCTCTCAAAAACACCACCAAGGCATCTTTCATGTTTCTAATGAACATTTCAGAATACGGTAAACTGACAACCATTTACAAAAAATAAAAAAAGAAAAAAAATCACGCCAGTTTTGCTTCAGTGATCCTGAAGGGCAATAATTGCATACACTGTATTAAGGTGGTCACAAAATATATTAGAAGAGATTACGCTCCACTGACAGAATCCTCTGAAATAGCAGCTGGCGGAATAAAAGGACTGTAGGCAGTACTACAGTAAGACAGAAAATCCCATTTACATTTATGAGAGGAGAGCAAAGTTCAGATATTCTGTTTCAGGTAGCATATAGCCTACTACCACAGGTCAAACAGTCTCCTAGACAAAGATCTTGACAGGTGACTGAAGAAGGAAGACATTTTCATAAGCTTTTAATTTCTAACTCTTAAGTCAGGTCAAAACATATATTCTTACGCTCATTTGTTAACCTGAAACTTTAGGAAGCACAGCTTGGCTACTCAACATATGTATTCTAATAAAATGCGTAGAAGGTATATAAACATGTTGCATTTGTCTCAAAAGAGATTGGTGGTGTGGCCTGTTAGTCAGAGGTTGCTTTTCACCACACTAAACCTCGTTCTGCCAGCAAAAACAAGTGAAGCCAACTTTCTAAGAACAGAGAAGAACCAGTAAAAAAATTCGTAGTAAGCAGCTTTCTTGTATTCTGATTCAAATGACAAAAACAAGAATGAATTATGAACTGGTAAAAAATGAAAAGGAAAAATCGGTTCAGTTTTTTTTTCTTTACTCACCAGACAACACCAAAGGCTCCATATCCAATAGGTCTGTCCGGCTCAATATCCAGTTGCTGTTGTGGATGTTGTGAGTGCTGATGATGGTGCGCTTTAACTGCAGCAGCTGCTGCAGCTTGTACCTGAGCTGGGGCTGCTGCAGCTGGTCCAGGGGCCTGACCCGGTGCCGGTGATGGGAAATATGGCTGCTGCTGCCCTGGGTTTAACATTGCCGCGGCCGCGGCCGCAGCTGCTGCGGCCGCAGCTGCCGAAGAGGCATGCTGCTGTACGGGATGTACCGCAGCTGCAGAGCCTGGATGCAAGTGATGTTGAGGGTGGTGGTGGTGATGGAGGTGAGGAGGAGGGAGGTGAGGAAGGTGGTGGTGATGGTGGTGGTGGTGACCTGCTGCTGCTGCAGACGTACCGCCATTGTAAGCCGCCATCATTTTTGCGTTGGCTGTTGTGCCACAAAGAGACATTCAAAAAAATGCCCTTTGATTGGATAACAACTGGGTCAAGCTGTCATTTGGCCATAAAAATGAAATCTGCTACACTTTAAAAGAAGTTGGGTTTCATCATACACGGCCCACCTTTAAAAACATTGAGCTCAACTGGCCTTATCTCTTTGTGAAGCCAAACAATTTGGAGAATCTCTTCATGTGTGCGTGAGCCAGAGTGCACGAACCCTCTTCCCCCAAGAGTCCAGCTGTGGTTGGCTACTGAAACTCCATCCTTGGGCAACTGGGTTGGGTTTTGTTTGGTTTTTTCCTTCACTTTTTTTTTTTTTTTTTTTTTTAAAGATAAAAAAGAAATACAGTGATCAATCCCCCTTCCCTCCAGAAGGAGGATTTGGAGTCTCTCCCCTGGAATACCCTGAGAGGACTGACAAGTCTACCCCGTCCATTCCCACATCCTCTCCATTTATCTCCTCGAAACCTCCCTGAGCACCCAGGCACCTCCTACATAGCTCCCTCCTTCCAGACACCTGCTCCCTCAAATATAGCAAAAAAAACTTGGGAGTTTGCAACTTTTCCTTGAAGGCCTGAAACACACACAAGCACCCAGAAAAAGTGAAGAGGGACGGAAGGAGTGAGGAGAGGAGGGCGAGGATAAGGAGGGGGAGGGCAAAAGGGGATGAAAAGAAGATAAAAATAGACGGAGGAAGAGAAAGGGACGGGGCAGAAGAGAAAACAACGGAGGAACGAGAGGGAGAAGGGGCGAGGGGAAAAAAATGGGAGCGGGGAAAGTGACAAATGGATGACAGGGAAGAGCGCGGGGCCGGGGGATAAAGAGGGGCGAGGGGGAGGATGCGATGGGGGCGGCGAGGGACGGCGGCGGCGCCCCGGCCCCCGCCTGCGGCGGCGGCGCCCTGACAGCCTGACCCAGCGCCGGCGGCGGGCAGCGCCTCTGCGGGGGGCGCCGGCGGCTGCAGCCCCCCCTCCGGCGGGGCGGGGAAGGACCGGGGCCGGGTGGGGGGAGGGGGTCTCCGCTGCGTGCGTGCGGCAGGCAGAGGTGGTGGTGGAGGGGGGGGGGGGGGGGGGGGGCGGCGGGCTCTCAGGCCCCCGCCGCGCAGCGCCGCTCCGCCCCCCGGCCGCCGCCGCCTCGGCCGCCCGACCCGCCGCCGCCGCCGCCGCCGCCACTCACCTCCTCACGGAGCCCCAGCGCGGAGCGCACAGCGGGCACGCGCACCCGGCCTGCCCTCCCCCCGCCGGCCCCCCCCGCCCCCATGCGGGGCGCGCGCCCGACACCCGCCCGCAGCCAATCGGACCCGGCCCACCAGGCTCCGCGAGAGCCGCCCCCACCCAATCACCGAGCGGGACCCAGCTCGGCCGGCCCATAGGACTCGGCCGCTGCAGAGACTCCCTGACTCAGTCCCGCCCCCTTGACCCCCGCCGCCCAATCACCGCGCGCCTCCGCGCCCAGAGCTAGCGAGACCCCGCGAGATTCCCTCACCTCACACAACCCTCACCTCGGGTGGCCCCGCCTTCTTCACCTTTCCTGCCAATCACATGGTGCCGCTCCAGCCTACTGGCCAATTGACTCTCCCTCTAAGCCGAGCCCCGCCCGCAAGACCTGCTTTTTGCCCAATCGCAGCCCCCTATCCGATCCAGTTAGCCAATGAGGAGAAACGAAAGCCCGAAAAGGGGTTACTGGGCCAATAGTACTCGGAGGCGAGGCGGCGGCGTGATTGACAGCTCTCCTCACGAGTGATTAGCGGCGATGGGCGTTAAAGGCGCCGTTGCTCTTCAAATCGCAGCGCGAGGCGCCGGGTGACGGACGAGGAAGTCGCTGGTGCGCCCGTCTGCAGGTGGGCAGCTGGCCAATGGGAGGCGGGGAGCCGGCTGATGAGCGGCGGGAGGGGCCAATGGCGCTCCCGGGGCGGGGTGAGATAAGGACGCGGCGGGGCGCGGAGGTCACTGTGGGCGCTGAGGGGTGGCGGCGGGAAGCGGAGTGGGAGCCGGGGTGAGGGCTGGGCGCGGCGCGGCGCAGCGCGGCCGAGGCGGGTCACTGTGCCCGTCTGCTGGCGTGGCTCTCCCGGGGCCCTCTGGCCGTCCGCCCCTGGGGCGGTGGTGGGGCCCTCAGGGCTGTGCTGGCTCTGGGGTGAGCCCGCTCTCCTCTCCGCCTAGGGCTGAGCAAGGGAAGAGGAGCTCGGTTTCCTGAGGTAGATGTTTTTGCCTCAGCCCCGCTCTCCAGAGGAAGGTGATTACTAAAGCTGTCTTTCACAAAAGAAGCTTGCCTAACTCAGCTAACGGAAAGGCGAATGTGCTTTAAAGACGGGGGCTGGCCTCGAAATGTATGGGGTTTTTTTTATTTGGGTTTTTTTGGGGTGGCAGTTGTTTTTGGGGTTTTTCTGTTTGTTTTTTTTTCCCCTTCCATTTGAAGACCAGAAGGTAAAGCTTGAAGGCTTTACTTTCAAGTCTTGAAGGAACTTGAGACCGGAGAAAGTGCAGAGTGCTGGCATTGAGGGCCTGAGCCTTGTCTGTAGGCTCCAGAAGCAGGTGGGAAGCACGATGTCGCACTATAAGATGGGCTTCCCTTAGATCAGGAGGGAAGAAAAGTAATCGGAGGTTTTAGATCTTTTCAGCAGGTAGCTAGTAGCAGATTATAGCCAATTCTCCTCTAAGTCTGTTTTTGTGAGGCTTGCTGCAGCATGCTCATTAACACGCTCGGAAGATAGGTTTCAGATGTGAAGTACATGTTAACCTAGGACCAAAATATTTTTTGTCGTTTGTTGTTTTAGTTCACTTATGCCATTAATGTGCACGCTTGGGGAATGCAGTGTGGTTCTTTAAAGCATAAGTGGTCCCTAAAACATAGAGATTAATAAAAATTTGACAGTTTTAACACTTTGCATTTTCTTGTGTGAATATTAATCATATCTAGTTAATAGTTTTACTTCAGAAAAGCTCCTGGTTATCAGAGCCTTACCCATGATGGTAGCAGAGTTAAATTAACTGTGATAGTGATAAAGAGGTTCCTTCATATGATTGAATTGGGTGAGCAGTTCCAAGGGAAATAAATGACTGACAGTGAATTTGTATGTGCCCCTGTTATGGGTGAGCTGACAGTCTTTCCTTCTCTGCATCTGGTTCCTGTCTGAACAGGGGAAAAAAGACTAGCAGAACTATAATAGTACAGCTGCATTGCTGAAGTTTTACCAACGAATCCCTGATGGTACAGTATCAAGTACTGTGATCCGTCTTTTCTGTATGTCTCTCTCAAAACTAAACAACATCATTGGACTTCTATACAGCATGGGGGAAAGGAGACTATAAATGTGAAAGCCTGTTTCAATTTCTAAAACTTGAGTGCAAAATCTTTTTAAGAATGGGTTTTGGATACTTCTTGTCTGGTCTTTGAGAACATACACAAGAAAAGTCTTGCAGGAATTAAGACATGTTTCTTTGTTAAAACTGTTTCTGTTGCATTTCGAAATGTTGTTAGCTAATATTCCAGTCTGGAATTATGGTAGAGTTTTGCTATCATGTCACTGTTTTAAAAACAGAGACTTCGCTTTTACAAAAAAAAAAAAGTAAACAAGAGTATATTTGGTTTACAGCCATTTTATGATATTATGTATTGGAAGAAGAGGCAGAATACTTATTTAGAACTTGTATTTCTAGCTGTGTGATTTTTTTTTTTTTAATTGAAGTTGATAACAAACTGGTAATGTGAATATGAACATGGTGTGCACCAAGGATTCTTTTGGTCTCTGCTTCCCCTCAAGCTCTGGAGAGGTATGATGTGTGTGGGACAATGGAAGGAAGTGGATACAAAGCAGGTTGGGTGGGCCTGGGCATAGGGAAGTGCTGTGAGGACTGGAAGGCTTTTAAAACTCTCCCACACATTTTCATTATGGACTTTTTTCTTTCTCTGTTATTGCAAAATCTTTCCAAGTAGTAAAATCGAGCAATTGCCTAATAATCGTTGTATGGAAACTTGGGTTCTAAATGTATTTGCAGATTAATATCTCGGTGGCATTATTCAAGTCCAAATATGGAGTGTCATCTTAATTTTATTTTTCCAGTTAGGTACATTACTGAGTTAATTGGATCACATGTCCTTAAACTATTGATTTTCAGTAGAGTTTAATGTTTACTGGTGTGTTTGCTGAAAGCCAGTCATCTTCAACTGCATGTTGGGAAGAAAAGGGAAGGAAGAAATTCTTTATCTTGTTCTTGCCACTGGACTATAGTTGAGTTTATGGTTGTAAACAAAGTGTTCAGTGATATGGAAAAAGTCAACCTTTTTCTAGCATAAACTGAAAGTCTTGTAATGACTGCTTATTGAGAAGTGTTCATAGACATGTGCAGTTTTGGTGACTAATTTAGGAGCCTTATCATTAAAGGGTAAAGAGGTATCCTGCGTTGCTGTCTGGAGAAGTCTCCTTTAGGTGTGTCTGGACATCACCTTAACATTTCTTTCCCCATTGACTATATGGAGCCTTTAGAGAGAAGCTTCTGAAGAGCAATGTTTAGTATTAAGCAGGGTGGTTTTACCTACTCATTTTTGCGTGAATAGGGAATAATTCAGGCCTAGATATCTTTAAAGCTTTGTGTAGCCACCTCCCCTGGAGCAGCTTGTGTCCCTGAGAACCTGTTCTTGCAAGTATTGTGCTCATGAAAAGATGGGAATTGGATCCACTTCTCATTAGTGTTTAAAGCGTCTGTTTACACTTCCTCATGAGCAAAGCAGTTGCCAGTTAACCTGAGGGAAGTTCCAGCTGAAGCTCATGCTGTTTCTTTATCCTTACTACTTTAAGGAAGGATCAACACAATGGGGGTTGTACTCAGCATCTTTACCATAGATGAGGATGTTACATATGTGCAGCTTTCCATTGCAAGTATCACATGATGCATTACAATATCATGAATGTTGCTTGCATTTTTATGAAAAACAGACTTTTTGAAAAGTTTACCTGTGGTGGTATTTTTTTCAAGTTTTATATTGTTTATTGATGCCCTTTTTGATTATCATCAAACATCAACAATCTCAAGGTTTTGGATAGACATTATCTTTAGTAAATCTCAAAGAAAAAAGGAACCAGTTCCATCAGCTCAGACAGCCTTCAGTCTGACTGCTTATTTATGTGTGGCTACCAAGCGATCTGGGGCAACTCCTAGGTCCACTATTTGGTGAGTAGTGTTAGTTGCCTGAACCAGAACACTATATCCAGCATAAAGAGTTTCTCCCCACACACCTTTGTCTAAAGTTACTGACTTCCTATTGATTTGTCATACAACCTTTTTCTATTAGCTTTAGTGAATCAAATCTATGGTGACTTTGTTTTTGGCTGTACATGAATAAATTTCTTATCTTAGAAATACTCTAAAAGTGTCATTAGACACTGTCATGTAGGTGAATTTTCAGCAGTGAGAGCAAAAGAAGTGAACTGGGTTGGAGTCCTGGCATTGTCACCAGTTTTCCTGATAGCTCTTGACTGAACTACTACAAACCATGCTTTCCAATTTCCATGTCTCTGAAGTGTAAGTAAAATCCAGGACCCACTTTATTTATTTTAGTTTGACTAAATGCTACAACGATATTATCCATCTTTTATTTGCACTTTGAAGTTGAACCAGCTCTTTTCAATGAGGCGAGAGACTGGTGAGATAGCAGCTGAAGGGATGCACTTATCTCGTGCGTCCACATGGAGTTGTGTCAGGTGCCAGTGTTGAACGACCCACCCTAACAAGTATATCTTCCTTCTACACTGGGTTATAAACACTTTTAATTAGTGTCCCTGGCCTCTGTCATGCTGTGAAGCTTAAGACTTAGTTCAGCTGCTTTTTAGGCACTTCATGCTATGAAAGTTAAGGGGGACAAGATCCAGTTGATTCATATGGAGGTATGTTTAAGGAAAAAACCTTTTAAAAGAATATTAAGGAAACATGAAACTTGCCAAGTGCTCAACTTCTAATAGACCCTTTGTTTCCTCAGTACAGGTCTGTTACTTGAAAGTGTTACCTATTAGTTATATGAATCACTTCTGCTTAGAACAGGGCTGCAGAATGAATTAATCGTGTACTATTGTAAGTCAGTGCTTCCTTGTTATTTAATGCCTCTGTATAAGAAGCATAAGTCTGTGGGGGAGCTCATTACAGAGCTGGCTCATATAACTTTGAGCAAGAGTGTTTTGTGAGTAGCTCAATGAGCTTTAGCTGCTTGATGAGTGAGTTGGCAAAATCTAACCATTGTAATTTGAACTGGGCAGGTAGAGACACTGCTCTAGATCCTGCCAAAGCCCAGTTTGATTGCAACTAATTTGTCATCCCCAGCGATGCATGGAGATATGTGATTGGTGACTACTGCTGATGAAACATGACAGATCAATTCTAATCTCTTACTGGTGAAGACAGTTATTCATGGAGACATGCATCTGTCTCTTACTATTTTATTCACAGTAAGAGTGCTGTAAAGCAGTAGCAAGTCTGCTATTTGAGTATCAAACACTGAATGCTAGTATATCTAGATTTGTCAGGCGCTTTTCGCCAAGCTCATTTAAAAGCTACGTATAAAGTAAATACCGTGCATTAGAAACACAGGGCACAGACTTGTCCCTTTTTGAAAATCTACTATGTCAAGTTTAGTCTGACTCTTGAGGTATTTATTTTCCCCTTGGATTTGCCACTTGCTGTGCAGGGGTATAATCTTTTTGACAGCACTCTGCATAAGGGCAAGGGATGGAAGACAATTTGTAATCAGCCAGTTCTATTTCTTTGATGCTCCCTCAATACTGTTTTAACCTTAAAATTCTCCACAAAAGATTGTATCATATTGCACAGTATAAAATGTTATGGTCCAGTTCCAGACATAGGCTTTGTGGTTTTTTTCATGTACCACAAGAACTAGCTGTGAAAACAGGACTCTGAATATTAGAATAAGGCTTTTCATTTCATGGCTGAGTATTGTGCATAAATATCCTTCAGCACTTACGCGTGTAGGGGGTTTTTGTGACCATTTAATGCAGAAAAAGTAACATTAAGTGGAACAAAGCATAATAAAATGCTTGCACAGATTTGTCTCTGATCCACAAAAGGGGTATGCTGAGCTGCACTGTTGATAATTTATCATGTGGGTGTTTGACAAGCCCACACATACCTTGATATACAACTTTGCAGATACAGTCCTCAGTATTCTGTAACACCCTGGTAATATTTTATTCATAAATCCTAATGCTGAAGCCCTTAAGGTGTCATAAACATGGTGCTAATGCCTATGAATCTGAGGGGGTTTGGTTAGTCAGATAAATATCATGCTCTAAATAAACTGTGGTCCAAAAATACAACAGAATAAACATTAATATACACAAAGTATCATAGGATTAAAATTCCTGTTGGTGTATATTAGTCCTTTCCTTTGCAAAGAATAATTTTCCAGAGTTTTCATCTTTAAAACCTTTTCTCTACAAAACTGGAAAAGAATAAATTAATCTATTAATAAAATGCAATGAGGAGCAGGGGGAAAGAATATTTTAACTTTGGTTGTGTATAAAGGTTTGTGTCTTAAAGTTTGCAAGGATGGTAATATGCCCTCCTCTAAGAGGACAAGGTTCTGCTCGTCTTGTTGAATGATGGACAAATTCCTGTCCTGCTCTGGGCAATGTGTTAACAAGAAGATAGAGAAAAAAATCAAGTAGTCAAACCGAGTGGATGAACTAGCATAAGCTTGTTAGTCTATCAAAAAGGCATGTTGACCAAGATGAGCCTCATCTTTGTCTTTAAAGCAGCAGTGTGGGAACTTGGCTGCTTCTTTGAAAAACAATTAAAATGATGGAATGGTACTTACTTCAGTAGAGCTGCACAGATACAACTGAGATATGGGGTAGGGGACAACTGGTGTAAATGACAGATAGTGTCATCTAAGATACTGCTTATCTCTGATGTTGGAGATCAGACTCTACAGGCACTTATGTTGCTTCACTGGCCTGTCAGCCCTGTTTGTGGCTCTTGTAGTGTCGTTTTTGTGGTGGTCATGTTGCAGTGGACAGCTTTGCCCCAAGTTTGTTCAGTATACTATATATACAAATATGAAGAGCATGATTAGCGCTAGGGCTTGAATTCATCCCAAAGACTATCACCTCCAAAACACTGAACTCCATACCCTGTAGTGCTTTCTAGCCATAAGTGTTTTCTTTTGAATTTTTGAAGGAGTTACTGAATTCTTTGCTCACTGCAGAGCTTAAGCATGAGCTTGGCTTTAACTGGGAGTACTCAGGTGCTTAAAGTTGGTCCATAATAATTTGCCATTTAAAGACTTTAGCCTGATTGTTTAGTTCTTTCTGTCTCATTTTCCTTCTTGCTGCTAAACACCAGTTGCAGGAGGTAGAGGGGAGGTCTTTATCCCCTGCAGCTTTTTAGAGAAAGTGACAGTTCTGCAGTTCTCTCTGTTCTACATTTCTTTGCACCAGAAATGACCCTGCTGCTCTTTGTCACCAGTGTTTCCTTTTATCCCTCTCCTGGCAGCTGCTCTTGCTCCATTTTGATGTTGGAACAGCAAATGAACTCCCTCTGAAGCAAATGTCATGCCAGTAAAGATGTTGAAGCAGCAAGAAAATCATCTCTGTCTCTGAAGACTGAATTGGAGACCTTTGTGAATGAGATGTTCTTAAAATAGCTCCACGGCATGTTACCTTCCTTAGAAGGTGGAGAATTGAAAACACCACCACGAGCCATTTGTTTTTGCGTGAGCAGGATCCCTAAATAATGTTTTTTGGAGTGGGGAGAGAAGCAGGTTGTTTACTTTTCCTCCAAATTAAAATAGGTACAATAATATCCAAGCACTTTGTTTCTGCTATATCTTTTATTCGGTGATGGGGGAGGGAGGAAGGAGGCTGAGACACCAGTACTTATGATACGTTAAATTTTCTGGATGGTAGATTTAATCAGAATAGAAAATACTGTTGCTGCGGTGGTATTTTTGGGAACACCATCTTTCAGAGACCTGACTGCTCTGGTTGTCCCACAGTTAGCTTTTTGTTCTGTCACTGATTCCAGTGACAACAAATTGAACAAAGCAATTGAGTTGATCTGAATTGATTGTATGCTTCTCTGATTGTATGTCTCTTGCTAAGAGTTTTGTTTGCAACATCATGGCTAATGGTCATGATTATTTCTTGTCCTGCATTCAATTCCACTGAAACAAAATGCTTGCAACAATTTGCTATGTCAGACTAGCTGTATTTTGACCCAATATTCTGTAGGTATGATTCAGTGAAGTCCGAGGTAGGAGATTAAACCTTTAGGTTGTTAAGTTCTTGCAGGTGGTGATGTATCGGTAAATACCAGTTAGTTTTGTTTGCTCTACTCTTATAATGATAGCACAAAGTCCAACCTGATTCTGATTCCTCTCCTTCCTCTGCCCCCCCCCCCCCCCCCCCCCCATTTCCAGTTTGGATAGCTTCTTAGTGCTTTTTCATGTAATGACTAATTTTGTCTAGCATAATAGCTCATAAATCCTTCACCATGAGTTCCTTGAGTGTTGTAATAGACCATATGCATTCAGTATCAAAAAAAGAACAATGTGTTATGGAAACACTTAAACAGTAATTTTTAAATTGCAGTCTTTGCAGCAGCACACCTATCCATTACAGCAGGGCAATTTTGAGAATGCAACTTCAACAGTTTTTCTTTGAGGTACAGCATTGTCTTCAGAGTGTGATCCCAGTAAACTGGGATAATGTAATGCTAATTAAACTTAAGTTTACATAGAAGATTTGTTAGAATTAGTGCAACTCAAAGCCTGTGCTTTTTTAGGTCATCACAGATGTGAAAAACAAATTTTGTATTGACTCCAGAATTATATCCATGTATCTCATAGTAGACTTTGGTAATGTTTATTTGAAAAGGATTGTGTGAAGCCAAATCCTTGCTTAGTTCATGTAAGTTGGCATGGCTTCTGTCAAACTGACCTCCATGCTGTTTTTTGTTTTGGGTCTTTTTTAGAAGCAAGGTTCTTTAACTGTGTTATGATGGAAATAGTTTAAAGATCAGCTTTTTGTGCAGTGTGGTGTATGGAGCCATTCAATGCTCTGTTTTCCATGTGCTTTATTTAACTTCTGTCAGATTGTTCAATGGGTGTTTGTACTAATGCTACCTGTCTGAGCCTGTTGTGTTTGTGTCAGAGCTGGTGAAGTTATTAACTTACATTGGTTATTTTTACCATAGGTTTACATACCTTTTGATGCTTTGGGCTTGTATCTGTTGCAGGAAAGTATTTCATATGTAGAGGTATTAAGTTACATTAAATATTATGGTGTTATTAAGGATCTGTTCAGTGGAATTTCAAATAACTAATATCAGATAATCAACAATAAATGTAGAGCCAAAAACTCTTTACCTTTACTGTGGGTTTTTTCACAGTATTGTTAGTGAAATAACAGAAACCAATTTCTCCGGGCAGAAAACACTGTGATTTTAATCTGTGTGTGACAGTACATTTATATATTTTTCCAAGAGTTGCATCACCATTTGCTGCTTGTTTAAACACATCACATGTTTAGTGACCTTGTTCTTCTATGTGATCCACTATTTCTGGAGTAAAAACTAGCTAAAAATAATACTAAGCCAGAAGTTGAGTAGAGTTGCTCTGAATTACCCTAACTGAGGATTTGGGCAACCATGACCTCTATGGATAGCAGAGATTCTCAGCTAGTATAGTGTAAAATACCTTGTATAGGCAGAACCCTCAAGGAAACTGATTAATGTGTGATGATAATAAAACCTATGTGGTTCTGGCCCTGTGCAGTCTATTACAATTTGGATACATTCTTTGGACTGCTGTTGCTGCTGGGTGCTCTTGATTCACTTTTCTGCAGCATAGCTCTAATATTAGTGGATTATTTAATTTGCACAGTGTGACCATATGCACAATTATTTGTTTATGATGTTTTTAAATATGGTGAGTGTAATGTCAGGCACAGAGGTAAAGATCAGGAGGTTTATCAGTCAGGACAAATCTGTGACAGTAATCACATAATTTACGCCTCTCAGTTTTATGTTGGGTAAGCACATTTGCTTAATTCAGCATCGAGTTTACATGTCATGCAATTTATTTGCTGTCTTGATTTAAACCTACTAGCTAAGAAAGATAAAGGGTTAGGAAATAATGTTCATTTACATGTAACCTGGGAATTACTGGTTCAGGTGACTGGGAGGTCTGTTTCTCTGGTTAGACAAACAACAATCATTATGTTGTACATGGAGAATTTTGTTAGTTTAAGAGCTCTTGCTGATATTTTTCCACCTGAATGGTCAGCTAGCTTTGGGTATTTGATTTCCTGATAGCCTCAGGAGAGCCCCTGTCAACGTTCAGTCTTAGCAGCATAACATAGTAGCAGGTATAGCATGAGCTGTTTTGGCTATAACATCTGTTGTCTCTTCTCTCAATATATTGCAGTGCTCTCCTGAAGTCCAAGAAACTTTAACTTGTTTTACCCAAATCATGCAGATGAAGCAATACTCCATGTGAGGTGCATCTTGAGAATTTGTTAGTTACGCTGTTGCTTTGCGTATTCCTTTACTTGAAGTCAGATGTTTTTGAAGAAAACAAACCTCGCATTATGTGCACTTGGGAGCAAAAAAATGCACACCTCACATGTAACATACGTATTAACTGTTATTTTGTTTATCAAAAAATCATTGTAATGAATGGAGTACATCTTGCTTATGGAAGTGAGTAATTTGTATAGGAGTGGGCAGTAAAATTAATCAGGAAAAGTCTGATACAACATTTTGCCAGAAACATGAAGAGAATCTTCTACAGGTCTGTGAATACCTGAATACTTTTGTTTTTCTTGGACTCAGTGGAAGGGGAATTCATAAGTAAAAGTACTAGATGCAAAAATGAAATCACTAATTGAAGAACATGGACTTTTACAGCAAACAGTTTCATGATTATAGTCATATCTTAAGTTTAACTAGGAGAAATATTAAAAATTTGACATCCTAAATTTTTCACCTTTTGTGTGAAGGTGGAAATAATTGGTGGAAATAATTAGCGTTACTGATAGAAACACAAAGTTTTCTAGGTTCTCTCCGTTGTTTTAAGACCATTAATGTTTTTCCTAATCCTGCTTTTTGACACGACAATATCCCTTTAAGGGCTTTCTTTACCAGATCAATTCCTTTCCTACTAGGAGAACTAAAGCTTTTCAGCTGTCCATCCAATTTATCCTTCTGGACTAAATTTCTCATATCAAGATAACCAGGAGCAATACTCCCTCAGGAGACTTGTATCAATTAGTTACGCATCACTAATTTCTGTGGTATTGGTGGGCCAGTCAGTTGTGAGAAGCTGTTTTGTAAACAGTTGTGGCTGTTGGGGGTTTGTCTTTACTTTTTTTGGTGAGGATTTTTGTTTGTTTTGAAATATATCTCTTACATGGCAGCTATTGAAAACCCGCAGATTTACACATGTGCATGACGAAATATGGGGTAGCTTTAGCTCCTTTTGGGATATTAATTGCCTATGGATTTCACATAGTACTAATGAGGGGCCATGTTATACACAGCTAAGCAAATTTATTCGGCAAATACTTATGATGGAGAATATGTCATCCAAGAGATACAGGGCTCTCAAAGTACAACAGTGGTTTGTAGCTGCATAAATCTCTTGTGTCTATCTGTGTATGTGTGCCTGCTGCCACTGTGATGGCACTCTCTTAAATGTATCGGTCTGAATTCCAGGCATCCTAAAGGCTTCTGGTAACTTTTCTTTTGCCCTATGGTCTTAATGATATTCAATTTAATTCACTGTAAAGGAAAGTGGGATGTAAATATTCTGTAACTGAGACTCTGGGGTGACATAGTAGCAGTCTGGCATTAACAGGAAGGGGGTGCAGTCTAAAGAGAAACTGTATCTGAGATGAGTCGCAATTCAGAAGCCACTGTTGCAGCCTTATATACCAATGTATATGATGAAGAAGAGATGGCTCCCTTGTTCCAACATGCACTAAACCTTATTTTTGCAGTGTGATGCTATGCTGCTCAGT